>NW_024609846.1:92849100-94168487 GCF_016920785.2 Ixodes scapularis
CAAAGGTCTTGGAGAAGGACACAATAGAATCCAATGGCCTATTCGTCTGGGGCACACCACACACCGTCCACTGCAGTAAACTCTTTCCACTTGAGTACACGAAAGGCTGGCGGAGAGAAAGAAAGCTCCCCTCTCCCCTCTAGCCTTCCGTGTACCACGAACCGCACTGCATCGGTGCGATACGTTCCAGACGAATTGGCCATAAGATGGCAATACCATGTCCTACCGTGGTAATGATGAGGTGAAGTAAACATAGTAAGAGGGGGAAAAAAAAAAGGAAGGTCGGGTATGGCGACGCCCCTTGCACACCTACTGCAAAACGTCCCCCCCCCCCCTTACCCGCCCCCCACCCCCCCCCCCCCCCCCCCACACACACACACACAAACATAACACTCGCAAATGACCCGGGTGTATATTGACAAAAATAAGTTTCGAACAAACCTAACGATTACGTTGCAGGCCATGGGCAGATGCTTCGATTTTCGAAAAAAATCGACTCCTGCGCAGGCGCCGTGCACGAGAAAATGAGTTTTGTTATAATCACACGCAGCTCTCGAGTTTCAACTGGCATACCGGCGCTTCGACTCGAGGGGCTCGTTTATCCATTGACGCATAGATACGGCGCTGATAGAAGATAACGGGGCCCTTACTACGCAATGCGTACGTTTGACGTCTGACGCAGCCCAGCGTCCGTACCGCGTATACGTATCCTGTTCTCCGCAATGCCGAGTCAAGGCTTTTTTTTTTTTTAATCTTCACTTGTTATTAGGAAATTTCACTATATATCATTCCGATGACAACGGTACTTTGTCGACACCTTTGCACGTGCGCATCGTATACCGTTACCGGGTATCGTTATCGGAGGTATCGGAACGATACACGCTAAAACTCTCCATTTCATGGGCGCTTCGCGGTGACCGAATTTGGGAATACACCGACTCCGTTTCACCTTATACGATGAACCGCAAAGAACGCTACGTGAACCATCGAATGTATCGATGCCAAATCAACGGCGTGTGAGTGTCACGTGACTTCTCGAGACGGGGGCGACACGCGGTGCACACGGAATGCGTTCACAGCGCTGGGTCGACTGGGATAAAGCTCCTTCATGTTTCACAAGTAGCGCGAGGTGTATCGATGTAAGAGGCACGTGCAGCGTGCAGCCCCTGGGAAGGTCATGGCGTCACAGCGCAGCGATGAGCTGGATTTCAGACGCTATGCTCTTCCCAAAAGTGGCGCGCGGCACGTGTCTCGAGCATTTCCACAACAATGAATGGCGCCACTTTTCCCAAGATAGAGGGGCTTTAGACTGGGACAGGACTGGGACTCCGTTAAACCACTGTCACAACATCCCCCCTCCAAAAAAAAAAAAAAAAAAAGACGTTTACAACTCCCTGTTATGCCGCAGCTCTTGAGGAGGAGGTGGAGGGTACGGAGAGGAGGGTATGCCGCTCCTCCGTACCCTCTCCTCCTCCCCTCCTCCATGCCCCTCCTCCCCACTCCTCCTTGAAAGCCTCCTGAAGGTTGTGACCTTCACAAGTGAAGGGTAAGGGCACGTGAAGGTCGTAACCTTCGTCGTGACCTTCACGAATGCCTTTCGTGACGTCACTCGTGATGTTACTCGTAACCTTCGTGACTGTCGTGACATCACTCGTGACCTTCGCGACATCACGCATGACGTCACTCATGACCCTAGGGACATCACGCATGACGTCACGTGTGACGTCATTATGGAAACGCTCCATGATGCAACGCGCGGGACGCTCGTGAAGTCAACCGTGACCCTCGTGACGTAACGTGTGACGTCAGTATGGGGAACGTTATGGGGAACGTCCCATAACGAAACGCGCTGGTCACGAGTGAGACCCGCGCGTTTCGTTATGGGACGTTCCCCATAATGCAACGCGCGGGACGCTCGTGACGTCACTCATGAGCCTCGTGACGTAATGTGTGACGTCATTATGGGACGTTTCGCATAATGCAACACACGGTGACAACGACGGTGACGGCGAAGGCGACGCCGCACAAGCTGGAAATACGCGCCTTAAAGCTGCGCTCTAAAAAAAAAAAAAAAAAAAAAACTGTCCGCAGGCATGGTTGAAGCACGCATATACGTAAACGCGCTTCGGAGATGATTGTGTCACCGTGTCTGCAGAAAATATCGTCTTTATTGCATGAAGTAGTGACTCTTGCCAAATTACCCGAGCATCAAGGAGAATGACGGGAAAGTATACGTATAAACGTTGTGCTCGAGCTCGCTTTTCGCCTTATCCGTATACAAGATTCGAAGTAAGTAACCAAAATAAAGAACCGACGATCACGCGGAAAGAAACGAGGAGGAGACGTGCTTGTTCTCACATACGCAACGGTTTGATACCGGCCATTCGAAAGAAAAAAAAAATAATTTTACGTGATAATTTAATTTCATTCAATTTTGTTTATTTCTTTCAAGGGGTATACTCCTTGAATTGGCCCTTGGCACAAAAGGCGATCGTGCCACCTGACGAGGCACCAAGGTCCAACAGGGGGGTGGGGTGGGGAAACCAACAGCAAAGGGAGGGGAGGGGACTTCGGAAGAGTTCACTTTGTTACTCAAGCAAATGCGCTAAAACAAGAAATATATATCACATTTGTACTCACGAGAAAAATCTACAAAAAAGACAGCCATATTCTCCGTCAGTAACATATATGAAAGCATCGGACTAAAATACATAATAAAATACAGACAAAAGTATGAGAAATAGCACCCATGATAAAAATGACAAAAAGTGGATGCAAAACATGTAAACAAATTGTAAAAAAAGTTGCGTCTCTAAGTGTATCAATGTATCACCCGTGGACTATGAATGAAAATTAAGAGACATTAAGCTATTTTTCATGTATTTTGTCTTCCAGACCAAACAAAACCAACTACTTCAAACAGCACAATATACTTCACAAATACTTCGTATTATAAGCATTCGGTTACGCTCCATACAATAAAAAAAAAATTGTATGCAGAGATGGGGGAGAAAAATACCCCCCCCCCCCCCCCCTTTTCTCACCGCCCTAATATTTTACATTCAGAATTGAAGAGGGGGGGCCACGAGATCCGGACCCCCCCCCCCCCCCCCCCCCTTCCCTTCTCTGAAATGAATCCGCCACTGGGTGAGGAGTCCAAAGATGTCGGAGATGACGCGGCCTCTTGCGTCGCCAGTCGACACGGAGAGGACGTGGTGGGCTTAGGTGCTCTTGGTGTCAAACAACACTCACCCACGAGCACACACACACAGTCGGAGACTTCTTCGAACCGTAGGTCGGGGCCATCGACGTTTCCCTCCATACCGACGACGCTATAGACCTTTTCACCCTCCACCGCATGGGCGCTGCCATCTTGGAATCACGTGATGCGGCCGCCATTGGGTTGCTTCAACTT
Source organism: Ixodes scapularis (assembly GCF_016920785.2). Taxonomy (NCBI): domain Eukaryota; kingdom Metazoa; phylum Arthropoda; class Arachnida; order Ixodida; family Ixodidae; genus Ixodes; species Ixodes scapularis. The sequence goes on from NW_024609846.1 coordinate 92,852,516, forward strand.
GTCGCTCCGCTCTCCCGTCCGCGCCTTGGCGGATGCGTTGAATTCGTGTTTTTCGTCGCGTTTCACCGCGTCTCTTGCGTTACTCCGTAAAGTGTCGTCCGACACTTCTACTTACCATGCAATTGCATTACATCATTATGCGCGCAACTTCTGTAATTGATTTTGTAACACGTTTTGAATATTTTTTACCGTCGGCGTGCGGGATACGTGTGAAAAGGTTTTATAGGAGCAGGAATCAGCGTTAGCACTTGCGCACATTGAGAACATATAGGACTTGAAGAGAGCCTCGAGGGTTCAAATACCAATAACTTATGAGAACTGAAGTTTGGTTACTAATAAGGGCGGAACATTTTCAATAGGAAGCCCAGTGTTATTATATATATATATGAGTGCGCATTGGTGTCAAGGAAGAAAACAAAACCACTCAGCGTAATTAGCCACGTGTTTTTCCTGAAAAAATGGTGTTTTGTAGTTCCAACAGATCGAAAACAGTTTCTTTTGATTACACTAGGGAACTAGTGGACAGGGCGCGGGAACAAACATTTAGTTTGAATAATTTTTTATGCTAGAAATAATGGTACCTTAGCATTAGGCAACTTGTTTGTTCGCAAAATCACACCTATATCTGTTTTACGTTCTTAATCGCGTGTGTGATATAAGCATTCGCTTTATCGGTTTATTTATGAATACCACGGAATTGTATATCGTGCTTGGTCCCATGTCCATAGTTTTCAGTTGCTTTAGTAATTTTTTTAATATAACCATGCAATTTCAATTAATTTATTTCAACACAAATAATTGGACTCCCCGCGTAAGAAACTACCACAGACAGCTTGATAGTGCCTATGATTCATAAAATGTGACGCCGAAAAGAATCCTTCTGCATGAAAATCACCGGAGTGCAGCCAATTGTCGACGGCGCATAGGGAGTTACTTTCAGTAGATGGCGACGTCAAAATGTGCAAATAGCATCGTTTCAAATCAGTGAACAGCTTTCTACACAGGTCCATTGGGTGGCGCCTGGCGTTCGACTTCAGCCAAACTTATTGGAAATCATTTCTTTTGCGCTCTTCAATTTCATTCGGCAAATTTTACGTAAAATGAATATCAGACTTTATTTGAAGCTGGCATTCACTTATCTTACCATTCTCATACCTTGAGAACGTCGTAAGCAAATGTCCAAATGACAAAAAGTTTATTTCATAAGGCCAATATTTTGAAATGCTGTAAATGAGTACTTTAGTTAAAGAAATTTTATAGTCAGCATAGGCTGGTCTATCAAAATATTTGTCGAGAGCTTAATTTCTTTAAATAAAACAGGCCGAGACAATATCACTTTTTTATATTATCTACGTGATTATATTAAACTCGTCTAGTCATTATAAAAGACATTTCCAGTCTCGAAGTTAGAAAAGGTTGGTGTACGGAAATCAAACATCGAACAGTAAACTTGTCAGTTCATCTGTTCTTGGTGATTCGGCAGATTGTTAATCATGTTGTCGACCTGATTTTTCACTAAGCACTCATGCAATATAGTCTGTTGCAATATAAGATGATCAGTTCAATATCTGACTTGAGCGCGAGCTATCTACTTCCGTACCGCTCGGTGCACGCACAGCCAAAGCACGGCGGCAGGCAACGAGCGCACTGTGCAGGCGGAGCTTGTCCTGCTCTTTATTTTTTTTTCTTGAAATTAGTGTCCGCGGGTACGGCCGTGGACAATGGTACCCCTCCCTGTGCATCAGCGCAGTTGTTTCACCGCCGAACCTGGCCGAAATTAATGATGGACGGAATCAGACGCATATAGTGTTCGTAAAAAAAGATCGCAATTTAGGCTCGAAACCACTTCGTGGTTTCCCAAGTGGCTCAATACTATTGTTTCATTCGCTGTGTGCTACTAGAAAGAAATTCATATCGCAAAATAAATCGAAAGTGGCATGAAACAGCATCACAATCGCGTGTACGTTGAAACCGAAACCGACCAAATTGAAGCAACCTAATGGCGCCGAGTGCGCCAGCGCCCTCTACCCGCCGGTCAGGCAACTACTGTAATAAAGAGGTCTATACCGTGGTCTCACGAACTCGCAGCTGCCTGCACCTCTGACCCTGTCTTCGCTCACACACTATGTTCGACAGTCCTTCTGGTCCTCCCGTAATCCCGACATTCCACTTTTCCACGAGGACGACCAGGATTGCCGACCGATAGACCAAGAAACGAAGTATAGAACACCCCTCGCAGCTGACCACCCCCAGTGCGTCCGAACACCGCTCGCTTCTTATTTTTTTTTTTTAATCTTCCTCCAAAATACTGTATGACAGGAAAAAAAAAAAAAAAAAAAAGGAGAAAGGCTCTTAATTTCAGTTTGTGTCCTTGGCGCTCGTGCGGAAGAAAAATGGACAATTGACCCCGTATGTCAGACGCCAGCGCTCCAAAGAAACCGTTGCTAGGGGCGCTCCGAAAGAACGATCGGTCGAAAGTCGAGCGTGGAACTTAAACGTCGAAAAATAATACATAAAGGAAGCTTAGATTTCACGCTTACCACGACAGAAGTTTCCGGAGGATCAGCTGTTTTTGAAATATTTGCGACGGCAACTTTCGGTCCTCGAGACGCCTCGAAATGCCTGTTGCAGACGACGAACGCATGACGAACAGACACGAAAAGACTGAAGTATGCCGTCTGCAACACTTTGAATTATTTGCACAGTGATACGATTTTGATTTTGTATTCATTTGGAACATGCCAGGCCTAAGAAAACTACTGTAATCAGTTTTATAAAAACGAACGTGAATCGATACGGAATACTGCCTGACGAAAATCATCACAGGCATGGAGATCTGCAAAACATACAGGGAGAAAAAGCATCTGTTTAGAACATGATATCAAAGCAGCGTCGGGCCATCTTTCTGATTTTGCAGTTAACGTGCATTGTGATCAAATATATATTATTTTGACCCTAACATGAGCGGTTCAAGACCCCAAACTTCGTTTTTCAGGCTCGCAATATAAGTATGTGTTTGTACCTGCCTTGTAATCACCAAACTGAGAAAAAAATCCTACGGATTTTTCAGTTTTATGTAAGGCCCCAAGCGTGCATAACTAAGAAGGAACGGCTCTCCGTACCTCTAGAAGATTCGAGTTTACCCTTACCCCGAGTGTAAAAGATAAGGAGGCCAGAATGACCTTGTCTCGTCAGTCTCGCCCTAGCTCACTAATGAACATTCTAGGGTTGAATGCTCGAGATGGACGACTGTAGGAGATAAGGGCCGAGCGCGGCTTTGCCTACTCGCAACAAGCTGTAACGCCAACGTGTCTCGTTCGCTGCTGCCGACGTCGACGCTCATCCTTTGTTTTGTTTCTAGGTACAAGTTCGCCAATTAAATATTTTTTTTTTTTTTCTGTTTTACGCTTGCCGATCCGTTTCCACCTGCACAATATAAATATATGTTACGCACGTACAGCTCGTTTGATCTAACGTTGGTTTGATCACACAGATATGCACTGAAACAACTGTGCCGTCAGAAATCCCTGAAACGTGTGCTGACCTGCATTTCGATCTTGATACACTTCACGTCGTCGTCGTACCTGATTCGGCTTCACGGTGTTTTCACTAGTGCCACTAAATAAGCTACGCTTCAGAGTAACGACACTTGCACATATTGTGGCTTAAAATCATGGTTGCCAGTTATCTGAAGCTTTATTTGAAATCACAGTGAACGCTTTTTCGTCCTCCATAAATGTTCAAACAGTTCGCGATAAGGCAAAGCAATATTACAGGAGCTTCCTAACACCGAATATAATGCTGAGGAAGGCGCACTTTTGAATCATGACGTTCGGCAGTTGCGTCTGCTCTGCACAAGCACCGAAATGGCGGCGCCCACAAGAATGTCGGGGAACAGAGGGCTGATAAGCGCAGCTCATTTAGTGGCTCTGTTTTCCCCTTCTCGAATATTGCGGACGCGAGCTCCACGGGAAGGCACTCGCGTACCTCGAGTTGTCTATCAAGGCTATCCACGGGGACTCTTCGCTTCCGAATCCCACGGAAAGTTGACCCCGAGAAGAGAAGTTTCGCCGATCGTCACCAACTTCATTCAACGCAGTCGGGCACTCCCTCAGAAGGAACCACTGAACCCGCGAAACCATTCTATCGTCCGCTAGCAAGGCAAAACCGGTTGTGAAACTTTATTAGGGGCGTTTGTCATCGCTTTATGGTACTGAGACGAGAGTATTAGATATTGAACAGACACAATGCTGACAAAAACTTATTTACATTTTTATCAGGCAATTTCTAAGCTCATTTCGAGCCCTTGTGCATCTGTCCATGACAACGCGTCCATAGCAACGGTTTGTTTGGAGCGGAGCGCCATGTTGTGACGTCATCATTTACATCACTGTGGAGCCGAATCACGTACGACGACGACGTGAAGTGTATCAAGGCCGAAGTGCAAGCCAGCACACGTTTCAAGGATTTCTAACAGAACAGCTCTTCGACGCACGTTTGTGTGATCAAATCAACTGTCAGTAACATGTATATTGACGCTTGCATGACCGAGAACGCTTTCCCCCTTACCCCGCAACTCGACCAGAAATGTCGCGGATGGAAAAGGCTGGACTAGCGTAAACTGAAAATATAGGTTTAATCGGCGAACTTGAGCCAGAAACAAAAGAAGGAATGTGTCGAAACAGCACCAGCGTACGTCGCAGCGTCGGCGTGACAGCAGGATGGAGAGAGAGCTGTGCCCCGCTCGTCGTCGAGAGAATCCGATTGAGTCGTCAAAGCTCACGCTCGGCTCGTTATCTTCAACATTCAACCTAGAATGTTCGAGACTGAGTAGGCAAGGTCATTCTGGCCTCCTTATCTTTTACACTTGGGGGAAGGGTAAACACAAATAGGATAGATAAGGAGAAGCGTTCCTTCTCGGTCGTGCACGCGGAAGCTTACCCGATGTTATTAGGGAGTTTTAGTAGATCGTTTTCGTGCAGCCGCTCTGCAGAGCGGAGCGCGGAATCGCCACTGCGCCTGCGCGCCGATGGCCTTGGCTGTAGAGTTCCGGGTAGCGGAGGGGCTTAGCGGAGCGGGAAACACGGTCTACTAAAACTCACTATTAGCGAGTTTTAGTAGACCGTGTTTCCCGCTCCGCTAGCCCTCCGCTACGAAGAAACCGCCACTGCGCCTGCGCGCCGATGGCCTTGGCTGTAGAGTTCCGGGTAGCGGAGGGGCTGAGCGGAGCGGGAAACACGGTCTACTAAAACTCGCTATTATCAAGCTCCTTCGCTATTGGGCAGACCCGTTTGTTTTCCCCACGCTCGGTGTTTACTCAACACAAGGCCTGTACACGTGCCAACAGGCCTTATAGGCATGGGCATGTCATCTTCTACAATAGAGCGCGGGGCACAGTTTAATGTAAAAAATACTAACAATCGACGAAGCGACGTTAAGTGCCGGATCTATCGTCTGAGAATGCGAGCTTGACCCACTTCGGCTTTTGTGCTAAGCTGGGATCGTGCATGCTGCATTGTTCATGCAGGCCGTCGTGGAAACAAAAGCGCCCCTCCTCCCCCTCGCCGGAGAACACGAACTTCAGTCGAACGCTGACTCGGTTATGTCGGCCGAGCGCTGCGTCATTGTATTTGTTGTCCCCATCCGTGTAGTTAATAAGTTAACCGCTTGGGGCGTAACGGTCTGTCCTCCTCCCCAATATGGCGTTGCTTAAAACTGGATTTTTTTTTCACAGCGAGATGATTACAAGCGATTACAAAACAGATACCCATATTGCGAGCCCGGAAAAAGGGGGGTCTCGAACCGCCTATGAGTCAAAATAATTGCTCCTTCATTACAACGCACGTCAACTGAAAAATGGAAAAAGAGGGCCCGACACCGCTTTGATAACATGTTGTATATGCTTTTTCTTGCTATATTTTTAGCAGATCTCCATGCGTGTGATGATTTTCGTCAGACAGTATCTCGTTCTTTCCGAGCGAAAGCCAGTCCAATGTATTCGCCCATAACAACGCCCCTAGCAAAGGTTTGTTTGGAGCGGTGACGCAACACTTACGGGGTCAATTGCGATTGAACCCCGCGATCCATTCTCAAATGAAACAAAGATGAAAAGAGTAAAAAGTCGAATTCTGTGACACGGGGTAATTTAACGAAAGTTGGATTTTTTGGTGGCGCTCTCTTATGGTTTCCGTCCGTGACGTCACGGCCAGAACCTTTCTCGCCGTGACGTCACAAGTAATAATCTGACTACTCATAATCAGCTGCGAACTAACAGGTTGATGGCATCTGTAAAAATAAGAAGGGAAGCTTAGACTTCTCGTATTCTTAAAACAACATCGTCACGATTGACACTCTGACGTTGCGCCGATTACCGTTAAAGAAAGAAAAATTAATTAAGATAAAGACGTCACAGCGAGCGTTTGTCCAATCGCGAATTGCGATCACAGCGACGGCTATAACTATGTGCGCGACTGCGTACTTACGTTACTTATTTCGAGTAACGTAGTAAGTTACGTTATTCGTCACCTATTCTTCCCAAAACAAAAAACAAGAAAAAAACACACTTAATCTTTTGTTTTTAGGCACCAAGGCATATGTTTTTTTGCGTTTCTATTTGGTTTTTTTTCATGTTAGTATTTAGGTGTAACCGTAAACAAAGATAAGGTAATGATGTTCAGTTTCTGGTGCCTCAATGTCCTTCCGTTTAGGGTGATGTCACCCTTGTCACCCTTTGTAGTATCCGATGCCGACAGCGCGCGCTCACGGGTAAAATACAAAGAAATCGACGAAAACAAAATGTCGCCATATTACAGTCAGCGCCACAAACGCGTGCAGGGACACGCTCTTTCACGCGCTACTGGAAAAAAAAAAGTTTGAGACAAAATGGCCAGATGTCTCCACCCTAAGCAAAGCGCACATGAAGTCACCCTAGACATAATGTTTCTTGAAATATGGCGCGTTTGCATACCTGTAACGTCAAAGAGTAAAACGTGTTAAGTCATTATAAAAAAGAGTAACCTGCGTTACTTTTCGCTTACCGTGTTCCTTTTATTTGAAAGTAACGAGTAACATATTTCGTTACATTTTTTTTTGTAACGCCTACAACACTGCGCTTACGGTGAGCATCCACAGTTCTTTTGTATATGCGTGCATTCCAGACCATCAATAATGCCGGTCTTAGCAACTTATTAACGTGAGCTCGTTCCACCGTGGCTTGTTCTGAGGAAGCGCTGTAACAGCGCACTCAAATATGTTGTTCAGTGAATACGCTCTTATACGTGGAACGAAAGCTCGCGCTGCAAACTCTGAAATGAAGTTCGATTTCTGTTGACTTCGACATGGACGACAGACATTGTATCGGAGGCGTACACCATGCTGCAGCTGGCAAATTGTGCCCGCTCAGCGGAGGCAAGGCGATATGTGAAAATCAACTTCGTTGATAAAAAAAAAAAAAAGAAACATAAATAATAAAGTTAGCAACGATCGTAAGACAGACACGTACTATACACCATTTGCTATATTACCCAAGCATCAAGGAGAATGCAGGGATTTGTGTTCCTCGCGCCACACGCGCACGAGAGAGAGAGAGAGAGAGAGAGAGAGAGTCGGAAAAAGAAGAACAGATAAGTTAACCTAGGTTGAAGTCCTGGTTGGCTACTCTGTTTTAGGGAGGGGGTAGCGGGGAGTTAAAAGAGGAAGGAAAGGATAGGAGGACATGGAACAATAAACATGTAAAAAAAAAAAGAAATAGTGACACGAGAGCACAAACTATAGATCACATTACAAATAAAGTACGTGTGTCCTTTAGAGGCAGAAGCTCAGCCGCGTTTCCTTTAGGAAACGCAGAAAAGCTTTTGTGGCCCTCGCTGCATTCTGAGGGCTATCCCAGGCTCCGAGCACTTTCATGACAGAAAACGGTCGGCTGTCTAGTTGCACCAACGTACTCTTGAGGTGTTCTCTTTCCGCGTCGTAGATTTTGCAGTCGCACAATAGGTGAGCAATGGTTTCATCACATTCACACGTTGGACAGTCCGATGTTCTGGCTTGCCCGATGCGCTGAAGGAAGGACTGGCCGGAGGCGATGTATGACTGCCTCTGTCCTCCGGGGAAGATCACGTGGAAGTTGAAAGGTAAGATTTGGGTCCAACGCGTAGAGGGGAGCATAGTGGTAGGAGACATCGTGCCATAGATTTCTCCTTGCGCTGGCGGCGTGACGATTGATAAGGCATCTAATGTCATTCCGACAATACGGAATCGTAATAGTTGCATCTAGAGAATGGGCTGACTTCGCACCTGCGTCTGCAGCCTCGTTTCCAGGTAAACGACAATGACCTGGTATCCATTGAAACTGGACAGTGTGTCCTAGATCCAAACACTGCATAAGAAGGGTCATTATTTCGAAAACCACTTAGTCATTTTGACCGCGTCGCAAAAATGCTGATATTGCTTGGAGGGCCGGCTTGGAGTCAGAAATTATTGTCCACGAGTGGGACAATTGTGTCAAGATGATTTGAAGTGCTTGATGAATTGCCACTAGCTCTGACATCGTAGATGAAGTTACGTGGCTTAGCTTGAATCGCACGGTTCTACAGTGACTTGGAATGACTACACAGCAAGTAGAACTATCAGAGGTACATGAGCCGTCGGTGTAGACATGTGTTCTTGAGAGATGGTTACCGTAAATATGGGACATAGTAACCTGTAAAATCACGACCATTGGCATATTTGATTTTTTCTTGATACCAGGAATATCAAGTTTGACATCTGGTTCAGGAAATCTCCACGGAGGCGTCGTGCAAACTGTGGCTTGTGTAAGATCTCCCGGCAAGTATAGCCGTACCTGGGACAGCGCCTTGGAGTAGCTCGAGTTTGGACGTGCAGATTCTATGGTGGCGAGAGAGTGATCTTCATGCTGAGTTAAGTGTCTTAAATGAAGCCTTAGAGTTTCCTGCATGAGCAGGATGCTTATTAGCGGCGAGATGTTTTAGTGGCGCCCTCCTACGGTTCCCCCTTGTGACGTCATTACCTTGCAAACAACAAGTTCGATGGTGTTTGTAAATAGCATGGTGGAAGCTTGAAATCATTGCGCTCTCAAAGGAACACTGCCAACACCGTCGAAATTGAAGTTCTTTCATTCCTCTTATTTCCGTCGATGACAAATCCTTTTCTGACGTCATAGTCAGCGTTCGGCCAATCGTGGAAGGCCGACCACAGCGACGCTTTCGGTCGCGCACGTGGCCAATAGGAATGACGCGTGCTTCTGCTATAGTTCCAATTGTTGACGCACATGCTGGAAGCCCAAGGCAGGCTCGAAGAGCGCGTGCCTGAAGGCTTCGAAGTGTGCCTAAGTTTGTACGGCACATGCCGTTGATAACTGGAAGACTGTACCTAAGCAAACCAATAAATAAAGCCTGATAGAGACGTAGCAACGCCCGCACTGACGCTCCCCACGTAGTGCCACTAATGAAGCGGGAGAGGTCAATGAAACTCACCAGCTTTCGTTTTAAGTAATTAATATGCGGGGTCCAACTCAGTCCTTTATCAATATATACGCCAGGAAAGATGTGACTTTTGACGTATGAAATTGTGTGCTTAAAAATGCGAAGTGGATAACGGTCCATGTTCCTTCGAGTGAATGCAATGGCAGCAGATTTGGCAGCGGAGATTTCAAGGCCACGGACGCAAGGTATCTGTGAACTTTCTTTAAAGCTAATTGTACCCTGGCTTTAGCTTGTACGCGAGTGGAGCCAGAAGCCCATATACAGATATCGTCTGCGTATAAGGATACATTTACATTTGGTGGCAACGACTGCACGAGCCTGATAAGCGTGATATTAAATAGGGTTGGACTTTACACGCCTCCCTGAGGTACACCCCGAGAGATGAAATGGTTTGACGTGTCTCCATCTTGCGTGGTCATATAAATGGTGCAATCTGAGAGATAACTTTCGATCCACTTGTAGAGATGGCCTCCGATGCCAACCTCCTGTAGCGCTTGAAAGATGGCATTATGAGTGACACGGTCAAACGCTCCTTTGATGTCGAGAAATGCCGCTATTGTGATCCTCCCTTGAGATCTTTCCTCCTCGACGTAGGTGACGAGATCAAGGACAGGATCCACGGAGCTTCTTCCTCGACGAAAACCATGCATATTTTTTGGATAAAGTAAGTAAATAAATAAGTAAATAAGTAATAAGTAAATAAATAAAAGATAAGTAAATAACCAAAATAAAGCGTTGGCGAACGCGCGTGCAAATGCCATTTGTTTTAGGCGTTTGCTTTAGAAAAGTTACGACTGCTGAGACCTGCACTTGCGGCGTGTAGAACACCAATCCCTGCATTCACCTTGATGCCTGGGTAATATAGCAATAGGTCTATAGGGAGTATTCACTGGCGGCCATAGCTGTGCGCGCGAATGCTGAGCGCGTGCTGATGGCGAGCTTCCACAGTTCTTTTGCAACGTGCATTCCGCACCATCAAGAGTGCCGGTCTTAGCAGCCTATTGATGTGAGCTCGTTGTGAGCATGCGCTTTAAACAGCATCCACAAATATTGGGTCCAGTGAATACTTCCTATTGGGTCAATTGTACGTACGGTGTTTCATCCTTTCTGTTTTACGCCGTGTTGACCGAGGCGCCCCCTAGCTTTTATAAACAGAACTTTAAAAAAAAAAATCATGATTATAAAAATATTATTTTAATACCTTGCTTTGAGGGTAGACCTAAAGCAAGCTGCCTTGAGGTCTGCTCACTATCTTTCAATCAGAGCCAATTAGAGCTCGGCGTTCTGACGTCACCACAACGGGCCCACAACAGCGCATACACGGCGCTTTCGCTCGAAACTCGCGAACAAAAGATGTCCTTCAAGTGTTAAATGTCGCGCTCCTCGGCGTTTAAAATAGGACGCGGATATCTGGCATATATATATATATATATATCAGGGTGTCGAACGGTAACCGAACCGAACCGAAAACCGGAACCGAACCGGTATTTTTTCCGGAACTGAACCCGAACCCGAACCGTTATATTGTTATCGCGATGAACCCGAACCGGAACTGAACCGGAAAAAAAATAACGGTTACCGGCTCATGTCAAAACGGTTCGGCCACGCGCTGTTGACAATGAATACGCTATCAATGCCATTTGTTTTTTTAAGTGCCGTCAACTGACACACACCTCGCTTACATATTTTTCTTCTCCACTCAGTCTTAGGAATATAAACGCTGCATCCATGAATCTTGACAAACGGTTACCTTCTGCCGCATCCCTTTAGACGTCCAGGTAATATAGTGTGCGGTGTAGTTAGTTTTGTGCGAGTGGCGGCCGCTGACGAAAGCCAGCACCACGATGCATCCGGTTTCGTATAGGCACTTAGAAGCTAACATATTTGTGAGACAGCGAACTCCTTTATTTTAATATTTATCCTATTACGTCCTTCTGGCGTTGCGTTCAGTGAAGTGTTTTTCATATTCCGTATCTTGTTTAATGAAAACTTCTTTAAGGGTCTAATTTGAGTTACCGAAGGCTAGTTCAAATAAAGAAAGCTGTATTTTCTCTCCACTGTTCCTTCAATTGCATACACGCCGAGGTGGCGGGATAGTTAGCGAGTTCTACTTGTAAGTGGGTTTGTAAGGAGGTCGCGGATTTTACAGCTTCGGACCCAATTAGATGAAGTCCGAATGCGTAAACGTCGGTGAGGTAACCTTTGAGTGCACATAAAGAAACCATTCCTGGTAGAAATCCCTGAGCCTTACACTACGATGTATCCCGTTTCGTATGTGCTGATTTCAGATGTTTTATTCGTAATTTATTTTGATGTTGCAATTTGTCATTTATAATTTCCGAACCGGTTCGCGAACCGGTTCGCGGATCGAATTAATCGAACCGGAACTGAACCGGAACAAAATAAATTTACCTGAACCTGAACCGTAACCGAACCCGTATTCTTTTCGGTTCGACACACTGATATATATATATATATATATATATATTCTAAGCACCAGCAGAAAAGATGCCCAGTCTCTGGTCATTTTAATTTTAAAACCTCACTTACTCAAGGTCATTTTTGATTGTGCCTCATCTCACTGTAAATTGGGTTTTTCCTTTGTGTGTGTGTGTGTACATTCGTGTGCTTCCTCATATTGTTCGCACCTACTGACCGCAACGTTTTGCTTGAACCTGCTTGTATAATTATGGAACGCAGTATTGATTTATTAATCCTCTTGCTCAAGGCTCTCAAACACGCGGACCGCGGGCCGCATGCGGCCCGCTACTCGCTGGGACCCGGTACGCAGGCAACCGACTTCGAGTACCGGTTCCCATGCATCTCGAGCACTATAGAAATCGCATGCGCCTTAGTTATCTCGTTGGTTCATTTACGCCCGAAAAGTAGCTTTATTTCACATAGTTTATTCTTATCTGTGCGCATTTGCCCTTTGTTTCGCTTTATTTTTCGCTTCCCAGCTTTTTGTGATGTACAACAATAGACCGATTTCACGAGACAGTTTCTTTCCGCCGCCGCTGCCGGCATGCATCGTGGGAACCGTATAGTATTTCTGCACGCGCAACAACCCCGCTGTGGGCTGCACGAGCAGAGCACGAGATTGCGCGAGCTGTCTCGTGCACTGGCACCCATGCCTTCTGTGAACTATACGGTTATGGCGGCGTCGCGCATGCATGCAACATTTTGTGAGCTAGATAGATAAATTCCGCTAATAGGCTGCACGCGCGAGCTATTTGTTAAAGGATGCATCTCGATCGGCTGTGCGAACTTTCGATAGGCAGAAGCAACTGCCAAAGATAAAGCTACGAGTTCAGGATTCTCGCCTTCAAAAAAATATCACCATTAAAAGACAAATATTTGTTCGAGTGTTGAATAAAAATCGTCTGCAAAGTGCTAACTGTCAAATTAACGGATTGTTTTTTTTTTTAGAGACATGTCGAGTTTGGTTAATTCCTGAGTGAATTGAGCAAGGGGAACGGCAGTGTATACTTGTTATATTAAAAATGTTGTAGTTGTTTTATAAGAAAATGTACTTGTTCCGTTAAAAAAAGTGAAAGCCGTTTACAACTCCCAGTAACGCCGAATTGGAGCGAAGCTCTTGAGGAAGAGGAGGGAAGGGTACTGAGGGAGGGTAGACCCCTCCTCCTTCTCCTCCTCCTCCCCTCATTCTTTAATATGCTCCGGGGGGGGGGGGGGGGGGGGGTCACGTGACCTCGGGGGGGTTGTCACGTTCCTATTGAAAATTACATCAAGCTACGTAATTTGGGACACTGACTGCCAGTCAGCAGCCTTGGTGGAACGTGATGGACCATCAGACGTCATCTGATGGTCCATCAGATGACATCTGACTGCAGCAAAGTAGAAATTTGGGCTAGTTGATTCATGATCAGTATATACAGCGCCAAAAAACGACAGGACAAAGACGAGAGTAAACAGGACGAGGCGCACGTGCGCCTCGTCCTGTTTACTCTCGTCTTTGTCCTGTCGTTTTTTGGCGCTGTATATACTGACGTCTGACTGCCACTGCCAAGGAAATTTCATCAACAAGGGCAGCATTTATATAAGAGTAAAGCTATACGCACTCATAAATATCGCCAAATGCCTAAAAAAAATGTTCGAGAAAAAAAAACAACAAAAAAAAAAAACAGCACCATCGCGCATCGAACCCGCGACCGCATGCGTACAAATCGGACACCTTAACCGCTATGCTACGCCACCGTTTTTTGTTTTTTCTTTAATACATGGAAAATCACAATTTAAAGTTCGAATTCTATATACACACAGTGAATGTTATATACATGAGGATGGAGGTGGTGGATGGATGCTCTCCTGGTGATCAGTCCTTGATGAACATAATGACTGTACTTGCACTCGTGTCGCACTCATGTCTTCACTCTGGGCACTATACACTTTTGCGGAAACGGAGAGTACAAATTATTCATGGCATACACTTAAACAAATTCCTAAGGCAAGCACATTTCCAGTGTGTTGTGTATGAAAGACATAATTTGATTATGTACGGATGTTGGCTGCTTTCACTATATTAAAAATCAGGAAGTCCTAGACAAGCGTCAAACAGAGGAAACCAGTCAGGCACTGGTGGGTGGGCCTCATAAACACTTCTAACTTTTGCAATTTCTTCCAGAAATATGGATTTAGTTGTGCGTGGAATGTCAGCATTTCTGTCGATCATCCGGCATCTCCAGAGACTGTGTAAACCAATCAGCATAAATAAATCATAAAGGATATTTGTTTCAGTCGGGACGTATAAGTAACGAATACTGTGATCAGGTAAGTCAATATCTTTTTTTAGGGTTCTTTGGAGCCTACGCCACCGTTAGAGAAACTCGATTTGACTATTCGTTTTATACGAAATACTTTGGCTGCAAATGCAGTTAAGCCGTCAGCATGTTATGCAAAGCACTCGTACATCACTCGCCGTACTTCAGTTCTACTCACCTGCCATGTAGAGTACTTTCGCGTCGTAGAACGATCCTTTTGTTCGCGCATCACCGGCCCAGTAGACCTGGTGCACCCTGTCGTCTTCAACTACACCGCTAAAGTCCCTTACATCGTCGGAACTCACAACAGGCTGGGTCTTGTCGAGTAGAAATTCTACTAAGACATAAGACGTTGTAGAGCCCGGGCAGGATCGACAGGTTGGAGCAAGCGGGCAAACAAAACCAGTCGAGAGCGATCGTTCATGAAAGCTCGGCGAAGCCTCTATGGGCGAAGCGAAGTGCGAAGTGCCGTGTTCGGCGCTTCGGCCTTCGGCGGGCTTCTGATCAAGGTTGTCGGTCGGTTGCGTGTCATATCTCTAACGTCAGCGGTTTTATGGGCTCACGTCCCAAAATCGTTTTCTCGTGCATAGATTATTTTTCGTATTCATAGATTTGACGAAATAGTGGTATCCGAACGAACTTTACGTCCTTTGACCGTACGTCTGTCTGCACGTCAAAGCTTTCTGACGTACAGTCAGACACAATCGATGTACAGTCAGAATCACCACCAAGACATCCTGATGGCATTTCGCGGCGGCCGAGTGCCACCAGGAAACGGTCAGAAAGCCGACAAGTGGGGTCTGACTGGAGTTAGACTGTCGGTCAGAGTAACTTGTTGGCCAATCAGACATGCTTGACGTACAGTCAGGCACAGTCAGCGGTCCACTAGAAAACATTGACTGCCAAACAGGGTTACATTGATGGATTTTTCCTTCGGGGTGACTTCGGGGAGGGGGGATCACGTGACCTCGGGGAGGCGTGACCTGGGGGGTCACGTCACCTTAGGGTAACCTTGGGGGTCACGTGACCTTGGGGAGGGGACCACGTGACCTCGGGGGTCACGTGACCTTCATGGGAGTCACGTGGGGGTCACGTGACCTTGGGATGACCTTGGTTACGCCGACGGCGACGGCGACGGCGACGCCGCTCAAGCCGGAAACGGGCGCCTAAGAGCTGCGCTCTAAAATGCGAGCACGTTGGCGGGCGGTGTCATTTTAATTATTGTCACATCAGGTCAGGTCCCAAAATAGTCATATAAACAAATCAAATCTGAAGATGTCACTGGCATAACTGTTAGATTACAAAAAGCATAAAGCACACATGGTGAGCATGAGTGATCGCACGGTGAGGGCGGCGGCACTGCGCTTTTACAGCGAAATCGTAGAAGCCACCGAGTTTTTGGAACTGTTTTCTTGGGATTACTTGACAACCGTCGCCAAGAGAAAACTCTGCTGGGACGCGGTTTCAGCGACTTTTCCGCCGCCATCGGTTGCCCATGGAGCGGCGCGACTCTTTAGGTTCGTGCGGCGCCTCAATCCTCCCACGGCGACAAAGGACTTCTTCGTCCGTGTGCACATGGAAGTGTTCCTCGTCAAGTAGTGGCTGCATGGGAAGGGAGCCTTCGTGCCCTGGTCCCTCAACTGCGACCTCTGCGGGAACACCGAGACCATCCAGCACGTCCTCGTCGAGTGCTCGAACTTCTGGGATGAGATGAGGACGTGCCTCCACTTCAGGACGGCCTTCGGCATCGAGTGACTTCCTTCTTGGCGACGGAGACAGGACGGAGGTCACGAGCATGTTGGTGTTGCTGGGACTACACGGCATCTGGTAATCGTGCACAGCAATGGTGCAGTGCCATTTGGACGTACGTCCAGTCTGGGACGACTAAACTGAACTGGGTGGTCTCGGTGACCGACGGGGAGGGGGGGGGGGGGGGGGGCGGACGAATGGCAGAGCCTGAGAAGACAGCTCGAGTCTGGAGGCCACAGCCCGGGGCGCCGGCTTCTGAGTGGTCGGGGCCGTCGGCTGCCTCCTGACAGGAAGGGTTCGGTCGTTGTTTGAGGAGACTGCGCGCGTAGGAGGCCCCCTTTTAGAGCGCAGTTCTTAGGCGCCTGTTTCCGGCTTGAGAGGCGTCGCCGTCGGCGTAACCGGGCGTTGCATTATGGGAAACGTGTTATAATGCTACGCGCGGGTCTCACTCGTGACCGGCGCGTAGCATTATGGGGCGCTACCCATAATAACGTCACGAGCGTTCCGCGCGTCGCATTTTGGGACACGTCCCATGACGCAACGCGCGGCTCTCACTCGTGACCCACGCTTTGCATTATGGGATGTGTCCCATAATGACGTCACCATGACGTCACCAGGGACATCACGAGGGTCCCGCGCGTTGCATTATGCGAAACGTCCCATGATGGGACGTTCCCTCCTCCCTCCTCCTTTCCTCCTCCTCCAAAAGAAAATACAGTGCTCAACGAATGAGGAGGGAGGAGGAGGAGAGGAGGAGGGGGAGATGCCAGCTACCCATTGTGCAGGCAAGTAATATCACCATTCAAAAATCACAGAGGCATGTATGAAAGCGTGGTGTACTCGTTATCCAAATGGCCACCTATATACATGGGTACGGGTCTGTGCTGTACCCATTGATCTCTGTGGCACGTCAGACGAAGTTGGTAAATTGTGTGCCGCCAAGGTTGACAGCGGCTTGCTCGTGGTAGGTCTGTATCTCTCGCCTACGGCACTCACCAAATATTTCGTGCAAGACAAAGAACTTGATACCAGTCATGCAGGAAAACATCCCATTGGGCCCGAGGGATGTGCACTCGCTGTTCTGCTGTGCCATCTCGGGAGAGCACGCCCAAGACTAATGCTGAGGAAATAAAAAAACGCCGAGAAGTCTTCGACAGAGCCGACAGCAAGTAGGATGGCATCGAGAGCATGACGTGCTTCGTCAAAGTGTTGACTTCAACGCTCCCTCGTTATCCCGCTTAGATCCTGCTGCCCTGTTTCCTGGCACCGGCAGAACTTAGACAGGGTGGAGCTTCTAGATGTGAGAACTACATTTCCTTTCTCCGGACAAGCGGGGAGCGAGAATTCCAGAATTTATATATATATATATATATATATGTATATCAGATTGTTTAGCTCGGTATATCGAAAAATCGAAATACCCGAGAGGGAGCAGGAGGAGGAGGAAGAGGAGCAGAGGACGAGGGGAGGAGGAGAGGATACGGATGAGAAGGAGGGGCATACCCTCCCCCCTCCTCCTCAAGAGCTGCGCTCTAATTCGGCATTACTGAAACTTGTAAACGTCTTTTTGTTTTTCGTTTTTATTTTTGTGTTGAGCGTGGCGCGCATGGTGTGTGCGACAACACGCATGAGCGCGCGCTAAGTGCGGCGTGAGCAGCCGGAGGAGCTGTGGGGAGTTCCTCTGGTACGAGAACACAGATCAGGTGAGTCCTTCATGTATCGTCTGAGCAAGTGTTCAAACGGATGTACCTCTTCAGATGCCGTTCCTCCTCAGACAACACTGAGCAGTGTGCAAAAAGGTTGAGGTGAAATTGGTGAAATTGGCAAAAAGGTGAAATTGCTTTGTATATTTATTGTAAATAAACACTGTTCTTATTGAAAAAAAATGAAAGGTGTCTGTTTCATGCGTAGCGGACTCATGCTCGATCAACGTTATTAGACTAGCTCAGTTACGGAACTGCTCATAGACGCTGCATGCATGAGCAGTATCCCCCCTCACTCACCACGACTCGCCTGGCGTCGCTCGACGCGCTGGGCGGCTGCTTTGGCTACGGCAGTACATTCTATGGGATACGTACGTTTCGAAGCACGGCGTCTAGATGGCGCTTCAGCTCTGCTCTATGCAGCTCTATGGAACGCCCAGTTATGAAACACAAATGTAGATGGCGCTTCGAACGACGGCAGGCGGATTGGAGTGAGTGAGGGGGGGGTACCTCCTTCCGCGGGAGTTCCACGACTGAGGTAAGCTAGTAAAGTTAGGCCCGATCCACAGAGTAGGTTAACCTTTTTTTTTTCTACATTTTTGTTTCGTCGAGCATTTGACTAAATTTACGATATTTCCATTTTACAATTATCGCTGAAAAAAAAAAAAAAAAGAAACGAATGTTTTTGACGAAACGTCGCTGAACTAAATGGTATGGGGCTCCTTTCCGAGGTGTAATGGGGGACAGCGGGGCTTGGGTCACCGGCGGGCCACCGCGAAGCGGTGTGTACAGGGGGCCAAGTGGGTTAATAGGTTTGTAACAGGCACGTATCCAGGAAGGGGGGGGGGGGGGGGGGCCGCCCCCCCCCCCTTTCCTGGATACTAAAAAAAAAAATTACCATTATGCCGGGGTTTCCTCTCCCCCTCCCCCTCATACACATTTTGTCACGGGCGGGTTCCCCCCCCCCCCCCCCCCCTCCGCCATCAAAATCCTAGCTACGTGCCTGGTTTGTAACCAGGGATGGGCAGTATTTCAAATACAAGTATTTGAAATACGTATTTCAAATACTTTGTGTATTTTGCATTTGTATTTAATTACAAATTGGGCCATGTATTTGATGTGTGTATTTAATTACTACAACGTGGGTATTTCAAATACAATTGTAATTAAATACAATTTTGTGGGCGAAAATACATCCCTCAAATTTATTGTCACTGTCCAGAGCAGGAAGAAAACGACGTTCTGCACCGAATGCAGTGTCTCTCAATCAAGCACCAGCGTTTAGTGACTTTGTGATTACGGTAGGGGGATCGGTGGCCGAGTGGTCTAGCGCACACCAGCTCGGAGCACGTGGAGCGAAAGCTCGCGCTGCAGAACCCAGGGATCCTGGGTTCGAGCCCCACCCCTGCCCGTTTCGATCTGGATGAGCATCGTACCGGCGTGCGGTCGTGTATCACTACTGCGTGATGCACGTTAAAGACCCCAGGCTAGCGGCTGTTCCCCACTGGCTAAATTTCTCATCTACAGCTGGGAGACTCGTCGCCCCTGTGAGGCAGACCAAGTTCTAGGCTGTATAAACACACACACAACCCAATTTTTGTGATTACGGTGCTAGTCCAGGGCAAGAATAGTGACCAAATCGACGTTCACAGGCAGACTGGTTAAATAAGTGCCTGTGACAACTTGTGATGTTTTCCAGCCTGGTTTTCATCCATATTTTTGCCTGGAACATTCTAAATGCGCGGGTCGTCCAGATTTTCGTAACTGGTGCGAGTTGCAACAACAAAAAATCCTCTAGCTAGTGCTGCGCGTCTTGGTCGTCTCGGTTTTTTGTTGGTCTATACTAAAATGTAATAGACAGAAAACGCTGCTTGAAGCTCTGTACTTTTTTCACCTATTACGTCCAAGCTGATTACATGAAAGTACACATCTTCGACAGAAATCTGTCTGGTTTGGGGAACAATTCGAAAAAAAGAAAACTCAAACCAAAAGTTTAGAAACAACAGTTCCCAACGTTTCGGGGTCGACTTGACTCCTTCTTCAGGGGTGACTAAAAATGGAATTGGACAGCGCGAGCTTCGACCTCTCCTTCTTCTTCTACCGAGGTGATGTTTTCTGAACGTGACGCAGGCCATGGACATAAATAGATGGTAAGGCCCCGAGGGACCTGTTAATGTTCCCCGGTGTATTCTGGATGTGCCTCCCTTGAGACCTATCGTGGAATTTACGACCTCACCGCTCCGAGCGCTGTCAAATTACCTACACCGGACTATAGCTCCCCTTGTTGGGAATACGCCGACACATGTGCTGAACACCGGCCACTTCGTGGAACGTGCCTCGCAAGTGAGACTCAGCGATGATGACACGATTGTGTCTTTCGACGTTGTTTCGCTCTTTACCAGCGTGCCAGTTCCCTTAGCAGTTGCTGCAGCCAGAGAGGTTCTCGAGAAAGAGGAAACATTGGGCTCAAGAACCAGCCTCAGTGTTGATGAGCTATGCCGCCTTCTCGAGTTCTGCCTTGGCAGTACGTACTTCAGCTTCAAGGGTGAGCTTTTCAAACAAGTTAGCGGAACGGCAATGGGCGCCTCTATTTCGGTCACGACGGCAAACCTCACAATGGAAGTGGTTGAACAGAAAGCGCTTAGCACTTTCGCCAACAGGCCAAAAGAGTTCATGCGCTATGTAGATGACTACTTTTGCATCGTGAAGAAATCAGAGGTGAACCACTTTCTCGCACACCTGAATTCCATAGAACCGGCCATCCAGTTCACTGTAGAATACGAGAGAGATGGAGTCTTGCCGTTCCTCGATGCTCTAGTGAAAAGGCAAGGAGACAAGCTGGGGTTCACGGTCTACAGGGGTGCTATGTTGCGCTTTTTGGACCCCCAGGAGACTAGGAAGAGGGAAGTGACGTCAACGACACAGCAAACGCAGATTGGATGTTGACAGAAGAAAACGAAATCAACACCTAATCTGCGTTTGCTGTGTCGTTGACGTCACTTCCCTCTTCCTAGTCTCCTGGGAGTCCAAAAATCGCAACATAGCACCCCAGGAAGCCAACACACACCGGACGCTACCTTGATTATGACTCGAACAACCCAACGAGTCACAAGACGTCGGTGATCTCTACTCTCTTGTCTAGAGCATCGACCATCTGCTCGTCGGAAAGAGACAGAAGAAAGGAGAATCAGACCATACTTGCTGACCTCCAAAAAAACGGCTATTCAAGGAGTTCTGTCCAACGCGTCGCCCGTCGACAGTGCTGCACGCGCATTAACCATGGATCGTCGGGTGACACACAGCCCCGCCCCCTCGCGCGCATCAGCGTCCCCTATGTAAAAGGGACGAGCGAGACACTGGCGCGCGTGCTCCGAAAAGAAGGGATCCAAGTGGCGCACAAGCCAGTGTCAACATTAGGACGGCTCATGCCAAGGCCGAAAGATCGCCTCCCAAAAGAGAAAGCACAGGGCGTGGTCTATAAGATACCTAGAGTTCCTGTATAGGCTCCCTACGGGAGCTATACAGGAACTCTAAAGATACCGTGTGCGGAGCGCCCCGCCGCCTACATCGGTGAAACTAAATCTTTTCCCGAACGCATGCGCCAGCACCAGAACGATGTGCGCAATTTCGATCGCGAGCGTAGCGCCGTCGCGGAACGTTGTGAGGTGTTTGATCATCGGATCGACTTCGGAAAAGCACATGTGATAGACACGGAGCCACATATTCGAAGACGCCTGTTCTTGGAGTCGTGGCACATCCAGAATACACCGGGGAACATTAACAGGTCCCTCGGGGCCTTACCATCTATTTACGTCCATGGCCTGCGTCACGTTCAAAAAACATCACCTCGGTAGAAGAAGGAGAGGTCGAAGCTCGCGCTGTCCCATTCCATTTTTAGTCACCCCTGAAAAAGGAGTCAAGTCGACCCCGAAACGTTGGGAACTGTTGTTTCTAAACTTTTGGTTTGAGTTTTCTTTTTCTCGAAGCTGATTACATTTTTTTGTGATTATATTTCTATTACGTTACTAGAGCCTCGCACACTAACTCCCGAGTGTGCGATGCAAAATTAGAATGAGATACCCAGAAACCCGTTGCAGGTGCCCTGAAGTCGCTGACGCAAATTTTGAGGAATGTATTTGGAAAAGTATTTGGAGGAGACCAAATACATTTGGTTGTATTTGTATCTTGTATTTAAATGTTTTTTTAGAAATGTAATTAGATTTGTAATTAAATACATTTTTGACGACGTATTTTGTATTTGTATTTCGATACATATTTGCATGTATTTTGCCCATCCCTGTTTGTAACTAATAGGCGCATACTGTCGCCGCGAAGTGGCGTGAACACAGGCACGAGGTTGGGTTAACACGCTCCCCAGTGATACACGGGCCGTCCGAAAAGGGTCACCCAAATGGCATGAGCTCCGCGTCGTGCGTATAGCCATTTCCGGTCGAGTTGCACGAGCCCTTGCGTATAGCTTTACTCTTTGAGAAATAAGAGCCTGTGTCAGCAGTGTACACTTATTGCGTTGTAAACCGATTTTCTATTGTACCAAATTGGAAATTCCTGATGGTTATTACTTCCTTATTCAGTGTTCAAGCTTTCAATATAAGTCCTTGTTTCCCTTAAAATCGCTCTTAGCGCGCTTTTTTTATTGACATCTGTTGCTTGCAGTATTTGTAAGTTTTTTAATGGTTTTATTGTGCTGAATGCAGCTAACTATCATAAATGCCTGTGAATTCAGACAGCTGGAAGAATAATACTCTGTGTTTTCATTGTTATCAAAGGCACGTGTAGCCTCATGCATGCAAATTATGACATATGAACTATGGAAGCTGCTGTCTACCCACATCTGATAGTCGTTGTTCAGTAGGTGAAGTGTATTTATGTTGAAAGTCATTTGCAATGCATGTCATACACTGAACCCGAGAAATTATATCCTTTCGGAGATTGAGTATGCGCAAAGCGAATGGCACTTTGCAGTCAAAATGGCCACACAGCCAGAGCCTTAATTTCTTCCCCCTCTTTCAGGATCTATCTAGGCTTACAAAACGATGCACTTTTTACCAACATAATTTAAATCTTGCAATGAATGCCACAGATGTAAAGCTGTTAACACCATATTGTTAAATTTCTCTGACTTGATATGTTGAAGGCAGTTAGTGTAGAGACTCAAAAAGATGGCGGAGAAGTAACAAATGGGTTGGACAACGTAGACCGCCGCTAGAGGCGTGTATAGAGAGAGTTTGGTCAATGCATGGGAGGCGTGGGCAGAGCCAGGGCGTGCACCAGACTCAAAAAGAGGGCTTGACGTGCTCTCTTGACCAACAAGAAGCCGAAAAGAATTCTCCTGCGTTGGTAGCGAGAAACAGCTTTAACCATTGGTGTACGTTGGTAATTTGGTATATGGTATTAATAATCGCGTAAGAGTTAAATGTAGTAACCCTTCATGGTTGAAAGTAGGGTGCACGTGATGCTTCCATCATGATCATGCAGACAGATGTAAGAAACGAATGTGCAGCTCAACTCTATTTTGCTTGGACAGAATGTGAACGCTCGGACGGCAAATTCCCGGTCCTCGGCTCCAGGCGTACGGTTGATGACGATCGTTCCGCTAGTCGCGCCCTTCCACCATGATTTTGGATGACCGTGATTTAAACATCCCGTGCACCATATTTTCAAACACCGAGAGTTACTCCGACGCACGTATTAAGTTTGTTTCTTGCGACGACCGCCAGGGTATTATTTCCGGCTTCTGGTTGGTCACATTCCAATTTGTAAAGACACCCTGGAACACGCCCACCCGCTTTCGGCCAATGGCGCCTGCTCATTTTAAGCGCAGCTCTTAGGTGCCCGTTTCCGGCTTGAGCGGCGTCGCCGTCGGTGTCGGCGTCGGCGTAACCGTGAGGTGACGTGACCCCCCCCCCCCCCTTTCCCCCGAGGTCACGTGACCCCCTTGGCGGAGTAGCAGGCTGGATGACGAGGTGAGGAGGAGGGAGGAAGGGTATACCCTCCCCTCAGTGCCCTAGCATCCTCCTCCTCAAGAGGCTGCGCTCTAATTCGGCGTTACAGGGAGTTGTAGACGGCTTTCATTTTTTTTCTTTTATACTTCCCACTGAAGTATAAAACTCTAAAAAGTAAAAAAAAAAAAAAAAAAATCTTTTTAGCACTCTGGTTGGGACACGCGTGTAAAAAAATTAATTTTACGCGAAAAAAAAATTAGCAATATTGATGGCGCGAGACGCGATTTAGTCTGCGGGCAACTCCTTTCCACTTGTTTTCTCTCTCGGCATTTCGGGCGCGTAGAGGAGAGGTGGATCGGCTTCGCCTTCACGACCGAGATGGTCATTCCGGAATGATCAGTGACGTCATGGACTTCACGCGCGGAAGTTCAAATAAATCTCTCGCCGTCAATATTAGTATAATTTTTTTCTTCTCCCGTAATTTTTGTTTGACACGCGTGGTTTAATTAGACTTACAAAACAAAACTTGTTTAGGGGCTTTGTAAACTGCTGCCAACTGTGTTTGAGTAAGGATGTCACGAACTTTCGTAGGACCGAATTGTTAGGTCGAACTTTCGGGTTCGACTGGTTTGACGAACCTTCGACCTTTTAACCAGATTCGACCGGTTCGACTTTGTGGACAGTGTGGATATTTTTTATGCAAAGCGTTATCTTAATTTTATGAACAGTTGCAATTAAAATAAACTAATTCTAACCACCGAAGAAGTTAATACCTTAATTTTTTTTACTGTATTAACTAAAATAGTCAATCAGAGCTGCCCTTAATTTATCCGTTAGCCATCACCATCCAATCCGAAGCCAACTGGGCGGCCGGTCGCGCATGCGCATAGCAGTCGAACCTGAGTCGAACCTTTGCCGAACTTTTCATAAAAGTTGGAAAAAGTCGAACCTGGTCGAACTCGAACATCGACCGGTTCGCGACATCCCTATGCTGAGGCTTGCGAGTTCTTTTCCCTTTTCATTTTCCTGGACCTAGGATGTCGATCATATTCGCTCGTTCTCGCGTTTTGGTAGCAGCGGCAGCAGGAGTGCCACAAGTCTTATTTCTGCTCGCAACGTTACAGGCGTTTCCGGCCAGCCTCTGTATCATCGATCGTGGACTTGCGCTGAAGGCCACCTTATGAGCGCTGCAAACACAGCAGGTCCCTTATTCGACAAGCGGCAACAGGAGCTGCGGGCCGCCAGGGAACTGTGCTAGAAGAACCGACGGACCAGGGATACCACTGTTATGGCAGCGGCGGCAGCAGGAGTGCCACAATTATTATTTCTGCTCGCAACGTTACAGTTTGGATATCTGTTCTATTTCTTAGTATTTCACTCATGCAATTCATTGTCGACTGCTGCAGCTGCCGACTTACTGTTTGCCGTTGTGTTTGAAACTGCCTCATTGACGCGACAGTGTGACGGCTCATGGTAACCTAGTGTGTTGCATATGCCATGGCTGACACTTGTTTGTGTTGCGATGACAAACTTACAGACGAAGATGGTTCAATGAAATGCGCAGAATGTGGTTACAATTATATCACTTTGCTAGTTATTCTGGCGTCTCCGAATCAACCTTTAAATCGAAAGGTGAAATCTGGCGGAAGGCATGGCGTTGCCAGACATGTAGGACTGCCAAGTCGAGGAGCAGTCGGGGTGAAAAACCGAGACAAGAACTTGGCAGCTGTCATCATTGGCATAAACCAGAAACTTAGCACCCTCATGGAACTAATTGATACTGTCTCGGCGATCGAAGTGTCCGTAAACATGATGTGGACGCAGTATGACGAAATTCTCAAACAGATGTGTCAACATGACACCGAGATAAAGGACCTAAAGAAAAGGATGGCGAACATGGAAAACCGAGAGAAAGAAGTAAATGTACAACAAATGACGCAGGACATAAACGCACTCGATTGCCAAACCAGAAAGATGAATCTTGAAATCCACGGAATTCCGGACTCTGAGCGCGAAAACCTTTACAACAAAATCAACCAGGTGGCTGAAAAGCTGGGTGTGCCCGTGCTCACTGATAGCGAAATTGTGGCGTTGCACAGGCTTCCAGCTCGGCCAGATAAACTTCCCGGCATCATTGTGCGCTTTGCAAAACAGTCAACCCGGGATCAATGACTGTCTTACTTCTGTACCTTCAAAAATACTGGAGCACATAATCCATAATAATCTATCCCTTCACCTAGATTCCATTTCCTTTTTTAACAAGGCACAGCACGGCTTCCGTAGAAACTTTTCTTGTGAAACACAGCTTCTTTGCTTAACCCATGACCTTTTTTCTAACCTCGACTCCGGTTTACCAACTGATGCTGTATTTCTTGACTTTGCTAAAGCTTTTGACAAAGTACCGCATAACCAACTCCTACTAAAACTTTCATCGTTAAACCTTGACACCAACGTACTATCATGGATTAAATCTTTCCTCTCGCAACAAAACCAGTTTGTTTATGCTAACGACTCTTCATCTGCTTGGCCCCTGTAACATCCGGTGTGCCCCAAGGAACAGTCCTTGGTCCCCTACTCTTCCTTATTTACATCAACGACCTTCCACTTCAGGTGTCTTCATCAATGTGTTTGTTTGCAGATGACTATGTCGTTTATCGTAAAATAGCATCTCCCTCTGATTCTGCAGCGCTACATGATGACCTTGACTCTATTAATAAATGGTATAGTAATTCGCAAATGTCCCTCAACGGTAACAAATGTAAACACATGCGCTTCTCTCGTTCCACCTTCCAAACTTCCTCTCCTCTTACTCTTAATGATGTTCCTCTACAACAAACTGACACATACAAGTATATTGGTGTTCTTCTAACTAAAAACCTCTCTTGGGACAGCCATATTAATTCAGTGTTGTCTGCTGCTAACCGAAGCCTAGGCCTCCGTCGCAACTTCAGATCTGTCCCAAGTAACCTAAAGCGACTCCTTTAGATTTCCTTAGTACGATCGAAATTAGAGTATATGCATCCTCCATTTGGCACCCTCACCTTTCTTCACTAACAGACAGTATTGAGGCTGTCCAAAACCGTGCTGCCCGGTTCATTGCACCTGACTACTCACGTGTTTTTAGTGTTACTCGAATGAAATCTGACCTTTGTCTTCCCTTACTTGCTACTTGACGGAAAATGTTTCGTCTGTGCCTATTGCATAAAGTCTATTATTCCCCCCTACTACATCAGACTCTTCTCACTCCGCCAACCTGTTCGTCTTCTAGACTAGATCATCCTAAAAAAATAGCCTGGCCGCGATGTTTTTCCGCAGCACATCAAAACGCCCTTCTCCCCGACGCAATTGTGGACTGGAATTCCTTCCCGGTGACATCGCAGCCATGGAGGACTCCGCCGCATTTCGCGAAGTGATTCAGCAATATTGTAATACCCACTCCCCTCTCTAACGCCCCACGGCCTTGAGGGTATTATAAATAAATAAATAAATAAATAAATTGCTCGAAAAAAGAAAAAAAGTTTGGACCGAACGGGGAAGGATGGCTACATCCTTGAAAACCTAACAAGGCAAAACCGCGCCCCGCTCTGGGCAGCTAAGGAATGGGCAAAGCAACATGGCTACCGCTACTCGTGGCGCAGGAATGGGAAAATCGTCGTGAGGCGGAAGGAAGGTGACGCAGCTATCGTTATCAAATGGGAGACGGACTTGGAACGATAGACGTGAGGAAATTTAGGTCTTGTTTTCTGCGTGAATCTTCTTTTTTTTAATTATGGCAAAACAAAACTACTTTGTTCCGTCAGAATTAAAGTCTTACCTGGGAAACGCGTATTCCAGTTCTTTTAAATGTATTCATTTAAATACTCGGTCCGCTAGAAAGAAAACTGTGGAGCTTGATTTTTTTTTATCAGTTTTGTTTTTTGTTTGATGTTAATATGTTATCACAGACGTGGTATACTGATGAAAGCGACGTTTTTGAATTACCAATGTATAAGAGCTATTTTTTGAACGGATGCCAAGGTATAAAAGCTATTTTTTGAACGAAAAAGCTGCAGCTTTTTCGCCTAAGGACCCCCGACACTGTGTTGGAAATAAGATTTAATTGAATTAACTTGAATCAAATGGTCGTGGAGGGGGTGTGTCACTAATGGTTTGGAATAGCACCTGCTGCGAAATAGTAGAAGAATTCTCATGCGTTAATAAAGACTTTGAAATGCTATCCTTGCTTGTAAATCACAGCATGCTATCGGTATTCTACAGACCGCCGGGTGGACGTCTAACATTGTTTTTTTTTTTTTCTGTACACATGTTTTAGTTACGCTAATGAGAACAAATATAACATTATCCTGGGGGTATTTTAACATGAACATGCTTGTGGACACCCCGGCAAAAGCAACAACAAATGGATCTGCTAATTAATGTTGGTGGCTGCAATAATGTGATAACGTCCCCCACAAGAATCATGTCTGATTCTTCAACATTGCTCGATCTGCTCTTCACAAATTATGACTTACCGTATATAAAATCGGGGATAATGACCACTGACATCAGTGGCATTTAGGTGTCTTTATCTGTATAAAAAGCAGATCATTAGAGATAAAAGTCCAAAGCTACATGCATCCTTTCAAAATATTACAACTAAGAGCCTTTCTGTATTTAGGCAGAGACTTTCAAGTTTGGGATGGGGTGAGGTATACGAAAAAAGAGGACGCGAATGAAGCATACAACTTGTTTTTACACACATTCGTACAGATATGTAGAGAATGTTTTCCATATAAATCAGTTAAGATAACGAAAAAATCCGTAAGGAATGGATTACCCCGGAGCTACTATAGTCCGTCGCAACCTAAGAACGAAGGGCGAGGGTAAGACGGGCCGGGGAGTTGGAAGCAGACAGAACGCTGGAGAAGAGACGGGGAAACCTCCTTCTCTCTTTAGCGTTCCGTCTGCTTCCTCCTCCCCGGCCCGTCTTACCCTCGCCCTTCGTTCTTAGGTTGCAACGAGAAAAAATATTTTGTACAAATAATTTGTAAAAACGAGAGAGTCTGAAGCTTTTAAAACATTCAAAGTATACCGCAACAGACTTACAAATGAGCTCAAAAGCGCTAGAGATAAATGCTTCAACAACCTATTTTCATCATCAGCTAAGCGGACGGGCATCACATGGAAAAATATTAATAATGTTCTTAATCGTTTATCTGAAATAAAACGAATTCATAAAATCTGTCTAGGTAATGAAGAACTAAAAGAGCAAGGGTTAGCAAACGCCTTTAATAATCATTTTGTGAACTTGCCGAGAGATAGTCCTGATGAAAATGCTTGCTCATATATTGAAAACAAAAATTAGCAGTCCCTTTTTTTTTTTTTTTTTTGAGCCAGTTGTAGATACGGAGGTGACGCTGACGTTTTTATCACTAAAGAACAGCGCAAGTTGTGACGCTGACGACATGCAAATAAGGCCCATAAAACATGTTATAGATTTAATATCTCCCTGTTTGACGCGCATCTTTAAATTGTGTTTGCAGTGCGGGGTCTTCCCTGAAAAAATGCAGATTGCCAGGGTAACTGCTTTGTATAAAAAGGGCGATAAGAATGACATGGGGAATTATAGACCTATTTCAATTATATCAGTGTTTTCTAAGAGCTTCGAAAAAATCTTGCTTTCAAGACTGATGAAGTTTTCGGATAAATACAATATACTGTAAAGGACTAAATTTTCGCGAGGACCTAATTTTCGCGAATTTCGCGAATCGCCTACAATTCGTGAAAAATACGCTCCGCGAACACTTCGGGCAATATGTGAACGCTACGGAAGCTACAATCGATTCGAGAAAATCAGAACCCGCGAATAATTTCAAATTTTAAGCTTTGGCCCGATTCGCGAAAATTTGAGCTAGCGAAGATTAAGTCGTTTACAGTAATCACTCCGTCACAGTTTGGGTTTCGTAAGGGCCGATCTACGGAACTCGCTCTCCTAGAACAAAAATAATACATTTTGCAAAGTTTTGAGGATAAAAAAAAAAAAAAAAAACTGACCCTTGGGATTTTTATTTATTTCACCAAAGCATTTGATTATATAAATCATAGGCTGCTCATAAAAAAAAAAACAATAATTAGAGAAGTACGGGTTTTTTTGAAACCGCGTCAGCTCTCATTTCGTCATACCTTGCTCATCGTAAACGGTACGTGCATATTAACGGTTATTCTTCTGACATTAAACCAATCGTATCGGGTATCCCACAAAGCAGCATTCTGGGCCCTTTTTGTTTAATTTATATATTAATGACATTGTCAATGTAAATAAAAGTACGAAATTTGTGATTTAATTACGCTGACGATACAAGTCTATTTCCTTAAAGGAGACATGCTGTCTTGAACTAGCAAATAGGACTAATCAAACTCTCCATGAGCTGGGTAACGTAAACAAAACCAAGGCTGATTTTTTTTTAACCAAAAAAATAAATTTCTATCGCAACAGATATCGTGTTGGATTCGACCAAAATAGAGGTTTTGGCTCGCTTCAAAACACTTGGTATTATATTCACGAAACGATTGACATGGGATGACCATGTAAATGATATTTTGGTAAAGTTGTCACGGGTCGTTGGCATTATGCCGTCATCGCTCCATTCTGCCAGCAAGTGTTAAATTAATCATCTAGAACCCTTTATTTCTCTCGTATGTGCACCACTGTCATATTGTCTGGGGAAATACTACTAATGCAAATTTAAATAAGATACTTGTGCTCCAGAAAACAAATAGTACGAATTATCAGTAAGGTTCCATATGATCACCCTAGCAGATCTCTTTTCGAAAGTTTGAATGTATTGCATGTGTATAGTTTATATAAATGCCGTTTATGCCTAAGTTACAAGTCCGAAGTCATGAACAATATATGTCATTTTGTCAACCTAGCGTCTCTGACGAGGAGATATCCAATATATTCAACTCGCAACATAGAAAACGGGAAAGTGCCAAATTGCAGAACTACTTACGGTGAGCAGATGTTATCGAATGCGTTACCCAACCTACTTAATTATCTGAATACTCAAAATATGGAACTCCCAACATCATCCCAACATCAACACCAAAAAAAATCCAATCCTTTTTTAAGCGTGTAATTTGATGACTTCGATCGAGCAATGCTCTAGTGTCCTGACGTGTGTATAGTTCTTATGTCAGTTCGCCATAAGCTTATAATTTATCATAACTTATATAACAGTGCTTAATCATGCTCTCTATATCTCTGAATATGTGTGATTTGTTGTGATAATCATACATTTTTATTTAATTGTTAGAGTTGAACTTGCTATATTCTGCAATGTCATATTTTGAATCGCTATTTTTTTTTTTTTAACTGACTTGTATTTTCTGTTTTTTTTTTACTTTGTGTTCTTTGTGAGCTGCCACTGCTGCTGATTGTAGGGAGGGGGCCGGGGACTCGTCAAGCTACATTTATGCAGCTGTTTTTCCTGGGTCTCCTGCCATCACGGATGTGATGGCGAATAAACATTTATTTATTTATAGTTGAAACGTGGTCGCGCCGTGTGCAAATAGCCTCCGTCGACTTCCGGTTCTGAACTTGACGGCGGGTTCTGCAGTATTTGCGGAATCAAATATACACGCAGTGGCGTACCAACTTGTTTTTGAGGGGAAGGGGGGGGCAAACCAAACCCCCCCCCCCCCCCACACAAGACTGGTGGGGCGGTGCCCTTGATATCCCTTGGGCGCCGCCGGCCAGTGTTTGCCCTGCCCAATGGCGGCTGTTACAGGGGGGGGGGGGGCAAATACATGCCCCCCCCCCCCTCCGGTTGGTACGCCCATGTATACACTCTATGTTCTGGAAATAGCGTTTCTTCGAGCTATCAAACTTAATTTATTCATAATATAAAAAAAATAATGAGTAAAAAATTTTGAAATATACGTGAACCGGGAGTGTGCCGGGGCTAGCCAATAGACAGCGCAGGCACGTAGCCAGGGGGGAGGCCCGTGGGGCCCAGGCACCCCCCCCCCCCCCCCCCCCCCCCCCCGAAAGAAAATCCTGACTACGTGCCTGAGACAGCGCACTGAGTTTCTTGGCAAATAAATAAGGGCGAATGCTCGCCCTTACTTCTGCTATCCCCCGTCATAGCAGTTTAATGCAAAGAATTCGTGCAATGTTCAATCTCTATTAAAACGTACTGCATTCATTTAGCAGTTTCAATTTCTGGCCATTTTCGTGCTGCAAGAGTTGCATAATGTTTAATTTCCATTCAAAGTATGACCTTCATTTAGCAGCTTAAAATTGTTGTCAATTTCAGTCAGCAAGTTTACAGGTGTTATTTTTAGACCTTGAGACAACTGTTATTATCCCGAGTATCCTGGGGAATTTTATTCCCATTGTTTTCTTTTCCAGTGTTATAAATGTTTATTAATTTGCTAGTTTACTGCAAATATTTTCAGTCATCTTGAACCCTGCATTTGTTAACCACATACACGTTTAAATAAAATGTTTAGAACATAATGTTTATTGCCCTGTTGTAAAAGGTATAAAAACATTTTTGTGCAGTTGTGCACTAGGGTTATTTTGACTGGATATACTTGAACACTTTTTTATATTTGACATCCTTAAAGTATTTACACGCTCATTATCTCAATATGCTAAACTGTAAGCTGAACCCCAACTTCCTTGGAAGCTTTGAAGCTAAACTAAATATTTGCAGCTTAGCTGCCTTCTACATTAGGCATCCCATAATTGTTAGGTTTGCTAAACCTATTCTCTGGTTATGCTCCTTGCACTGTTCACCCCTTTTCGGGAACAATGATTTTTAGAGCCCAGTAGTCATAATGAACAGTACGGTGCCTGCAATGCGTCTTTGACTGGTGTCTTTGAAAGCGGTCCAGAAGTGGTTACAACGTATGTCAGGAGCTGGCGTGCATGGGCGTACCAATCGGGGGGGCAAGGGAAGCGCTTGCCCCCCCCCCCTAAGTTTTCGGAGGGGGGGGGCAAGGCATGTGTTTTGCCCCCCTAAAAAAGCCGCCACTGGGCACGGCAAACACTATCCGGCGGTGCCACAGGCATGCCAAAGGCACCGCCCTGGCCATGGGGGGGGGGGGGGGGGAGAGGGGTTCTGGTTTGCCCCCCCCCCCCCCCCCACTCAAAAACAAGTTGGTACGCCACTGCTGGCGTGTCATGCTGTTGGATGTCGCAAATCTGGTGGTTTGTTATATGCGTTTCAGCAAAGACGAAACGCAAGTGTCGCTTTGTCACAGTGTTTCAACTCCTGGCCACTAATGCTCCCGTGGATTGTCAAGCTGATAGCGACCTACATCAGAAAAAAGAGTCTGCTTTCTCCAGCTCCGCTGTTTCGCCACGGCCAGGGTCGCTGCAGGGTACGGCACGCCACAACTGGGGAGTCATCGAACGGAAATCGAAGTACAATAAATGAAGACACGACCAGCACGCCAGTTGGAGACCTGTTCCAATAGAGGTCTATTGGTGTGTTGGGATATTCCAATGAACCAATACGCCATTATTGGAACGGGCCCAACACACCAATATGCCTCTATAGGACCAATGCACCAGTGGGCCAATAGGACCAATACACCAACAGGATTCTAATGGATCAACAGGTGGCACCTACCGGTTACGATAGGATTCTGTTGGTCTGTAGGTTTACTGGACCATAATCTTATACATATAGGATCCTCTATTGGAATTTTTGCTAGGGGAGCGACGGCACAAGGGACGAGAGTCGGCGACGCGCGAAGGAGATTTCCCACTGTCGTTCGGTGCGTCGCTCGGTTTTTGAATTTCCAGAAAACGTCGCTTTGTCGCTTTCTCCTGCAGTGGTTGGCCTCGTCGCGCGACTGATCGAGAGACAGCGAAGAGAGTCGCCGTCGCTTGTCTCGTCGCTCGCCATATCGCGCTTACATTTTATACTAAACTCCCGCTGTATAATTCAACCAACGACCAATTTGTTTTGTGTTGTGTGTTCCATTCCTTTGTCCTTCCCCTTTGTGCGTTATGTTCAACATGTCGCACTAATTAATTTGACTTACAGTAGCAACAGGGGCGGATGCAGGAATTTCCTGAAAAGGGGGGGGGGGGGGGGTCAGGTGTTGGTCGGCGTACCATTTGTTTAGGAAACCCCTCCCCCTCTCCCTCGTTTCACGCCCTAAATTTTACACATGCAGAAATCAAGAGGGGGGTCAGGACATCCGGACCCCCCCCTCTAAATCCGCTTCTGAGTAGCACACAGGGCCGTACCCAGAAAAAAATTTCGGGGGGGGGGGGGGGGGGGGGGGGGGGGGGGTTCGGGGACAACGGCGGCCATTTTGAAAGTGTCCATTGTCTTATTTTCGCCTATAAATCATGTGCATCGGTGGCATATAATGGAGAGTTACAGCAAACCGGAGAACCGGTCCCGGTTTGGTACCCGGTAGCCGACCGGCGCCGCTGCGCGTGCGCAGAGGTGGAGATTAAAATCGGCTGGCTGCCAGTGCACCGACCAGGGCCGTACCCAGAAAACAATTTCGGGGGGGTCAGAACCCCCTAACACCCCCCCCCCCCCCCCCCCCCCTGGTTACGGCCCTAATAGCACACGAACCACCACAACATAGTCATCGTGAAAAACCAAACATGTGTTTATTGCTCCTTCCTTTTGACTGGTGCTCTGGATTACATAAATGTCATCGATGAACAACGCGGTAACAGGGAACAATAGACTTTCCCCTCCTCACATCGAATCAACAAAGGTATCGATGCACTAAACTTGGGTATATATAATAACAATGACGAGAACAGTGGATAAAAGAAAACGGGGGATGGACTTCAAGTCGCGTTCCAGAAACACTCCTTGTTCTCCTTCCATTCGGACAGTCCGTCGTCGTAGATCTCTTTCTTCCAGACGGGCAGCCTGCTCTTGACCTGGTCGATGATCCACTTCACGGCCGCCTGAGATTCCTCCCTGTGCGCTGACGAAACGACGATAACGATGCTCGCTTCCCCCACCGGCACTTCGCCCAGCCGATGCACGACGGCGACGTTCTTGACGTTCCACTTGGTGCGGACGTCCGCGCACATCCTGACCAGCTCTCGCTCGGCCATGGGCCCGTACGCCTCGTAGCTGAGCTTCAGCACCCTCTTGCCTTCGAAGTGGTTTCTCGTCGTCCCGATAAACACGGAAATCGCGCCGCAGTCCGGGGCACCTACCTGCGAAATCAGCTTCTCCGTGTCGATCTTGGACGTGCACAGCTCCGTGTAGTCCATCGCTGCGCTTGCTAGGCTTCTAGCCGCCGCTGATGGGAGGTATAAAGGCGATCTCGTCGTTTGGGCGCAACGTCAGCTGAGCGCCGGATTCCACGTACGATTCGTTGACGGCGATGACGGCGCAGTGCTGCAGCGGCCGCAACTGAGGGTGGGTGGAAAAGAGCACCTGCTTCAGCTCTTCGACGTCTCGGAGCACGCTCGGGAACGGGAGCGAGAGTTCGGAGACGCCACCGGCTAAATCGCGGGCCTTGGCGAACAGGAGCACTTTCACGACGACTTCGGGGTGCATGGCATCTCGTCGTTGTTGTTGCAGTGGAGAGGACCGGGCCTTCGACGTCGCTTATCCTCGTTGCAGGTCTCGAGGACGTTTTACGAGGTACATGGGCTCCATTTAGGTCAGACGATTGCGTGGACCGGTGTGTTCGCAGTTACCCTTCCTACGAGCTCGACGACAGACGCACATGCGTCTAACCGGGAATCCCGCGACCTTTAAATGCCTTCTATCTATACTAGGCGTGACGTTTTAAGTGAAAGCTTCTCTAATTTGAATAGATGGCGCCACATGTTAGTCATAAATGTTATAAAAGCAGTTGAAAAAAGCATAGAGTTATTGAAAAAAGTGAGGAACAAAAGTGGTACGTGTATACCAAGAAAGTGCAAAAAATGACTATGAGAGTGTTATAAAAACAAAATTAAGTGTTTTTTTTGTTATTTTTGTTTCCACCGACCCGACTTGAGAGCAGTGACGTCATATCTTGGCGACTAGCGGCAAACGCCCGGGGGTTCCAACTCCTGTCACAAATGCAAGGGGAACGCGGGGAACGTGAGGAGAAAATCGTTGTTTCTTGAATATTTTGGGGATGTACATATACGGAACGACAATAGCTTTTGATTTGGTAAAGGAACAGTTTACAAGAATTTGCGCCAAGTTGTGTGCCGTGTAAGAATGTATTTCTTTTTTTTTTTTTTTTATTGCCTGAGCTGAGCGGCATTGTGCAGCAGACGACGCGGCGACGTCACACCATTCACGTGACCCGCACAATCGTCTGCTCCAAACGTCATTGCTTTGGAAATTGCCTTCTCAAAATTTTCACACGCCTCTAAAATTATGGAAACTTTGACAAAGTGTTTAGTACTTTCCCTTTACCAGCTTCCCGACAGACCCACGACAGACCAGTATCGAAAAGTGTGAACTCGGCGTTTACTTTTAATCAGCCGTGTTGCGTCGATCGTCATGTGTCGTCCCATAGGGCGGGCGGGGCGGGCGCCCCCTGGAACTGGAACCCTGAGTACCACGTGACTCCCGCGGAACTGCTTTGTCGGCCATGTTGTGTGCGAACGACGCGGATCAAAGGATTGCGTTACTCTGCTCCGTAGGAGCTATGTAGTGCTCTAGACCCGACCACAGACGTATTTGGGGTCCTTGACCCCGCCGCACAAAGCTGATTTCTAGCGCGCGTTCTCAGTATTCGGTACTCTCGGCACGCTACTGCGTTGGCTACTGCGTACCAAATAACTGCGTGTCATTATTTCAAACGTGGCGGTAAAATGGCGCTTATATTGGGTAAATCAACAACCGGAACTTAAAACGACGTTCAATTGAAAAAAAAAAAAAAAGAACATAAATATTTTTTACTATCACTGGTTCACCAACGATGTTGGAAGAGAAGACCAGTGATCAGTCACTAACCAAACAAGTTAATTTCCAAGATTTTGTAGATGTTTTAGCTTCATAAATATTGTCAAATGTTTCTTACAATTAATGGGTCCTGCATCCAGCGATCACGAGAAGGATGTGCATATATTCATACTTACGAAGACTAAAATAAAATGCAGCTAAAAATAGTAAAAACAAGACGCTTCAGTATACAGCACACCGAACATGTCTTTGGTATTTTACAATAGAGATAACTAAGAAAACGGAATAAAAATAATTTGCAGAAAAATTCTCACGGCACTTTTTTAATGCCTACCTTGTTCGTATAACACGAGAACCACGCTAATAAACCGACGAAGCTGACCAAGAAACAGGTATATTTGCACCCTTGGACACATCGACCATTTTTCGAAAGAGCGCTGGCAAACTAGCTCACTGCATAAGCCAGAAAGTTTGCAGTGAAGCCATCCTGTAACTTTTTTTTTTTAATAGTAAATTAATCCTTCGCGTGTATAAAACACAATCAATATTATTTATATATCCGGTAATACTCAAGAGCCCTAAACAGACGAAAACAAAAATGCCCGATTATCGGATACGAGGGAGTTGGAAAAGCGAGAGTTCCAGATAAGCGCACTAACGACTGCGCGCATGCACCACACTACTCGCGTCGCTCATTACTTTACTGTGAATGAATATCAACTGCAGATACCAGAAACTTTGCTTTTCACATAATCCAGTGCAACGTATGAGTGAGCGAACGCGCAAGACAAAATCACGCGCCAGATTTTAATTGCCCGCATTAATGCAGGCCCTTGATTAGCTGCACCTCGCACGCGCGTGCTCCAGCACGCATGACGTCAGAGCGTTTAAGAATTCGTACCAGACGGCGTTTTTGTTACCACCAACTCAAGCGCCTTTTTTTCCAGCGCGTTTGTTTCCTCGTAATCCGGCACCGGAAACGCGGCCATACGTCCGCACGTGCGTCATATCCGCCTTTTTCCCGCGATCATCCGCGCAGCCGCGAACAGAATCTGACGGAGCGCATGCGCCGACTTGGTGCTACTAAATTCACTACGGGGTCTCGGGCGGTTTGTGCACGGGAGCCGCACCCTGCTCAAGGCGGACGGGAAAAAAAATTTACGAACACGCTTTGGATTCTTGTGCACTGGGCGAGTTTCGAGGCGTGGATTGGATGTTGCAGTGTGGATTTTGAGGTTCGTCGGTTAAGCGTAGCGGACACTCTTCCATGCTGCTCAACGAACGGCTGTGACGGCAGGCCGGGAGACCATTCGCCCCACGGCAAGCCTGGGACACCCGGCGACTAGCTAGGCCTATTCTTAGAGGGAAGTTACACTCGGAAGGTATGGCTGCTCCTGCTTCTTCTCGGCGTGTTTCACTTGCTTGCGGATGGCGCGCGGACGGAGCTTGCTTCTGCGCGTGCAGCGGTGGGCCCGGGGAGCCCTTGGATGTCCAGTGTTCGGCGGAGATTGACAATTATTCTTGAGTTAGGGCTAGCAAAGCTCCTCCCAGCGCCCTGCAAATGGCGGATATTGTGTTTTGATAAGCCGATTACATTTCCTTAGCTGTGCGCGGATTGCCGCACGGCTGCAGCTTTTCGTCCGGTGGCCGGAGACCCAGAGTAACCCTAAACATTGTACCGGTACAACCGTCGGCATCGTACCTAGAACGTGGCAAGGAGCGGCGGTGCAGCTCGGGGCACCTTCGTTTTCGAGGAGCTTGCGTGACAAGGATGATTTTGCGTGCAAGAAAGGCGCCCGTGCACTCGCGTCGCTATCTTTGGGGCAAAATTCGAGCGGATTTCCCGCCTTTTAAAACTCCAAAAGCGAGTTAAACGGAGACCTTGAATCTGTGTGACAGGGAGGCGTGGCATTGGAACGCGCCGAACGGCACTGCTTGTTAGATCGGCGATAGCCCTAAAAAAAATGATCGCTGGCATGTTTTGTGCTGAGAGGACTCTGCAAACGCCCGTTTTGACGTTTGCGTCGTGTTGTGTGTATCGCTGTACTTGAAAACCTCGGTTTATGGTGCATCTTTGGCAGCGGGACAGTGCAAAAGTGTACGCGATTCTCTAGGCACGATCGTCGTGCAGCAGTTTTAAGGCCTAACAAACAGGACGCTGCTAGTGACAGATGGATGTGATTCAGGCGAGGTTGTGAGGCTGTACAATCGGTACCTCGAGAGCTTGCGACGGGCAGCCGTTTGAAGGGCTCCTCCGTGTCTCCAACGCAAGTATTTCTGGTTTCCTTTCACGACGTATTTTGGGAGTGCAATCCGGTACCCTTCGGTCAGGCTGCCTTGAGATCATCAGACTGTAGCGTTTAGCGAGCAAACGTTGTGGCTGTTCGCTACAAACCTATTCGGTGGTGGTGCTCGTGACGTCCTTATCAATCAGTAAGCATTAGCGTGCTTTCCGTGTCTGCGTTGATCTGAGGAGGCAGTTTTTGGCCCTCCTATCTTGTGAAGGTCTCAAATCGCTTGCTCGAGTAGAGATAGCTAAGCTTTCTCGTTTGCCGGATCAGTTGAAACGGTGGGAGGTCTTGCCTTTCCTTGCACCCTGCCTTGCAATTGCATTGGAGTTGATAAAGGCAGTGCATCGGAATGTGGAGCTAGTTTACTTGCTCTCTGCAGTCCCGAGCTTGTGGCTTTCAGTGTTTATTCTGAAAAGCGGTGGTTCTACTGGATGCCCAGAGGGTAGATACTGTGTGCGAATTGCATAGTTGTTCCTGAGTTAATCCACAATCGAGGGGCCACTTGACATGATTGTGTGTGGGCATTGTTGTATGCTTCAAATTCGGCCTTCGTTTTTTGGCCGTAAATTTGAACCTATTCTTGGTGTGATTTGCATTGATCCTAGCATTTAACGTGATTCCTCTCTTTTGAGTTCTGAAAAAAAGTCTTCTGTGTCTTTGAAGCCCCACTTTTTTCGCAGCAGCTCACTTCTCCGCAGACACTACTGAACCTTGACTGATGGGACTGTTAATGAGTTCTAAACACTGTTGGTGGCTCTTGTAACCGTTTAATTTGAGGTTCTTTTTTTTCCTTCATCACAGCATTTCTAATAAGCATCTGCAAGGCCAACTTGCTTTTCATAGTGAAAGTATGTTTTCATTAATACATGAGAACCTACAGTCCCAGTGCCGTAAAACGGGGGTATGCCTAGAGCCATTCAGATGTCTGCTCTATTTTGGCATTGCTGCATATCACTTTTGTCCTGGCACTACTTTGACAACCTGGGAGTGATCGCCGAATTTCCTCCTGTGGCTGTACAGTGGTGCAAAATAAAAAGCATTGCTGATGACAGAAGTGAGTGTCTTGACAGCATTGCTCTCACTGACGCTTGCGGCAGTTGTCGGCACACAGGTTGAAGTTGACTGGCGAGTCCATGTGCCTGTGACCCCATGCCCAAGAAAGCGGATGACTTTGTAACAGAAAGCCTTATGGCTGCTTGTTGTGCATTGGGCATGGGGTTTTATTGAATATGGCTAACCTACAACTGATGTCTCACTCTGTCTTGCAGGTTGCGGAGCCTAAACTAGCAGAATGAATGAATTGGACAGTCTACGTCAAGAAGCGGAAACGTTAAAGAACACAATACGAGTGAGTATGCTTCGTTTTATGCAGGCACGAGTTTACCACTTACAGGACATCGCCATGGGCCACTGACATTTCTGCAGTTATGTAGGCCCTGTGGGTCCTGCAGATGAACAAACACTACCCTATACTTTGCATGGATGCCCTTGCTGTGCAGAAATTGTTTGGGGCAACATGCTCAGACTTAAAGGGAAGCAAACTATAGGAAGCATGCAATGCTTCGATTGGGGTCATATATAGCACACCACTGTATGAGTAGGTAGAAGTCAAGTAGGCAGTGAGAATCATCTGATTAGGCCACCATCACTTGCATGTGTAGCTTTCAAACACATTGCTGAATTGTTTTTGAGCCTTGTGTTGTGATCACTGCTTAAAACACAGTTTGGATTCACACCTGTGGAAATGGTTGAAGAATTAAATTTGGAGGGTAAAGTTTTCGAAGGATTCTTAAGGACATGTTTATCACATTGGCTTTCCACTAGAATGTTACGCGATAATACCAGTGATGTGATAGCTGCGCCAAAGGGCTAACCCTGCTACATCCTGCTACATTTTGCCAAAATCTGAGTAATTTACACCTGCACCAAAACATTTTCTGTCGCCTTTCAAAACCGAAACTAAACTGAGTACCGTAATTGTGCATGCGTCTGTTATGTGGCACAAGCGGCTGCCGACACAATGTACTCTGCATTAATTGTCCATCAGGTCCTGTATAGTTTTCCCGCCGTCTCGCATTTTGCGCGCTCGTCTCGTGGGTCTTGTCTCGTGTCTTGTTTTTAAAATATTTTCAACGATAGATGCGGGTGTGTGCGGACGCTCAGACGTTAGCATGCCGGGTACCAGCCATGTCGTAATGCTATGAAACGTAACCACATTTTTTGGGGGCGAGAGTTACTTTGTGAGCTGAAGCACTCGGTCCTAAAAGCAACGGCCGCGGGAAAGTTATATTTTGTCACTGCCTTCCTGTCATCGAGGTCGCGCGACGTCGGCTGTTGCCGTCCCCACTTCGCTGCAGATATGACACTTTCTAAATGAAACTAAGTACCGCCGCTTTTGACGAAACTCTGAAGGCTCGTTCACACACTTGTAACTGAGAATGACCGAGAGAGACTAGACCAATTTTAGGACCAGGTGCGCTGCTGCGGAGGTGATCCTAAGACGTTGTGAGAGGTTTAAAAACCGGTCATGTCTTTCTTCGTCCTACTCGGTTGCAAGTGTGTGAACGGCGCTTAAGACGTCGGGAACCAGTAAAACAATGGCAGGCGGTTTTTTGGAATTGCTCGGCATTGCCTACAGCACTGTACACCTGTGGGATGTCTCAGCAGTAAAAACACAAGCAGCGAGTTCTGTCTTAACAGATCACATCAGAAGACAACACAAAGTGCCCTTCGCACTTAAGACAAATGTTTTTATTTTTTTAAGATTATCTGCTCCGAAAGGCGCTCCAAGATGACTGAGGCAAATCACATCACTGTAATGCTAAGTACCATGGTGATTGGAATGCGGTATTTAGGAGGGGGGCATACCAGCCAACAAGATTACATTTCCACTTGCGTATGTTCTGAGCACATGGCTATTTTTCTTCTTTGTCTCCGTTCCTTGGGGCAGGCAGTGTAAATTGACTTGGTTCTAGCGAGACAGCATCTGCTGCAATTGTGCACCTTTGCGGAGCAATGAGTGCACTGCGTGACTGCAGTTTGTGGAAGCATGCCAGGACAATGCCTGTTCACTTTGGTTGGACACGGGGGAACAGAGCCTGCCACTATACTCCGTTCACCCCTAAGCTGACAGTACAGTGCAAGCTGCATGCTCGCTAGACCAGCGTATGTCTATCGCCATATGATCACACTCTAGCTCATTCCCATTGGTCAGGTAATGAAAGGGAAGTGGTTGATTGGTCCGGTGAAGTTTCCATTGCGCCGTCAACTTGGGTGCGTATGAAGCATAGTCTACAAAAATTGAGCTCTTTGGCAACAAGGCTACCCTGCATGCAAAGTGTGGCATTCACGTAAATGAACCACAATTGCATAACTGAGTAATTTTTTTTAATGGAAATGATTTTCTCTGGAAAACAAAAAGGCATGCTTACATGGATAGAGTATCCACTTCTCTGGAAAACAAAAAGGCATACTCACATGGATAGAGTATTCACTTCTCTGGAAAACAAAGGTATACCCACGTTAATGGTTTATCCACTTCTCTTTAAAACAAAAAGGCATACTCACATGGATAGAGTATCCACCTCCTTAAAAGGCTCACCTTGCAAAGTAAACTTTTTGAGCAGGAAAACTGGCTTGGTAGACATTAGTATCATGCAACTTGTAGTGTGCTGGTACGTGGCCCTAAAGGTTTCTGGGGAGTTTGGAAGAGGATTGGCGCGGCTTGTAAAAGAAAAAAAACTAGCTGAAATTGGAGTGTTTCAAGGCAGTGTGCTTAGTCCTGTTGCGGCAGTCTGAA
The DNA here is from genome assembly GCF_016920785.2 of Ixodes scapularis. Taxonomy (NCBI): domain Eukaryota; kingdom Metazoa; phylum Arthropoda; class Arachnida; order Ixodida; family Ixodidae; genus Ixodes; species Ixodes scapularis. Next base: position 92,895,189 of record NW_024609846.1, read on the forward strand.
AGGTTTGGGGACCGGAAGTTTTTTCTGGCGGACATAATCGCGATGCTCCTTTTTGCAGAATTATTGATATTTTGCCAAAGTGGCGTATCAGGTGAGTGAGCAGTGAGGTTGCCACCTGCAGCTAAGTTTGAACATAGCAGTGAGGTGTTGCACATGATTACCACTGTCTTGGTCTCAAGAAAAGAAAAAAAGCCAAGTTAACTTAGTGGAAAGCAGCCAGTCTTCCTGAATATGTAAGGGCTTGTGTAGTGATGCCTTCAGTTTATTGGGGTGATTTAGAGAAAGGAAACGGTTAACTACAACTTACAAGTGTTGGAACTAACACGTTACAGGTAGCGACGTTACTGGTAACGTGTTAGTTTTTTTTACTAACATACTCGTTAGAATCCCAAATGTCTATTGAGTAATGTCATTATTTTACGGTGTCTTACCAAATTACGTTATATGTCGCTCGTTACTTCTGATGAAAAATGGCCGCATGATTCTTCGAAAACAAATTTTTTTTTTCTGTACACTACGTAATGGTGGCAAAGAAACCCGAGCAAAGCTATGACAAAGCGATGTCATTTCAAACTTCTTTGGAAAGCACTTTTACTGTTCCCACGCGAGATTATCGCTGCAGCAAACCTCTACGCATCCTTGGTGCAGTCTTCGTATAGACCTTTCCAGCGGCAGTCTCGTACGAAGCGATTTACAGCGCGCGTCCCTGGTTTTGAAAGTGTACTTCAGTGTTGCCCGACTGCGCTGAGCTGTGGAGTTTCTCGTCAGTGAGCAGTGGCAGCCTGCGTAGGCGCAATTCCGGACGCTTTTGGAAACTAAATTGCCGCGTTTTCTTTTTTATTTTGTGTTCTGGTGGCGAACCTTATTTTGGAGAGGTATTTAAGAAAGTAGTGCTCTATTTTTAGGAACAAAAACAAAGAAATGAAAGCTGTTTTGGTGAGTCCGTGCGCGACAGAACAAATGCAACTGGAATGTTTGTTTCATTTTATGTTCATCGTTTTACGGCACCGTACACTCAGCCGTGTGTGTTCAAAGTATTTGACCACACAGGATATCCGAACTGCATGGATATTCACCGCCCACAACATGAAATTCAATGAGCCTCATCAATCGAACAACATATATTGTACGCACCCCACGGTGCCGCATTATTTGAACAGGATTTGAGAAAGGTCTCAAATAACACAGCATATCCAATATACAGTGTTGACGATAGTCACTTCACGACAATCGGACAGAATCCGGCGTGTTTTGGGGAACATGTAGAAGAGGGCAGCATTTTTGCACAGCTTCGAAGCAAATGAACGAACGTTTCTATTCTGTCCCCACACCCCGGACCCGACCCTATCAGCTATTTTTCGCGAAGACCCGAAACACAGCCGGGAAGGCTTTTTGGAGATTATCTCAACGGAAATAATCCTCCAAGAACGTCGAACTGCCTGCGTCACGGGCTGCTTGACGTTCGCTCTCTTCGTTCGTTTCCTGCGAAGGCCGTTCAGGCAACGAGCCCTGGTATTCCCTGGTTCTCACAGTGGAAGATAACATACATAGGGTAAGCATCTAAACAGGCGAATAAAGTAAAAACCTTCAAGAAAAGCCGGCGAACTCCGAATGCAAAATGCAGGTGGTGAGTCACGCTGACCGGGTTTCCACAGCTCAGGCGGGTGCCAGAAATTTCTGGCCGATAGGGGTCGCTCGATTCGCAAAATGGCGGCTGCCACAGCGCTCTTTTTGCAAAGGTCTATAGAAGCTGCTAAGATCACTGTCGCCGTACCCTGAGCAGCAGTCTTGCTGGAAAGAGACATCCGTTCAGAAGGCAAGTCTGCCGCTGCTAGAGGGATTTCGGCTCAGCGTTCCTAGCTACTCCAGCTGGTCACATCCTTCTCTTCAATGCAAATAAATTATCATTCTGTCAACAACCCAAAGGATGAACTCTTTTAAGTTTGGAAGCATTGACATTCCCACGCTTTGAACCAAAACAAGTGTCAGCAGTGGCCGGGTGCTGACTTGTCATTAATTGGAAATGCGACGTTGGTTTGGGAAGGAATAAAATTTTTATTTTAATGGGTTAACTTTGATTACATGAAGAGGTCTATTTTGCGTCCGTTACGTGGCGTGCATCCGGTCGTTCTTTTCAGAGCAGTTTCTTCTTCCCAGGCAGGTACTATGGGCAATGCTCGGTTCTCCAAATCGCGCTCGCAAAGCGTCGCATGTTGGAAGACGTACATTACAGATCCTTCCGAGGTCAGACAAACAAGCTGGGCTAGCTAAATGTGTTACTTACAGTTGTCCGAATCGAGCTCGCAAAAGCGTCGTGTGTTCGAGGATATACATTACACATCCATCCGTGGCCAGACAGACAAGCTGGGCCAGCTGACCAGTGGCAAGGTTATCGCAGCATTGAACGGTTACCGTCGCCAGATATGAACAGCTGTCATATACAGTGATGTCTCGTTAATATGGACACCTCAGTTTCCAAAAAAAATAGTCCATAACGTGAGTTGTCCATAATACCAGAAAAGAATGTTTGTCCTTGAAAATGGTGTCCATAGAGCGGGGGGTACCCATAGTAACAAGACATGGCTGTAGTAACAGTGAAATGAAAAGTAAGGACAAACTTAAAAGTAACGTCCTTTAGTCATGGCAAGTAACGACACCGGTATTTCGTTACATTTGCAAAATGGTAACGGAGCTCTGTTAGCTTTTTTCCATGCTAACGAGTACCCCTATTTCGTTGCTCATTTTCGGTAACGGGCACAACACTGCAACTTATTATGGTTAACCCTTTTGTGCTCAAAACTTAACTTGAAATGCTAGAGGCCTACACCCTGACATAGTTTTAGAACACAAAATAACAAAAATCTGGTCTGGGGAAAAAAAAAAAAATTGCCTTTCTTTGTAAGCATGTTTTCGAAAATTTGCTTGTGAGCAACATTGGGCATTTGCAGCACTACTTCACGTGGTACGAGTTAAAGCAGTTACGACATGCGAGAAGGCCCGGGTGCATTTCAAATTTTGCCTAGTAGAGAAAGGCATAACCGAATTTGTAATATTTGCGCTGGTCATTCTTCTCACAGTTTCTTTGAGGTTAGTAGTGCATGCCATCATACCTCACATTCATTGTTGGCTTTGGTTTTGAAGGATGAGTGATCTCCTTTGAAGGTGCATTTTGATCCTCCACTGCTAAGCGTAGGTACCCTCACACTTGTGACTGAGGGTGCTAAATTTATTAAGGGGCACAGAGTAAACAAACAGTTCTTGAGTTGTTGCTCCTGGGCAACGCTGGGCATCAGAACCACTCATTTTTGTTTTGCTACTATTGCACTTTTTATATCTGCCTCTGCAGTGCTTCCCATCTGTCATCTCTCTGGGTAACATTGTTTCAAGTTGGAACTTGAGTCTGATGTAAGCCATAATCATTCTGGTGGCTGTTATTTCTCACTGGCTGAAGTGTAGTCTTCCTTCACCATTTTGGCACTCAGCCCCATTGAGAGATTGGTGAAGAGTATACAACATTCGCTAAGTGTGCATTCCCAGGCCTAGTTTGAGAGAGTGCGACACTGCATTTCACTGTAACCTGACAAACAAAGCTGCGAGCCAATCTGAGCAGTGGAGGGAGGCACGGGACAGCACATCGTCGAACTGCTCTCCTCTTGCAGAAAGCGGTTACATACTTCGCCCTTTCACTCTAATGGACTCAGAATGTCTCTTTGCCAAGTCATGCTGAAACGGAGTACAGCAGCATAGTTTACACCATTTTCAAAACTGGTTTGCATGCTCGCTTACACTTTGCTCGCACCTTCCCAAACGTTGCAAGTATAGGTTCCCAGATTTGTTGTCCTGTTGCTAAGCTGGCCTACCTTACAGGGCTGTCAGCTTGTACCTGCAGCTTTTGTAGTGGACCAACTGTCGTATTTTCCGGACTGTAGTGTGCACTTGGTGTACAGTTCGCAGGGGCCAAATTCGACTGAAAAGATTTTTTCTGCAATCCTTACCTGATGCATAATTTGCACGTAAAATTTTCATACACTGCATGCCTTGAAAAGTGCCTGCGTTTTTATTAGCACACTACGAAGCTTGTATCATACAGAAATCATCATCAAAGCTATCATTCACAAATTCTGTAAACTTCGTCATAATCAAGGGCCCTAGAAAACCAATCCTTGTATAGTCTGCACCGCGTGCAGTTGCAACTTTAAAACGTGTATATTCCGGAAAATAGGGTCATCCGGTTCCCTCGAAGCCTGGAAGGCTCTATTTGATAGCCTTGGGCCGGTTTTTGCTTGAGCGCTTCGCTCTCCTCTTTGTCTGTCGAAAAGGAAGATACTGCGCCATTCTTTCTTTGACGTGAATGTCGACACAGTCCATTTTTCTAAAATAAAATGCGTATTAGTCGCATCGTTGTATAAGATGCAGCGACGAAGCTCGAGGAAAAAACAGCCACTCACTACACCGAAAAATACATTAGTAAAATTCAGGGCTTCCACTTCATTTTGCGCCAAAGAGGTTTTCCTTTGCCATCCTGATAAAAATTCGCAAAACTGCCCGAATTCACGCCAGACTGCTTCAAAAATCGGGTGATGGGAATTGGGCGGCGTCTAGCGCCGCCTATCCTAGCCAAGGGGAACTTCACTTTGGCCGAAGGAAACGCAAGTTTTGCTGAAAATATGACCAAGCTTTCAGCTCTGAATGAAAAGCTACAAAAACTTTAAAGGGCAGGCTTTTGTTAAGCTCATGGTGTTTGACATAAACCAGGTGATACATGTTATATGAGCAGTTTGATAATCTCTTTGTGTTTAAAATAAACAAGGTGTAATATGTTAGATGAGCCGGTTTGTCATCCATCTTATTGTGAAGGTAGTGCCTCCTAGTTCATCGCAAACTTTTTCTGCAAGGTGTTGATTTTCTCATTTTCAATGCCTTTGTGCGACCAATATATCATACCTGTGTGAAAAGCGTACCATTTAGCAGCATAGAAAATTGCCAATCTACACCTAGGTTTTCTTAAGTACTAGACTTGGTACACAAGTGCTCGAAAGTGTTCCGGAAAATTATATTTAGGTGCTCCAGAGTGCTACAAATTTCACATTTAGGTGCTCCAAACTGCTCCAAAATTAATGGTTCCGAAAAATTATATTTAGGTGCTCCAGAGTGCTACAAAATTCACATTTAGGTGCCCCAAAATGAATATTTTGGTGCTCCAAACTGCTCCAAAATTAATATTTGGGTGCTCCAGAAATTGTTCCAAATCTGGTCCCGGCAGTAGCACCACTGAAAATTTCTGCCCACATAAGTTAGCTATACAGAAAGTGGTTCTGTTCCATGAGGAGGGGGACTGATTCAACGGATGACTTTTACTGTGTACAGGTGATCATTCTTTCTACACACTGCCTACCAGGCGCTCACAGATCCGACATGAGGATGCTCCAGCAGGCATTTCCTGGAGTATTTTTTAAACGGGCTCAAATTTCCTTTCGCCGCATTTTCGCATTGAGCTCGAGTCAGTATCCTCCGTCCACTTACACACGTGCATCAACTATTAGCTATGCAGTTCCGAGCAGAGCATCAGAAAATGCCCTCTCTGGTTAGAGGCAGTGTAGTATGCGTGCAGAGCTGCTCTCTGGGTGCCCTCTGGGCTTTCTTTGCCGTTCGGTCCAGGGGCTTCAGTAATGGTAATGTTGAACACAGCGTGAAATTGGTCGCGCCCAATCGGCGTCTGGAGTGTCTGCTGTAGACGAGAAATTTGGCGAGGGCAGCACGACTGCTTGCGTGGGATCTTTTTCAACGTTCGTCACGCAGTAGCGGTGCACGACCGCCAGTTGGCCGGGTTGGGGATAGAGCCCAGGATCCCTGAGGTTTGGAGCACGAGCTTTCGCTCCACGTGCTCCGAGCTGGTGTGCGTTAGCACGCTCGCGAGATCCAACGGGACAGTGCTATTGTGTGTGCACGAGTCCTGTTTCGCTAGTCTATTTGGGCCTCTAAACTGAGGAAACACAAAGTGGGGCTCGAAGTTTACGGAGCGAACCGATTTAGCCTATGACGACGATGACTTCGCACTTTTTTCGCCGACGTCCAATCGGCGGGCTCGGCGAACTTTCGGCTCCAACTTTGTGTTCGACGAGTTTAGGGCCCTTGGAGTTAGATATCGGTTAACATTTTGTACGGTTGAATTTCGCACGTTTACTTTTTCTAGCTTGTGCAGACGGCAGGTATTGGTTTCCATGATGCAGGGATAGAAGTTGGACCCAGAAGTAGATTTGCGCCTCCTCTCAATTCGCACTCGGAACACGAGCACAAATCGTATTTCCATGTTTTCAAAATCCGCAGGAAATTTTTGTTTGGTGTTCCATGGCAAAGTGGGTCGTCCAGCCTTTTTCGTAAAAGAAGATAAGGTGCAAGTCTCGCAAGGTGAACAATCAGTCCAGTAATGCAATCGTGCATTGACGTCAAATGGGACTGCTACATTTGTATTTGTACGATGTTTTGTTGGTGGGCTGTAAAATTTTTTAAAATAATAGTTCAGTCGAGAATTGCGGGCGAGTGGAATGCACTTTTACGTGGACGAAAAAGAAAATACCCACTCAGAAAGCAGCCTCGGGCAGATCTCCCAAGAGGAAATGCAGGAAATTTGGCGTTCCATTGACTTCTTTGTTTTGTTTGAGCGGATGTGACAAATGAGGCTCCCTCATCTGGTACTGCGAGGCTGGTTTTCGACCGCATGACGTCACCTGTGCGTCCAGTGTTTCGTTGGGCGGTTCTGTGAGAAGAGCATCTGGTGTCTCACGCAGGCACGGATGAGAACGGCAGGGATAAGTATCAGTTGCTCCAGCGTGAACTTCCGGCCTTCGATAAAAATTCTACCTTTCGTGAGCTTCGAGCGTGCTCGCGGAGCCAAAGCACGGTGGAAGGCGTCGAGGTGGTGTTTGAGGCGGGGCTCCCGGCCGTCCTCATTAGTCGGTGCATGCTGTCGGCTCGTTGAACTGCACTACATAAAACTTGCGGTAAATGGTTGACGAACGGGTGCACAATTCGCAGTTTCAAACGCATTCTGTCCGTTTTTTTTTGTTGTATTTTTTGCGCTATTTTTATTTGCATGTTGCCGTTGTTGTCTACTGGTCTGTAGAGCTTGTGAGCGTGCGCGGTGGCTGTCTTCTGCCAATTATCAGTCGTCGCGCACGCGTCCACCACAACTCGGTGACTGCATCTTTTCTCTCTTTTTTCTTGTCTGGGAAATACGCGCCGTAATTTTTCGGCCGGTTGCGTTGGCCGTTTGCAGCCAATTCCGGAGCATCGTGGGTCGTTGCTCTCTTTTGCACGCCTGCTCCTGTCTGCCGTGTTTCCCCGGGCCCTTGCAGCACCGGGAAGAGTAATTGTTTTGATCGACACAGTTTTAATGCCGGGCTTTGCGAAAACTGCGATGGGCCGGCCGACATATCGCAGGGACGGTTTTATTTTCCCTCATTTCCTAAAAGCTTCGTTTCCGCTATCGCCTGCCGATTCCCCTCGCCGGAAGTGGTTGACGTCACGGCAGCCAGTTTTTCTGTTTCCCTCGTTGTTGTTTTTTTTTCGCGCGCGCGTGCGTTCCACTTTTCGTAGATACTTTGGACAAAAGCGAATTACGTGACGTGAGCAGAGGCGCTCTCTTTCTCTCCTCTTGGCTGGCCGCTGTGAAGGTGATCGATTTTCGAAAACGCCGACGACGGAAGGCGGGCGGAAAAGGGAGAGATACTTCCCTCTTTTTTTTTTTTATCCCTTAGCTTTGACTTTGTGCACTTACTCAATTCAACTCTCTCTCCACCTCGTCATTGAGTTGGACGCCAAATTTCATCCTTTTCTCTCCCTGCGGTGAAAACTGCAATTCGCGTTAATTCGTTTTTTTTTTCTGGAACCGGACAAAGAAGCAGGCTGTTGTGGTCTGGTCGCGGCGGCGGGTGGTTTCGGGAAAGCAATCGTCCTGTTCCTCCCGCCCGCCCTCCGAAACGCGCGGGATTGTTGTTGTTACGGGCGTCGTCCCTCTCGCTGTTTGCAAGGGTCCAGGCGGAGAAGCGTAAAGAGAGAGGGAGCTAGAGCCGGGGCGTGATTTCTGGAGACCATGCGATCGTGCCTCAAAACGCCAAAGGGTGCGGCGCCGGTTGCTCGGAGCTCGGGCCCCGTGTTCTGTTTCCTCCTCCCTTCTCCTCTCGTCGGCGCTCTCGCGCGCGCCGCCTCCTCCTCACTCGAGCGGCCCGGATTTCGTCCGTTGACGTCACGCGTACGTCATGGGCCCCGCGCAAGCTTTGCCAATAGAAAAAAAAAGAAACGCGGAGGAACGGGCCCAGAAGGTCACGGGTGTCACTGGCGCCTCGCGCTGTGCCCTGGCTAAGGAAGGGCAGGGCCGGTTTGCAAACCCCAGCCGTTTTTTTTTTTTTTCCTCTTTTTTCCGGGGTGCTTGCACTGTGAGGCTTTTTGTCTTTATGACGGAAGAAATGTAGGAGACAAAGATGTAGGGTGTCAAGGCACGTTTCGGTAGTTAGCTGTTCTCGCGACATTTTTTTTGCGGTTTTTTTTTTTTTGGCTTGGTTACAATTGTAGCTTATTTTATTTGCACTGGTACAGAATCCCGAGGTGGCACATTTTGCTAGCTAGTAGGGTGGCTAGCTAACCTCGTGATTTTTGTTTCTGGTCGGTTTATATCTGAGGTTTGTTTTATTGGCAGCAATACAAAATCTCAGAGGTTGGACTTTTGAGGCAGAGTATGTTTGCAAGCGCTAAATAAACACTCCTGCACTTGTGTGTGTGCATGTTTTTTTTTTTTTTGATAGTAGATTAAAGTTGGTTTTTTGCTATATATATATATATCTATATATATATATAGTGTCATTGTCGGGCATTTGCTTTTGGCATACTCAGGTAGGTATTACTATTGTTTTGGCTCACCACGGCACAGCCAAGTGAAGTTAAACTTTTTATAAATTAGCTTTAATTCAGAATCCTCCTTTGTGCCCGTGCAGGTCACTAAATCATTTTCTCGTTGGTTTTGTCATAGTCCTAGTGCCAGTGAGGCTGAAGAAGTTTAGTTTCGTCTGCTAGGGGTGTGGGATGCATGGAGCTCTAGTCTGTCCATGTGCTTCCTTGTGCCAATACAAAGTCCAAAGGTGCTGCTCATGCAATTCTAGACAGTGAAAGCATACAAAGCATAGAAAAGTGTAAACAAAGTACAAGCATAGCAGTTCCTGGCAGGTATAGCTGAAAAGAAAACCTGGAGATGATCAGAATGGTAGGCAAGGTTTGCTAAGGGTTTGCTTAGTCTCTTAGCAAAACATTGACTGCCATTCTGATGAAATTTTGTCTGCCTGCATGACAAAGTTTCAGGATGCGGGTAGCGTGTGTGAAGGGCAGTCTACACTGAACATTGCTTGTGTTGTGCGTGACAAAAGATGCACGCGGAGCGGATCTGGGAAGAGGAGTTTGGCGCACACGCTCATGGGGTGTGGATATGACTTGCTGTGTACGACAAAAATACCCTTGAGTGTGGCAAACCCTCGATACAGTTGACGTGAATATGGCATCGGGCCACTTTAGTGTTTCACTCATTCAGGCTAGTGCTAAGCACCCTTATCTTTCACACCCTCCCGCTGTGAAAGAAAAATAGAAAGCAATCGATGATCACTTTTCCGTGCCAACTTTGCCATGTGCACTTGGACTCTGCCACGATAAAATTCTGGAGCAGTGCCATTGTCTGCATGTTTTCCCACATGGCTGCACTCTTGGTCTATTTGTGCAGCACATGACGGAGTGAGCCCGATCACAGCGCTGGTACTGTCTCCTATTTTACTAACACAGGTTAAAAGGCCCCTAAAAATAAAATAAACATGTTCTTTTAAAGAGTTGAGACACGTCAGTGCTGTGATTGCTGCGCCAAACTGTGCCAAGGGGCTAACCCTGTTCCAAAGGGGCAATTTCTTTTATATACTGAGCAAATTCCCCCCTGTCGTTGCAGGATGCACGGAAAGCGGCATGTGATACCACCCTGGTGCAAGCGACGGCCAACATGGAACCCGTGGGGCGTATCCAGATGCGGACGAGACGCACGCTACGGGGACATTTGGCCAAGATCTACGCGATGCACTGGGGCTCTGATTCCCGGTGAGGTTACACGGGGAGGCGGACTGGGATCGCGATGAAATGGGAAGGGGGTTTCTTTGGGACAAGTGTAAATCAGTCTTGGTCACCCAGACGCCTGTGTAAACATACCTTCTAGTTACTGACAACAGACGCCGGGCGTTGCAAGTCCCCAAGTGTCCGGTTATCCCTCCGCAGCCAATGAGATTGTGGAACTAGGCCACAAGAAGGACGAATCACGATGCAAGAATGTTTTTTAAACTGTCGGCAGCTATAGTAGTTTTCTTATTTTTAATACACCCAAATGAAATAAATTTATTTGTTCAATCATTTGTACCCTACGTGTGGTAGCAAATGTGCAGATACAGCACCAATCAATCGGGCAAAAAAAAAAAGAAAGCAAAAACATAAAAGTAACCAGCATTTCCAAAATCTGCTATTCTGCAAATGACAGCAGCCGGAAGGCGACTCCGGTTCCATATAATTGTCGGTAGAAAAGATTTCTAAAATTTTTATTTGGATGAGAAAAAAAGATTAGGATGTTCACATAGTTGCCTAAAGTTCGAAGGATCCTTAAATATGTATAAATTTGCAATTAGTGTAAGCGAGCGCCATTCTGTTTTGGCCCTTTTATTTTATTGTGCCGAGCGCATTCCAAGTGAGCACCATTGTGTTTTGCCCTTTTCTTTTATTTCGCTGGGTGCCAGGTTGTGTTCTCGGGAGGTTGTGTTTATGCTAACTCCTCGGCATCAAGGGTCTTGCACCTGGATGCCCGCGCCATGAAGTTGGACTGGCTGGCGTGGGGCAGGATGCAGATCGGGTTACAGCCTTGGGGGAGATCAAGCTGGGCAAGAGAACTATGCGCCAGTCTAACAGCGGGACTCAAAGCGAGAGTGTGTGCGATGGTGGTCACGTGATGGTGGTACACGATCACCAATAGTGTCTGTCTTGTGAACCAAAATTTTATCGAGAATATTAAACCCAGTGTTTCTTTAATTACCAAAGACCCATTCGTCAAGACCTCTTTTATTATCAAGTTCTTTTATTTGAAACAACCATCGATTACATTAGTGCCCGAAGTACTTGTAGTGTTCCAAATTTCACATATATGGGTGTCTTATATTTCTTTTGAATTGTGCATGACATCTGTAGTCCTCAGTAAATGCCCTTAATATTGCAGCATTGTTTACCTAGTTTGCTGGAGCTACTTAAAGGGGCCCTGCAAGGACTTTTTTTACTGGTTTTTAATTTGCACCGAACTTGGGCTCACTGAGCGTAGTAACTTAATGAAATTTTTCTTTTCTCGAATTTCGCTTTATCTTAAGTTATAGGCAAATTTAAATTACTAAAACGAGCAAAAAATAACCTCCTTCATGACGTTCTTGTTCGCTTGAGTGGCCGTAAACTAGAGGAGGGGTAGTGAGCTCAGCGAGCGCTCACGGCTGCCGCACTCAGTGTCGACGGCTCGAGAGGGTGCCACTAAAGCATGTTCTGGATAGGCTGTATGAAGCGGGCAGCCAGGGTGGCTCGCATTGCATTTGCTGCGCGGTTAAACACTAATTCGGCATGACACTTCATTGGCCATTAACGACTGCAAACACGGGGTAAAAGATCAGTTCAGGAACGGGAGCCACTTTTCACTGTCATACCGTCAAACGGCCAAACCGCAAGCCAACCGCCTTGCCAAAGGCCTTCGAAATGCTTGGAACGGATCGGGTCCTCAAGCCTGTCTACGACCACAGCACCTCCGCATACATCCGGGACCTTTCTAAGCTCGCCACTCATCGGTGCCTGATCCCACTACACCTTTCTAGTATGCGCCGCCTTTTCCACGAATTGGTGGCGGGGGTATGTCGACGGGTCATTTCTTGTTTCCATACTTTATAAACTGTATTTGTTTCTTTTCTGATCTAAAATACTGAACAAAAACCACTTCCATAAATAATTAAAACGGTTTGCGCCACTTATAATTTGTATTTCGACTAAAAAGAAGCTTTTAGCGACTCTGACCAGTTGCAAGCCCAGGACCAAAGTCGTCGCATTTCGCGCGCTTTTGGCACCGCACGTCGCCCCCGTAGGTGGTGGAGGTTTCCGCGTCGCCCGGTTTGAAATATGACGCACTGATATTTAGTTACTCTCTCCGTGCCCGCTGGCTTGCCCGAACCCCAGAAGACATAGAAACTGCAAAAAAGGTAGACGCTTAAATATGATCGCAAAACCACTAAAAATAATTTTTTTTTTTTTTAAATAGCTTGATTGGAACACGCGTGCCAAAAAATGAATAAAAAAAAAAAAAAATTAGGGCGGGCAATATTGGCTGCGCAAGATTTATTTTACATTTTGCGTGCAAAGTCTGACGTCACGGAATGGTCCTACACCCCTTCCACCTCATTGAGATGGTCATACACTCTCTGTACCTCAACGTGATGGCCAAGCCAATCCACCTCTCTTCCACGCACCCGAAATGCAGAGAAAGAAAACAAGTGGAAAGGAGGCGACTACTACTAAATCACGTATCACGCCGTCAATATTGCTTTAGTCTTTTTTTGTTTTTTCACAACAAAATTGTTTTTTAACAAATCCCCCCAAATTAAAAAAAAAGAAATTTTATTTTCAGTGGTTTTTTAAATTTAGGCAATCATTTTATGGCTTGCAAATGTGGCAAATACTGATGACGTGAAGTGGGGGGGGGGGGGGGAAGAATTACCATTGAAGCATGCCATATGTGTCTGGCAACTACTCTTGTTCTTTGCTCGTTGAGAGATGTGTTTAAAGGCAATGTTTACACAAGAAAACATTTATGTCAAAATTGTTAGGCCTACATCATTTCAGTCAACTTTAGTATGAGAGGAGTAAAAGAAACAAAATTACAATTCTCCAAGCCGCTGTGAGTGGTTAAAATATGTTGTAATCAAAATTTGTGCTGCTGTACAGTCATTTTTCTTTCATTGTATCATACTGAAGTGGAAAATTACACAAAATGCAGTGTTAAAAAAAAAAGTTGCTTCATACTTTGTTTTATTTGAAGTGTACAGTGCTGTCAAAGCTTTCAGCACGAGCCCATGGCTTTATCTAACATCTTATTTGCATTAGGGCATGTGCAAAAAAAAAAAAAAGACGAATCTGTGAACCCGTGCCAACAGATGTTGCAGCATCGTGCACTACATTCAAAAAGGAGTACAGGGTGTTGCAGTCTGAGCTCACTATATGGCATTGCAGCTGGGGCAGCATAAAAGCCATACTGTCTTGGACACGGCTGGCTATAACATTGGCAAGAGCCGCGGCATTGTCTGCCTCGTGCCTAGCTAGTGACCAAATGGGAGTGTAAACACAAACTGGGAGAATAATGAACATCAGAGGGGAATTGAAAGTCTGATTTCTTTTGTAGAGCATATCACACTGGGATCACAAGAAAACCACCGCTTGCGCATCATAGCCAGCTGTGTCCACGATAGCACATTAAGCTGTTAAGAAAAAGTGGTTAAATTGACCTACCATATTTCTCGCTGTCGTAGTGTGGCGGTCGACTTCATAACTTAGTATGCCGGAAACACTTCGTGCGGCATTTTACTCCCTTTGGCTAGCACTTTACCTTACTCAATGTAGCCTGGCAGAGGGTGAAGGCTACAACAGTCTTGGCGAGCTGACCGACGTGCCGAAGGGATGCACGTGACTACACTCTGTCTCACTAGTTGCGCGCAGTACTGTTAAAGTCACGAATAAAAGACAGAAAAACTGTTTTCGTGAAAAATTTGAGTTACTTGCTATAACCTACGAGGGGAACAAAAGCGATGTCTGGATTACAAGACATGGGGGAGTTCCCCTCTTCTCCAACTGTGCTTGGGTTATGCTCTCGCCTCTGTACATTTGGTAAGCGCTGCCACGTGCTTCGCCTCCGTCGCTCCGATTGGCTTGAGGGGGTCGTAGCGTTTGCTCTTTGCCAAGTTAGGTGACATATTGCCGCAGATTGCATAGAGACTTCTCCCCGTCCGACTCGACTGATGTGGTCTCCCCCCTGCAGCTACCTGGTGTCGGCGTCCCAGGACGGCAAGCTGATAGTGTGGGATGCATACACCACCAACAAGGTGCATGCGATCCCACTGCGGTCGAGCTGGGTGATGACGTGCGCCTACGCCCCGACCGGGAGCTACGTGGCCTGCGGGGGCCTGGACAACATCTGCTCCATCTACAGCCTGAAGACGCGCGAGGGCAATGTGCGCGTCAGCCGAGAGCTGCCGGGACACACGGGCTACCTGTCTTGCTGCCGCTTCGTCGACGACAACCAGATCGTCACCAGCTCCGGGGACATGACCTGGTGGGTCTTCTGGCATGCTGGGAAGATGTGCCGAGAGGCCCTCGTTGGCCTTGTCAAGGTGTCCGCGGCTATTCGAGTCTCCAGCTCGACGCTCGCCCTCCTGCGGCAGAAACGGGAAGCGGTCCAGTGAGGGTCCCCGATTTTCCTGTTCAGCGGGAACGGCGGAACTGCGCGCGATCATGGCTCGCGAAACGTCATTTCCGAATGCAAACAACACTCTTCACTGTCACAACGTAGTGCTGCTGACGGTGTGGGATTGTACCTTACTGGAGTGTTTTAGTATTGCGCATAGAAGCCAACGCAAGTGGTGTGCGTTTGCGTTAGAGTTGAGTTTCGCTTTTGCAGTGCGCTTTTGTAAAGGAGGGAAGGTCGACGACGTTTTCTCTTTTGTTATCTTGAGGCACGCGCAAACAACATTAAAAAAAAAAAGGAAACTGACCTTGTTTATTTGCTTTCACTTATATTTGGCTGTAATATTTTGGTGTTCAATTTTGTTCAACTAGCTCCCATTTTTGGTTGCCTCTATACTATACCTATCGTGGAAGGCACCTCCTACTACTCCCTAATGCCTAGAACGACACAACCACACACGGATGCACATTTATATATTTAATGTTTGATAGAATCTTAAATCAGTTGGTAGCGTAACGTGCGGCAACACAACGCTCGGAGTTGGTTGCCGCACGTTATAACGTAATCCTGCAAGGGTACGCCGGCGGCGCTGCAGATTTTAGCCGTCCCAGTCTTGCCTCATTTGGCCACGGTGGCGCTGATGATCAACAGACGGTGGCGCTCTCTGGGACCCTGCCTAGATCCTATAGGACTGGGGACTCGCGTCAATGAAGATGTGCAGCTTGGTCGCATTCTTGTCGCAAGCATAGTGACGTGGAATTGAGATGAGGTAGAGCCTCTATCCATTGGTTCCACCTTACACTCACTCCTGGCGGTAGCTGTGTGTCCCAGTCGATCCCAAGCGTCCAGAGCTCTTGGAACAGCATCTTTGCCGATATTGTTTCTGGGCTGAGAAGTCCAAAAGGGTCGAAGATCCTCGCCGAGGCTTGCAGGACGAAGTGCTTGGTGTTGCGGTTGATGGTCAGGAGCTCCAGAGTGGTTCCCAAGGGATACTTAAGCTCATCTCTATCTCTGTCCTGCTCGAGTCTTAAAACTCGCGTCACAGCAGAGTTTGGAGTTACTGTCTCACAGGACGGCCTCCAAAGTCCATCTTCATTAAATCGTTGCTGAAGAGAGTCGCTGTTTGAGCTCCACTTTCTCCACTTCATCCCCATTGAGCTCAGAATTCGCTGAGCTGCTTCGTAGAGGCTTGTAGCTCTTTCTACCGTGTCTGCGCCAGTGATCAAGTCATCAACATACAAACAGTTGCTCAGTACTGTTGCTGTGTCCGCCAAGTCCTGAGAGACGTTGACAAGGTGATGCTTGACAGTCGCTGCTAGCATGAGGGGGCTGCTTGTAGCGCCAAATGGAACGTGCCGAATGGAACTTCAGTTTCTGCATTTGTCGAGTCTCCTGATGGCGGATGCGTGTACTATAAGGAACGGAGGGCATTTCGATCCTCTTGCTTGACCACAATTTGTAGGGAAGCCTCCTCTATGTCGTAGTGAGTGTAATCTCATGGCATCGGAAGTTGAGCACAGTTTTGAGGAGGTCAGGGTTGAGATGTGGACCGGTGGCCAATGCGGCGTTAAGGGACTGACAGCCAGGCGCCTTCGCAGAAGCATCAAACAGGATGCGCATCTTGGTTGTGGAGCTATCGGGTCGGAAAACAGCATGATGCGACATGTAGTTGACTCTGTCTGAAGTGACATTGACCTCAGCCTCTGTCACCTCCCCAGCGAAGCCCTCTCTCAGGTAGCTGTGGATCGCTGTGTCATACTCGGTTAGCCTTTCGTTGTTGCCTCTCAGTCGACGCATCAGTCTGTCCAGGCACTCTCCTGCGATGGCTTCATTGTTCACCAGAGGGCAATCCAGGGACTTCCAAGGGAGGTTTGCCTCATACCGACCATCGACGAGGGCAAGGGATGAAGTGAAATCTTCCCTTGCTTTTTCTTTCTCTCCTCCCTCTGCACAGTCATTCGCTGTGATTCCGAGGCACTCTAGTTTTCAGAAGGCTCGAAGTTCGTCCGAGGGGCTTGATGTCTGTTCCACGACTGTCGCAGTGGTGCAGGATACCACGGGGTAATCTGAGGAATAGGGCATTGGAGTATCCAGCCAAAGTCCGTCTTGACTGCAACCAAGGGTCCCTCCAGCTTGCGGACCTCTCCACTCAAAATCCTCCAATAGTGGTCTGCTCCAACTAATATTTCGATGGCTTGTGTAAGTTCGTAGGCAGGTGGGAATGTGACAACTTCTAGCTCCGCTCTGCCAGGCCAGCAGTTTTGATCAGCGTCCGGCAGGACTAGTCGGTCGGAACAAATGTCCTCAATCTCGAGGGCCTCCATACAGTGCTCCTTACAGCTGCACTGGCTTCTCAGCCACACTTTCACAAGACGTCGCTTCTTCTTCGTGACGTTAGTTGCTCCGCCAAAGGGATAGATTGTTACCTCCTCCTTGCCTGTGACCTCTACCTTCAGTTCTCGTGAAAGGTGCTCAGTGACGAATGAGCATTGACTGCCCCGATCGAACAGACGGCGAGCTAAGCGCCTCCGGTTTCGTCCGTCGACCCACACTTGAGCAGTCTGCAACAACCCAGTGTTTTTGCTGGTGGAATTTAGTGATGCCGTGGAGTGCGGTTCGGTAGCAGTCTCGCCGCTGATAGATGAAGCAGGGGGGTCACAAAGCGGGGTGATGTGGCGTCGATTACACGTCGTGCAGCGAAGGGTCCGATTTCTGCACTCCCTCGCAGTGTCCTTTCTTCGCGCATCGATAGCACCTTCTCTCAGTTCACAGCTTCTTCTTTTCTTCTAGTGGTATCCTTGCGTTGCACTGCGATGTGTCGTGTGAGGGGGAAGAGCAGAAGACACACCTTTCATTTGAGGGCTTGGCTCCAACAGTGAGGGAAGCAGCTGATCTCCTTCCTTTGGTGCTGTCGCTTAGGTTGGGCTTGTGTGCTGCCATCGTGCACCTTCTCGCGCCTGGTACGAAGTGATCTTAAAATGGCGTCAAGAGTCGAATCATCGGGCACGACCTTCCGCTTGCCCTGTGCCTTGTGCTTGTAAAACTCCACTGCCCAATCCGCAGGAAACACGCGGAACAGAGTGGCACACAATATCGCCCCGTAGCTGTCGGACTTGACGCAGAGGATCTTCAGTCCGGCGATGTTCTTGTGGATGTGGTTGTGGAGGCGCGGGAGGGTGACGACATTGCTCAGTGATTTCACGTGCAGCAGATTTAACAGCTGCGTAAGGTGCTGTTGAACCAACACATCTTGCTTCCCAAATCTTTCTTTGAGCAACTCCACAACGTAGGTGTAGTTTTGCTCTGTAGCTTGGATGCCGCTTATTGATGCTGCCGCCTTTCCAGTCAACGCCGTTTGGAGGTACAGAAACTTCTCTACACTTGAAAAGGCGTCATTCTCATGTATCTCTTGGTTGAATTGCTCCCAGAATGGAAGCCAATCCAACCTGTTCCCGTTGAACTGCTGTAGCTCGAGCTTCGGCAGCCGAAGCTGCCCTGCACGGTGTTCGGACTGGCCGGTCGATCGGGCGTCTCTTTCAGAAACGCTGTTCCCGCTGACTGATGACGTTCCTCGTTGTAGGTGTCCGATTCGTGTTCGCATCCGTGTTACGAGTCCTTGGCCTTCTCAAACGCCTTGATACTCTTTGGCAAGGTTCGCGTTCGTCACTAAGGCTCGATGAGCGCGTCTTACTGGTTGAGCTCTCTTGCCAGGATCTCCAGATCGTCCGTGATCTTCGAGAGTCTCTTCTTGTTCAGGCTCCTGGTCTTCGGTTCTCGTGGCTTGAAGCTCCTCGCTGAGCCCTTGGATTTCGGATCGAGTCACCGCTTGTTTCGTTTGAAGGCACTCCATGCTTGTCGTTCTTCTCGTTAGACCTAGTTCGTTGCGGCCTCTTCAAAGTGTTGTTTCGTGTCGAAGCGTCGTCAAGTTTCTAGGTTCCGTCGCGTCGCTATTAGCCCCGAGAAGTTCGCGTGGCGCCCCCTTAAGGCGAACCGGGGTGACGTCACAACGAGGAGAGAATTTTTCCCGACTCGCCTCGCTCGCCTGGTGGAGGCTGTGGCGGCGCTAGCTGTCGGCGCGCTCATTTCTATCCAATTTCTTTTCGGCATGTTTTTCGTAGAAAGTGTAAAATTTAATATTTGCCCTTATTGAGGTATGGCTTGTAGCTACAGGCGAAACATGAACCAACATTTTAAGCATGATTGACAGGGCAACCAACGCATGAATCGCAGCTGGTATATGAAAATAAAGAAATATGGCCACAATTGCAGGAGCATCACAATAGATTTACATCTCTCACAATAAATGCTGCTGATAATCTGAATGAATTGGCAGGTTATGTATACTACAGTCAAAACTCGTTATAACAGACCTGGTTACAACAAACATAAGGATAAAACATACAGATTTGTGAAGTTCGGTTGGATTTCCTCTATGCACGATAGACTCAACTTCATATCTGCATACAACATACTCGTTTTACAACAGACCGAAATTTTGGTCAAAATCAAGGTCTGTTATTACAAGCTTAGACAGTATTTTCTTTATCTCTGTTTTTAGACAAGATCGCCGAAACAGAAAAGCTGCATGCTGCTCGAGCAATGTGCTGAATACTGTCTGGGCCATGGGGAGAGAATCACAAGTAAAACAGCCCAAATGCAGGGGCAAAGTAAAAAAAAACAAGGAACATTTATTGTATACATGCCTCGCATTTGACCTTTGCTGGATTCGGATAGTATTTCAATGGACTACATGGGTGATATCTGTGGACTTGTTTATATCAACCCTCAAGTAATGTATAACAAACGTAAGCGAAAATGTCTAGATCGTTATTAGTCCCTTAAGCCCTAAAATTGAGATTTTGCTTAAATCAAATTGTCCTGAAGCTAAAATACCAGAAGCTTTTCTCACGCAGACTGTCGCCCTTCACAGGTTCAACATTTTCTGCTACTACTGGACAGACGCTCGAATGCTTGGTTTTACTCCTGTTTTCCTTTGTTGTCAGAGAGTCCATCTGTAGGGAGTTTGGACGCTGAGGAAGATTTTGGCGACCTGCAGCAGTGTCTCTTTTAATTGGAAATGACAATTCAGACAAAACGGTGTATTTTCCGAATACCCAAGGCTGGAATAAAGAATGTCGGAAAAAAAGTATAAACCTTCCAAATTACGGCACTATTGCTGTGCATATTTTGGGCAGTTCCATACATATCATACAGGCAACTGGGGGAAATTCGGCCGTTTTTCCTGCTACCATACAAACTAATTTCCAGTAATTGTGCATCTTCTAAGAAATATGCCTGCATATGTGTATAAACTATATAATTAATTCACGAAGAAGCTTGATTTTTGTAAAACAACCCTGTTCCACGAGCACTTCAAAGATCATCAGACGCAGGGCCCTAAAAAAATCTGCGAACCAGCGCATGCAGAGTGGCAGCGCAGAGTCGGGGTCGCGAGCTAATTTGCCGACCACCCAAAGGCCCATGATATAAATGCCACTTCAAATGCCTCGAAGGCAGGATGTAATATCGTCCTAAATCATGAACATGCAAGGAACAGAATTTCAGCGTCTGAAACACTCGCGCCACCGCTTCACCGACCCCTCGCAAGATTGCCTTGTGTTGTGTGGACGGACGGGGAGGTTCATCGGCGAAATTGCCTCCACCGATAGCTTTCGGGAATTGTAACCTAATTTCAAAGGTAAAAGGGACAAGCAGGCCTGTAAAATGTACAGAAGCACGTCAATATTGGCCAAACTCAACGTCTTGTACACCGGCACCGGGTAAACGAAGTCCAGCTCTTCGAAGAGCTTGCGGAACACAACGCCAAACAAACCAGGAAACCGGTGCTGGGAAGCCAGCCGATGCGAGATCGCGGAGCGGAGTCCTCTCCCCGACGTCACGGTACACCTCACCCAATCAGGGCGCGGCGACCGCAGCGACGCT
Source organism: Ixodes scapularis (assembly GCF_016920785.2). Lineage (NCBI taxonomy): Eukaryota > Metazoa > Arthropoda > Arachnida > Ixodida > Ixodidae > Ixodes > Ixodes scapularis. Next base: position 92,915,680 of record NW_024609846.1, read on the forward strand.
TGTGTCCGCTCTCGGGGCTACTACCTTTACGTCTCGTCGCGTGGTCATTCCCGAGTTTTCGGCACCAAATAATAAGGAATCTTTTAGCGAGACGTAGAGAGACGAGACGGGACGACATTTTTACGAACAAAGAACAAAAGAGTGATGTTTATTGCGATGGGTCTGAACTAGCTTGAAAGAGTCACGCGGTAGAGTTCGACTAGACATTCAACACATCAAAGCTGAAAATTGTTGGGACCCGCGTATGATACGAGCCGCATATTTTACATGGCAAATTTTGAAAGAAAAAAAAAAAACTGGTATTATATGCGGGTTTTTACGGTATTCCTGAACGAAGTTCCTCCACGTTTGAACGCAACTTTTATTTGGGCGAAGAAGAAAGCTTGTAGCAAACGACACATAGCCTCAACAGTGCTCTACGCAGACAGCGTGTTGCGGCAAAATAGCGATTGTCTCTTCTTTTTCTCCAGTCATCCTTTCTCACTTTTTCAGCGCATGTATGACACTTGATATTTCTTACTGTAGAACTATTGTGCATGCTCAAAACTAGTTCCACAGCCTAGTAGACAAAAGTGGCAGTGCAGAGATGGCGATAATTGGGCCTACGGGGGAGTGAACTGGAGCATATCTTGGGCCCGGTGACCACGTAACGAAACAGTGGCGGAGGAATATTTAAACCGGTGTCCCACTGCATGGCTGTGCCAAGCACGAGGAAAGTCTCTCGGAGTTTGTGCCAAAAGTTGGTCTGACCTGTCACTGTGGAGGGACGAGTTTGGGCAGCAACGGTGAAGGGCTGCTTCTGCAGGCGATGTACATTTCACCTTGTTGGTTTCATTTGTTTGTCGTTGCTGGGCAAAAATACCACAAGTTTTGCGAGTCTGAGGCCAGACGGTTGCTGCAACCTAGCACTGCGAGTGTAGGGAAGCTATGCGAGTGTAAAGAAGCCTAAATGTTTTGTTTGCATTAACAGCGTTGTGCAGTGTACATACAGGAGGCGTGGCAACAATGTTATGCAGAATGTTTGGTTTTAATTCGAAAAGCTTCATTTTAAAAAAGCTGTGGAAGCTAGACTAATGCATTCTGTGCAGGTGAGTTATACGGCCAGGACAACATAATATAGGAGGCTAATCTTTTTTTGATAAGTCTGATAATTAACTAATATTTGTTGAACTTTTAATTACTGTAAATAAACCTATTCCAATTGCAAACTTGTCCAAGTGCAAACTCGCCGAGCACCGTCTACAACCTTTAAATCTGTCATTTTTAGAAAGATTTGGAGGGGGGGGGGTGCACTAAAGTTTCCACTTATGCAACATTGGCAGTTGAAAAACGTGGATGATGTTCGTTTTGTCCACGTTTTCGGACAGTCAGTGTTTTGCCTGCTGCATGAGGGGAAACTTTTGCTCACCTCCCTCACCCAACACTTATAATCTTTCTCAAAGTGGCTTATTTAGTGGTTTCAGATGACGCTTGGCAAGTTTATAGTTGGAACCTTATGTTTATTTTTAATAATTAAAGAGTGAATTGTCACATTTTTCGTTAATTATCCGACTTGCATGAAAATTAGCCTCCTAAACTATGTCTTCCCGGCCATAGTATAACTCTCCTGCACAGGTAGCAATAGTGTACCTTTCACGGCTATTCCAGGATCTATCTGGTTCAATTAAAATCAAACAATCTGTATATGCTTTCATGGCAAATGGGTTTAAATGTCTGCATTGCCAGTTGTGGACAGTAGTAGTTTGAAATACCATCTTGAGGGCAGCCTCCCTTTAACATTGTGAAGGACAGCACTTTGTTGAAGTGTAGTATTCATGACAAAGAGCACCCTCACAGGTAACTGCTTCCAGAGACCTTCAACATGCTTTCGGTCACAAAATTCTCTCCAAAGTTTACTGTAGGGGCGGAAGCTGCTGATGACGCCGCACTGTCGACAGGGGGTGTTTTTCTTTTCCACTTTTCTGAGTGAGCCAGTTCAAATTCATGGCAACAAGCAGATTTATGAATGCAGTTTCTTGTCCTCTGACATTGTGTAATTGAACACTGCATCCAAGTGCTGCTCATTCTTTCTTAAATCTCTGACAACAGAACTTACAAATAGGCTTTCTCCATCTGGATTCAGATGAAGGAATGCTTTCTCGGGCAAAAGAGTCGGGCAATTGAGCGCACGGGTTCATATTGCCCCTACTACATGCTGTGATAAAATTTAGCAGTGGTGGCAGTATTGACCTGTCATTTTTGAGACAAGAAAAAGGAATGATTCAAAGTTAAAAATGCTTGCATGGAAGAGAACCACTTTCAGTACCATGACACACCCCTGCGATTCAGAGCAACAGCAATCGTGCGTCGCCATTAATTCAGAGGGTCTGAAATCTTGATAATACTCCCCTGGTGCCAGGCCCCCAGCGGTGGCTGCTAGGTCGTCGTCAACGTGTGCACTTGTCGATGCAATGCCGCGGCACAGTCACGCTCTGCCTGCATACAGAACATTGCGAATATGATACGTGACAAGGAACTTATTGAACGACTGCCATATCTAAAACAATGCAACGTCCTTGTCTGGGGTCCCATCTATAATCAACTATGCTGTTAGACCCCTCTTCTTTTCTTTTTTTTTTTTTTCGTGCTAAGGTTGTGTGAGTGAGACCTGAAATTAAACCCAAGGCAAGCTGCAAGTGCTGTAGATTACTGAACATTTGCCCCTTGTCGCAATATGCACCCACCATTTTCGAAGGATAACTAAGGACATATCAAGTGCCCATCCCAGTCATCCCTTTAGCTATGCTCCCTTTCATGATAACTTGGCGAACTGTGGAGGCTACAGCCCCTGCGACCCAAAAAGAGCGTCGGAGTGAGGCACGTGACACAACGTCACGGTAACGTGTGTTGCTCCACCAAATGCGAGGCCTGGAGAAACCAGCTGTCGTCTGCTGGCCAAGAGTCGTCTGCTGCGAAACCAACCAACTTCTGATGAATATCCACTGCCTCAACATTGCCGTCCGCTAGAATAGCGAGCTCTTTTGGAACAGTTTACGAGACAAGCATACACTCAATTTACTTGTGAATTTATGGTGGGTGCTAATCCCAGGGCACAGTGCAATGTTTTGAGCGGAAGCGGTCAATTACACGGCTGCGATTGCCAACGTCCACGGCGCTTAAATAGAATTGAAACTCGCAAATTTGTGAGTATGAATTCCCGTTCATTTTATATATTGTTGGTAGAGAGAGGATTGTGCAAGTCCAATTGTCATTAAAAGGAAAAGAAACTTAGAACAACTTTTTGTCATGGACAGCACTGTTGCTCCAACAGTAATGAGGCCTCTGTGGCCTCGACCATGGAATGTTGTCAGATGCTTTACTCCGATGCTCTTATTGGGTCGCAGGGGTCGTTGCCCCCACAGTTCGCAAAGTTATTGTGAAATGGAGTATAGCTGAAATGCTTTTCCACTTTGGCCGCCTGTCGGAGCGCACTGGAAGAAGGCGGTGAAGCCCACCTTATCGTGCCTCTTCTGTATTTTTGCTCTTGGACCTGGTAAATGGCCGTCCTCCAAATTTTCAGGATTGTCTTCAAATTGTTGGTGGCTGCTTGCCCCGGTATTTTAATGCAAGGCAACATACCATATTATAAGGTGTATAAGGTGCGATTTGTCACAACCTTTTGTCGGTGCGTCTCATGCAACTCGTAGATCGGAAAAGATGGTACTTTGGTAATAGAGCAGTTACCGTGTTTGCATGATTCTAATGCACACTTCTTTTCGCCAAAATCGGTGCCCAGAACTACGTGCGCTATACAATTGAAACCAAGAACTGAAACGCAAAAGAAAAATGCAATGCTCCGCATACAGTGGCTAGCCCCATCGCCACTGCGAGCATTTGTTTACATTCGCCATTTGTTGTTCGTGTCCGTATGAGGCGCATTCTCTCGCATCTACGGGTTCGTGTTTGCCATTTTAAAAATAGAAAAACGAGAAATTCCACCGGTAGGCTTTATTTAAGGGGGGATATGGCCTGGGAGGGTCAACTTTTGAACCCTTCACCCAATTTGATTACAATTTTGAGGGTTATTTCAGCACTATGAGGAAGGATAATCTGCAAAGTTTTAGCATTATTGGTCAACTTTACAGTATGCTACGGTTCTTGCACTTCAGAAAAAAGACACTTCATTAGGAAGTCTATCGTAGAAAAATAAAATTAGCTGGTGGCAAACTTTTTGCTTTAAATTGAAGAACAATACCCACAGTGCAACCTAGATAAAAAATAAATTGCAAAATATTCAATTATAGCAAAAATAAGAACAACCAAAAATTTAAAAAAAAAAACGTAAAATTTTTATTTAAACATTTTTTTTTTCTTTTTTTCATGAAGGAGTAGATTTTTTGAACTGTGAAGTAGTCTATCTTGTTCCCCAGAGAATTTCAGTCCCAGAAAACCTTGAATGATGTCCCTCTGTATTCAGAATGTCAAACGATAGCTCTCCTAAAACAAGAATTCCTGCCAAAAAGTGAAACTGAGAAAAATGCGTTTGAAGTTTCAACTTTTTATTTTATTTTCGGACGATGCCAGAAACTCGAAATTTACCCGAGTCATTGGTGGCACCTTCAACTACATGAGCATGAGGAGGGCAGTGCGTTGAGGCCCCCGAAGAGATTCGTGAGCTTTGTGAAACTGATGCCACAGTCTTTTCCAACGACGCCTAGACGTACCGCGAGTTCGTTCTCTCGAAACTTGCCAATTGATAGTGAGTGCGGTGTCGCGACGATGTCTCCGCAAGTCGAACAGCTAACAACAAACTGAAGATTGGTGCCAATTTCTTCTCGCAAGCTCAGTAGTTTTCCGTGGCACTTGAGGCAGAGTAAAATCGCAACAAGAGTCTGCATGGCGAACACATTGAGGAGCCGTTCAGGGGCTTTTCAACGGGAGCGTCTTTCAGCTGCAGGTCGTCCGTAATCCCCGCGTTGAAATCGTGCAGGCTGAGCTTCCTCTCGAACGTGGTCAGCACATCAGATTCGGAGATGAAGCTGTAGGCTCCGTTGTCCGCCAAGCACCAGTTGAGCTTGAAGATCGTGACGAGAGCGGCGGAGATGGCGACGATGGTGCCGGCGGAGACGGGTCCCCGTCCGCCAGCCCTTTGTTTCCGCCGTTGAGAACGCCGGCCAAAGCTACTGCGAGTACTAACTTTGGAAGCAGGCATTTCTTGGCAGAAAAACTACCGGGAACAAAGAGGGAAAACGAATCTAAACAGCGGCGAACTAGCGATACGATCAGAAGCGAAAGAAGCTGCCGATAGCGCGCGCAGGTGGCCAATCGTGAGCCCTGTTTCGGGTCACAACCAATGGGATTGCTGGTATCATAGTTCCCGTGTTTTTTCTGCTTGTATGTACGGGGTTCTCCTGGTTCTCCCGGGACACAGATAGCCTCAAACGTAGCAAGCTTCTATGGGCAAAAACTAGAAGAAACTGCGCTTCTAACGGGGGTAAGATATCTCGGCTGCGTGGAACGAGCGCGGAGTAGGCCTAATTTGAAAATGCCGAACTTCGCCGTCTGCTCGCTCGGCGGGTCGCCGCGCGCGGCCGCGAGCTTGCCGAAAATAATTTTTTGCGAAATAAATGCTCCGCATTTATAAATAAAACTTTCTGAAACTATGCTTCAGAACATAGTGAAACCAAATATAATATTTTTTGAAAATGCATTTTTTCGGAAAAAAAATGGAATTTCGGGACCGTATCCCCCCTTAAACTGAAAGTCATCACGCTGGCAGGAAAAGATAATTGAGCAGCACTGCGTTGCCTCGCAATCCCAGTGACCCGATAAGCTCGCAAAGTGTTTGGAAGACGACCCTCGCAGAGGCGACGGTTGCGCACTTCTACAAATGCGAGAGGTGCAGCACTTCAAACGATTCATACGGAAGCAATGATTATCTCTGTGGCAGTGAAGAACCATCGTTGGACTCTTAACAACAGCGACTGGTGCACGGTATCTATTTTTGTGCTGGCGTGCATTTCTTAAATCTGTTCTATGAGGTATGTGTTGAACTTCATTCTTTTACCTGCGAGGTAGAATCGGCAGTAGTACACTTTTTTGAATATCTGGGAGCTAAGTATGCCTGCGCATTAGGATCAAGCAAACATGGTATTTGTTGTGGTGGTGGTGTTTTCCGAGCAAGTGGGACGGCATCTGACACCCCCCTCCCCCGTTTTGTGCAGTGCTCTGTGGGACATAGAGACTGGCCAGCAGTGCACATCGTTCACGGGACACACCGGAGACGTCATGTCCCTCTCGCTGTCCCCCGACTTCCGAACCTTCGTGTCGGGGGCGTGTGATGCCTCTGCCAAGGTGGGTCCTACTCTTTTTCTCTTTTTTTTGCTTCTTAGCAGCATTGTTGGGTAGGGAGACAGGGATCGAAGGCCTTGCTGCCCGATGGAGCCCCAAACCCCCAAGCAGTTGAAACCAGTGTGGCACGGGTTCTCCACCCGGATTCCTAGGAACTGGGCTGTCGCAAATTTTTGTCAAACCTCGGGGTTCGTGCTCTTAGCCAAGTTCGAAAGAGTTTGACTTGTTGTAGACATTGTTGCATTACAACAGGGGTTCTCAAACTTTTTGGTCCCCCAGAACCCCAGGGAGCTTGAAAAAGTGCCGCGGAACCCCCCTTCCCCCTCCATATTTGTTGATTGAGAAGCAGCACAAGCACTAATGTAGGCTATTTCGCTTGTGTTCTTTTTCATATAGTCGAGGCCACTTATAATGGCCCCACTTAACGAACGAGACTGCATCTTGCTAAGAGGGGAGGGATGTAATGTAGGGACAAGGTTCACTTTTTTCTCTGTGCTTTGTGGACTTCATGTTTTCAGTTGTCAACCCATTATACACATGTTATCGGGAAAGCAAGGTAAAACCTACCAGTCGTGACTTAGGCAGCAATGTGTCCGGCTCATGTCATCAGAACAATGTTGCGTTTGTAAAGCACCTGCGGGCCGGCTTCATCTGTTCTGCTCTGCCCGGATTTCGGGTTGAACAGAGTTCATCTGTTCTGCCCGATTCAGCATATCACTAATCAAGCTTTTAACCTTTTCCTTCACATTCATGTATTAGTCTCTTGTTGGTTTATTTTTCTGGAAACTAGTGTATCGGGTATAGCCATGGACTATGGTAATGTTTTTTGTACATCAGTTCAGTCATTTCGGCACCGACCATGATCCGATACATAGGAGTTTGTAAAAAGTCCCACAATTCAGGCTCAAACCCTCGTAGTCCTCAAAGTGGCCCAATACCACTGTGTCATCGGTTGTGTGCTATGGGGGAAACGTCTGTATCATAATATTAAGCAAAAATTACAGAAACCGGCAACACAGCTGCGTGTGTGTTGCGTCAGCGCCCCCCATCTGCCGAGAGGAGTGGATGATCTCTAAATTTCGCTGTTCACACATTCGAAATTATAGCGCACTCCAAACAAACGTTCCGGGCTTCGACTTTGTTCTCATCGCACACCTCTTCTATGTTTTGCATTTGTCATTGTTTGGCATTTGTCATTTCGAACTGGAACGGCTTCCGGTGGGATGTGGCTAGCCCATGATCATACTTAGCTCATACATGAGGTCGTTCGTAATTCTAATTAACTCTACCTTTGGTTCGTCACCGAGCTCCTGGCTTTGGCTGGCAACCCATGGATCGCATTCAACTCGGTAGGCCTACAGAGCATCTCGCCATCACAAAATGCTTACCGGTGACGTCGGTGCTCGCGCGTTTTTATCACTGTGTTGCCACCGGACGTTGAGCTGTTTTTGCTCGATCGAATTAAAATGTGATGCTCTAATATTTCTGGCTATTACTCATTCCCCAAGTAGCCTGAACCACTGATGAGGTACTGGCATAAATGGGTCAGAAGCCAAAATGTCTTTAGAGGGCCCTTTCAAAGATGGTCGGGTTGTCCAAAATAATTCTCAATTGTCCGTTGGGGGTTCTCCTCTATCTAGCACATCAACCCCAAAGTTTTTGTTGGAATGTGAATGTAAACTGTGTAAGCTCTTCACCCGAATGCCGAATTATTTTTTTATTGCGGGGGCCCTCGTCTGATTGCAAATTGCTTTCTGCCACACAGCTATGGGACGTCCGCGATGGCATGTGCAAACAGACATTCCCAGGGCACGAGTCGGACATCAATGCAGTGACGGTAAGTTTTGTTGCAGCGCTACTCGCTCTTTGCTGCGCACTCTGCATGTCCAATTGGAAAAGGATGCTTCACTACACTCTGATGCAGGTTAAGAAAAGCCTCCCAGGAACTGCGGGAGGAGCTTTTCCCACTCTTGTTAACCTGCAACAGGGTATAGGCAAGAGGACCTCGTGCTTTAGCGTTTCTACGAAAAAAAACAAGATTAGAAGGGCGGAGAGGCCGTTTAGTCGTCCCCCCTCTGGCACGAGCTTTCTACCTTCGACAACGCTTTGGCAACCCACGAGCCGGCTAAGTACGGTGTAAGGCATCCAGCACGTGCCCGAGGCCAGGTGTTGGACGCCCCGCCGTCCTTGTCCCATCGGTGTAGTGCCGGTTCTTGTACGTCGTTCGGCGGCGGCCAGTGTGGGGCAAAAACCGGACAAGTTTGGGACTTGCCTTCTCGCCAATCGAATGCGGCTCCCAGCTGAACGGTCCGTTGTGCGCCCGTGCTGGCATCTTGTAGGTGCGGTAAAAGAACTCTGCACTATGGCCTCATTATTTATACTTCGCTCGACCTTGTGACGGACGGCGGAGGACGCTGCGAGGCCAGTTCCAATACGTGCAAAGACGTGCCTAAAAGCCAATCGGGCAAAAATAAGGGATAAACGAACTACTAAAGTGCAAAAAAAAAAAAAGGGCGAAAATAAGGGATAAACTAACTTCTAAAGTGCAAAAAAAAAGAAAAAAAAAGAAATGGGGAAAAGTGCTAGTTTTAGATATTGTGACCTACGAATCTTGCGACTGCAGAGAGGGTCCACGAACCAAAGACGACTGTCCTTCCCTGTCAGCAATGTTTGCTTATCTGCCGTCGTGGCTAAGTAACACCGTTCCTGCCGAGGTCAGCATTGAACAGTGCCCTGCAATTACTAAAAGGGGGCTATCTTGCCTTGTTCTTGAAAATATCAAATTGCGCCAAAAATGGGGGGTTAGGCGTGTCTCGGGATAGTACGGTGGTCGCGTAATTCATTTGCGGCGCCGGATTGGTAGGAATGCCTCGTAGCTTCCGCTGCGGTTCGTCGCAAGGTGAAGGGGAGCGTGGGAAGTCGTTGACTCCCCGGGGAGCCACGCCGCGCGTCTGAGGAGCCCCTCCCTCCTGTTGCAGTTCTTCCCCAACGGGTATGCGTTTGCGACGGGGTCGGACGACGCGACGTGCCGCCTGTTTGACATGCGGGCGGACCAGGAGCTGGCCATGTACTCGCACGACAACATCATCTGCGGCATCACCTCGGTGGCCTTCTCCAAGTCGGGGCGCCTGCTGCTGGCCGGCTACGACGACTTCAACTGCAACGTCTGGGACTCCATGAAGGCCGAGCGCGCCGGTGAGACCCTCCGGACCCCAGACCTGTTCGTGCTTTTGGAGGGCGATCGACCGCTCGCGCGGGCAATCGGCAATTGAGCGGTTTGGCACACTGGGCTCTGAGGACGTGAAGCAAAAGCGCGCGCCGCAAGACCCGTGGATCTCGGGTTCAATCCCCACCTCTGCCCGATTCATTCTAAACAAACGTTTAATCAGTGTGTGTTTGTGCATTGCTACCAGGTGATGCACCCCAAAGACTCTAGGTTAGCGGTGGCTAAACTTCTATATACGCCGTAAACCAGCGTCGTCATACCTCGATGTCGGACCGACCTTGCGCTATTTAGACGCGAACGTCCGATTTGGTCTTTTGACCGCCTACGACAAGAAAACGCATTGGCACCGTACGTTGGGTAGCCCCAAAACAATTCTGATCGGGGTATACTAGACTGGAGGTTTTTCTATATTTTGCAAGACGAAATCTACGGAAGGTGGTTGCTAATAGTATTGTCAAAATTATTTCAAGCCCACAATGAAAGAAGGACACTTAAAATATACCCTAAGATCCCGTAAGGATGCCCACCCAAAATGAAAAGATAAATGATGAAAAACATGGGGTGGGGCTATCTTTGAAGGTGCCACAGCAAAACTTTATCAAAAATTGATAAGCACGGGGGCACCCGCTACAAACCATGTGACGCGGGAACTGATACCGCAGATTGCGGACTTGGCAAATTCACGTTTCACGATGCAATAAACACGCTACAAACTCGTGCGTCACGGGAAAGGATACCGCAAGTGGCCGATCATACTTACCGAGTTCTGCCATCAACGGAGCCGCTTGATGTGCTTCAGCATTCATCAACGCCAAAACCGACGCATAGCTAAGCATCTCCATGTAAACAAATGGCAAAAGTGGCGGATGCTGTTCATTAACATGGCGGAACGTGGCTTGCGGTAAGGGAAAAGGCATTTAGTGGAACCGCCCTAAGCGTTTCAAAAGTACCAAGGCTGTGAAAGGAAGTAAAAAATGAAAAACGTTTGCAACTTCCTGTAATGCAGAATTAGAGCACAGCTCTTGAGGAGGAGGAGGGAAGGGTATGCCCCTCCTCCCGTCCCCTCCTCTCCTGCTCTCCTCCCATTTAGCGGAAAGATTTAGCTACATTTTCCGCTAAATTGGAATTTTTCCGCTTAATTGAGCGGGGAAATTTTTCCGCTAAATATAGCAGATAAACTTGCCTCCTCCTTCTCCTCTCTCGTGACCCCCGTGACATTGTATGAGACGTCATTATGGGAACGTTCCATAATGCAGCGAGCAGTTATGCCGACGGCGCTGCCGCTCAAGCGAGAAACAGGCGCCTAAAAACTGCACTCTAGAAAGAAAAAGGTTTATTTGCAGTGGTTAATATTGCCAGGCAGGCTAGTGGAGAAAGGCATGTGCTACAGTTGCAATGGTGTCACGTGCGATAGTTGCAGTTCTGTTTCAGTCATGGTTGCCTATAATGACCTGCTCTTCTGCTGTTGCTCGAAAACAGATATAAAACGTTGGCTTTGATTCTAATCTAAAGGATTGCAACTGGGCAGCACAGGATGCGAAGCCAAGAAATTCGACAAGCGGAGTCATTCATTTGTCGGAAATAGGAATGTCACTAGCTTTTGTCCAACTTTGCGTTAGAAGTTAGATAGCAAACCTAGTCATATTCAACCTTCGGAAGGTTTGCGACATACTCTGTCAAAGCACCTGCCACTCGGACGGGTTGGCGCTTTCTCGCAGAACACTCGGGCCTTTTGAGTCTTCGGGGCAGTGTTGTACTGGTGCGCGCCATCTCTCGGGCAGTTGGAGTTGCTGCAGACGTTGCGGTGCGAGTCCGATTGTCCTCTCTGCGCAGGCGTCTTGGCGGGCCACGACAACCGCGTGAGCTGCCTGGGTGTCACCGAAGACGGCATGGCCGTGGCCACGGGCTCTTGGGACAGTTTTCTCAAGATATGGAACTAGGGCAAAGACAGCAACAACTGCAAGAGAAGGGAGGAGAGAAGGAAGAGGGAAATACCTCCTTTCCCTCCTTCCTCCCCCTCCCCGCTGCCTCCTCCACTGCACTCCCCGCCCCTCATCTCCCTCCCCCCCTCCCTCCCACACCCGGCCGTAAAGAGGAAAGGGAAGACAAAAAAAAATCACAGGAACCAAGGGGAGGGGAGGGGGGGCTCCTTCTCGGAAGTGGCGCGGCGCTTCTTCGTGTTGCACTGGACCAAGCTCTCTCTTTTTCCCCTTGCCCACAAACTCTTCCTTCTGTCTTATTCCTCTCTTTGCTGCCCTCTTCGTCGCACTCTTCGGTTAATTTTTCTGCATCCCCCTCTGTCGTCGGGATGGCTCTCGAGGATGAGCATTGCTTCCACTTAGAGGCCGGTTTTTCCTTTCCGGGGGATTGCGCCTTGAGCTTGGCGTTCCGGGGCGGCCCTTCGGGGCGTGCGTCGGCGTGTGTGTCGCAGGGCGAAAGGTTGTGTGCTTGAGCGTCACGCATGCGAGAAGCGGCGGGCCAGGCTCAGAGTCGAGAATCCATCGAAGTTTAGTCCCCGGCCCGACCGCCCCCCCACCCCGCGCTCCAATTTCTTTTTCTTGTTGTTGGAGAAAGAGAAAACGGAGACTGTCTGTCTGTGTCTTTTCTGCTGGGCACACCAGCTTTTAAATTCTCTAGTCACAGGTGCGTGCGTGCGTGTGTGCATGAGTGAACGAGCGTACGTGTGAGGAAAAGGCGTTCTCCCGTTGTCCCCCTCTTTCTTTCTTTTTTTTTTGTCCCGGCTGCCACACCTCTTCGACCCGTCGGCTCTCGGAGGTTGGCCGCGCACATTGTTTCCGACGAGACGAACAGGGACAAAGGGTACTGCTTTTTTTTTTTATATATATATATATTATATATATCTGGCCGTAGTTTGCCAAACTGCGAGCATATTTTCCAAAAAGGCACAGCCAGTTTGCCGGCCTGTTCCGCTCTTACTGCCTGTACTATTTGTGTCCTTTCTTGAGGAGGAGTTGGAAATAAAATACTAGGATTACGTTTTTTGTTTCTTTGCGGAACGTCTGGGCTGCCCCAAAGGGCTTTGTTTCTTTCGTTCTCAAAAGCTTCTTTTTTTCTTTTTTGTCTCTCTTGGCGGCGCCCTGGCTCTTACAAATTTTTGGGGCAATTTGTATTTTTTGTTTCTTTTGTACATAGCCTTGTAAATGTTAATTTTGACGGCATGTGTGTTCCGTTTTTTCGTTTCTGCACAAGGGCTAGGATCTGGTTATTGTTTCAATTTTGCGCTCAGTCGCCGAGTTTCCGCAAAATGGGCAAATACGGGCGCGTGCCGAAGGTTTTTATTTCTCGTCCCCCTTTCTGCGCCTAGTGCCGGATGCGACCACTCTGGTCACGTTAGGCTCGGGTTGAGGAACCGCACAGATGCGCAGGTTGCCCGAGTTGGTGGCTTTTCTTCGGCCCTTTACTCTCTCCATCCTTTAGTGACAGTGCGGATCCACCTTTTTCTTCGCCACATTCTTCGGGTCGAAAGTGCCGTATGGCCGAGAGTGCGAGTGTGTTCTACCGGCTTGGCTTTGGTTTGTTTGGCTTAGGTCATAGCTTCCGCCGATGAAACTCTCACGGGCCAGGGTGCCGTGCACGCCTTTCTTTGCTAACGCTTTCTGCCGCCCCCTTCCCCCTCCTCTCACCCTCCCCCCCCTCACCCAGCCACCTCCTGCAGCATCTCCACCTCCCGACCTCTGCCCACGTTTTTGCCCGGCGGAAGGAACTGGTTTCTGTGCGGTGTCCGTTTTGCCACAAACGTGAGTGCCAGTGCATCTGATGTGTGCGGTCGTGGTTTGGTTGTTCCTTTTTTTTTTTTCCGTCCCCCCCCTCCCTTTTTTTTTCTAGGATTTTGAGGCATTTTTGTTTGCAATGAAGCGAAAGTCGCATTCGCCGGGAAGTCTGACGCGCGTCAAGACCCCGGGAACGCCGGAACTGGATGCTGGCGCCCATGGAGAGCCGACGGACCTGCTCTTTGGCTTATCACGAGGATGACCAAAACTGAAGGGGAGGGAAGGGGGGGCGGGGAACGCGTCTGCTGCGAGATCGTCGTGTGCGTGTGTGTGCATGCATCTACCCGTTTCCAAACAGAGGGAGAGACTCTTCCTCGTAGCTTTATTTATTTTATTTTTTTTTTCCGCCGCCCCTTTTCTTCGGCTCTTCTCCGAGCAGGAGGGAGGTCCGTGACTGCTCACGCGACGGGCAGTTGCCGGGACGTTTGCGTGGGGGATCTAGGTGGCGTGGTCGCCCGGACAAGAGCCCCAGTCTGGGCGACCTCTTCACTGCCCCCTCTTACCCTTTCTGTCCGCCCCCGCGGCAGAAGGGTGGGTCCGGCACGCCGCCCGCCCGCGCAGAAGAGCTTTGGCGCACATGCATCGGCTCGGTCGCGGACCTCCCGTTGGCCTGCCTGCCCCGCTGTTGCCTCGAGTCCCGGGGAAGAGCTGCGAGAATGCTGCGTGAGGGCTTCTTGTTTTTTTTGTCCTTTTTAATTGTATCTCTCTGCTGCCATGTTCTCCTTTTTCTTTTTTACGGGAGTGTCGCTACAAAGGCGGGGAGAACAAAACAAGTCACTTTTCCAGGCATAAGCAGCGGCGGCGGCAGTCTTCTCTGTAAAATTTCGAAGAGGGTAAAAAAAAAAAATATACATATTGTTATGAATATGTATACATGCAGAGACACTGTCACGGTTTGTCGCTGGTACATATATATATACACACACACAGATGTACACACATACCCACACATGCAGACATAGGACGTCGATCGCTCGGGCAGTGTCGAGGGTTTTCTCTCGCGTGGTTGGAACGGGAACTTTGCGATGTTTGGTGCGAGGATGCCTCACTGCCCCGAGTGTGACAACTGCCATACTTCTAAGGTGATGACGAGGAGGGGGAAACAAAAAGCTGGGTTTGTGTAGGCTACAAAAAGAGGGGAGGGGGAACGGTTTTAGGGAGAGGGTGCACCGCCCTTCCCCCGCGCGGCAGGTCCCCTCCCCCTCGGGACGAGCGTCTTGTGCACTTTGGTACGCCCCCCCCCCCCCCCCCTTTTCTCCTGGGCCCTCCGGGCCCTCTTCCGGTTTGTCGTTTCTTTCCTACGTTCCCCCCTATCACTCTTCTCCTCCCCCTTTTTTTGTTAGGTACCTCGTATCTTTTTATATGACGGAAAGAAAATAGTGTGGCTAGTGCAGCGAGCACGCCGCTCTAAAAGACTGTTAACTAGAGGCGAGCGCAATTCGTTCGTCTCTTGCGTGTGGTAGGGACTGCCCTTCCCTCGGACTCCTTTTTCGATTTGCAAATGGGCGATCTGTTTCCCGCCTCGTCGCGGAAAAGAGAAAAAAAAGCGGACAGAGCGAACAAATTGCCCGAAACTTTATATATATATACATATATATATACGAAATATGTATCTTCATATGTGTATGCGCATTACCAAGGACACAGACGCTCGCACGAGCGTCGTCCCATCCCTTCCTGTGCCCGCCTTGCACTTTGCGGCCGACGACCCTTTCCCTCTTTTGTATGACTGGTCGCCACCCACCCTCATCCACCAGTGCCGAGTATGCAGTCAACTTGGTTTTGCTCGTGCACGCGACTTGTTTCCTCGCTCTGGCCGCGCGTCGCCAACGGCCAGTCGCTCGGACACTTCACGACGGAGCGCTCTTTGGGGAGAAAACGGCTTGGGCGCTTCTCCGTAGTCGAGGCTTCTCGACGAGCTCCGTTTTTCGCAAATCGGCTGCGGCAGCGTCGGCGGTAGTTGTCAAGGTTTTGCTTGGCCTCTCTGTCTCAGATTCTCTCTCTCTCCCCTGAAGCTCCTTCTTGATTTTATTTTTTTTTTCCCTCGCAGGGTACAAAATAGGCAAAGGGAAACCACCAAATGTCTGGTCCCCTCCCCTCTTCCTTGAGTTTTTGTTTTTTTACTAATGGTTTTGTTTGCATTTTTAGTTTTGCTTTTAGTTCTATTGGGCAAAAAAAATATAAAAAACAATTACTCGGATTTGATGAGCTGTGCAGGGGGGGGGGAAATGCAACCTACAGAACACAAACACGTTGAAAGAAAAAAATGGTTTCGAAGTGTGGGGAAAAGTGCAAAAGAAAAGCGGAGAGTGAAGGAAGAAAAAAAAAACTTGTTCCCGGGTGTTTTTTCGACACCTGGCCAGCCTGTGTGTCTTATTTCAGTATGTAGCTTTCAGTCTTGTTTGTGAACCAGTTTCCTTGTGTATGTTATTTAACTTGTCCAATAAAGCTGTTTGTCTTTACGTACAAAAGAAACTCTTGAGGGTTGTGTTACTTGGTTTATGCCTCTGAAGGGGAAGTTGTCGGGGTGGCTTGCTTGCACAAGGCTCATAGGGCCCTTAAAAAGTTTTCGGCCCTTGAATATGAAGGATAGAATTTCAAGACTGATGAATTTTGGGTGGCGCACTGAAATTGTTTGATAATACCCGATAATGATGTTTTGTGCTTTAAGTGCATTCAGATTATAATGCAATTAGTGTTTGGAGATGTGTGTTTATCCTTTGTCCTCCTTGTTCCCTTTCTCCAGGGATTATTCTAGTCTTTCTACATTCAGATTGTTAGCTGGGGAGCAAAGTTTGGAGTCTACCCAATAGGCCTTTTGCCGAATTACCCAAGCATAGAAAAGTATGTTGGGAACGTAGGTATGCGTGCTGGCGCCTTCAGCTTTAACTGTTCGGCTTTTTTTTGGCTATTTACTTCAAATAATGTTCTATAGGGACGGTGAGCACGTACAGGCGTGCAGGCGTGCATACCTACGTTCCCAACATTCTCTTAGAAGATTGGGTGATTAGTGAAAGGTCTGTTGCTATTCAAGGTCAGGCCCTTCTCGCACGGAGGCGAAAGCTCAGTTGGCGTACGAAAGCGAAGTTGTACTACCTCCCCTTCCATGGCAGAGGAGGTGGAAGAGCCAGCGCAATTCCAATTCCGGACACCAGCCGTAGTTTGAGCTTTTGCCGCTTGGTGTTGATGTGAAAAAAGTAGGGTGCTTCCATATGCCGACCGCTTCCGCTGACAGGGTGGAGACACCTTTTGACCAGGCTCGCGTTGCGGCGGCGCCATATTGTGGCTTTTTTCCGTATTAACAGCAGCAGCCGTGTGTGATGCGCTCCGAGTGAAACGCTGAGGGCTGTGTTCAGCAAGGCATGCCGTGGTGCTGCGTTCCACTGTGCAAAGGGTCATCCAAAAAAGGAAATCTGCTTTGCACTTAAATGCGAAGCCGATGCGGCTTCACATTTATGTGCGGTGGATAAACGCTCCGGAAGCAACAAGAGTCTCATGGTAGCAAGACTTGCCGGTGCAAATCTCCAGTAGAGATTCAAGTATTTTGTGTGAAAAAGCACTTTGTGCTAGTGAGCATTGGACTGCACTATCTACAGATTTGTTATTTTATAAATTGTTTTGACTGCTATGGGCACTGATTCAACTCTTCGTGTCTACACACTTTATTTAATCTGATGTTCTTTGCAAGCTTATACGATGTTTGACATAGTGCCTGCAAAGATACTACATGCCCTGTTACCACTTGAATGAAGCATCTAAAATATTTCATAAAATTAAAATAGGCACTCAGATAAATTTGAATACCGCAAAACAAAACATTGACGAATGAGAACGCAATTGTTTTGCATTTCAGATTTGGGACGCACGAGCTGTGTGCTTGTAGCTTAACTTTTGCTGAAGGAACGTCAATGAAAGTATGATTATCCAGGGCAAACACTCTGGGCACAATGTGCGTAATTTTAACAAGTCTGCTCATTTTTCTGTGCAAAAACGCTCAGCGGACACAGCATTCAGTGCCGCCAACCCGGAAGATAGCCACAATATGGCGCCGGCGAGAGCGGAGCGGCCAGCAGTTGGCGGCACCCTAGAAAAAAGTCCTTCGTTTCGCGGGAGCCTGGAGTCGCAAACCCAGTGGTTGCCTTTCGTTAGCATGACACGCTTTATTGGATGCTGTGAAAACTGACCAAGGGGTAAACGCTGTTTTACTCAGTTTTTTCATTCCTCTCTCTAGACAGGTGGCAAGATTTGACCAGCCATTGCTTAATGGAGGCACCCTAGAAAAAAGTCCGTTTCGCGGGAGCCTGCAGTCTCAAACCCGGTGGTTGCCTTTCGTTAGCATGACACGCTTTATTGGATGCTGTGAAAACTGACCAAGGGGTAAACGCTGTTTTACTCAGTTTTTTCATTCCTCTCTCTAGACAGGTGGCAAGATTTGACCAGCCATTGCTTAATGGAGGCACCCTAGAAAAAAGTCCGTTTCGCGGGAGCCTGCGGTCTCAAACCCGGTGGTTGCCTTTCGTTAGCATGACACGCTTTATTGGATGCTGTGAAAACTGACCAAGAGGTAAACGCTGTTTTACTCTTACTCAGTTTTTTCATTCCTCTCTTTAGACAGGTGGCAAGATTTGACCAGCCATTGCTTAAAGGGGCCCTGCAATCATATTTAAGCGTCTACCTTTTTTGCAGTGTCGGGTCCCTCGGGGTGCGGGCAAGCCAGCGGGTACGGAGAGAGTAACTAAATGTCGGTGTGTCATTTTAACTGGACGATGCGGAAACCTCCATTTACGGGGGCGACCCGCGGTGCCGAAAGTGCGCAATATGTGACGTCTTAGGTCCTGGACTTACTACTGGTCAGAGCCGCTAGAAGCTTCTTTTTGTCGAAATACAAAATTTTGTGGTGCGAACAGTTTCAAATATTTATAAAAGTAGTTTTTGTTCACTATTTTAGATCAGAAAAGAAGCAAATGCAGTTTAGAAAGTGCGGAAATAAGAAATGACCCGTCGACGTACCAGCCACCAAGCGGTGGAAAAGGCGGCGCATACTAGAAAGGTGTGGGATCGGGCATTAACGAGCGGCGAGCCTAGAAAGGTACGGGATGAACGCAGCGGCGCTGCGGTCGTACGGACTGGAGGATCCGACAGGTTCCGAGCGTTCCCGAGGCCTTCGGAGAGCAGCTTTGGTTTGCGGTTTGGTCTTCTGGCGGTATGGCAGCTCGAAATGGCTCCGGTTCTGAACTGATCTTTACCCCGTGTTTGCTGTCGTTTGTGGCCCATGAAGTGTCATGCCGAATTAGTGTTTAATCGCGAAGAAAATGCAATGCGAGCCGCCTTGGCCGCCCGCTTCATACAGCCTATCCAGAACATGCTTTAGTGGCGCCCTCTCGAGCCGTCGACACAGAGTGCGGCAGCCGTGAGCGCTCGCTGAACTCGCTACCCCTCCTCTAGTTCACGGCCACTCAAGCAACCAAGGACGTCATGAAGGAGGTTATTTTTTGCTTGTTTTTGTAATTTTAATTTGCCTATAACTTTAAAAATGCAGTGAAATTCGAGAAAAGGAAAGTTTCATTAAGTTACTACGTTCAGTGCGCTCAGGTTTGATGCAAATTGAAAACCAGTAAAAAAAGCCCTTGCAGGGCCCCTTTAATAGAGGATGGTCAAATCTTGCCACAGAACAGTATTGGTTAAAATTATTGTAAAGTGTAAAAAAAATTTAGGAATGACCTCACTCTTGCAAAACTGGCTTGCTGAGTTTCTGATCAAATGTATTTTTGCGCGTGTTTATGGTCCCCCATCTAAGTACTGTAATCCTCATGGTGGGGACCCTGTTGTGTGCTGAGCTGCCACCGAGACCGACAGCAGTGCGAGCCATGCTCAAGTTGGTGAAAGCACAGGACCAGCCGTGTCATTTAGAGCTCGATTGGACGCCATACCAGTCGCGGCAGTTAAATATTGAACTGCCATGACTTGGTATGGTGCCCGCCGTATGCAGTGCGCATAACCAATAAACCTGAGTGGCAAGACTTTATGTAGCTTTTTGAAACCAATAATTGTTGTTCCTTGTGTATCAAGCTAGCATTTGTTTATCTACTTCTCAATATGTCTTCCTGGTTCACTAGGTTTTTTTCTGTTCTTTGGAGTGTCCTGGATAGCCCACATGGCTCTGACCCTGAAAAGAGAAAAAAGTTTTTTTTTAAACATTTTGAATAGTACACGCATGTCAAAAAAAAAAAAAAAATTACGCGAAAATAGACGACTGCGAACCTCCGACGAGGACGGTCTTTTCCGACCTCCGTAAACCCTGGAGAACTGAACGTGATCCTAGCGTAAACATTGCCTCGCTCCGTCGGCCCGCTGCGGCACGTTTGCCGAGAGATCGGCTCTCTCGAGGTTAGCGGTTGGGCCTAGGAACGACATCGGCCAAGGAGGTTGTTGTAGCCGGGGAAAACCTCCCCCCAGAGCAATACATTGAGTCCTGGACGGTCATCCGAAGGCGTCAGCGGGTCCTAGACGCGACCAGCCAGCCCGGCTCGACTCCACCACTATCGCCAGCTACTTCTCCAACCGCAAGTTTAGCGACAAAGAGCAGCACCGGACTGGCCCCAACGCGAGGACTGCCCAGGCACCGGGCCCCACCAGCTGAACGCCTCCCGGAGGACCACGTCAAAGTCGTGCTTCGCCCCAGAGGTGGGTTAAACCTCGGCACCGTCTCGCCCACTGCATTAGCCGACTGCGTCACTCAGGCTGCACAGCTTACACCTGACCCAAGGGACACAATCCTCGTATTTATAAAGACTACCTACTTGTCAGCACCTCGCATGAAGGGTGCGCAAGGAAACTGCTCAGTCAACGCAATATTGGTCAAAGGCAAGCAATGCGAATTCGCCGCGCACGTTTCGGCCCCGGCTAACACCACTGCAGGAATTATATTCAACATCCCTGAGGAGGAATTCCAAGGTGAAATCAACCAGGTCCTGATCAAGTCCAACCCTGACCTGCCTATACTCGCAGCAAAACGTCTCGAGGAAACCAACGCTGTACAAATCTTATTCAATGGACCAAAAGTCCCCTTCTGGGTTTGCTACCGGCCAGCCACTTACCGGTGTACCCCGTATCGACACAAGGCCGAAGCCTGTACCAAGTGCTGGCAAAAGGGACATCGACAGGATGTCTGCCCTCACCAGATCACCAGGTGCGCCAACTGCGGCCTAGAAAACCCCAACGATAACCATTCATGCACGCTTCGCTGCGTGGTATGCGGCGGGCCACACCTCATGGGAACGCCGGAATGCCCAAAGAGATTCCAACCCCGCCGCAGGCAACCGTCGGAAGCAACCCCACCGTCGACCTCCGCCTGGGTGAATTGTCCTCCAGGCAGTGAAAAACCGTCTCCTAAAACCGACGCCAAGCACTGGCCCGCCCTCCCAGACAGATCGGCGAGTAAGTCACCGGCAGGAGCAAGGCGAACGAGGTCCCCCTCTATCAACCGGAGCAGAACACCGTCCACCGACAGAGGGAGGTCATCACACGGACCGGCAATAAACACCAGGAGGGCGAACTCCAGGCACCGTCCCAAGGCGCGGGACACCTCTAAAACGGTAAGCTTCGGGGTCGGAGGTCGACCACTCTCAACCTTCCCATACCCACTCGCCCCATGCACCACCCCCATCCCAAATCCCACAAGAGGTAGCGGCAGAGCTCGCTAAGTTCCGAGCTGAGATGGCGGCGCTTCAGAGAGAGAACCAAAACCTCCTTAGAGAACTTAAGGCCTCTAGACACGAGATTCAGGCAATGAGACAAGAAAATCAGAACTTTAAAGCTAGCATGCACACGCAAGCCCCCGTCGCGCCCCCAGCCTCAAAAAAGAGGGCCGCGACAACACAGCCAGGGGATGAAGACGCTATTCCTGACACCTCTCGATCCAACGGGGAGCCCGACAGCAAATACTCCAGATGGAGCAGGACATCTTGATCAGGGAAGGATGCGTTAATCTGGAGGCAAACATTGACAACAAAATTGCTAACGCGATACAAACCGCGATGCAAAGCTCGCTTTGTGGCCTCCTAAAAGAATTTGAAAGCAGAGTGGCAAATGCGCACAGGGATGCGATACGCGGCTCCAGATCAAGGAACGCCTCCCCTGGAGCTCCAGCATGAACTCACGCACCCGACCCCAACGTATCCAACCACCCACACGGCGGACCCCGCACTCTAGAAAAACCGCACCATATGGTAATACTAATTGGAAAGGAGTCAGTTTGGCAGTGGAACTGCAGAGGCTACTAACGGAAACGAGCAAATCTGCAGCTTTTAGTACAAAACGCCGAATCTCCTCTGGATATAATCGCACTCCAGGAAGTAGAAACTCTGGTCAAGTTACCGGGGTATAAAGCCTACCAAGGAATAGAATATGGCAAGACTGCAGTCCTGGTGCACAGAAACATCCCCGCGTCGCGACACCAATTCGACAGCATAGACAACCCTCATGATTTAGTAACAGTCTACCCCCCGAAGCGAGGTGGGACTAAGGTATGGGTGCCTTAAACGTATACAGCTCACCAAATAATCGGGGCAGGACACACCGATTCAACCAGCTATTCTCGCTCACAAGAAAAGAGGCGGGCCCACACGCTCTCCTAATAGTTGGAGACTTTAATGCCGCGCACACCGCGTGGGGCTACCAGAGCTGCAGTCCCAAGGGCAGAGACTTCTGGCTACAGATACAATCGCATCACCTCACATTAGAGACGAACCCAACAGCACCCACACGCATAGGCAAGTGTTCAAAGAGGGAGTCCGACAACTCTGAAAGGTGAAAGAGAATGTGCGTATCGTGCTGTGCAGTGTGCACCATCCCAGAGGTGAGGGGGCAGACCGTACAGACGGAAGGGGAGGTAAGGGAAGCCAATAATGTGATTGAGGCACTAAGATTCCAACACAGATACGAGGTCATGGACATCAACAGGCAAGTCCGTCAAAGGAGTCCGGTCCCCACTTTCCAAAGGGACGGGATCCATTATGGCGAGCTCACAGGAAGACGGGTGTGACGAAGAATGGGCTGCAGGGCAAGGGCTTTTTTGGGAGCCTGCGAAGTCCGGGAGAAGAGAGGGATCCGGATTTAGAGCTGGGAGGTGGGGACAGAGAGGGCAGGAGGAGGCCTCGCAGGAATAGAAAGAAGGGAAAGAAACAGCTTAATATTGGTTTTATGAACATGCTGGGAGGTAGAAAAAGACAAAAATGGGAAGAGCTTGAGAAGCAGTTGGTGGCGGAAAATTTTCAGGTGTATGGATTGGCGGAGACCCACCTTAAGGATTGCGAGAAGCCACCATACATAGCGGATTATTTTTGGTTGGGATGCAACAGGAGTAGCGGAGAACGAAAGGGAGGAGGGGTAGGAGTATTGATCAAAGGGCAAGACTGGGAGAGGGTGAATGAGGGATGCAGGGAACACCTATGGTTGATACGACAGATTACGGATTTGAACACACTACTGGGATTTGTCTACTTGAAAACGGGAAGGAACTCAAAAGAAGAAAATGCTCAGCACTTGTCATGCACAGCGAGGGATGTCAGAGAAATTGGTTTAAATAGGGAAATAATTATCATGGGAGATATGAATGCCCATTTAGAAGATTTTGATGGACACAGACACAACAGGGAAAATGTTGCAAGAATTCTGCGATGCTGTGGCTCTAGAATGCAATGAAAAAATCACGTGGGAGAGAAACGCCTCTCGCTCAACAATAGACTATTGCCTCATGTCCCCAAAGCTGTATAACAGGCTAGGGAGTATGGAAATAGACGAAGAAGGTATTAAAAGCTTGGGGATTGACCGCAGAAGAATCAAAATCAAATTTGGTGCATCGGTAACAGAGCAAAAAATTCACGAACGGGAATGTAAATCGACTCTAAACGAAGATCAGTTACAAGAAGTATCCAAAAATATTGAGAGCATAGTATCCAACCAACCGAAAAGAGAGTGGTCATATGAGGATTTAGTGGGCATTTTTAAGACTGAGTTGGAAAAGTACCGAGGTTAGCGAGGAGGAAAGAGAGGGAAAAAGCACAAACCTAAATTCTGGTGGGATAAAGAGGTTAAGGCAGCCATATCACGACGTCAAGGGGCATCTCAAGAACATGGGTGGGCAAAGAAAAGGGGAGCAACCCTGGACGAAGTAGCAGCAAAATGGGAAAATTTTCTGAATAGAAAAAGGGAGGCATGAGCTCTCATACAGACCAAAATTGGCAGCGCAGGGGTTCAGTGGATGATGGAGATAAATCAGAACGACAGAAATGCAGCAAAAAGATTTTGGGAGCACATTAAGGCGCAGGGAAAAAAGACGGAGTCGTGTCAGCACTCGCTCGCCACGCAGGAAGGGATAAAGGTTGAGGGGAAAGAGGCTCGAGAATACATCAGGAGGAAAATTGAAGAATGTTGGAACCAAATGAAAAACTGGAGAGCGCCAATCACAGTAACGTGCGGGAGGAATAGAGAGCCGAAACAATGGGAACTACTATAGGAGAATGGGACAGAGCGGAAAGTAAGATTCCAGCAGGAACAGCAACAGGTCCAGATGACATTCCAATCAGACTAATAAAGGTAAAGCAAGCAAATTAAAGCTAAAACAGGTGATAGACCAAATAATTAAAGGGGGGACGTACCCAATGATTGGAAACTAAGCAAGATAAGACTAATATATAAAGGCAAAGGTAATAAAGATAGTATTAAATCATATCGCCCAATAACAGTAACTTCGGTCATATACAGGCTAGCTATGCAGATAGTGAAGAGAAGAATGGAAGAGTGAGCAGAAAGCACGCAGATTCTGGGTGAGCTCCAAAATGGTTTCCGAAGGAATAGAAGCCTTGAAGATAAATTATTTATAGCCACCCAGTGCATAGAAATTGCAGCGACAAACCATAGACCATTATCGGTAGCATTTTTAGATATCAAGGGGGCATACGACAATGTGAGTCGGAAAAAAACTGGGAACTGCTGAGGAGGTATGAGCTAGATGCACATTTGATTAGATTCTTGCAAGAAGTGTATACAAATAATGAGGTAATTATAAAGTGGGAGGCAGAAACTACAAGAGCAGCAGCAATAAAGAGAGGGCTTAGACAGGGTTGTCCCCTGTCACCCCTGCTATTCATGGTATACCTAAGCGAATTGGAAAACAGGTTAGAGCAGAGCAACTTGGGATTTGATCTGACGTATATGGAGGGAGGGAGTAAAATAAACCAAGTCATACCTGAACTGATGTATGCAGACGACATCGTACTTATAGCAGATAGCCGGGAAATATTGGACAAACTAATTGGCATATGTGGACGAGAGGGCGACAAGCTTGTCTGAATTTGAGTAGGGAAAAATCTGGAGTGATGGTTTTTAATGACGAAAATGGGGAGCCGCTGATAATTCAGAACTTTGAAATAGACTATGTAGATAAGTACAAATATCTGGGGGTCTGGATGAAACAGGGAAAGAAATATTTAGAGGAACATGAGGAAAATATAATAAAAAAGGGGAAAAGAAATTCGGTTATTACGAAGCATAGAGCACTATGGAATTACAATATATATGAAGTAGTTCGAGGCATTTGGAAAGGAGTCATGGTTCCAGGTTTGTTGTTTGGTAATGCAGTGTTGTGCATGCGTTCAGAGGTTCAGACAGGATTGAAGGTCAGACAGAGAAGTGTAGGCAGGTTGGCACTGGGTGCGCACGGGAACACGCCAAATGAAGGGGTACAAGGGGACATGGGCTGGTCGTCTTTTGAGAGTAGAGAGGCAATCAGCAAATTGAAATTTGATCAAGACTAACAAAAATGGAGGACGTACGATGGGCGAGGAAGGCGTACAAGTATTTATGCATGAAGAGTTTGGATACAAAATGGACAAACCGAACGAGAAAACTAAAATTTAAATATCTGTCATCTAGGGAGGAGACTGAGCGGAACACAACGATTAAAAAGGGCGTAAAAGAAGCCGAAAGGAAAATGTGGAGTGGTAGGATGCAAGGAAAATCAGCTTTAACAATTTACAGGTCACATAAGCAGGAAATAAGAAAAGAAGAGGTTTTTGATAATTCACGGTGTAGTACCCCACTATTAGAGGCTAGAACGGGGGTTTTAAGAACCAAAACGTATAGGGCTAAATTCGAGAAAATGGACACATTATGTGCCATATGCCAAAATGAGAACGAAACAATGGAGCATCTTGTTTTAGAATGTACGAGGCTTCGTCCTGCTCTCCCGGAGGGGTCGGCGGATTTGGCGGGGGTGCTCGGTTTTGCGGACGAGGATGGAGGAATGGAGAAAAAAAGGTGTTACCATCACAAAAAGGAGATTGGAAAACTGGTGGATACAGTCTAGGGAAAATGAAACAAGGACGAACAATTAGCACAGCTGGGGGTCAGGAGGGACAGAGGAATATTGGGACTCCCTCCCGCGTGGCTCCGGCCCAAAGTCTCGCACCTGTCCCCCAGTGGGTGTAGTTTAAGGAGGAACACCGACGAGGTTGACCAGAGGAAAAATGGCGACTCCCTCGCCCGGAAGAGGAGGCGGGGGGCGGTGTTTATTTTTTTTTTTTTTTTTTTTGCCCGATTTCTCAAAGGTCTTCCTGGAAAGTACTCTACCCGCCCGGTGATAGTTGCAGAGAGGTAAAGGGAAAAAAGAATAGAAGAAAAAAGGAAAAAACAAATTTCCTAAATAATAATTTAAGGCTAGGTGGCGTAAGCTACCGCCCGATAAAAAGGCAACAGCCAATATCTATCCATCCATCCACACCAGATCTCACCCTCTCATCAAGCATGAACCGGCTCACGAGCACGGTCACTGAACACAGCCTAGGCCGTGATCATCTCATCATGAGCACAACACTATCCCCCAACCTGAGGCTTACTCGTACCCTCAGGCAAAGCACCCTGGTTGAGTGGGAAAGCTGGTTGAGTGGGAAACAGTCGGAGAGTCGAAGGCCTCAGAAAGCAGAAGCAGACAAGAACACTCGTGGAAATGGAGCGTGCTGGTCGATGATCGATGATATCAATCAGTGGACTAATCAGCTGCTGAGGGATGTCGGAGGAGCCACCAAAGAGCTAGACCCGAGTATTCCATCGGAAACGGTAGACTCCCATCTACGACATATATGGGAAGCCTACAGTAGCATTCTAAAAAAACTGAAAACCAAGCTGTCCCAGTTGGAGAGACAAATCAGCTCACACGCGAGTTTACTGGTGCGAGACCAATGGGGACATATCTGCGATCAAATGCGCGGTAAACTTGGGCTGAAAAAGACCTGGATCCTCTTACGACACCTCCTTGATCCGGATTAAGGCAAATCGGAACAAAAGAATCGCATGACGAAACTTGTACAAAATTTCCCAGGCTCGGATCAAGATTTGCTCGTTTAAAGGGATACTACAACGACATTTCGGCGCTCAATTTTTGGTCTATATGAGTTCAAAGGAGCAGCATCACATCGAACATACGAATATCTTGTTAAAAAAGCCACGAAAATGAATTTTAAAACGAATTAAACGATTAGCAAAGAGCACCTGGTGGATGTCGCTAACGCCTCGCTTGTAATGCCCGTCTAGGAACCTTGACAGCTAGTGACGGAGGTTGTCTCGCCTCCAGCCTCGACGAGAGAAGAGGGGCAGGAGGAACTCGCCACTTCCCGAGAATGCCTTTTGTGTGTCGCAGAAGTCGCCATTGTCCCCCTGCACGATTACAAAAGATTAACCCGTCACTCAAAATTCGTACAAAAGCAGCCGCTTCGGTGGCTGGAACGACTATAGTCAGTTACAGGTTAAGAAGGTAGCGGCAAATGCCCCTCAAAGGGAATCAGATATCCCTCCGCCACCTCCGCATCCAATAGCGTCCCACCGTTTCCGTGACGTCGCGGCCAACGTGCGAGGATGGTCCTGCCTTTCTTTACATATTTGCTTTATCTTTCGACTTTGACTTAGCATTGTGGAAGCCACGAGAGGGAGATTAGAGTTCTCCCCCACCAACGGAAACAAATACGACTTTCATGTATTAGCTTCCCTCTCTGATCGATACAAAGGCTGCTTTCAGGGGCTCGGTTCCCCCTTCAATAAATACAAAGGTCGCCTTCTGAAAAAGTGGGATCGGAGACAAGTGGGAATCCATTGAAACGGAACAAGGGCTACGTTTACATGGATGCGACTGCAGCGCATCGGATCCAGTTAACGAATCGAATCGGTCCATGTAAACAGCTCGGATCGGATCAGATCGGATCCGATCCGATCCGCTGGGACGGGGTGGTTTGAGATGGTCAATCCAAATCGAGACTCTCCATGTATACGCTAGCGGATCGGATCGAGTGCTCGAGCGAGGGATTACGGGAGCTTTGCTTTGCCGGCCGCTAGGCAAACCGGACACCTCGGAAACAATCTGAAGGTCACGAGGTTTGCGTTGTGACCTTCGACACCAGGTGCCTCTGCTGGTCGATCCGAATCCATGTAAACGTAGTGGTTCAAGTGGATCCGATTCGCTAACTGGATCCGATGCGCTGCTGTCGCATCCATGTAAACGTAGCCAAGGAGCGTTTCCAGTGAGCTCTTCTTTCGACTGCGGAGAGATTTGAAACGGGCGCATCACACTTGTGGGAGGAGCTTCTCCTACCTTCTTGACTTGTAACCGACTATAGGCCATCCTCTCTATGTCAGCCTCGCCGTAGCTTTGCTCGTCTTGAGACGACCTACGTCATGATTGCGTTGATGTCACGTGGAGAAGGCCCAGCGGAGGCTGGGCCTTCTCCGAGCGCTTGCCAGAGTGGGCCGTTTATAACGAAAAATACAGCCACCAGGCTCAAAATACAAACGTGCGATTGTCATTTACGGATATTGTGGATCATAATCAACCTATTTTTGAACACGACGGGGATATTTCAATTTTCGTTGAAGTATCCCTTTAAGCTACCGAAAAATACCTACCGACCGGGTCCC
This sequence comes from Ixodes scapularis, assembly GCF_016920785.2. Lineage (NCBI taxonomy): Eukaryota > Metazoa > Arthropoda > Arachnida > Ixodida > Ixodidae > Ixodes > Ixodes scapularis. The sequence goes on from NW_024609846.1 coordinate 92,943,991, forward strand.
AAAATGCACTCCCTCCCTACCCTCTGCAGCAAAACACTAAGATGGACCGAGAAATCGCGAAGGCGAAGGTGAGGCTGGCAATATCCAAACTCAAACCAAACTCGGCGCCAGGACCGGACGGAATAACCAACCGCACCTTCGTAACCTTGATGACTCATCCATTACAGACATCGCCGACTACATCAACACATGCTGGAGAGAGGGGAGGATTCCCGAGTCGTGGAAACAAGCAAGAGTAATTCTAATCTCCAAGCCAGGGAAACCCCTCACCCTAGAACACCTAAGATCTATTTCTCAAACATCCTGCTTAGGTAAACTAATGGAACAGATAATCCTAGATAGGCTGACCAACCCCATGAATGACGCAGACTTATTGAGGAGTTTCAGCGACGGTGTCACCACCCTGGCGGCCGGTCGCCGAAAGAGAAAGGGGGATAGGTTCGCTGGGCGTTGGCTTTGTGTAAATGCGTTGGCCGCGAACGTAGGCTTATAAACTTCGGCAGCAAGAATATTACGCGGCTCTGGTGTTCCGGTACGAGCAATAGAGGTGACACGATCTGCTACGACTAGCTACGACTAGAGTGCCTTCATGTGCGCTTCGCATAGAGTGATGCCAACTGCTTGTTTCCCTTTCCCACACCCTCTTCCACCGCCATTTTGTTCCTCTCAAGCGCGAGACACATGCGCGAAAAATCCATCCGATCCATAATAATAATGACTTTATTTACCATACAAGTATGGTGGGAGCTGAGGAAAAAAGCTGTGCAAGCAGCTTGACTGGTCCTCAGCCCCCCACAGGTACACAGCACTGGGGAAGTCATACACAAGAATTTATATAATACAAAATACTTAACAAAAAATTAACGAAACAAAAACAAAAGCAAAAATCTGCTAGCTAATTAACAGCAGTAAGGGTTGTTTAATTAGAAAGAAAATAATCCTTAAGCGCACACATATTGGAAGATTCGACATCAAAATTAGAGCCCATAAGAGTGTTCAGTAATGTTGGCAAGGTTATTTTAATCATTTGGAGGCCATAATCTGTTCGTGACGTTTCTACTGCCCAAACATCCGAGTGACGGGTGGAATATGTTGCAGCTTTTTTTCGAAGTGATGATAATGACAATAAAAAACTGTTTAACTCGCGACATTCCTGTTTATACTTTATGCTAAGTCTGAAAGCATAGTGATCAAATATCTTCACTATACGCAGCTCTCTGAAAAGTTGGTCAGTGTGAGAATCATAAGGCACGTTACACACAATTCTTAACACTCTTTTCTGCAATAGAAATAGTTTCTGCAGATTGCTTTTTGTCGTCGTCCCCCAAACTAAATGGCAATAATTCAGATGAGATAAAAACAATGAGTTGTACAAAAGCAACTTAACTCCTTTTGGAAGATCATGACGATGTCTATGCAGCATACCAGTGATACGAGAGAGCTTAGAAATAATATAGTCAACGTGTTCAGTCCAAGACATGTGCCTAGAGAAAAACACCCCCAAAGTCTTAAACGTGCTTACCACTTCGATAGGCGAAGAGTCTAGAAAAATATCACTCGTAAGTTCAGGGTTCTTATTTTTGGGACAAAATAAGGTGGCCTTAGTTTTCTTCTTATTAATTATGAGATTATTTGATTTAGCCCATGTGTCTAGAGCTTGTATGGTGTCATTAGCTACGTGCGAAATTTCATTATAATTCTTACCTGAAAAAAAGAGGCTGGTGTCATCCGCGTAAATGACAAACTTCACTTGCTGCGCAATGTTAACGATGTCATTAATATATATATTAAAGAGCAATGGCCCAAGTATGCTTCCTTGTGGTACCCCAGACTTAATTGGCTTGATATCAGAAAAGTGACCTTGAATACTAACATACTGACGCCGTTTTTCTAAATACGACTTAATGAGAAGCGCTGCATGTCCCCTAATACCATAAAACTCTAATTTTTGAATGAGCAACTCATGGTTAATGTAGTCAAACGCTTTTGTAAAATCGATGAATATGCCCAGTACTATATTCTTATCTTCAAAGTTGCGCAGTATAAAATCTTTTTGGTCAAGCAAAGCTAGTTCCGTGGAGCGTTTCTTTCTAAATCCGAACTGAGATTCTGTAATGACGTTATGCTTTTCCAAAAACACAATAAAACGATTATGTATAATCTTTTCTAAGCCTTTCGAAAATACTGGGAGAAGTGACACAGGTCTGTAGTTGTTTATGTCATTTCTATCGCCTTTCTTATAAAGCACTATCACCTTGGCTATCTGCATCTTTTGGGGGAATATGGCCGTTTCTAAACAGAGATTAAAAATGTACGCCAGGTAACGGCCAATAATGTCCAAAACGTACAGTACTGGGCGTATCTGTATACCATCGGCGTCGCAACAGTGACTAACGTTTACGTTACGAAACACTGACACCACTTCATCTTCAGTGACTGGATTAAAATAGAAAGTTTCCAGAATTCTTCGGTTCATATAACTGCAAGCATTAGTTGTATTGGAGTCCCCCCCTAGGTTTACAAAAAAGTCGTTAAATACATCAGCGAGAAAACGACCAGTCAATTCAACGTTATTTTGTGTTATAGATTCAATGCTGTTTTGCGTGTCGTTGCGATTTAAAACAGAATTCAACTTCCTCCACATCACGTCAGTGCGGCCGGGAATTGAGCTGAACAAATTGTGGTAGTAGACGGTTTTGCATTTCTTTAGTTCCTTGTTCAAATTGTTCCTGAACGCTTTAAAAATTTTAAGCTTGTCTGGGTCTTTTGTTTTAATGAAAGCTTGATATAGCTTGTTTTTTATTTGTACCTTTGCAATTAATTCTGCCGTTATCCATGGTTTCCGGGCTTTTTTTAGTCTCCTTACTTTTCGATTGGGAAAGTGGTTCACGTAAATAGTTTTGAAAATATGGAGGAATTCCTCGTAAGCTTCATTCGCGTCAGTTTTGTCTAAAACCCCCGCCCAGTTTGCATTCCTCAAGTTATCTTTGAAGTAGTCAAGACGGTCAGTGGTAATACTTTGTACAAAAGTGTGCACTTTAGGGCCTTTGCGTTTACCTATATCATTACCTATACATAGAAAAGTTGCGAAGTGATCACTGATATCGCAAGCTATCACACCGGATGTCACGATTTGCCGGTCAAAATTAGTGATGAATAGATCGAGCAATGTTTCTGATGTGCTTGTAATACGTGTCGCTTGATTTATTACATTCATGCAACCGTTTATCTGGAAAAGAGTAGTAATATTTCTTTTTGAACTATTATCGCTTAACATGTCAACATTGAAATCCCCACCCCAAATCACGTTGTACTGGTTATCTTCAATAAACACAAAGAAGCCATCCAAAAATTCACAAAACTTCAAAATATTGCCATCGGGGGGGCGATAGAACACTGACACAACATTTTGGTTTGTTCTTATCGAGAGTACTTCATAGTCATCGGTCGAGAGACAAAATTCCGACAAAAGTTCGTAGCTCATATCATTTTTTATTAACATTGAAACACCACCGCCACGCTGAGATAGCCGATTTACACAATGAGTATTATATTCGGGAAGTTTGAAAACGTCACTGTCGCATCTGTACCAGGTCTCTGATAACATAATGACGTCGAACGGGACGTCAAGTACATGGAAAAAGAGTTCTAAATCTGCGGATTTGTTTCTGGTAGATCTTGTATTTAAATGAAAACATTTAGTTGAGGGGGCATTTCCTGTGCCCAAACAATCTTTCAGTTCCTCCGGTAGAATTATGTTTGCATTAGCCATCTCAAAGGAACTACCTACAATAATACGTTAGGCAAGAAAGGAGGTGCGTTTAACCGATTTTTTGAAGGTCATCGACGTTCTTTACAACAATTGCACGGTCACCGTCTTTTGCGCGAACAAAGACCTTTCCATTTTTGTGCCATGCGTATTGAAATCTTTTCGCAGTCGCCCACTCCTTTGCAGCACGTAGGAGAACCCTATTCAGTCGAGTCATGTTTTCTTGAATGTAGATCTCCTCACGATTTTTTCTTAGTTCCTTCTTTCTTTCGAGCCAATGATCACGGGTTTGCTGTTTTGCAAACCGGACGATGATAGCTGGAACCTTCCCGGGTTTTAGAGGAAGTCGGTGTGCAGACACCACCTCTGGTTCTGAGAGTTCTGGTACACCTATCCTGGATCCAACTTCGTTCACCTTCTCAAGCAAATTTTCGTTATTGGTTTGCGGAATGCCGTGAAATTCCAGGTTCAGGCGCCTGCTCCTCCATTCAAGTTCGTTCAATTCTTCTTTCAGCTGTAGAACATCATCTTCGCATTTTCTCGCCTCAAGATTCGTCACCCGTGCTTTTAAGTCTTTGATGTCTGCGCTTTGGGCGGCTAGTTGGGTCATGACCTCGTCATATTGGTCAGACATTAACTGCACGGAGTGTTCTATGCCGTCAACTGTTCCTTTTAGGCTCGTGAGAATTTCAAGTTTCTGGCTGATCGTAGCGAACATACCGGCAATATCCGCCTCCGATGGTATGGTCCCCTTGACCGCCTGACTCCTCTGTTTGCCTTTTTGACAAGTCGAACATTTCCACTCCTCCCGAGCACTTTCGCCTCTCTTTCTAAAAGTAGCTTCAGATACCCCACTACACGCTCCAAAATGAAAACTATAAGAACATTCAGAGCACGTTCCGACTGTTCCATTATGTGGAAGGGGTTTGCCACATGGCAAACATTCGTCATTTGCGTTTTTCATGCTCTATACACTCTATGGCTGTATGGCAGCAGCAGCGGAAAGAAAAGAAATGACAAAAAATGTGTGAAAACCAACCTGAAAGTACAGGACGTAGTTTTTAGGTTGCGTGCTCAGTGCCGCCGCTGCTGCCTGTGCGGGGGCCGGTGGGAGACAGCCGATTATGTAGCGTCGGGATCCGAAGGCCACCTCGCGGACGATTGATGCGTTGCTGCTCTGGATGATGACTTTGCAGGTGGTTGCGTCCTCCGCTTGAGCCGCGATGACCGTTATCTGGTACGTTTTCCTCGATGATCAGTACAGGCGTTGTATCCGCTGGTAGATGACTTGCACGGTGCTTGTTGCAAGGCCTGGCTCCCGGATGGTCGAGAGTCCGGCACGTGTTTTTCTGAAAGTACAGGACGTAGTTTTTAGGTTGCGTGCTCAGTGCCGCCGCTGCTGCCTGTGCGGGGGCCGGTGGGAGACAGCCGATTATGTAGCGTCGGGATCCGAAGGCCACCTCGCGGACGATTGATGCGTTGCTGCTCTGGATGATGACTTTGCAGGTGGTTGCGTCCTCCGCTTGAGCCGCGATGACCGTTATCTGGTACGTTTTCCTCGATGATCAGTACAGGCGTTGTATCCGCTGGTAGATGACTTGCACGGTGCTTGTTGCAAGGCCTGGCTCCCGGATGGTCGAGAGTCCGGCACGTGTTTTTCTGAAAGTACAGGACGTAGTTTTTAGGTTGCGTGCTCAGTGCCGCCGCTGCTGCCTGTGCGGGGGCCGGTGGGAGACAGCCGATTATGTAGCGTCGGGATCCGAAGGCCACCTCGCGGACGATTGATGCGTTGCTGCTCTGGATGATGACTTTGCAGGTGGTTGCGTCCTCCGCTTGAGCCGCGATGACCGTTATCTGGTACGTTTTCCTCGATGATCAGTACAGGCGTTGTATCCGCTGGTAGATGACTTGCACGGTGCTTGTTGCAAGGCCTGGCTCCCGGATGGTCGAGAGTCCGGCACGTGTTTTTCTGAAAGTACAGGACGTAGTTTTTAGGTTGCGTGCTCAGTGCCGCCGCTGCTGCCTGTGCGGGGGCCGGTGGGAGACAGCCGATTATGTAGCGTCGGGATCCGAAGGCCACCTCGCGGACGATTGATGCGTTGCTGCTCTGGATGATGACTTTGCAGGCGGTTGCGTCCTCCGCTTGAGCCGCGATGACCGTTATTTGGTACGTTTTCCTCGATGATCAGTACAGGCGTTGTATCCGCTGGTAGATGACTTGCACGGTGCTTGTTGCAAGGCCTGGCTCCCGGATGGTCGAGAGTCCGGCACGTGTTTTTCTGAAAGTACAGGACGTAGTTTTTAGGTTGCGTGCTCAGTGCCGCCGCTGCTGCCTGTGCGGGGGCCGGTGGGAGACAGCCGATTATGTAGCGTCGGGATCCGAAGGCCACCTCGCGGACGATTGATGCGTTGCTGCTCTGGATGATGACTTTGCAGGTGGTTGCGTCCTCCGCTTGAGCCGCGATGACCGTTATCTGGTACGTTTTCCTCGATGATCAGTACAGGCGTTGTATCCGCTGGTAGATGACTTGCACGGTGCTTGTTGCAAGGCCTGGCTCCCGGATGGTCGAGAGTCCGGCACGTGTTTTTCTGAAAGTACAGGACGTAGTTTTTAGGTTGCGTGCTCAGTGCCGCCGCTGCTGCCTGTGCGGGGGCCGGTGGGAGACAGCCGATTATGTAGCGTCGGGATCCGAAGGCCACCTCGCGGACGATTGATGCGTTGCTGCTCTGGATGATGACTTTGCAGGTGGTTGCGTCCTCCGCTTGAGCCGCGATGACCGTTATCTGGTACGTTTTCCTCGATGATCAGTACAGGCGTTGTATCCGCTGGTAGATGACTTGCACGGTGCTTGTTGCAAGGCCTGGCTCCCGGATGGTCGAGAGTCCGGCACGTGTTTTTCTGAAAGTACAGGACGTAGTTTTTAGGTTGCGTGCTCAGTGCCGCCGCTGCTGCCTGTGCGGGGGCCGGTGGGAGACAGCCGATTATGTAGCGTCGGGATCCGAAGGCCACCTCGCGGACGATTGATGCGTTGCTGCTCTGGATGATGACTTTGCAGGTGGTTGCGTCCTCCGCTTGAGCCGCGATGACCGTTATCTGGTACGTTTTCCTCGATGATCAGTACAGGCGTTGTATCCGCTGGTAGATGACTTGCACGGTGCTTGTTGCAAGGCCTGGCTCCCGGATGGTCGAGAGTCCGGCACGTGTTTTTCTGAAAGTACAGGACGTAGTTTTTAGGTTGCGTGCTCAGTGCCGCCGCTGCTGCCTGTGCGGGGGCCGGTGGGAGACAGCCGATTATGTAGCGTCGGGATCCGAAGGCCACCTCGCGGACGATTGATGCGTTGCTGCTCTGGATGATGACTTTGCAGGTGGTTGCGTCCTCCGCTTGAGCCGCGATGACCGTTATCTGGTACGTTTTCCTCGATGATCAGTACAGGCGTTGTATCCGCTGGTAGATGACTTGCACGGTGCTTGTTGCAAGGCCTGGCTCCCGGATGGTCGAGAGTCCGGCACGTGTTTTTCTGAAAGTACAGGACGTAGTTTTTAGGTTGCGTGCTCAGTGCCGCCGCTGCTGCCTGTGCGGGGGCCGGTGGGAGACAGCCGATTATGTAGCGTCGGGATCCGAAGGCCACCTCGCGGACGATTGATGCGTTGCTGCTCTGGATGATGACTTTGCAGGTGGTTGCGTCCTCCGCTTGAGCCGCGATGACCGTTATCTGGTACGTTTTCCTCGATGATCAGTACAGGCGTTGTATCCGCTGGTAGATGACTTGCACGGTGCTTGTTGCAAGGCCTGGCTCCCGGATGGTCGAGAGTCCGGCACGTGTTTTTCTGAAAGTACAGGACGTAGTTTTTAGGTTGCGTGCTCAGTGCCGCCGCTGCTGCCTGTGCGGGGGCCGGTGGGAGACAGCCGATTATGTAGCGTCGGGATCCGAAGGCCACCTCGCGGACGATTGATGCGTTGCTGCTCTGGATGATGACTTTGCAGGTGGTTGCGTCCTCCGCTTGAGCCGCGATGACCGTTATCTGGTACGTTTTCCTCGATGATCAGTACAGGCGTTGTATCCGCTGGTAGATGACTTGCACGGTGCTTGTTGCAAGGCCTGGCTCCCGGATGGTCGAGAGTCCGGCACGTGTTTTTCTGAAAGTACAGGACGTAGTTTTTAGGTTGCGTGCTCAGTGCCGCCGCTGCTGCCTGTGCGGGGGCCGGTGGGAGACAGCCGATTATGTAGCGTCGGGATCCGAAGGCCACCTCGCGGACGATTGATGCGTTGCTGCTCTGGATGATGACTTTGCAGGTGGTTGCGTCCTCCGCTTGAGCCGCGATGACCGCTATCTGGTACGTTTTCCTCGATGATCAGTACAGGCGTTGTATCCGCTGGTAGATGACTTGCACGGTGCTTGTTGCAAGGCCTGGCTCCCGGATGGTCGAGAGTCCGGCACGTGTTTTTCTGAAAGTACAGGACGTAGTTTTTAGGTTGCGTGCTCAGTGCCGCCGCTGCTGCCTGTGCGGGGGCCGGTGGGAGACAGCCGATTATGTAGCGTCGGGATCCGAAGGCCACCTCGCGGACGATTGATGCGTTGCTGCTCTGGATGATGACTTTGCAGGCGGTTGCGTCCTCCGCTTGAGCCGCGATGACCGTTATCTGGTACGTTTTCCTCGATGATCAGTACAGGCGTTGTATCCGCTGGTAGATGACTTGCACGGTGCTTGTTGCAAGGCCTGGCTCCCGGATGGTCGAGAGTCCGGCACGTGTTTTTCTGAAAGTACAGGACGTAGTTTTTAGGTTGCGTGCTCAGTGCCGCCGCTGCTGCCTGTGCGGGGGCCGGTGGGAGACAGCCGATTATGTAGCGTCGGGATCCGAAGGCCACCTCGCGGACGATTGATGCGTTGCTGCTCTGGATGATGACTTTGCAGGCGGTTGCGTCCTCCGCTTGAGCCGCGATGACCGTTATCTGGTACGTTTTCCTCGATGATCAGTACAGGCGTTGTATCCGCTGGTAGATGACTTGCACGGTGCTTGTTGCAAGGCCTGGCTCCCGGATGGTCGAGAGTCCGGCACGTGTTTTTCTGAAAGTACAGGACGTAGTTTTTAGGTTGCGTGCTCAGTGCCGCCGCTGCTGCCTGTGCGGGGGCCGGTGGGAGACAGCCGATTATGTAGCGTCGGGATCCGAAGGCCACCTCGCGGACGATTGATGCGTTGCTGCTCTGGATGATGACTTTGCAGGTGGTTGCGTCCTCCGCTTGAGCCGCGATGACCGTTATCTGGTACGTTTTCCTCGATGATCAGTACAGGCGTTGTATCCGCTGGTAGATGACTTGCACGGTGCTTGTTGCAAGGCCTGGCTCCCGGATGGTCGAGAGTCCGGCACGTGTTTTTCTGAAAGTACAGGACGTAGTTTTTAGGTTGCGTGCTCAGTGCCGCCGCTGCTGCCTGTGCGGGGGCCGGTGGGAGACAGCCGATTATGTAGCGTCGGGATCCGAAGGCCACCTCGCGGACGATTGATGCGTTGCTGCTCTGGATGATGACTTTGCAGGCGGTTGCGTCCTCCGCTTGAGCCGCGATGACCGTTATCTGGTACGTTTTCCTCGATGATCAGTACAGGCGTTGTATCCGCTGGTAGATGACTTGCACGGTGCTTGTTGCAAGGCCTGGCTCCCGGATGGTCGAGAGTCCGGCACGTGTTTTTCTGAAAGTACAGGACGTAGTTTTTAGGTTGCGTGCTCAGTGCCGCCGCTGCTGCCTGTGCGGGGGCCGGTGGGAGACAGCCGATTATGTAGCGTCGGGATCCGAAGGCCACCTCGCGGACGATTGATGCGTTGCTGCTCTGGATGATGACTTTGCAGGCGGTTGCGTCCTCCGCTTGAGCCGCGATGACCGTTATCTGGTACGTTTTCCTCGATGATCAGTACAGGCGTTGTATCCGCTGGTAGATGACTTGCACGGTGCTTGTTGCAAGGCCTGGCTCCCGGATGGTCGAGAGTCCGGCACGTGTTTTTCTGAAAGTACAGGACGTAGTTTTTAGGTTGCGTGCTCAGTGCCGCCGCTGCTGCCTGTGCGGGGGCCGGTGGGAGACAGCCGATTATGTAGCGTCGGGATCCGAAGGCCACCTCGCGGACGATTGATGCGTTGCTGCTCTGGATGATGACTTTGCAGGCGGTTGCGTCCTCCGCTTGAGCCGCGATGACCGTTATCTGGTACGTTTTCCTCGATGATCAGTACAGGCGTTGTATCCGCTGGTAGATGACTTGCACGGTGCTTGTTGCAAGGCCTGGCTCCCGGATGGTCGAGAGTCCGGCACGTGTTTTTCTGAAAGTACAGGACGTAGTTTTTAGGTTGCGTGCTCAGTGCCGCCGCTGCTGCCTGTGCGGGGGCCGGTGGGAGACAGCCGATTATGTAGCGTCGGGATCCGAAGGCCACCTCGCGGACGATTGATGCGTTGCTGCTCTGGATGATGACTTTGCAGGTGGTTGCGTCCTCCGCTTGAGCCGCGATGACCGTTATCTGGTACGTTTTCCTCGATGATCAGTACAGGCGTTGTATCCGCTGGTAGATGACTTGCACGGTGCTTGTTGCAAGGCCTGGCTCCCGGATGGTCGAGAGTCCGGCACGTGTTTTTCTGAAAGTACAGGACGTAGTTTTTAGGTTGCGTGCTCAGTGCCGCCGCTGCTGCCTGTGCGGGGGCCGGTGGGAGACAGCCGATTATGTAGCGTCGGGATCCGAAGGCCACCTCGCGGACGATTGATGCGTTGCTGCTCTGGATGATGACTTTGCAGGTGGTTGCGTCCTCCGCTTGAGCCGCGATGACCGTTATCTGGTACGTTTTCCTCGATGATCAGTACAGGCGTTGTATCCGCTGGTAGATGACTTGCACGGTGCTTGTTGCAAGGCCTGGCTCCCGGATGGTCGAGAGTCCGGCACGTGTTTTTCTGAAAGTACAGGACGTAGTTTTTAGGTTGCGTGCTCAGTGCCGCCGCTGCTGCCTGTGCGGGGGCCGGTGGGAGACAGCCGATTATGTAGCGTCGGGATCCGAAGGCCACCTCGCGGACGATTGATGCGTTGCTGCTCTGGATGATGACTTTGCAGGTGGTTGCGTCCTCCGCTTGAGCCGCGATGACCGTTATCTGGTACGTTTTCCTCGATGATCAGTACAGGCGTTGTATCCGCTGGTAGATGACTTGCACGGTGCTTGTTGCAAGGCCTGGCTCCCGGATGGTCGAGAGTCCGGCACGTGTTTTTCTGAAAGTACAGGACGTAGTTTTTAGGTTGCGTGCTCAGTGCCGCCGCTGCTGCCTGTCCGACGTCCGATCCGGCAATACGACTGCCTGATCCGAAAAATTTGGTCGCTTCAGGCGTCGGATCGGGGATCCGACGTGCGTCCAACGCGCCAGATAGTTTCGCACGGCGGACGGATTGTCGGATGCGTCCAGCCAATGACAGCGCAGCTAGCGCGAACGTCATGATGACGTACTGGGTCTGGCGGGACGAAGCGAACGCGATAACGGGGCGGGCGAGGGGAAGTCGGACGCGTGAATCCCGGAGCTGACCCATTTGAGAAAGATGGCCCCAGCAAAGAATGCACGCGTTAGCGAGAATAGACTCCCTAGCGAGAACAAGCTCCTAACTTCGCTCGTGCGAGCTAAACCGTCACTCTGGGACCAGAGATCTATGAACGCGGATCTCCGCTGAAGTGCTTGGATCTCCTGGGCGGAGCCGAACGGATCGTCGTGTCGCATGCAAGGTCGGAAGCGTGTGTCTCAAACTGTCGCGTGCGGCAATTCGGAGCGGCGTTCGGACTGTCGGATCGGACGTCGGATCGGACGTCGGATCGGACGATTCTGCCGTCCATGTGTCTCGCGCTTCATTGTATCCCACAATGCATAATAACAGGCACCAGTGTCCAGGCGTATGGTCCGCAGAAGCCAATTTGAGCCTAAAAATGTTTTTGTTTTCTTTAGATAGTTTGCATTTGGTGTATAATCCTCAGGGCCTGATTTCCGCGCCCAGTGCATGCATAGTCCGCCAAGCTGGTGCGTTGTGTCTTCGTGCTTTTTTTCCTCGGTGGTATTTTTTTCAAAAGTTCTTCGGCGAACGCTATTGAGCCTGAAGAACTGCTCTTGAGGCCCATATCCAGCCACTGAGCACCAGTGTTGCGGAATGGGCACCACCTTTCCATTCCAATTCCATTCTGAGGAATGGAGTTTTCGATAATTCCATTCCTTTTAACTCCTAGGATGGGGACATTGGGCCCATTCCCACTCCTGGAATGGCTGAATCGTTCCATTCCATTCCTTTAATTCCTAAACGTAAAAAGTGTCACTTGACAGCTGAATTACGGTGCAGGGTTTGTTCAGAGCTATTCAAAGATGTATTTGGAAATAAAAATACTGGGATAGATGAAAATAGTTGCTAAGATACTGATACTCAAGTCTCAAATATATATGTAAAAATCAGTGTGTCGAACCGAAAAAAATACGGGTTCGGTTACGGTTCAGGTTCAGGTAAATTTTTTTTGTTCCGGTTCAGTTCCGGTTCGATTAATTCGATCCGCGAACCGGTTCGGAAATTATAAATGACAAATGGCAACATCCAAATAAATTACAAATAAAACATCTGAAATCAGCACGTACGAAACGAGATACATCGTAGTGTAAGGCTCAGGGATTTCTACCAGGAATGGTTTCTTTGTGTGCACTCAAAGGTTACCTCACCGACGTTTACGCATTCGGACTTCATCTAATTGGGTCCGACGCAGTAGCTGTAAAATCCGCGACCTCCTTACAAACCCACTTACAAGAACTCGCTAACTATCCCGCCACCTCGGCGTGTAAGCAATTGGAAGAACAGTGGGGAGAAAATACAGCTTTCTTTATTTGAACAAGCCTTCGGTAACTCAAATTAGACCCTTAAAGAAGTTTTCATTAAACAAGATACGGAATATGAAAAACACTTCACCGAACGCAACGCCAGAAGGACGTAATAGGATAAATATTGAAATAGAAGAGTTCGTTGTCTCACAAATATGTTAGCTTCTAAGTGCCTGTACGAAACCGGATGCATTATTATCAAACTCCACAGCCTTTTCTTTTCTCATTCCGATGGAAGCAAGCTTCAAGAACTCGCGCGTTCTAGAAGCGTGTTATGAAATGAGCACACAGCAGCATTTAGGATTTACGAGATTGTAGGAAAATAAAATCCCGTGACGCGATTTTTTTTTTTTTCCACAGCCTTTTATTTTATTTTTTTTCTGTGCAAGCCGCGACCAGCGCAATACTGGTTCCTATGTCAAGATTCATGGATGCAGCGTTTGTCAAGATTCATGGATGCAGCGTTTATATTCCTAAGACTGAGCGGAGAAGAAAAATATGTATGCGAGGCGTGTGTCAGTTGACGGCACTTAAAAAACAAATGGCATTGATAGCACATTCATTATCAATAGCGCGTGGCCGAACCGTTTTGACATGAGCCGGTAACCGTTATTTTTTTTCCGGTTCAGTTCCGGTTCGCGTTCATCGCGATAACAATATAACGGTTCGGGTTGCGGTTCAGTTCCGGAAAAAATACCGGTTCGGTTCCGGTTTTCGGTACGGTTCGGTTCCGGTTCGACACCCTGGTAAAAATGTATCGCGGTACGTATCGGAAATACATTTTAAAAAGAGGCAAAAAGTCTTTGGAAGTACAAATACAAGAATACATTTTAGGGAGGGCAGAAATATAAATACTGATAATGCAATACATTATCAAATTTCTTTGAGACGCCAACTGAGATGAGGCTTTAAGTTTGAAGTGGAAGTTTTTTTCTTTTTTTGGGGTCCCGAAATTACTTTCCCGCAGGAATTGGCACTTCGCCTTGAAGGTAGTGGTTCCGGACGAAGAGTCCTCAATGGGTTTAAAAAACGTTCCATCAAGGATTGACCACGCATCCTGTCTGACTGACCGGTGATGCGAAAAGACTTCGACCTCTAAATAAAATCCATCAAAACATCACCGCTTCCCTGTCCAATAAGGGCGCCCCTGTCAGCACTGATAACATGACGTCACGGTGGGATGAACTAGTATTCTTGAATCTGTAGGTGTTGCCTTGAACATGAAACTTTATCCACGCTGCTGTATGAAAGGACAATACGTACTTTTGTTGTAGGTGACCTTGTTGAAGACCATGCAGGCAGTTGCATTTGGAATTTTCGAGAAAAGTGGACCACCTGAAGCACATGTCTTATCTTCTGTTACGGTTGAAAAATCGATACGGTGGCATCTCTGTTGTGACGGTCCTTCCTGCCGACTCTCCGCCTCCAACGCATGAATGGCAGTCTTCAAGTTTCACCTAGCATCATTCAAACAGAGACCTCGTGGATTGCGACCTGAGATGGCCGGCACAGGTGCGAGCTCTCCGAGAAACAGCGCGCTCGAGACGAGTCACAGGTGTACGAAGTCTGGGTCCGCACAGCGAGGCCACGTCTGGCCTCCTTCCTGGGTATCGGATCACCAGAGCAGCGGGTCACGTTCAAGTCGCCTGATGACGCACCGCACCCAGGCGCGGACGCATTCGGATATGTGTTGAACTTCACAGGTGAAATGCGCCCCCCCCCCCCCCCCCCCCCTTTTTCCGTTCTTTGCTTTGACGCTTGTTTTTTGTATGGCATTTTTTTTTTTTTTTTTGCGTATAAGTCTGTTAGGGCCTTACACGGGTTCGCAGTTTCCCGCTCATCTTATTTCTGAACAACCGACTCCCTGACTGGCTCGGTAAAACCAAACGTAAAAAAATAAAAAAAATAAAAAAAATAAAGAACTTGGCTTATTCCATTCCCATTCCGTTCCGGGCAAAAGGCATCTAATTCCATTCCCATTCCATTCCGGGGTCGCGAAAATGCGGAATGATTCCGGAATCATTCCAACTCCGGAGTGGCAACTCCGCAACACTGCTGAGCACACACACAAGCACAGAAAATAACACTCGGTGCCAAGTACAAACGAAGCACCTGGGCGGAAAGCCGTGAATGCCAAACGAGCAGCGTCGGGTGACAGCGACTGACTGCGTTGCGCCCCTTCGACGCCTGCATCGCTGCGGTGGGTGGTCGTAGCTAGTCGTAGCGAGATGATCTTCACTTCAAGCAAGAAATCTTGCCGTACCACAGTCAAGTTATCTGTGCAAGTGTTCGACGACGTGGGCCCTCTCACGTTGGTGTAGTTGTCATCAAGAAAGGTACACATAATTGCGACACTGTTAGCGCGAACACGAGATCGGCGCATTTTCGCATTTTACTTCTAAATAGTATTAGCGAGCACGAAATGTTATCGCTCACATTATAGAACTAAATGAGCTCTTTCCGTAGCAATAATAACTTGGATGGCATCGCTCGGTGAGTCAAAGAGCAAAACTGAAAAAACCGGCGATCACTTGTTCGCGCTAACAGTATCGCGCTCTGTAGATATCAACGTTTGCGCGTTTGAGGCTGAAACTATGACGCATAATTTATCTAAACCTAAATTTATCAGTCTGCAGCTACAAACATTTGCGTTGATGTTGCTTCGATGATGTAACAATTCAGGCCTCGCATTAAATGGTGTTGCGAACTCTCCGGTTGTGTATGAAAACCTATTTTTGCCGTAATAAAACACATTTTCAAAATGACACGTGTCTTCTGCTGATACATATCTTCCAATTTACAGTGCAGAGGCAAAAAGAAAATCAACTTTGTACATCTACCACTTAGCATAAGCACCTTTTGCCATTCATTCATGAGCGCACTCAAATATCAGCTTAGGTTGCTCTTGTTCTAGAAGCTTTGCCTTGTTTTGTAAAAAAAAAAAAAAAAAGTTAAGAAAAGGTTTACCTTTGTTCTTCTGGCATTTAATACAGACTTGTTTGTCAGCAGATATCACCGTGGCACATACAACTCGAACGACCGATGAGACTATTGCTATTACCATAAAGCTTTCCACAAGAGCCAAAAGGAGGATTGTAGGGGTGCACAAGCACATCGAAATGAGATTGGCGCTTCCGGGGCTTTTTTACAATATGCGTAAAATCAGGACGATCGGCGACCAGCTGATCGCAATATAACACCAAGGATACCGATGTTTCGATACATCGAACGCAGGATAAAGACCTCAATCGTCCCTTGTATGCTGTAGCTGTCATACTTTCCATCCAACCGCTTTCCGAAGAGTTCGCAACACCGTTTAATGCGAGGCTTGAATGGTTACATCATCTAAGCAACGTCAACGGAAATGTTTGTAGCTCAGACCGATAAGTTTAGTTTTAGATAAAGTACGCATCATAGTTTCAACGCGCGAACATTAATGATATGTACCTTTCTTTGGACCCGCGCGTACATTCGGTTCAACTTGATGACAGCTGCACCGGCTGCACCAGCGTGAGAGCTCACGTCGAACACTTGCACATATATCTTGACTATGGCAAGATTTCTTGCCTTCGACTGTCTTGAACACTTCACTTTAGCATCACGGTAGGTATTGGTTGAAGCGATGATCGTCTCGCACACGGCAACAAACAGAGAACGACACGCTTTGTTTAATTTATATGCTACCGGTCTACGGACGTCGCAAATCTATCCCCCTCTTGTCCGCCATGTTAAATCGATCGGAGCGCCCTTTATATTGGCTGAAACTCCTCTATTCCCACACACCATGGTTGGCTACAGGGCTGGGCTATCCACGCAGGACATATTATTACAGCTCTCTGAACAAATAATCAAATCCACCGGTAACCTCGACATGGCAGCCATCCTGGCTCTAGACCTCACAAAGGCATTCGACAATGTCACCCATGAATCCATGCTGAGGGGTCTGGGATCAGTAAACCCCGGAGAGAGGATGTACAACTACATCAAAGCATTCCTCTCAGGGAGAACTGCCGTAATCAACGTTGGCGACCTCACGTCAGACACTACCCAACTGGGCAGCAGGGGAACCCCGCAAGGGGCTGTGCTTTTGCCCATTCTCTTTAATCTTGCAGTTATCAACATCCCCAAAAGGCTAGGCCAAATTCACCAACTCAGACACAGTCTATATGTGGGCGACATCCCCTTCTGGATCGGCAGAGGGAGTGACGCCCATATAGAAGAAACATTACAACAAGGGGTTGAGATAGTAGTGGAGGAAGCAGAGAGAGCAGGTCTCGCTTGTTCTCCGGCGAAATCCGAACTGATACTACTTCGGCCCCCCGACACTAGGAAACAAATCAACGCTGACATCGAACTCAGTGGTCTTGGAGCTCAAAATCTTGGGACTGCAGATCCAGGCGAATGGGCTCAATAACAAATTCCTTGAGCGAATAGAAAGTCAGATTAATTAAACAATAGGCCTACTGAAAAGGACGACAAATGAACATAAAGGCCTCAACGAACAGGATTGCCTACGCATCGTACAGGCATTCGTCCTAAGCCGGCTGTTTGGACTTATACATACGCCTCACGCCGGCCTTCACCAATAAGGTTAATACCTTGATCCGCAAGGCCTACAAAATAGCACTACGCCTACCGCCTAGCACTCCAACTACCAAACTGGAAGGACTCGGTTTGCACAATCACCTGGACGAATTAATAGAAGCACATCGTGCTGCCCAACTGACTAGACTCTCCCGCACCCCCCTGGTAGGCTCCTAAAAGCAACGGCCGCACGACGCTGAAGATATGGAGCTTCCTAAACGGAAACATAAGGACCGCCGCATGTTCATCAACATTCCTCTTGTTGTGTAAAACATATGCTGCTACAAAAAACCCTCTCTAACTCAAAGACTCCTGTGTTGAAGTATTCATTACCTAGGCTTCTTTTGGTGGGCTTTATTCCGAAAGAACACGTAAAAAATTTGTCGCAAAAAAAAAAAAAAAATTTGAAGAGAAGTGAGCTAAAGTTAAGGGCAATGTCTGCACGCTGAACCCGCAGCGCTCTTGTTTGTCTCAAGTTCAGTCGTTGCACAAAGCGCCCCAAGAACTTTTTCACCCTGCCTCGCGATGTCTTGCATCGATGCGCTCAGGTTCTTTTTTTTTTTGTATGTTTAGCTTGTACCTCGCCTGCCGGCCTTGCAAGCACGCGCCGCTGAACTATTTTTGTCGCATGCTGGGCAGTTACATTTTACATACATTTTTGGAGACCAGTTGGCGACGGAGCGGAGTGGCATGGTTTCGGTTTTGATTGAACAGCCGTCTCCGCTCGCGCGACGAACCTCGTGAAGCTGCAAGCCTGCCGAAGTTGCCCTGAATTGCATGCGAACATCATTGCACGACAGAGGCACCAGCCGGGACGCTTGCAATCCACTGTTTTACGTTTACTTTTGACGAAAGTCTGGCACGTCGGGAATCAGTAAAACGGTGGGAAGCGGTTTTTCAAAATTTGTCGGCAACGCCTAAAGCACTGTATACACTTGCGGGGTGTCTCAATGTTTCTTCGGAGACATTAAAAGTGGATATTCATTACTAGCCTAAGCCAAAGCGAAGCTTGCAGCAGCTTTGCAGAAAGTTTTGAAAAGCAAAAAGTACCCGCTAGTCGTACAGCACCTTTTTCTTGTGTGCAATTTCGCATTGCACTGCAGTAGCTATGTGTTTCATCAGTCGGGGACTGCTTCCATTTATTATATTATATCACTAGTCAACCTAATGCTGGGAAATTTACTACTAAGCTGGTCATGTTCAAATAATTTTTAATATGCGAAACTTAGTTTTCAAATAAATTTGAATATGTGAAACTTAGTTTTCAAATAAATTTGAATATGTGAAATTTGGTTCTTATCTATCTATTGTGGGTACATATATAGGTATCATTTAACTGAAGCATTGCAAAATCTGTCATGTCATTGACATTTCAGTTACATATTGAAAGACTCCTAGGTGGTCGAACTTGACTCTAATTCGTTTATTTCAGCGAGTAAAGTGCCCTCCGTTTGTCCAGCACGTAAAACGAATATTTTTATTTTTATAAGAATTTCTGCTCCGAAAGCCATTTTTGGTGCTCCGAAACACTGTTTTGGCTGCTCCAAAAGCCACTTTTGCTGCTCCAAAACACTGTTTTGGTTGCTCCGAAAGGTGCTCCAAAACGGCTTAGGCCGATCACATCACTGCGTCCAGCATTTAAAACGAATATTTTTGTTTTTATTAACATATCTGCTCCGAAAGCCACTTTTGCTGCTCCGAAACACTGTTTTGGCTGCTCCGAAAGGTGCTCCAAAACGTCTTAGGCCAATCACATCACTGCAACATCCACAACAACACTGCAGCAAATCCTCTACCTCGTAACACACCCCACCCACAACCTTGCTTGCGGGGAACAACGAGCTATTTTCCTGCAAAGAGCCTACGGGGATAACCCGGGTGTCCTATATGTGGACGCGGCAGAATACAGGCACCATGGGGCTTTCACGGCGGCGGTGACTGACTAGCTCCCCCATCGACGCCGTCACCGTCCTGACCACTGACCCGGAGACGGCGGGGGAGGTAGCCATAGCCTTCGCCTTCACGGTGATCCCAACCCCCTAAGTGATCATCACGGATTCTAAAACCGCCCTTCAAAACTTCGCAGCTGGTTGTATTTCCAAGCCAGCGCTCAAACTTCTTGACAGAAACCCGCAGACCCCCGTCAGACTGGTCTAGACGCCCGCGCACGCTGGTCTCGAGAGCAACGAGGCGGCCCATGAACAAGCCCGAGGATACAGTATTCGGGCAGGGCCTAGCCTCCATCCCTATCACGGGGCCAGATCCGCCAGGGACCGTACATCCAGCTTTCATGAAATCACAACGCACTACCTCCTCTCTCGTCAGGTCTATCCGCCAGCCGACAAGTCCCTTACCCTGGAGCAGGCCCATAGTTGGCGCCAACTCCAGACGGGCACTTTTTCTAACTCCGCTATCCTCACCTGCACCTTCCCCTCAATGTACCCCACCTCGGAATGTACCCTATGGGGAGACAAAGGCACTCTGCCCCACATAATATGGGCTTGCCCACGAGACCCTTTTCCCTCAATCCCATCCCATGATGAGTGGGAGACCTCGCTCCGAAGCTCCGACCCTGAGGTGCAAAGCGCCTTGGTGGAAAGGACTGAGGAGGTCGCCGCCACGACGGCCACAACGAGGACCTCACTCCAAGGAATTCTCATATTTCGTCAATAAAAGTTTTTTTCTCTCTCTCTCTCTCTCTCTCACACGCGAAAATATAATTTTAGAGCAATATTGACGGCGCGAGACACGATTTAGTCGGTTGTCAGCTCCTTTCCACTTCTTTTCTCTCAGCATTTCGGGCGCGTGGAGTAGAGATTAATCGGCTTCACCTTCACGTTGAGGTGGAAAGAACAAATGACCATCTCGTTCGGGTCGAAAGAGTGAATGACCATTCCGTGACGTCATGGACTTTGCGCTCAGAATTTCAAATAAATCTCTCACCATCAGTATTTCTTCAATTTTTTTTTCGCATAGAATTATTTTTTGACACGCGTGTCCCAACCAAATTGCTAAAAAATGACTTTTTTTTTTCTTTTCTTTTTAGGGTGAGCACAGTGAAAGTAGCGTAGCGCAGAAAGTTGGCCTTTGATTGGCCGAAGGGCAGAAACTCTATGTATGTGGCCAACAAGCTTCTCTGCGCTGCGCTGCTCTGCGCTCGGTGTCAGATTATAACAGAGTTTCTACTGTCTGTCTCGGCCTGTAAGAACCCTGCTCAACTCCTGTTGTCTCAATGCTGGAAGCTGTAAAGTGGACTGGACACTTTCGAGGGGGTATTCGTCCATCCATTTGCCTTTCTTGATTTCTCGGGTGAACTCGAGGTCCAGGTGGTGCCATCGGCTTTCGTTTCAGCTGAAGGAGGGAAATAATCGCTTCTCTTCTGAAAGTCTGATGTGCCATTGCAAGCTCAGTCCGCTTCTGAAGCTTGCGGTTCTACGAGTCAGTTTGCAGCGACAGCCACATTGAGCGTATTTGTTCCACTGCCATTTCGGTTCCACGAGTCAGTTTGCAGCGACAGCCACATTGAGCGTATTTGTTCCAGTGCCATTTCGGTTCCACGAGTCAGTTTGCAGCGGCAGCCACAATGAACGTATTTGTTCCAGTGCCATTTCGGTTCCACGAGTCAGTTTGCAGCGACAGCCACATTGAGCGTGTTTGTTCCAGTGCCATTTCTTCACGCATACACAGCATGCACCCAAGTTTCAACACCGACGAAGCCTCTCATCCGGGACTTTCACTCTTTCTATCGGCCCAGCGAGGGGGAAACGCCGGTAGCCCTTTTCCCTTTTCTCTCTCGCTCTCAAAATGGCGCCACCCACGATAAAACGGTCTATAGCAGGGGTGGCCAGGCTGACCCGGCCTAAGAGCCGCAAACAAACCCATAAAGCTTCCAAGAGCCGCGGGAGGGGGGGGGGGGGGGGAGCAAACTTTTATCTAGAGCGATGAACGAAACTCGAACTACTTTCAATCTATCCGAGTCAAAAGCAGTCCAACTGTACAGGTACCAAGCAGTAGCTCAAGACTACCAAACCGCTACCTAGCTGTCTTTCGATTTAAAACTCGTTCCTTTTCTCTTTTTGGGGAAGTGCTCGTGTGACCGGGAGGGTGGTCGGGAAAGGGGGGGAGTCGCATGCGGCTCGCGAGCCGCAGCTTGGCCACCCCCAGTCTATTAGCGATGTGCGCGGCCAAAAGCGTCGCTGCGGTCAGCTTTCCACCATTGGCCACACCATGGGCATATGAGCACTGTCAGATTGTCAACTTTGAGGGCGTTAGTTTCGGATTGCGATGGCTCCTAGCTTCCACGGTGCTTTTTAAACAAACCATTGAACTCGTCGTCGCACCCGATGGTAAGTAGCCAGAATAATAACTGGTGACGTCACGGCGAGGCAAATCCCAGTCGTAACGTCACGGAGGGAAACCATAAGAGGGCGCCACTGAAGCATCTCGGCGCTAATAGTATGGGCTCCCGAAGAGCAACGCGCCTACGAAGAGCAACGTTGAGAACGGCAACGAGGATGTCAGCGGCGGTGGCGGGCGGCAAACACCACCGTTTTTGTTGTGTGCTAATTTCTAAACAGCTCGCTTGTCATCCACCTTCCCAGAGTGGAATGGTTTAATATTTTTTTGCATGTCAACGTATTCTTAAAAACATACAACACTTTAAGACAAGCTTCAACGAAATATATTTCTACTTGAACCACTTATAATGTTTCATTCAAGATAGTCCCCAAAATGTGTAACTACGAAACAGACTATGTACACTGTGCGACAATGTCACCGCGAACACGACGTTGGTCGATTTTTTTTCTAATTTTACTTTGAAATGTTATTTCGAAGTAATTTCCCTACACACCCTACCCCCCAAGGGGGGGGGGGGAGGGTGTACCCCCCCCCCCCCCCCCCCTAATTACAATCTCTGGGGAAACCCCTGTTAGAAAGTACCAAATTGTACCGCTTAGGGAAGTGGCCCAGATGAGCACTTTCAAAGACACTAATCAAATTGATGGCAGTCTTTCGATTCTTTGGGACAAACTGCAGAAGCCGACTGTCGCTTGTTCGCGCTAACAGTGTCGCGGTCCGTACAATAGGGAAGTTTTTGGAAAACGTAGGCAAGCACCTTGAGTAAGTAACTTTGAGTAAGTACCCAAAGCGCTTGCCACGCTATTCTAAAACTCCGTTGTGAACTAGATATTTTAAGGAATGATAAATCGGACAGGTTGACAGGCATATGATTGCGACTTCATTTTCTTACGATTTCAAACACTGAACCGTCGTGCACACAGGAAAAAATGAAACCGCAAAATGCTATCGCCTTGTTGAGGAAGTCGAACGGTGGAATTGCGCCATCGGAAATGCGACACTCCAATTTTGATAGTCCGCAGCTGGCCCCTAGCCCGCTCGGCACCACCGCCTGCAAGCTACTGCAGAGAGAGCAATATCCTTGTCAAGGCCTCATCCAGTTTCATCACTTTGATGACGCTGTAAATTTTCGGGTGAGCCCTCCCTGACACAGCGTTTATCTTGCAGTGCCATGTCTCCAAGGTTGTTTCGGGCTAGGGAAATGTGAGGTCTGCAAGGCGGAGGACAGACATTGGACTCCTGAACCGACTCGACTGTAAACGAACAATTCAAACGAACCGCACTAACTGATAACGAACGATGGTCGAAGTGGGAAGGTCGTTTTGCCACCCCGGGAGAGCGAAATGGGAAAGGATGAAAGGAGAAGGTCGTTTTCAGCCGGGTCGAAACGGGAAGGTACAAACAGGAAGGGTGAAATGGGAACCAACCTTTTGGCATACCCCGCCGACCTGATCTTTCACTCTGCTATAAACAGCGAACCAAAAAATGAAAGACGTTTACAACCCCTTGTAACGCCGAATTAGAGCGCCTCTTTTGAGGAGGAGGAGGAGGAGGGAAGGGTACTGTGGAGAGGGTATACCCCTCCCCGTTCCTCCTCACCTCCTCATATTCCCTGCTACTCCTCCCCCTCGTCCTCCCTCCTCCTCCTCCTCCCGCGCGTTGCATCATGGGAAATGCCCCATAATGCACCGCGCGGTAACGCCGACGGTGCATTGTGTGTCGATCTCAAGCGATTTTTTTTTTCATACAGTCAAGTTGATTGATGACAATAAAAATATATTTAATTATCTGGCTAAGGTTTGACAGCATAAATCAAGGGCCGACCATCTTAAAGATATACATAAGTAAATGCACCCCCAAATTATCTAAAAGACGCTCTGCAAATGTTTTCCGGGGTTTTAGAGCGCAGCTCTTAGGCGCCCGTTTCCGGCTTGAGCGGCGTCGCCGTCGGCGTAACCGTAAATTGACGTGACCCCCGTAAAGTCAGGGGGGTCACGTGACCTCAGGCGGGTCATGTGACCCCCCCCCCCCCGAACAGGGGGTCACGTGACCTCACGGGGGCCAAGTGGCCCCCGTGGCGGAGTAGCAGGCAGAATGACGGGGTGAGGAGAAGGGAGGAGGGGCATACCCTCTCCTCAGTACCCTTCCATCCTCCTCCTCAAAAGCTGCTCTCTAATACGGCGTTACAGGGAGTTGTAAACGGCTTTCATTTTTACCCTCGATGGTTACGTGTACCGGTGATTTGAGAGAGCCTTTCTGATTTTGAAGCTGATTTAAAGGGCATCTGACACGCCCCTCAAAAATATATATTTTTCATGCTAGGCGATAAAATGGTGTATCAGGATATCACCAAAAATTGTTTCACTTTAAAGGGATACTGAAGCGAAACTTGAAATACACCTATTATGGTCAGAAATAGGTTCAATATGATCAATGATATTCATAAATCATAATCGCGCGTTTGTATTTTGAACGGATGGCTATATTTTTCACCCTGATGGGCCCGATTGGGCGCGCGCTCAAAAATCGGCCATCGGAGAGCGCGATGCGTCTTGGGATATTGGGCGCATTCGTGACGTCACTTGTGCCAGACGGTAAAGGCTACGGCGTGAATGTTGTGGTTACGAGCGTTGCCACTTGGTGGCGCGTCGACGATTTACGACCTGTGACAACGTGGCCGTTTGAGATGTGCAAGGGCTGCACGCACGCTGCACCACGTCAAGTCGGCAACCACGGCAGCACTGACAAAACCAGCTCTGAGGCCGGATTCTCAAAGCGAACTCGTGACGGAGAAAGTGCGTACGACAAATTTGAGAGAAAACCCGTACTCTCGAAACGAAATTGTCGTAACCTTTGCGCAGGTTACGACAGAATCCTACGACAGCTCTGAAGCTGTCTTACGCACTTTTTACGATCAAATCAACAAGGCCGACAGCGTCGCTCAGTTACTTGGAATCGGCCACCAACGGTCATTTATTTTTCTACATGCTCTTCTCGTGCGTCCCGACTTCAACCAGCAAGAAAAAAGGAAGGAGTACTTAAAACAGACCACGACGATCAAGAACGTAGGATCCACAAACACACGAGAAGAGCTACAACGGCCACGATTCTGCCGACCGAGCGAGCTCGGCAGAATATAGTAGGCCTTAGCAGCAACATCGACTCGGCGCACCGTTGCTCCGGCGGTCCTTGGCCAGGACCGTCTGTCCATGGCCGGCTGGCCTGCTGAATGGAATATGCCCGCGCGACCCTTGTGGACCCTTACCGGATGAGTAGTTTGATCCCTGAACTAAATTTCAGAGGTCAATATTTTCCCCTTGTCATCTCGATCTCCTTGTTTTCCGAGACAGCGGTGACGAACGCTGTCGTCGAAAAGGGACTCTCATTGATTCTATCTCCTTGTTTTGTGTGATATAGAGCTCAAATAAACGCCATACGGATTACCTTCGCAACTCAGTATGTACACTTTGTTATTAGTATGCCATTTTTATTCTGACTCGACGCTACGTCACTGTCGAGCTATAGCAGTTCGTGGGAGCTACGCGATGTCGGTCTAACCTTTCTTTGCCGAGTGTCATGTCAGTATCGAGTTGCAATCGTAAAAGATCGGTCCAGAAGCGCTTACCGAAACGCGGTCTAACAGAGCGAATCCAGCACTTCGATCAAACGCGCGTGTCCGCTCCGAGTGTGAACAGGTATATTTGCGTGGCTCTTGCTGACACCCTCGTAGTTCAAACATATCCTTTTTAACGTCGGCTCGCAGCTCGCGACTCGCAGCAACTAATACCGGCCGTGCCAGAAGCATGCTCGGGTCGTGTCGTGCAAAGAGCCGCAACGAGAACGAGCTCACTGTGGCCAACTACGCTTTGGCTTTCTCCGCCAAGGCTTTGCAAACGCGTTCAGGCCTAGGCGAATTCTGCCGGCACGCCGTATTGCCGCAGAACGGCGCTGCTATTTTGGCACAAGTGATGTCACGAGAACTTCCCCCCATCCACCAGATGAGAATTTGAAATCGTTTAATTATGTTTAAAATTAGTTCTCCTGTGTTTTACAGCGCAATATTTATATTTCCGAGGTGGTGCCTGTCCCTAGCCCATATTTATGCAACAAGATCGGCGCTAACATTTCATTTCACTACCCCTTTAAAGTTGCGTAATTTTAGAGCGCAGCTCTTAGGGGCCCGTTTCCGGCTTGAGCGGCGTCGGCGTCGCCGTCGCCGTCGGCGTAACCGCGCGGTGCATTATGGGTAAATTTCCCCGCTAAATCTAGCGGAAAAATTTCCCCGCTAGATTTAGCGGAAAAATTTCCCCGCTAAATAGCGGAAAATATTCCCCGCTAAATCTAGCGGAAAAATTTCACCGCTAAATCTAGCGGACAAATTTCCCTGCTAAATCTAGCGGAAAAATTTTTCCCCTAGATTTAGCGGAAAAATTTCTCCTCTAAATCTAGCGTAAAAATTTTCCCCGCTAGATTTAGCGGAAAAAAATCCCCGCTAAATCTAGCGGTAAAATTCCCCGCTAAATCTAGCGGGAAAAATTCCCCGCTAAATGTAGCGGAAATTTCCCCGCTAAATCTAGCGGAAAATATTCCCCGCTAAATCTAGCGGAAAAATTTCCCCGCTACATCTAGCGGAAAAATTTCCCCGCTAAATCTAGCGGAAAAATTTCCCCGCTATTTAGCGAAAAAATTTCCCCGCTAAATCTAGCGGAAAAATTTCCCCGCTAGATTTAGCGGAAAAACCCCGGTAATTCTAGCGGAAAAATTTCTCCGCTAAATCTAGCGGGAAAAATGCCCCGCTAAATCTAGCGGAAAAATTAACCCGCTAAATTTAGCAGAAAAATGTCCGCTAAATAGCGGAAAAAATGCCCCGCTAAATTTAACGGAAAAATTAACCCGCTAAATCTAGCGGAAAAATTTCCCCGCTAAATCTAGCGGAAAAAATTCCCCGCTAAATAGCGGAAAAATTTCCCCGCTAAATCTAGCGGAAAATTTTTTTGCTAAATCTAGCGGGAAAAATTTCCCGCTAAATCTAGCGGAAAAATTTCCCCGCTAGATTTAGCGGAAAAATTTCTCCGCTAAATCTAGCGTAAAAATTTTCCCCGCTAGATTTAGCGGAAAAAATCCCCCGCTAAATCGCGGTAAAATCTCCCCGCTAAATCTAGCGGGAAAAATTCCCCGCTAAATCTAGCGGAAAAATTAACCCGCTAAATCTAGCGGAAAATATTCCCCGCTAAATCTAGCGGAAAAAATGCCCCGCTAAATCTAACGGAAAAATTAACCCGCTAAATCTAGCGGAAAAATTTCCCCGCTAAATCTAGCGGAAAAAATTCCGCGCTAAATCTAGCGGAAAAATTTCCCCGCTAAATCTAGTGGAAAAAATTCCCCGCTAAATGTAGCGGAAAAATTTTTCTGGGGGGTCTCGTCACACCCCAAGGTCATATGACCCCCCCCCCCCCCCCCCCCCGCCCCGAGAACAGGTAACCCTCAGTACCCTTCCCCCTCCTCCTCAAGAGCTGCGCTCCAATTCGGTGTTACAGGGAGTTGTAAACGGCTTTCATTTTTTTTAAATAAAAAAATAGAAATACGAAGCCAATTCAAAGTCCCCGCCAATGCCCTTTGACGTAACAATGTACCGCAAGATGTCGGGGCGATCAGAAGGGAGGCATCGCCGGAAGTCACGTGAGTTGTGTGGTGATTGTTGAGTGACCCACGTGCGACGTGGCTGGCACGAGACACGTGCGGACGGCTCGAAAAAAATGCAGGAGATGAAGACGTTTTTCTGCCTGGGAGCCTGGACTGGATGGTCGCTCATTTCACAGCTGTTGTGGGCACCCCAACCTTGGAAACTCGACAAGTTGTATCACTCCTCGTGCTTACCGCGACCGCGTGTAATATCTTTTTTTATATATTTTTGTTATTCTCCGCACCTCCGCGAGAAATCCAAGCAGACAAGGTTTCCTTTATTTTTCTTTTACTCACCTATTGTTGCTGTAACGGTAGAAGAAGAGGAGTCAGTGAACCTAGTAAACAAGTTCTGCTCATGTTCTAGACAAAACACGTACTTTATGCTCGACGTTTACTTGTACTTGGTACACTCACCAGTTCGTATTCTCTAGACGTCAAACATCTTCAGCCTGGAAAGTATCCGATGATTCGACGACCTCGGTGCCTGAACTTTCAGCAATGCGATCGGGCGTGTCGTATGTTACTCTGCAAACGTTCTAAATTTTTTTTTTTTTTCAAATCTCGATTGCTTGTTTGGCGCCCAGCATGGCTCTGTACCATCGGACTGATGGCATGCACTCGTACACTGGCTTGTACTCGCAACGCTTTCATCATTGACCTCCATCACGTCGGTCCACTGACTCTTCCTCCTCAACTTTTACAGCACGCAAACTAACCCACGGTGCAGTGATAAAAAGCTAGTGGAACTGGAACTTCGTTTTCTACAATCGCTCGTAAAGAAGACCAAAAATAATAAAAAAAAGTCTTAGCACGGTAGTGGGGAGCACGAGGAGTGAAACTCACGTGACCTCCGGCGAACACAATTTTGTGACGTAGGTCGATGCCTCTTTTCTGACCGCCCCGACAGATTGCGGTACACTGTTACGTCGCAGGGCACTGGCGGGCACTTTGCATTTTTTTGGCGTGTCAGAGGCCCTTTAAATACCTGCGTTTGTGACACATGAATAACTTTTCAAACGTGGAAGTCTGTAATTGCCTCTTTTATGTGATGAATTGCAATTTTATGTCTATGGTCGGGACAAAAACAAAATATACAGCTGCTCGGAGCGAAATTAAGATGATTACGCATGCAGACCTACTTCGTTCAATTTAACAAGAATTATCAACTCGCAAGGGTTGATAATTTGCTTTGATTGCTTATTTGCAAATTGAATTGACCGGCATCTTGCCAAGAAGAAATTTATCACTGTACAAGAAAGTGTTCACTTGGGTATGCGCTATTTTAGGCCACCGTTCTCGGGGTGCGTTTAAAGTGAACAGTCTTTATTACTCCTTTCTGTATCATTCTTCGCCTACATCACTCTGGGTTAAACAAACAAACGTCGTGATTGCTGCTCAGTGGTTCTGTCAAAGGTAGACTGAAACCTAAAACTTTCGAGATATTTTGAAAATATGTTTGCTTTTATATACATGGTGAAATGTATTTCGTAAACAATATTTCACGATACATAAGGCGACGATGTGCGCATTTTATGATTTTATGCACTGTAATGAATACCTTAGTTCAAGAGCACAACTACGCTTTAACTTTTAAGACTGCGACGCAAAGTTGTACCAATCGTGGGTATTTTAGGCAACCTAACTCACTTCGTGACAACCTTTCGATTCAGGTAAAATATATAGCTGAGGTTAATAAATTGATGTTGAATCAAAAACACGACCTTTTGTATGTTAATCTAGATTTTCTTTTACGGTTGCGTCGAAATTAAATTACGCAATTTCTCATTTTTGGTACCCGAAAATAAAATTGGGTTTGTACAAACAATAATAATAATAATAAATCTATATAGCTACTCGTTTCATGGTGGAAATAGTGCCTCTTGCCTAAACAACAGGGAAAATATGCCCCCACTACAGCGGTTCAAACCGGTTTGAACCGTTATTTTTACTCCCCGGAACTGAACCGGAACTGAAATGAAAGCCGTGAACCCGAATCGAACCAATAAAAATTTCGGTTCGACAATCTGCCGTCAGAGCCATTCTCGTTCGTGCACGCGTAATTTACCGGGCCGTGCGGCTTGCAACCGCGACTGCGCGAAGGCCTCTAAACCGACAGTGCATGCTCCCTCCTGTCGGGAGATGCGCGAAGCCCGAGTCAACTTTTGCTACAATGGCTGCCCTTGTCCAGTCTTTTTCCTCCTTGACCGCGAGTAGCACTTCTTACGGCTCAGGTGGCTGAACGCAACGGTCACAGCAGCGTTTCCATTACACCTGCATTGTCGCTAAACTCGTCGAACACAACGATTCTTCGTCTTATTACATAATGGGGGAGGCCGAAAGATTGCCGCGAAGTTTTCTCACAAACTCGTAGATTCGTTTATCTTCCTGACGTTTTTCATTGAATGGGCAAAAGATCCCCACCACTCCCTTGGAGCCGAACCAGAGCAGCACGAGAGAGTGTGCGGAGACGACCGTGGTTTGTACATGTGAAGTCACGACCAAGATTATCAGCTGCGACCAACATGTTTGATGGTCTCTAAAAAGCACGGCGAAGCCAACACCCTCGAAGTTGACAGTCTGATATCGCGAGGGGCGAATTCAAGGGAAAGAGAGAGTAAGGATGTCCTTACCCCTAATTAATTTATTTATTATTATTTTTTTACGAATCAATGCAGGACAAAACACCCTCCAATTTTAAAGCGGCCACGAGATCAACATCCCCAGAAAGCTTATTCCATAAATCAATAGCACGTAGAAAGGAGGCTTGTTTAAATATGTTTATTCGGACATGCATTTGAGTAAGCACTTTCAGGTGATGCAAGCGCTCTGAACGATGGCATTTCGACTCTACATAATTAAAACACTTGATTTTCAAAAGATCAATATATATATGAAAAAAAATGAAAACCGTTTACAACTCCCTGTAACGCCGAATTAGAGCGCAGCTCTTGAGGAGGAGGAGGGAAAAGTACTGAGGGTCACGTGTTCTCGGGGGGAGGGGGTCACGTGACCTCGGGGGGGGGGGGGGGGCACGTGACCTGGAGGTGTGGTCACGTGACCTGGGGGTCACGTGACCTCGGCGAGGAGTCACGTGACCCCCAGAGAAATTGTTCCGCTATAGGTTTTGCGGGAATATAGCGGGGAAATTTTCAGCTAGATTTAGCGGGGAAATTTTTCCGCTAAATTTAGCGGGGGAATTTTTCCGCTAGATTTAGCGGGGAAATTTTCCCGCTAAATTTAGCGGGGAAATTTTTTCACTAGATTTAGCGGGGAAATTTTTCCGCTAGAAATTTACCCATAATGCACCGCGCGGTTACGCTGACGGCGACGGCGACCCCTCTCAAGCTGGAAACGGCCGCCTAAGAGCTGCGCTCTAAAAAATTAGCCGCTGACAGATTTTTCTATTTTTAGGGGTTGCATGTCTCCTTTCTTATGGAACGCGCCGCAAGTGAGTGATTTTTTTAGAGCGCAGCTCTTAGGTGCCCGTTTCCGGCTTGAGCGGCGTCGGCGTCGCCGTCGGCGTAACCAAGGTCACGTGACCCCCCAAGGTCACCCCAAGGTCATGTGACCCCCGAGGTCACGTGCCCCCCTCCCCGAGGTCACGTGACCCTCTCCCCCGAGGTCAGGTGACCCCCCGGAGCATATTAAAGAATGAGGGGAGGAGAAGAAGAAGAAGGAGGAGGAGGAGGAGGAGGAGGAGGAGGAGGGGTCTATCCTCCCCTCAGTACCCTTCCCCCTTCCTCCTCAAGAGCTGCGCTCCAATTCGGTGTTACAGGGGGTTGTAAACGGCTTTCACTTTTTTTTTCAAGCTCATTTGAGAGAGAGGCAGTGGCGTAGCCAGGATTTCATTGGGGGGGGGGGGGGAGGTTCATCGGCATTCCCCCCCCCCCCCCCCCCCAATGACGCAGGGTGAGCTCGGCGGTACGAACGCTCATGCAAAGATTAGGGAGGAGCTGTTGAGATAAAACGGGTAAAGCTGCATTGTCATTTTTCAAAACGGAGCGGGCTTCAATTACAGGAATACGGGCGTGGTGGGTTCTACGTTCGTCGTACTTGCGGCCCACCAACTCTAAAAGCTTCCTCACAGCACACAACTCCCTCCGCTTTTTGAGGTCGCACTGAACTACCAACGCGTTAAGGCTGCAGGCAAAACACAAATATACTGTCACAAGAAACAAAGCAGAAAATTTTTTTCTCGACCCTGAAAAGGACAAATAACCACACACAAACACTAGAGGCCCATAGGGCGAAGGTGATCCTGAACAATCATAAAACCAAAATCTACTATCTATATTACAGGTTTAACAAATTCGTGCACTTTTTATGGGCTGTTCGCTGTTCTGACGCACAAGAGTTTATTCTTTGTTGAAAAATATTTTAAAAATTGTCGCATTTGACATGCCAGACGTCTTGAGTACGGAGATATTTCAGGAACTTCACATGCCGTTTTTAGAGCGCAGCTCTTAGGGGCCCGTTTCCAGCCTGAGCGGCGTCGGCGTCGGCGTCGGCGTCGCCGTCGGCGTAACTGGGGGGGGGGGGGGGGGTCACGTGACCCCCCCTCCCCCAGATCACGTGACCCCCCGGGGTCGCGTGACTACCCGCAGGTGACGTGACCCCCCTCAGTACCCTTCGCTACTCCTCCTCAAGAGCTGCGCTCCAATTCGGCGTTACAGGGATTTGTAAACGGCATTCATTTTTAAGGGGCTTTTTAGAGAAACCGTCGTGCTGCGTCATTTCTGGAGCTCCAGTGGCCAACAAGGCCATCTCTTTGTTTTGAGGTACCGCGTATTCGAACTCGGCGTGGTGAGCGTATGAGAGTGTATTATGTGCCGCATGTATTTAACCGCCCACCAGAATCAATGCTCCTTATAACGTAGAAAAAAAAAACAAAAAAAAAACAACTTAGGAATGCGTTACGGAACTTAAAGGAATAAAGTCAAATTTTAAAGTGCATTGCTTTTTTTGTTTGTTCGTTTTCCTTTCTTTTTTCCTTTTTTTTTTTTTTAAACGTTGCGATTGCATTGTGCCAAAGCTGTTTGTTTACTGTGTGTAGGTTTAGGTTAATATGCACTTAGGTTTCAGAGAACGGGTGTGCACCCGTTCTCTGAAACCTCAGATTAGATAACGAAGATTAATTGAAAGTAATTTACATTCTATAACACGTGTTATAGAGTGTGAATTGTTTTCAATTAATCTTCTTCGTTATCTAATCTATCTGATTTCGTCACCTGCCGAGCCAGGTACACAAGCCCTTGAGGCTTATTCCGGCTCGCTATTGTATTTTGTAAAATGTTTATTCTACCAATAAAGCTATGTTCTATGTTCTTTGTGCTACAGAACCAGATGCCGAAGGAAACAGAGTCTTATCTTTCCTAGGCCGCTTTATCTTGCAGTGTAGTCCAAAGGCAGCTGCAGCATATCCACGGGGTGATGAGAAGTCATCAATCCGAACTCGTCGTTCCGTCACTCGGAGGAATGACATGACACACCACACACAAACCACACGTCGAACGTGGAAAGGAACTTGACTGCCCTAGCGTCCATGCGTAGTGAGAGTATGGAGGCTGGTCTTTTCGGAGTTTCTGACGTCCCGTGCAACGAAGAGATTAATCTAATAAGGAATTGCACCACCTCGACATGCAAAACAAAAAGCAAGACGGACTTCATCGCATCCGTAAGCGACCATCGAGACGGGCGTCTCGATAGAGGGAAATTTCTCAAAGTGATGGAAACTTCGCCAAAAATAGGGAAATTTTAAACGTCCAATGCAAGAGGAAGAAACGTGAAACGCCCGTCACGTCTGCGCTGCAGGCGGTCGCCCTCTGTCCGGACCGTCCTATTTCAGAACGTCACTATCGACTCTGCGCGTAACAACGGCGGAAGCTGAGCGCTCGTTCTCTTCACTACGACGGTTGAAAACATACCTGTGAGCGTCCACTTCGAATGAGCGACAGCTCGGTCTAGCCCTTTTGAATGTTCACCGCGACATTGTGAAGTTCAAGTGGAGGACGTCCTGGATATTGCTTTCCATGAACGCTGGCGGCTTCATCTTAATGTGTAGGAGCTTGGCATAAATGAGATGATCAAGAGGGCTTGTAAATTGCTTTCTGAACTATAATAGTCACAGCTATCTTTTTATTCGCGGTAATTTCTAGTCGAAAGCACGTAATTCTGATCGGTACAGAAGGTGTGCGTGAGCGCAGCGCCACCCGTTGCTTACAGTGCAATTGTTTTACAATTCATTTAATATTTCTTACATCACTTACATCGTTTTGTATTATCACCAGGTATTCGTTTTATTATGTTCACTTTGGTTTACTTAAATTGTGTATTTCAGTTCGGATAATTTGTTATACTTTGCCTTGAAATTGCCATCCTTTAACCCGCAAATGTTTCGAAATATCCGTTCTCTATATATCTGAGATGAAGTTCCGCATCCCATCAAATAAACATCAATAAAAATATTGCCCAGTTTATTTATCTGAGCATTTTCTACTCCAAAAACATTTTTCCCGGAAGCATAAAAGTTGTGTATAGTCCGCGCTCCCCCTTAGCTCCGTGCCCCGTGCAAAACCGACTGCGTGAGCCGGGGAGCGACGGGCCCCCGTTGGGGGGGGGGGGGGGGGGGCTTTAGCGTCTGGGGGGGGAGGTTGGAGGCCCCCCCCCCCCTACCTACGCCGCTGGTGGGGGGGGCATGCCCCCACTGGTTTAGAACCTGTGGGGGCGACTGCCCCCCCCCTGCCCCCTCCCCTTCCCCCCCCCCCCCCCCCCCGGTTCCGGAGCCCCTGCAAAACACACACGAGCGCTGACTGCACCTGTTTAATCAACGTGGAAATGGGAGTCCGCTTGGCGTGCCGTGATTGTATAGTGGTTAGTACCTTGCGTTGCTTGAAATGGGACATATATGCACACTACGGACCTATCACAATCAGCCAACCCCAGGCCTTGCCGCCACTCACATAAACGGTAACTTCTTATCAAACTAGTCAATGGACATCATAATACCAACTAGCCCAGCATTCTGTTCCGATCGATTTCAGCATTGTTTTGGGAGCAATATCATATGGCGACTATCATCAAACGAAGTTTCTAGCGCGGATGCGTCTAGATTGAAACACCGTCCACTCACGCTTACGGGAAGCCTTCTCTGGAGCCTCTCGGCTCTCGTTAACACAGGCAGTTTTGGTTCCTGCTTCGATAACCTGAAAAAGAAAACATCGCCAAATTGTAGAATGGCGGCGACTGTGATAAGACGGAACCTAGGTCTTGTACCCCCGATGAGATCACTTAATTATCGTCGGCCGCATGCTTCCGTGCCGCCTCTCACCACCGCGCGATTGTCGAGCTTCACCGCTGCGCACTGGAGCGCTAGGTGCAGCCGCTGACATGGGTGAGGGCCCGGGTTAGCACAACATGCTCACCAATTATGCTCAGTACTATTCCAGGTCTACTCTTTTTTTGTGTGTGTGGTAGGTTGATCTTTAATTCTAAAAAATCTGGGCTGAAAAAACAAAAAAAAAAGATGTGGGTTTATACTCGGGTAAATGGTACTCGAAGTTGTTCCCATGCAGCTGGCGATCGAAATACCAGAGAACTTTGACTTCACTCTAGTTCCAACGCCGCTAAGAAGCAGTGTCACTTGCACTAGTGTAGGTTTCCATAATACTTGGGGGTGGTTGTTTTAGCAGTTCATTATATTAAAGTCTCAAATAATTGGTAGGTTTATAAAACCGGGGGTACATATTTTTGTTGATAGACGAGCTGGTTTTGTGCAGGCATTGTACGGAACTTATATATACAGGCTAAATAAACTGTCGGCTGTAATAAAGTGGGAGCTCTATGTTCCTTTGCCGCCCTATCTATTCTTATTACAAAAGCAGAAGTGATATGCTCTATACTTCGTTTCAGCTTCGGTCCGAGCGCGGCCGATGTTATGAGCCGAAGGGCCAATCAAACAGCGAAAGAGGCACAACGTCATGGCGTGCTCTCTGCAGTTGATAGGACCAGCCGGTATTTGCCGTATCTCTGTGCGCGCTCCTCCTATCAAGCGCAGAGAGCACGCCATGACGCTGCGCTTTTTGCGCTGTTTGATTGGCCCTTCGGCTTATAACATCGGCCGCGCTCGGACCGAAGCTGAAACGAAGTATAGTATCAAAGAGGAACCCCCAGTCATTAATAGACGTTGACATCTGCTCCAAAAGGATCACTGAATGCTCCAGACAAATGTTTTGCCTGTTACAGAACCTGCAACAAAAAAGGTCAAACGCCGCTTCCATGACTGGGATCTCTGTAACTACGTATGTTAAAATTATGTTTTTGTTATCATGAATATTGCGCGCCTATAGTGTCCCGTGTCGAAACTATTTCATATTGTCAGCATCAGTTCTTTCATTCTCATTAGACGTGCTTTGTTGAAACATGCCAACATGGCACAAGGTGGATGAATGCATCCACCTTACATCTTTTTTTTTTATTTTACTCTAACTTTGAATGTAGTATTTAAATGCTTATCTATATGATTATTTATTTTGTTTTTACTCGTTTATATTTATTTACTTATTTTCTGGCCCTCAAGACAGCGATAGATGCCCGATCCGGCCCCTTAGCCAAAAAGTTTTGAGACCCCTGGTCTAAAGGGTTAGAGTGGCGATGTGGGTGAGTTGGTTCATGTTTAAGCAATATGTAAAGCAGCGCGCAAAACAACAAGACGGGAGAAAAGAGGTACACAGGACGAACGCTGAATTGACAACTAAATGTTGAAAAAACGCCCAACGAAGTAAACTACCAAATCACCATCGCGCCATCACGTGTCCAAGTAGGTTATCTCTTTCTGTGCAAGAAAGTTTGGCTTCGCTGTTGTTTTTTCCCTCCTTATTTATTCCATCAGCTCCTCTCCCAATGATCGTGATGTCGAAAATATGACTGAAAGAAGTGAAGCAATGCATGGGTAATTGACTCCTCCTCGCCCCCGCCCCCTTCGCTTTTCATCGAAGCGACCAGTCATGCTGCCGTGTTCTATCGTTAATGCACCGGCCTGCTGTCCAGTGTAGACCCTCCTCCAACAACTCAGCGGAATATTATACACCACGCTTATCGCACATTACACATACTTTTTTTTTTTGTGTTTCACAGCTCAATGGCTCCTACTCCCCCCTTTATCGGTGATTCTAGGGCAATGTTGGGCCGCTTTTCGGGGTTTATCGGTCTTTATCGAAAATACGGAACCCTTGCTATGACGGTTCCGTGTTTTTGGTGGTTTATTTTTCTTCAAGTACGGGGGTGTTTCATGGGGTTTACTATTTTGTCCTGATTCAATGGTTTCCGTCATAAATTTTCGGTATCAGACAAAACATCGGTGTCTGTCGGGACTCGTGTTTAACAAGTTAGGGCATGGAATTCCTTCACCTCCAGAAAACTGACGCGTGACCCAACTTCGAAATCGTCCTTGTACCGGCAAGACAAAGAAACGAAATAAGAAGCCTTGTAAACAATCTGTTGGGGGCTGTTTTTTTTTTTTTATTATTATTTAAGGACAGTTTTGATTCGGGGTTTATGGCTTTTTTCCGATTTTAATAAATTCGACTCGGGGTTTAGCTTTTGGGGTTTATCGGTATTTACCAAAAAACACGGAACCCTAGCTACAACGCTGCTCGGTTTTTCATGTTTGTTGTCATAGTTATCGCGTGGGGTTTAAAACGATCGCAATTCTTACGAATATCCGTGATATACGTGTACGCCGTATTTAGCGAAATCGAAAGCAATGCATGGTGTCTTATCTTCAATAAAAAAAAAACATACGAATAGTAGTAACAATCATACTTTATTTTGCCCAACGCTGTACACGCTCCTACATGGAACACACAATTGCATAGGGTGCTCAAAACCCAATACCTAAAAGCAAGAACTCAAACCATCACAAATAAACTAAGCAGACGCCAAATACTCGGATAACTTGGAATGTCCCTCGGTTGATATACAAAGACCACTCACTCACCAGTGAGCGATATTTGTTGATTTGTCACTGATAGACTCAGTGGCTCGACATTTTGGTGAAACACGGCTAGGGTATGAATGACTGTTTTTATTTGATAATCAACATGACATTTGTTTTGAAGCTAAAATACAAATAACCGCTTTGAGGGATTCGTGTGCGTTGAAGGCCGCAAAAAGGTGTCCTAGTTCGCGATTTTCCGGCACATGGCGAGGCACCATGACGTGCTTTGCAAGATAAGAAGAAACAACAACTATATTTTGAGTAATAGTAATTATGAAATAAATCGAGTACCAAGCGAATTGTCGACTCGTATTCGAAATTTTCGCTAGTTCATGGTCTATCGATTTCACTAAATAATTCCTTGGCCAGCAGTGTGTAAAACTTTCCAACATTCGCTATACTCCGGCGATTTCTTCAGGGTCCCCGATTTGCTTGAAATTTTGCTAAACTCGCCAAACAACATCGCTAAAATAGTATCCCAAATATTAGGTTAAAATAATTTTTTTTCACGAAGGTATTGCATTTACAATTTTGGTCCTCACCGTGTTTTTCCAACTGAAAGTCTCTACTGGCAACAACGAAAAAGTGACGTCAGTGGAAGTGCAGGGGTTCACTCTTTGGACTGTAGAATTTGTTCCCAACTGATTTGAAGCAGTTTCATGGAGTCAAATGAATGCTTTGGAAGCTCGCTCCAGACCCCGCGCTCCAGCACGGAACAAATGATTGGCATATTCTATTTTTTAGACTGCTCGCTCGACTGGCAATCCTGCCCGCCAACGTCACGGCACTGAAAAGTGCGGGTATATTTGAATGTTGGTTTTTGCATCATTTTCATTTGCCGATGTCGCAATAACTATTATGAATTTCGTGATACTTAACAGCATACCGGAAAGGGTAAAGGCCGGGGAGTCAGAAAATATAGTTAGTTGAGATAGCTAAAAAAAAATCGTCGGAGTACCCCTTTAAAACCGCGTACATACCGTCAAAATGTCCCTTCAAAATTTTATATATATATATATATATATATTGGTGGCTTTGCATTTTTGCTTTTTAAGTCGAATGACTACATATATGCCGCCGGGAAAATCTAGAAGTTTCTATGGTCTGTCGCAACATAAGATCGGCGTACGCGAAGCAAAACACCCCGAAAGGCAAACGAGCGCAGGTTGGGGCCGAAGCATCTACTGCTGATCTCATGTTGCAACAAACTATACGGTAAGAATCTGAGGGAGAGGAGGATATGATATCGCGCGGGGACAGCAGAGCGCCGAGCTTCGATAATGATTTGTGGGTAGACGCAAAACAGAACCAGCTGCCTTCGTCTCTACTACGACGCCTAGAACGCGTCTCCGATTGATGTCTTCAGCGTCGTCCTATTCCGCCCTTGCATCGGAAAAGGTCCCGAAGTGGCAACAAATGACGTTAGAAAAGCCGGAGTATCGTGCTGTCGGATGCCGCGATCTTGGTGGTTGAGCGTAGAAGTTTTGGAGAAACAAAAATATGCACGAGAGAAGCCGGGTGTCGCTGTCATCGCGGCATCCGAACTCCTGGCTGTCGGAGTTTCCGTAGACTGTCCAAACTGGAGCGCGTCTTGCAGCATGACAGGCGTCTGCCATATATATCCACCATCGCTGCTAATATGACACCCCCAGGATCTCGACCGGCGACATGACGCTTCTATTTATTTATTTCAAATACCCTCAAGGTAAATACATTGAAGCGGAGAGCGAGCTATAAAATATTTACAATGTGCACATATTCGTAAGAATATCCTTAAACAGGAGAGTATCAGTGATGTTCGCAATCGAGGCGGGAAGGCGGTTTCAATCCAAGGACGTTTGAGGCATGAAAGAATATTGAAATAACGATGTTTTGAAATTTCGAATGCCGACCATCAATGCGAGCGGAGATGTAGGATGGTGGGTTAATTAGTTTTTGATGAAGGAGAGCATGCATTTTGGTAGAATATTTTATGAAAAAGATACAAACGAAATATTTTACAGCGATGAATAAGTGATGGCAAACCTAAAGTATTTTTCATTGTAGTGACGCTGGCGGTGCGGTGATAGTTTGTCAGAATGAGACGGGCTGAGCGGTTTTGAATGGATTCAAGTATGGTAATTAGTGACAAGTGAGCAGGGTCCCATACAGCTGCAGCATATTCCAATTTTGGACGACTTAAGAGTTTTGTACATGGTTAGTTTCAGTGAAGACGGAGCGAGAAAGAAATTTCTTTTCAAGTACCCTAACATGCGGTTAGCACTGTTAACTACGTATTCGACATGTATCTTCCAAGAAAGGTTAGACGTTATGTGAACTCCAAATATTTATAATCAGACACTGCAGCGAGAGGTTTACTGTTAAGGTGGTAGGTATGACACATATTGAGAACGTGATATTCTCATTGATTTGCATTTGTCAGTGTCTAGTTCCCTTAGCCACTGGTTACACCATAGCGTTATCAGATTAAGGTCAGATTGTAAAAGGAAAGTGTCAGATATGACGTCATTAGGCGGAAATAGAGACAGCGTAGTCTCTACTCACTGTTCGAACGCCAAGCGCCAGCGTCCGGCGTTGGAGCTCGAGACGCTGCACGAGGAACAGACGACGCTCTCGGTACTCTGATTGGAGGGAGACGGTGGGCAGAGACAAAGGCCTTTGCTACGGTCAACACGACGAATCATTCTAATCAGAGCTTGGTGCTCCGACGTCCCGGAGCGCTCTCATCTCCTCCTCTCCCTCTGCTTTTCACCCTTTCCAATGTTTACAAATCCACAGCCCAGTGTGCGATCTCTACAGCCTACAGCACGCCCGTATTCGTGGCTTCCGAAAGCGTGCGAAGCACGGGCCATATACAAACGAACTTTGAAGATGGCCACCGGCCAGAAGCCCATCTCTAGAATGGTCGATCTATACCGTGACGCGGACAGCCCTGGAGTGCATATGTGCCACCTTGAGGAAGGATGGCCTTTGGCGC
Organism: Ixodes scapularis; assembly: GCF_016920785.2. Classification (NCBI taxonomy): domain Eukaryota; kingdom Metazoa; phylum Arthropoda; class Arachnida; order Ixodida; family Ixodidae; genus Ixodes; species Ixodes scapularis. Next base: position 92,984,226 of record NW_024609846.1, read on the forward strand.
ACCCGTCTTCTCTACTCGACGGATGGCGTGCTCAAATGGAAGCGTTAACAAGAGCCGACACGGGGCGTGTTCAGCCCCAGACCCTAACGCTCGAGTCCCAGGAACCGGTCACCACGACCACTCCGTCCGGACTGATGGTCAGCGCGGTCACCTTGTTCTCGTGGCCGGTCAGCGTACCTAGAAGAGGTGAAGGATGTGATTACACGGCGATCGCAAATGGCAACCACACTCCCGATAAGAGATTGACAAAGACAACCGCGGTGGCTGGAACATGTGAAATCGCCCCACGCCGGTCAGACCGTTCCCACCTTTCTATCTCGGGGGTGCTTCGACCCATACCAGAATATTAGACCTGCGCATGACGTCGTCGTTAGGAGATCCCAAACGGCAAACACGCTGAAGATCGCCGAGAGTCGCGCCGCAAAGCGTCGCCCTTGGCTCGTTGGGAGACTTCGAGACGGTGCAAAACGCGAGGGAGGCGGCACTGCGTGGATCTAGTAATGTCTTCTGGAAAGGGGGGGGGACATGCGCCGTGATCTTCCGTCGAGCTTTGACGCGCGTATCTAACGAGACTCCAAGATGCTGTGGAAGGTAAAAACCTCGCACTGGAGGCGGGGGATATCTGGAGGACCTTTCCTGCTTGCGGACAGGTGGAACATTTGGGGTGGTTATCATTTGAGCCCGTTCTCGTTTCGACCTTCTCACCTGGCCCTTCTCAAAACAACCATTCTCAAAAAAGATCTTCTCTCTTGGACCTGTCGCATTTGGTCCTTTCCCGTTTCGTCTTTCGCATTCCAACCCTCCTCATTTGGGCCTGTTCTCGTTTCGCCCTTTTCACCTGGCCCTTTTCAAAACATCCATTCTCAAAAATATCTCGCCTTGACCCGTCGCGGTTGAATCGTCTTTTTAGGGTAATATTAATACACTGATATAATTTGTTTGTGTGTGCGTGTGTGTGTGTGTGTGTGTGTGCGTGCGTGCGTGTGTGCGTGCGCGCGTGTGTGTGTGTATGTGTGTGTGTGTGTGTGTGTGTGTGTGTGTGTATGTGCCACACTACAGGAATACTCTCTCCGCTAAGGATTTTAACAGTGCGTCGAGGTCGTCGTGAAAAGCTACTAGCTGGCAATAAAACAGACCAACTATTTATCGCAGCCAGATCATATTCCGAAATGTCACGTTGTTTGCGGTCTCTCGACTTTGGACAACGCCACCACTTCTATAATGCAGTGGTTCTCTAAAGGAGGTCCGCGAAGGCCTCCTAGGGGTCTCTGCGAAGCCCTGTCTCATCAGTCAGGCACGGCAAGATTAGGTGTCTTTCTTCACGTTGAGGAGACACGTCCCAATTTTCGGGAGAGTACTCTCGTGTGTATGTCAAGGAGATAAGTCCATTTCATACTAGCATTAGTTATATCCATTTATTAAATCATTATTATGATAACCTATACCTTTCTATTCCTCTCACCCCGAACGGGGTCCTCCATCATCTCCGCCTTTGTACAAGAGGTCCGCGAAACATTAATGGTTGAGAACCACTGCTATTATCTATGCTATTTTTGTTCAAACAAAGTTTAAAAATTCAATGCTCATCGTTCTTTTTTTTTTTTTCTCATTTGTGTAGAGGAAGAAAAGCAGGCGTCAATGTACGATTCTTAGTGCGTACCTCTACACATAACATATATCTGATGGTATGTTGGGGGCCCAAGCAAGGTAAGGCTCATTAACAAAGCCGCAAACGTATAACGATGTTAGAAGCATGCCGAACTAGTGCCATTCGGTCGTAGTGCGAACGGGCGAAATGAGAATGGGTCCAGTTGCGAAAAACACAATTCGGATCTTATGAGAAGGTTTAAACGAGAAGGACCAAATGAGAATGGGTCGAAATGTGCACGGTTCAAATGCGAATGGGACGTTTTGAGATACACCCGAACATTTGCTATGCAAAAATATCGTAGGAAAACCTAGCCTCAATTAAAAAAAAAACCGAATTGTATACTGTGTGTCGATATAGAGTTAAGTCTTCTCGAACTTGAAGTGTAAGATCATTGTTGTCGGCCACTGAAGCCATGTGAACTGGGCAAAACTTTGAAGGCTCTGTGGTCCCATCTAACAAAACTCGTGCGTAAAAAAAAAAAGAAAAAGAAGTTTGATATGATCAGATAGGATATAGGAGGTATGTATATATCAGAAAATGTTGCTGAACAAGGCGTATTTGACACGCGTGGGAGAAGATGTGCCCCACACACTTTGAGCGGTGCTCGAGAGCACGAAAAACACTCGCGCAAAGCGGCACCATGTACCGCGGATGCACCTAGACGACAAGGCCCTGTGCATGACGTCATGGTTGGTGGATCTCCGACCCGACCCAAGCGGCGCCGAATCTGATCGAGAGACGGGCACGTCTTTGCACCGTCGCGTGCTAGCGTCACGCTCGCTGCGAGACGCTGCAAGACGCGCTGGTGGCGATGCTGACGCGGCACGTAATCTTCTAAAGGTGGTATTGAGCGGGCGCGCCTCACCGATGCGCCTGGTGGACAGCGTGTCCCAGACGTGGACGTCTTGGTCGTCCGAGCCGGCCATGAGCAGCCGCCCCGAGAGCGACAGGCCGCAGCAGGTGAAGGCACTCGACTCCCGTGGGTTCTGGTAGCGGCACACCTGCTGGTCGCTGCGGATGTCGAACAGGCCGCACGTCTTGTCCTCCGACGCCGTGGCGAACGCCTGGCCGCTGGCGTGGAACTGCGGCCCCCGTCCCACAGAGCGGGGGATTACATATGGCGCTGAATTTCGGAATGGGACTAGGCAGCCACGCTTCAAAAGCGACTCTTGCCGCTGTCTATGGAAAATGCTTTATTTGGGCGCCACTCTGGCAACCGTTGGCTCTCCTTAGCGAGGTTGGGCTGTCGCACTATACTACACACGCCATAAGCAAGGTGGCGCCTCTCAGAGGCCGTACTTTGGTGGGGTGGGGGGCTATGCAAGACGGCGGGACGAAGGAACCAAGACATCGCCGCCTGCTACGATTTTTCAGCGCCACGCCGCTGACCAATTGCAGGAGGTGGCGATGTCCCGGTCACTTCGTCCCGCCATCTTGCATAGCCCCCGCCCGCCCCCCCCCCCCCCCCCCCGCCCCACCCCCCGGCAGACTTCTATTGGAACGCAGATTTTCCTGCCTGTTGTCGGAAGAGATCGGCACACTTTTATCGGGCAGAATGCATACTGGGATGATGCGGGCAGGCTACAGCAACCGTGTCCGAGCCTGCATTTTTCGACACTCACACGAGGGCCTCATTCTCATGTTAAGGTCCGTTCACATTCCTGCAACCGAGTACGACCGAGAGAGGCTATACTTGTTGAAACCCCTTAAAATTTCTTAGGACGAGAAACACACTGGCACTCTGGCTCCATTTATGCGGTGACCGTGGAACTGCGAGCGAAGGTTTTGCGGGATTTCCGAGGTCAAATGTGCGTAACCCATATAAGAAAGGCTCGTTTATAACGTTGACAAAAGATTTTCGAGCCAAGAAAGAAAGGATAATACGCGAGAGAAATAGAAAATATTTCGGACCGCCAAGTTTACACTGCTACCCAATGGATGGCGCCAGTGTGTCCTCTCGTTCAGAGCCGTACTCTCGTTGTAAGAGGTTTTAAGGCACCCAGTTCTAAGAGGTGGCAAGAGTGTGAACGGGCCTTTAGCCTTCAGTCGTTGTGAGATGTCGTTGAGCAATTATAAGGGAGAGGCCCTCACTGAACAACCTATAATGTTGAACGCATCCTGACGTGTGCTTGTCGTCTGCAAAAGTCAATAAGTTGCTGCTGCCAACTCATACCTACGGGAGCATAAAAAAAAAGAAGGGGTGAGAGAGAAGAATACAAACGGTCAACTTAAAAGTCTCAGCAATATGACGTGCTCGTTTCGATCTAGACGAGTATCACACAGACGTGCTGTCGTGTCAAGACTGGATTAACACCCGTAACCTGGAGTTAATAGCACCAGCTTGACACCGTAGTGCTGTATAGGACGCCACCATAAGGCGTATCTTCGCGCTGCCCAAACCTTTACGCAAAACATTTGACGTTTGACGAGACTTACAACTACGACGCCACCCGTCGCTGGCTCGAGTGTCGTCTCTCTAGTCCTGCCGGTTTCCAAACTCGCGGGACTAGAGAGACGCCCGTAAAACAATAATATTTCCCGATTCAAGCCTCATTGTTCTTATCGTCCGTAAAACTAGAATATTTCCCTGTCCAAGCCTCATTGCCCTTGTATGCGCTAAGAGTGAAATTATCATTTGGGACGGGTTCGAGTGACACCAGCAGTGGGTTAGCAGAGCACGAATAAGGATACAGAGATATATAGTCGGAGTATCTGAAATGGTACAAAAACTTCTACACTGAAATTATGTCCTTTACCATGCACAAGTAAGTGTTCACGTAAAGAGCGAGAATTGTATATTATGTATAAGCCGGCAGAAACACTAAATAGGTCTAAGTTCAAATAAGCACACATATGTTTTTTGTTTTTTTTCGAAGGGTTAGCAGATTTTTTATTGCACGTCACTCCCTACTAAAATGCCTCCGTCCCGTCGCCGTGTGCAGTATCCGACGTTGGTAGTGTGCTTTTGGCGGTTTGTTTAAGCTGAAACCTCGTGCCTGCTACAAAAACGTTCTTTTAAGCATCCCCTAAAAGGTTACTTCGTAAAAAACCTATAAAGTTTTTTTTTTTTTTATTCTTTGTTTTTATGCGAAAGAGTTCCTCATCGTCCAGTTGCCTTTCTAATGCGCCAGGGAGCGATAGTGCTTGAGGCGAAGCATTTCTTCACGAGCCGAAAGACTTCTCGGGGCGTCGAAAAACCTTTCAAGACCTGAATTTTTTTAGAAAATAAACTTGCATTGGGAAAAAAAGAAAAACAAATTCTATACTACCCCAGACTTCTAGCAAGCTCAATATTTTTTTTAATGTATATTGCAAAATGCCAAAACACAAATGGCAATTTTCTTCTTTTTTTTTTTTTGAGGTTGCAATTTACGTTTTGAGATGCACGTCACTAGCAAAGCGAGCATAAAGTGTATACGTTGCGCTTTTACTTACGTAGACCGAGCTCACGTCTGCCGTGTGTTCCCGGAACGTCTGGCGGCACTCCTTCTCGCGAATGTCCCACAACTGCAGGAAACAACGGGAGAATCGGTGGCCGAGTCGGTCAACGTGTTCGCGCACCGCAACTCGGAGCACGCGGAGCGAAAGCTTGCGCTGCAGAACCCAGGGGTTCCTGGGTTCCATCCCCACCCCTGCCCGTTTCGATCTGAATGAGCCTCGTACCGGCGTGCGGTCGTGTAAGACTACTGCGTGGCGCACGTTGAAGACCCAAGGCTGTCGTACTGCGCTGGCTAAATTTATCATGTTAGAACTTCAGATTAGGCGAGTTGGTAGTTCATGCTGGTCGACGGTGCAGCGCACTAAAATAAACTGTCACTCAAGCTTTCACACCCCACACAACTGGAAGATAACTCTTACAGCTTACTAACAACTTTATATTGCCGTGATTGACTTTTAGAGCGCAGCTCTTAGGGGCCCGTTTCAGGCTTGAGCGGCGTCGGCGTCGCCGTCGGCGTAACCGCGAGGTCACGTGACACCCCCAAGGTCACGTGACCCCCCGAGGTCACGTGACCCCCCCCCCCCCCGAGATCACGTGACCCCCGGAGGTCACGTGATCCCCAGAAGTCACGTGCCCCCTTGAGGTCACGTGACCCCCGAGGTCACGTGACTTCCTGAGGTCTTGTGACCCCCAGAAGTCACGTGACCCCCTAAGCTCACGTGACCCCCTGAAGTCACGTGACTTCTGGGGGTCACGTGACACCCCTAAGGTTATGCCCAGGTCACGTGACACCCCGAGGTTACGTGACCCCCTGAGGTCACATGACCCCTTCAGGTCACGTGACCCCCGAGGTCACGTGTCCTCCAAAGGTCACGTGAGCCCCTGAGGTCACGTGACCCCCTGAAGTCACGTGACCCCCTTGAGGTCACGTGACCTCAAGGAGTCACCTATCCCTCAGTACGCTTCCATCTTCCTCCTCAAGAGCTGCGCTCTAACCGGCGTTACAGGGAATTGTAAACGGCTTTCATTTTTCTTCTATTTCGACTTTAATTTGAAGAAGAAGTAGAAGCAGAAGTCAATCACGCAATACAAAGTTGTTAGTGAGCACTCTGTGAGAGTTGTGTTCCAGTTGTGTGGGGTGTGAAAACTTGAGTGACAGTTTTTCTAGTGCTCTGCTACGTCGACCAACATAAATTCGTTACTTAGAGCGGAGACATCAGGCATCCATTGGGGCTGACTAACTTCCCGGTGATCCTGCAGGATCGCGCGAAGTCTGAGTTATTTTTTTTTCGTAAGCTTTTTTGTGGACAATTAATATGTTTAGGATAAAATAATAAAAATTATTATTCGTAATAATAATAATAATATTAATAAAAACTAATATCAAACGAATTTTGTTGTCCTGACTGTTCGTTGGAAGTATCCATTTCAATAAGGACGTCTGAAATTCGTGTTTATTTTTTGTTTTTTTGTTTTCGGTAGCCGTTGTGCGATGGACTTTACGGCCATTGAAAGAAGAACTGTTCGTTTTACAAAGCCTATTTTCGAGACGACTAGGAGAAGGTGGCAGTCGAGATCTGCGATAAAACTAGACGGAACCAATATTCAGTTTTATACACTAGTACACAATGATCTAAACAAGGCTAGTGCCTTGTTTAGATCATTGTCCCGTACGGCTGCAGTGCCAAGGACACGAGAGCGCCAAGAAGACAAAGATAGGAGATCACCGCAACGCGCTTGGGGTGTCCTCTCGTCTTCTTGAATTCTGACCTCTATGGAACTCTCCTAACTGCAGTCTGTGGCAAGCTAAGAAAAGCGGTAGAAATACCCCCCCCCCCCCTCCCCCCCTCCAAAAAAAAAAAAAAAGCCCTCCGTTCCCTCATCCCTCCACTTTAGCAGAGTGAACACCGGAAAGGAGGAAGCCATCAACGTGGCTGGATGAATGGATGGATGTTAATGGCCGTACCCTTTGTAACGGGCGGTAGCTTGCGCCACCTAGCCACCGAGCATAGAGCTTTGCAGTGGTGCCAGTTTGGCGGTTTTCGGAGCTGTGTAGCGCGAAGAATAACCGTTTTGCGGATGGCAATTTTTTTTTTTTTTTTTTTGCATTAAGTCGCGTTACCGTTTTTCTTGGTGGTCTCAAATGCTCTCTAGCTTACACAACTGTATCGTAAATATAGGTTGATTTCGGTGGTAAGATACAGTCATCTTTAGCGAGCAAATTATTTTCAGTGAGCATAACGCTTCCTCTGCCATTGAGATATCGAGGTCGCGAACATAGAAACATGCTCTTATCTGATTTGTGAGTGAATGTATGAATTCGTCTTCCAAACCTGCCAGATGAAATAGGCCCAGTAAACGACGCGTAAGAACTCGGAACAAAAAGGGGCTATCAAATTCTACACTTTGAGGCTGGTTACTGGAGGTTCCAAGTGACGTCAGACGACTCAGATACTTCTACTGGAACATGAAACATTTTTAAACGCACGTGGATTTGATCACTGAAGCTTTGAACTTCCACCAAATGGGACGCAAAAAATAGGAACGATGGAGGTGAACGTCGGCAGGTATATGGCAAGACAACGTAGCTGGTGACGCGTGGTAACAGTAGGCTCACGCAGTGAACATCGTTTTGTGCATGGAAGCGGTCGAAATAAAGCAGGAAAGCTCTTGTACGGGTTCTCTTATTTGTTGTACAGTTTTTAGACCTAATTGTACCAGTAACAAAGTCATTCTTGTACTGCGCTTGAAATTTAGCAGTTTTTATCGGTTTTTCAAGATTTCTAAAGCGTTTTCTTTTTAGTTTACAGCATTAGTAGAGTTTTGTGAGAGTTTTTTTTTTCTCTTTTCTTAACCTGCGACAGACTATAGCCTTTTTTTTTTAGTATTAGATGCATTACACGGCTTTTCAGGAGGCCATGTGAAAAGATACGTTCGTACCCTAGCCGTGTTGTCCACGGATCCGGTGACGAAGCTGGTCTTGTCCGGGTGCAAGGACAAGCTGATAACGTCGCCTTCATGCGCCTCGTAGGTAGTCATCTTGACGCCTCTCTCCAGATCCCAGAGAACGCTGCAGGAAGTGAGAGAATCAAGATTTACCGAATATTTCTGCAGTGTCCAAAATCAACCGAATATCAGCGCAAAAAATAAAAATAAATGCAGTGTATCAGGCATTCCCAGTTGAAAGAACATTTATTTGCCCAGGAGATCCAAACTTAATAATATGTAAAATTTGAAAACTGCAGAAAATTTACTGCTGGCTACCTTGATCCTTATACAGTTCCCCATGTAAGGGAAATTTTCTGCAGTGTACACTGGCACTCGCTTTTCTTTTTGTCCAAAGAGGAGTTTCTTGTGACTATTTTTATTATGATACTTCTACGACGTCCACGAGAATGTTCATTAGACACAAGCTAATTATATAACTCTTACATCTTAACTAAGACATATTGGCATATTCAGTTCGAGTAGTACACAAAGTTTAAAATAAGTATATAGTCTTATTTTATGTGCACGTGCGCACGCGCGCGTGTGTGTGTGTCTTTGCGTTTGTGTGTGTGTGTGTGGGGGGGGGGGGGGGGGGGAGGGGGAGAGAGAGCAATATTTTGCGAAACCAGATTTGACATAATTTTTGCTTTTGAGTGCGCTTTTCCTAGTACACCTGAGGAAGTGGCGAAGCCACAGTCGCGGGGGCAGTGTGGCTTGTGACACTTTTCCGTAAACGCGTGCTCGTATTTTTTGAAACAGTCGTAGTTCAACTCAAATATAGAACATACGCGTTAATATTCTGAATCACAAGAAAAGTGCGCAGCGTTCTGGGACCACTGTGTAGTCGCAGACAGAATGAAAACGGCAGGGTGCGTCTTTTTACAGCGCCCGGCTTCCTGCACGCCTTCCATGCCTTCCGCCTTCCTTTGCCTGCTCCCACGGGCTCAAAGTTCACGAGACTCCGAAGCGTTGTCGACGGTTAGGAAACTCGTGTTCGAGGCGGGACAACCGAAGCTCATTTTTGCCGTTTTCACCTGGTCAGTGACTTTAGCTGCCATCCGCCAGCCGTGCCACCGTAATCCTACTGCCACGTACCGTCATCGGTGCTACCATCCGTCATCTAGCGTGTAAATGCACACTTCTAAGGCACTTCAGACGGTCCGCGAAAAATCACTTTCTTATCGCGCCGCAGTTTACTACGGAGGTGCAACCAAATAATAAAATTTTACAGTAAAAAAATCTATAGGTTTTTTTTTTTTTGGGGGGGGGGGGGCGCGGGGTTGGGGGGGGGGGGTGCAAGTTACGTTATCACTTTGCAGACGATGCACGCGTACAGAGAAGTGCTGCCGACAGATGGCGAATGCCGCGTCGGGGGAGCGCCGACCCATTCGGGTTCTTTTGCGAGATCGTCTGCCATCCACCGGTATCGGCTGGCGCTCCTTCGACGCTGCGTACGTCATCTGTCGGCAGCACTTCCCTCTACGCGTGCAGCGTCTGCGAAGTGGCGGCGTAGATTGCCAAAGAAATGTTTTGTTTTTCTTCTTAAACTAGGTAAGTTTATTTCTTTCTTTTTTTTTTTTTATTGTAAACTCCGCCACTTCTTTTGCACGTAGGAAACCGATTTTTGCGGGCCGTCTAAAAAGCCGCAAAAGCGTTAGTTTACATTCTGTCTATCAGCCAAACACCATAGGTAAACTGCCAAGACGGCAGTTGATCTATGGTGGTTGGCGTTCGCCTACCACTATTCCTTAAATTTGCTGGATCGGCGGCATACATTTGGCTGACTGCAGCGGGTCCGGTGCTCGACTCTTTACAACACTACACAGAAGACAATGATTGCGCATTACGTCAGTGCTAGCTGATCCCTTACTCGCCCCAAACGGCAAACTCGCTGAAGTTTGCGGAGAGTACGCGGCCAAGTGGCAGACGCCTGCGTTTTGGCATCGCCGCCTGCTAGCGTCGCGTTCGTTGGGAGACGCTGCAATTCGCGGGCGCGACGAAGCCGACAGAACGGTAGGCGATGCTGCGTGCAGGCACGTAGCCAGGGGGGCGGGGGGGGGGGGCGCCCCCCCCCCCCACCCCGAAATCCTCTATTTTGCTGGGGCCTCCTCTCCCCCTCTCGCCCTCATACAGCATTTTGTCATGGGCGCCCCCCCCCCCCCCCCCCCCTCCCCCGAAACAAAATCCTGGCTACGTGCCTGGCTGCGTGGACACACTAGAGTGGCTGACAGAATGAGAACGGCGTGTCTTTTTAACGCCCGGCCTCCAGCAAGCACACCCTGCATTCCTCCGTGCCTTGGCTGCGCGCTCTCGAGGTGCGCAAGACGCTGAAGTGTTCTTGAAGGTATGCGCCGAGAAACTGAGAGAGAGGAGCAGACGAGAGCGCGCGGGGACATCAGAATGTCGAGCTTCGGTTTGAATGATTAGTGGGTAGACCTAAAGCTAGCTACCGTTGTCTCTCTCCACTGCACTCGTCGAACCTGTTCGAATGCGACAGTCAAACGCCGACCGCCGGCATTCCGCGTCCTAACGCGTTCAACAAGTTCTGTGGACACAAAGGCTGCCTTTCACGCCACTGCACTCGTGAAACGGGTTCAAATGCGAAAGCCTGACGCTGCCGTTCCGCGTTCGACGAGTGCAGTGAAGACAAAAGCAGCTAGCTTTAGGTCTACCCTCTATATCATTCAAACCGAAGCTCGACATTCTGACGTCCCCCACGCGCTCTCGTCTCCTCTCCGTCAGTCTGGAGGCGGGATAGCTGAAGCTCTTTCCCTGCTGCTCTCACTTTGTTGGCGACTATTGCGATAACGTTAGACTGCAATGGTTCTCAAACTATTGGTCATCACAAACCTCCTGACCAACATAGAGGTCGTTCGGGGACCCCCGTGCATTCTGTATGAAAGGCCTTGCCCGATGGCATTCGAGGGTTATTTTTTAGAGCTCTTTTTTGTACTTGGCGCGAACGCACGTTCGCGACCGTGGATCCGCGCGTGGTCCGCGGATCATGTTTTGAGAACTGCAGCGTTAAAAGTTAAAAAGCGAAGGTCTCCTTTACGGTGCGCAAGTGAAAGAGGGGAGGAGATGAGGCGCGGGGAGGGGTGGGGGAGTGACTTCTTTTCAACCGCGCATCATCGCCTACCCTCATTCACTCGCACGCCGCATAGACACTGACAGGATTAGAAAAGCAGTAAGGTTCTTCAGTCCACCTCCGCCATGAGCCTGCTAGCTTCGCGATGACTTTTTGGCGTTTGTCAAGCCTCGAGCGTGCATGCGCAGCCAAAGTACGAAGGAAGGCAGCTTGCTCGTGCTAGAGTCCGAGCATCCGAGAGACAGACGCGCCCTATCGCTCTCTACCTGTCAGTGACTATAGTAGACAATTGCAAGCATGACGCCTCTGACTGGTGCCCCGTGATTGCAAGCATGTGCAGCACGCGCGTGAACGTAGCTCTAGCAAGCTTGCAATTGCACGGGCTCCTCCCCACACGAGCAGAGACACGGCTGCGGCCAGTGGCCTTCTTTGCAATCGTCTACACGGGTAGAAACCGAGGGAGAGGAGGAGATGAGAGGGGACGTCAGAATACCGAGCTCTGATTGGAAGGATTAGGGACGCAAAGGCGGCACTTGTCTCTATACCATTGTTTGAACGCGTTCGAACACCGAACGCCAACATCGGGCGTTCACGCGCGAGGAGCCAACGACGCTCTTGCTTACTCTGATTAAAAGGAGACAGCGGATAGAGACAAGGGCAGCTAGGGTTTTTGTATACCCACTAATCCCTCCAATCGGAGCACGGCGCTCTGACACCACAGCGAGGTCTTATCTTCTCTCTCTCTCTGTTTCTTAGCTCCGGGCTTTCAGTGTTCCTGCCGAGCACGCGCGCTCGTGCTATTGAAGCGTCGTTGAGGGCAACATGCTCATGCCGATAGCTTCGGCTTCGCTCGCGCGACGAGCGAACCAAGCTACAGGAGGCGGGGCTCACACGCGGGTGTCTCCGGAGCCCGTGATGACCTGCGAGTCTCCCAGGAAGCGGACGCTGGACAGGTAGCCGTCCATGCCGGTCAGCTCCCGGCGCACTTTGGCCCCGGCGCCGCGCAGGTCGTACACGGTGCACATGTTGTCCATGCCGCCCACGGCCGCGAAGTTGCCGTTGTCGTTGTACGCACAAGCCATCACCCAGCTGGAGCGCAGAGGTATCACCCGCATCTGGGGCCAGAGAGAACAACGGACCAGATAGTTGCGAGAACGTGGGCGCGAGCCGGTAGTGCATCCGCCATCCACAAAGGCGCCCTTTGTTGTTTCGGCCCATATTCCTTCTTGCGTTTATTCGACGCTGTTTTTGCTGCACGTGAATACTGAGCCCGCTGGACTGGTGCCGGCACGGAGGACAAGTAAGTGCAATTAGTGTTGTTTTTATTATTTTTTTTTTTATCGCGAGGCTTGGAAGTGTGGTTTGCAGTAGGCTTTCTAAGAAATCTGAAGCGCCTACTTGAAACAACGGAGGCAGCTCGGCGAACGACGAGGCTGACATTGTGTTTCCACCGAACAATCTGCACTGAGCATATATCTGCACTGTAAAATGGACCATGGTGAATAGACCCTTTTTCAAAAGCCCGCGTCAACGCCTGTCCGCCATTGATCGATCACGTACTCTGAGCATGTACTGGACACGAGAGCTGCGTCAGAGTTCGGCAAGCACTCAGATCCAATCGGACGCTTTAAGCAATGGCGACCGCCATTCTTGCTCGATAAACTTTTCAGGCTATTTCGACCAGGTGAAAACACAGCCTCGTCATTCGCCGATCGCAGCGACTGGCTCTCCCAACTGCTTCGAGGGAAAGTATAGACCTTTTCTGTGTACTCTCGCCCCAGCCACCTAATAGGCGTATCCGGTATGGGCGACGAAAAAATAATCCAACGTTTCAACCTGCAAATAGTACAAAAATAAAGGGGAGGCAAAACGAGAAAGTGTGACGGTTACGCTTATATCCTAAGTGCCTTCTATTGGCGTGGAAAAGGCAAAACAATGTTTTCGCCCATACTGGAAGTGACGTCAATTCAAGATGGCGGCGCACTTTGGCGTTCTGGCGTTGAAACATCGTACGAATAAGGGAATCAACGGATTGCGACGAAACTTTGCACAAAGATGCCTTTAGGTGGTGCGTTATTCTCTGGAGGAGGGATTATTATCGTCTTTCTTGTCCAACTCGCGTGAACCTTCGCATTTATTGCATTATCATTATATACTTAAAGATGCGCAGAACACCCTTGTTGGTGTTAGGCTGGTGGCAGCTGATAAAACCCGTTTGCTCTAATGACTTCTAACTTCTGGTTAGCTCAGTTGGTAGAGCGCTCCACTGAAGATAAAGAAGACTTTGGTTCGAGCCCAGGGACCTCTCGATTTTTTTCAGTCGCGCACCAGTCAGGATAGCTATGTTTGGAGGTTTCTGTTTGTCCCTCCTCCGCATTGTTCCCCTTCTCCAGGGATCATTATCGTCGATCGACTCCAGTTCTCGACTTCTGTGGATCCACGCAGCACCACCTAGTGCGTGTCGCCGCCAGTGCGTCTCGCAGCGTCCCACAAGGGACGCGACGTTCGCAGGCGGCGACGCTAAGACGAACGCGTCTGCCATGAAAGCGGCAGCCGCGTTCGACAAATATAATTTTCTTACTCGATGACAAGTTTGTTCCACTGAAATAAATGCCACGGGCATTAATTTCAGTGAAGCGTCCAGAATCGTATTTGTTGGTTTGACAAATGTTAGGCCTAGGTGGACGTGGGCTCACACATGCTAGTTTTCACTTCAAGAGAAAAGGAAGTCTTGCGCATTGTTCATACGCCGAGCGAAGTAGTTCTTACAAGATTTGGTTGTCGGACGAAGAGGGGATGTTTTTTGTCGTTTGAAACGTGTACCTCTTGATAAGATATCACATATATAATCTAAAATTCACCTATTCATATATCGTAATACTCTACATAAAGAGGGAAATTAGAAATGCTCCGCGAGGAACCGGAGTTCTTTTTACAACGGTTCTTGAGAGGAAAAGAGTATAGAAGGTTTTTGTTTTCGTTTGATCTTTTGGTCCTAACGCCTTATTCTCAAATTTGCAGATTCTGTCACCACCGCCAGAGTAACATTCACTCGGTGTTTCAGCTTTCCGCGGTGCATAGTTGAACTATTATACCTCAAAAACGGGGTTTCATTGACTCTATCCGACATCGTACTTTTATTCCTGAATAACGTGTGTGCAAGAGTTCCTTTTGTTTAATTTTCAACGAGCAAAACTTTTCCAATCTTCAGAAACTCTTTCTCCAAGGAAAGCAACGTTTTGAACATTGAACATGCTATAATTCGCCATCGAGGTACCGAAGAACGTTTGAAATTATGGACGTTTTCAAACGACGCGGCAACTGGAGAACTCACCTTGTTGCCTGAGAAGACGTCCCATATGATCAGTTTTCCGTCGAGCGAACCGGACACTGCCTTTCTGTAACAAGACGCAAGGGGATTTAGATGAAGATAGTGCGTGTACCCATGCTTTCGGCGCCAAAGCAATAGATAATCAGGTTGCTGTAAAAGGCGGAGGGGGGAGCGTCAGGCGAGAAGGAAAGATAGATAGATAGATGAATACGGCTGAGCCCTTTGGATCGGGCGGTAGCTTACGCCACCTAGCTATTTTGTTTTATCATTTAAGCTTAGAATATTTAAATGTGAAATCTATATTCACTCCGCAGTGCAAAGAAAGTGAGGCGATGAAACCCCCTTGCCATCAGTGAATAAGAAAATACCTAGTTTTCTCTCGATTTCTGCCACCATTCACTTAATCTTTGCTTGGTAATCTCTACAGTCTTGAAATCCACTCTCCCTTCGCTGTCTCTAAAACCCAATGACTTTATTAACTCTATGTTGTCTTCGGTAGGCATAGGGTGAAGCCCTTTACAGTAGAGTATCAAGTGCTCAGCCGTCTCGTCCTCCTCTCCACAAGCAGTGCACACTGTATCCATTTTCTGGTACTTCACTCTGTATGTTCTGGTTCGCAGAACACCCGTCCTTGCCTGAAACAACAACGAGCTTCCCCTAGGATTGTCATAAATGCTTTCTTTGGCAATAACTGTTTTGTTTAATCTATAGCTTTCCAGAGCCGTCTTTGTCTGCATTCCCTCTAGCCACCGATCTCTTTCTGTGGCCTTAACTTTCTTCTTAACTGAGACTTGCTCTTCCGTATCTTCGTTATGCGGAGGGCAAGTTCGTCTGCTTCTTGCGCAGGGGGTAGCGGTGACGTCAGAACGTCGATCCCTGATTGACTGATGGCGACCCCCTATCTGAGCGTCGTCTGCTCCTTTGCAACGTCGTCTGCTCGCAACGTCGCCTGCGTCTGTCTTACCTTTCCTGCGACTTTCGAAAGTGCAGAGGCCAGAGGCCAGGTTCACAAAACGATCTTACGCCAAAAATATGCGTAAGACAAAACTTGAGAACAAATTCGTTTTGACAAAACGAAATTTTCGTAAGTTTTGCGCAGCTTACGACGAAATCCTACGACAGCTCCGAAGCTCTCTTACGCATTTCTTATGATCAAATCAGCATGGCCGACAGCGTCGCGGTCGGGACGACCAACCGACGTTTATTTTTCTACGTGCGCTTCTCACGCGTCCCGACTTCAAGCATCAAGAAGAAAGTAAAAAGTACTTGAAGCAGACCACGACGAACAAGAACTCTGGATCCACAAACACCCGGGAAAAGTTCCAACGGCCACGATTCCACCGACAACGACCAAG
Organism: Ixodes scapularis; assembly: GCF_016920785.2. Lineage (NCBI taxonomy): Eukaryota > Metazoa > Arthropoda > Arachnida > Ixodida > Ixodidae > Ixodes > Ixodes scapularis. The sequence continues at coordinate 93,000,078 of NW_024609846.1, forward strand.
CGAGCACGGCAGATAGGCCTAGCAGGCACTCCGACTCGGCGACCGTCTGCCCGCGACCGTCTGCCCGCGACCGGCTGGCGTGCTGAATGGAATATGCCCGCGCGACCCTTGTGAACCCTTCCCGTCTTATACTTTGATCGCTGACCTCAATTTTAGATTAAGAGGTCAATCTCTTCCTCTTGTCATCTCCTTGTTTTCCGAGGCAACGGTGACTCTCGCCGGTAAAAAAGCGGTGAATCTCCGACAGACGCAGGAAAGGTAAAGCAGCCATCGCAACGACTAGCGGACGTAAAGCAGACGACGTTAACTGCGCCAACCCGCCGACGCCTTTAAAGGGGTTATGACATGAAAATTAAACGGATAGATTATTCTTGAAATAGAATGCTCATAGGCTACTTAGTATATACACCAAGTTACGCGATTTTTATAGCTCTGGTAATAGCAATATTCAATTTACGAATTTTTATCATTTTCATCTGGCGACCAGGCAACACTGCCCAAGTTAGTCACACCATGGTGTCCATAAACCACGTGACCATGAACACTCTCTCATTCTAGGCGCCCCCATGATTGCTCAAGCTCTCCTCGTCGCGGTAAGATCAAAACCGCTCACACAACTCGGTAACCCGAAAGCTATTCTCGCTCTCACCCCCAGCCCGTTGACCTTCCACCCTGCATGCGCCTGCGAGATATTCCGGGACGACGGTGACCACGGCGAGTTCGTCCGTTACTCGTCGTCGCTGGAGCTGGTCGCCAGCGGGTCGCAGTCAAAATGAACAGCTTCCAACACCTCTTGATAGCAATCACTTTCATCGCTACTGCGATCAATGTCGAACACTTCGACAAGGCGAGCGATGCCGTAGACGTAATCGTCACGGACCGCATGTTCGAAACGTGGAAGGTAAACGAGGAAGCTGCTCGATACGCCAAGAGAGCCAAGACTGTGAGTGCGTGCAAGGAGACACCGCGCTGGAGGCTGGCTACGTCATCAGCCTCCAGGTCCGCCCGGATCTGCCCCTCCGAGGAGCCCGCATATAAATCGATTTATCCACGAAATTATCGCGCCTTTTTTAAAACAAATTTAGCAGGATTATAGGAACATACAATGGGTCCTAGCAGTACCGTTATCTCATATTTTATTTTTGACGTGTCATAACCCCTTTAAAGAGTGAGAAGTCTCGCCGCACACGAAAGGAGGGAAAGAGTATTTGGGAGGGAACTTGCAGACACTAATTACCCTCACTCTCGGTTCTTAGCAAACAAACCTCGGCGCCTCGGGACACCTCGCCAGTGAGTCCTCTGACTTCCCTCCTTGATGCGCGTCTGCTAGTTGTTAGACAAAAACAACGTACCGCTCGAATTATTTTGTCTGCCCTCTCTGAAAGGCGAAGTCGAGTTCGCTCGACTTCCGAAAGTCGCAGGAAAGGTAAGACAGACGCAGACGACGTTGCGAGCAGACGACGTTGCAAAGGAGCAGACGACGCTCAGATAGAGGGTTGCGATCAGCCAATCAGGGCTCGGCGTTCTGACGTCACCGCTACTTCCTTTCTCATGCGGAGAAGACGAAAATGAGCCCACTTGCGAGGCGTATAGCCCAAAAACTTTCCTCTTAATTTCCTAGTGCGCTGTCTCCACTTTGTTTCTACACTCCTCATGTATAAATAGCTGAAAACCTTTCGTGCCCATTGCTCCCCATCCATTTGCCTCAACCTATCCTCAAATTATATCTTGCTCACCGCTTCCCTGCTTTCAAATGACGCCCATCCCATGTCTCCTTGTACTCCCTGGTTTGGCGTTTTGCAATGTGCCCCCAAAGCCAGTCTACCTACTCCGCGCTGTTTTATTTCTAGTCTCGCATGCACTTCGGATTTCATGCATAGAACTGCGTTTCCAAAAGTCAAGTCAGGCACCATGACCCCTTTCCAAATCTCTCTCACCACCTCATACCTGTTGTAATTCCAAAGTGCTCTATTTTTCATTACAGCTGCATTTCTGTTGCCCTTACCTATTATATACTTTTCATGCTCACCGAGATATTCCGCACCATCACATATCCATACTCCTAGATACTTGTATTTACTAGCTCTCTCAACTGTAATATTCTGTATCTTCAGCCTCTCAACTTCATCCTCGTTAAAAATCATGACTGCTGAAAGCATCTTGAAGGCAGCGCCCTGCAGGTGTCGTAAGGCGAACCACGCCTCGTTTCTTTTTGTATTTTGCGAGAAAAAACAAAACAAAAAAGAATGACCGGTTGCTTAGCCTTCTTTTCTGTATTGGGTGTATGAAGATGCACTGAGAGACTGGGAAAAGAGGGTACGTCGTAAATAAAAATATATTACAATTTCTTTTAGACAAGAATTAGAGGTGAGTTTCGGAAAGTATACTCGCGAATCTTTGAGAGCCCCACCTCCTTTATATCCTCTTTATGTAATGTTATGTCGTTTATCTCTCAGTCTTGGCAGCCGGTTCTGGCGTCGAAGGCGCTTCCTTCTCTTTAGAAGCAGCGCTCTGAAACCGGAAGTGCATGATTGCAAAAGCTCCGTGTCATTCGAACTTCCGAAGTTGAGATCCAGTATTAGTTATGTTAAACCAGCGCCGTCTCTCGTATACTGTTACAATATTCAGAATTGACCAAGGCGGAAGACTCGACCAGTGATTTCTTCTCGCATATTTTTGTGATGTCGGCTTAGTTTTTAGACATGAACGGATAGCCATTTTTGTGACCGAATTAAAAAGAAATGAATCGAATAGTCATGACTTTCGAACAGCTTCAGCGAGAAACGAATAGCTTCAAATTTTGATATGATAGTGCTTTTCTTTTAATTGAAAACCTGCGTTAGAAAGTGTTCTAATGGTAATATGGTCCTTGTACCCACTGCAGGGCGGTAACAACTACTTTACATAGGAGAATACATTCTACTTCGGTCATTCGCGCTATAGACAGCGCGCCTTCATCACCGATTCCTCCCCGAGTGGTTTGGAAACTCCAGACCGAGAGAACGCATGTGCATCGCGCTGCATCGAGGAAGATGGCTGCAGCCAACGCACCGAGATACCGGATTTGCCGAGACAGCAGAGACGGCTCTCTCCGCTGTCTCGATGGGTTTCCACGACGATAGACGGTGGCAGCCGCCCCTCCCAATTAAAAGTGGAAAACCCGAGCCTCCGCGCATCTCTCCGTTCCAACTACGCAAAAGTTGTCGACGCCAAGACCGTTGGTTTTTCGCGGAAGGGCCGCGGTCAGCTACGGGCCGGTCGGAAGACCTTTGGCCCGCGTGCTCGGGGTCTGGAGACTCCCGATATAAATCAAACTTTTCCCGCAAACGTAATCCCAAAAGTACATTTTCATTTCCGTTCGGCTATCATTTAAGGCTTTTGTGTGCATCTGTTTAGTATTTAAATCAAATGATCATCGAGCAATAAAGATTTATATCAGTCTATACACGAACAAAAATCAGTTCTCTTTTGAGGAAATCAGCACGTCGAGCTTCCTTTCTACCTTTCACCTTGTTCGTCAGTTACGTGACGCAAAACAGAACGCAAAAAAACGCAATCTAGAAATGTAATGTTCTATTACAAGCAAATCAGAGCTCGAAAAAAAAAAAGAGCTTTTTAAATTTAGAAATGAAGCTGTTTTTGTTCTAGCATGACAGCTTTCACATCAATATAAAATTATTTAATTCAATCTCAGTGATCAGACGTATCTATAATCAATTGGCCATGTTTAAAAATGCATCTAGAGATAGAAAAAATCGCTAGTTTCTCACTACAGCAATTTAAATCAAATTGTTACGATTTAAATCAAATAAATCTAACTAAACTGACTGCGAAAAAGATTTTTTTTTTTTGTTGAAACTAAATGCAAGTGTGTGAACCAGACTTAGATGCAATCCGCAATAATCTTCACCCTCCTCTCTCTCTCTCTCTCTCTGTCGTTCTCTATCTTAGTAGTGCAGGAAAGACGGCACATTTCGAGAAAGTTTTGCGCGTACTTGCTGTCCCCGCAGAAGTGGGCGGACGTCACTTTGGAGATGTGTCCCTTGAGCACCTTGCGCTGCTTGAGCCTGAACCGAGCCTCCTTGTCCACGTCCTTCAGGGCCTCGGCAAACGTCTTGTCGACGGCTGCTTGTTGGGCTTCCTGGAACGTGCACGCGGCCGCCGACGCAACATAAACAACGCCGGCTATAAACGGCCGCGGGGCTCCCACCCCTCCCACACTCTCGGTCCGCGATGGTGTGCTGGCAGCTCAACGTCTACAGCAGCGAGTAACTATCCTTTGTCTTTGACGGCGGCTTGATACGTTTCCGAGCCGCCGCCTGGGGCTCCGACGCCAAGCGATGACCAACGGATCCCCAATAGGCATTTTGCTAAATTTATAATAGGGGACCCGCTTTGGGTTCCCCAATCAAACTTAGGGAGTCGTTCTCAGCGTCCGACTTTGGTCGGCGTTGCCGCGTTTACTTTGGTAGCAGACGGAATTCGAAAGATGACGACTGTCGTTGGTGGCTTCATACGCTGCGTTATCGTTCCTCCATAAAGAAGACGCTTATTTCGTTGCAATGGTGACGCTGACAATAGCAACAGACTTGATCGTGCGGAGGGAGACGGCGAGGTCAGATGCTTACTCGGAATGTTTGCCGTGTTCTTTAATGGGTAGAACGTGAACAACTAGAGTTCGAAACGGGGACTTAACGCTGATGGCTGATTTTCTCCATTGCCTAATATTTTGACGGGCCTTACACGAAAAGTATGTTTTTAGCTCGCAATTTCGACAAAGTTTTTTTTTTTTTTTTGTACTGCAACGTGGGGCTAAACTACCGATGTGCCGAACCATAAGACTGAGTCAATAAGTATTTATTAGGGTATTTTAGCCAACCGTTACCGTGTTCCGCGTACCGGACTATACCGGGGCCTTTGAAGCATGCTTTTAAGCGCGCCCAGCGGTCATAGTACCACTTGGGCGCGCGCTCAAAAGCATGCTTCAAAGGCTCCGGTAGTCCGGTAGACGGAACACGGTAACGGTTTGCTAAAAGTCCCTATTGTCCCGGGGAGGGGCAATGGATGGAAACTGCCGTGGCGACACCGTCGTGTGAAGGTGTTTGAAAAGATACCTCGAATCACTCGCTCGCTGCCAGAGATCACTCCGAGTGTGCTTATCATCGCTGTCCAGTGATAGTTTAAGAATCACTCTAGGATCACTAGGAAAGAAATCACGTGCATACACACACACATACAGATACACCACGCACACACAAACACACACACATAGTGGAAAGTCTTCGGAGATGCATTCTATACTCAATTACTTTTCCTGGCAATGCTGTCAGGTTAATTGGAAAAAAAAAGTCTGAAGCCTAGCTTTGGTTTTCACATGCAGCGCAATGCTAAACGGAGTTTACTTATTGTTGAGTGGATGCGCTAAATAACATTATGAGTAGAGGTTAATGCGGATGATTGAGACGTTGTCTGTCTTTCTTCTGCATTTCGCACGTTTTGTGCCTCTAAGTTTCGCACACCTCCTTCAGGTCCTATAATAGACGTTTCTGTTCGCATATTCGCCATGTTGTATTTTGAAGTAGCATGGTTGAGGGAAAATGTCGTTTGTAAAGCGCTAGAATAAAAAAAAAAATAAACAAAAGGTTTATGCCGCTAAATTCTGTTGCTTTCCCCGGCTGTTCTTTTTCTTTTTTGACTATTATTAAAGTTCTGTAGAAAGTCGTTTTTCGTTGCCTGCGACGGCCTTCAACGCAACCACTGTAACAAGAAAACGTTTTTTTTTTTTTTTTTTTTTTTTTTCGCTGGCAGCTGGCAAACGCTCTGCGTCGAAATGTTTTTTACGAGATCCCGCGCTGATGGGATCTCGTTATGGGCACGCGGGAGCGCACCTATAAAACAAACAAAATAAACGCAAGCTGTAGAATTCGCCTTGTACAGGCTGCCATCGTTGTTTACTGGGCTCCCGCGGGTGATAAGCGCCGCGAGGGGCTCGGAGTTGGACTCTCGGCGAGAAAGTCGGCGAGATGGCCGACCACCGCGCTTCGGATTGGCCAGCACCAGAAGGTCAGGCGCAGTGCAATGGCCAATTGCATTGGTCGGCGACCTGGCCGACGTTTCCGGCCGAGTGTCCAACTCGGAGCCCCAGGTCCACGCACCAGCGTGGTTTACACTTACCTTGATTTTGGTGCGGAGGTCCTCCAGTTCCTTCTTCAGGTCGGCTAGGTCCTCCTGAAATGTGGAGGATCTCGGTTTCACCAGGATTTATTGAATTCCCTCTAGATGTACGTTTCTTTGCTACGGTTGTCAGGATTCCCTATACGAAGATGCTGGAGTATCGTCGATTTCTTCCTATGGCCATCGAAAGCTTAAAGAAACCTCGGGGGGGGGGGGGGGGGGGGGGGCTATTATCATTATGAACGTACGCCTCTTACTTCGTGATTGGTTCTTGGACGTTCTGATGGGCTAATTCCGCCATCTGATCGGCTGAGGGAGCGATAATGAGATGACTCTCCACGTCCTGCAGTCGTCAGACTGCTCGTATCAAAAGACACGTGGTGGTCGCTCACATTGTCCGAATTACCAAAAATTATCCTAATGCAACTCGCGCAGCCACGTGTGACCTCACACGTATCTGTGACGTCATGACCCTATCGACCCGCGAAATTTGGCGAAAAAGTTTCCCGGGGAAAATTCCAATGAAAACACGTGACGTCACATGACACGTGACGCTACCGACTAGACCACGCACACACGATTGCACGGCTTGGGAACGAGCGCGGGTCTATGTGAAAAGGCTTTGCGTACGGGGCCCGATAACGCTATCACGTTCCACTCTTAAAGGAGAAGCTTAAGCGTCCCCCAAGTTTTTTGCGGGGGTGACTAAAGGTACGCAGCAGCGGTAGGTCCTAACCTCGTCGTCTTCAAAACTGTCCCCCAACCAGACAGATTTCTGCCGAGTACTTTCATGTTCGCTTCATTCGTGACTTTCGAGCATGGCTGCAGAGAGTTTCTATATGACCAACGTCATACAAACACGCCTCAGGGACCGGACTGTCTTTTGAATTATGTATTAGCAGCAAGGTGGAATAAAATCACGATTAAAAAATCAGATTTATTTGGTTTAAATCAGATTTATTTGATTTAATTCAGACAAGATTTAAATCACTTCAGCTAGAAAAAAAGTGACTTTTTATCGCTAGACGTGTGTTTTTTTAATGGTTGCCTGATATAAATATTTCTTGCTCGACCATTCTTTGAATCATATACAAAATAAATGGCCGGGAAGCAAACAGCGATAGAGAAACGGTAAATAGAAAATATCTTCAATACCGTTCTGGTGAAAAGTGTTTGATTTATATCATTGCGGTCAAATCGGTGCGATTTAAATCCTAATTGAAATCACGATATGAATCCTGATTTAAATCCCAATTTGATTCATATTTGAATGCGAAAGCATTAACTGTCTCAAGGGGCGAGCCGACGTCATCAGCTTTGAAACCATGCAAAACGGCACCTTAATGAAACCACGCGCAAAGCTAGCCAACGGCACGTTTTGCACTTTGATCCCATTGGCTGGCGCGCGTCGACGAGGCTCCCATTGGCCGCTGCGCGTCAGTCTGTGTGGTGTCATCCTGACTGTATCACACTGTTGTGTTATCACTGATCACCGCGTTCTCTCGCCTCTTATCGGTTGTACGGCGCGTGGCAATATATGCGGCGCACGGAATAAACCAAGGGGTTCGTACTGCTGGGAACTGCGTTGCTGTGTGTTCCTTCCTCGCGCCGCAAGGCACCCAACAGTTTGAACGATCGCTCAGCCGATGGCGCTGAGTGTCCGCGAGGCAGCGGCTCCACCGTTTCACGCCCAAAGTCAGCGCGTTGTACGCCGCAGATTAAAGGGAGCGAAGAGCGGCGTGAGTGCTTTCGCATTCACAACTCATAAGAAGTGCTTAGGTGTACCTCGAGCCTTTTATTCTCGTCCCATTAGCAATGTGACCGCATGGTATAGTGAGTGTTCTTCGAGCGTTTGCTAAATTCCGTTTCAGCGTAACTTGGTAAAGGGCGGAAGTTACTGCCTCCGTAAACCAACCAGAAAAAAGTGAACGGAGTGAATTACGTGACAGTTCTCCATGGCGGGAGTGTGCACTCCAGTGGTGCGTTGTCACGTTCATCGTTCCGAGGCCCCGTTTGGTTCACAGGGGCCGTGGATTCGGCCTTTGTTGAAACGCATTCTAACCGGAGGGGAACACCTCGAGGCGCTTGCATAGTCGCTCGAGCATCAGAAAGCTTTCGTAGATCGTATTCGCCGTCCCGCAACGCTCTGCGCAACCCGCCCCACAAGATTCGGAACCCCGCAGCGAAGGGTATATCAGTATGCACCTAGCGCACTAGCAGCGTCTCCGTTGAGGAGAGCGCATGGAGGGAGAAAAACTGCACCTCCCTATTATTACCGGGTGACTTGGTCTGAATCGCATGAAACAGAGCCTTCGAGAACGTAGTAAAACGATGCTGCAGAGAGTTTTAGAAGATCCTTTGACGATGACTCCGATAAGGATACCCGATACCCCGCCGCCGCCTTTGCGCAAACATCGTATCGTTATCGGAGGTATCGGAACGAACTACCAAAACTCTCTAATAAGATACTCGCAACACGTTACCTCGTGCGCTATCCGTGACAGGAGAAGTTTAAGCCCTATTTTATAAAGTAGTTTGGGTCTGGGGGCATTTGGTTCCAAAGGAGAAGCGGCGATGGAGCATCTTGCGATAGTATAATATGCAATTAAGATATGTTTAACGCTGCTTTTTCTACATAAAGTATTCCCACTAGAACGTTTTAGTTTATGCAATACCTTTTATTAATCTTTTGCAAACTTGGCGCTCGTGACAACACTTTCCCAAAATTGGAATCGCCCTAACTAGTGGCCAAAACGTTAGGAGGATCCAAGAAGAAAAAGAGTATATCCAACGCGGATCTTTTGTTTAAGGAACGGCATTCTTTGAGTTTTTGGGTGTACTTTTAGACGACCAAAACAATTCGATGTTTTATAATGTGTTATATGAGGCCGTTGTCTTAAAATTAATTTCTGGTCGTCTTTGCCTTTGATCGCATTTCTGATAGTATATTTCTACGACATGAAACCTAAATAAAAATAAAAAAAAAACAGAAATTTCCGTACAAAAAAAAAGGACAAGGATCTTGTTTGCGTGTGTGCGCGTCGGTCTTGACTTTCAAGGCAGCCAAGCATACATTTTAAACCTTTTATACCCCTAAGGGTGTAAACTATTTCAGAGACTCCCAGCCTCATGACAACACCTTTTCAGCACCTTTATTTCGAGTAAAACACCCTTTTAGTTGCTAAATAGAGCGCTGTTGTATGAAACCCTTCACCTCTATTTTTATGGGTGTAAAAAGGGTATAGAAAGGTGTGCTGCTGGGGGCGGAGGAAGGGGTGCAAGTGAGCTTACACCCGATTCGAACAGCTTCAAGGAAGCTTGTTTTAGCGACTGTATCGGATTAATGGTTGACCAGTGCTTCTGACTTGGAGATACATTGCTTGAAATTCGAGGTGTTACGCTTAATGAAAAATATCAACGAGAACACAGCAACGTCCTTGTGACCAATTCGTAATCACGAAGGCGGTCGCCTGCGATATGAGAGTCTTTCAATCGTCGAGTATATGGAGTGGGGGAGCAGTCGGGGTCGTGATTCCGGAATCGCGTAAACAGTTTCTATGCTGCAGTTATGGTTTCTGTGTGCGTGCAACTGTACGTGGTGCGCACGGCTTATAAACGCGTTGTTCATAAAAATGTCTCTGCTGTTAAGACTCGCCGGAACCCTGAAGCCGGGATCACACTGCTCATACATCATGCAAAAGACAGTCTGCTAACACGAGTCGCCGCAGTATCCGTGGTTCGAATGCCGCGTGCCAGGTTTTTCCTTGAGCTAATTGCCAGGCGGCATTCGAAGCACGGATCTCGCGGTGACTCGCGTTCGAACCTGTGTGCAGACTGCCTTTTGTATGGTGTATTACCAGTGTGACCACGAGTTTAATATCGCGACTCCAGTTCACTCGAGGTGGCGCCACTGGTTTTCCAAGATGGCGGTTGTAGTGAGGGTCGGAGATGCGTGGCCGCGGCTGGGCCGTGCTGGGTGCTGGCTAGTGTGCTGGCTTCACTGAAAGACAAATTATTTTCTGCTTATACGAAGAAGCTAGGGTGTTATGAGGGCAGGTGGTCTCTTTATCCACAATACAAAGACGGTGTTTCGCGTACTATATACGTCAGAAGGCACATTATAATTCTTTAACGAAACCGAAACTAACCTTTATTTTGGATTAATTTTGGATTCTTTTATAACTCAAAATGTGTCTCACAGCGTAATTATTGGGTTAAAGAAGTTGTTCGGGGAAACTTTATTTTGTGACATACGCGCCCGATCCAGGCACTTCAAAATAGTTTGAAGAGTTTATTGTCCCTTTAATGTAACATGGAATACTGCATTTGTTGAAAAGATCATGTGCTGATATTTGTGCGTCCTCGCTGCCTTTTCTTGCTCAAATAATTGCCGTGTGAAATAATGCACTGCGGGCCTTTTAATGGGTTCTGGGGTATTTAGATGAATGATAGCTTTCACCAAGGATGGGCAGTATTTCAAATAGAAGTATTTGAAATACGTATTTCAAATACTTTGTGTATTTTGCATTTGTATTTAATTACAAATTGGGTAATGTATTTGACGTGTGTATTTAAATACTAAAACGTGGGTATTTCAAATACAATTGTAATTAAGTACAATTTTTGTGGGCGAAAATACATCCCTCAAATTTATTGTCACTGTCCAGAGCAGGAAGAAAACTACGTTCTGCACCGAATACACTGTCTCTCAATCAAGCACAAGCGTTTAGTGACTTTGCGATTACGGTGCTAGTCCAGGGCAAGAATAGTGACGAAATCGGCGTTCACAGGCAGACTGGCTAAATAAGTGCCTGTGACAACTTGTGATGCTTTCCAGCCTGATTTCCATCCATATTTTTGCCTGGAACATTCTAAATGCGCGGGTCGTCCAGATTTTCGTAACTAGTATGAGTTGCAACAATAAAAAATTCTCTAGCTAGTGCTGCACGTCTTGGTCGTCTCGGTTCTTTGTTGGTCTATACCAAAATGTAATAGACAAAAAAAAGCTGCTTGAAGCTCTGTACTTTTTTCACCTATTACGTCCAAGGTGATTACATTTTTTTTTTTTGTGATTATATTTCTATTACGTTACTAGAGCCTCGCACACTAGCTCTCGAGTGTGCGATGGAAAAGTAAAATGAGATACCCAGAAACCCGTTGCAGGTGCCCTGAAGTCGCTGACGCAAATTTTGAGGAATGTATTTGGAAAAGTATTTGGAGGAGACTAAATACATTTGGTTGTATTTGTATCTTGTACTTAAATGCTTTTTTCGGAAATGTAATTAGATTTGTAATTAAATAAATTTTTGACGAAGTATTTTGTATTTGTATTTCGATACATATTTGCATGTATTTTGCCCATCCCTGGCTTTCACATTACTACCAGTACAAGAACAACAGAATATGTAAACAAAAAGTTTACATTAAGAAACGCTGTTCTTACAACAAAAACCCAAACACGGAATATGAGCTGAAGTGTGTGTGTGTTTTTAAAGCAACGCGTGTCGCATAGGACCTCATATTACATCCAGTGTGTGACGGTTTGTCTATCATGATATCAATGTCAGTTTTTCAATGATAAGAAGAAAACAAAATGAGACCTTTCTGGAAAGACTATTATGGTTAAATGGCGTATTTTTGTGATCGTGACGTTTATTGGGGCCTACATTGTAGAAATTATTATTTATAATAATAATAAAATTAAGATATCTTAATACGTAGTTCTTCAAGCTCTAAAATAATTTGTTGCTTATGATTAAGTTCAAACCCGCGAACAATTATGACAACCAAAAGTGTGCAAATTATCATCACTGATGCCAATTGCAGCATTTTAATTAACCAGTTATAAAATAAAAATAGTGTAAAATCAATTAAAACATCTGAGCTAATCTGTAAAATTGCATTAATTGTGGGTAAAGCATATGTGCTATCAAAGTCGCGACTTTTGACAATAGGCAAAACTTCCAAAGTCGTCGCGAATATCCTCCCAAACCCTAGAACATTTAGTTTGTTTAATTTTTACGCGCCGTCGTTTTGCCAGAGTCAGCCTTTCCAGTTCGAAGGAAAGCCTACCTGCTTGGACGTCTGCTCACTGCAGCTCACTTTGTAGGCGTTGGAAGCCGGTCAAACAGTAGTGTGTTTCAGTATGGCGTATAGGAGCCAACGCTAGCGCTGTGTGTTCCACACTGCGCGTGCGCAGAGCCCATAATTGAGGTCTTGGATTGGCGCATGGCGATGACGCGCATGCGCAACGTGGAGCACAACTCTCACGCAAACGCACGGGCTTGCGTTTGCTCCTACACGCAATACCAGAACTCTCTAATAAAGTATGCAATCCCACACCGGCTGCAGCACTACGTTGGGACAGTTAACCGCGGGAAGGCGGGCAAAGAGCTGGGGCGGTTTTCTCGAAGCGATGGTAAACCCATTTTGGTGAACCACGGTGCCTAGGACGGGAAAAGTACCTAGTTACTGTTATAAACGGCTGGATATAGAAGAACAATAAGTATTTTTGATTGGGCAATAAGATGCGCCATCTATCGGTGAAAAAAGCCAGTCGTTTTGTTTATCCTCTTTTTCCGCTGGTTGTCATCGATCTAGTATGGTATTTTGAGTCAAAATATAGTAATGTTGTACTTGAAGACCAATTTATTTGCTTCCGATGGTACGAAGAAATTTTAGCTACTATGCTAGAGTTTGTCGACGAATATTCGAAAATGTAACAAACTTTTCCTTCAATATGTTTCGCCATAAACAACGCATAACTTTCCCGTGTTTCTTCCAGTCTGGCAACGCCGGTGCTGTAGTCTCGTTTTCGTTCCTTGCGACGGACGTTTCTGCGATTCCTGCTGATCTGAACTGTTTGCCCTCTCTTCCGTTTGCCCAACCGATTCACCGGTGACGAGAAGCTAAGCTTCTCGTCACCGTTGAATTGCTGGCCACCGGGGATATGTAGAAACCTCAATGCTGTCGGCATACTGTCGGCGCACTGTGAACAAAAAAACAGTACAATGTCTCAGCTGTTCACCCCGAACGAAGACTTTATTGAGGATAACCCTTTTTCTCCGCAAAGTAATCGCTGCTCACGAGTTGGCGTGCATAGTGTAACAAATTAAACGTCTTAGTATAAATATGCACCAACACTCGTTCGCAAAACATTTTTTTTACTCACCGTAAAAACACTTGCAAGGCTTATGTACCGTCACGTCTTGGATCCCGGACTGCTGAAGAGTGATGATGCGTTCGCGGAATGCTGCCGTCGTTTAGTTTAGTAGTCCCTCTGAACTATCGCTTTGCTTGACGTGGTAATAGGTTGATGGTGAGTCATTAATATAACAGCCAGATCGAAATGAATGTTCAGCAGAACCAAGCAGAACTATTAGCCCTCATTAAGCGACGCCGCGGCCATTTTGCTTCTAGTTACTGCTCCTCCCTCGGCGCCCCTGCTCTCCCAGTCACGTGACCTGGAATTTCCCCTTTTAGGGACAATAGTTAACTTTAAACCACGGTTCGCGTTCGAGAAAACGGGCCCTGGAGGTGGGAATACACTACTCCAATATTTACGAGTCTTTAGCCCAGCGTGCGATCTCCTCAGCCCAGCAGGTGCACGTTCGTCGCTTCGGAAAGCGAGCAAATCACGCGCCATACGCACGAACGCTGAAAATGAAAGCGGCCAGCCCTTAAAAAAAAATAATTATTAACTTGCTACAAAATTTCTTAAGAAAACAGTGTATATACGGGCTACAGATATTCTGAAGAAAATGTATTCGTCTTTCTATCCACTGTCGCTTTTGTAGGCTTTCTATAGACCTTAGCGTATAGAGTTTGGATATACATTTTATTGAAATCGTATAAAAAAACAGAGAGAAATCTTAGCAACGTTTCTATCCTCTTTCCAACAACAAAGAATCAGTTCTTCGCAAAAAAAAAAAAAAAATTGAAATTTGGAATATTAATTTTACGTTTGTTACGATACATTCCTGGAAACACGGACTCGCCATTTGCCGTGTGCACTGTGGCCATCAAGTAAGAGGAGCTAAATAGACTTTCTCGGTCAGCGATAGTTTTCTAAAAGTTGTTTCATTCTGGTTGACAGCCTGTGCGACAGGGTACAGATGAACAGCGGGAGAAGCCTGCACACAAAGAACTGATCTACAGAAAGGTCATGCCTGACGCGTCGTAATAATTGGCATCTATCAAAAAGAAGCAACCATGCCAGATACCTGAAAGCTTGGGGTGAAGGTGATTCTTCGTGCGCAGTTTCTATGCAGTTTTATTTTGTTTGCGCAAGATCCGAACGCTAACAGTCGCCTGACGGAGGAAGCTTTTTTCTGCGGTCTCGACTGGTGCTAGTGCAGAATGGATCAGTAATACCAGCCTAATAGACCACCACAAAATGAATGAGGTTCGTCTGTTACATTTTTGGCGGTAAGTACGTATTGCACTTCTAAATTGCATTATGTAATCTTTTCACGTTTGTATGAAAAAAAAAAATGAAGGCTGCTTCTGAAAAGGTTGTTTTATTTCAAGTGGTGCATATCGGGAATCGCTGCTCTTTTTTAGTGATTGTCCTGATCTTTTGAAGTACAGTTGTGCTTGAAACAAGTCGTCGCAATAACAGTTATAACCACCAAAATACACCGAGCAAGAAGTGTATTAAAAACAGCCTCCACAAGGCAGGGCGGAGGTCCTATTTGAAATAGACCAACGAATATACAGCTAGGGAGGAAATGGTCAGAGAGATTCCAGCGTACAGAACACTTCGGCACGCTCTATGTCTCGTGCCTTGTAATCTGACACATTTTAGCTGACGTGCAATAGGTTGGATATAAATTATGAAGCAAATCGCGAAACAAATCGTAAAACGCTATTTTTCCTGCCGCTCTGTCCGGCTCTGTTGACCTTTCTTTGCCATGCTTCTTTCTTGCGGGAAGACATAATATCCGAGGCCTTTTTGCCTGCTGCTGTTATTATAGCTCCGTGACATACAACATGTAAAGCCAACGATTGAAAACCATGAGTAAACACCTGGCAAAATGTCTCGTGCTAACCCGAAAACTTCCAAACGCCGGGCGCGCATCGACGCGGCCGGAAAACTGGGGAGAACTACAAGTACCAGGATGCACCGGGGCAGCGGTGGCGTCGCGCAGCTCCTGGTGAGATCGGTCTATTGTGATCCCTCAACATTCTGTCGCGTCAGCGTTTTGGCGCGCCGTGGCGGCCGCGCTGGCGTAGCGAGAGGTGGCACTGCTTACCACTGTGAGTGGCTTCCTCCTCTCCCCCTTTGGGGCGATTTCCGTAACGAACCCCCGCACAAAGGAGATCGACGTGTCGCTCCTTGATTGGCCACTTCGCCCCCGCCGTTATCTTAAAACCAGCGGACAGCAGTATCTCCGCTCTCCTCTTCCTGGGATTCGGCGGCGGCGACAACGGGGAACCGTCCGGCGCACCGGTGAGCGTTTACCCCGTCCTTTGTACCTTTGTGAACTACCGTTCGGCCGTGGGCGATCTCCACACCGACGGCGTTCACCAGCTTATAGCCGCTGTGTTCTTGTTCTTTGTTTCATTGTAATTAAACAGAGTTTATCACCATTACCAACGTGACTGGCGTCTGTTTGCGCTCAACGAGCAGCATGCCACGCGAGTACGAACCCGCTTCGCGGTAGAGCGTCCCGCCACGAACGTGGTACTCCCAAATGCAGTGGCCCCAAGGAGAACAACAGCACATATGCAGACGTCACAAATACGCACGCCACGGAGCACTCATAACAGTAATTCGGTAGTGTTCACTACACTTGAAAGGCAATCCTTGAACGAGCACCATCCCGGAAGATAAAAAGATTACAAGTATGCTGCTTTTTTTTTTTCGCTTATAATATGCTATACGAAATGTGTTTCATGAGGGTTTGTTAGCTACATCTCCAGCTACAAATCAGTGCAAGACGCGATAATTATTTGTCACGGTTCAAAAAAGCAGCCTCCGGGGGTAGGCTCAAACTGGGTGTTACGCCGGTTCTCCGCACTGCATCTTCGATATTAGTCTATAGAAATTCTATAGAAATATGGTGACAGGAAGTTTATCCACACGTGGTTATAGAAGTTTGATAGCAGTCCGATCGCCTGTATACTCAAGACTTCGGTTGAAAAAAAGAAGTCTATAGAAAGCCTATTGAAAATTGTCGATACGACGTAAGTGCGCGCAGCAGCACCAAGAAGTGCAACGTCACGGCGCTCGTCGGTTTTACGCGTTTGCCATCACCGTGAATGCGTCGTGATTCGTGCTTATTATTTTTTTTTTTTTCAGTGCGTGATTCGAACGCACAAAGACGACGAGCTCCATGGTGCTGCACTTTTGGTGCTGCTTGACTGTTTCCACCGGGCGTCGGCTTCGCTGGGACTTGGAGTGAAACGGAGTATGGGAACCGATATTCGTTGCCTGTACGGCGTTACGTTCTGCCGATGAGATGGAGCTTCGCAGACTGAAAGCTACGACTTGTCTGCCAGCTCTGACAGACTGACAGCAAGACGAACCTGTCAGTCTGTTGCAAAACAAAGGGAGGAGGTATCGCCTCCCAACGCCCAGCTCTAGTTTCAACCTTCCACAAAAGTACGCAGAAATGCCGCAGACAAAAAAAAAATAATATGAAAAAAAAAATATTACGAGCATCTACGGCGCAAAACAGAGAACTGCCACACACTCGGGTGTTTTCCTTTAAATCTGTTTTGAATGGGCGCTGTATACGAACACGTTCGGTTTTTGTTTATCGGACTTTCTTAATCGACTCGTTCACACACTTGCGTTTCACTAAGACCGACTGAGACAAGACCGGTTTTTAAACATCTTGGGACGGCTTACACCCGCTGCGCTGCTGCCGCGCTGGTCGTAAGCTGTCAAGAAAGGCATAAAAAGCGTTTTAACCTCTCCGGTCTTAAGAAATCGCAAGAGTGTGAACGGGCCCCTGCCTGCAGCTCGCGACCGTTGCCTTTCGCAGTGCTTTGGATGCGCACGCGCAAGGTGCACGAGACGGCGAAGCGTTGTCGAAGCTTTACAAGTGGCGCGGCCATCTTTTTTTGCCCAGACATCGGCCAGACGGGGCGACGCATTAATGATCGAGCACGGGAGCACGCACCATCGGTAGAAAATAAATATCACTCGCATTTGCCGATGCACTGCAACATTTGTGGCTGTATTCCGCCATTTCATCAGATAAGGACTCGCGGGAGAAGACGTAAAACTGTTGCTCAAAAACTTTTAAAAATGTTTTTATTAAAAAAAATATACGGGAAGATCTATTGGAGGGCCTTTCGGGAATGCGTTAGCATGACCCTTGAAAACGCCGCACACGTCCCTTTTGGGAAACGCTAACGCTGACCCTTCACTTTTTTCTTGTGACTTTCCCTTTTGCTTGCTCTTTTTTTTTTTTTTTGCTGCCTCTTTTTTGTTTTGTTACGCGGTCAGTGTTAGCGTTTCCCAAAGGGGGACCCGTGTGTTTCTCAAGGGTCATACTAACGGATTCCACCAAAATCCACCAGTGGATCTTCCTGTAATTTTTTTCGCCCCCTTTTTTGTACTGTGTCTGTCAGAGTACGTCGACGCCCCTGGATACGGTCATCCATATCACTCGTCGAAAGCACCACATTTATACCACTCGTGGACGGAACCGCGTACATATCACTCGTCGAGTGAACCGTATCCAACGTTTTCACTACACACACGCATCATAGCCCACGCACCGCCAGTACGGAAACCCAGAGCGAAGAACAACCGGCGACGGCAGAGTGGCAACATAGCACGCCCGCATTCCACCGCGCCGCGGCGCGCGCCTCCTAGATAACAAAGCCGTAGTGCTGAATGAGATGGCGTCATCGGAGAAGGCCAACGCTAGGCACAGATCAACGTTCCGCTCAAACTTGACTTGAAGCCGAGCGCTGACGCAGCACTCGTTTTTCAATCTGTGTCCAGGGTTGTCCTTCTCTGATTGGGCCATCTCATTCAGCACTACGGCTTTGTTCTCTAGGCGGTGTTGCGCGGCGCCTCCTCCTCTCTGGCTCCGCGCCAGCTGTGCGCGTGACTTTGCCGAAAACGAAAGAGCTTGTTTTGACGAAAACTCGGCGGTGTCGGTCAGTTTGTCAGCGCAGGGGAGAGAGGGAAAAGTCGAAGCGTGCTCGCGTCAGCGCTTCCGACCAATGGGAGCGTCGGACGCGACAACTGACAAACGAAAGACATCGTCAGGTTTTCGTCAAAGCAAGCGTTAAAACAAAAGTGGCGCTGCACGTGTCAGTGACACGTCAATTGTCCTTTATGGAAGTGAATTTCAATTTTTGCATGATCGGATACCGACTATATAGCTATATCTGTTGCCGCTTTGCGTATGTGTATATGCTTTGCTTTTTTCCTGAGTAAAAACAGTTGGAAGTTAGCGTTTGTCATGTTTACTTTGTGTCCCCGTCTTTTTTGCTGTTTCTCTCTTGCTCCTCCTCTTTCTATATATATACATATATTATCGTAAGTATATTTGCACATTTCACGACGACTCTTTTAAACCAGTCTTGATTTTGGTTAATTCAATGATTAATCACGCGTTTTTTTTTTTTTGTTAATATTATTTGCGAAACCAGTGGTATATATTTTTCTTTTTTTTAATTTTCAAAACTCGAAGAGGGTTTTCCATCCACGTTTCGCACTACATTTTTTTTGGTCGAAGTCTTCGTTCCGTTCACTACTATTTGCAGTTCTCATGAAAATAGAAAGTATAGCTTTAACTTAAGTGTATCTGCACGTAGGCACATCCTTCAATGAGTATCTAGGTACGTACCTGAGGCGCGTCTTACCTGAGTAACTGTATCTTAGATACTCTGCTCAATTAACTTTTACAACCCTGGCAGTGAGCATGGCGTTTCACCGTGCTCCAATGCATAAAAACAACTTTTTTTTTTTAAGTTTGAACGATAGTAAGTATATTTTAAGCGTCGTCACCTGCCGAGTTTCATCCTTAAATGGCAGCGATTGGTTCTCCCAAGTGATTTGAGGAAGAGTCACTTCATATTTCTCAGGGTCAATTCAAGAAAGGCAAGATGTGGCTAGATACTCTATATATGTGGCGAGCCTCGCACATAGTTCCCCAGCCAATGCGAGTACGGAATCAGCCGATTAGGACAGCGAAAGAACGAATCACAAAGCAAGAGGAGTGAGCATTAATTATGACAGTGTGTCGGGTGCGGGAAGCAGCGATCAATCGACGCGCGCATCAGCCACCAAAGATGGCACTCACCATGGTTAGTGCGTTGCCGGCGAGACGACGGAATCCCCGCTTCCAGCTGCGGGAGCGAGACAACACAAGGTACTACACCGGGAGCAACAGGCGGTAACGAGACAGTAATAGCTGCGCATTGAGAGAGCGGACGCGGCGAACGGCTGCTCCTTGCTCGACGGCAACTTGCGCTGTTGCTGCGCGCGCGCGAGGGTCCGCCGTCGGTGGAACGGCGTCGTCGTCGGCGTGTAGTCAACTGCGGGGACTTTGTTAGCCGCTTCCCGCTCAGCGTAGCGTGTCTCGTGCCGCCTGGGTGACCGTGCGACGCCAGCCGCTTCGTAACGCAATTAGGGCCGCCGATATTGTCCTTTCCTTTGGCTTCGCTCCCGTTGCACCACGCGCCCAACGGCCGAAGCCTTGCAAGTGGCGCGGCGATCTTTTTCCCAGACGGACGACGAGGTCGCGGCGGGTGAGGGAGGGAGGGAGGCTGGCTGCACCTGTTGGTGATGTAGCTGATGCGGCCGTCCACCTGTTTGCGTGCGTGAGCTCGTTGCCTGTTCGGTGTGGTGACTGCGTATGCGTGCTCGATTTATATTTCATTGTTTGACTCTTGAGGAGTTTGGTCACCACAGTAGGCCAGTGGCCCGTACCCGTACGTCTGTGGCACCATGCAAGACATTATACACACACTTACACACGCAGATACACATAAATAAATAAAAACAATGGAACTGAAATGGGAAGGGGGAGGCAAAGTGACAGTCTGGTAAGCGCGGAGGGAACGCACAGAGTCCCTACAGAACTGCAATAATGTGCTCAGATGGGTCAGTTTGTACATTGCAAAGAGTATAAAGCGCAGAAAAAAAAAAAAAAAAAAAAAAACACGGACCGAGACACGAGACGACACAGGGCGCACTCTCAACTGAAGTTTATTTGTAAAAAGCACACGCTATCATTCCCAACGGGAACGCGCAATCATCAATAAATCCCTGCCCAGCTCACGTTTTAAATACTTATACTCGTCCGTAGACACGGCCAAAGACGTTTCGCTGACGCACTTGTTTCCCTAAGCCCTGATCTCAAAACCCTCGTGTAGTTCGCGTGACACCTCGTCTTTGTATTTTGCCAAAATTTGCCCCCAGGACTCCTTTACACTGATCTCGCCTTCCAGGCTGACTGTCGGCGCGTTTGTCAGTAAGCGCCATATCTGAATAGTGGGAGGCACTCACTTGATCGAATGACGTTTTAGCAAACGCCCACGTTTCACCGAATGGCACTTTAGCGAATAGTCGGACGCCGCAAAGCGGCGTTTTCGAGTAGCCCAAGCGGGTTCACATTTTTGTAATGAGCCGTTGCAGACTGTCGCCGCGAAGCGGCGTAAGCGCAGCGCGGTGCCCCGTTATTCGGTCAAATGTCGCTGTTCGCTAAAACGTCATTCGCTCATGTGATATGGATCCCAGAATAGTATGGATGAACGGTACGGTGACGCTCTGTGCGCGCAAACAGGGGTTAAAGAGCGCCATCACGGCTGTGTCGAAGTTCATCACACAGGGGAGGGAGACGCTGGTCAGGGCCACTTTCCGTCGGAGCGCCAAAGTGTCTCAACCTGCAGCTTTGAGCAACTGGGGAGTCCTGGTAACAGGGAGGGCGCTGGGGAATCTGCTCGGGACAGCGTATGCAGTGTGACGTTGTATAGATCTCTAGTGATGCAATGAGGCTAACTTGTGAGGGGTTCCATATTGTAGAACAGTACTCGAGCTGAGGAAGAACGAGCGCAGTAAAAAGGTTCTTGAGGGTACCGGCTCCGGCACCCCTAGAGGTTCGAGGGATAAAGCCTGGCATCCCCTGGCTCTTGATAACGCCTCGTTGATGTGTGTAGTGAATTCGAGTCGATGGTCGAGCGTAACGTTTGATGACTGCGGTGCAGGTCGTCGCCAGCAATGGTTAGTGCCGGTTGCTCATCAGGTTGTTGCCTGTGGGAGACCAGCATGGCAGAGCCTTTGGAAGAGTTGAGCGTAGGGGCTTCCCCAGGAATTAAAATTAAGGGGGGGGGGGGGGGGGGGGAGGGTCTAAACTTTTAGGGCGGGGGGGGGGGGGGGGGGGGTTAGAGGGGGCAGTGTGAATAGAGGAGTCGTTGCGAATTAAGGGGGTGCCTTCACAAAAAACAAAGGGGGAGGGGGGGAATCACTGGTTGAGCAGCAGAAGGTTTATCACTGACAAAAGCTAATTGTTGTGTGTATGTTTATACAGCAGGAAGTTAGTCTTCCTCAGTGGGCGTCTGGTGTCTCATCTGTAGATGAGCAATTTAGCCAGTGCGGTACAACCGCTAACCTGGGGTCTTAAACTTGCACCACGCAGTATACGAGGGACGTTCATGAAGTTCGTATTATTGTCACGAAGGAATAGAGATTCAGCACTCGAACTCGAGTAGAAGCTGAGACTTTGTCTACATGTTCGCCACCAAAAGTCACCCACTTTTTCCAGCGATGCACCATATGCCGGAGGCCATTGTTATAGAACTCCAAGTTTTGAGTGTTCAGGAATCGCTCCACTTCAGCAATCACTTGGTCGCCGCGTCCTTGAAATGCTTTCCTCTTATTTGGCCACACTAAAAGCGTCTGCGCCATTTAACCAAAGTGTCATAAACCGGAGCGTTGTCCCCGAACAACGCTCCCAGATTGGAATGAATATCCTTAGCATTGCTTCCCTTCAAATGAAAAAAAAAAAATAAAAAAATAAAAGATCACTGCATGTGTTTGGCACCGACGGGCGGTGCCATTCTGTTTCGACTACCTAGCGGCGTTCCGAGCTACTATAGCATGCGATGTTTCTATTGTGCGGAAACTAGAGGGACGCGCGCTCATGTTGATGCCCGTTTTGTTCCGTTTTCTTTTTCATTTTTTGTGCCGATAATACGAACTTTATGAACGCCCCGATACACGAACGCACGCCGGTACGATGCTCATCCAGATTGAAACGGGCAGCGGTGGGAATTGATATGAGATACCATTGGTGTATACGGACCAGGTCCTGTTGCAGCTCCCGATAGTGCCTAAGGCCTAGGGCAGGTTGTAGCAGTGTGACATCATCGGCGTAGAGAAATGGGGTAGATTTTAAGGAGAACACCAAGTCGTTCACGAAAACATTGAACAAAGTCGGGCCCAGTACGCTGCCCATGGGCACCCCAGATTGAACGTTTCTATGCCGGACGGATTGATTATTTTTATGTTTTAGCTGTTTCATTTTGTAATTTTTGCTCCTTTGTTCGTATTCGTTCCCGTTCCCCTCGCTTCACTCGAGTAGGCTGTTAGAGCCCCGAGCTCGGGCCACCTAGACAGAAAGCAACACCAACTAGTGCAGTCAAGGCCTGCAAACATTCTCTTCCATGAAACGTCACCATACTCGGACGATGCCAACTCAGCAATATGACTCGAGCCTGTTGTCGAGCGTCCTTCGACGCGTTCATTGGACAGTAGGCCCAAGCACCCGCGTTTGATATGTCTTGGTTCAATCTCACTGTGATGATTATAATAAACAAGCTTTGACTCCGTTGTAGAAAGCCGCAGCGCTGAATTTCTTACGTCGCCTACAGAGAGCCAACACTGCAGGACAAAGATTGGACACTAACGCATGCAGCGTCAGCGTTCGGCTGGAATTCGCGTTCGGTCCGTGAGAACACGAGCACTCGCCCAAGGCTGACACATTAACGCTCGTGACCGACGCGTGACAGGCGCGCCGGCCCTCATTAGGTGAATGGAGAAAACTCCGGACTTTCAATGTGTTGGCCCAGGCCTCAGAGATAAGACTTATGTTTCCAAAAACCTTTCTCTCTCTCCCTTTTTCTCTTTTTCTCCGTTGTTGGATCGGAATTCCTCGAACGCGTTCCTTTTAGGCCTCTGGCGTTGGCAGAACTGGAACAAACACGTGCTACACTCAATGATCGCCCACCTCGTGTTTTTTGCTCTTTTATTTTTCAACCATGAGTGTGCGTTCATTCTGGATTTTACAATATGGTTCACGCGTCCCCTCCCCCCCCCCCCCTCTTTACCCCCCCCCCCCCCCTTCCCCTTTTCCCTTTTCCGTAACCTCCACAGAACCCGGAGTAGTTTGCGCAGTAGTACGCAGAACGCGCATTCGCCCGGAATATCACTGGCGCATATCACTCGCAAATCACTGGCGCGGGAATACTGGCGTATTCCCGCGCCAGTGATATTCTGTAATAACCGTGGTAATGGTCTATGACTCTATATATATGTCTTAAATACAGACTGTGTACGCACGGCTCGTAATGAACTCCCAGTGGCTCCAGGATTAACGGTTTGAGTTGAGCTAGTTTGTACATGGTCATTCATGGTGGGGAAACAGCTTGGACACTATCGATTATACAGAGACAGGACAAGACACACGTGGCTTTGTGTGTCTGTGTCTTGTCCTAGCTGTCTCTGTGTAATCGTTTAGTGTTCAAGCTCCATAATATGTATTACCCTGCACTTGATGTGGGGCTTCCTTTTAATAATAAGGTCCTCTGCTCGCGCTTCTTCCGGTGGCTCATGTTAACAAAATGGTGCATAATAACAGGAAGACAAGGGAGTACACATGACGAGCGCTAAACTGCAGCTGAAAATGTGTTAAAAAAGCGAAGCCCCCCAGCAACAACCGCCCCCATCTCTTTAGGCGGTGGTTGTGGCTGGGCTTCCTTATTGGTCATGTCTTTACGTGAACAACTAAAAAAGGAAAAAAAAACATTTTTGTTGTACAACACAAAGTCGACATATCTTAGTATAAAATAGTTATTGATTTGAATAAATTACCGGGGCTGCATACAGTGCCATATATGACGCGAAAACAGACTTTTGAAGAACATTTCCAAAGGCTGTCTAGAACAAAATATTTTAAGCACTGGTTTATAGCCGCACCAACACCCTGCACGAAACGTATTTATTTTTGTTGTCAGAGTAAAAGGTCACGATCTGAAGTGTTAAGCGAGGGCACCAGAATAATAAAAACATGTTTTCAACAAAATGTCTGTTTCATGTCACGAGTAAAAAATATCAAGATGTTCTGGAAATTTTTTTCTAGTGCCAAAAGTCTCTCGGTCTTCGTGCTCGAAACTTGTTCACTCTGGAACAAGACAGAGAAGCACTGGCATGTCTGGATGGTGATGTCTCAGTCTTATGGCATTTTTATATCTATATATATATATATGAAGGCGTAAGTATATAACTGAGAAAAAAAAAAAAAAAAAAAACCTTAGTGAAAACAGCGACAACGGACGATCTAATCTTCGACGTTTCGGCCGGAGATTTAAACGACGACACCCCTGCCTCCTGCTGTGGTCACGACCGAGGGGAGCAAGACATATGCCAGAACTGTCAGACCAAAGGTCAGCTTCCAGATGCCGAAACCCTGGGCGCTCTCAACGCACGAAGTTCCGTTGCACACACTGTAACGTGTTTTCGTGCATCACATCTCAACGCAATAGTTTTAAGTCTTTCTACAGCTAGGAAACGTATGTATATCGCAATAAAGGTAATATTCTCGATATCTTAAATTCTACCAGATTCCGTGTGAAATAAATCCCATTGTGCAATATATTGCACATGGCACAGCCGGAAAACTAAGAAATGTACACTCTTAGAACTTTTTTTTTTTTTTTTGTGATCAACACAGCCAACTGATCCTAAGAAGTAAGCCAGCTTCATTTAATTCACACAGTTATTTGCTCGGTATATATATATATATATATATATATATATATATATATATATATATATATATATATTATTATTTTTTTTTTTTAAGAAGAAGAAGTAGAAGAAAGGAGGGGCACTAGGTTACGTCAGTTCTGTGAGCTAATTGATTTTTTTATAAACAAAAATAAATCAGGTTTATCTTGAATCAAGGCAATTTGATTTAAATCATTGTGGCTAGAAACTAATGATTCTTTACCACTCATGTATTTTTGAACATGGCAGATTGGTTTGATAGATTCGTCCGATCACTGATAACAATAAAGACGAATTACTGTATAACAGTGCAGAAGAAAAAACGATTCTGTTCACGTAAAGTACACTTTACTTAAAACATTTTCAATGCTATAATCCCCGCCATACTAGAACAAAAACAGCCTGATTTTTAGTTAGTTAAAACTTTGATTCTTCTTTCTGATTTCTTTCTCGTTTTTTTTTTTTTTGCGTTTTGATTAGCTGACGAACGCAATGGAAAGTAGAAATCAAGCCCAACGATTCGATTTGCTGAGAACCGCGCTTCTTTGTGCTCATGTTGGCGACGAGATGTTTTGGTGGCGCCACTTCGCGACCGCCCTCCTGTGACGCAGCTTGTAGGATGCGAGCAGACGACGCGCTATGTCAATGCGCGGAGTGGCTGTGCTAGGGATGTTGCGAACTTTTTTCGAACTGAAGTTTCGATGATCGATTCAAGCGTTTCGTAAGCTTCGAAAGATTTCAAATTTTTGAACTTTCCATATCGAGAAATTCGACGGAAGTCGAATTTTCGACCTTATTAAACTAAGAAGTTCGACGCTTTTTAAAATTTCGAACTTTTTATGCTGCAAAATTCGATGCTTGTCGAACTTCCGAACTTGATAGACAAAAAAATTCGATGATTTTCGACCTTTGGAACATTTTGCACTAAAAAGTTAGAATCTTTTCAAAATTTCGAACTTCCTACGGTAAGAAATTCGATAATTTCGAACTTTCGACCTTATTAATCACTAAAGAATTCGAAAATTGTCGAACTTTCGATTCCTGAAAAGTCAAATGTTCGACGAACTTCGAATTTTAGGGTAAAAGTTCGAAGTTCGTCGAACTTCAAAAGGCCGGCGGGCGGTTTCATTTGGATTCAAGCAGTGAGGTACATTCGTACTTTTTTTCTCCGCAATTTTACATGCGGTGCCGCATTCCTTCCGAAAGACAATGCCGTTTATTTCAATCGTTTAGGATGCTTGGTTTTAAAGAAATAGGTTCTCGAAGGAGCGAGGAAGGACGGCGGGTTTTTGACAATTGTCGTTTGTGCCATATTTCAAGCACGCTATAGTCGAAGCTATTTATGGTAGAGATGTTAAACTTTTTAAGAATGATCTATGTATAGCCTAGGTAAGTGTCGTCTTAAGATATGATTATTGTTGTTCAAGACGAGTTTCGAAACAATATTCAGACATGTACCTACGGGCAATTATGCCCTAAACTTGGTAATTTTTTTCGCCTACATTGTTTAAGGTATCGCATTTAAATTAACACCAGAGACAGTACATATCATTACCATCTGCAGAATGCAAAATAATGTATTTATTGTTTTTTTTCACGTTGAGGAATAAATTAACTCATGTGGGTATATTTCTGAAGTTGTTCAAGTTCAACACGTCATAAAAAAATATTCTTTTTCTCATTTTACGTTTTTGTGACGTGTTTCTTTTGGCCTGTACACATTTTGGTAGGAGAAACTTGTTTCATAGTTCTGAACCTCTGAATATGCAAGAATTCAACACTTCCGGTGGGTTCTTGATAGTTTTTTTTTTCTCCAGCTTTTACTTTTTGCATTTATTGTCATGCTTATTTATTGATTAATTTTTACCAATGGCACAGTTATTTAGGTCGAAAAGACATAGCTTTGAACTTCCGAGCCACCGAGCATGTGACGAATAGTGCCTTCTGACAACGAGTTTCTAACAATGACCATCTACGCGATCTTTTATGCAGTGAAGAGCGACAGTAGCTATACATATATGCATAAATAATTTCAGATTAAAATAAGCTCGACTGTGCCCTCTTTCCCCGTATTTCTTTCTTTAACAGTCCGAAATATATGTGAGGGGGAGGGGGGAAGGAGAGTGGAGCCCCCCCCCCCCTCCTCCCCCCCCCCGTTTTTCATCTTCTAACGCCACTGGTATGGTAGAACGCTCTTCGACCTCAAGTTGTGTCAGCTTGGAGATCGGGAATGAAATTCGCAAGAAATAGTGTAAGAAGAAAGAAAAAAGGGGACATGATGACAACGTCTTAAACTCAGCTGGAGTTTGAGACGTTGTCCTGAGCTGAGTTTTTAGCTGAGTTGAGTTTGAGACGTTGTCCTGTCCCCTATTTTCTGTCTTCTTACACTTTTTCTTTCAAATTTCATTCCCAGAACTGAGTTTGAGGCGTTGTCCTGTCCCCTTTTTTCTGTCTTCTTACACTTTTTCTTTCAAATTTCATTCCCAGTCTCAGGATTTTGCATCATGTAAAAACTAAACCTACTATATGCCAGCGTCACCCGGGCGGCGTTCGATCGGATTACTACCAGCGTGTAAGGGGGTAGGGGGGCAGTTTGCCAGATCGCTTCAAGGTTTTTCTGAGCCTCAACCACCTGCCTGCCTTTGGCCGTTTCGAACTGGATGAGTATCGTTAAACGGTGCGTTTGTAGGTTCACTACTTCGTGATGCACGTACGCCCGGCTGGCGGTCACAATTACTGATCCATTGTCACACGTCACTGTGCACTGGCAAATATTCCAGCACATCCGGGACACTCGTCGTCTCATTTAATTGCCTGACCAACTTCGCGCAGTCTAAATATCACACCCGAACCTTTCTAAACCTGATTTCGTGAAAACCAGTGAGGCGTGAAAACGTTATTTGAAGCTGATCGAAACTGTGGCGGAACATGAAAACCGGACTTCGAACTTTATGCACTTGGACTTCAAAAAAATTTAAAACCTACGTAGATTTTTTTTTTTATTTCGCCCTAAAAGATAATTGAAACCTTCGAACTTTTCGACTTTTTGTAGAAAGAAATTCGAAATCTTCTAATTTATCGAACTTTCTGTCTTTAAGAAATCAAAACATTCGAATTTTAGATTTAGAGAAATTCGAAACATTAGAATCTCTCGAATTTTATATTAGGCAAGTTCGAAATCTTCGATTTATCGAACCTCAAGTAAACAAATATTCGAAATAATCGAACCCGAACTTTTAGAAACCGTGAGAGCTTCGAACTTTTCGAAATCGAAACCCCTCGATTTTGGAAAGTTGCGAATTTTTCGATTTCGAACCTCCGTACGGTCGAAAATATCGAATCCTTTTGAAATCGAACATCAATTCGGTTCGAAAATATCGAAACCTTTCGAATTCAAACCTAGGGTGGTTCGCGGCATCACTCTATGCTAGTTCGCACCTTTACCGCCTAAAAACGTCTTATTTAGTAATGAAACACGTATAACGTTTTTGTGAGCGATCTTTCTAATGAGTAACAGCGCCTCAAGGTTGCTTTTTATTTTAGAAAAGACAAACAAGACAACTTTAAAATGTTTATAAACAAGCCTAGAGTTTTACATTACAGCTTGCGCGGCGTGAGTTAGGGCTTACACAGCCTCTCTGATTCTTATTCTTCCGGATCAGTGGAGGCTGCTGTAAATAAAGTTTTGCATTCACCAGAGTACAATACGTGCTGTCTTTTCAGCTGTGCCGCGCACAGTTGTGTTGCAAAGCGCCGCACACTTGTTTCAGCTACGTTGAGCTTGCCGATGCCGACGCTTCTATCCAAGTGTGACTCGGCAGTTGCTGACGAGCAAAGGCTCTTCAGAAACTGATGTTTAGAACCTCCCGAATCGGATACGTAGCAGAGGAGTTTCTCACATCGCGACTTCTGCTCGAAAAAAAAAGCCCAAACATTTTCATAAATTCTTAAATTATCAGCCATGGCCCGGCAGATTCAGGCGATTGATTAATTTGTTCTATCCTATTTTTACTAAGAATTGTTTACAAACTTAAAATAGCTCTCTAAGAAACGCATAACTCGTTATGCGCATTTGGGTCCGCAAAACTTAAACATACAAACGATAGTAATTTTTTGGACGCTCGCACGTTTTGCTTCGATCGGGTGAATAACCAGGGATTTAGTTGAAACGATTAAAAAAGCCAGCCACCACTTCTTTCTGCCAGTTATTTTGAGGAAATGTTTGTTTATCGGTTTGCAAAATTCTTAAAGGATTCAATTCGGAACTAATACGAGACTAGTACTCACAGAACACATTTGAACCAACAGCATGAACGGAGTCGCTTTCACTGATGCGTTTACTACAGACGCGAGAGGTTCTCGAATTTCGCTTTACTATTTTCAATTTGATAGGTCATTTCTTTCTTAGTTTTATTTTGTCCGAATCATAATAAAAGATGCACCCTATTCGCCGTGGTAGATGTCGTAGTGGGATAAAGCATTGGGTATTCTATTTTAATATTTCAGCCCTTTGCCCTGGGGTATGAGTACAGCACCACCATCCGCGCGTTTCGGCACCTCAGCGCCAAAAGTGTTATACTTAGGGCTGGGCAAATGATCGATTAACCTACCGATTAATCGATTAATGCTTTAATCGCGATTAATTTTTTAACTGGTTAATCGGTAAAATTTAGACGAACCAAAAAAAAAACTCAAAATTAAACACTTCCATAACGCAGACGTGGACGAATACGCCTGTACGAAGGGTGACCTTTAGGTCAAATTTTAGAACAAGGTAAACTGTACAGGGGCGATATTATTATAGCATCCGATTAAGTACAGAGGTTACGCATGTCCCCGGCCATTTCAACGTAGTTCGAGTGTCTGTTTAGCGCAGTAGAGATTATTGTGAACAATGAAAGGAAGCCGCTCTTTCTAGAGAATATCAACGAACATCTTTGCCTCACGCGGCAAAAGTAATATTTAGCGAAAGTTCTATGATACTCTTCTTAACTACATATCGAGATTAATTCATAATCTAAGTTGTACATTGCACCGTTTATCACAGATTCAGCAAAAAAAAAAAAAAAAGACTTCTTTTTTAATATTTTGCAATGAAATAAACGAGACCGATTAATCGATTAATTAATCGATTAAAGGGTGGCGATTAATCGGGTTAAAACTTTTAATCGACGCCCAGCCCTAGACTTATACTTCGTCTCACCCTAGCATCGACTTACCGCGAAGGCTGTGCTAGCGCGAGCGGCCAGCCTTGACTGCCTTGACTAGAGCCCTTGCTGCACGAGCGCTCGTGCAGCCGCCGCGGCTTCATTCAAAGCGGCTAACTCGCGCTTTTGCAGGCGCGGATAACAATAGTCCATACTAAGGTGAGACGAAGTATAGTTGGCACGACTGCGCGTGCCACGTGCGGTTTCAAACTTTGGTCAAATGACCTACTACAAATATCACTTCACCAAATAAGCACAGCGCGTGAAACAGGTTTCGCCGCGCGTTACCCGAACAGCGCATGAAGCGAGCTGAGGAGCCGAGGGATCCAAGATCTGCGCGTTCTCTCGCAGTCTGTCCTACCCGTGACGTCACAAACGACGATGATGATAGCTAGAGAAGGCACCCCCTGTAGCTCGCACACGATATATGTCTTGCTTGACGATCCTTTGATTTAAATGCAAAACAAATGCACGTCGAAAGCACCAAATGATAGATAAACGGCAAATTAAAACTATTTTCGGGAATATTTTTGCGGGAAAGGTTTGATTGAAATCATCTTAGTAAAACTGGCCTGATTTAAATCATGACCTAAATCATAACTTAAATCATGTTCTAAATCACGATTTACATAATATTCATTTGTATTCTCAACCCTGATTAAGAAAACGTGACTCTCAGAACTTGGTTGAAATGGGCTCGATTTAAGCCGTATAGACAAAATCGAAGCCCAAACAAAGTTTCATGCAGATTAGCCCAATGTTTACACACCTACATTCTAACAAAATAAAAAAAAAAAACAAAAAAAAATCTTTTAGTGAAAGTTACAGTAATGCGATCTGTGCAGGTGAGTTTTATACGGCCAGGTGGAATGGGGAGTCATGATAAGTGCGATGATTAACTAAAATGTGTTAATTAACTTTTTAATTGGTGAAAATAAGCATGCGGTTTCAATTATTAAATCGCTGAGATTCACGAAAAAAAACTACACTTTATATCAGGAGTTGTGTGCAGCAAACGCAAAGGCATTGGCGCGGGCACGTGGCTTTCAGATGTGCTTTGTTTTCGCGAGTGCTCGTGAAAGGAAAGCAAATATGAAAGCCAGGCCTTCGCGCCTGCGCTTTTGCCTCTGCTGCACGCAACTCATGAGATACAGTATAAACCAGTGAATTTTAGGACTTTGAGCGCGTGGAAGCGCGGTCCTTGTGAAAACGCGGAAGATAATAATAATAATAATCAGTCAACCAACCAATCAATCAATCAATGTTTTTATTGAAGTGCCCAGGAACAACCTTGCGGTCTTAGTACAGGTGCACTCAGGAAACATGAAAAACAACACTACACACAACAAACAAGCAGTAAACAATAAACACTTAAAAAAGATCACATATGTCACATAAACTCGCTAGGCTATACCACCACGATAGCGAAAGGAAAGGAAAGCGAGAGTATAAAAATTGGTTCTGAGCAACTTAATCAGGTGCAAAAAATGGGAAGCCAAATTTAGGTGAGGAACTTTAGCGCTCTGATGAACTCCGGTGTTTTATTGTTAAATATATCAATAGAGTCTCTAAAAGAAGAATTGTAGGTGTGCCCAATTCTCGACATGGGGTCGTGAAGATTAGTTACGGGAGCATTGTAGAAGGATGCATTTTGCCGTGTAGTTTTTACGGGAATTTTCAAACGCACATTTGATATCAATGATGTGCAGTCAGTGATGCCATGAATAAGTTTGTACAGAAATAGGATGTCGGCATGTTCTCTCCTACGCCGCAGGGTGGGCAATGCCAAGCTATGTTGGACTGGGACTGCTGGATCATCGTTTGAGGTAGACGCATTGCGCGACGATGATGATGCAAACTTTTATTATAATATGGAAATATCCGAAGGTGGGTGAAACGATGTCTGTAGATACATAAGAACTTGTTCTGAACATGTTCGATTCTAGCCGAGGTTGTCGCGCAGATTCCATTCCATACAACAGAGGCATACTCGACGTGTGGTCGACATAAAGCACTGCACAGTGTGACAAAAGTACTAGGGTTATTAAATTTTTTAGTAATGCGGCACGTGATACCAAGCGTACGTAAAGCTGAGCTCACAATATGGTCAACATGACTCGAAAAGCGTAATGTACTATCAAATACAACTCCAAGGTCTTTGATTTCATTCACACGTGTCAAAAGAACTGAGTGAATGTCATAGGAGAATATAATATTATGTGTCTTTCGAGTGTAGGACATGGCTTTAGTTTTCGAACTATTTAGTTTTAGGGCATTCTGATTGCACCAGTTTTCAAATGCATGTACATCATTTTGTAGCAGAACACAGTCGCGTTCGTCTCGTACCTCTATAAACATCCTAATGTCATCTGCATATTGTAGAAAGGAGGAGTGACGGATCACAGCCGAAACATCATTCACAAAAACTGAAAACAGAAGGGGGCCAAGAACGGAACCTTGAGGTACACCCGTCGTAGCCTGATAAGCAGCAGACGAATTACCATTCGAGCTGACGAAACACAGTCTATCACGCAAGTAACTTTTGAGCAATAAAAGTAACGACCTGTGGACATCAAGCCTTGACAGCTTTGCCAGCAACATGTCGTGATTTACAAGAGCAAACGCTTTGCTTAGATCAAAGTAGATTACATCAAGTTGGCCTCTATTAGAGACGACCTGAGCAGCAGTTGACATGAAACAAGTGAGGTTAGTCGTGGTTGAGCGACCCGCCATAAAACCATGTTGGCTAGGGATGAGAGAATGTTTGAGCTTAAACGACAATGTTTTGTGTAAAGCTGTTTCGAAGAGTTTTGAAAATGTACAAAGAAGAGATATAGGCCTGTAATTTGAGACGCTTGTTCTTGAACCGGACTTATGTACGGGTACAACAAGTACTCAGTTTTCCACAAGACGGGAAACACTTCGGTTTTTACGCAGTTGTTAAAGATGTGTACCAAAATAGGGATAAATATTGCACTATAGGCCTTCAATAGGACCGACGGAATGCCGTCATGGCCAGAAGACAAAGACGGCTTCATCTTCTTTACACACTCATGTAATAGCTCCTCATCAAAAAACGCAATACAGGTTGAATTACTAGAGGCAGCTGGCGCGGCGTTAATGGGAGAGTTCGGTTGATGCCTAAATACGGACTGGAAGTGGTGGGCAAAAATTTCGCAAACATCTGTGGTCGAGTTTCCCTGTGAGTTCAGCAATGTGATCTCCCTCCCACATTTTGTCTTTGATCGAGACCGAACGTATTTCCAAAATTCCATGGGATTCTGAGTTAAATGCAGCTCAACAGAATTAACGTACCTCTGACGATCACGCCTCATAACTTCCCTGCATGAAGACCTTAGACGCCTAAATTCTGATTTCCATCCAGGGAGACCGTTCTTTTTAAATTTTCTGTGAGCGTGCAATTTCTTATTCATTAATCTGCGTAATTCACGTGAGAACCAAAAGGGAAACCTAGAACCTGCGGTTCTCCGTAACGGGATAAACTGGTGCATCCCTTCTCGAACGATGCGTGTGAACTCACGAACCTGTTCATCGACGTCAGTGCATCGAATGATCGATGACCAATCGTATTCGGCAAAATGGTTGTATAAACCAACGTAGTCTCCAGCGGAAAAATTGTGACTAGACACATTAGAATGACTCTGTAAACAACGCCTCATGCCCTCTCCAAGAGCTACCACGATCTCCTCGAAACGACAACACATGTAAACTCTTTCAATACCGCTCCCATAATAACTCATTCATGTTTTCTCCCTTAATATTATGTATAACAGAATGGAATAACTTGCCAGATCATCTTGTAACCAACTTAGATATTACAGCGTTTGAAGAAATGTGCGTGCTTTTGTTCAATGAGTAGGGAACATATGTTTGTGTATATATATATATCTTGTTTTATTTTGTGGTTAGACGAGATGTGGTTGTGTTAGTGTTCTTACGTTATGTTTTATATTGTATTCCCATTTATTGCCACCCCCTCATGTAATGCGTCCTCAAAAGACGCCCTTGAGGTAAATAAATGAAATGAAATGAAATGAAATCTCCAGAGGGGGGTGATATGAATAATAATAATAATAATAATAATAATAATAATAATAATAATAGTAATAATAGTAATAGTAAATTTATTTACGCTGTGTTAGTTCAAAACAGCAGAAGGCAGGTTCGTCTAAGCCAACAGGGGCTTGTGGGACTGAACCTAAAGGTTACCATGATTCACAGGAGAGTTTCAGAAAGTAATAGAAAAAAAGACAAAAACACAAGGCAATAAGAAAGCACCAGTTCAGAGTCACACTTCATCAAAAGTCAAATTTCAAAGGATCAAGTTCATGCCAAGCAGATTAATAGAGTATTAGAAAATGAACACGAACGTGTATTGCAGGGAAGCTAAAGTAGTTACTCGTATAGCAACACGTTAGAGTGTGCCACTCACATACAAATAAATGAGAACAATAAATGATAGACAAGATAGTTTCTGCGCGAAACAATAAATAATTTACAAAAAAAAAAAGATCACTTTGTTTCTTCGTTGATAAATATATTGCGTAGTTCTTTTTTAAGTTTTTTTTTTTTTTTTTAAGTAAAGTTCGAGAGACTTGGTGGTACCTCGTTGAAAATGTGAGGGACATAAAATGAACGCATGTTTTTCCCATACCGTGTATAACATGTTGGAACGGCGTAGAGTGGAACTTTCCGCAATTGCCGCGTGGCGGGGTGAGGAGATTTAAAGTTGTCCTTCCAGTT
Organism: Ixodes scapularis; assembly: GCF_016920785.2. NCBI lineage: Eukaryota > Metazoa > Arthropoda > Arachnida > Ixodida > Ixodidae > Ixodes > Ixodes scapularis. The sequence continues at coordinate 93,035,199 of NW_024609846.1, forward strand.
GTAATTGAGCACTACCGTCTCTAGGAACAAATATTGACAGTTCTGCATCGATAAAGTTTGAAATAAATCTAAATTGGAAACACTCATGCCATAGCACACATTTCTCAAAATTCCTCTTAAGATACCGTTCACTTTTTTGTGCCATAGTCTCGAGCATTGGCCAAATACAGTTATGCCATAGCGCAAATGTGTGTAGGCTAATGAATAAGCTATGCGCTTGCGCAAACCGAAGGGCACGAATGTTTTGATGTTATAAAGCAAACAGGAGACACTCCTAAGTTTAGCACAGATTTTAGTGAGATGCGAATTCCATGATAGATGAGAGTCGAAGAGAATGCCAAGATATTTCACTGTGTCAGAATATGGAACTTTATCACAATGGCACGGGAAACAATTAGATTTGTGTAAAAAAAGTGGAATATTTAGCGAAACAACTTTCAAAGGACTGTGGAAGCATACGAGCTTTGTTTTAGATACATTTATAGCAATCAGATTTTGATTAAACCAATCAATGAGCTCATTACAAGATCGTTGAAGCATCTCCATTGCTTTTGGGTATGAAAGATGATGAGTCAATACAAGGGTATCGTCAGCGTATTGGTATATCATACAGTTGGTAACTGCGCTAGCCATATCATTAACATAGATGTTGAATAAGAGCGACGAAAGTATAATAATAAAAATAATAATAATAATAATAATAAATCTTTATTTAATGTGTAAAAAACACAGTAGTCTTCACTTTGGTACACACAATAAAAAAGTAAAAATCAAGCGAACAAACAGATGCATAAGAAATGAAAAACCGCGCGGGTGCGTTTTAGCTCCGAAAGTCTCGTGCTTGTTGCACGAGCGGTGACCTTGGGGCACCACACTGTTTCCCATGCGCTCCACGTTTTTTTCTTTAATTTACTGATGTAGTGGTTTTCGACGACGCCCACAAGTTTCTGATTGTAACGATATGTTTATTTTCACGAAATGAAATAAAGTTCATGAACAGATTTCAGTTAATTAACCAACTTATAGTACTCAGACCGCGTTATTGTCTGTAACTATGCATGCACTAGGGTGCCGTTGAGGCAGCCTATAACTTAGTCTGCCTCAACGGGTGACTTGTCTCCCAGCTGTAGATGAAAAATTTAGCCAGTGCAGTACAACCGCTACCCTGGGGTCTTTAACGTGCATCACGCAGTTGTTATATACGACTGCACGCCGGTACGATGCATGCTCATCCAAATCGAAACGGGCAGGGCTTAGGATTGAACCCAGGATCTCTGGGTTCTGCAGCGCGAGCTTTCGCTCCACGTGCTCCGAGATGGTGTACGCTAGCTCACTCGGCCACCGATCCTTTTTTTTTTTTTTTTTTTTTTTTTTTATTGCTCATTTTTTTTTTTTTTTGAAAAATAAATAATTGTAATTTAAGAAGGCAGGGCGACGGTAAGAATGACCGGGGCCCGGGAAGGAGGAAGCAGCCGGAACGCTAAAGAGAGAAGGAGGTTTCCTCCTCTCTTCTCCAACGTTCCGTCTGCTTCCTCCTCCACGGTCAGTCTTACCCTCGCCCTAGCTTCTTAGGTATAAAAACAAGCAAACATACAAACAAAAACAAACAAACAAACATGTATTCTTTATTATAGCAATTTCGCATAATTATTTTAGATTATCGATACTTTCGAAGACTTTCTGTGCTACATGCGCCTCTAGAATTAACAAAAAGTAGCGTAAGTGCCCACCATAAACACACACAATATATATATATATATATATATATATATATATATATATATATATATATATATATATATATATATATATATATATATATATATATATATATATATATATATATTTTACAAGAAAATTTTATTACAAAAAACTTCGAATCCGCGTGCGGCTTATCTGCGGGAAGACACGGAAGCGGAGCCGTCGAGGCCTCTATGGTCGAGGCCTGCAACGCCTGCAACTTGAGACGACAGACTTTCTTTCTCGTCTCCGGAAACTTATCTTTTATTTTACTCAAGCCGCCGCTATGCCGTTACGCCAGAACGCCGTATGACCTCGCTTGTGGTTTTTGTTTCAAAGTCGTGCAATGGGTCACGTATCACATCCTCGCATCGGTTCTCACTGAGCACGAAAACATAAAAGAAATGCCTAATTTTTTTTTTATTGCTTCGCAGACTTCGGTTGCGCGATTTTGCTTCCAATTAGGATACTTTGCACGACGAGCGTACATTGTCTGTGAATTTTTAAAGCTTTGCCGACTTTATCGAACACACTTTCTTCTGCATCGAGGCACTCGGAATCTTTCTTATTGCCGCTGAAAATATCCTTGTTGCGCGAACCACTACAGCGTTTCATCAGAACCGTTAAAAACAAGGCCATATCTATTAAACAAAACGAAACCTTTATGGTTAGTGCCAGATTTCCTTGTAAAGACGCTCAAGGAAACGTGTACGGTGTAGCTATCTCTGTGTCGTAACGCATCAAGGGCGCGTCAGAGGGGAGAGCGCGCTTATTTCTACGGTTAGTTAAGTTGTTGCGCTGAACCAGGCTCATCCAGAAATATCTTCCTCGTCTTTTCGGCAGGAGTGACCAATCGAAACCATCTGCGAAAAAATTTCTCCGCACAACCGCGCCCTCCAAGAAAAGGAAGAGAGAGAGCGCCTACGAAAGGGGAAAGTGAAAGAGACTGCATGGGATCAACATGGCCGACGCTCGACTGCTGCTCGCTCTGATCTCCGTGTTCCTGATCGTTTATCCTGTACCCGGAGAGGATTCGCACAGCGGAACCGGTGCGTATATTCCCTTCGATCAGAGCGGTGATCCATTTTAGCTCTCACGTCACCATCGACGGGATCATTAAGGGTTTAACAGCGTGCGTAGCCCCAACCTGAGCGACTTGCCTGACTTGCCTCCTACGGGCACTTGAACTCGGACGGATGTCGGAATCTAATGTTCTGGTGTTTTATTAAACTATCGTCTTCATGAGGCGCTTTGGAACAAATTTTAACGTTCGGAGCCGGGATTTGGTAGTGTGTCGTGTTTCCGAAGGAGGCGAGGTGATGCCCGGCCAACTTTCGCTCTTAGTTTCTCTTTCCGGAGTGCTTCACGTCATGGACGGATCAAGTAACCGATTGACCCGTCGTTTTTCCGGCAGCTTTTGCGCGTTTAGTAGCGCTTTTGTGATGATGTGCTTGTACGATCTGGATTTTAAAAGAGACGTAAGGCAACGTAGCGGCGTGCACCTCAAACGGTAACTGTCTGGCGGTACCACGTATAAATTTCACAATATTGCTGATTTTAGAAATTTTTTTAATGTTCTCGTACAAGTGTACGTTTGCAATAGGGTCTGTCGAAAGTGGAACAGAAATTCAAACTTCTAGCAGGCAGACTAATTTCTCTCAAGGTCCCTCGCAACTTCAGGAAGTAATAAATATCCGGTGTTTAAGTTGCCATGACTCTAGTTTTTGATGTGCCATTGATTTATTGGGCATTACGAGTTAGTTTCTTTACTGCACATCGCACTTTTTCTCGAACATGCAATTTTGTGGCCGAGAGATGTCTTACAATTTTAATGGACTCGAGCGATTACCTCGACAAAGAAATAAGAATAAGAAATAAAAGTAGTGATTTTCCTATTACAATGTGGAATCCTGAGTAGATCCAGGAGCTACTAAAATGCCCACTTCGACCATTTTATTTTAGGAAAAGTACATTATCTCTCTCTCTCACTCTTTGAGTGGTGGCTGTTCAGAGGCACACAAAAACAAACATGACCAAACTTCCAGGAGAAGTATGTTACTTCCGGTTGACTAATGTTTTGGCTTGCTTTTGAGAACCTGCAGTGATTAGCACATAGTTCAGAAGTCTCCCCAACGAGGACCAACTGTGGTACTTCTTGAAATTTACTTATACGGTATCGACATGCCTTCCTGATCGCTTGGATAAAAAGAAAGAGCACTTGTTCCTCAAAGACATGACAAATCTGCCGAAGGTATCGTGGCTACTTATTCAAGCTGCCTGGTCCATACACCTAAGAACGACTTAAAATCTACGAGTCATTATATGCGTTCAGCTAGTTCGTAAACAGCGAGGCATCGGCGGTGGGCACCTACCTTCCCCAGGCACCGAAGATACGTGCCAAGCTTCCCCGCAGGGTTCGCTGAGCCGGGTCTTGGCTTTAGCATACAGTCTTCCGACTTTAATTACGCTTACTTCAGTGCGACATCAGTCTCTCTAGTGCTCTGACTTGCTTGCTTTGGTATTCAATGTTTCTTTCTTTGAACACCATGTCACCTTGCATTTTTATGTGCTGTAATTGGCCCGGTTGAAAGAACTCCACTTATGACATTTTGTTTGTGCTGGTGCACTTCGGCCGCTCAGAAGCATGACACGGGCATTTCTAGAGCATATATCTCTCATGCAATTGCTCACTAGTAAACCAAGAGTCTTCGCACACCCACCCAAACACAAGGTAAACATGGGAGAACCGGAAGTATTACCTCTGACATGGCTGCCTGAAGTGGTGCAAACACCCTGTATAGCTCTGCAGGATGTCGGGACATATATCTTGATGAAGGTGGATTAACGGCGGAAAACTAGGGTGATCAGTGTCTAGCATTGAACATCTCGATGACTAAACATAGTTTTTAGTTTTCGAAAGAAATAGATTTTCAAAAATCTTGAGACATAAAAAAAATCTCATTTTTATTTTTTGCAAAAAGAAATGAAAGCAAATATTTGCCATTTACAGCTTTGTAAAAAAATTCTACTGCAGCAAAAAACAGTTATGTCTGCTGCCCTGAACAGGATGGGTCAAATGGATAATCGTTTCTTTGAAGGGGCCGCGTAGATCGCTTCCTTAATGCATCACGCTAAGTTTTCGTATGGGGAGGGTGAAAAAATGTTGCATTTTGTGTATCCAATCAAAATTTCAAACAATGAGCTTATTTGTGCTAACTCAAAAGTTAAGAGTGTGAATTTGCCACCTACAGTGCAGAAGTGGTGGCAAAAGGCATCTGATTGGCACAGCAGCTGACATATGGTGGCACGTAAGAGTGCAGCTGGCTCGAGAGCCTAGATTTAAAAAAAGGAAAACAATCAAACCACACAGAGAGTTAGCAGTTCAATGGTGAACACATTCTGCACAGACTGCTTGCACGTGTGTATGCGTCTGTTGTCACGTTGCGAGGAGGATAGCGGGTTGCGGAGAGACGCTTGCAGACAATCGACGCTTTCGTCTCCTCCTTGCACCTTGTAATGCAAATGTGGCTTGTAAACCGCGTCATCCCAATCGAGCAATTGGATACAATCTCACTTCTAGGCACACTACAGGTGGGGCTGCAGGTGGCCACAGCAGCTGCGCACTTCTTTCGGCCTCAGCAATAGCAAACAATGTTTTGAAGCTAAATGTGGTGCGGGCTGTTTTGGTGTAGTGCATTTTTTTACTTTTACTTATGAAACACACTAAATGCTCACAAAAACGTAGCAGGAAAGATTCTTTGACAGGCTGTTCCGGCTATGTGCTGGCAGCTGTCGCCATCTGTCGATTGTCGCGCTGATCAGACGGATGCTGAAGTTAGCGAATTCACCCTTTTAATTTTTTATTCTTCACTGGGTTATGCTTGTTGTTCCAAGCTTCGATGCACAAAATGCATTGTCTTTAGCCAGCTCTGTAAAAGAGCTTAGTGCAACGCATTAAGTAACCAATTTATGTGGTCCCTTCGAAGGGCCAACAACCTGCTTGACTCACCCTGTAAGTTAATGGCTCATTAAAATTATTTGCCCCGTACAGTGTTTTTTTTGTTGTTTTAAGTTTGCATGTGCTTTACCAGCATGCCTGAATATGCTAGTTATGAAACTCTTGTGTATTTCAGCTCATAATCTCTTGCTATTCGGAGCGCAAGTTCGTCTGTTTCTTGCACAGGGGTTGCGATGATGTCAGAATGGTGAACTCTTATTGGTTGATTGAAAAAAAATAGTGAATAGACCTCAAGCATTGAAGTCTACCCACTATTCTTTCAATCAAAGCCAATCGGAGTTTGGCGTTGCTCTGATGTCTCTGCAACTCCTGCACAAGAAGCAGACGTCTTGCTCTCCGCATTAGATGCTACTGGATGACCATCACTGCAGTATAATGCTGTGCAACCATATTCCGTGCATGCTCAATTTTGGTCGGTGCTAGATAGCTGAACATAACAAAACATAATCTGTGTTGAATCGAAAGGGCTAGGAATTGTCACATTTCATCTATCAGTATTCTAACCACTTGCTGAATTTAAGGAATTTCGCGTGAAATTGGGTGCAACTAGAATATCTTTTGTTTTTCTGTCGACATTGCAGAGTTTTGTGATGTGGCTACAGAAGGCAACATTGCATGTCAAGCACCTGTCGACAACACCGAGCAGTACAACTCTATTACTTCGGGAAATGACACCGAATCTGCTGCGCATGGTAAGCTGTGAACCTACTCTGAAACTTTGTAGAGAACCTTCAAGTTTAGTGTGGTCATAAAATGTATGACATAGTGTAAGTACCAGTGGATAATACTTTGTTGTACGCAGAACATACCCTTCAAAATTGCCATTTTAACGACAAAGGTTTCTTGCCTGATGTGCAGGAATTCTGTGCAACAATCTGTATTGGCTTTTTAGAAAATGAAGTAAAAGAAATGTTTCCTGTGGGCGGGGGGGGGGGGGGGGGGGCAAGGACACATCTGGGAAAAAAATTCCTTCAAGACCATTCCATAGCTACAATCTAATTCCTCTCCACAAATGACTGGGTATTTCTTTTGAACATTCTACCTTCAGTGGGAGCCCACATTTTTTTTTAATGCTGTTTAGTTTGGGTTTTCACCAACAGAATTAGAATCTCATAAATATATACAGAAAGTGTTAGCTTTACATAAAAAAAGTTGTAAAAAACTTATGAGTTAAAAAAAAAAAAACTTTCTTATTTAAAGGTATGAAATAAGTTGTTACATGACACATTTCTCTTTATGAAGTAGAATAGTGCGCAAAAGCTGCATGGGCTGTCGCAACACTTTTCCCCAGATCGCAGCTTGCTTACTACATTGTAACATAATGAAAATATGCAGAAGAATAAATCATACTAATTAAGTGAAATATGAAAAACATTTCAGCTTGTAGCAAATTCGAGTGAGTTTTCAGGCAGGAAACACAGTACTTCATATGTTCTTTGTGAGAGAAGGGGATCTTTCTTGCACAACATTCACTGTTTATGAATCTGCGTAGCACGGGCGTTTGCAACAGTCTTGTCCCCGTGAGTCTTTGATGAAGTGTGTTAAATCACAAACGGGGTTCTGTTAACGTGCTAAAGGCTCCCTCAACTATTTGAGGCAAAATCGGAGGGTGTCAAAAGTGTTTAGTCTGACTGATTTGTCGTAGCACGGTTGTGTGATGTCTTCCTCACTCAAGGTTTTCTCATGGGAAGGGACCATTAATATTGGAGAAGTGAAAAGAACCATGGGGCATCATGGCTTCTCTTTTTAGTGATGAAATGAAAATGAGTACTGTGTAGGAATCCTCAATCTCATATACTGAATTCCGCACTGACCCCATTGGCATTTTCACAATGTGGTGAAACTAATGAATGCCTTTCCTCTACTGGCTAGATAGGCATTTAATTTTTATTTCCACATTTCAGGTAACCATCGCCTCGTCATATTTACGGTTGCCTCTGAGGAAACGGATGGGTACAAACGTTTTGCACGATCTGCAGAAGTGTACGGCTTGAAGCCAAAGGTAGGTCCCAATTGCAGTGCACTTCTTAAAGGGACACTGACAGGGTATTTATGCTTGCCAAGGTTTTCATTTGTACATGATACATTAAATGCCCAACTACTCAGAACACAATTTGATGCTCGAAATTCGTTTTATTTTCACCCGAAAATTGCCGATCGAGAACTGGCCGGTTTAAGTCGTGCTTGGTCTCTTCTTCGTGGCTGTTTTTTACCAAAGATAATCTAAGTCGTGGGTCATTGAAGGCACATACACAATATTAAAAATAGAAAGAAATAGAAAAACATCTGCCACCGGGTGCTGCCAGATGCTTCCAGAGGTGGCACCCCCTATGTGACTGGGACGCCTGGTACCCGGGGCCCAGGGGCCCTTGGCCTGCCCGGTAGCTACACCACTGCTTTCTGTACCATTCTGCTTCTGAAGCAGCATCTGGGTCCGCACGTTGGTAGATTGCGAGTGCTGCCGCCGCGGGCGGTTCTCTCAAGGGGATGCCAGCAGTTAGAGTGCGAACAACAAATTGTCTGAAATCTCGTGCTGAAAATCTTTAGTATTTGCCGGCCATTGCTTGACTAAGGCGAGATCGAAGAATCGCAGTCCATTATTTCCCACGAACGGTTGCAATGACCTTTTGAGTGGTTGGGACGCTGGGCGAAACAGGCTCAAAGCTGCTCATGTGCTGATGTTTGTACAACATCTGATGTCGCAACTAGAGGGCAGACCAGTAAAGTTGCAGGTTAGTCTTGGTTTCGGTTATATCGTATTTCTAAAATTAAAAATTATTTGGAAAGTTTTTGGGAAATTTACTTTCTGCTCCAGGCTCAGTTTTTTGTACTCTTTCAGAAAATGTGTAGTTGAAAATGTTCAAATTGATGCCAGAGCTCCTCTTTAAATAATATGGCTACTAATCTTTTTTTTTATGCATGGCACATGAGCATTGTTGCACAGTCAAAGCCAAGAGCTTGTGCTGGGAAAGGCTCTTGTGCTCAAAAAAAAAAGTCACAATGCAAAATGGTTTGATGTCACTACCTTAAAACAGACACATGCACATGAAGGCGTCAAGGTCGGGAGTTCTTGCACAGCTTTTGTGCTGCTTTTTTGTATCAGTGGGTTCAGGAAGGGTAAGTATAGGTGGAAATAGAAAAATTAAAATAGAAATACAGTAAAACCTCGTTATAACAAAACGAGATATAACAAACTAATGGATATAACAAAGCAATCATAATTCCCCTCGCTTGCTAATAGTGGGAAGAAATGGACATTGGCTATAACAAACTAATGGTTATAACGAAATAATTACGACCGCTCCTTCAACTTTGTTATAACGAGGTTTTACTGTAGTCCAGCATTGTGGTTAAAAAAGGCGGTCACTCAGTTGCATTGGCATACAAGCAATTTCTTCCCCATTTGATTGGCATTCTTCATAAATAAGAAACTATGGTCGTGCCTCTCTTCTCAGTCTCCGTAGTTTAAATTTTTGTACTGTCTGTCTCCTTTTCTTTCTGCCTCTCAATTTTGTGTTTCACCCAAGTCCTGAGATTTCTCATCACGCGTGACACACACCAGCTCGCGCATACTTCAAGCATTTTTTAGTTTACTATATTGTCATTTTGACAAGAAAAAAAGCATGCTCATCTTTTTTAAATTTTACTTTGTATACCAAGTGTCATTACTAGTAGACTTCGATGCAGAAAAGGAGCACAATCATGCAACATTACTGTGGTACTGCTGCCTAAAAACTAAAAAGGAGTGGAATATTCGCATCGATTTATGCACCTCAGGTCGGTTTTCACATATTGCTCAGTTTTGTAAGGGTTCTCCTTGCAGGCCTCAAAATCCACTCCAGTTTCTCGATGTGGAGCACCATGTAGGAGTTTAAAAACGGGTATGAGGGTTGTACGATTAGCCCCGGGCGACGTTCCTAGCTTTATACAGTCGAATCTCAATAATTCGAACTTGAGGGGGACCGAAAATTTGTTTGAACAAAGCAAAGTTGGAATTATCTGGAGTTTTTCCCCACAGAGACGCATAGGAAGGGACCTGCATGTTAGTTTGAATTATCCGCAAGTTTGAATTAAGAGAGTTTGAGTGACGAGATTCGACTGTAGCTCTTGGTGTGGGCGGGTCCTGGGAGCCTGCAGCATTTCTTCCGACCTCCCTTCAGGTCCTGGGCATGAACCAGGAATGGCTCGGGGGTGACATGGCACGGGGCATGGGGGGAGGCTACAAGGTGAGGCTCCTCAGGAAGGCTGCCGTCGACTACAAAGATGACACGTCCGTGATCCTCATGTTTGTGGACAGGTATGGTGCCCTCTCATGTTCTTAATATGCTCCATTTTGTAATCCGTTGACATGTGGCGAGGTTTCACATGATATGCTTCCCACTCAAAATCACGCCAGATGCCATGTCGACGAACTTTCGCCCTATGTCTTCCTCAGTGGCATCCGAACAGGAAGGCAGGATTTGCGCTGCTTCCCCCTCTCAAACATTTAAAAACTTTCATGAAAGTGATACGGGGAAGGAGGCAGAAAATATTGCTTGCCCCTCCCCACCCTACCACCACCGTTGCACCCCCCACCCCATTTCCAGAATATTTTTGATGCCTCTGGTCTTTCTATGCACAGAGGTGGTGTTTTCCAGCTCACTCGAGTTTTTTCATGTCAGGATTGACTGCACCAGCCAGAGTAGTTGAGAACCTAATGGAGCATTGCCTGGTACTTGATTTTTATACACACCGGTTTTATTCGGAGTTAGAGGCGGTGGTGATCGAGAGGTTGACCCGTCGGGGGCCAGGATGTCTCCGGTAGATGCAGCCAGGGCGACTCTGATTGGAAAAAAAGACAAATTAGCGTGGTTGTATGCATAACAAACACGTCCCCATTCATACTTGTCGAGTTCTGTCATCGACGAAGCCACTCGCCATGGATCTGTGTTTCATGGGCGCCAAAAATGCCAATAATCATCTGCGTGCAAACGAAAGGGGGAAGTGGCAGATGCAGTTCATGAGCTGTTGGAGCACGGGGCGGTGAAGAAGTGTTTTATGAAACTGCTCTATAGCTTTGCCTTGTGATTGCTAAGGTACTACTATCTGTGCTTCACATGGTAGAAATTGGAAGGTAATAATTGAGGTTTTTGGCATATTTTATTAGTTATGAATGAGTCTTACAAGCAGTCTTTCGCATTGACAAAGATGTGTGTTTTGTACCGAGGTTCATGTTTTCAGTTCATTTGAAAATTGCTGTGTGTATCTTATTCTGATCGAAATGTGATTTAGGACTGCATGAGCTACGACAGATCTAAAAAAAAAGAAATGACTAGAGAAATATAGTAGCAATATATTTATATTTATTAACCTACCAATGCCTTAAAAGGATACTACAACTATTGCTTATTTCTTGGTCTATTCATGTTCAAAGGAACAGTATCACGTCAGGCAAACCAATCTCTTGTTGAAAAAGACACTAAAAGGAATTTTAAAACAAATTAAACAATTAGCAAAGAGCAACTGGTGGATGCTGCTAACGCCTTGTTTGTAATGCCCATCTACGAACCTTGACAGGCAGTGACAATAACTGTCTTACCTCCGGCCACCACGAGAGAAGAGGGGAAGGAAAAACTCCCCTCTCGCCGAGACTCTCTTTTGTGGTTCTCAGACATCGCTATTGTCCCTCTACAAAATTATAGAAGATTAACCCATCACCCAAAATTCGTACAAAGGCAGGTTTGGGGTTGGTTGCAGTGGCCCGATCGATTGCTGGAATGCTTCGGCCGCTTCTGTGGCTAGAACGGTTAGGACATACTCTCGACGTCAGCCTCGCCGCAGCTTTGCTCGTCTTGAGACAACATATTTCACGATTGCGGCGGATGTCAAGTGCTCTCCACTGGCTGCTCTCCGAGCGCTTGCCAGGGTGGGCAGTTTATAACGAAAAATACATGTAGCCAGGGCCGTACCATGAAAAAAATTTCGGGGACAACGGCGGCCATTTTGAAAGTGTCTATTGTCTTATTTTCGCTTATGAATCATGTGCATCGGTGGCATATAATGGAGAGTTACAGCGAACCGGAGAACCGGTCCCGGTTTGGTCCCCGGTAGCCGACCGGCACCACTGCGCGTGCGCAGAGGTGGAGATTAAAATCGGCTGGCTGCCAGTGCACCGACCAGGGCCGTACCCAGAAAAAAATTTCGGGGGGGGTCAGAACCCCCTAACCCCCCCCCCTGGTTACAGCCCTGCATGTAGCCATCAGGCTCAAAATACAAACGTGCGATTATCATTTACGGATATTGTGGATCATACTGAGCCTATTTCGGAACACAAAGGGTATATTTCAAATTTCGTTGAAGTATCTTTTTAAGAAAATACTGTATTTCAAACTGCATTGCCTGTATGAATTTTCGAGCATGCATTTTCTTCTAATTGAATTTAAAGGGGCCCTCCGGAGTTTTCTGCGATCGTCTGTTTATGTTGTTATATTGCGTAGTAGGTGCAAGTTAATATGTATACAAAGTTTTAGATTACAAAACCGTTTATTAAGCAGATGGCAGTAGAAATATATCGGGACTATTTTCTCTTGGAAGACAATCCCCATTCCCTGTTCATCGCTATAACTTGTCCAATGGAAATGCTGCATCTCGCGGTGAATGTGAACGTTATTATTGCAACACTTTTTAAGCTTGTTGTAAATTAGAGTTTGAGAAAAACGTAAACTGATTGTGGTGCGGGAAACATAGTCCACAATTATTGCTCCAAAACCAGCGAACTATGTTTTCTCCCCGCAAGATTGTTGCTAGGGGGTGATGCGTCGGCGCGTCGGCTCGTCTGTTTCCCGGGGCGTCTGCAGGCGTGCGTTTGCGGGACACGTGTTCCTTCTTCCCGTGGATCCCGACTCCGAAGCCAGCTTTGCGATCCTTACACGTCAACAAGTCAAACTTTTCCTTGTCATCTGTGGAATGCGACTGCGTATTGCAGTAGCAGCGCGACGGTGTGGTGCAACGAACGGCGACTGCCGAGCACAAAGTCCGGGCTCCTTGACGACGGTCCGCGCGTGTTCGAGAGATTCCTCCGCGGGTCGGCGGTTGGCCGCGTTGGTGACGTGCAGTGACGCCGGAATCCTTCGCTTGCTATTGGCTGACGCGTAAAGGGATGCCCCTCCCGTTTTCCAGGGTCATCTCAGGAAGGGAGGCTTGCCGGGGACTTTGATAGCAATTTTAATGGGGAAATCCGCCGCGCAAGACGGTAGTATTATGATTTTTAGGATCCTTAGGGCCTGTAGATTGAGTTACTGCCCTAAATAGACCATCGCAGAACGCTCCGGAGGGCCCCTTTAAGCATCTAAGTAAAAAATAACCTGAAGAATGTGTGAGATATGTACCCAAGTGAATTCACAGGGGTGGAACGGCTGCGCAATTTGCGCCATTTTGCGCCATTTGCGCCATTTTGCGCCAGACGCATTTGTCTGCGCCATCCTGCGCCATTTCACGGAAACTGCGCCACAGCCAATACCTTGCGCCATTATGCACCAAATCGCACAACGTGCGCCAAAAACAAAAAAGTATTTTGTCTTGGTTTCGGTTCCTATCGACTCGATTGGCAACAATTAGCCCGTTTAGCTTGGTCGGCCTTGCAATCCTTTGTTCTGTTTATTCTCCCTGTGTATCCCGAGTCGGAAGCGCGCGAAAAAACTCGGGGATCGGATTCGAATCGCTACACCTGCGACTGGACTGCTATTCTTCAACCATAAGCTGTTAAGCAAGTCGGCCGAGGTGAGGTCGAGTCGTTAAGCGTCAGATTGCCTGAGGCTCTGCAGCCCGGGATCCGGACGTCAGCCAATTGAAACCAAATGAGCAAAATACTCCTTTTAGTACTTCATCGTTAGAAGTTGAAACAGCATTCCCGCAAGATAATTGCGATTTGATAGAACTGAAACGCGGTCCGATCCGAAACCTTGCCTGCCAGCTGCTGTCACGCGAGCGGTAGATCTGCTCGGCGTACTTTAACCTTGCTCCCGCGCTAATCGCTTTGAATACGATAACTCCGTTAATTGTAGTCTGCTGCTTCGATATTGAGTTGCACAATAGGATAAACTCGAAATTTGTTGCCCTGTTCCCCCACGCAACTGCACGTCCGTTGCTTACGCACGTCACGTGGTTCGCACATATAATTACTATGTCGAGCACGTGGGGGTTGTGCGATAAGCAGTGCTGGTTTGCATTTTGAGCAGCTGAAAGCCACTCAGAAAATATCAAGGACACCATCTGCAGAAACATATGGTACTTGCTTTTTGATTCTCATTAAGGCTCACAAAGTTTCAAGTTTTGGCATCTGTTACACTGTTATCCCATTACCTAGGTCCCTAACCACTCATGTTCATCTGTGCTGCTAAGCACAATTGAAATTGCTCCCGTGCTCGTCTAAGACACGAGCTGAAGTGCAATGAAAACGGATCTGAGCTGCTCCTAGCCTGCTCCAGAATGTAGTTTTAGCTGCTCCCAACCTGCTCCAAAACAGCGGTTTCAGCTGCTCCCGTGGCTGCTCCCAAATATATTTCATGAGTTCCACCCCTGATTCATTAAACATGCAATCACTTCTAAGTACTATGGGAAAGGTCACATATGTGATTATTTGGCCAAATCCTATAAATGTGTTTAAAGCCATCTTTGATCTGGCACCTTATGTTTTTCTCTGAATGAGTTTATAATATTTCAACTTAGGGTGACCTGTGCAAGGCTAATTTGTGGAACATTGCCTTCCAGCTATGACGTGATATTCGCTGCTGGAGCCAAGGAAATACTGAAGAAGTTTTATAAATTCAACACCAATGTCCTATTTTCGGCAGAAGGGTTTTGTTGGCCCGATCAAAGCCTTGCGGTATGTATAATTTTGCTTGGATATTTCCAGATTTCTCTGTTTCGGACTCAAGCTTGGGATGGGTGGGTAGGTTGCCAAGACAACTGCGCCATTACCACCATTCGAGCTAAATTGGTGAATCAATATTTGCGTAACCAGGGAGGACGCAAATTGTTCATCCTGAGGAAAACAAAGAAAGGGACAATTTTTACCTTTTTGTGATCTCCAGCCCCAGGGTATGGCTGCCAGATCAGTGAACTGACGTTCCTCATCTGGCCTGGTGTAATGTGTGTGCTGCTCGTGAAGTTGCTGTTACATCACAGAATACCCGAGGTGAAATGGCACTGTTGTGTGGTGTTGTAAAAAGGGGCTCAAAGCAAAAACATTTCCTTGACGCAAATTGTGAACTTCATTCACAATTCCCATCAAAAGAACATATTTTTTTTACCTAGAGCCAGCCTGAAGAGGACATCAATGAAATTATTTAATTTTAACCTCAGTCAGAATTGTTATATCACTACGGGTGCATTCAAACAGTTATATCAGGTCCGCTTGCTTTCTGCATGCAGGCAGATGATGCAATGTTCCTCACTATGAGTACCCAAGTTGGGGGTTCATACCCTATCATGATAAAGAATATTGATGCAGGGATAAAAATAAAATTGCCGTGTAGCTCGACATGGTTTTCACCAATGCCGATTTACCTAATTAGTTTAGGCGAGGGGTTGGCAACCCATGGGGCAGTTTTATGCCGCCCCCGGCACAACCCCAAAAAAAACTTGCCCCCCCCCCCCCCGGCTTGACAGCTTCCTCACAGACCCAAGAACCACTCGGAAGTTAAAACCAGAAATGGTGTTAGACAGGAACAAGGAGAGCTTCCAATTGCTATTGTCCGTCATCCCCATAGCCACCATTTCAGAGTGTAGCTTCATAATTATTTCACTGTGCATGTGAAATGGCTACTTCATGTCATCAATAACACCACTGCATTTTAGCTCTCTTATGGACCTTCATCTGACCTAAAACAACACATTCTAAATCTTTATGAAATTTTTCTAGACAGAGCTACACTGAGTAGAATAGGCACTGAAATTGCACTTACGTTTTGTTTAATTATTTGCAAATTTTCATAAAAACCAAGTCTTCCTGCATCCACTAATCCCACATCACATCTTTTAAACAACCTATGTTTAGTGGGGACTTTATATTAATGATTTATAATGAAGCTAGCAAGATTTCTCTTGCTAATGTAGCATATAGAATAATGAATGCATAAGGTTCTTGGACAATTTGCTCCCCGTTGCAGTGTTTTGTTTTGGCAAGACATCCCAAACAGTGTCACTTGGCTAAAATCGGGAACCAAAAGCCAACTACAAAAACAGATGTCGATGACGGTATTTGGGTTACCTTTCAGATCACCCATAAGATAAACCTAGATAACAGAATCACTCTTTAGTTTGTCACGGTTAGCCCAAATAAGACGTAGGTGACGTTTAGCCCTTTGCTCACATGTTCATGTTACGGTACCTGCAGCTTTGATGGTAGTCTTTCAAATGGGTAAGAGAAAGCGGCCATGGCACACTTGGGCTAAGTGTTTCATTCCCCATACTACCCGGCCATGCGCATTGTTATAATCCAAGCAATTTCCGTTTCTTTCATGTGTTTCTGAAAAGAGTGTCTATTGACAGCGTAAGCTTGTGAACACGCAAGCAAAGCCGTCTATTGACAGCGTAAGCTTGTGAACACGCAAGCAAAGCCCCTCTCATTTCCATCGCGGGAAGTTTGCTTGATACATATTTTCCGTAATGCTCAAGATTAGAATGCGACTCGTGAAATTCAATAGTGGGCTATTCTTTTCACTCACATTGACATTACAGTTGTTACCTACCTGTTTTGAGACACAAACGAATGGAAGTGCAGAGAGACATAGACGTGAGCGTTCAACCATACTGCAGCTTACCATTTTCTTTCTGGACTAAACGTGCACTTATACTCTAATCACTCTTAAGCTGACAGTGCAGTGGGACCTATGCACTCACTAAACCAATCAGTCGCCTCCGTTTCATCGCCTGACCTCGCTCTCTGCGGATGGTTACGGGAGGGTGAGTGATCACTTGGTGAAAGACGGACATATTACTGGTCCAGTGAGCGGATAGCTTCCACTGCACTGTCAGCTTAGGGGTGAACAAAGCATACCAGTGTCTTTTAGAAGCTCGCATTTTGCAGAATATTTGTTGATCTCGCAGCTTTTGCCAGAAAAGGAGCACGAATCCAGGGGCCGTACTCGGGCTAACCTTTTGTTTCGAGATAAATTGGAAAAGTGTCAATTATATTTAGCTTGTCTTTACATGCTTCTCTTCCATTTTTTTTACAGTCTTCTTACCCAACCGCAAAAGGAAATCGTTTTCTCAATTCCGGAGGTGAGATTTGTTTCTGCCCTGGTTCGGTTTAAGAGTAATGGCACGGTGTTTTAGCAAAGTTTTGCTTTCACTATACTTTTGTCATGATATTTATGTGGGTACACTTGGAAAAGGAATTCCTGCCCTTTACGAAGTAAAAACTGGTCCCTTTTTATTTTCATATTGATCCTGGAAATAATGTGAATTTACAGAGAATACTTCGAGCATTCTGCGAACAAAGCCTGCGTGGCTGCTTTTTCCACAAGAACATTTGATAGCCGGTCACCCCTTTAATAAAGGGAGAGGAGTGAATATGAAGCACCAATACCCTTCAGCTCAAAAAGGCAGCTTGCACTAGGGTTCTGAACACATATAGCGTCGTGTTCCCTCAAAATACGTGCAGCGTTTTTTTCTTATCACAGAAATAAACTATGCACGACTGAACGTTCTGCGTCCAGATCTAGCACTAGCAGTCCTTACCTGATATTGAAGTCTCGGAATAAACTGATCTCTTACTCCAAAGTAATAGCGATTTTCAGAAATTTTCAATGGGAAAATGGTGCCCGACGAAGCCCATGAATAGTACATATGACTGAATGGCACAAATTACCAGCAACGGGTCTCATTTCTCCATTGAAGGTTTAATAAAACCGCTTATAACTTTTGAATAACAAAACAGTTAGCTCTGAAACTTCGGCATATAGTCCGAACCGCTAGCACTAGTATATTTGGGCAGAGACTTAGTGTCCAGCGATGCATAGTTTATTTTTGCAGTGAAAAAGAACACTGTGCTTTTTGTTTCAAGGATATTCTGTATACATTACGGTTCTGTTCCCAATCACAAGTGAAAATGTTCCAGTTACTATATCTCTCTTTGTTTTCACTTGCTGCCACTGTGCTGAGTTTGGATGCTAATTCTGTTGAAATCAAGAAGGAGTTTCTATCAATCCATGGTTTCATTTAAGTGCACCTGACTTAATGTGCTCTGGCCAATCCCCAGATTTAGGGATAACAGAAGGGGGACACTTACATGCTGCAGGCTCATGTTCCATGTTTCAGGGTATATATACATACCATAGCACACATATGTGTGCTGTATTTTATGGTATATTCTTTTCATAAAGAGTTAGTAACTGTGCTCGAAGAATAACTAGATAATGGGGACAGAATTCGGTAGTGGGCGCATGCTGCAGTCAAATTTATACTTACAGTTTATCTAGTTTATCCATCTTTCAAGTTTAGGTCAAAAACACTCGGTGGGTACCCGCACAGTAGTCATCATCTCAAGAAGCAAAGGAAGTTGTGCGCGTAGTTCGTGTTTTGCTTGAAGTAGTTTTAATAAGGGATGCCAGAGAAAAAAGTGATGCTTTTTGCATTTGATATGTGCGCTTTTTGATGAAATAACATGTAAATGATGTTAAGTGCACCCTCAAGAATCTTAATTTACCATCTATTAAAGGGGAGAATTAGCAATGTTCTGCAAAGAGCAATACCCATTTTACCATGGTTCTTGCAGTGAGGATCAGTATATGATGTGTGCACATGTATTCTAAACTTGAAATACTGGCTGTTTGCAAGAAAAAAAAGACATGTTTTTCTAACCTCAGAAATAAGCTATGCTTTGCTGAACTTTCTGTTTCCGCCCACATGGAGTTCTAGCGGTTGGTACTATGTGCCAAAGTTTTAGAACTTACGATTATCTGCTTAAAAATTTATAAGAGATTTTCAAAAGCTTTTAATGAAAAGAACAGCCCAGTTTTTCCATTGAAAATTTTCGAAAATTGTTTGTAAATTTTTACTGTAGCTTTTGCATCTAGTCCCATTAACTAGAGCTACATTTGTATGGAAGCTGAGTATTTAGCTATCCATAGTTCATTTTTGAGGTGAGAAAAACACAGTTCTGTTTTCTCCCAAACACATGCACACACGAACAAATTTAAATGAAATTTCCCCTTTAGGCACTTTTGCTGCCTTGAAGCCTTCACTATCCTAGGAAAGAGCACAATTGACTATAATTCACTGCTCCCTAACCAGAACATTGAGTTTTTTAAGTTTTTGCTTTGTGCAAAATATAAAATCGGCTTGTTTGAACTTCTTTGAAGCAATATACCCATAGGACAGAAACTGTTCACGAAGTGGTTTCTTGTGCTTTGTGATTGTTGTCTTTCATCAACCTTTCAAACTTACCTTTCGATTTCATTGATCTGCACTGCGCTCACATGTGCCCTCTGACTCTATCTTAAGATTGGCAAATCTTCACTTGGCTTAGTAACCATTCATTAGGCTTTAAAGGGGCGGTGCAGCGATTTTCAGACTTTAACCAATTAACTGCGGGGATTAATCTGTGTCACCTATAGAACTAAGAGCAAAAAACCATTTTTTTTCGCTTTTTTATTTTGAAAAATGAAACAAGCCAAAGGTCAATGTTCCACTCAACGCTGACGCCGTCTTTAGAGTGACATCACTGGGGGACCACCTGGCTTTTCCATTCGGTTCTGTCTTCAGAGCCTTCAGCCACTCCCTCCGTGTTTGGTGACTTTTGAAGGATTAGCATCGATGAAGGTCACTGCGAGCGATAGAGACAAAAGACCGTTTGCCACGGGCCTGATGGCAAAGGTGGCACTGGAGGGGGACTGACTTTGTTGACTTCCATGTGTACTCCAGTGGCGCAACACCATAGTTCCCGTAACCACTACACGCGGCTGCAGATCGGCAAAAAATTCGTTTTTTCCTTTGCAAATACACAGCGGGATAGCAATATTTTGGGGGAAGGTGGCGCATTTACTACGAGCTGCAAATTCTTTCAATGTTAAAGCCGTTGCACTGCCCCTTTAACTTAAATAAAGCATGAACTGGGGTTAGACATGATAAAAGAGTAGTGTGATTGCTCTTGTTCATACCTGTAACTGCAGTTCTCACGATGCTTATCTCTGTTTTGTGCTGTTCTTT
Source organism: Ixodes scapularis (assembly GCF_016920785.2). Taxonomy (NCBI): domain Eukaryota; kingdom Metazoa; phylum Arthropoda; class Arachnida; order Ixodida; family Ixodidae; genus Ixodes; species Ixodes scapularis. Next base: position 93,055,147 of record NW_024609846.1, read on the forward strand.
GCTATGAATGGCCTAATCTCCTAGCTTGCCCCGATTTCTCGTATGCAGGTGAGTTGCTTGGACTTGCATGCAAGCATGCTCCTAACATCATGTTGAAGAAATCTAGCTAAATATAATTTCAAGTTTTTCTTGCGCAGGCTCTAAGCACTCCTCATAAACAGTGGCATGAGTTACAGTCTCAAGTTAGGTATAAGCTGACACTTACACCTAGTGGCATGAATTCGGCATGAACAACAAACCATTTGCAATGTAAAAGAGCTACCCATAGCAAATGTTTAGAGCACTTATAACATCTGTTAGAACTATTGTTCTTAAGAGCATGCTTTTTGCCTTAATTAAAAAAAAAAAGGGAACTCAATGTTTTATTTGACTTGTGCTTTGTAGGGCTATTCATTAAATTATTTATCTGAATTGGGAGGTATTTCAAAGGGGTGAAGTTAAAAAATTTCACATTTAAAACATTTTATGTGGACATGACCATTCCACTTCCTGTCCAAAGAACTGCTCCTCTTCAAATAAACATTATATTTCTGCTCCTTGAACCTGTCAAAAACCATAACATTCAATACTTCATTTGGGCCAAATACAGATAAGTTTTGAGCCCTCAAGTCAATCGGAAAGCTCAAATTTCACCTCTACATCACTAAAAGATGTTTTCTATTCTGGAAGTACCCTAACCAGAAGGTTATTAGTGTGAATCTCATTCCTAAGCATGGTGACACATTTCTACTTAGGAAATTGGAGAAACGGTCATGTACAAAGCAATTTTTCATCAATACCTTGGTAAAAATTAATTATTTTCAAGAAAAAATCATCATCTGTAATCAAAGTAAAATGGTTGTGTTAAGTGAAGGGTTGCCAAATGAGAGGGCATGTTGTATCTATTTTTTAAATCATTCTTATTCAGTGAAGTAGCTTATTGTGTGCCTGATACATTCCTTTAGGCACAGTGTTTTCGACACTGCTGTAAACTTTGTAAAAGTTTGTAAAAATGCGCAGCTTGCTAGCACTTGCCATTTCGCTTCCTGCATGCATGAAGTAGGACTAATGCTTTCTTAGGAATGACAAAGCTAACCAATCAGCGTCTGGTTTTTTTTTTTTTTGCACGTTGCTCCTTCAGCCAGAGGTCCTTGGCATTTAAATACTGTAACTTTAATCTGAAGTGTTGCTCAAGAGAGACTGAAGAGAAGATATGTTGTTTTGAAAGCTGCATGAATTTGTTTTTGCCTTCTTAGGAATCATAGGATACGCCCCCCAAATTTACGAAATTGTCTCAAGCTCTGAGCTTGAGGACGAAGCCGATGACCAGTTGTTCTACACCAAGATCTACCTCAACGAAGATCTTCGGGTGAGTGTTCTGCTACTTGCGACTGTGTTGTGAAAACCTTTTCAGTGCGGTTTCATACAACTTGGAAAGGAAAGGTCACCTTGTAAATGAAACTTCTGACAGAAATACTGCAGATTGAATGAATCAGCTTGACTTCAACACGTACAGCTGCTGCAAAATTGGCACCAAGAAGCGAACAGCAGTAGTGTGTAAAAGTAAGCTAAAGCACTGCACAAGAAATGTACCCATTTCGATATGTTTGCTGGAGAAATTCTGATTGACTAACCCCAGAAAGATACCATAGCCATGGCTATAGTTTACATTCATTTTGTGCTCTCTGGTACTGGATTAGGAATGATGCAAAAGAGAGCAAAACTTTAATGTCTGATTTTTTATGCTTATGTATATCCACCAATTCATCACAGTAATGTTCAGCACACATTTATCAATATTTCTTGGTAGATAGTGGAAGCAATAACTTTAAAGGGGGGGTGCCACGATTTCCGGACTTCGGTCAAATATTTCTGGAAGTTGCCCTCTGACACTTCTGAAGTAAAGAACAGAAAACCGATTTCGCCTACGTGTCCTAGTTGTTGCGTAAAAAAGATAAATATTGGCATTTCGGGCACCCCTCAACTCCCTCCCAGCCTTCAGGGTCACACCTGGTCCCCCTCCTAGTGACGTCATTCGGAGTGCCGTTCCCGTGTGCTCTCTCGGATGACGCTTCCTCTCCCTCTCTCTGCTGACATTAGCAGGCGTCATGCTGCAGCTTAGAGCCGAGCGAGGTCACGTAATCTTTTCGCTGTAGTTCCTTCGGCTGCCACTTGGGGCTGCAGGTGGGGGGAAAAGCTCGACTTTCGCTTTGCAATTATGCAGCGGAATCTGGACATTTTTAATGAAGGAGGTGTTTTCTTTATCCTCCGGGACACGATAAACAAGGTAAAAATGATGAGATGCAAATTTTTTTAATCATAAAATCGTTGCACCGCCCCTTTAAATATGGCTCTTGGTTTTTGGTTTTTAGACGATTACGACTATTCTTATATTTATATAGGTAGGCTGTTTTTGATATCTACCGGTATATTGTGCTGGCTTGACTGAATGAAATAGCGGGGTTGTAAGTTGTTTTTGAAGGGAAGTAGTCGACACAGACAAGTAGGTAGAGTACAGAAAGATGATAGCTGATAAGTAGAGCCCTGCATATCTGCGGATTGTCCATGGATATTCGCACTAAACTGGCAGATTCTAATAAAAATGAATCAGATTTTGTGGATTGCGGATCGGACGCGGATGCCAGGGGCTGCAGATGCGGATCGGATGTATATGCATCCCCGTTAAAAATACCCATTGGGTCCCATTGGATTTTCCAATTGGTACCAATTGCCAAAACCGGTTGTGTTTTGGAACGCCTCCTTGGAAAAAATGCCAATTGGTTCAATATTACCAATTGGCTTTTTTCCAATTGGCACCATGACCAACTGTGTTCTAGAACACACAATTGGAAATATACCAATTGGTTTTTTTCCAATTGGAATCATAACCGACTGTGTTTTGGAATGCCCAATTGGAAAAATACCAATTGCTGTGGTTCTGATTAGAATGGTTCCAATCGGAACCACACCAATTGGTATTTCTTCAATTGGTCTGAAATTCCCTTTAGAAAACCGCCAGTTCATACATTTCTAGTTCAAACTATAACCAATTAGAAAGATATATATATAAGAACACATTTATTTATTATGGCGCAAGTTGACTTAAAGTGGTACTCTGGCGATTTCTTGAGCTACCTCAACTAACTATATTTTCTGACTTTACCCTTTACCCTTTCCGGTATGCTATTTAGTATCACGAAATTCATAATAGTAATTGCGAAATCGGCAAATGAAAATGATGCAAAAACCAACATTCAAATATACCCACACTTTTCAGTGCCGTGATGTCAGTGACGGGGCAGGCTTGCCAGTCGAGCGAGCAGTCTAAAAAATAGAATATGCCAATCATTTGTTCTGCGCTCGAGCGCGGGTCCTGAGCGAGCTTCCAAAGCATTCATTTGACACCATGAAACTGCTTCGAATCAGTTGGGAACACCATCTATAGTCCAGAGTGAATTGCTGCACTTCCACTGACGTCACTTTTTGTTGTTGCCAGTAGAGACTTTCATTTTGAAAAACACGGTGATGGACCAAGATTGTAAATTCAATAACTTCGTGAAAAAAAGATGATTTTAACATAATATTTGGGATACTATTTTAGTGATGTTGTTTTGCGAGTTTAGCAAAATTTCAAGCAAATCGGGGACCATGAAGAAATCGCCGGAGTACCCCTTTAACGCCTATTATGTCTTCCTTGCAGAAATTCCGGGAGAGATTTCAATTGAATCAATAGGAATTTCTATTGGTCTGCAGTAATGGGCATTGGTTTAATGCACATTTTTACTATAGTAACAATTGGTTCAACATAAATATCTGGTGGACAAATTAAAAGTTATATAGGTCTTATAGGACATTTGTATTGGACCTACAGAAATTTCTGTTGGTCCTGTAGAAATGTTTGTTGAACCATTGCGTGGAAAGTTTTATGGGTCCATTAGATATTTTGGTTAAAGTGTTACAATGCATATTTGTTCAAAAGACATGTTTCTTAGATACTCAAGGCAAATGTATCAAGTCATCATGGGCCTTTATTATATCAACTCTGATATTCTTTTATGACCCACAGTTATTTTAACATTTTAAACCTGATTCACAGTCATATTCAATGGTAATGATTTGTTGTGATAATGTAAGTTTTATTGCCAGCTAAATTGGTTCCTCCAAAGCAGGGCCGGTGCTACATAACGCAAGGCCCAGGGCAAGAAAGTAAAAAAAAAAAATGTCAACAAAAGTTTAAAAAGCAAAATCTGAAATTTAAAAATAACTTCGCTTATACTAAACATGAAGAAAAACGAGACGGGCACGTTATCATGCTGGATATCTCGGGTGTGTATTTATTCAGTAGTGCTATGTGCAGATTGGCTTGGTTTTTTATATATGCAATAAATGAACAGAACAGAGAACTGAGCAATTACAAAGGTGCTATCGACGCACGCCAGCCATAAAGTCACAACAAGGAAAAGTCACAACCGGACGAGTTCTGCGGCTGGCGGGGCTGCGTTCGGCACGAAGACTGTTGGAGGGTTAGGCGAGCGGCCGAGAGAGGGCGCCACCGCACGGGAGACGGGGCGTGTTTGAGAGATGAATAAACGCGGGCTCGCCCGACAGATGGGTTCTGACACTCACACAGGCTGGTCTCTTGTCTGTTCACTGCCCAACCGCGACATGGTGGCAGCGGTGGGATAGCTGTGGCATTTTTCTGTCCGGGTGGAACAGTCCGGGTGGCATTGTGGCAACACAGGCATTTTTCTGTCCGGGTGGAACAGTCTGCAAATTGGCGAAGGGCCCCGCGCCCGTCGGCCAGCTATTTTTTCCTTTGGAAAACTCCACGAGGAGAGGTTAGTTTTGTAACACAGGAATTTTTCTGTCCGGGTGGAGCAATCCGCAAATTGGCGAAGGGCCCCGCGCCCGTCGGTCAGCTAACTATTTTTTTTTTCCTTTGGAAAATTCAGCAATGAAAGTTATCTGTAGTGGCGATGTTGAAATTTTACAAAAAGTTCAACCGGCGAGTGACCGCGGGGCCCCTCTGTCACTTGCGGGGCCCTGTCGTAAGCGCGGGTCCCGGAGCGCCCGCCCCGCTCGCCCATGCCTAACGCCGGCCCTGCTCCAAAGCATAAGGTATATAAAAAGCAAACAACAGACCCTCATATTTTTTGATCAGTGTTTTTTGTGGTGATATTAAGCAGAAAGCACCTCCTTTGTGCACAGCACCTTCTCTCCTTTAAAATACAAAGGTAGTCTTATTAACAGCTTGGTTCATCCAATTAGAGTTCTAGTGGGTCACCAGTAGTCATTTCAGGAGCCAATAAGTGTTTGTTTTTCTACTCTTTTGCAGAAAAAGTGGGGCATCAAACTTGACCATCGCGCTGAAATATTCCAGAACCTTAATGGAGCTGTGGGTAAGGATGATTTACGGTTGCATTAGGCAGAGTGCCACACCAAAAAGTATTTGAAGGCACAGGTGTTGTACGAGTTTCTGAACTAACTTCACCTGTTATTCAGAACGTATGTGCTGAGTGGCAATCTTGTTACAAGAATCTCAAGCTTCTGGTAGAAACATTTGGGGGAAAGCACTGTTTGCTTCTGGCAGAACTGCCAGAAGAGCTCATGTACATGGGTGAAGATGTAACCTTTATGTAGGGTAATGTAAAAAGAAAAAAATAATAATTTGCGGCAGAGCATAAATACTTGTCAGCATTCCACAATGACAATACTGATGTTCCATTGAGATGTCGCTGAATGTAAGGTAGCAATAAATTATGCATCTAATGTACAGGGATTCTAATTCAAACAGATTTATTTAAAAAAATTCATGAAATGCGGTCTCTGCTGGTGACTTATACTGACAGGGAGACATAATATAGGTGGCTAATCCTCACAATAAGACAAAAACTACAATGTGTTTATTAACTTTTTAAGTAGTCAAAAGAAACATATGGTTCAAATTAGAATTTTTCTGAGTGTCATCGAAAACTACTAAAGCAGTCAATTTTAGAAAGACTTGATGCACGGGGGTGCACCCAAGTTACTACTCATGCAGCAGGCACAAAACGCAGATGATAATCGTAGCATCTGCTTTTCGGCACCGCTAGCATTGTGCCTATTGCACACCTGGTAACTTTGACGCACCCCTGCACTTCCCACGTGCATCAAGTATTCCTAAAATTGACTGATTTTCGATAACGCCCAGCTAATTTTTAATTGGAACAATATGTTTATCTTACCAATTAAATAGTTAATTAACATATTTTAGTTCATTATCTGACTTATTGTGAGGATTAGCCACTTACATTATGTTCCCCTGGCCGTATAACTCGCCTGCAGAGACTACATTGCATACCTTTCACAAATTGTAGAAATAAATCTGTTTAAATTAAAATCTAACACCCTGTATTTATACTACATCCATGTTACCACAAGGTTTATATAAAACATTTATTTACACCATTCAAAATAGCACCACTGTAAACCACTGTAGCTAAAAGTAGCTAAATTCACATGTAGCTAAATTACTCTGACAACATAAGGGCATTGTTGACCAAGAATTTGTCAACTGCACCATTGATTACCACAGATTGGAGAAGATAATTTGCCACAGCTATATAAAAATCTCTGCCGAGAGTGACTTATACGGATAATTGCCGTACAATATTGAGCATGTGCTCATGTTGCCACAAGTGCTCACCCCCTACGTTTTAAACATTTGAAGTATAAGTAACAGCTATATCCACCACCCACGCCAGCAAACTTCTAAGCCCCCCCCCCCCTTATTTATCAAGATGTTCCTTCATATTAAAAGCCAGTGCAAAGCGGTGAACCTTTGTGCTGGTGGGTTGGTGCAAAGCTTGATGCGAGAGCGCCAGTACGAAGCATGCTTGATGAAAGTGACACGGCTGATTAAAAACCAGGAGTTCTGGCAGACCCCATACTGCTCCTGTTCGACTTTGTTGGATCAAAGAAGGGCCAAGCAAGGACCTAACCCTCCATTTGCCCCTTTTGCTTTTTTGCTCTCAAACCTAACGAGCACTCATTCCCATCTTCTCTTCATTATCTCTAACTTTTGGGTGGGTGCTTGTCCTGTATTTTACGGTTTGTAACTGCCTACCATAAACTAAAAGTAATAAGCTTGCTGTCTTTTTGCTAGTTTCCTTGTGTTTATATTTTTTTTAATGATTTAGGTGCGGTTTGTTATTCAAAATATATATACAAAAATAATATGTAGAAAGGCTTTCATTGTTTATTCGTGATGATAACATCCCAATAATGTGCTGGTGTTTGGTGGTGGCTGACAGAAGAAAACAAAATATTGAACATAAACAAGAAAGATAACCCCTTTTTATCTTAATTTTTTGGTCTTGGTGCAACATGTTTGTTTATCAGTGTGTTTGTTCATTATGTGCAGATAGGTATTTATTTTATTAAAATTAAATTAGAAAAATGAAAAACAAAAAACAACATAATATTGCAGAGCCACATAATGTTTGTTTTACTGCAGTTTCCTAACTTAATTAGATTGAAACGGTCATCTATCTGGGCCTCTGGATTATTTACTCTCAGAGACATTCAAAAGCCAATTATAATGCCCTTTCATGTATTCATCATTAAATATAAGCAGAAAATGCAGCGCTTCCTATTCATGGCCTTTTTTTCTGCAGGTGATGTTGAGCTGCTTGGGTTGGATTCTGAACCATATTTGCATAATTCAGCCTTTGGTACTGTGCCGTTGGTAATTCACGGTAATGGGCCTTCCAAGGTGAGGAGTTCTGGTATTTAAAAGCTGGGGACTGATAACGGGGGATCAGTTTATGAGAAACAATTTAAGGTAAAGCTACAGTAGAACCTCTTTAACTCAAAGTCAGTCAGACGGCGGAAAGTATGTGAATTAAACGGACTTGTGAACTGTCTGAAAAAGAAAGAAAGTGACAAAAATTATCAGCAAAGCACTGAATCTCGAATTAAACATTTATTCAAAATGGATAGTTGAAACCGAGGGACGATCACATGAAGGAGTTGTCGAAATCAGACTGCCGTGTTTGGTAATTATTGGCGCCGAATGTCATATCTTCAAGAAGGCTAACTAGCGGAAACATCTCGTTAATCCCCGCCATTATATTCCACGAAGCTGCGGACGACATCCAGCGACTTTATCACTTCCCCTGGAGCGGGCGCTTGAGGCGACTTGTCGTCGTCATCATTCTTGGCCGTCGCACTGTTAGTGATTTCGCTGTTCATGTAGCAGGTTGGCTTGTTCTCTTCAATGTGTAAGTAGTCGGCGAAACTCATACCTACCTACTTATTGTCGCTGTCCTTGACGCGGGAGCAAAGCTCCTCCCCTCATTGTCAACTCCAGGGACGACGGCACTAACATTGGCACTAGCGACACTGTCCAGCTCCTCGGATGTTTGTTCCTTTGAAAACCCCGCACGCTTAAAGCACCATTTGATGGCGTCTGCCTTCACTTGTATCCAGGCATACACGATCAAGCACATAGCACCGAGAAGGTCGATGGAATAGCCTGTGCCCTTGTCGTAATGGTGCGACATTTGCTTTAAAAAGTGGTGACGTTAGATCTTTCGTGTGTGCAAAATAATGCCTCAATCCATTGACTGCGAGATGGACGTCGTGTTCGGTGGAAGGAAGACCATCTTGATTGCTTTGAGGTTCTGGATGTCACCATGGCCAGGACAGTTATCGGCGATGAAAGCAACTTTTCGTCCTGCTGCCGCAAACTTATGATCGTGGAGTCGCACATACTACTCTTCGGACAGATGCTGCTGTGACCCAGGCCTTCTCGTTGTGTCAGTAGATGAGTTCATTGGCTGGTGGAAGCCGATCACGTTTGAAGCATCGCGGTGTTTTTCACTTTTTCTACAACAAGGAGCGTCAGCTTGTGTTTGCTCATCATATTTGTGCTGAAGAAAACTGTGATTCTGTCTTTTGACTGCTTCCATCTTTGGCTGCTTCCATTACATCGGTGTCCTTTATCACGAGCATTTTTGACGGAAGCATCTCGTAAAACAGTTGCTCCGTCCAGATAGGTATCATCTACTCTGTTTGTGTTAAGAAATGGAGCCAAGGTTTGCTCTATCAAATCTTCAACAACAGTCTTCTTTGCGCTGCCGCTCTTACCACACGCCGTTGGGAATGTCGTCACTCTGTTCCTTGAAACGTGACAACCATCTGTTGATTCGTGACCAAGTTGCGATGCTAAATCGTTGACCTTCTCTCGCAACGTCGTGTTGTTGATGTTGCAAGCTGCAGGGGCATTCTGGAGTTGGGTAATCGGGGCGGGTAATCGGGACGGCTTCGACGTCCAAATAATGTCGGGAACCGAATCTGCAGTTGCTTTGATGAGTGTGTCTTGCTGTATGCCTCGAGGATCTTTGCCTTGTTCTTGAGAAAATGCAGAACATGGAGATGGGCACCTGGTGCCTCTCTGTAAACTCGGTTTTAGTACATGTTGATTTCTCCTCTTCCTCGACAAGTTAAACTTTTTGTTGTAATGGTAAATATTTATATTTCGGCATCTTCCGTCTGCACTGCTTCAAACGCTTTGGACGCCCCTAGATGGAGGACCACACGCGAGCCAGCCCTGTGATCCAGCCCAAGCTCAAGGCAACAAAAGCCGTGTTCCAAAATTTACTTAATCATACTTCATGGTGAGGTTCTTGTACCTTGGCGTTCGAAAACCTTATCACATCCAGCATTGCTCTATCTGTGTTGTCACATGACATGGCCCGCCAAAGTAACTCGGATCTATTTGGGTAAGATTCGGAACACAGCCAAGTGGATTGCTAAGTGACCAACAAACTGGAAACAATACTACGGAACAATGAAGACTTGTGCCATGTTGGTTTTTTCTGCTGACTTGAGCTGCCAACTAGTGCCAGCTAGCAACTAAAAACTTAACTTGGAAGACCAAACCGACAAATTAACTGGTTCAGCATGTGCAGATTGCTCGTATTAACCGGTCATATTTTCATGAGAAATTACGGCACCATAGAAATTTTTGCGAATTATCCAGGGTTCCGAACAAACCGTGATTGATTTATTGAGGTTCTATTCTATGTAGATGCGCTAGTGGGTTGCAGTATTTAGGGTATTTAATAACGATAAACAAAAACAAACATGGGCGAACTTCCGAGGAAAGCATGTTGCTTCCGGTTGGCCATTGTTTTTGCTTGTTTTTGCAGACTTTCAGTGAGTAGCGCATACATTAAAAGTCTCACTGTAGAGGACCGATTGCGGTATTTTCAGAAATTGATTTATACTGGGTTGGCATGCCTTTCTGATTTCTTGGATAAGAAGAAAGAGCACCTGTTCCTCAAAGAAATGACAAAGCTGCCAAAGGTATCATGGGCTCATCTTCACAACTACGTGTTCAAGCCGCCTGGCCTATATTAGAGCCGTATATTGGGAGAGTTTGGCTTGTGGATGTGGCGACTAAGGCGCTGGAGAGGAGAAAAGGGAAGGAAAAGGAGGAGAGTGCCGAAGGAGCGAGAGAGAGAGAAAGAAGGGAGCAAAGAAGAGACGGCTGCCATTTTGACGCAACGCTGTCGGCACAGAGCACTGGGCAACTCCACTCAAAAAGTCGACCCTATTGATATGACTGATATTGCTTTAGGAGGTCAAAATACGGTCATACCCAAAATATCACGTCAAACCGACACCGCATTACCGATTAAAACCAATATTAAAAATGTTCTCCCGGCTCGGTTACCGGCCCGAAAGCGGGTAAGCATCGCTGGCACTGGGTGAGCTAGTGAAGCAACGCGGGGCAATGACGTAGGTCTAGTCCTATGCTCTCGTACGGACGCCGCGAACGCTTCGTTTCCCGTGGCATTCTGCGATTCTGCTGACGGCACGATGTGTTTACCACATTATCCTGTGTTCTCCTATTTTTATTAGCGTCCAGGCAGTTCCTTTAACTCCAGCATTGCTTCCGCGACAGCGCGGAAGAGAGCGAAGCGGTGCTGCTCGCTCACGCCCGCGTCGTGGAGCCGGAGAGACTTGCCGGACTCGCGTTGGGCAATGTCAAGCACGACTTGTAGTGCTGTGGGTTGCACCAACAACCCGGTGCGCAACCCGGAGCTGCGGTTCCACCACTTCCCAAGAGACCGGAGGAGGCACAAGGTGTGGGTTGGTGCCGTTCGCCAGATAGACTTCGGTAGACAGTCTACTCCTAGCTCCAATGCGAAGCTCTGCTCCCAGCACTTTACATCAGACACCTACACACAGGATCTGCGGCTGCTAACTGTTGTGGGTTTTTCCACGAAACATGCGTCTTTGAAGAACGATGCGGTGCCGTCGCTGTTCGCGTACCGCCCGCCGGCTGCTCGAGCACGATCGGCCGGATGCAGCAGGTCGCGGCTGATCTAACTAGCGTACACGTAAAGGCACCTTGGCTTTAACAACTTAGACCACTTGTGGATACAGCTATCCATCTATCTCCCATTATTTCGTTTTCTTTCGGTTTGCGAGCAAGAAACAAATACAGTCATGCTGCGCCGGCACCGACAGCGTCATATTTATAGCAGTCGGATTCGCTTTTCGGCCGGCAAATTTATAAATACACGCTAAAACTTACTTTATTTGGTGCATATTAACAAAGTGAAGCGGTAAAAAAAGAAAATGGGCATCTAACCTTCTGTTTTGAAACTCCACGTGCGACTGACTGAGGCGACATTGTCGGTGCGCCGGCGCGAAGCGTGGGACGAGAAGTATCAGTGTTGTCAAGCTGCTTCAGCCGGTAGTTTCGGTTTCGCCGTGCCGCCGGAACGATACTTGAATTCACGATATCTACAAAACTATACACACTACCGAAAAACAAATTGTATCTCGTGATTCAGGGTCGCCGGCTTCGACTAAAGAGATCGTAACCCAAAAATTGTAAAAATGGAATGGAGTTGCCCTTTAAGGCTATGCGTCGTCTGCTACTGGCTTATTTCTTTTTCGCCTGAATCAAAGTTTACGTTTAAACATGGAGAAACTTTATTTGTTAGCTTTTTAAGCCATCGAGAAATAACACTATATCATTTTCTTGCCAGAGCCTGCCAAATAAAAGGAAAGAATCGAAATTTAGATGTAGATTCCATGCATTTCGCCGGGCGAATGAATGAAAATGGTGCCCCTCTCCGCTCAGCTGGGAGCAGCCAGGAGTTTACACACGTGCGCTCACGCCTCTCGCTCTGTGCCGCGGGCTGATTGGCTCACTCGGGAGTGGGGCGTTACGGCGGCAAGACCATAGACTGGCCAAACTCTCCCCATATATGGCTGTGGCCCATATAGTACTTGAGAATGATTTGAAACCTACAAATCCTTAAATGCTTTCAACTACTTCGTGAGCAGCTAGGCATGGGCGATGGGCACCTACCTCCCCCAAGCACCTAAGACACCCGCCGAGCTTCCCCGCAGGGGTCGCCATGCCGGGTCTTGGTTCTAGCAGACAATCTTCCGAAAGTTTTAATTACACTTCCTTCAACACGATGTGAGTCTCTGTAATGCGCAGTTTCCCAATGCTTTGACTTGCTTCCTTTAGTATTCAAGGTTTCTTTCCTAGAGCTCTGTGTCACCTTGCATTTCAATGCGCCATAATGACGCGGTTGGCACCTATCGTTGTATGGAGATGGCCAGTCAAGGCACCGCATCCTTGCGTAGAGAACCTACATTTCTCACGTTTCTCACGTTGTGCCATCTGTGGGCAGCACACCGAATCAGGTGGGCACCATCTGCTAATGCCATCGCCCTGCGATCACCCAAGCCCGGCTGCGTCGGTGGCATCCCTCGTCTCGAGAAAATTGAAAGAACTTCATTCGTGACATTTCGTTCGTGCCTGTGCACATCGGCCACTCATAAAGACAACACTGGGGCATTCCTAGGTGTAGCTTTCACACAATTGCTCGCTAGTGTACCAAGATTTGTCGCACACCCATTCAAACAGAAGGTAAACAGAGGAGACCCAGAAGTTTTTCTCTCTCCTTCCCATGGAAGCTGGAAGTTGCGCGAATACCCTGTATACTTTTAATGCGAAAGCATTTAACTGTCCCATGGAGCGAGCAGACCTCATCAGCCGCACCAAACGGCAGATAAATTCCCGAAGCCGTGATCTGAGGCATTCCAGCTTTAAAACCACGCTGAAAGCCACGCAAAACGGCGGTGATAGGAAGCTGCCGCGCATCAGTTTCAATTGGTGCCACCAATAGCGCTGCATGTCCGCGAGGCAGCGGCTCCACCGCTCCACGCCCAAGGTCAGCGCAGCGAGGAAAGTGAGTACGCTCGATTGTTGACTCAAGTATGCCGCAGACGAAATGAGGGAGCGGAGGAACAGCATGCATGCTTTTGCATCAACAACTCCTAAGAAGTGCTTAGGTGTACATCGAGCTTTTTGTTTTAAAGAGGCAGTGGGCCACAGCAGATGCCTTGTGGGCCCAGGTTCAGCCAGCGGGCTTGTGTTTGCCCGACCCTGACCTTGATCATCTCCCTGAAGCTTCTCTTCTCCAGAGTTAAAATATTTAAAAATTCAGTGCTTTCTCCTGTCATTTCTTGGTGGAACTTCCTGCCTGAGCGTGTCAGCTATGAAAATGATAATTTCAGCATTTTGCACAATTTGGAAAGCATAGTTCTTGTAAAGTGGGCCTATTTTGTTAGCTTTTTAAGTTTTGGGTTAGTTTATTGGCTTTTTTCTATATACTAAATGCCCTGTAATTAAGGCTTTCTTTCATAAAGCATGTTTCGTTCAAAATACCTTTGAACTAAACTACTTTAGTGTGTTCATTCAGAGCAAATTGTACAGAAAGTGGACGCTTTTTTTCTTATGGCTCATTGCATTTGTTGTAAATTTTTTCTCTTGGCAGGTTGTGCTGAACAGCTTTGGAAATTATCTTGCTAAGTCGTGGAACAGCCTAGCAGGCTGCCGTGTGTGCTACGATGCCTTTAGCCTTGCCGACAAGGAGGTAGGAATGATTTTGATATTTGCCGTTTAGTCTCTGGTCAGGTGCATGCATGACAACTTTACAGATGGGATTGATAATGCAAACTTAAATAATCTTTACCAAGTTCTAGAAAGAACCAGAGCTTATATTTCTAAATGAAGTTCTGATATTATTCTTGGGCACCTTATTTCATTACATGTCTGAGAACTACTGTTAGAATAGGGTGTGGCCCTGAGTGACATCAACATCCACTGTTTCTGACTTTCTGTCTTCCCCTAATCCTTCATAGGAAGGAAGCGGTATGAGGTTAGATGTACATAATGTTTTGCAATACGGCATGTTTCAAAGGACATTTACTGTCCTCTATGTATACAGTGCAGACAACCTTCTTCCCATCACTCTTTACGCATCATCTGCATCCTTACCTCTTGTTTTCGTTTCAGCCATCAGAGCTTCCAAGGGTTCTGATTGGGATTTTCATAGAGCACCCCACTCCATTTTTGTGGGAAGCTTTGTCTAAGGTCTACAATCTCAACTATCCAAGAGAGAGGATTGACTTGTTTGTGCATAACGCTGTAAGCTGAATTCTGATTTTTATCCAACTTGTAGAACTTCTATATCTCCATTTTGGGAGAGTGTTCTAGTCAGCCACGGCAGCTATACCGTGTCTCTGTTGGCTGTAAGAAATGAGTTTTTATTTTTCTACATGTCTATGGATGTTTTGTGGAGGCTCATTTTAATTAAGGTTCACCTTAGCAAACTAAATGCATCAATGCTAAAAAGATGCAGACATATTCTCTTCGTTTAAGCATTCTTGTTACCCATTTAAGTGATTCAGGTAAGACTGTTCGGTTAATCAGTCAAGAAAAACAAAAAAAAAAAATGTCAAGGACTTACAACTGGCATTCCTTACATGACTGTAGAAAGCACCATAGACGGTGCTGAAAAAATAAATAACAATCAGGTCTAAAGCAAAGCATAGTCGTGCCATAGAACAAGCACAAGGTCAATTTGGGTCACCTCGGGTTTGACAGGTTAGTGACAGTTCAGGTTCATTCTAAGAGCTGCATCATTTGTGTGTCCCTTATTGCCTTATTAAATTTTGAATGGGGTCATTGAAGTTTTTTGACACAGCCATAAAATGCTATGTTTTAAAGCTTACTTATTGAGGGGACCCTGCAATTTAACGGTCGACCAGTCAGATTAGATAAGCAAGGGTAATACACGGCGGTAAACATATTGAAAAGTGCACCATGCTATCAACTCTATCATAAGCTTCATGATTATCATTTCCCTTATTTATTTAGATTGCAAGTTTGTTTCGTCCCACAAGTATTGTGCACAACTGCTCGCAGTATAAGTCCACGCTGTGCATTCCGTGGTCCGTGGCAGGAACTTTCCTCCTCTTAATCGCATGGCGGCTCTGTGAACTTAAAAGATCTCAACTCCCTCCACTTGAGGTCTGGCATTACACTGAGGTGTTGTGACTGGGTAATAAATTGTCCATACTTTATGGATGACTGAGCCCAATCATACCTCAGAAAGTGACTTATTCCTTGAGCATTGCAAACGGGCACATCAGAGAGCAAGGTAATGACAAATTGCACCAGCTGCCAGGTGACTACCCAGCCGGATAATAAACACATGCCCCATGTATGCGGAGAGCAAGTCGTCTGCTTCTTGCACAGGGGTTGCGATAAGGTCTGAATGCCGAGCTCTTATTGGCTGATTGAAAAAAAATAGTGGGTAGACCTCGAGTCACCTGGCATTGAGGTCTACCCACTATCCTTCCAATCAACGCCAATCAGAACTCGGCGTCTTTTTGACGTCGCCGCAACCCCAGCCCTTCGCAAGAAGCAGACGACTTGCTCTCCAAATTATTAAACTTTATTCTAGCTTGACTTTGTCATTGACTTTAGTTCATGGTAATCAAAGGGAGAACGGCAGGGAGGAGCTTCAGTTGTCTTGCCTCCAGCGCAAGCTTTCTACCTTCGACACCGCTTCAATGTCTTGTGCAAGTTGAGTGCGCACGTGCGGCCAAAGCACTGTGGAAAGCGCACAGCACCTGCTGGAGGCCGGACATTTGAAAAACACACACTGTTGTTCTCATTCTGCCAGTGACTAGCAAAGCCATGCTAGTTTATCTCAGTCTTTCTGTGGCAGGCTATGAGATTTGGTTGCAGAAGTGGTTTGACCTATTACGTGAGCGACAGCACAAGCATGTGACATTTTCACTGACGAAGCTGTGTCTCGTTTTAAAGAGGGGCAGTCTGCGTACACGGTTGCTGGAGCAGGAGTGTTCCTCACACCATGCTATACTGTGTTGCAAGTTTATTTCTAGAATTACAATCGCCGACTGATTTTTCGGACTTCACAGGGGCCTAAAAAATGTCCGAATAATAAAGCAGTCGAAAAAATCAGCAGATTAAAAACTTGCCTTTATTACGAGCGGGCTTAAAGGGATGCTGAACCAAAATTTTGATTTCAGAAAACAACGTGGAAGCTCTAGGCGAGGACTACAAACCCGATAGCATCACTCATAAAGCGATATTTCCGACGGACGGTCGTATTTTTGTGAAAGAAGTACGCGCTTGAACAAGGCCAGAAAAGCCCGTGACATTGTGATTCTTCTTTCGTCCTATATTCGCTTTGACTCCGCAAGAACGCGAAGAGATGGATGAAAGGCCGTTTCGCCTCCTCCTCAACAATTCTGCAGGAAATGCGACGTTGCGATTCTAACTCAATCGCATCCTTATTTTACAAAAATAGGGCCATTTGTTCGAGATATCACTTTATGAGTGGTGTTTTAGGGTTTGCGGCACCTCGTTGAACACTCCTGCTACCTTATTTTGTGAAATCCAAATTTGCTGTAAATAGTGCCTTGCTTCAGGTTACGCCTCTGTTTGCATTTGGCCACTTTCTATTAGCTCGAGAATCGCTGCCTTTTTTTTCTAGCATTATGGTTGAGTGCTTTCTGCGCTTCTTAGCGACACTTTGCAGCGGCAGAAGAACACATGGGGCCATGACGTCCAAGCCAGCATAGCGGCATAGTCCGAAAACATGATTCACTGAAACGAGATGAGAGGCGCAAGTGGCGCAAGTCCATGACTGAAATGATGAATGAACAAAGCAAAATGGTAACAATGATGGAGAAAAAAAAAAGCCGTATAGCCACACCTAGTGGTAGGACTCAGCCGTACTCAAGTAGCACTGCCAAGCCAAGCCAATCCATGTGCAGCCAACATACAATCTAAAATGGTGGCTCCTCGGTGGTGCTTCCCTCTGATCCCTCGCGACAGTTCTGTCCGAAAAATATAACTTATGGACTTAAGCTGTCCGAAACATCGGTCAAGAATATGCACTATTTCTATTGGGTAGGTCACGGTTCCTCCTTTAGGTCCGAAAAATCAAACAAGTCCGAAATATCGGCGTATGAAAAATTGGTCAGCAAGTGTACGTTGAAAAGCATATTAATGCGGAAGCATTAACTGTCTCATGGAGCGAGCCGACGTCATCAGCTTTGAAACCATGCAAAACGGCACCTTAATGAAACCACGTGCAAAGCTAGCCAACGGCACATTTTGCACTTTGATCCCATTGGCTGGCGTGCGTCGACGAGGCTCCTATTGGCCGCTGCGCGTCCGTTTGTGTGGTGTCATCCTGACTGTGTTATCACACTGTTGTGTTATCAGTGATCACCACGTTCGCTCGCCACTTATCGGTTGTATGGTGCGTGGCAATATATACGGCGCATGGAATAAACTAAGGGGTTCGTTCTGCTGGGAACTACGTTGCTGTCTGTTCCTTCCTCGCGCCGCAAGGCACACAACAGTTTGAATGATCGCTCACCCGATGGCGCTGCGTGTCCATGAGGCAGCGGCTCCACCATTCCACGCCCAAGGTCAGCGCGTTGTATGTCGCAGATTAAAGAGGGAGCGAAGAGCGGCGTGCGTGCTTTCGCATTCACAACTCATAAAAAGTGCTTAAGTTTTACCTCAAGCCTTTTTTTTACGAGAGTCAGTAGAAAGAAGTGCTAACTATTGAAATGGAAACCGTTTTGAGAACTGGTGCTCCTGATGGGGGACTTTTGTAGCACGTGCCACTTGAAACATATAGATTTAATCAAACGGGACAGCTATTTTCATTTCTACACACACAATTATTTGTGGCACTCATAATGTTTTACTCTTAGTGGACAGCATCTTCATTACTACACTCAGAATAATTATTTTATTATATGCTGTTTTTTGGAACATCAGAAGTTGAATCAATTGGTCTTCACTTAGTGTACACATTTATTTCCTTGGGAAATGTCTGACAGATGAAAATTTGTTTCAGTCTGTGCACCAATGCTCTCTGTGTGCCTTGACAAGTTAGCATGTTTAATCGCAGTTAATTCAAGTTCACACAGCAGCTTGTTTATGCTTCAACATTCATTTAAGAGTTAAATGATATCTTTTATAGGTGGAGTTCCACGAAGAGGAAGTGGACAAGTTTGTGGAACAGTACGGCCAGTCATACAGAAGCGTGAAGCACATGCGAAATGAAGACGGCAGGAAGGAATGGCATGCCCGCAATTTGGCACTGTAAGTGGTATTACCGTATTTACTCGCGTAATGAACCCACCTTTTTTTTTTTCAGAAAAGTTAACGTCAATTTGGGGGGAGGGTTCATTACGCGGGATGAGGGGAAAAAAAAAAAAGTTGCGACAGATTTATAAGAATTGAAATTTCATATCACGATGTAGATAGGAAACTCGCTATTAAATAAAACCTTACCTTTTAAAAAAAGTAATAGCGCACACACAACATATATGTAACCATTTTTTTTATTCATGTCGCTAGCCGGCCATTTGTTGGTGCTCCTACTCGCAACTACTGTCACTCTCTTCACTGACGTCGCTTGCCGCGTGGTTTTGAATCAGCTCGTGGGACACTGCACAGCCTTCACTGTAAAGCCTTTTCACATTAATCCAGAACTTTGTTCTCCACAAGAGGAAACTTGCCTTGTTTTGGCCCTCGAAATGCGCGGCGATCCTTTTTTGTAGCGCGAAGCTCTTCGTCTTGTTTTCGCCAGTAGTAGCGTACACGCACCAGATCGGCGCTGAAATGCCATCCAGTCGTGTGGTTCCCATGCTCCAATGCATGCTCAACGACTTCGAGCTTAAAACCGGCCATATAGCTAGCGTACCGGCCCATTGTAGCTTTCGCAGCAGGTGTCCAAGTTCTCCGCAAAACACAAGCCACACAAAAACAGAAGCAGCGATGAAATGGCGGCAATTTGACGTTGTTTGTTACTTTCTTTAAATACCGCCGCGCTTGCATGGCGCTATAGTCCGTTCCATTAGGGTCATAGCAGAGAGTGTAAAAGAGAAAAAAATGCACTTCCCCTCTCACCCCGCACGTCGTCTGCTCCGCCGAGTGAGCTGTAGCTAGCGTCCGGCGGGCGTGCAAACTCTGTTTAAAATCGCGTCATTTTGGAACTTTCAAGCCCAGATGCGCAGACTTTGGTATGCCAGTTGTTGTGTAACTATGCTAGATAAAAAGACTCACAGGGTCCAATTGCGCTGTTACGTGCGTGCAAATAAAAAAAAAATAGGGTAAACTGTGTCAGATTGGCCGGTTTCTTTGGCGAAAAGTAAATCCAGTTTCTGTACCTTTTTTACTATACAAAGTTCGTACTGGTATAGGCCTTTAGCGACCATGAGTGGAAGTCAGAAATAATAAATAAAACGTGCTCTCCTGCCGCAATACACGCAGTAGTTGAGGGTAGTACTGCCGGCTGACTCAACTGCTATTTAATTAACGGAATAAGGATATGCTAGTGGATCATTTAGCGAAATAGAAAAACTGAGAGCTATAGGCTGGTTTTGGAGTAGCCATAACTATTCTAAGAATGTGAACCACTTCACAACGGCAGCCACGAGCGAGAGTTTGATGTTCCATACTGCCCGCCGATACAGCCCAAAGATGTAGAACAGCAACCTCCCGGTTTGTCGTCTGCTAGCGGAGTCGGGTGCGTGCCCTCTCTCTCGTTTTACCCCTCCGAACCCGCTGAACTTCCCGGATGTGTGGAGAGGGCGCTGCGATCGAACAAAATGGTGCCGCCCAGAGAGCGCTAAATGGAATGGTCTATAAGCAAGGAGCTTTCCGTTGCAATCGATAGATGGGCTCCACCACAAAAAAGCGCGATTTTTAAACTGTGACTTGAGTTGTTAGCGCTTGCGTTGCAGGAGACTGTTTAGCATGGTTCTTAGACTTTTTGGCATCGTTTCTTGATATAGTATAACGGTGTGATTTTACGTTATTGTGATCGTCTATGGCACCGGCGATCGTACCAAAATGAAGTGAACAGATATTGCACACCAACTTTTGAATTGGGGTGCTCCCCCCACACACACACACAAAAAAAAAAGTATTTCCTCAAGGACAAAATTGGGGGGTGGGTTCATTATGCGAGCGGGTTCATTTTGCGAGTAAATACATATACTTTACAGTTGTTCTACTCTTTTTGCATGAGTGTTAAATTTGTTACTGTTATAAAGGATAACCTGTCACAGTAACACCATTGCTAATGGAGTTTAGTGGCGTGCAAATTGAGGCATTAATTCTGCTTTAATTTTGCTTATTATACTTTCCTTCCTTTTTTGCATGAATACAGACACAATTGAAGTACCTCCACTGCACAGATAGCTGAGTGAAGTGAAAAACAAGTTTAAGGAATCATAATGTAGCACCCAAGACTGTGGTGCGGAAAAGATAAGGAACTTTCAAGTCGAAGTAAAAGACAACAGAGAAGAACATCTCAAACGCAGCTCGTTTGAGACATTCTCCTCTGTTGTCTTTTCTTTCGACTTGGTTGTTTCTTAATTTTTCTGCACCACAGTTTCGGGTGTTACATTATGATTAATTATTGCCAGCTCGCCTGCACACTCGCTGTTTTTCAGTTCGAGGAGCTGTCTCTGTAGCGGCTATTGAAGTCCTAAATTTTATGCACACTAAATCACCGTTCTGAACTGTACATCAAATGATGTAACCTGGTGAGAAGCCTATTCAAAGTACAAACTACTTACGGGACACTTCGTCCAAACTAATTTGTCCCACCATATCCTTTTTGGTAAACTACGGTCTTATTGAATTAGATTTTCGTTGTATGTATTGTCGCATCACAAAAAGGTGCATCTATTCTATCATTGTTTATAGTCCAACCAAAGGTCTTAATTGCTACCTCAAAATATGGCACTTTAAAGGCCAGTTTACACTTTTGTTTTGATTGTGATCGAGTGCCTTAATATGTACTGCTTGTAACAGCTTACGACGAGAAAACACGCTCGTGCACCAGCGCCATCTACCATCGGGTAGCTTTGAGGCACTTCTGATCTTTGCCTAACCAGACAGAAGGTTTTGCAGTGTCTGCGAGGCCAAGTCTGCAGTGCACAGTCTATGAGAAAAAGGTCGCTTGTGACATTGTCGGGAGTTTTCCTGTACCACGCTGAAAGGATTACTAGGGATAAAAAAATTGGCAAGTATACGGCGATTGGAAGTGTTTCATGGTTGCACAATATTTGGTGCCGGCGTGCTTTCTTGTCGTAAGCGGTTGCAGTCAAACACAAACGTGTGAATTGGCCTTTGGTCGCTGTCGTAGAGGAGAAAATTTGAATGGTGCGGAAGGACCGGTACTTGGGGCCTTTAATGCGGATCGTGCTTTTGGGATCACAGACTTGCATGCTTGGGCAATTAGACCTATACATTCTGCCACTCCGTACTATTGCGGATAGTATGAGCTGAAACAGTCCTTAGTGCTTGTTTGGCGTGCCTGCCCGTTTTTGAGCGAGCCATGGTCCAAACTAGGAATGGAGTGCGAAGTCAAGGTCCTCTACTTCGGACAATTCGACGAACTGAGAGATAAAGGAGCTTGTGGGAACCATAGATGAAGCAAAAGGCCAGGTTGGGTGTCTCGGCTCACATTGTCTGCGAATACCTTTGGAATTGTAGACGAAAGTGCCGGCAAGAAATGACTTCACGATTCTGTCATTTTGGGGAAAACTAACCTTTCGCTGCCTAAACCTTTGTACAAAAAATTTGACTCTGACTTTCTGACGTATAATCGAGAGTTGTTTTCTTTTATCTCTACAAGGGAGGAATGCATGAAGATAAAGTGCGACTACTACTTCTCTGTTGATTCCGATGCGCACCTGGACAACGAGGACACGCTGAGGGCGCTCATTGAGATGAACAGGTAAGTGGAGCACGGCTTCAAACCATCCTGTCTGTTTGCATGTTAGCCAAGCAGTCATTGTGGCCAACCCCTCATACCCTTAAAGGGCCTCCCCATGCCTAAAAAACATTATTGTAGGTCTAAATGCCTCGGGCAAGTTCAGATACCTTCAATTACGCCGCTAAATTATCAGAACAATATAGCTAAGATTTTATAGAGAAATTTATTCGAGGAGCTCAGATTTTGATACACATATTTTCATATTATCGCTCGATGAAACCTGTGACGTAACAAGATACTGCAGCCAGTGACTGTGACGTCACACCTTTTTCGGTTCCCCCCCTTATCGACATTGAGCCGCTCTCGTGAGATACCTGAAATGTATGTCGGACAAACTGGCGAATGTCTCAACGGTCGGCTGCGAGAGAACCGCCTCAACACGAATGAGACTGTCTCAGGCCGTCTAGGAATTCACTGCTGAGACTGTGGTCGTGATCCCCAGTTCACAAATGCACAGTGTTGGCGTGGAGTGGTGACCCTCTAATTAGAGAAATTATTGAGGCAGAGCAGATAGCGTGACTTCATGACAAGTGTACCGGAACCCCTTCCGTTTCTTTATCCGCCAAAGAATTATACTATCTGTCGAAGTAGTCAATCTGATGAGTGCAGATTTCCAAGGTGTTTTTTCGTTTTATTTGGAGCCATGGTCCTGCTTCTTATAAATTAGTTGAAGAAGAGACGAAAGTTCTAAGTCACCACTGTGTTTGTCCTTCTATGTGTCCTCTTTTTGTCCTTGTTTGTAATGCACTGTTGGTGCTAATATTAACTCGAGATCCATCGAGCGATGCGACCGATGCAGTGACAACGGGCAGGACCTGGAGGGCGGAGAAAGGGGAGCCCTAAGGAGACAGCATGTCAATCTTGTTATGTCTTGGCTGATTTATCGAGTGAGTTGATACGGGAATTTCCAGAGGCATTTTATACGCTTTATTTTTCAAATCGCGAGCTAAAATCTTGTGGACACTTTCACAAGGAATTCCCTGTGCCTACCACAAGGTATTTATATAAAACTGACAACCTCGTTTTAGGCTGGAAAAACCCTTTAGGGGATATGAGCAAAAATCCACAAAAGAAAGTACCCCCCGCCCCCCCTTCTGCCCCCAAAAAAAGTGCCCTGATTGCACAATTGTGTCACAAAACAAACCTCTCGAAAAACAAAATTTTCAGTGCAGTATTTATGTGGTCTCTAGGCTCCTTAACTCAATGTAGAAGCATGCCACTGGACAGAGGGTAGGACCAACACCTCCAAGAAATAAGGCCGTAGCGCTCCGAGTGGGCACGTCACAATGGCGGAGGAAGGAAGGCCATGGCGCAACTACGTGAGAAAATTTCTGCTGTCGACAGATGTCGACGTGAAAAAAATGTTTTTTCTCGAGCGGCGCGGTAATGTTTGTGCGCGTTTATCTGACATTAATACAAGTTCTAAAAGTGCAGTCTTGTACAATTTATTATATATATAATATAAACGTAATATACAACGCTTTACCAAGGTTGAAAGTACCAAATTTATATTTATAATTATCCCCGTAACCGCGGGACTACATGCAGTCCCGCTGCTCCCCAAACTTTTCTAATGAACCGGCTCTGAATTTCTGATGCGACATCTTCTTCCCTCGTACGAGCTCCAATTCTGGTAAATTTACGTTGTTTGTTAGCTGCTTACTGTCTGCAAAGGAATGCTGAGACATTTCAGAAGGGTAAGAAACCGGAAAAAAAAAAATCCAGTCATCGCAGCAGGGAGGGAGCGCACACGAGCAAGAGATGGGTCGACAGTGTTAAGCCTCTCGTCCCACACTGCTGGTGCTGCTCTCATGTGTTTTGTGTGGTTCTTTTGATCCTCCTACCCGTCGTTTTTTTGTCATCACCGCAGTCTCGGGTGGTTTTTTTTTTCCTCTTTTGTGTTCACTTGATACTATGGCATTTACGTGGATTTGCGAAACAAGTCCTGCTACGGTTTGAGTGACGTGTGTGGCAACTAGTCAACGATGGCACTGGCCGATGACCTCTCTTTCGAAAGAGAGAGACTTCTAGAAGTTTGAGTTCAATGTTTTCGTGATGGATCGTGTAGGACGTATGGATACGATCGACAGGTGAGGAACAACTTATTTACGGGCTTTCTTGGTCGTGTAAGACGCAAGTAAAGTGCTGCAGTCAATCTTTTTTTTTTTTTTTAAATCTCGTGATAGAATGGAATTTTATTCTTCGTCGTTATTCGTTTGCTATTGCGTCGACATTTTTAAATATGCTTGGTAATATTCTAGTTTTTACTGGAAGGTAGATAACAAGTTTGTGTGATTATTGAAAGTGCGTTGTTTGTGCTTATGTGTTTATTTATACCAGTGTGTCGAACCGAAAAAAATACGGGTTCGGTTACGGTTCAGGTTCAGGTAAATTAATTTTGTTCCGGTTCAGTTCCGGTTCGATTAATTCGATCCGCGAACCGGTTCGCGAACCAGTTCGGGGCGCTGAACCGGTTCGCGAACCGGTTCGGAAATTATAAATGACAAATTGCAACATCAAAATAAATTACAAATAAAACATCTGAAATCAGCACATACGAAACGGGATACATCGTAGTGTAAGGCTCAGGGATTTCTACCAGGAATGGTTTCTTTATGTGCACACAAAGATTACCTCACCGACGTTTACGCATTCGGACTTCATCTAATTGGGTCCGACACAGTAGCTGTAAAATCCGCGACCTACTTACAAACCCACTTACAAGTAGAACTCGCTAACTATCCCGCCACCTCGGCGTGTAAGCAATTGAAGAAACAGTGGGGAGAAAATACAGCTTTCTTTATTTGAACTAGCCTTCGGTAACTCAAATTAGACCCTTAAAGAAGTTTTCATTAAACAAGATACGGAATATGAAAAACACTTCACCGAACGCAACGCCAGAAGGACGTAATAGAATAAATATTAAAATAGAAGAGTTCGCTGTCTCACAAATATGTTAGCTTCTAAGTGCCTATACGAAACCGGATGCATTATTATCAAACTCCACAGCCTTTTCTTTTCTCATTCCGATGGAAGCAAGCTTCAAGAACTCGCGCGTTCTAGAAACGTGTTATGAAATGAGCACACAGCAGCATATAGGATTTACCAGATTGTAAGAAAATGAAATCCCGTGACGAGATTTTTTTTTTTTGCACAGCCTTTTAATTCTTTTTTTTCCGTGCAAGCCGCGACCAGCGCAATACTGGTTCTTATGCCAAGATTCATGGATGCAGCGTTTGTCGAGATTCATGGACGCAGCGTTTATATTCCTAAGACTGAGTGGAGAAGAAAAATATGTAAGCGAGGTGTGTGTCAGTTGACGGCACTTAAAAAACAAATGGCATTGATAGCACATCCATTGTCAACAGCGCGTGGCCGAACCGTTTTGACATGAGCCGGTAACCGTTATTTTTTTCCGGTTCAGTTCCAGTTCGGGTTCATCGCGATAACAATATAACGGTTCGGGTTCGGGTTCAGTTCCGGAAAAATACCGGTTCAGTTCCGGTTTTCGGTTCGGTTCGGTTCCGGTTCGACGCCCTGATTTATACTAATATTATTTTGTTGCCTTTACTGCGTTTATACTAGAATCTTATTTGTATTAAGGTAATAGTATTATTGTATACAAAATATGTTATATTTTGTTCTTAGGCAGCTCAAGCCCATAGGGAGAAGTAAATTAGTTGACTGTAAATAGGAAGTTTAGTACCCCTGCCACACGGAAATATTAATATATTTTGATTAAATACGGGATTAATCAGCTCGCTGTTTTGAGGTATTATATGGGCGTCGCAAGCTGATTTGTCGGCTTCATATTGTCATTCGATCGAAATTACATTAATTTTAATTCAGTGACTGCACGTGATAACATCGCTTACATGA
Source organism: Ixodes scapularis (assembly GCF_016920785.2). NCBI lineage: Eukaryota > Metazoa > Arthropoda > Arachnida > Ixodida > Ixodidae > Ixodes > Ixodes scapularis. Next base: position 93,081,213 of record NW_024609846.1, read on the forward strand.
TCGTAAGTGACACTTGTCGAGCCGTGTCCGCGTTGGCTACATCTACCTGATTTTTAACTGATCTGTATTGCTGTGTCGAATCACTGCATGTCTCGCCATTTTGTCAAAATATTTCTGTATAAAATATGCATTCCTACAGCAATAATTGCGTGACTCAATATTTTCTACTTAAAACAATCACATTTTTCTATAGACGTCTTCTACAATACCTCGTGCCATTTCGCATTGATTATTTAGCGATGTAATGTTTTGCCCGTGTAATAAAGTATTTTCTAGACCCGTTGCAATGTGCAGCTTTCATTTTAGCTAAAAAGACACGGGTATGTGACTAAAAGCGCATTACGACGGTCAATCCACGCACGTTACCTTCGCTTCGACGCGCGCCTCCGATGGCCTTCCTTTGCGACATCACGAGAAGAGCGCTACGGCCTTATTTCTAGGAGGTGTTGGTAGGAGGCTGGCACGATACCCGACATTGGCACGCGGGGAAGGGGGGCGGGTGGCGGCTTGGATGCGGGTTAGATGGCCAGACCTTTATGAGGGTAGACTAAACAACTCAAGTCGCCCCCACCGCAAGGAGGGAGACAAGAGAAGAAGGTAGACACCTCATGAGCAGCGCTGGGTTGAGATACACAAACATTGCTCACAGTTTTGATCACATTATTCACATCTATACATTGGTGACCCGGAAAAACAAAAAAAGCCGACCCCTAACGCTGCGACGAACCTAGAAGAAGAAAGTGCTTCTTCTAACTCCTCATCCTCGTCTACCCCTGCAGGGAAGGTGGTGCCGTCACTGCAAGCCTCCACAATTTTGTCATGTACGTGCCGTATCCAGGCACTTAAAAGGACGCTAAAGTGCCTTTTGAGATTCTCGTTTTATTATCATAACTCTGTCTACGAGCTCTAAGCATCATAAAAAACCCGAAATTGTGTTCATGCATGGCTAATTTGCATATTAAAAAGCTTATCAAGGATCCAGATATCTAACGTTGGCACAGAACGATAGGTGGCGCTACCGAACCTTGCTGAATATGATTGAACGACGGACGGCGCTTGTCAGCTACTCGTGGGCGATGGGTTCTCGCGTGAACAAGCGGGACTGGTCGGCTGCTCGTCTTTGCGGGAACCGATCACTCGCAAGTGGCTGACAGGCGCAGTCTGCGGTTCCACCATATTCATTAAGGTTCGGTAGTACCATCTGTCGCTCTGTAACAATGGTAAGTGTCGCAGTCTTCTATCACTTTTTTAATATGTAAATCGGCCGCTCATGAATGTAATTTCTGTTTTTTTTAGGACGCTTGGAGCCCGTAGCTCGGAGTTTAAATTATAGAACGAGGATTTCAGAAAGCACTTTAGTGCCCCTTTAAGAAAATTTTTTTTTTTAGAGATTTTAGTGTCTTTTTAAAATGAGCAGAGGGATCACATTTTTGGGTTGCATTTTTGTTTTACATTGTATATTGCATATGACATCACCAACTACGAATTGCAACGTAAAATACCAGTTTATTTTTACTTAGTGGAGTGGTTTTGGTTTCGATTCCTGGGATCCAGGTTCTCGGGCCGCATTGCAGACTGGGGAGTGCGACTGTGGCAGCGGTCAGGTAGGCCAGAAAAGAAATGACGTGGTGGAAGCTTTTCTTGCCCGCTTTTATTCCGTGACACGAAGTGCCCAAGTATTGTGCTGCAATTTTGTGGGCCCGTGTGAGCACTGCCGTAGTTACGCTTCCTGGTCTGCGACATCGTCCTGAGGTCTTGGCTCCCAGCAGCCGATCCGATACGCGGATGGAAAGTGTTGCAGGGTCACCCGACAGACAACCACACTGTGGAATCTCGTCGTGAGTAGTAACAAGCGGCCGTGACGCAGTTGGGCTGTCGGATGCAAGTGTGGGAACCAGCCTTTACGATGCCGAAAGGGCTAAATTATCAATTCTTCTCGATGACCGCTGTCCTCTCCTAGAACCGTGGTGGCTCCACTGCTGTCGAGGCACAAGAACCTCTGGTCCAACTTCTGGGGAGCCCTCTCCACTGACGGCTACTACGCACGGTCCCACGACTACGTCCAGCTGGTCAAGGGCGAGCGAAAGTGAGTCTAGTTTTTGTTCACGCTGCGCTAGTGTATGAAGATGGTTCATCGACGGGTGCAAAATATCCCCCACTGCACATGACAGACAGTGGTCAGTGATGTGATTGCTGCACCAATTGCGCCAAACTGCACCAAGGGGCTAACCCTGCTACATCCTTCTACATTTTTCAAAAATGAAGGTAATCTGCGCCAAGCCTGTGCCAAAGAAGCAATCTCGGTTGCCTTTCGAAACCAAAACTAAGCTGAGAACCGTCATTGTGCATGCGTCAGCTAGGTGGCGCAAGCGGCCGCCCAACACAAAGTACCCTGCATCAATCGTCCATTTGGTCTTGCATGTTTTTTGCGGCCGTCCTAACCCCTTTGCCGCCCTCTCGCGTTTCGCGCCTTCGTGCCCAACGTTGCTCGTGCCCTCGTCCCTCGTCGTCTCAAAAATCTCGTCTCGCGTCTTTTTTAAAATTTTTTCAACGACAGACGCGGGCGTGTGCGGACCAGAGGTCGGCATTTTAGGTCGCCCTCACTCACCCTCACCCTCACAGCCACACTCACCTAAGCCCCTCACTCACCCTCACAGCTACACTCACCTTGAGCCCCTCACTCACCCTCACCCTCACAGTCACACTCACCTTCAGCCCTTCACTCACCCTCACTGAACCTCACGGCCCTCACGGCCCTCACCGCCCTCACGCCCCTCACTCACTCATGGCCCTCACGAAACTCACCGCCCTCACGCCACTCACCGCCCTCACGGCCCTCACGCACTCATAGCCCTCACGGCCCTCACGGCCCTCACGGCCCTCACGGCCCTCACCGCCCTCACGGCCCTCACCGCCCTCACGGCCCTCACGCCACTCACCGCCCTCACGCCACTCACCGGCGTCACCGCCCTCACGCCACTCACCGCCCATTAACAATACTAATGCACCTTTCTGAAACAGTTTATTTCCAAAAACCGATCGATTTCAAACCAGAACCAAGTCTTTCGGTGTCATCATCACCGGCACGAGGTATCACGTGAAAATTTTGCGTCCCTGATTGGATGCAGCCGCTTCAAACGTATTCGAATTGCTCCGAGTTGCTTGCTTATTTCGAGCCGTACCCGATCTCAGCAATTGTGTCGATCTAGGGAAAGCTAGAGAACAACCCGTCATTAACACCAAAATTGCTGAGAAAGATGCTCGATCTGAAGGGGGCCTCACACACTCACCGCCCTCTCACACTCATGGCCCTCACACCACCTCAAGCACTCGCCGCCCTCACGGCCCTCACGGCTCTCATGCCACTCACTGCTCTCACGCACTCATGGCCCTCACACCCCTCACGCACTCACCACCCTCACACCACTCACGCGCTCATGGCCCTCACGCCACTCACCGCCCTCACGCCCCTCACGAACTCATGGCCCTCATACCCCTCACCGCCCTCATGGCCCTCACGGCCCTCACAGCCCTCACCGCCCTCACGACCCTCACGGCCCTCACGGCCCTCACCGCCCTCACGGCCCTCACGGCCCTCACTCACCCTCGCGGCCCTCACGGCCCTCACTCACCCTCACTCACCCTCACACTCATGAATTTTCCTGGTTCAGAAACTCACTCACCCTCACATCACCTGTGAGGATGAGGGTGAGTGAGGGTGAGTGAGGGCCCTCATGAGTGAGGTTTGCCGAGGTATGGTGCGGACGCCCCGACGCTCCAGCCATGCCGTCATGCTGTAAAACAAAACCGCGTTTTTGGGCGGCGAGAGTTACTTTGTGAGCTGAAACGCTCGCGCGACCACAGTCACCGTGGTTGCGCGACGTCAGGTGTTGCTGTCCCCACGTCGCTGCAGATATGGCGCTTTCTAAACTTGTTCATCGACATTCCTGGCCTTCTTTAAATCATACACTACTACAAAAATCCCTCTTTAAAGAAACACTGACACCCCCCCAAAATTTTTTTTTATTTTTTGCCAGGCGCTTCATTATGGTGTCGGAGGACTACCCAATTAATATTTTGCAACAGAGTAGCGTATTTTTTGAATAAAGCCAAAAGACGCAACTGCTCGAAAACGAAACTGAAACCCGACGGAGGTCGGAGTAGTGGAGAGAAGAGAGTGAGTGGCGGAAGTCACGTGGCTACACCCGACCGTGCGTTTTTTTTTTTTCTCCTCTCCGGTAGCAGTTGACACGACATGCGGCGTGCGGGAACTGCTCGCCGTGCGATTCTTTTGCAGTTATGTTTGTTCCGCTCTTTGTTCTGTACTCCAAGATGAGTTGTTTTGTACATTGAGGAGTTTGAGATGAGTAGTGAGTGCCCGTGGTGAATTTCCATGATCGGCTCCGAAAAGAATACACCCAAGATGTTGCGTGAAGAGCTGGCTCACATGTCCTGCATCCGAAAAAAAGTGGCATTGTGCGACACAGTTTCCGAAAGATCAACGGGATCGGGACCAATGGCTGGCTGCAATTCCTGTAGAACATATACGGGCACCTCGGAAAGCGGACGCTACCTGATTCATATGCTCCTTGCATTTTGTGGAAAGTGATTACATTGAGTTCGCAGGTGTCAAAACGGAAATCCCATACCATTCAATTCAGCGAAGTATCGTCCACAGCATTTGTTTGTTATTTTTTTTGTTTGTTTCTTCAGTGATGATTGTAAAAAAAGAAAAAAATATGTAAATATCGGAAAATGTTTGAAAAAAAAAAAAAAAAAAGGTTTCACGGGGGATCGAGCCCGGTCCTACCGCGTGCGAACTGGCCGTCTTTCCCACTGAGCTACTGGGGCATCTCTTTCCTTAGTAATAATTCAGCCGGTAAACTGTAAGTTGGAAAGTTTGCTGTGGATTTTTCTCTAGCAAAAGCACTCCCGGGTGGAACTCGGGAAGCACCACGCTTTGGGGACATTCGCACCTAGTAAAGAAATCGTACGCACGCATATTCAACTCGAAGTAGACACGTCGTGCTTGACGTTTGCGCGAGCGATGTCTTCAGCCACGAGAAGGGAGCGACGGCTCGGCGATGTCTTCGTGCAAATCGGCTTGGTGGCCGGGCGTGTCGTACGGGATAAATACCAATTCTTTTGAACAGCCCCAATTTCTCTTTTAACGGTAGACAGAATTCGCCGGTACCGCGAACGACAGTTCTGAAATAGAAATCCCACGCCCGTTGTCCGCTATAGGTTGTATTCGTGAAGCGGTGCATGCTGGGACCAGCGCCATCTTGCCGTCCTCGAGAGCAGACAGCCGCGCGCGCACTCCCGTAGCGCCCAGCGACAGGTGACGGACGCGTTACGCACGCACCGTTGCAGTGCGACGTATTTATGGTGTTTGCTCGCCCGCTAACGTGAAGATGTCTTCTTCAAGTGGTTGTCCACCGCTGGGTTTATACGGCCTAAGTTTAAGCGGACGGGAACGCACACGTTACGAGGAAAAGGTTAAAATGTGCGGCGCGGATCCGTTCGCGCTGCCGCCGATGGACCTAGTCCGGAACAGCAACCTATGGCCGCAGGTAGAAATGGGCGACATACACAACTACCTGATCCTCAAGACAAGTTTCGTGACGCGCAAGCAGCTAAAAGCGTACAAATCATTAGACGCCCATAATTACCTTACGAGCGGATGGGTCCAGGAGCCGGCAATGAAAGCAGCGAACGCGGACAGCGTGATCATCGTCTCGAAGGTGAGCCTAACTTTTCATGTTTTTGCGACCGAGTGCGGGCCGTCGAGCGTGGATGCATAACCCAAATGTTGGCTAGGTGCCCAGTCAGGGTTGCAGTCGTCAAAAAGATCGGCCGCTGCCCCTGCACAATGTAAAGAATCGATCAAAAGACGTCTAAAGGGGAGAACACGGAACAGCTGTCCGATTTTCCGCCGGAGCAGTGGCACCCCTTAAAGATTGCTGCAAGGCAAAAATAAAAACAGAAAATCGTGCTCATGAATGTAAAATAGTTATCTAAATCCTGTTTCTCCCGCTCCTGCGACAGAAAGCTCGCATTCGAGTGTTTTTAAGATCCTTTAGAATGACTGAACCAACTAACTTCGATCGAACTTGCGCTGCAAGTAGGCCTAGCCCACTGATTCGAAAAGCTCCAGGAAGTTAATGTCAGAGAAAAACAAACTATGCCGACACTCACCCGAGACGAAGTGGCGTGAGCACACCTTGTACTTGTCGAGGTCAGCGTCCAGGTCTTTTCTGTTGATGCGTTTCAACCATTCTCGCTGTCTCCTCGCGGACAGTGTTCGCGTCGTGTCGCATTCACGAGTCCGTACCTTCGGTATTTTAAAGAACCGAGCGTCTGCGACCTTGCACTCTTTCTTCTTCTTTGACGATTGCGTCTTGTTGTGGCAACCTACCACCACACACGACACCATACCCGAGGCAGAAAGCGCGGCTGCGGCTTCGCCTGAAGTTTGAAAAGGTAGGATGCGGTTGTCCGTACGCGACTGTGCGACTGTCTGCTCCCGAGGACGGCAAGATGGCGCTGGTCCCAGCATGCACCGCTTCACGAATACAACCTATACTTAGTTTCAGCTTCGGTCCAGACGCAGCCGATGCTACAAGCGCGAGCATGTGGCCCAGACCAGTGCTTGCACTGCACGAGAGCGCGTGCTTGGCAGGGATGCTGAAAGCCCGGAGCTCGCGCTTGTAGCTTTGGCTGCGTCTGGACCGAAGCTGAAACGAAGTATACCATCGCCGTCCCCGCGGGTCCCATGATACGCGAAACGACGAACGCACAGAATGCTTCCGGTTGTCTGTGGAACTTTTTTTTTCAATCAACGTATTTACAGTTTTTAGAAGACACAAAAAATGGATTTCATATTTTATTCTATTTTTAATATGGAGTGTGTGCCTTCAGTGACCCACGACTTTGATTAAATTTGGTGGTCACATCGATACCTTAGAAAACGGCCCGTGACCGCAAAAAAGAGAGTGAGCGAGACTCGAACCGGCCAGTTCTTGATCGGCGGTTTTTGGGCGGAAAGAAACAGAATTTCGAGCCGCAAATTCTGTTCTGGGTAGTTGAGCTCTCGTATGTCACGTACAACTAAAAACCTTGTCGAGCATAAATACCCTGTCAGTGTCCCTTTAACTCTAAGACTGCTTGTCGAAATATTGATTACCTAGGTTTCTCTCGGTGGACTTTCTTTTGAGAGGGAGCCCGGTACGTGAAAACTCTGCTGCGAACGAAAGTTGGTAAAGAGAAATGAACTAAAGCAAAGAAGGCAATGTGTGCACGTTGAACCCGCACATTGCGCTTGTTTGTCTTGAGTTTGGTCGTTGCACAAAGCGCTCTAAGAACTTTTTGACCCTGGCTCGTGATGTCATGCATCGATGCACTCAGGTTCTTTTTTTTTCTGTGTGTTTAGCTTGTACATCGCCTGCCGGCCTGGCAAGCACAGGCCGCTCAACTGCTTTTTTTAGAGCGCAGCTCTTAGGCGCCCGTTCCCGGCTTGAGCGGCGTCGGCGTCGCCGTCGGCGTCGGCGTAACCGTGCGGTGCATTATGGGTAAATTTCCCCGCTAAATCTAGCGGAAAAATCTCCCCGCTAAATCTAAGGGAAAAACTTCCCCGCTAGATCTAGCGGACATTTCCCCGCTAAATCTAGCGGAAAAAATTTCCCCGCTAAATCTGGCAGAAAAATTTCCCCGCTAAATCTGGCGGAAAAATTTCCCCGCTATATCTAGCGGAAAAATTTCCCCGCTAATTCTAGCGGAAAAACTTCCCCACTAGATCTAGCGGAAAATTTTCCCCGCTAAATCTGGCGGAAAAAATGTCTCCGCTAAATCTAGCGGAAAAATATCCCCGCTAAATCTAGCGGAAAATTTTCCCCGCTAAATCTAGCGGAAAACTTTCCCCCGCTAAATTTAGCGGAAAAAATTTCCCCGCTAAATTTAGCGGAAAAACTTCCTCGCTAAATCTAGCGGAAAAAATTCCCCGTTAAATCTGGCGGAAAAATTTCCCCGCTAAATCTAGCGGAAAAATTTCCTTCTAAATCTAGCGGAAAAATTTCCCCGCTAAATCTAGCGGAAAAACTTCCCCGCTAAATCTAGCGGAAAAATTTCCCTGCTAGATCTAGCGGAAAAATTTCCCCGCTAAATCTAGCGGAAAAAATTTCCCCGCTAAATCTAGCGGAAAAAATTTCCCCGCTAAACCAAATGGAAAAATTGCCCCGCTAAATCTAGCGGGGAAATATTGGTCACGTGACCTGGGGGGTCACGTGACCCCTCCCCAAAGGTCACGTGACCCCCTTCCGAGGTCACGTGACCTCGGGGGGCACGTGGCTCCCCTTCCACGTGGACCCCCTCCCCTGAGGTCACGTGACCCCAACAAGGTCACGTGCCCTCAAGGGGGGTCATGTGTGACCCTTTCCCCTATGTCACGTGACCCCCGAAAAACCGTGGCCCTCAGTACACTTCCCTCCTCCTCAAGAGCTGCGCTCCAATTCGGCGTTACAGGGAGTGGTAAACGGCTTTCACTTTTTTGTATGCTGGACAGTTACGTTTTGCACACTATTTTGGGAACCAGTTGGTGACGGAGGGGACTGGCATTGTTAGGGTTTTGATTGAACAGCCGTTGTCTCCGCTCGCGCAACGAAGCACGTGCCACTGCAAGCCTGCTGAAGTTGCCCTCACGTGCATGTGAACATGACTGCATGACAGAGGCGCCAGCCGGGATGCTTGCAATTCATTGTTTTGCGTTTGTTTACTTTAGACGAAAATCTGGCACGTCGGGAACCAGTAAAATGGTGGCAAGCATTCTTTTCGGAATTGCTCGGCAACGCCTATAACACTACACTTGTGGGATGTCTGGATGTCTCATCAGCAAAACACAAACAGCGGGTTCTGTTGCAACACACCACAAAGTGCCCTTCGTTTTGTCCAGCAATTAAAGCAAATACATTTTTTTAAGAATATCTGCTCCAAAAGCCACTTTTGCTGCTCCGAAAGACTGTTTGGGCTGCTCCAAAAGCCACTTTTGCTGCTCCAAAACACTGTTTCGGTTACTCCAAAAACCACTTTTGCTGCTCCGAAACACTTTTTTGGCTGCTCCAAAAGGTGATCCAAAATGGCTTAGGCCAGTCACATCACTGGAGTGGTGGAGGCCGTACTGCCGAAAATTCGGAAATACAATGCAGTTTAAATTTGAATCAAGCAGTGGAACTCCTGTGTAGTGATGACAATCTTTTAGGAAGAAATCTTCCGTTATATTCATATCTTCACTACTGTATCAGTTCTTTAAATTCCTGTACTATGTACTAGTATTGCAACCATTTTTAACTTTGTTTTGCAACACCCATATGGTCACTTTATCACTCTTTTTTTCTCTGCTTTTTATACTTCCTGTTACAAATCAGTGTGGGTGCTTTTCATTATTAACATTGCTCTGTTCTCTCTAAGTTAGGCTGCCCATTTCCCTAATTGTTTAATCACTTTTTATCTCAGAATATTTTCCATAAACTTACGTGGGATAAATGGTCAAATTTTTATATTGAAATATAGAATGTTCGTCTTAATGGAGACTTCAGAAGCAAACCCTTTTTTTTATTCTTGTCTCAGATTGACCCATAGTCACGTTCCAAGCTCGTGTCGCACTGGACCAATAGAATTTTGCAGCCAACTCCGTATCGAGGTGAAAGGGATCTGTTTTATTTCACATACGCCTGCACGTGTACCACCCCAAGACATCAGGCAAAGCGCGGGCACTTTGCTCTTGCCGTGGGCAGCGCCTTCTCATCGGCGAGGGCAGTGCCAAAGACTAAAAGTAGAGGGCAGGTCTGTGTGGAATGGTCTTTCCTGTAGCACAGGAAATGGTCTTCTGCTGCCAAGTTAATCAAAAATCTGAGTGGCTGAATTTCAGCTGCCGTGGAAAACAGAACAATGTGGCATAAGGTGACGGTGTTTGTATGAGAGCTGCATTTTAGCCAATGCTAAAAGGGAACATGTTGGATAACAGTGCAGGAACATGCAAGTTAGATGGCCATGTGGAAGAGATCTCTATGTGGCAGTTTTGCAAAGAAATGCAAGGTGCAGATTAAGGGTCAATGTCCTTGCACATTCATGTAATCAAAGTATAGTATAATAATTTCTTCTGGTAGTGCCAAAGCAAACCCGAGTGTGGAAGGAAATGTAATTTAAAAGATGTTTTAAAAAGGATATCGGCTTGCTTGCCGATGGAGGATACCTTAGTAGCAGCAATTCAACAGACTGCCACATAACATGGAGAATGGCCTTTGGAAAAATAGCCTTAAAAGGTGAGGTCGGTAAGACAAATATCCTCGCATCATACCGGGTGAAACGTCCGAAGCTTGTATCAGATGACAGCTGAAGCATTGCATCCTTTGACAATTTATTTTTGCACCAACAAACAGGTACGGTCGACACATTCTCTCGTGGGTTTATAGTGTATTGCTCTATGATTCTCATTACGCCTACTGCACTTGTTATGGCAACATTGACAATGTGGTGTTGGGTCAGTGCTGCTAATCCTTGGCACAAACTAGATGACATAGAAATTCGGGGGATCGAGTGTTTGCGCATTGGTGGTGGGAACTTTGTACACATTTTTATGGATGGGTAAAAGATGGCCTTTGATTTATCGCGGTGCACTTTCCGTGCCTTGCTTCACTTGTTTGTCTAAAAATGGTACGATTGACTTTTGGACGGTGAGTGCTGTGCTATTTCTGCTGGTTGGCTGGTATGGAGCTGTTGAGCTGGGAGTCGCGTAATGCCTATCAGCAAGGTGCAGTCAAGATATATTAAACATTTTAAATGCCGTCAGTGATTTTGATACAGAACCAACGCGCATGGTTACGTTAAGATACTTCACCTCTACAGTTACGAATTCTTTACTTAATTTTCATAAAACTGATAAACTTCCAGTCGATGAGGATGTCGATCATAAACACTCGAGCCGTAACATTTCTGTAAAGCTATTAGCAACAATAACCCTTTTTTTTTCTGATGCACATTGACTTGATACAGATCAATTGCAATTTCTATCTTTGATCTTGCTTTGCCTCAGTAAAATTCCATGAACATCTGAATGGCAAGCAAATTATTTAACGCTTGAAATGTGTCAATTAACTGACACCAGATAAACTCTCGCAGCATGTATGAAGAAAATAAATAAAGGTGCAACGTGAAAGTATCGGGCCCATGATTGTCAACAAAATTCACACAGGCTGAGCTGCCTCATAATGGAAATGGATATTCCTTAAAAAATCGAATTGCTCAAATTGATATTTGTTCATAGGTCGATATCTGAAGAATAATAGCAATGCGACATAAGAAGAGTTTTGTCATCATAATAGCACATAATAAAAGGTCGCAATAAAAAAGGAAAAAGATATTCCCTTTAAGAAAAACAGTAACACACCCCAAATTTTTTTTTTCGGGCAGTTTAAAATGGTATTAGAAGCCTACCCAATCAATGTTTTGCCGCAGCGTCACATATGTTTTTAATGAAGTAAACAAAAAAAAAAAAAACGCAACTGCTCGAAATCGAAATCGAAACTGAACTGGGAGGAAGAAGGAATATAGAGTAGGAGAGGGTCGCCAAAAATCACGTGGCTGTGCAACTTTTTTTTCCCCCTTTCAGTCAACGTATTTGAAGCTTTTAAAAGCCACTAAAATTGGGATCATATAACTTTTCTTTCTTTAATATTGTTGACCCACGACTGATTATATTTGGTGGTTGTGTCTAAACCATAGGGAACGCACGTGACGACGGAGAAGATAGCGAGCGCGACTCAAACCGGCCAGTTCTCGATTCGGCGGTTTTTGGGCTGAAAGAAAACGAATTTCGAGCAGCAAATTGTGTCCTGGGTAGTTGGGCTCTTTTTCGAACCAGACCTAAGAAAACAGAAGACAAAGGGCTCTTTTTCAAACCAGACCTAAGAAAACAGAAGACAAAGGGCTCTTTTTCGAACCAGACTCAAGAAAACAGAAGACAAAGGGCTCTTTTTCAAACCAGACCCAAGATTACAGAAAACAAAGGGCTGTTTTTCGAACTATACCTAAGAAAACAGAAGACAAAATCCAGTCTCTTTCCCCTGGATAGCCCTTGAAAAGAAACGCATCCATTCTTCGAGAGTTGTAGAAGAGGAATTTTAAAGTTTGCCATTGTGCTCAGGAGGCATCGAAATTGTCGATGGGAATTGAAATTTTCAATTTTCACGTTTGTCAACACAACCCCCCTTGCCCTTCTCCAAAAGAAATCAACAACAGTTCTTGCGTTTCTTCTAGCAAACTGCCTCTTTTTTTCATTCGTCCGCGGACGAAATGGATCACGTGTGACGTGACGTCATACGGGATCCATCTCGTGCGCGGACGCACATTTCTGTGTCCTCATCAAACGGAAGCCATCAAGGCTTCCGTTTGATGAGGACGCAGAAATATGCTTGTCGGAATTCTGAACTTATCACGGCCATTTTGCAACAAAATCATTCACAAAAGTTAAAAGAGCCATTTAGTGGTAGAGTCAGTTACAGGTTAAGAAAAGTTTTCGAGGGAAAGGGAGTTTGGTGAGGAGGAAACAAACGGAATGATGTAGAAATAAGGAGGAAACATCCTCCTCTCTTCAGCGGTTAGTCTGCTTCCTCCCCCCCATCCTTCATTTTTCTCGAAAACTTTTCTTAACCTGTAACCGACTGTAATCTCAAAAGCTTAAATATTTCTTGCTCTAATGGTGGTAATAGAAGAACAAGATCGCCCGCAATCAAGCTTCCTCGAATCGGTGAACCGAATAAAATCAATTCCTTGTCTTTTTTTTTTTTCCGGTGTGGACAAGTTGTGTAGTGCCGCCATTAGAGCGTCAAGTTTGGCTCTGGACAGAGTGAATTGAAAGACTTTTGAAAAGGTTCTATTACAACTCTCGATGAAAGGTCGCGCGGTCTTGCAAATTGCGGTCAAATCGCGAAAGTTTTTTTTTCTCTTTTTTTTTTTTTCACTTTGGTGGGAGTGGTTTTAAGACTGGAAGACATGAGCCATACGAGAGGGTAGGAAATTCTTCGGACGGTGACATCGCCTGGTGTGTTTGCGAGGACATGGGTGGGTGGCTCTCGTTCTAGCTGCCGAGGGAGCTGAAGTCTGCCTTGAAAGTACGGCTGTCTATGGCGTACTTGTTGTCCGCCTGACATTCGTAGTTCCCGGAGTCCATCTGTCTGGCCGGGTCGATCTCCAGCTTGCTCTTGATCCGGTCGCCCTCGAGCTGCCACTCGGAGATCTGGAGGATGGACTGTTGGGGAAGACGGGACGGGCAAAGAGGACGATATAATATAGGGCGAAAGTTGATGTTGAATTGCAATGTTCACAAAGTGAAACTGCGGCGCGCCGAACGCGCCTCCGGCTGGTGTGTTTACCACTCTCTCCCGCCCACGCACTCCGGCCCTCGTGCGTTGCGCACTCCGGCCCTCGTACGCAATCCGTTGCCTCCCAAGGAGGCAACGCATTGCGTCACGGGGGGTGGAGTGTCGTCATGCTGCCGGACGTCGCGATCCTGGCCATTGAGCATAGAAATGCCGGCGACAAAGGCGAGCGGACGCGCGAAGGGTCGCGGTCGTCGCGGCGTCCCATTTCGCTTTGATTTCCGTCGATCTGTCTGGTTGCAAAACGACCTACAGCGGAACAGGCATCTGCCACGTCCATCTCCACTGCTGTGACACCGCCAGGATCGCGACCGGCGACAGCGTGACGCTTTTATGACGTCATCAGGCGGAAATCGAAGGTCAGCTTTTGAATGGGTGAACACAGCAGTCGGAGAGGCGCTCCAGGCACCCTAGTGGAACATCCGAACTCAGACATTTAGCTAGCACTGCGGGTTCAGTTAGGACATGCTCACTGAGCATGCACTAACCCAACGATCTGTGTCACGTGACCTTCGGAATTCGCAGCGCTGGATTGGCTCGTTTGACTCGTAGCGTCTGCTGCGGTCCATCGTAAGGTGAAACAGTATAACGCGTGTCGAGAGATGAGATTGAGACGCCATTTGCGCCAAAGTGCTCACCCTGCTACTTTCTGGTATATTTATCCAAAATCTGAGCAAGTTGCACCGACAATGCGGCAATGTAGCAGGGCGGCTGCAGCTTCTCGTCGGACTTCGACAGTACTCGGGTTTCGCAATATTTCTTTTTGTTCCAGGGGTGCTATGGTTCGACAAATGTTTCGTTTCTCCTAAAAAGGAACGGAAGTGACGATATCGCGTCTGATTGGCTAGAGGCTCAAATGACGAAAGAGGGAACTTTCGTCATTTCAGCCTCTAACCAGCCTGACACGATATCGTCACTTCCGTTTCTTTTCAGGAAAAACGAAACATTTGTCGAACATAGCACTGTAGGTCTGTTAGGGCAGGTTAGCTCCGTTGAGTGCGCTTCTCGCCAGGCAGTGGCGCACTGTGGAGAAGACACGCCCGCATCCTACGATGCTGATTTTGAACGTGGAAAGTTGGGACCGAAAAGACAACGCGAATCTGCAATTATTGGATATCCATGTTGTTCTGTCTTTTCTGCGTGGGAGGCGGCCTCCTCTCCAGCGTCCATTTCGAACCCTCACCTGCATGTAGGGGTGGGCGAAGATTTCGATGCCGTCTTTGTACCAGGTGATGCGTGGCCTCGGAACCCCTCTGGCGACGCAGATGAACACGATCTTGTGGCCCAGGAAGAACTCGTAGTCGAAGTGCGAGGCCTTTTCAATCTGCGCGCCCTGCACGTGACGAGGAGATACACCCCGAGGTCAAACACCGTAGGGCGATTTCCAACTGCTTGATAACCGTGAGGTATCAATCGTGCCGGTTGGCTCAACATGGCAGCGTGCGAATCGGTTGAGCTGAACTATCGGGTGTTTTGAAGATAAGAGAGCCACGTGTTTCTCGCTGCAAAAATAAAATACGCATCGCTGAAAATTTCACCCAAAAGTAAGCGGAGCCGGTGCGTCGGTTGCCTGTACTCTGCAGAGGGAATAATATGTGTGACCCTACCCGTCCTTCCGACCCTAAGGGGCAGGCTGTCAATTCGAATGTTCCCACATGAGGGTGCTCGTGATGTGCGTGTCACGAACGCCGTTCGCTCTCCTCTCGCCTAATGAGCGGGGCCATTTGCCGGGCTCGCGTTGGCTATCCGGAAGCCTAATCTCAGGCCGAGTTGCGTACTATAGTATGCAAGGGCCGTAGCCTAATAGGCTCGCTATGGACAGGTGCCGCTAACATGGATGGACGCGTCTAGTGTGCCTTGATCACGGAGTGGTTCCAACTGCACGCGTTGATCGTTTGTGGGCTGTCCGCCTCGACGCCCGCCTTCCTCCTCGCCTCGCGACAACGCAACGCAAGGGTACTTGCAATCAATCGACGCGGGAGGCGTCTGCCATTAAATTGCAAACGCTCTCCATGGTTACGAGACGAACGTTAAATTCCTCGCGTTTCTGGGAATGTGTGTCAGCCGTTTTTTTTTTTTTCTTTTTACTAACGTTTTTGTGACGTGTTTTGATCGTGGACAGCGTTGCGCTGTCGGGTTTTTATACATATATAATGACTCTTAAATGAACCTCGTTTATATGGATACCATAGAACTACATCGTGCGCCGTCTGACGTTTTGGACCAAGTTATTTTGAGTTTAAGAAATAAAGCACCGCAACCCGAATCGTGTTTAAAGGAAGATCTGACCGATTAAAAATTAAACTTGGAGCAAAACATCTATGCTGTTTACAAAACATTAAAGAAAAAAAAAAAGGAAACTTTGTAAGGTTTGTTACGACCTCGCAACTAGATTCGGACGGGCGCAGATGTGCACGTGCTCGGATTAGAAAAAACAAGAAGCGTCGGAGTAAACGTTTTTCTAAAGTGCAACGGAGGGAAGTCGAGTGGTTTTAGAAGATGGCGGAAAAGGAACGGCGAACACTCGGAAGGGAAGCATTCGGCAGCTGGGCCTCATTTGATCCGTTTTCTTCTTCTATTTGCTGTTTTTAAAAGCGATTGCGGCTGAGCGTTTGCTAGAGCTGCTGCTGCCTTTGCTTTGCCGCGTGGGCTGCTGCTTCTCCCTCGATAACGGGAAATGGTGCGGGGGGACCGGGATAGAGGTGCTAGGGTAATTTCGCCGTGGAGTTCATTAGGAAGTGATGGCGGTGGGTGGGTGGGGGGAGGGGGGGAGAGAGAGGTTGCGCACGATTGGTACGGGAGTGTCTCGTGAAAGATGGCTCCTAGGTGCGACATCTGGGGAGGTCCTTTGTTTTCATTACGCTTTCTGTTCTTCGCGTTTTCTTGTTTTTTTCCTTTGCATGCTTTTTTTTTTACTTAATATTTACTTTTTCTTATCCCAGATTCCTTCTTTCAAAGTTTGATTTTGCGTATAATTCGGGCCAGGAGAGGTCGAACACGGTTAAGGGGAACAGATGAGTTTCTTCTTTTTTTCTTCTTTTTAGATTAACATTCTTTTTCTCAAATCTCGGGGAAGAGGGGGCAGGGGGAGGTTTCATTATTTTTTGTTTTGTTTGCACGCTGTTGCTATTTCCTCGAGGGTCGCTGAGGCGAAAGATTCCCATTACGATCAAAAGATGTCTTATTTGGAGTCGAGCCATTCGTGCCCGTGGAGGTGGAGATAGTTGACGTGGGCCGTTTTTCAAGCCTGGATGCGGTGGAGCCGTGTCTTTCATCTTTAGTTTTCTGGGCGCACCGTCGCGTGTTATACCGAATAATGTCGGCTGTCACACTTTCCCTCGCATATTTGATGGCCCATTTTTTTTTTCGTTATGTTTTTAGTTTGAAACTTTCCGAGCGTCATCGGAAAACCACGAAATTAGCCTCGTTTTCGAATCGCTACCTGAGCATTCATCTGGGCACCGAGTGCCATGGCACTCTTAAGCCTGTCTCTGGATGGCTATTCTAGGGGCCCTTGTGCCCCCGTGGTGTCCGCTCACGTTGGGGTTGTCGTAGTACTCCTTCCTCTTGGGGTGCGTGTAGAAGATGTAGCGGGCGGAGCCCGAAGAGCGCATGCGGCCCCGGCCCCTCTTGCCCCCGCGGCCTTTGGCGCCCTGCGCGTCGTCCAGCAGCAGCACCAGCACCAGGGCCAGGGCTAGCCAGAGCGCCAGGAGCCGCGAGGACATGGACGGGCCGCCGCCTGACGCCTCGCACGTGCGCCGCAGCCCGGGGCTCGGACCTCGTCGCCGAGAGGCAGCCCGGGGCTCGGAGGCGGCGTCGGTCCGCGGGGGCCCTGAAATCAGACAGTGACGAGTAAGGAAAGATTGCGTCGGAGTCGGTCGCGAGTGTTACGCGATGTTACACGATCGCACGCCTGCACCGATGCTCATCCAGATCGGAACGGGTAGGAGTGGGGATCGAAGATCCCTGGTTCACGACTTGAAGAGGATAAATTTGTTGCGGGGTGGGGTTAGAATAGAGAGCGGGAAACGGAAGCTGGCACTGTAGAACCAGAAGCGGCGAAACCACAGCCCTCTCTCCTGCCCAAGAGAGGCTGCATGTATGTCGCTACGTTTCCTAGATACGAAAGCCGTAGTGCCGAATGTTCGGCGTTTCTGGAAGAAGGCCAACGCGGCGGGTTGGCCTTCTTTAATCCCGGACAAAAACTGACGCAGCGCTCGTGCCCCGTCTATGCCCCGCGTCACCTTCTCTCACCTGACGCATAAAATTCGTCGTTGCTGCGATTCCCCGCTAAATCTAGGGGAGAAAATTTCCCGTCAAATTTAGCGGGCCACCACGTACATCGGCGACAAAAGTTTGCGGGGCACTGGAGCGCCACCCAAAATGACTGGCTGCACCTTCTCATGGCGCGTTGCCGCTTTCAAGACTCGCGCTTTCCGCAGGCGCTTTTCTTTTTTTCGTGTTCGCAGACATGCGTTATTTTATTTTTGTATTTTTTTGTTGTTTGTTTCCTTTTGACAAGCACGAGATAAGAGACTGGCGCAAGATGCTGTGAAATGTTATCTGAAGCATGCGAGCTCCGTCACCCATCACGGTGGTTTTGGCAGACGCCGTGATGGGTGACGACTCACAAAGGGGCACCCATGCGCCGGTTCCGGTTATTTCGTGCGCGTCGGACAGAAGTGGGTGAAGAAGACACGAGTGCGACAACAAAAGGAAGCGCATTCTCGAAGCGTGAGTCTCGGGAGCGGCCGCTCGCGCCTTCAGAAGGCGCGGGCAGTCGTTTCGGCTGCCGCTCCCGTGCCCCGCAAACTTCGGCTGCCAACTGTACATGAACACACACGGGATCCGCGGTACATTGAGCCGAGGAACTAAGGAGAGAGACGAGAGCGCGTTTAGCGGCCAGAACGCCGAAATCTGGTTGGAATAATTAGCGGGTAGACCTATAAAGTATAAGGCTGGGCGTCGATTAAAAAATTTAACCCTATTAATCGCCACGCTTTAATTTATTAATTAATCGGTCTGATTCCTCTCGACGCAAACAAGTTTTAGAAAGACAACAACGAAGAATTCATAACCTGGATTGCTGGAGTTTTTTTTTCTGAAAGATAAAGCATGAGCCGGAGCCACCATTTTTTTTTTTTTTTGCTTTTCTCAGTTGTGATTCGTAATTCAAGATTAGTTATATTTTGTTGTCTTTCGTAGATCGTTTTAATCTAAGCGGCTTGTTCCTGATTACCATTGTCACCGATCCGAATTAACAGGCACTGTTCGCGCTCATAGGCGTGAAGTTCTCACGTCTTGAACACTGCCACTGGCAAGCGAAACGCTTTGGGCCTTATTTGGTCGCTTCACAGTTGTGGGTCATGCCGCTTGTTCACGTTGCTCCAGATCGCTCAGAGTTAAAAGAATAAATATCGAAAAAAAAAAAAAAAAAACTCTTAAGAGCAACGAAGTTTAAACCTTTAAGTTTGTTTCGTGCCTAGAGCACAGCGCTCTCAAAGCTACTTACGCGAGCGCGTGGCTTTGACAGCTTTGACAGCTCGGTGCAAGTAACAAGCAATATTTTTATATAGTATTTTCGTTTTGTTTTTTTATGTTTGTTTAAAAGCCTTGTTCGCGCTCGTGGACAGACTTTGGCAGGCGCCTGTTCGCGACCGTGACTCGTTGCGTGATTACAGCGCCGCTTTATGCCCAAGATTGCAATCATATGGTCGCGTCCTGCCGTCTCGACGGAGGGAGCCGTCTCTTGCATTACCGCCTTGAGGGCGAGGAGGAGACGAGAGGGCTTGGTGACGTCCGAACGCCGATCTCTGGTTCGAATGATTAGTGGTAACTGATCATTCGAATGACTAGTGGGTAACTCACACTGCATCGTCATGTCATATATTTCGCCAAAAACAGTATTTATCGCGGTTATCCTGCTCGTCGCCAGCTTCTCCTATGACGTTCTCGGCGATGGATGGATGATTCCGGCTGAGCCGTTTGGATCGGGCGGTAGCTTATGCCACATAGCCATTTTGTTTTACCATTTAAGCTTAGAATATTTAAATGTAAAAACTATATTCACTCCGCACTGAAAAGAAAGTGAGGCTATAAAACCTCCTTGCCATCAGTTAATAAGAAAATACCTAGTTTTCTCTCGCTTTCTGCCACCATTCACTTAATCTTTGCTTCGTAATCTCTACTGTCTTGAAATACACTTTTCTTTCGCTGTCTCTAAAACCTAATGGCTTGGGAGCGCTACCCGAAATGACTGGCGTTTTTTCGTTCGTGACGCCACCTGGGAGCGAGCTTGCAAACCAGTATACAGACGAAGAGCAGGCCGGTATACGACATAGGAAATGTACGGCCACCGTTTTTGCTCTATTTTTTTATTTTTTTTTTATTTCACTTGCTCCGAGTTAAGCTTAAAAAATACACGCAGAACTTTGTGCAACTACGTTCGCGTACCCAGTTTCAGGTATGTACATTTGGAATTCGAATTTTGCAAGGCGTGCCAAATGTGCTGGTTCTTACGGCCGCCCTCTGTTGTATATAACTCTTCGGCGTCTCACGAATCTGCACGGCGAAAGGCAACAAGCTCGTACTAGAGAGAGAGAGAGAGAGAGAGAGGAAGCAATATTGGTGGGAAAGGAGAGGTCGGGACAATTGTGTCGTCAAAACTGCAGCTTGAGCAAGTTGGTTGAACATGCTACCGACGTCGTCGGTAACATGTTCGTCAGACAATCCCAAATACCTAGTAAAGTCTCAAGACTCTCCGCTGTTTTCGCCCTCTCAGTGCCTAATAGCAAAAGGCCTGTTACGCTAGCGCGTCTGTCGATTTCGTTTCTCGCCGCGCCGAGCACACGGCTTCGATGCAAGCGCGCGTGCCGTCCTAAACTTTTGCGAACGCTTGTGGGTTTTTTTTTTTTTGGGTTATTTTTTGGCGGTTCGCTGATCGATACCGCGCAGGGCCTTGAAATTCAATTTGAGGGTAGGCGGCCGGTTGGGGGGCCAAAGAAGGCCGACACCGACGCGTTGCGAATGATGGAGGCTTTCCCCGCCACCGATGCCCCGTTGCTCCATCGAAAGTCGATGGTCCGGTGCCGCCGCCTCCGCGTATACTTTTCGTCGGCGGAGTAGTAATAACACGATAAAGGTTTTCATTCTCCGCGGGATCGTTCGGAGAGGGTGGTTGGCTACATTGGACGTTACATCTTTTCTTTGCGCGGCTCTGTGAGGGGTGTCGAAGCTGGTGGTCTCATAGAATATACCTAGGTATGTTCGCCTAAACAATAAACCTTGTATGAAGCTGACGAAGCAACACCTGAACAATTTTTACAGCGGTAACTGTTAATGCCCCTTCCAGGCAAAAAAAAAAAAAAAGGAAAACAAAAAGATTGTGCAAAGCTTCACTGTACAGCAGAGGCACTGCTCTCCCTCTCCTTGTCGTTCCTCACACACGGCTAGGCTCTCGCTTCCCCCTTCCCCTGTAGGGCTGTAGGGCGTCGCTGTTGTTGCTCCGGCGACGCTCTCCCTTCTCCCACCCCTCCGGGAGCCGCCGTTTCGAGATACCCATGTGGTCGCGCTATGCGGGCACGCTCCCTCGCCTCCCGACCGCCGCCACCCAGGTTCCGTTCTCGTGTACTCTCCGCGCCTCTACAGAGCAACTGGAGTGCGTACTTTCGCATCTTCCATCGCAAACGCGATCACGGGCGCCCCCGTTCTAAAAGAAAAAAGAAAAATGAGGAGAGACACGTTTTTGTGTCCTCCAACAGATGCAACATCTCGCATAACCGTTCTACCAAAGTGCACATGTCACACACGTCTCCTATATCAATTCCAATGAAAGAAATACATCAATTGCAAACCTTGTACGGCCACTGGCTGAAGGCAAACCTCCTTCAACATGCCTTTCCACAACGCAGCGGCTACCGCTCTCAGTAGCAGCACACTTTGTGTGATCGTTCTCAGTTTTTTTTAATTGATTAAAAAAATGTAAAATCCGTAGTCCAAATTTAAATTTAATGTTTTTTTTTTTCTCTTCCCAGCGGGGCAGGAAGAAAAAGAAAACAATCACCCGCACTCTATACTTTGTTTATCCCGAAGCTGACAGTGGGGTGGAGGCTATGTGCTCGTTGGATCAGTCGTACCTTATCTTTCGCTACGTGACCACGCTCCGGCCC
This sequence comes from Ixodes scapularis, assembly GCF_016920785.2. Classification (NCBI taxonomy): domain Eukaryota; kingdom Metazoa; phylum Arthropoda; class Arachnida; order Ixodida; family Ixodidae; genus Ixodes; species Ixodes scapularis. Next base: position 93,102,811 of record NW_024609846.1, read on the forward strand.
GCACTCACACGCGGAGGGCGGGGTCAGGTGATGAAAAGGAGGCGGTGGATAGGTTGGGTGAGCACGTAGCTTACACCGCACTGTCATCTCGGGAGTGAACGGAGTATAGGTTCGGTACAAAACGGACTATCCTAATAAATCAGTCGATTATTATTATGACTGAGTATCATAGGACTGCTCGAGTATAAGCGACATTGCCTGCCATAGATTGTATCTTGCAAGAGGTAAGCGAGGCAAGTTTGTTGGGCGAGAGGAACACGGGGGTAGGCTGAGAGAGGCTGAAGTTTGTCCAAAAATCCGGGAGAACTCATGATTAAAAAAAAAGATTACTCCGACTTAACATAACACTTAAACTAAACAAAAAGACGGAAATTTTGCTATTTGTACTGGTAGCATCGTGAGTATGCACTGACAGAAATGAGGCGAGAAACCGTATCAGTCCCTACTTATTGATTATGACATACGCGAGGAGTAGTGACCAACAATATACGTGGCGAAATGTCTGTCATTTTTGTTATGTTGCGTTGTACGTTAAGGCGGAATAAACTTTAATAAGTGGAAAGAGAAGGAGCTCGGGATAGGGAAATAAGGGAGTCAATGTAAAGGAAATGATAAAAAAAAAAGAAAACATGCGAAATACTATACTAGTGCGAGTGTAACTCGCTCCATGAGAATGCAAAGGCCTCGACGTAGTTGGAATGAATGGATGCATCGCAACTGAAGTTTTCCAGGCTTTCCCATTGAATAAAGAGAAGCGGCTAGCGCTATCGTCTAAAACTGCGTGACAAAAAAGAAATGAAGGTCGGGTTGTTTTGCTTGATTTCTGCAGCGTCGGAATCGTGTCTTGGCAGGCCCGAAGGCAACGCCGCGCGCACGTAACCTCACTACGCCGAGATATCCGTACCACTCGGGGAGGATTTGGCGATTCGTGCGTGCTGTCTAATGTAAATGAGCTCGGCGAGATGCATTCTCTCCCAGTACAGTTTTCGTGCAAGCGAACAAGTAACGAAGAAAAAAAAAATTATGTAAACGAAGAAAAGAAATCAGAACTGTGTGAAAAGTGTCCATCGCGAGAGGCCTCTGTTGAAAATAATAATCTGGTTTGCTGCGTGTGCTTTTTTGTTTCCCCTTGCAGGCTATGTAGTAGCGTGTTCTTTTTTGTCATCTTGATGTAGTGGGAGCGTATGTTTGAATTTCGTTTTCGAATAGCTGCTTTATGTTTGGGCAGACGTTGTCCAGGGAGAGAGAGACAAAAAAAAGAAAACAAGGGAGCGGGATAGGCCGTAGCGATAAGGGACAATCCAATTAAAGTCGTGACAGATGGGGGCCTAAGGAAATCCCGCAATCTAATTGGAATAAACGGGAATTTCGCCTTTGTTCTATTCGCGCTCAAAGCAAAAAAAAAAAAAAAAAAAAAAGAAAGAACCCCGGTCGGTTGCTTTATTTTATTACGAAAACGTAACGAAAGCAATGATAAAGAAATGATATCTCATTATTTCGCTTCGATCTCTCTTCGACAAAGGCAAAATAACGAGGTTTTGTCATTGGGGCACGCCAAACGGGTCCTCGTGGTTTTTAAGCCCCACGAAAGTTATTTTGGGACAAAAGAAATATGTATAAAAATGAAGTTTTACTTTTTTTTTTGCTGTGAATACTCTGTGGGGTTTTGTGTCCGGTATATCGAAAGAATATTTGTTTTGCCAAGCGGGTTGGGGCAATGAAATACATTTCTCGTTATTAAAAAAAAAAAAAAAAAAAAACCCCGCTAAACTCGTTTTTTTTTTTTTTTTTTTTTTTTTTTTTTTTTAATAGGTTACGTTTATTGAATGTCGGACAAGCGAACTTGGTCGTATTTGGATTTTGCGAGCCTTCCGTGTAATCTCTAAAGAGCACGCTCTATTACGATTAGTGCTTAGCCGGAACATCCCATCGATTTAGTCAATTTCTTGACGCATTCGCGAAAGTTAACAAGAATATCTAGTGTGGAATCGCATTTCAAATAGCTTTATAAGTGCCCTGACGTACTGCAACGAAAAAAAAAAAAAAAGAAAAAAAAAAGATTGGCTCAAGTCAGTGATGACCGGATCGGCAAAATCGCAACACGCGGCGCAATCGTTCCCGAACTCGCCGATAGCGAGAGTGCCAGGCACGCTCTATGATGTTGCAAAGCGGGGGTGGCCGGCAGAAACAGCCCATCCTAAAACCCGCATTTCGAAAAGAATATTATCCCTCACTTTTCGGCCGAGCGATCTTAACCCTTACGAGAACAGAATCTGGGCATTTGTCCGGGTATTGGGTGGGGAAGAATAAGTGTTTGGTGATAAAGGTTGGGGTATGTGGGCGTATGTATAAGGCGCCGCGCGGCAGCTTCGTGTTTGCTGAGTGAACGGTGCTGTTGTGGTAACAGTTTCCTTTGTGAACGGTAGTATTTTGTGATGTTACCCCATCTGTCTTGAGTAGGGGGGGGGGGGGGTGATATTTTTGACTTCCTTTCCCATAGGTAACGCCTTGTAGGTTATTGCTCGGGCAAGTGAGTGTGCGCTCTCGTTACCTGGGAGGGAGGCATGACCGGGTGTCCATATACGATGAGGACAGCGGGGTGTTGCAGTCTAATGGGGTTAACAGGCCCAGTACCTGTGGAGACAGCGCATTTCTCGCGAATGCGCGGCAGGCGGCTTGCGAATCGGTGATTATCGTGTATTGCTGTTGGACGTCGTTGCATGTGTGGTATATCTGTGTCAGTGCTAACGCGATGGCGGTATCTTCTGCGGTCCCGCTCGATCTCGTGACTCGGATGGAACCCGTCTTCGTAATCGATCCTTTCGAGTCTCTGATTTCCAAGAACATAGCGTCGATGTAGGGTGGGTAGCAGGCGGCGTCGGCGAACAGCACGTGTGGGCCGTTCTTGTAGTGGCGAATGAGTGCACGGACTCTGGCTCCTCTTCGACCGGCGTGTAGTTCAGGAGGCGTTTGAATCTTGGTGCGAGTCCTGGAGGAATAGGGCGCGGTCACACTGGTGGTTGTTGGTCTTGGTGTTCTATGTAGCTCAGCCTCAGACGTTACCGAGACGGGTGTGTTGCCCTGCTGTGTGGGCTTCTATGAGCTCCTTCAGCGTGTTGTGTAGGCCTAGTTGGAGTAGACGTTGGGTCGCCGTGTGCGGGGGTAATTCCAGGGCCGTTTTGACTGCCGAGCGTAGGAGGATGTTTAAGCGGTCTAGTTCGGTGCAGTTCGATTGATTGTAGGGTACGCGGTAGACGATACGGGTCACCAGGAGAATCTGTACAGTGCTCATAGTGTCCTGTTTCTTAAATTCTCATCGTCTCTTGGCAACGCGGCGGATAAGGCGGACAATATGTGCGCATTGTTTTTTTGAGGAGTTGTGTCGTGTGGGTCGCACGTCCGTTGGACTGGAGCTGAGGGCTCAGCACGCGCAGGCGGTCCACGTTAGGGATGGATGAGCCCTCGAGGTGTAGCCTTGTTTCGGATGTGTCGTCTTGTTGTTTGGCCCTTGTGCGCGTTTCTCGAATGACGAGGAGATCAGATTTCTCCGCTGCGCACGTGAGGCCTGCTGCGATCGCGTGGCTTTGAGTCGTCTCGATGGCTTCCTGTAGGTTGTCCTAGATGTGGCCGTCCCGTCCGAACCTTTCGTCGTCCAAATCAACTTTATCGGCGTATAGCGCCTGGTGAATGTCGGGTATCTCGGCTAGGAGTGGGGGGAGGTCGGCGATCGCCACGTTAAAGATCGTGGGGGACAGCACCGAGACCTGTGGGGTGCCCCGACCCGTGAGTTGAATTCGGACGGGAGGGTACGTCTCGTATGTCCAGGGTGGTGGTGCGATCCGAGAGAAACGCCCGTACGTAGTGGTATATCTTCTGACCACAGTGGGATTGGCGAGTCCTTCCAGAACGGCGTCGTGTGACACGTCAAAGTCTCCTTTCAACTCTGGGGTAAGTACGGCTCGAGTTTGGGCCTTGCCAACGTGGTTGATGACGTCGTCTTTGAGTTGGTGGAGAACGTCTTGGGTGGAAAGGTTCTGTCGGAAGCCAAACATGGTTTCCGAAAAGAAACCGGTCGATTCTAGGTGGGGTTGAAGTCGGTTGAGTACGATGCGTTCGAGGGGTTTGCCGATACATGACGTGAGCGAGATGGGGCGTAGGTTTTGAAGGGCCAGGGGTTTGCTCCCGTTTGTGGTTAGGGGAAGGGAAATAGTTAAGTATGATATGATTTAATAACTGGATATAACTAAAGGCTAGTGTGAAGTAGACTTCTCTCATTGACATACACTCGAGAAAACACCCGAAAATTGGAACATTTATTCTCAGTGTGAAAGAAGACAACTTTTATTGGCGGGCTTGACCGATGAAGCAGGGCTTCGCAAACCATTAGAATGCCTTCGCGGACCCCCATTTGAGAACCACTGAACTAGCACATGTAACATCTTGCACAGTCGTTTCACCAAACAACACATCTCGTCACACATCTCTCCTACTCGAATTCCACTGGAAACAAGGAACCGATCGCAAACATTGTGCAGCACACTGGTTTAAGTCACATCTCCTTTAACACGCCTTTCCACAGCGCAGCAGCTACCCTGCTTATGGCCAGAATATCCATTGGGTCAGAACATATCCATCGAGTCCAAACATCGAAGAGGTCACGTGACACCAGAGTCAGAACATCCAACGAGTCAAGACATCCATCCTAGTCAAAACATTTATGGAGTCAGAACATCCATCCGTGTCTAAACATCCATTGAGTCAAAATATCCATCGAGCCAGAACGTCCATCAGAGTCGAAACATTCATCTGAGTCAAAACATCCATCTGATTCAAAACATTATTATTTGAATTGAATATAAAAACAAAAACAATATACTATATGAATTTTTGCCGGCTCGAGACTGCGAATTTCGCCAAGTGCCAGTTTCGGGGATGCATTTGATGAAGCACCTTAATCAGTGTCCTGGATGCAGGGTCCCCGTGTTCGTGTTTTATTTTTGTCTCTGAGTATATTTGGCTATTTGTCATCTGCAGTTCCGACATTTCAGGATGTCCTTAACTATCTGGACAGAATTACATTCCTTGGGAGTTCTTCCGTAAAATGAACTGAACAGCACGCATGGGCCGGTTTCCTCGACTAAAACTGTTTGAATGCCTCACGATGTCTCGGTGTCTTATTCAACCAAATGACTTTATGGGAACGATATGCACTACGTTGCGTCTGGTAGTAGTATTCGGTACAAAAATGAGTGTATAGACACTACGACAGGGCACAAATACATATGAAGTTATAATACATGAAAAACAAAACTGTAAGATTTGTTCCAATAGTGCTTCCGTAATTTAAGAACTGCTATTTATATACAACTGAGCAAATTTATGTAGAGTGCTTTGTAGAAAAGTGACACTAATTAAAAAAAAAAAAAAAAAAAAAAAAAAAACGAGATAAAGGTACGATTCTCTCGGAATAACGTTATTGATCACGACGAACGTCTGGGACAAGAGTGAATTGAAACAATTCAGAGGCTTAACACGAAATTTAAAGTAATTGACTGGCGAGGTGAAATTAATTTTTTCTGAACGGCTTACGTTGCCTAATTCACCGACAACAGTATTTTGGTCCCTCGAGCAATCGCGCAAACTCAAAGCTAAAATTAGAAAAAAAAAGTCTGTCACACTGGTTTCTTCCAAAGGCGACCTAAATACCTAGCACTTTTATATGGATTCGAATGGCCTTGTCCATTGTCTACGGGTCACGTAGCTTCCACGAATCGCAGAGTAGCGTGCTCTCGACCTGCGCGAGTCAAACGTACAACTACCAAAAACACGCCTTCCGAGACGGCAAAGCAGCGTATTTTACCGGCAATGCAAGTAAATTTTAATCTTAAAACCACGTCGCGTGATCACGTGACATTAGCGCTCGCCGGTTTCGAGAGCCATTGCCACTGCGCCGTCGTGTCCTACCTGATTTTAATACGGAGCGGACCACCAAAATACTTTTATTTTAAGCTCCGTTAAGCTGCAAGAAATTAAGACACAGGAACACTGACGAGCGTACACCCAATAATACAGTGGTAAAAGAAAAGAAAAAAATATATTTCGCTCCGTTTACATGCGTTTGCCGATATTAACTTTAATATTATGTTTGTTTATATATTAATACAACCTACAGACCACGAGCGGTTCAAGCAGGGATCAAGGAAAACAACAGCAATGATCTTACAAAACAGAAAATGAACAAAAAAAGTAATAAAGCTGGTAGAGGAAAATTGAAGAAATCGGAATCACAGAATACATATAAAAACACATGTTTACTGAATAGCCTAAATAACTGACAAGGTCTCAATGAGATAATAAAATCGTAAAGGCAGTTCACAGCTCGAATAATAGTAAAGAAATAACAACATTTCCTATCTACTTCCATCAAATAACGAACCCAATTTCGTTCTTCATACACGATTAAATTTTATCTATGAGCGTATGCATACGGTCCTTGCTTACCATATCGTCAAAAGTCGTTTGCACAGAAAGCTTTCTCCTTTCAGGCAAAAAACGATAGAACATTCAACTCGTCAAAATATCCATGACAGCCATCAGAGTCATAACATCCATTGAGTCAAAACATCCATCGAGTCAGAACATTCATCAGAGTCTAGACATCGATGGGGTAAACACATCCCTCGAGTCAGAACATCCATCCGAGTCTAAACATCCATGAAGTCAAAGCATCCATCGAGTCAGAACATCCATCCGAGTCAAAACACCCATCGAGTCAGAACATCCATCGAGACAAAACATCCACGAATGGATGTTTCGACTCGATGGATGTTTTGACGCTTTGGATGTTCTGATTCGGAATCCAGCTACGCCTGTCAATCGCGTGTAGTGTGGTCGTTCGCAGTTTTTCTTCTTGTTTTTTAGCGAGTTTATGTTTTTTTTTCTTTTTTAGTTTGTAGGTTTTTAAACAATGAGAGGAGGGATATTTCGTGACGTCATAACGTTGCCATCTCTAGCCTGGAATCTTCACGGCGGAAAGGAGTTCTATCAAAAAACTCGTCTGAAGATGCGTTCACTATTTATAGGCTCAGTTTAAAAGCGTTCATCGCTCGCGTTTACGAAGGAAGCTAACAAAGCGTGATTCCTTGGCGAGCCGAGCCAACCCGATCCACTGACGGTGCACTTTTAGCGCTGCTTGATTGGCTGGTTCGGGTCGTCTGCTACGGTCGGACATAGAGTAAAGCGGAGTAAAGAGCTAATATGTATACACTTTTAAGGATGCAAAGTGTTTAATAAGAGTACACAATTAACGTACTTTGAGTGTGTTCTTTTTTTTACTCAGGGTTCCGTCCTTCGTAACCAGGTTTGTAAGGGAGGTCTCGCGAAAAAAAAATTAACGGGGTGACAAATGCTTCCACGGGCATTCCGCTATACACCTCCAGCTGACGAATGCAGCTTTTATTTAAGAGCGCGGCGGGTGCCCCGCGGGCGTCGTGCGCCATTTACAATGAGGGCCATTCACTTGGCGCGTGTCGCGAACAGTCGCGGTCGGTCCGCAACTTTCCCAAAGTTTCGTGTGTGTGTTTGGGGGGGGGGGGGGGGGGGGGGGGGGGGGTCAAACGGATCTCGATATATAGGTATTTTTGTTTAATTAAATGTGGCTCGACATTTTCATTTCTTTCCGAGTTGCGGGCAGTAACCCCTGCCGGCTTCGTTCGTTTTTTTTTTTTTTTTTTTGACACGTTGTTTTTATATTTTACGCACGTCGCTGTATCTCTATGAGATGGCATCTCGTTTTAGGGAAACAACGTGGTAGCAGTCGACAACCGAATGCGTTCTTTCTGTCGAAGGACAGTAGCGCTTACGTTTCGACTGGTTTGTCCAGCCGGAATGTGGCCAGTGTCGCGTGCGTTTTGCTTTCTCTCCCGCAGTGCGTTTCTGCGTTGCAAATGCAACGGTCGATGCGTCGAGGAAACAACGATGCTTCTATTGATGGATTGAATTGAAAGCACGGTTGGTACGGAATTCGATTGCGTTTGTGTTCACGGAGACTGGTTTACATCTGCTTCGGTAGCGTTCGATGCGACAGCGTAACCGGGAGAACCGCGCTTTGTGCGTTGACCATGCATGCATGCAGTTAAAGCTCCGCCTCCGTCGCGAGCTGCTTACCTCCGATAACTCTTCAACGTCTCGGGAACACGCGCGGCCAAAGCGGGACGGAATGCAAGGTTACTACTTCTGCAACGGAAGCAAGGCTGGCAGTGCGAAAAACTGGATGATAATCCAGTTTTCTCTTAATCTTAAATTAGTCTTAAATCTTAATCTTCAAGTTTCATCTTAAATTAAAACTTGGGATTGGGCCAGTTGGTTCATTGTGATCTGGAGGACTTAAAGGGGCACTAACAGGCCAAAATATATATATATTTTTTTATTATCCGAAATGTTTGAAAACGATGCCTGGACATTACCCTAAAAAATCAGAATTTAAAAACTCAATACTTGTAAAAAAAAAAAAAAAAACTATTAAAGGCAGATTTTGAAATTTTCGCGCGATCCGCGCTAGTGCGTGACGTCAAAGAGAAAAGGTGGCCCCGGCGGAGTCGCAACCGAAACTACGGTACACAGACACCAAACCCAGTTGTTCTGACCGTTTGACGATTTCTTTTTCGAAGCCTGCAGAGGTCGTCGGGCACTTAAAAGGGGCAACTTCGTCCGATTCTTCGACTCACCGATCATCCTCAGTGCTACACGCGTCGAACGCCGACATGTTTTCCGAGGGAGGATAGAACGCCAGGAGGCGACATCACTCGGGACTCCGATTTTCGGTATTTCGAAGAGAAGGGCCGTAGTGCGTTCGCAGTTTCGTTAAGACATGTTTTACGAATGCCGTTATCAAATATTATAAAAAATGTCGCTCACAAAGCTTCTAAATTTCATAATCGATTTCGCCATAAATTAAAAAAAAAATCGAGGAGGTGAAGAGCGGGAGAGAAAAACGGCAAAAATTAAAAGGCGCGCGCGCGTGTGGGAAATGATTTTTTTTCCGCGCTGTTTTTTTGTTTTGTTTTTTTGCGTGTCTGTGACAACAACTTTCATCGTTTTTGACAACAAAAATTACCACCTTTAGAACGTCAATGCCTCTTTAAAAAAAAAAAAAAAAAAAAAAAAACAGACGAAGAGAGAGACACACAACACGGACTTGTATGTATATCTCTTCTTCGTCCGTGTTCTCCGGTCTCAAATTTACTGGTCTAGTAGTTTTCGATGACGCTCAAGAGGCTTTTAATGGGAACCATACGTTCATTTTCACTAATTCAAAAGTTAATACACACTTTTAAGTTCATTATCCGCCTTTTCGGGACGATTAGCCCTCCTTATTATGTCCCAATGGCCGTGAAACTCGATCATCACTTGCACAGACTGCTTTAGTGTAGCTTTCCCGACATTTTTTAGAACAGATCTGAAAAGTCCAGAAAAGAAAAGAAAAACAAACGCCGAGTGTAACGTTCAGTTTATTAGTTACTTTTTTACTGTCAAAATTTTCAGAATCCCATCACTCGTGTAATTCGCTATGGTCCAAATAAATGAACCAACGGGAGATTCTGGTGTCTGCAGCGCCAGTGCGTACCATTCCAGTTTATGGTACGATATCCAGAGTACTATAGCCGATTTGTTGCGCTGTCCGCAAACTAACTTTCAGCAAGTCCCGTTGGTTGCCGCTTTTGCTCGCGGATAGCGGTGTTCCCTCGTACATAGTTGCGCGCCAACTACGGGCGTTTCGGACGCCCAAAAACTACGCCGGCACGCACGCGTCGGTGCCCGCTAGAGAAGTGCGCCGCGTTGCGATGCTTCCGGAGAATTATACTTTCCCGCGACGAATGCCAACGCACCCTCAATGGACGCGTGTGCGTCCTCCTCAAAACGGTCCTCCTCCGTCCCTCTCAAGGTTGCCGGAACACGCGGAAACTACATCTTCCGCGCGGATAATTAGTCAACCCCCGGGGCGATTATCCGCCCCAAAGCGCCCCCTTTCCGAAGGCAAAACGGTCGTTAGGAAGAGTCTTTCCCCCCGTTCCTTTCTTGCGCATCCGACCTTCTGATGGACCGCGTAGGACGCTACGGGAAATCAATCCCCACACCGCGTGAGCGTCACGTGATCTTCGGAAAGGGCACGGGACGCGTCGTCACGTGATACGAGGATGGCCTCGCGGCATCCTGCGGCGGTCCAACGCAAGGTGAAACGGGGTATACGTGGAATACGGAATTTGCGCTCCCCACCGTATTTATGGTCGAGTGGCTCCTCGGTAATCTTGATTAAGCGGGTGTATTAGGACGGGGCCTTATACCCCGCGATGCAGCCGGGTCTTCGGGCCAGCCGTATGTTGCGAACGGACGCTAATAAGGTCCGGATGAGCTTCCCTAGTCTACTCCTCGTCAGCCTGCGTGCACTCCTGTCGGGGGGGCTTGTTTACGCATTTACGTAATCCTGCAGCACATTGTTTCGTACTTAGTTTCGGTGGGAGTGTGGAGCTCGTATGGTTTTTGCTAATCCTGTTTAGACGTGGAAGATACTTTTCTGCACGTCGTTGCACTTCGCGTGTTTTCTACCTCTGGGGCGGCTAATCCACGGCTGGCTCTCGAAGGACCAATTTTCGCGGACGGAAAACAAGAGAAAGGAAAGCATTTACGTTGGCGGCGAAAGGCTGTTACCACCAGCTCGTCGTGTGTGTCCGCGTGCGTGGTTGACTAGATAGAGCCTTTAGTTGAGCTGCGCTTCGGAGAAAAGCCACTTTAGCCCTAATGTCGCGTGGGATCAGTGTTGGGCAGAATCAGTGTTGCTACTTTCGTTCAGCTTTCATCGACGCGTGTAAAGGAAGACGCAAGAAGAGCTCTCCATCCTCCCGCTTGCTAACACAATTCGCGACTGGGCAAAACCATATCTCGAAAGTCTTCGAACATTGTGCCTAAAAGAAAAGTCCCGCTTCACAATTATCGTTGTTGCCAACTTGGTACGTGCTGCTCTGAGAAACAAATTGTTGCCGCGCACGCGTATACCGATGTCACTTGACAAGTACAAATAACTATTATTGCAACGTTTGACCCCCCCCCCCCCAAAAAAAAAAAAACAAAAAAAAAACAACAACAGAAGTTGCGTTTTGAGCTTAAGTTACGTGTAATCTACTGCGCATTACTTATCTAATTGTATAAGCGTACGTTAAAAGGGCCACTGACAACCACAGCATTTATTTTTTTTTAATTGTGGCAAACTATTAATAATAATTCCTCAGCAATATCGTAAAAAAAAATAAATAAATAAAGCAACGTATTTCTAGAGCAAAAAAAAAAAAATCCTAAAAGTCAGATTTGACACCTTCGCCCGAATTAGTGACGTAGATGGCGAAATGGTGCACTCCTTGCCTTTTTGAATGATTCATACTTGAAGTGTCGCCAAATACTTGTCCCTTTAATTCCCTTTCCCTCTCATTTTATCACGGCAATCACGGGCGCCCACCCCTGCCAACCTGCCGATTGAGCCTATATCGCTCCGCGTTTGCTATGGGTCGTTTCTTCGTGTAAATAAAATGCTACTTTTCGCTTATAATTTTTTTTATCAGTGTTCTATTTCGTGGTTTAGTAAAATGCCTTTCACAAGAGCTAAAGAGGAAAACGGCGTGTTGCAGATTTTACTGAACGATGCGAGGAATAGCGAAAACTTGTGGATCGCTCCACAGTTGATATCTCTCTCGGGGGGATCGGCGGCCCAGTCGGCTAGTGCACACCAGAGCCGTATATGTAGAGAGTTTGGCCATTCGTTGGGAAGTATAGGAGACAAATGAGGAGGCGCCATTGGCTGAAAGCGGGCTAGGCGTGTTCCAGGGCGTCTTCAGAAATTCGAATGTGACCAACCAGAAGCTGAAATAATACCCTGGCGGTGGTCGCGAGAAACAAACCTGATAACTGCATTAGAGTAACTCTCGATGACTGAAAATATGGTACACGTGATGTTTCAATTGCGCTCATCCAAAATGATGGTGGACGAGTGCGACTAGCGGAACGATCGACATAATCCGTGCGCCGAGGGCCAGGAATCTGCCGTCCGAGCGGTCACACTCTGTCCGAGCAAAACGTTGAATGATGCATTCGTTTCTTACATCTTTCTGCATGATCATGATCAAAACAACACGTGTACCCTATTTTCAACTACAAGGAGGTACTATGATTCACTCTTACGCGCTTATTAAAACCATTTACGAACATAGACCTTTGATCAGAACTGTTTCTCGCTACCACCGCTAGGGGATACTTTTCGGCTTCTGGTTGGTCAAGAGAGCATGCCAAGTCCTCTTTCCGAGTCTGGTGCACGCCCTGGCTCTGCCCGCGCCTCCCATTGACCAAACTCTCTACATATACGGCTCTGGTGCACACCATCTCGGAGCACGTGGAGCGAAAGCTCGCGCTGCGGAACCCAGGGATCCTGCGTTCAGCATCCCTGCCCGTTTAGATTTGGATGAGCATGCATCGTACCGGCGTGCGGTCGTGTATCACTACTGCGTGGTGCAGGTTAAAGACCCCAGGCTAGCGGTTGTACTGCACTGGCTAAATTTCTTTGTACAGCTAAAGCACCAGACGCCTATTGGGGCTGACTTCCGGCGGTATAAACATACACACAACATTATTATTTACTTTATAGCTCTCTCGATGTCCAAAAAAATGTCCAGCAGAAAAATCAACAATTTATTTGAGTCGTTGCCAACTGTCCAGTTGTCGCTATCTGTCACAGCGCCCTTTGTGCAGCCGCTAAAAACCGCCGTATTAAAGGCAAAAAAAGAAAAACGAAAGAAAAAGGGAGTCATTTGATGTTTTGTCGATAAGAATCCCGTGCCCTGAGCTTTTATATTTCCGAGCCAGCGGTGTAATGCTTTTTTGAATCACCATAAAAAAAATTATGAATGAAATTAACACTTATTATGAACACGCAACTTCTGGCAGTTCATAATATTTGAAAAACGCCGCTGCCATCTGCGTCATCGCAAAAAAAGAAAAAAAAAGCGAACAGTTATATTTTCTTTTACCTTACGATGCACAGTTCCAGCTACAGGCTGCCAGGTCCAATCACGAGCCAGTTAGAAACCAGGCGGTGTGTTGCCCCGACGTGCGTATCAGTGCGCGAGTCACGGAGGTATACGCACGCCGGAGTAACTCGTGGTTCCTAACTGACTTGTGATTGGACCTGGCAGCCCGTTGCTTTGGTCTTTAGTTTATCGTATACGGTGAGATCAGGCACAGGAGCCCGGGTAATTATTGTTACTTATTTATTTATTTATTTTGGAGGGAGGGGGCTTTTTAGCATGGTAGAATTGTTTATCGTTTTGAGTTAAAAAGATAATATAAACATATATGCCCCCTTGGAGTAAGAAAAGCATCAATGTGCGTGGTCAGTGGCCCTTGTATAACATTCGTTAGGTTTTTACCCCATCTTCATGTAGTGCAGCCGCACGGATGTTTTCGGAGATCCAACAACCTTTACGTTGACGGACGAAGAAAATGCTTCGTGAAACTCGTCCCCTTCTCCGTGTCACGCAATGTAGAACGTCATTGCCTGGCGTCTTGGTGAGCTGGAACGCTGCACGCTGAGCCAATGCCGGAGAACGTGTCTCAAGTCGTCTCGATGAGACGCTCTTTAAAGTAATCCTTGTGTGTTTCGCCCAAAGGGGGAGGGGAGGGGGGGGGGGGGGGTAAAATGCGTTTGCTTTTATCCCACGTCTCCGCGATAGTATTTGTCGTCTATCGTTTTTCTCAAGATTAGGAGAGAAAAAAAAGAAAAAAAGACATGCGCACAAATGCGCCCACGAGGCAGGGGAATCTACGAACGGAAGCATTTGAGTTCGTGTGTTACCCAACTAAAAAATGAAGTAAAAGCGATGACCTACGCGTGTTTATTTCTGGCGAGGGGAGAAGGAAAGAAGGGGTAAAAGAGAGTAATAGCTTTATGCTCCCTCGGCAATATTATTACCTCAGCGCCGAGGCTGTACGCCGTGCCTTGGGCGAAAAGTGCTGTTAAAAGTTTTATAAAGCCATTTTTCCCTGCCGCCGCGGTGGAAGAAAAACGTCCATCCACAAAACACGTCTGTCCTCCCACCGCTTTCTAGTTCCTGTAGTTATATTTCTTCACTTTGAGGTTTGCTATACTACCTACGCTATACTCGGTGTGTGCACGGACCGAGCTGTAGTTGCTACATCCTCTTAGCTTTTTTATTTATCTCGTTATACGCGGACTTTGTTGTTTCTTTTCGTGGCTGTTCTCGACGACGTCTTTTCCATCGTTTTCGACGAGATTACGCTGACGTTCGCCTCACTTTTCCCGGCGTGCTGCCTTATATTTATTTATTTCCGTATCGAGAGAATCGATGGTGTTTTTATTTTTCCTTCTAAATTTCATTTTTTTATATATATTTTATTTTTACGTTTAATTTATGTTTTATGTAGTTTCGTCTTCCACCACAGCGAGCTGCGGTGTTGAGCGCGAATCATCGCTCATTTCCGGATCCGGTTTCGGTCTCGTCCGCTAACTTTTTTTTTTTTTGCTTTGCACCCTCCGTCTGTTTGGTTGTTTGGAGAAACCGAAACTGAGTCCGCGGGCGCGAAAGCGCTCGTTAGGGCGTTCAAGCCCCTGGCTGCTGCCACTTGAGATTACTGCTGCCGATGGAAGTGGAGATCGGGGACGCTGCCTCGTCTTCCCGTAACGCCGTCCGTGCGTGTACGTGTGTCTGCGTGCGTACGTGTGCGCGCGTGTGTTGTGCGTGCGTGCTTGCTTACGTACATACGTACACTGCGTGACGCTGCTAGCGCGAACGACCAATCGTCGGTTTTCTTTTTCTCGCTTACAATCAAAAGGCTGTAATCAAAACTACTAGTACGATTGCAAGTGTTAACTTGAGGCACTAACCTGAGGGAGAAAAGTTTGTTATTCGTTAACACCTTTTGAAGTAGAATGTGATAAAGCGGCGATGTTGTATTTGCACTTTCGCGCGGTGTACGTACATGCGCATAAAACTGACGCGCGCACGCGCGTGTGTGTGAGTGTGCGTGTGTGCGCGCGCGCTTGTACACGCACACATTCGCAGAGACATGCGCGCACACACACGCAGGCGCGTGCGATGCGGCCAGGACATTTGGGTATTCCCTCTGTCGACCCGATCTAAAAGCGATGGCACTCGGATGATCGTCGGTCGTCGTCTAGGGAAGCGCCGCATCCCTCGTCCCTTATTTCGAGATTTCGTTCGCGGGTGTCAAGTTGACGTTTCTCTGCTGGTCTCCTCCGACTAAAGTTGGGCGTTGTCGCGCAACTTGACGTACACACCGACGACTGCGTGAACAGGGCGCCGGTTTCGCGCTTTCGAGTGTTGCGACGTGTCGTCGTTCACCGGGCAATTCAAAACATTGTTGCGTTGATTTTCTTTTTTCTACCACTTAAGTTGGCTATTTTACTGGGCGAGTGATAATTTGCTCCACAGAGATGCAGTTATAACAACATACAGCCTGCTAAGAAACCCGGGGGGGGGGGGGGGGGGGGGGGGCGTGGCGAATGCCGAGCTTCTCGTTGTCGCTCCCCCAGCCAATCACATTTCGGAATCAGCCGCGTTCTGGTTGGCTGGTGATTACGCGAGGGAAGAGCTCAATAAGAAACCGTGTTTTCCCACGAAGGGGGTAATTTTTGTCACATTTGGCGCGAGATGTCGATTTTCAGTTTGACAAGAAGCGAGGCTTACATTTCATTTCACGTCGGGCGCCAAGTGTGGCGTTCTGAGCCGCTGCCAGCCCGATGGAAGAGACGGCCGGAATTGGTCATAATTACGACATCTTTTTCGAGGATGATAGCTTTAAGGTAATTCGGCCGATTCGTTTGATTAACCAAACTCGGTGCAGACTGGTGAGAATGACCTTAACGTATAACAGTTCTTCAGTTACAGAAAAGAATATATATATATATTTTGGGTATATTTATTAGGAGCCTGAATTTAACTTCATTTGTAGATCCAAATTCTTTTCTTCGTCTTTTTAGGGTTTTACTTTTTATATTTATTTATTTATTCGTATTACAGCGCTTCACCCGTATGTCCTTATGGTATTGCGGTAGAGTTAAAAAGACATATAGATACACGGATCAATAAATGCAACATGTTTAAAACGGAAGAAAAAAGACGTTAGCTGTGTTGCAGAAATATTTGACGTTTACAAGTTAAGAAAGGTGTACAAAGTCTCCATCTCGCCTTTGAACAAGTTATGTTAATTAGAAGCAGTGCCAGGGGTCCGTCAAGATTTAGGGCGTAGATTATAAATGTCAGAACGTCGTTTCTACTAACTTATCGCGCGAAAAAAAGAAGCAAAAAAAAAAAAAAAAAACCCAATTGAAAACATATAGGACGTGGCATTTTAGTTTTCCTGCTATGAATCAATGTGTTTGGCACAGTTTTGTCATCCAATACTTCACGAATGAATAAAAAAAAGAATGGAAGCAGCTTGTCCCGAGTTTTTTTAAACAGCGCTATCAAAGATCCATCCCCTGCCAAGTGAATGGATTGGATAGAAGTAGAAGTCAGATAGGAAAAGGTATATTTATTTATGTCCTCGGTTTATTTCAAAAAGAAGAGGATCGTATCCGAGTGGATTAGTATCAAATATGTCACAACCTTTTTTTTTTCTTTGAAAGTGTTTTCAGCCAATGACTCTCTCGGCTGCAAGTTGGACGTCCCCATACATTTCAAATACGCCAGACAAAATTAATGTCCAGCAAACAATGCTCGAAATTCTTAAAAAAAAAAGACGGGCAAGTAAAAAGAGAACTTGTCTCTATCATTCTGATAAACCAAGGGAGCACTGCATGTGTCGTGCGTGCATTACGCGCGCGGTATGATTTGCTATGATTAAGACATGCAGCGCACAAAGACGGGACAGAAGAAAGAAGACACAATCGCTGACGCACAAAGACAGGACAGAAGAAAGAGGACACACAATAGCTGACGCACAAAGACAGGACAGAAGAAAGAGGACACACAATAGCTGACGCACAAAGACAGGACTGAAGAAAGAGGACACACAATCGCTGACGCACAAAGACAGGCCAGGAGGAAGAGGACAAACAATGGCCTTACCAAGACGCACGTTCCGGACAACTTTGGGTGGTTTTGGGACGCGTTGCACACACGGCACACTCGTGGTTTTCCAGAATCCTTCACCGAAGGATTAGTGAAGATAGCCAGTTTGTAGTGCAAGAAAAAGTAAGACATAACCGTACGAAAAAACAAAACACACAAAAAAAGCATCGATATTCGGAAGTATGTTTCAAAGCGAAACAAAGCGGAGCTCGGAGGATTAAGAGAAAAATGGAAAGAAGACGCCAAATGGGACGGGCGCTGACTCGCGACTGAATATTTTAGAACAGGCGTACGAGAAATAACAGGACAGGTGCGAAACGGCGCCTGTTTTTGGTTCGGGTGTGGTGTCCCCTTTCGTCGTCGTCTTCCTTTTTGACGGCCGTGTTCTTTCTTTCCCATACTTTGTACGCGCTCCGATTACATTCACAAGTAGAAGAGTGACGCGATTGCCGCGCCATTTGCGCCAGACGGCTGCAAAGGGGTTAACTCAGGTACACTCCGTTGCATTTGACCAATATGTCACTTAGTGAATACTGAAATGAAAGCCCTAGTCACACTGCTCGTTACATCGTGCAAAATAGACGGTGTTGGCTGCAGGCATGATGAATAAATTATAGGCGCCTCCAGCATCTTCGAACTACGTTTGATCCATACGCGTGCATACTTTGAACACGTGGGCAGGCAGTTTTTGAATGATCAATGTGACCGTCGTACGAGGATGGAACACGCCCCAGACAATGGTCTGCAGTTTATCTTTTGTGCGATGCGTTATGTCCGAGTCCCACTTGAGCGACAAACAGGAGCAACCGACACCGACTGACCTCGAGCACGTGCAATATGCCCGCGAATAAGGGATCTTTGGCGGGCTCGCAATCACTCGTGCTCGCTTCTCAAGCGCCGAGGGACTGCGAGCCTGTTATAGGTACTTGAGGTCGGTCGGTGTCGGTTGTTCCTGTTTGTCGCTCTAGTCGGAACTCGAACGTTAGCAATCTGACCGCGGCTTAAAGACTTCGCTACGCCGCCGGCTTGTTACGGCAGGATTTGGGCGAAGTTTCGCAATGTTTGATTATCGCTTCGAATGGGGCACTATTTTATTTAACCTTTTTCGTCGAACTCTGACAACGACGGAAGTTCCGCAATATTTTGTACGTTTTGGTGGTCTGTTGAGGGAAGTTGTAGTTAGCTGCGGTGAGTGCTCTTCTCACCATGCGCTGGTGAGATGTGACACCCTCGGGGAGGTTGGTGTCTGGTGTTGGAACAAACAAGAAGGAACATAGTGTAGGGGTGAAAGCGCTGCGCTAGTGTGCGCCAATCCACTTTCGCTGTGCCGCCCTTCTCCCAAGCACAAATGTTTCGCCAAAACTAGCCAAAAATGATTTCTTTTTATGCTACATATTAACGTGGTCGTGTCAAAGTAATATTGGGTTATTCTCGTTTGATGAAAACAGGTGCCAAGTGCCTATTTTCATCTAACGAGAATGAGCGTGATTTATTCAGGACGCGCTAAATAGACCCAGTCCGTCAAAGCCGTCAAGCACCAGCAACACGAGGGACAACATCGCGGGAGTTCGTTGTTCAAGTTGTCCGATTCGAACGCGAGGAAAAGTAAATGCTTTTGTCGTTGTTCAGAAATATAGCGTATTTGGACGAATGACAACGCGCAAGAAAAGCCCCGAGCTTATTTCCGTTCCCCGTACCAGACAGAGCCTTCCGCCGGATATCGATCACGCGATGGCCGACGGGAATCCCATCAACCGCGCGATCTGCGGTATCTGTGCGTGTGACAAGCGTGTTCGCCGCGGGTTCCCTGGATATTATCACACCGTGGCATGTGAATCTGCAACGTCCACAGTCTGCGACATCAATCCTTACTCGTGCCCGCAATTTTTTTTTTTTTTGCGATTTGCGTTTGCGATATTGATTTCAATGACGCTCGAGTTTGTAGCGGGCTCTCGCGTATATATCGCACTGTTGAGCGCGAATGCGCAGCGTCCGAGTTGTGCTGACACTTATCGCACCATGGAACGCGAATTCGCCGTGTCTGCGATCTGTGGTATCGGTATCATTAATGAAAAGTCAGTGTGTGTGCAGGCGAGCCGGTGGTAGTTAATTATGATGTTTAATACCTGAGATTGTGGCGGTGAAAATAACAGCAAACTTCGAAGTCGCAGAGTTCTCGTTTCACGTAACTTGTGCGTCTTCGGTAGTCTTTATGCCAAAAGGTGCCGTTCTTTGTACATTTGGAGCTGCTCTATACGAGTTTTTGTGGCGACGTGCACGCGTACAATGGCGATTCGAGCGTGGACTGCAAACCAGGTAGAAAGCGAACATCAATTTTGCTTCAAACTGGACCCATCTGGAACAGGGACCTTTGAAATTGTTCGGAAGGCTTATTGCGTGAAAAGCAGCGAGTCGTGCGAGGTGTTTTCAGTGGCGCTCTCACTTCAAGAATGGCAAAACGTCGCTGGAAGATGGGGAGGTCGGAGAAGGTCGTCCCATATACATATCTTCGTTTTCCAGTGGTGTTCTGGGGTTGCGGATGGGTTTCACCGTTTTATTGACTTCCGTTAGATGGCAGTACGAAAGCTTTTGTAACCACTTGACGTGACACCGTGGTTCCCATGACCGCCACACGCCGTAGCTCCTTTGCGATTACGGAGCAGAATCGGAGTACTTTGGGGAAAGGTGGCGCGTTTCCTCTCATTTGTCCCAAGATAAACATGCGGCAAATACAAGCTGCAAATTCTTTCAACGTTAAAATCGTCGCACTGCCCCTTTAACGTATACTATTTGCAGTGAAATAAACGTGCTCATAGCGTTTCTTTTTTGAAATGTGTTGTGGCTGTTCCTAAAGGTGCTCCAAACTGATTCGAGGCAATCCCATCACTAATATAAGCTGTTTTCCCAGCGGCAGGAGTCGGCGGAATAGTGTTCGGGCTTCTTTTTGTGACCGAGGGACGGGGAATGCGAGGCTATAGCCCGGAGTCTGATTTCCGGTTCGGGGTCGACGGCGTCGTCTGCTACGAAATTGCGTTTCCCGTGGCCTTCGCGGGTTGAGAAGCAGACGACGCGCACAAAGACGCGAGAGCCCGCTCCTCTCCCGGCGTTCGAATTTCGTTTCGGAGGTTCCTCCGTGCGTCGAATTCGGTCTTTGTCCGCGTCGCCAGTGGGTCGTGCGACGCCTTGAACTTCGCGCTTCGTTTGCTGCCGCTCCTCTCTTCAAAGGACCTTTTCCTACGGAGTTTTGTAGTTGGTGCTGTGCGGCGTGCCTATACGTTTGCGCGCGTGGGAGGCAGAGGAGAGCTTCCCTGACGTCTACGTGCCGACATATCGTGACCCAAAAGAATTCCCGCGCGTCTACGCCAGTTGAGCTAAAGAATACATAAAAATAGTATAAGCGAGCTGGTGAAAGTTTGCCACGGTGATATTAACTCGGGATGGGGCAGAAGAGAAAAATTTACGCTGAAAAAAAAAAAATAGTGACTGTCGTTTTAAACTGAGCTTCTGGCAACTTAGAGCTGAGATCGAGACGTTGTCCGTCGCTATTTTGTCTTTCCACCACTGTAAAATTTCTTTCTTCCTTCTGCTCCAGTCTCGGGTTAATCCCAATAGGGTATTTTTCTGTGGTGCATTTGAAGAGTGGCGGGGTGCGCCTCTCTTCGAACTGAGAACGGCCAGGAGGTCTTTCACTTGTTCCGCCTAGAGCTTCCTACTTTCGATAGCGCTTTGGCGTCTCGCGAGCTTGGAGTGAGCAGGCGCAGTCAGAGCACGACGGAAGGCAACCAGCGCGTAGTGGAGGCCAGGCGTCCCCGAGAGACGCCTTGCGCTTCTTGTCCCCTCAGTGACTTTATTCGGGTTCCTTCTTCTGGCGACTCCTCGCGGCAAAGGACGACTGAGTTGGCGCTTACGCGTTGTACTCAGTTGAAACGTCGCTTTTAAATCGCGCAATTAAAAGTGTAAAAAAAAAAAAGGACGCTGTAAGTTAAGGTTGCAGAGGGCTCAGGTAGCCTGTCCACAGAGGTGTTTCTCTGCCATATTACAATTTCCAGCTGTTGGAGTGCGCAGGCGAACGGGGAGCAGACGATGCGCGGACGTTGTAATCGCCGAATTGTTTGACGAGGCTTAAATCCATCTCCCCGCTCGAAGCAGTTTTGTTCCCAAGGTGAGGAAAGTCTTGTCTAGTTGGGATTTCAACGGATCGCCCTTTGCAACCGCTGGGACCAGTCGAGATACCAGCTGGTTCTTGATTAAAATTTAATCTCGATTGAATATGTCTGTCTAGATTGGAAATATAGAATATGACGCTCCACAAACAAGCAATCAACTGTTTTTTTTTAAATTTTGCAACCGTAAGGCTCCAGTTAGAACCAGTAAAAAAAGGGGGGGGGGGGGGGGGGGATTTCTTTGTCCTGGCAGCGATTGCTTGGGTGGTGAAATTTGGAATTTGGGAAGCCTCTTGGAGCAATGTTCGAAAAAGTGCGGATATCGGAAAAGGTGGGGTTATCGCAGCGTGCACGACAGTAACCACAAAGAATTTTATAGCCGACGTCAATGTAGCTTCGTAATATTTCGCAGAAAATAAGGCCGTATCTTTAAAAACTCTTCGAATGTCAGCCGCCTCTACGTCTGAGCCAAGCAGTGAACTTCTCTAGGGTTTTGGTTCTTGTTAGGAACGGAGATAAGTCTTGAACTTTTATCGTATGAAACGTACTATAATGCGTCATAAAAATGCTGTCGCTAGGCGCCAGGATGGGTTTGTCTAAAAGCTGAACCGCATGTAAGTGATTCAGCGAGCGACGATACGAGCGACGGCGACGGCAACGACAGTCGGCGACGAGTGGCAGAAGCTTCCCACTGTCGCTCGTCGCGTCGCTCGGTTTTCGGATTTTAGAGAACGTCGTTCATCGGCTTGGTCGCTTGCTCCCGTCGCTTTCATGCGGTTTGCCCCGTCGCGCGACCGACAGAGCGACAGCAAAGCAAGTCGCTGCGTCGCTTGTCTCGTCGCTCGCCGAATCGCTTACATGCGACTTACTCTTTAGTCATTTGATAGTTGTCCAAACGTTGAAGCAACGTTGTGTTCGAAATGTCAAACTCTGGGGTGTACATTTCTTTTTTTTTTTTTTAGAACGCTGGGACAGACGTGCATTTGCATGTTTCTATGTAATAGCATTCCCGGAATCGATACGGGTACATCATTGCGTGGAATCGTCTTCGAGATCTACCGCCGAATATCACTTAAAATTTGCGACAGTCCGCAACCAGCGGTAGTTATGGAAAGGCGCCTAAATCGACTATATCACTGATTTCTCGACGGGTCCCTGCACTAACATAAATATGTTGTACACCACGTTAATAACTTCTAAACTACTGGTACACGGTTTAACTTTAAAAAGTAAAGAGCAATAAAAGGTGACGTTGGCAACTCCCTCATCTCACTGCACGAACTCTTACAAGTCTCTTCTTGGGACCTGAGCCCGCTGGTTATAGCAATCTTGTTGCGGAGCTCGCACGAAAGCTTCCACTGCGCCTTGTAAGTTACAACCTACAAGATATAACGTCTGCTCGAGAGTCATATCGCACGCACTGTCCACGATTGCGGCACTGCCTGAAATATCGGCCACCAATTGTCGGTGGTCGCTGGGCGATCTTCCGCTCGTCTGATCGCTGCAATTGGGTGCGCCCACACGAGCCGTTCGCGGGAACGAGACATTGACACCGATTGAGTTTCGTCGAAGTGAAGTGTGTCACGGCGCCGGAGCCTCGACGGCTATATACAGAAGAACTAGAGCGCGCGCCAATGTCGGCGCTGTCCACCATCGCGCCTTGTAACTGCAGCCCCTGGAAGCCTCGCGCACATCCTCATTGATTGCTTGCCTTACGGATACGGCGAATGTGGGTCAACGCGAGCTCCTCGATTTTTCTAGGTTTTGTTGTTGGGCCTGTAGTATACTGTCTGAATAAACATTACAACAAGAATGGGGGGCAAACACTATTACAGCTCAGCGCGCAATTGCGGCTTCTTGCAAGCCGAGGTCGCACTGCTACTACGTCAGACAAAGAACAGTATGTAGACTCTAGAGAGATGTAGGGAAAGGGCACATTGGGGGGAGCGATACCGCCGGTGATCGCTCCACTTACCGAACGAGGGCTCATTTTTGGGGGTTTTGCTGGTGAACAGTGTTGGCTATATGTTTGTCTCGCGTGGCGACTCGGTAACGTTAGTTCTGCCGCGCGTGATTTGAAAGACTGCGTAGCACGCAATAAACACAACCGGCGCCGATGTTGCGTTACTGCACGATGTCCGTCGGGACTTCACTTTGGAAGCGTATCGTGATACATCGATCGATAGACGCCTGTCACGTGACACGGCTCCGATCGGGGCAGTCGATACGTCTGGCTGAACTCTCCCGGATCCGGAATAATTATGCGTAATACCGCTTAATACCCATAAATAATGATGTGATAACCGCGCCATTTGCGTCAATCCGCTTAACCCGCTAGATCCTGCTACATGTTGCCGAAATGTGAGGAATTTGCGATAACACTGCGCCAAAACTTATTTTCACTTTTATTAATACTGATTATATAATAAATCAGGCCCGGCTGCACGGCCGGATCGTTACGGTAGGCTTGTGCGGATTTCCAAAACTTTCGATTATCGCCTCAAACAACGTCATATTCGATTTCATCTCCCTCAAACCTTAACAGTACTCGGAAGTCTCGCCGCAATATTCCTCATGGTCGTTTTCTGTTCTGGTGGATGAGGTAGCTTCGTTGAGTGCGCTTTTCCCCGCACACTGGGGTGCTGCAGTGAAGTGACAACCGCGTAGTAGGCGTCGCATATTTGCATACCTTGCTTCGTCGCAAGGCACCCGCGTGCTAAGTGGAAAGCGGCCCTCGAGAGCGGGACGTTATTCACGGTTTTTGAATGAAACTGTTAAATTATAATTCGAACACTTTTTTTTTAGAGGGATGTTGAATTGAAATTTGGAGCTCACAAAACAAGACTGGAGCGATAGGCGGGATGTTGCAAAACTCCAAAACATCACTCGTACAGCGATATCTCTAGCGGATGGCAGTATTTTTTGGAAAAGAAGTGCGCGATTGAACACGGCCAACGAGACATGTGACCGTCACGATTCTCATTCTGCCTCCTCTTCGCTTCGTCCCCGGCAGGTGAAAGCGGGGCCGCTTCCCCTCATTCTGAACTGTTCCAGGACAATCGTGACGTCACAATCCTCGCTTGATCGCGTACTTTTTCCAAAATACGGCCATCCGTCTGAGATATCGATGTCCGAGCGATGTTTCGGAGTTCGTAGCGTCCCGTTCAACGTTTCTGCGGCTTTATTTTGCGAAATCCAAATTTCCGTTCAGCATCCCTTTAACGAACAGGGTAAGAGTCAGACGAGTGGCGTCCTAACCATGTACGCACCAGGCTCGGCGGACATTAGACGAAGGGATGACCTGCATGCTAAGTTGACCAATAAAACTAAAATGTGTTAATAAACTTTTTAGTGATTAGTTTTAGGGTGACTTTAAAATTGCAGTATAGACGGCACTTACTGAAGGCCAGACCAATCTAAAGAATTTTCGCGACGGTAATGGTTTTTCAGATATTCATTATTCAATTCTCGCGCTTTTTCGCTCGATATGAAAATTGCGCGCAAAAAAAGCTCATCAAGCCCTGCTCACAATGACGGCGGGAATAGTGACGTAGTCTCTTAGGTCACGCCGTCAGTTGTGTCATTGGCGCACTCACCAAGAACACGCTGCCGAGATATAGTGACAACATGAAAGGATGACCTCTCTTTTCACACCGTCTTTGTAAACAAAGCTTGAAACGTTTTTTTTTTTTTTTTTTTGCGCAATTTTTAAAGCGAGCGAGAAGACGCGAAATTTAATCGAATAATAACTCGAAAACCATTGCCTTCCGTGCCAATTCTTTAAATTGACCTGGCCTCTAATCTACCCCCCCCCCCCCCCCCCCCCCGTATATTAGACCGATATTGTGTCGATATCCTTTCCACGTCCAAGATTCGTCAAGGATAGTTGAGTATTGCGAAAAAAACTTTTTATAGACTGCTCTTTATGTTAACTTTAATGTCAACTCTCATTTAGTTATGACCTTTATATAGGTTCTATCCGTTCGTTGGCACAGTGAATAAACTAAATTAGAAGTAAATTAGCTGGAACAGTAAATGCAAGCCTGGGATTAGTCTGAACGAGTTGGGCGGGATAGTTTTTTAAGCAGATATTTGTTACCATAAAGTTCTGCTTATAAAATGTAATTGATGTTCATAATCAAATGACAAAAGCTTTGTTTTCCGTCCAAACAAAAAGAACTGCAATTTTGTTACAACTTTGGAACTTAAACATGAATTCGGGTACTTGAAATTAGTATATTCAATTTCAGTGAAATATACTATTTGGTTTACGTTGGATTTCCTGTCTAAAATGACCACGTACTGCCCTTTATCGATCAGCGTCTTGGTACCGTGCCTTGTGCTTCTACGCGCAATTTATCTGCTATCTAGGGAATAAACCTGCCGTGCTGTTGATGCCATCAAAAGGTTGCGCAGAAGCAGGAAGGCCAAGCAGACAACATAAATCTTGTAGTATTCGCACTGTATTAATGACAATTAAGTGTGGGTTTATCCTCCAAAGTACTTTTTCCCGCTCCAAAATGGACTTTAGGCTGCTTCAAAAGGTGCCCCAAACCGACTTGGACCAATCACATCACTGTACCTGTTGGGTTTTTCGTGAGAATATCGCGAATAGGACGATTTATGTGCGCTCAGCGAGGATGGAATGTTTCGCACGCTGTGCGAATACGACGGTTTTTAAATAATTTGCTACAAAAAATGGTAAAAAAACAAACAAACGCGGGAGTCGTTCTTTTTTTTTTTTTAATGACTTTGACAGGCTTCGAATTTATACTCCCCCTTTCCTTCTTATTTTTTTTTTTCCTTTGCGACTTTGCAAATTCGCATCGATGCAGCTGCACTTTTGAAAGTTGACTTCAGGGCTGCCTACACCAAAGTTCAAACAGGACTTTGATCGGGCACGACAAAAGTCGTACCTAGGGTGCCTACATGTTTCCGCTGCGGAGCAAAAACATGTAGGCACCCTAGTCGTACCCACTCCCCACAGGCGCGCACGCGAAGCGTATTAGCGGCAAAGCGCATCCTGGGGCGCAAAGTGGTGCCCGCTACAACGAGGAGGGAGTCGTGTCCTGAGTGAGCGGCCTTTGCTTCGTGTCTGTGAATGAACAACCGTTATCTCTCTACAAGATGAGCGCACACACGTTTGAGGTAGGGGTTGAAGGAAATATTAAGGGTCCGAGTGACCTCGCACAAATCTTTTGCGCGACCTTTTTTTCTTACTTTTTTTTTTTTAAATTTTAAAAACGATTTTTTTGTTTAGCTGACCGGGTAATAAGAAACAAAAGGGATACTTACTACTTTCGACGCTTCCTCGTTGCTCAGGTCCTTCGAAGTTGAACGCGATATGTCTCTTGGGGAGAGGAGCGTTCTAGCCTTTTACGTTTCTCACCAGCTGTCTCTTGTGGTGCTCCACAGTTCTTGGATTCTTTTCCCCGAGCAGGCCCTAGCCTTTCCTTTTTTTTTTCTTTATACGGACTGAGCTTATGTTTAAGACACGCAGTTTACAGAACTGAAACTTTTATCTGTCTTCGCTGCCCCTTACTGGTGCTGAAGAAGAGCGCTGAGAAAATGTGAATTGGTGGGCGGTCACACATGCGCCGATAGCTTTCCACACTAACCGCAAAGCGTTCGATGAAAAAGAGACGACGGGCTCGAAACGGCGAGTGGGATACAATAAATGTGCAAGAATGCTGACCGCGAGAACCGAATTTCTCGATCTGAGACGGCACACCGCTTCTTCTCGACGTCCCGCCAACTGCGTAGCCGCGATACTAAAACGCCGAGGAATAACTCTCTGACGCCGGGCGCGGATCCGATGCCGCTTTGAGGTGAGGCTAGTGGAGCGTCAAGCGTACGCCGCGTCTCTCTCTCTCCCCCCTCCCCCCGTCTCTTTCGCTAACCTCCTCGCACTCTGTCCTCTCCTCTCCTCTCTGCGCATGTGCGTGGTGGTCTTTTTTTTTTTTTTTCCTTTGTCGCTCCCTGCATCCCGATCTCTCGTTTGTTCATTCTTCCTTGGCCGCCATCTTTTATTTATTTCTCAGGCTTCCCTCCCTCCTCTTTCCCTCTTTTTACCGCTTCCTCTTCTGTTGCTTCTAGGTACCGGTTTCCCTACTTTCCTTTTTTCTAACCCGTGACTTCTTTTCGTTTCTTTTTTTTTTTATATATATTTCCTTCGTTTCGCTATATATAACCTTTTGTTTCTAGCTGATGTGTACGTATTTCATATTTTTTTTACCTACTGTCACACTATTTCCCTCTTTCCTTTTATTTCTTCGGGCTGTCTGATCTGTTTGGTTCCGACGTTTACTTTCTGTTTCCCGCACCACCACGTGCCCTTCTTTTTTTTTCCCCTAGCTTTCATTTCATTTCTTCCCTATTTACCCAGGTTTCTCTTATACTCTCTTTCCCTTCCTCGTATCCTTCGTTCGTTCGATTACTTTTCGCTCGCCTTGCTCTCGGCCTCTTTTCGCTTCCGTCGTAGCCACTGTAACCCTCACCTGCTATTTTCTTTTCGTCGCCTTTCTTTCCCTCACCAACCATTTTTCTTTTCTGGTTCGTTCACCCGTAGGGATCTCACCTAAAGGGAAAACTGGGAGAAGAGAGTAAAAGAAGGGGATCACTCCCTCGGTGGCGGCCGGTGCCGCCAAGGATCGGAGATCAAAGTGTGCGTGCGTTTGTGTGCTCGCACGTGTGTGTTTGTGTGTGCGCGCGCGTGTCTGTGCGTGTGTATTGGAGCCTGAGACGAGTGGTTCCGGGATTCCTCGCGTATACATAAGCATATAACGAGTGCCTCTCCAGTCTTCGGGGCTCATGCTATCGATACGGGGGAACCCACAAAAAACAGCATACAGTTGATCTCTCTCTCTTTCTTTCTTTATGCGTGAGTTCGGGAATGGAAATATTCTTTTTGGGCCGTGTTTGCGAGTGCGTCGGCGAAATTCGTTTGTTTTTGCCAAACATGGGGGGAAGAAGGAAGGAAGAGGGAGTTATGATGCCTACTCGACATATCGGATGAAGTCTTGCCTGCGGCGGTCGTAGTTGTTTGGAGGTTTTTCTATTTGCTCAGCGTCATTTCGATTTAATTGACTTGTTAGTATCGGTTGCCTCGGTTACCCCAACGAAGCCTTTGATGGTTTGGTCTCACTTTGCTTGGGCTAGTGCTAGCTTAAAGGGATTGTCCGTCAAAATGTTTTCTTTGAGAAAACAATTAAATTATAATGTCGTTGATTTTAGGAGTATCATCCGCACAATATCTGAATTTTTAATCCTCCGCCGCACTAGTAATTCAATTTTAAACAGAGCCCAACTGTTCAGATTGCACCCGCAAAACATACATCGTTTTCGTTGGCAACAGCGGAAGCTTTGACGTAACATCAGGCGAAAAAGCCACCTCAGCGCTTGACTGCTTGACTGCATATCACTATATTTACACCCTCCCTACGTGACCAGCGCAAAAACTTAGTAGCTTACTGATATCACGGGACAATCCCTTTAAATTTGTATCGAGGGAAGATGATATGTATTTGCTTATTTTCCCGGGATTTCGGCAATGACCACAAACAATTAAAAACAACAAAACGTTATTCAATGAATTAAAAAAAAAGAAACAACAACACGTCGCTCAGAATGTAAAACAAAAAATGTAATGCATTTGAGGAGACGTGGATTTAATATTGATGTTAGAGCAAGAGAAAGAAAACTGATTAATAGGTTTCGAAAACTGGATCTCACAAGCGCTACAATATCTGATATCCCTTAGCAAATCGTACCTTCCTTTTTAACACGTAAAACCTCGAGTAGTGCAGTTACGTGTTGCTCTTTCCATTTACGAGAGATGAACTTCTAGCCTCCGCCATTTGCTGGTTTTCGCCTCACAGCACGAGTGTATTGCGACGAAATGAACCTTCGGTAACGTGCCGCTAGATTAAGAAATCGATGCAGCACTTGTTTTTTTATTTTATTTCAGTAAATACCGGTTAGAGCTATTCCCTATCTTTATAACATATCAAACACTCGTTAGTTGTTTTTCTGCACGCAATGTCAGTCGCAGAAAAAGAAAAATGAGCAGAATTCGCCCCCTCAACTCGCAGCACGTTTATCTTAACCCCGCGCTGCGTTGGGCAAAGCTTAGAGCACGCGCTGAGTTTCACACATTGTCAAGGTTCGGTTATTCCCGTAATCGCAGCGATTGGGCTGGGCCCGTTTGCTCGAAGCTGGTTAGCTCTAACCGCGGTTAGAAGTTAAAATTATTTTCCTACCAGGGGGAATTTTAGGTCACGTGACCGGGAGAGTAAGGACGGCGGGGAAACATGGCGATGCCCCGGTGTGAACGTGATGATTGTCGGCATGGCAACGTCTTTGGAAAGTGAATTGCCTTGACTCAATTGGCCGGATATTGATAGCACACAAAAGCAGACAGCGTCCCATAGACCTTTTGCTGAATTCGGTGCATGCTACGAGTGTATAGTTAACGCGCTGCACTTGCTGGCGTCTGCAGTAGTAACTGCTCTAAAGCAAAAAGCCTAAAACAAATTTTGCCTTGCACGCGCGTTTGTCAAAGCCTTATTATGATTATTTACTTAGTATCTCTTATAAGGGGAAGGCCAGCCGCGCGCGGACCATACACTTACACTTTCAGCGTTCTCCTCGATGCTTGGCTAATTTATAGGGGTGTGCGAATATTCGAAACTTCGAATACGAATCGAATATTTTCCTTGTTCGAAACGTATTCGATTCGAAAATTGCATATTCGGAAGTTCCCGAATATTCGACCAAAACCGAATATTCGGGAACAACGGCGAACAATCGCACAAACTGCGAATATTCTAGCAAGTAACGAATAATCTGCCTGCCATGCATTCCGCTTTGTATATGTTTATTCACTGAGAAAGTCGTATGATGCATGCGTTATCGGTCTGCTCTGTTTCTATGTGTCCGATGGCAGCAAGACAGGATCAGTGTCGATTTCTTTTTCACCAAGCCCTTTGTTGTGTGGCACTTTCATAGCAGTATGTGATGTAATTGCGCGTTCTATAAATTGATATAATAAAATGAACCTCGAGAGTGAAATATAGATATAAAATAAATCTCGAGAGTGTTACCTAATATACATGTTTGAAAAGTAAAAAAAAAAAATAAAAAATAAAAAATAAGAAGCTAGGTGCAAGCAGAACATTGCATCGCCATTGACAACAACTCCTGGCACTGTCGCGACTAGGGGTGTCGCGAACTTTTGTCGAACCAGATTTTTTGGTCGAACTTTCGGGGTTCGACTGGGTCGAACCGGTTCGAGGAACCTTCGAACTTTTCACCAGATTCGACCGGTTCAACTTTCTGGACAGTGTGGCCAGCCCTTGATACAAGCATGTCTAGGTTTGGAGAATTTTTTTTTTTGATGCAAAGGGGTATATTATTTTGTCAATAGCTGCAATTAAAATAAACTAATTCTAATCACTGAAGAAGTTAATAACTTAATTTTTAGTACTGTATTAACTGAAATAACCAATCAGCGCTGCACTTAATTCATCTCTTAGCCATTACCATCCACTCCGAAGCCAAGTGGCCAGCCTGTCGCGCATGCGCACACGAGTCGAACCTCAATACAAGGTTCGTCGAATTTTTCACTAAAAGTTCGAAAAAGTCGAACCTGGTCGAACTCGAACCGCGGCCGGTTCGCGACACCCCTAGTTAAAACTAGGGATGTCGCGAACCTGCCCAGGTTCGAGTTCGACCAAGTTCGACTTTTTCGGCCTTTCAAAGTGATGTTCGACAAAGGTTCGACTGAAGTTCGACTTTTGTGCGCATGTGAAAAAAAAAAAAATAGTTCGCTCCGTCTGGCAGAGGAAAAGTGCTATATATTTGTTGCGTTTATTGGCATCACTGGTTCACATTAATAACTAATGAAAGCGTTAGAAGCGTATATTTTCGTTTTTATATGGTGTAAACATTGGTAACCACTTTATATGACATATAAATTAAAGGAACAATGAAGACGATTTTATTAAATTTTTTAAACGGTGTTTTTAGGCTTCTTGTGAACATAGCATGCTGCCCAATTTTTTGTAAACATTTGTGACGCGTATTTTTGTGCCTACAAAAGAATTGAAGAAACCGAAACTGAACTATCTCCGTTCTCATTTCTGGGCCTCCGAAAACGGAGGTGACGTAGGGAGTGACGTCAAGTGTGAATAGTCGGTATCGGTAGTATTTAGGAGATCGAGACTCTGGTTACCGGGTGGGCTATAGGAGCGCGGTGGCGCAGTCGTCTCGTCGAATCTGTCAAAGTGGACTAGTCCTGTAAAAAATCTGCCGCGAAAGAAAGTTGGTGAAGAGAAGTGAGCGAAAGCAAAAAAGGGAATGTCTGCACACTGAAGCCGCACAGCGCGCTTCTTTATCTTGTGTTCAGTCATTGCACAAAGCGCTCCAAGAACATTTTGACCCTGGCTCGCGATGCCTTGCATCGGTGCACTCAGATGCTTTTTTTCTGTTTTTTTTTTTGTTGTTGTTTCTGCTGAACTTTTTTTTGTCGGATGCTGGACAGTTACATTTTTTATATAATTTTGGGAAGCAGTTAATGACGGAGCGGAGTGGTATGGTTTCGGTTTCGGTTTCGGTTTCGATGAAACAGCCGTCTCCGCCCTGCTACAAGCTGCCGCTGCCGAAGCAAGCTGCTGAAGTTGCCCTCACGTACATGCGAGCATGATTGCACTACAGCATTGCAAAATGTGTCATGTCATTGGCATTTCAGTTACATGTTGAAAGACTCCCACGTGATCTAACTTGACTATAATTTGTATGTTGCGGCGAGCAAAGTGCCCTTTATTTGTCCAGCACTTCAAACGAATATTTTTATTTTTATAAGAATAACTGCTTCAAAAGCCACTTCTGCTGCTCTGAAACACTGTTTTGACTGCTCCAAAAGCCACGTTTACTGCTCCAAAACACTGTTTTGGCTGCTCCAAAGGCCACTTTTGCTGCTCCAAAACACTGTTTTGGCTGCTCCAAAATGTGCTCCAAAACGGCTTAGGTCAATCACATCACTGATATCGTCATCGCGCGGATCGCAAAACTCGATGACAATCCTGGGGTCGCATTGTTGACAGCGCCAACAATACGATCCCCGCAACTTTGTCGTCAAGTTTTGCGCAGGTGAGACAGACAAAATCGCGGAACCACTTTTATGCGCTTTTATAATTAAAGTTACGCGGCGACAAAGAAAACTTCTGGTGAGGGGCGTTGCGTGAAAAACTTCTGGTGAGGGGCGTTGCGAGAAAAAAAAGAATTGGAGTGTGCGTATGTTTATACAGCCTAGAACTTAGTCTGCCTCCACGGGCGACTTGTCTCCCAGCTGTAAATGAGAAATTTAGCCAGTGCAGCACAAACCGCTAGCCTGGGGTCTAACGTGCAACACGCAGCGATACACGCCGTTACGATGCTCATCCAGATCGAAACATACCCCCCCCCCCCCCCCCCCCCCGGGTCCCTCTAGTGTCGGGAAGCTTGCGTAAATAATAATAATAATAATAATAATGCTTTATTTCCATCCTTTATGGTGGTGGGGCCCAAGAAAAAAAGCTTCAGTAAGCAGCTTGACGAGTCCCTGGGCCCCTACAATGGACAGCAGGAAGCATGCGGGAAAACAAACAAAAAGCAACATAATAGCGTGCTAGAGGCAATGATGTTAGAAATCAGTACACAAAACTAAAAGCACCTTTTGCAAATGTTAAGAGAGAAAGGGATCATGTACAAGCATATAATAAGCGCAAGTCTCTAAAGGTTAGATTTCCTAGATCAATGTTATTGCTGTTAAGGTTGTTTAACAAATGCGGAAGTGTGGAGCTTAACATTTGAGAGCCATAATTTGTTCGCTGCGTGACCATCTTCCATTTCTCTGGGTTACGGGTAGGATATGGAGAAGTTTTCCTCAGCGACGCAAGGTTTTCCATAACACATGTACGTCTTATTTTTTCACTTTTATAACTAATAGAAAGCCGATACTGATATAACTTGTGAATATTGATTATTTGAAAGATCTTAAATAAATCAGCGGTATGAAAGTCGCGTGGCACGTTATATATACATCTCAATATTTTCTTTTGCAACATAAAAAGTTTATCAATATTGGTAAATGTTGACGTTCCTCAAACAAGGTGGCAATACGTTAAGTTTGAGAAAAATAATGATTTATAAAGCAATAATTTAACATTTGTTGGTAACACAGATCTGTATCGATTTATAATACCCACTACTCGAGCTACCTTTGGGATAAGATAATTTATATGGTTATCCCAAGACATACCCTCACTAAAAATGACTCCAAGAGTTTTAAAACAACTAACAATTTCGATTGGAGTAGAGCTAAAAGTGAGCACTTTAGACAGCACCACAGGCTTGTTTTTTGGACGAAAAATCACAGCTTTTGTTTTATGAATATTGATTTTCAAGGAGTTGCTGTCTTCCCAACTTTTCATCTTTGATAAGGTCAGATTTGCCGTATCGATTAAATCGTCGCAAGTATCGGAAGAAAAAAATACGCTCGTATCATCCGCGTAGATCACGAATTTTGCGGGCTTATTTACGTTAACGATATCATTAATGTATAAATTAAATAGAAAAGGTCCGAATATGCTCCCCTGCGGGACCCCTGACGTGATGAACCTTACAGTGGATGAATAACCGTTTACATTTACATACTGTTGGCGATATTCTAGGTAGGACTGTAGAAGTAGCAAAGCTTGTCCGCGGATGCCATACGCTTCAAGCTTTTTAAGTAAAACCACATGACTAAGGCAGTCAAACGCCTTTGTAAAGTCTAGAAAGACCCCCAAAACATACTTTTTGTTCTCAAAATTTTCCAAAATATACTCTTTTTGATTAAGAAGTGCAGTTTCAGTTGAAAAGTTCTTCCTGAAACCGAACTGCGATGAAGTTACGAGGTCCCACTTATTTGAAATGGAGACACATTCCTACCCAATATCGTTCCAACAAGTCCTTTAATCGGGTGTACAGACGAGATCAAGCTCTTAAAGGATTGTGGAAACCGAAAGGTTAGGACCTAATGCATTGACACGTACTTGTGAAAGGTGGAGGGGTGTCAACCTTTCCAACTCCCGTCCCCTTTGCGAAAAGTGGCGAGGAGTCACCTGGTCCTGGGCATGGACGCATGCGCGGAGTACTTGGCGGAAGCGAGCTACTGGACATCACGATCGTTCTAACATTCCGCCTGACCTTCCCACCACCCTTTCCCCCTCCCCGAGGTTTTCGTAACAATTCTTCTGCCACATGTTGAATAAGCGTAAGTGCATGGGGACCCTCCATCTTCTAGTTTCTTCACCTGTATACCAGGGCCGTCCTCTATTCCGTGTGAGCACGACTTAGTCAGCGAAGCTCCCAAGCACGTAGTGGAATTGCCACTGTTAATAATCTTAGAATGGTTTGAGTCGCAGGGTAACACCGCTTACCTTGCTCTGGGGGAGTACACCCAACACACATGGGACGGCAGAAATATCAGTTTTAGGTCCAGAAATTGCAAAATGCACTGTACAGGATCTTTCGTAGTGAAACTCAGGCCGGCAGCATTCTTTAAAATAATTTCTGCTCTTTTACTTCCTCGCTCCGAGTGGAACAGTACGAGGTAGTCATCTACAAACCTAAATATCCGGATGATATTACTATCTAGTTTAGCATCTATATCTCTGTCGCATTCCGCCAAACATAAATCACTCAGCACTGGAGCCACGTTCGTCCAAATACATGTGCCTTCCTTCTGTATGAATCGCGAACCTTCAAACGCAATATAGGTAGATTCCAGGTAGAAGCTCGACATCTCCAAGAAACTCCCCCCATGAATACCACATTCATTTTTGGAACTTAACTTCCCCATACGTATCGACTGCTTCCCTTACACTTTCGAAGAGTTTTCTATGAGGTATCGAGTAAAATAGGTTTTCCACATCAAAGGAAACCGCGTGACGGGATCCTCGGTTAGAGTCTCAGAAAATTGAACCATGCCGTCTGAGTTACTCAACCTGAAGGGGTCCTGGCACTGAAGACGTGAAAGGCGTCCTTGAAGATACGATGACATATGTAGTTACCTATATTGCGTTTGGAGGTTCGCCATTCATACAGAAAAAAGGTACATGTATTGGGACGAACGTGGCTCCAGTGCTGAGTGATTTATTTGTGGCAAAATGCGACAGAGATATAGAATTGCTAAACTAGAAAGTAATATCATCCGGATATTGAGGTATATAGACGACTACCTGGTACTGTTCCACTCGGGGGGAGGAAGTAGAAGAGCAGAATTTATTTTAAAAAGTGTTGCCGGTCTGAGCTTGCGGGCATCTTCTACTCCGATTCCCTCAGACCCTGTCTCCGGATGAATATGACACTGCAATACTTCGCTCTCGGCAAAAGGGTTTATTCACTCACTCATTGCCTTTGGGTGTTTCGGGATCGGGGGACGGTCATCAGCGAGGCCGGGGGAGAGCCCGCTGTCACTGCAGCTGCTCCAAGTCCCAGCGGTGGTCATCCACACCGCGTCATGGGAACATCGTCGTCCAGGGTCGCTGTCCGGTCCGCTTGTCGAGTCCGCCACTCGACGTAGTGCCCGCACTCCCTGCGCCAGCGTCCAGCGCCGTCCGAGCTCGCCTCCATGTCCGGTCCCTTGTGTCGTCGGCCGCCCAAGCCTTCTTCCTTTGTCTCCGTTCCCCCTTTTGAGACCTTCCCAAGTCCTTGTCCCGCCGACCGTCCAATCGGGAACCTTGCTGCGAGCCGATCCTCCGACGTCAGCGCTGGGTGAGGGGGCGCTTGCCCCGTTCCTCCCGGAGAGCTCGGACGTTCCGCGACAGGACGGCGACGGTAAACGGGAAGGTCACGGGGAACGAAGGAGCGCCCGACAGAAAGGCGGCGGGGACCGGCAAGGTCACGGAGCGCGGGGGAGCCAGGGAGAGGGTCCCCACAAGCTTCACTACGGTAGATCCTGTACAGTGGGTTTTACAATTTCCGGACCTAAAACTGATATGTCTGCCGTCCCATGAGTGCAAGATGTACTCCCCAAGAGCAAGGAAAGCGGTGTTACCCTACGACTAAAAACACCCTAAAATTATGAAGAGAGGAATTGCCACTACGTGCTAGGAAGCCTCGCCGACTAAGTCGTGCCCACACAGAATAGACGACGGCTTTGGTATACAGGTGAAGAAACTGGAGGATGGAGGGTACCCATTTACGCTTATTAAACATGTGGCAGAAGGATTGTTACGAAAACTTCGGGGAGGGGGAAAGGGTGGTGGGAAGGTCAGGCGGAATGTTAGAACGATCGTGAGGCCATATGTGCACAAATTTAGCCATAGTCTCAAGAAAGTGGGCGAAAAACATGGAGTATCGGTACTACTCTCAGCGCCTCAGAAATTGGGTAAACTGTGTGCAAGAATAGAAAGGGGAGCTTTAAGGGTGGGTGTATGTAAGAACAAGCATGGAACTAAATATGTAGAGTGAGGAAGGGGCGGTGTATAGAATACCTTTAACGTGTGGGAGCGTTTACATAAGACAAACCGGAAAGTGCGTCAATGACAGACTAAGGGAACACGCACTGGCAATAAGATCTTCGCCCTCGGGTAAACTAGCGGTACA
This sequence comes from Ixodes scapularis, assembly GCF_016920785.2. Taxonomy (NCBI): domain Eukaryota; kingdom Metazoa; phylum Arthropoda; class Arachnida; order Ixodida; family Ixodidae; genus Ixodes; species Ixodes scapularis. Next base: position 93,139,757 of record NW_024609846.1, read on the forward strand.
CTGCAACCGATGCGATTGTGACCCAAAGCTTCAGGAAACTGTTTTCCTGAGCAGAAACCGTAACAGAATGACTAGGAAAATTTCGGAGGCGTTTTTCATAAGGAAGTACGACAGCGACACTTGCATTAGCGCCGGTCGATAGCATTGTACGATTCGGAGGTAGCGTATCTCCAGTCCTTTGTTAGCTCAAGCTAGAATATGTAAATTATTAGAGAATGTGTTTACATGACGTGGATGGTTGTTGATAACGTATATATGTTTCTCCTTTGGTTAAAGTCAGATTAAACCTCAGTTGCAAGTGCGCTCTACTGTGTGTGCTTCTTCCTTTACTGGTCCTCGTTTTTTAGCGCTTTTAATCCTGAAATGTACCACCAACTAGCCCCAGTGAATACCCCTTTCAGATCGAACGACGTAGCCATTACGGTGCCATGGAACGCGTCTCTGATTGGCGTGTTTAGCGTCCGTCCATGCATCAAACATGGTGGGCCGAAGCGGCAACAAATGATGTCGCAAAAAGGCGGACTGTTCTGCTGTCGGATGTCGTCATCCTGGTGGTTGGTCGCAGAACCTCCGGCAAAAAAAGTACTAGCGAATGCGAGTGCCGCTGTCGTGGAGGCGTCCCAACCCCTTGCTGTCGAAGCTTTCCTGGACTGTCAAGCTGGAGAGCGACCTTCAGTGGAACGGGCGACTGCCAGATTCACCACCGCTGCTGTGAAGCCGCCAGGATCGCGGCCGGCGGCAGCGTAGCACTTTTATGACGTCATCAGGCGGAAATCGGAGGATAACTTTTTTGGACGCGGTAAACACACCTGTTGGAGACGCGCTCCAGGCACCCTGTAGGAGCAAGTATGAGGGCGAGAGTTCAGGAAGGAAGATTGTACTGCACCGGTGGATATTCCGTCGTGTTCGCTATAGCTTCGTATAAAAAAAAAAAAAAAAATAAATAAATAAATAAATTTAAAAAAATACCGATGTTCTGCAAGCAAACAAGAACTGTTTGTATTGACACTGCCGGGGCGACGGCATGATCGCATGGGTTTACTTGGCGGGTGTGCGGGATAAATTCGGGTGCTTATCTGGATGAGCTCCAGGCTCGATGATTGAACTTTGTTTCGTGTGGTACTTCGAATTTTTGTCGCTCGACGGATTATTCCGCTGGTTCTCAAAGCGTGTGAATATGGCCTGCTGTGTCTGCCCGAGTTGGTCGTGATTACTGGTACACACGCTGAGCAGTATTAACTTTAAAGCCTGGAACGCGGAGGTGAATAGGGAAAGCGTCGTCGTTGTCGACGTCCGTGGTACGTGAAAAAAGAAAAACAAAAAAAGAAAAACGACTCTCACATAAACAGAAAAAAAACAAAAAAAAACGAAGCAAAAAACAAGTGGCATCGGCAATGAACGAAGACACGTACAAGGTGACGTTTTTTTTTTTTTTTTTTTTATGTGATGGCAGTGCCGTTGTTATTGATTACTCGTATAACGGCGTTTTCTCGATCGAACGTTTCATAAATCATCGTCTGTCAAATATACCCTCCTCTGCTATACTATTTTCAAACGCGCGATTCGTTTAAAGCCTGAGACCTCTGCGGACATTCACGTTCAAAACAGGTTCTCATATAATCAATGACAGGATTAGAACGGCTGGGAGGTCCTTCAGTCGTTCCGCCTCCAGCGCGAGCTTCTTACTTCCGAAAGCGTGTATAGTTGCCATACAAACACCTCCTATACGCTCCGTGCGGGAACTATAGGGGGCGCTTTAAAAACGCGCGTAGCGCCGCTAGCGGAGGAGCTGGCGTCCGACAGTGAGGCGCGTTCGGCAGCCTGCGGCGCCTTTTCGCATGACAAGCTGTGGCGGCGGAAGCGCGCACGGACGGAACTTTTGCTTTTTGAGCCGATACGTTGAGGGTGACGTTCCATGAGTGCTGGGGCTGACCTAAGAAGGGCATCTACCTGTTCTCCGCTTCTTATATATTGAGTTTGGGTCGTTGTTAGGGGTAATTTCTCTAGTAGCGGCCAAAAAAGGAGTTGGAGCAATTTTCCGAAAGGCAAGACGGCCGCCACCATATTTTGCTCTGAGTGGGAAATTTCTTTCGCTCGTCGCTGTAAACGTAGGACTGCTGGGATGATGATATTTGGAGGCGAGTGAGATGTTCACTAAGCTTGTGCACTTAGTGCGCTAAGTTTCATTAAGACAACAGGTGTGAAAGTTATGTTTTAAAGGAATAAAGCTGTACGAGATATCCAATATTGGACCCAAAATTTGTGTTGTAACCGGGCTGTGCGAAGTGCAGATTTGGGCACACAGGTGCTTGGACTTGACAGTAACATGATACGGCATTTATCATACCAAAAATAGGTGGCAGGGGAAACCAGGTGGAAATTTGGTTTGGGCGGCGTAACTCAATGGGAGCCGGTTTTGACCATGAAAGGACTTTCAAGAGAATACCACTCGTCGTGGGAGGCGGAGACTTTACCGGTAGGAAGGGACTAGTGCACTGTACTTACCATTGAAGCAACTTTACGAAAGGTGGTTCCAAAGCCGAGAAAACAAAGTTGACGGCCAACACATGGTTCGGCCGTCAAAGGCTTTTGCAGTCAGCTGTTGTGTAGTAACCTGTTGTGTGAGGTGCTGATTTTCGGAACACAGGTACTTTGACATGACCGTAACTTGACATAACACTTGTTATACCAACTAGAGGTGGCACAGCGAAACCAGGTGGAAATTTAGTTTGGGCGGCGTAACTAAATGAGAAGCGGTTTTGAACGCCAAAGGCTGTCAAGAGAATATCACTCATCGCGGGAGGTGCACACTTTACAGGTAGAAAGGGACCAGTGGACGGTACTCCCAAATCGAACAACTTTGCGATAGGTGGCTGTAAAGCCAAGTATAAAAATTGTTGCCTACAAGACTCGGGGTGTCAACGTTTCCACATCCAAAAGGATGCTGATAAAAAAAGAAAGCGCACCACATAAACTTCCATACTGAAACGTCGATTGTTCAGTAATTCCAAGTTTCATTGTAGTTTTCCTTAGATTCATATTTGTAATTTTTTTACCGTCCGAATCTTTCTTTATCAAGTACTGTCAGCGTGCAATACTGGTCCGGAAATATCATCATCACGTACGATGGGGACGAAACGTCTTTGGAGGCCATTCCTCCAACGAAATTGGCACTGCATACCCGCGAGTGTGGGATAGCATTTCAGTTCGTCCCATCGGCGCTAACACATGTAGGCGCTACTGGTACGAAAACAAACGCAGAGCCCAAAGCGGCAGTGTAGAATATGTCAGCCGTGTCGACTCAGTGGCAGACATGATCGAGAGACCAAATATCTCGAGTTGTACGGCACGGGCCCATCGTTGTCGCTTTTCCACAAAACATCGGCGAGGTGAAAAACTGTGAATCTTTGGCCCCACGAACTACGACGCATAACTATTGAAGTACTTAACGACGCAGCACCGGCAGAACTTCATGCTGTGAACCCAGCGCAACCGCACCGCTCCGACTTTTATGCATACCAACGTACGCGGCGTGGTTTCGGTTTCGTTTTCTCTGGCGTTCTCACTGCCTACCTTCGGTAACGGCCGCGCGGCGGCTCGCCAGTCGCGTCGCACGGAGTGTATATCAAAAAGCCTAAGTGCTTTCCTGCGTCACTAAAGAAGGTCACCGTAGGCCACAGATTGGACGCGACTTGGGCCTCAGCGTTGGGCTAGGAGTCGTGCTCTCACTAATTCGACGCGAGCTCCAACCGAACGCTGACGAAGCACTCGGGTCCAATCTTTGGACTGCGTTGGCCTTCTTTAGTGACGCAGGAAAACACTTGGGCTTTGTTTATTATCTAGGAGGCGTTGGCTAAACCGGAAGGTGCGTGAATGGCATGCCGAGGGAACACGCGTTGTCAGTTGGATCATCGCCCTTGGGCAATCTGGGTGGTTATCATTTGAGCCCGTTTTCGTTTCGCCCTTCTCACTTGGCCCTTCTCAAAAACAACAATTCTCAAAAAGATCTTCTCTCTTGAACCTGTCGCATTTGGTCCTTTCCCGTTTCGTCCTTTGCATTTCAACCCTCCTCATTTGAGTCCGTTCGCGTTTCGTCCCTCTCACTTGGCCCTTCTCAAAACAGCCACTCTCAATAAGATCTTCTCGCTTTGACCCGTCGCATTTGGCCCTTTCCCGTTTTGTCCTTCGCATTTCAACCCTCCTCATCTGGGCCCGTTCTCGTTTCGCCCTTCTCACCTGGCCCTTTTCAAAACAGCCATTCTCAAAAATATCTCGTTTTGACCCGTCGCACTTGACCCTTTCCATACCAAAATCGTTTTCTTTTCGGGTAATATTAATAAATATATTGATATATTTTGTGCGTGCGTGCGTGTGCCACGCTATCGGCATACTCTCTCTGCTAAGGATTTTAGCAGTGCGTCGAGGTCGTCATGAAAAGCTACTAGCTGACAATAAAACGGACCAACTATTTGTCGCAGTCAGATCATATTCCGAAATGTCACGTTGTTTGAGGTGTCTCGACTTGGGACAATGCCACCACTTCTATAATGTATGCTATTTCTGTTTAAGCAAAGTTTCCAGATTAAATGTTCATCGCTTTCTTTTTCTCGTTTGCTTAGAGGAAGGGAGGCAGGTGCCATTGTACGATTCTCAGTGCGTACCTCTACACATAACGTATATCTGATGATATGTTGGGGGCCCAAGCAAGGTAAGGCTCGTCAACAAAACCGCGAAGGCAGAACAACGTTAGAGGCATGCCGAACTAGTGCCATTCGGTCGTAGCGCGAACGGGCGAAATGAGAATGGGTCCAGTTGCGAAAAATACAATTTGGATCTTATGAGAGGTTCAAACAAGGCGGACCAAATGAGAATGGGACGAAATGCACACGGTCAAAATGCGAATGGGACGTTTTCAGATAACGGACAAAATGAGAATGGGCCCAGTTGCGAATAAAACGATTCGGATCTTATCAGAAGATTCAAACAAGAAGGACCAAATGAGAATGGGTCGAAATGTCCAAGGTTCAAATGCGAATGGGACGTTTTAAGATACACCCGGGCAATCTCGCTATTCATTGTAGTAGGTGTGGGTGTGCGCCTTAAAGGCCGACCGACCAGTTCGCGCTTTCCACTTTTCCCTCGCTTCCTCCTTTCCCCCCTTCTACCCTGTCCACCGTTGCCTGTTTCCTCCTCCCTCAAGGTGAGAAGAATCTTCTGCCTTGCAGAATCTCGAGTCTGGTAGTCGGCCTTTGAGGAGCACACTTGCGTGAGTCCGACCGAGTGCAACGGCATGCGACGCTAATCTTTTTACGGATTGCTATGGCAAGGGGGCGGTTGTAAGCGGCTTAAAACACCGTCGCCATAGCATCTTGTAAAAGGACCAACGTCGCAAGCCGTTGCAGCCGCCCTCGGCCAAACTCACTCAAGTGAGTGAATCGCCCTTAAGGCCGACGTACCAACCTCGGTTTTCTGCAGGGAAGATAATCCTCTTAAAGGGACCATGAAGGCAGTTTCGAAGTTTTATTCGACGATTGAAATGGATGTCAGGGCAAGTCCCAGATACTGTTGACCAAGTTCTAGCCCGAACAGAAGTTTGGGTGCCGCACCAATCGAGCAAACAGGCGCGGTAATAATAGTGCCGGGAACGATGCCTGAGACCCCACCGAGGCGGCGGCAGAAAGCTGAACTAAAGTGCGCCGTCGAAGCGTGACGACAACGGGCTCCTCGTCTGGCGATTGGTTCAAACGATAGACGCGCTCTTGGTTTCGATTTCGGTGGTGAGATGTGATGAAAAAAGCTTATTTGAACGTTGGATAATCTTTTGAAGTTGTAGTTGGGAATTAATAGGCTTCATACCGTGTATAAAAGCATAATCTGAAGCGATCCCTCAGTTTGTCACTGGTTGAACGCATCCCGCACTGCTACCTCGGGCGCGTAACAAGCATCGAGCAGCCATGGACCAAAAAAAGAAAAAGAGGTACGAGCGCCGGGGGCGGCGGACTTTTGGTTTCGGTTTCGTGCGTCGTCTCGTGTTCGCTTTGCGAACTGGTGTCTCACCAATCATGCCGCGTTTATGTGCAGTAGTAGGTTGCGCGAAAGGTCGGCTAAAGACGTGCGGTCGATCGGGCGACGTTAGTTTGCATAAACTGCCGACCGATGCAGCAATGCGCAGCATTGTTGCATCGGTCGCCAATCCAGAGTTCTGCGTCCTTAGCAGCATCTCCCGTTCAGTCGGCGTGAGGTCGCTGAACGCTAGCTCAAACTCGTTTGCGAGCGCGGCGTTGTCGTCCATTTCTTCCAGGTTTTCTTCATAGACCGCCGTGCACTAGAGCGAACCACGGGAACCACACTGAGTGTGCACTAAATCCTACCGATACCGACAGTGCTCCCTGACGTCACTTCTCTTTCCAGAGGCGAAAAAGGGAAGAAATCTGAATGTTTGTTTCGGTTTCGTAAATTTATTTGCAGGTACAGAAATAAGAGTCGCAACGTTCTAGAAAAAATTGTGTGGCATGCCAGGACCTCAATGCTTCCGAAAACACCTTCTTTAAAAAAAAAAAAAATTAATTGCCTTCATGGTCCCTTTAACCTGCGAGGGGAGCACAGTTGGGCCAAGGTAAAATTTAGAGCGCAGCTCTTAGGCGCCCGTTTCCGGCTTGAGCGGCGTCGCCGCTCAAGCCGGAAACGGGCGCCTAACGGGTAAATTTCCCCGCTAAATCTAGCGGAAAAATTTCCCCGCTAAATTTAGCGGAAAACATTTCCCGGCTAGATCTAGCTGAAAAATTTTACCGCTAAATCTAGCGGAATAAATTTCCCCGCTAAATCTAGCGGAACAATTTCCCGGCTAGATCTAGCGGAAGAATTTTCCCGCTAGATCTAGCGGGTAAATTTTTCCGCTAGATTTAGCGGGGAAATTTTACCGCTAGATTTAGCGGGGAAATTGTTCCGCTAGATTTAGGGGGGAAATTTATTCCGCTAGATTTAGCGGGAAAATTTACCCATAATGCACCGCGCGGTTACGCCGACGGCGACGGCGACGCCGTTCAAGCTGGAAACGGGCGCCTAAGAGCTGCGCTCTAAAAAGATGGAGAGGATATACACCTTTACAAAAAACGCTCCTAGGCCGCCGCCATGTTGCTGATGCTGATGCGGCTGGCGCGACTCTCGCGCCCTCTATCAGCTAGAAATTTTCTGCCGCTCTCTGGGACTGTGAAGACCCGCTCAGCGCGGTTCTCTACCTACATTTTAGCGGTTTGGCATTCGATGTTTTCTCGCCCGTCTTGAAAGTTTCCACTTAATTTTTTTTTATGCGTGCTGCGTACCCTTTTTGTGTTATCTTCCATTGTGAGAAATAAGGCTGGTAATTGCCTGCCATTCAAGCTGTTCTGCTCGACTCGACGTTCACGGGAAACGAAGGAGGTGACGGACGTCGAACGACCCTCGACGCGATTTTGCGAACATTGTTCTGCCCCCTCCCGGAGATAATCCGCGTAGAATCCTCAGTCATCTCCAAAAATAGTTGCCCGGGTCGGGGTGAAAAACGGGTCAGTCGCGTTTGTTTCTTTGCCTTGGTGCGGTTGTGAAAAAAGGAAGCTCTCCCCAAACGTGCCCCAAAATGAAGTCATCTCGGATTCCGTCCGATTGTCAAGATGTGACTGTCGTCGACTGTCACTGTGTTATTTGAGATCTTTCTCAAATTAAATATTTTCGGATAACGCTGCAACGTGTGGTACGTAAGATATATTGTTCGAATGTTAACACTTCCTCAATTGTATGTCCGTGTCCTGTTCATCGGTAAACACGTTATTTGGGAGCGTGAAAAATGCATGCCTTTCGGCCCTTTTCTGTGGCAATTTATTTTTGTCAGCAAAGCGCTTTGTCGTTTCACATGCGGCAAATCTCGCGGCGCCGTCAAAAGTTATCGTAAAGAAAAAACAAATAACTAGAACTATACATTCCAGTCTCATTCGTTCTGTCGCGCGCATACTCAACAAAAATAGTTTACAGTTTTTTTTTTTGTTTTTTGCTTTTTTTTTTTCTTTTTCTTAAATGTGGCACAATGCTTTCTCAATGTCCTCGGGAAAATACATATGCCATGAAACACAAAATATAGCGGGAAAAGAAGAGAATTTAGCCGCCAGCAGCGTTTGAAACTGCGCCTACGCAGGCTGCGCCTATTGAAATCACAGTCCACTCGGTTAGGGTTAGGAGGGACGCCGGTGAGAGTCTAGCCTCAAATTCAGTGACTGGGCTCGAAAACAGTTTGTTGCTCCTGGGGTCGAGTGTTTTTTAGTGGGGTGTATTAGCCCCGTGCGCGACCGAAAGTGTCGCTGTGGTCGGCCTTCTACGATTGGCCGAACGCTGACTATGACGTCGGAAAGGGGATTTATCATTGACGGAAATAAGAGGAATAAAAGAGCTTTAATTTTGACGGTGTTGGCAGTGTTGCTCTAAGAGCTCAATGATTTCAAGCTTCCACCATGCTATTTACAAACACCATCGAACTTGTTCTTTGCAAGGTAATGACGCCACAAGGGGGAACCAGAGCCGTTTATACTGAGAGAGTTTGGCCTTCTTAAGGAGATTTTGGCAGTCTGACAACCACAGCAGCGTAGTCTGACAACCGGGGGATGACTACTTCCGTCCGCCATATTGTGGATCTGCCTCATAGGAACTCTACGCGATTTCACAGGAATGAACAAGACAAAGAAGTAACGCCATATTGTGTTATCGCGAAATCCGCTGGTTCTAGCGGCCAACAAGCTCCGCCCATCGGCCAAACTCTCTCAGTATAAACGGCTCTGGGGGGAACCATAGGAGGGCGCCACCAAAACATCTCGCCGCTAATAGGAAAGTAAAACATATAAAATTGCGCAACAGAAACAAGGACTAGAAGTAAACAGGACAGGCGCTAACTTTCAACTAGTTTTATTCTGGAAAATCGAACACATATATACACACGACAGGCAAAGCAGCTCCACGTAAAAGTTGATTAATTTTTCACCCGATCATTCAAAAACTGAAATTTATTACAATGAAGAACAATAGAAGTGTCGCTGACACATGCCGTCCCACTTTTCTTGATAAAGAAAGCTTCCAATAGCTCTCGAGCGACCGTCTCTCGGCTTCTTCCTAGTCTCCGTTTCACCTTCAGTCCGAGCGCAGTGGACGCCACGAGCCATCCCAGCCGATCCAGCGCCGGGAGAAAGTCGCGTGACCTGTCGGTGGGGCGGGGCGACACAGGGAGCTCAAGGTCGCATGACACTCCCTCAACGCCGCATTGGCTGCGATGGCTCCTAGCGTCCGCTGTGCTCGGACGGAAGGTGAAACGGAGATCTGCTGAAGTCGCGGAACACAGCCACACGTGTTGCAATGTATAGGCAAATGAGAGCCATATTTATTTTTTACTGATAATGCGTGCTCCCGTGCTCGGTCATTGATGCACCGCCCCGTCTGGCCAATGTATTGGGCAGGAGATCGAACTATAGGGGGCGCTCTGACCCGTTTGTTTTCCCCACGCTCGGTGTTTACTCAACACAAGGCCTGTACACATGCCAACAGGCCTTATGGGCATGGCCATGTCATCTTCTACAATAGAGCGCGGGGCACAGTTTAATCTAAAAAATAGTAACAATCGACGAAGCGACGTTAAGTGCCGGATCTATCCTCAGAGAATGCGAGCTTGACCCACTTCGGCTTTTGTGCTAAGCTGGGATCGTGCATGCTGCATTGTTCATGCAGGCCGTCGTGGAAACAAAAGAGCCCCTCCTCCCCCTCGCCGGAGAACACGAACTCCAGTCGAACGCTGACGCCGCGTTCGGTTATGTCGGCCGAGCGCTGCGTCATTGTATTTGTTGCCCCCATCCGTGTAGTTGTTAGGTTAACCGCTTGGGGCGTAACGGTCTGTCCTCCTCCCCAATACCTTTCCACAACTCAGGGGGATTTCGTAGACCACACCCACTGTGCAGTCCACGTAAGGGGTGACGTGTTTTTTGTCACACGGTGCTTTTGCCTCCTCATCAGAGATGCGGGCGCACAACCCAGCCAACTTCTGTGGAAAGGAAAGGAAGGAGCGGGCAAAAGTGCAAAGCGCGAAATGTACTATCACGATCAATATGAGTGCGAACACCGCTCCGCGTGACCCGTGGTACTATCAGTGCCCCCTGGCGATTGCTCTTTTGAAGCATCACTGCACCTTGCGGTCGAGACATATCGTCTCTATAGTCAGTTACAGGTTAAGAAGGTAGCGGCAAATGCCCCTCAAAGGGAATCAGATATCCCTCCGCCACCTCCGCATCCAATAGCGTCCCACCGTTTCCGTGACGTCGCGGCCAACGCGCGAGGAGGGTCTTGCCTTTCTGTACATATTTGCTTTATCTTTCGACCTTGACTTAGCATTGTGGAAGCCACGAGAGGGAGATTAGAGTTCTCCCCCACCGACGGAAACAGATACGACTTTCGGGGATTAGCTTCCCCCCCGATGGATACAAAGGCTGCCTTCAGGGGCTCGGTTTCCTCTCCGATGAATACAAAGGTCGCTTTCTTATAAAGTGGGATCGGAGACAAGTGGGAATCCATTGAAGCGGAACAAGGGGCGTTTCCAGTGAACTCTTCTTTCGACTGCGGAGAGATTTGAAACGGGCGCATCACGCTTGTGGGTGGAGCTTCTCCTACCTTCGTGACTTGTAACCGACTATAGCGATCGCCGCACCACTCTGCACTTCCGGGTCGTCTGCTAGCGAAAAAAGTAGCGCGAAAAAAAAACAAAAAACGACGAGGTCGTCCCGTGTGTGTCTTCGTCCTCGTCGTTTTTATCGCGCTGTTTTCTATGACGAAGGGTATCACCCACACTCGCACCACCCTAACTTCTGGCCTTTGCGCATTGGTGGTTCTTTGCTCTCTCAAAACTCACGCGAAGTAAAGAATACGCAGTCTTAGTTGATTCTTTTGATACCTCCGATACCAATATGATTCATGCTTAAAGGCGTTGCGAAGTATCGGGTACTGTTATCGGAGCCACGAGAGTAATCTACTAAAACTCCCTAATAAAAAAGAAAAAAATGACGCTTAAAATATTTATACAAGTAATTTCTCCTGGCGCACGTTGCTAGTGACAAATGCGCTTCGTCACTAATGAACAGTTTCGCAGTTTCGCCGACCGTTTTTCGCTAGCAGACGATTCAGAAGTGCAGAGTGGTGCGGCGAGCGCTAGAGACGATATGTCTCGACCGCAAGGTGCACTGGTGCTTCAAAGAGCAATCGCCAGGGGGCACTGAAAGTACCGCGGGCCACGCGGAGCAGTGTTCGCACTCATATTGGTCGTCATGGTACGTCGGCCTTTAGGTACAACCCCACCAGCCTGCCGTTTTCCTTCATTTTTACGGTTTATAACTTTCTTTTAATGTATGCTACAATCATAAAGCTAATGTTGAATTAAATAACTGTTATTTAATTATAGACCTTTTCCACAAGGGTGCGGCCATCTTGAATTGTCGTCACTTCCAGTATAGGCGAAAACATTGTTTTTCGTCGCCATGCCAATAGAAGACACTTAGGATAAAAGCGTAACCGTCACACATTCTCGTTTTGCATCCCCTCTATTTTTTCACTTTGTTGAAGGTTGAATGATTTTAAGATTTTTTCGTCGCCCATAGCGGATACGCCTATTAGGTGGCTGGGGACGAGAGTACACGAAAAAAAGGTCTTTACGTTAATGTATCCATATTCCGTTTATTCTTAGTTGTTAGTTTATTGTTGAACTTTTAATAGACCACAGTTTCCGATATTTAACTATTTTTTCTCGATTCCTAAATGTCCACGATAATTTACGTGACTGGTCAGTTGATATAATGAATTAAAAAAAGTAGGCAGTGAACTGTGCGGAGAATGTACAATTTTCAATAAACAAATAAAGTTTAAAATAGCGGTATTTCCTCGAGCTCTAAAATCGGAATCACGTCAACCAACGAAAATAACGAGACATTTGAAGTACGACTCATCTTTTGATATTACATTTCCCAGAAACTGCATATCGGTAGATTCCACTTGAAGTTCAGTATTCAATCACAGACGTTTCCCATTCAGTTACGGAAAGTTGCAGTCGCCGCCAACGGCGAAAGGAAAAGGAACGCGATACATTGGCTCTGCAAGCAGAGCCACAGGCCACGCCACGCGAGCGGCGTTCCGTCGCTGATAATAGGACGGCGCTGAAGATGTGCGGGGCTTTTTGAGTCGGAGCGCGCGGCGTGAACATTGAAGAAATGACTACGTGTTGTTGAACGAGAGAGTTGTGCAAACTCTGAGGCGGACAGCAGCAAGGACAATCCCAGACAACTAAGGCAACAGCCAATTGTTCGTAACAATTTCAAGTCTCGCTCGTCAAAATCGTAGACCGACGACATGGAGGATGGCCAGATCGGTGGTATCTGAGTTTTCGGTTACGCATGGAGTTATCTCTAAATTAATCCTTAGTCTCCGATAACGCTGCCCTGTACTCCGCCGATGCCATAGCGCGTGCATCGTATCGTTAGGGATTTTTCGTAGATCGTGTCCGCCGTCCCGCAATGCTCTCAGCAACCGGCTACGAGAATAGAGCTCAGCAGACAGGGCTAGTGGCGCGCATGTGCAGTAGCGGTGTCTCAGTGAAGGAGAGTGTCGACGGGAAACAAGACACGATCTACCAAAACTCCCCCTTATCGGGTATTGTTATCGGAGCGGTCCACTTAACCTCCCTCTGTTAGAGAGTTTTATTAGGTCATTCCATTGACGCCGATAACGACACCCGATAATCCGTCACCTCCTTTGCGCATGCATCTTATTGTTGTCGGGAGTACCAGAGGTATCTGAACGATCTATAGCCCTTTTCATATCAAGTATGGTGCCTGGAACGCGTCTCCGACTGGTGTGTTTACCGCGGCCAAAAAAGTGGTCCCTCGATTTCCGCCTGATGACGTCATAGAAGTGTCATGCTGTCGCCGGTCGCGACCCTGGCGGCGTCCCAACAGTTGTGGTATAAATGACAGACGCCTGATCTGCTGCAGGTCGCTCTCTACTGTGACAGGTAACGGAAGCTAGTGCAGCCGGAAGTTGGGACGCGTGGGATGCCATGACGACAGCGACACTTGCGTTCACTCGTGCTTTTCGCCAGCATTTCTACGGCCAACCGCTAGGATCGCGACAGGCAACAGCATGACACTCTGGCTTCTGTGACGTCACTTGCTGCCGCTTGGGGACCACTTTTGATGTATGGGCGGGATAGGACGCTAAACACACCAGTCGAAGACGCGATCCAGGCACCATACCTCAAGAAAAAGACAAGTTTTGTACATTGTTCATGCGCGGAGCGAAGTAGGTCTTACAAGATTTGGTTGTCGGAGGAAAAAGCGTCGCGTTTGTCTTTTGGAACATGTACGTCTTAATAAGATAACATATATCCAATCTCCAATTCACCCACTTATATCTTAACTATTAACGCAAAGGGGGAAATTTTTAAAGCTCCGCGAGGAGCCGGACTTTTTGTACTACGGTTCGTGAGGTGAAAACGAGTATTGTAGAACTCTCTATTATCAAACCAAAGAATGTGTGAAAGCGAACGAAGCCTGTACTACGCGGAACGTCATGCAATTGCGAAGGGAAAAAGGGGGAACGAAGAAAAAAGTGGTAATAATAAATTAAAAAAAAAAAATTACTAAAAAACTATTTTTTTAGAGCAGTTATTGTTACAAATAGAGCATGAAACGCGTGAAGTATATTTCTCTTTGTCTTTGACTATACTACCGCGCTTCTGTTCTTTTCAGTCTATCCATTGCAGCATTGTTCTTCTGTTCCTCTTTATCTCTTTTTGTTGATAATGAGCTCGCTGTCTCTGTTTTTTTTTTTTTTTTTTGTGCGTTTTTTTTTTAATGATAGGATCATGTCTTTCATATAGTGTTCGGGGAGCGAAAAATTGCGGTTGTTGTAAATAAAGTACCACCGACGGTCCCGAAGCGCAGCAGGCGAAAAAGCCTGGGATGCGCAGGCGAGCACACGTGCGGGCACACGCGTGCCTAAGACACACGCACACACAGACACACACACACACACAAAAGAAAAAGGGTTAGAAAACGAACGGAAGAATATATATCTTCGGTGTTATCTCTGGAGATCGCCGCTGCCCTTGGCGAAGCGAAAGCTATGCAACGGACGCAACGCACGTGAGAGAGTATGTGTATGTATGTAGAGAGAGAGAGTGAAAATGAAAGGAGATCGGGGTTTGGGAGAATGTGTGTGTTGTTCGGTCCTCGTTCGGCACGACTTTTTCAGCGGCTTACGCTTTTTTTAAATTTTTTTTATCGTTGATTTCTTTTGTAACCATCCCGGTTCTTCGATCGTCTTTGTCGGGGCTCCTTTAGAGTTTGCCGTTTTGTTGTCTCTGCTGGTCTGCAACAACTCTGTTGTATGGGAAAGACAATATATAAAAACTAAAAATGTAAAGAAGAAAAAGAATCGAAGGACGAAGCTCTTTGTTGTGATTCGTGCTAGCGCGCGTTCCTGATTCGTTTATGTTGGTTTTACTAAGTATTCACTCCCCCCTTCCCTCCCTTAGGCCCTCTCTGACTTCCTTTTTGGGGGGTTTAGTTTTACTCTTGAACGCTTTGTTTTTGGTTTTATATGTGGCGCTATCTTTTACGCGGCCGGAAAAATCGTATGTGCGACGGGGGGAAGGGGCATTGCGAACTGCTTTTCGGGAGCCGCGTTGTTGAGAACCGCAAGCAACACAAACAAAACCGGCAACAGCAGCAACGACTGCACGAATGGTACTACGTTTACCCAATTGCCACCAAAGCGGACCAGTACTGATTCCGACGAAAAATGGAGGGAACTGTGAGAAAGCAAATGTGGCTTAATTAAAAAGCCACTGAAAATATTTTTTTTAACAGTTTGGTTGGGACACGCGGGTCGAGAAATGAATTTTACGCCAAAAGTAATTTTTTAGAGCAATATTGACGGCGCGAGATTTATTTCTAATTTTGCGCGCGAAGTTCATGACATCACGGAATGGTCATACAGTCTCTCCACCTCAACGAGATGGCCAAGCCGATCCACCTCTCTTCCACGGGCCCGGAATACCGAGAGAGAAAACAAACGGAAAGGAGATGACTACCGACTATATTCGAACCTCGCGCCGACAATATTGCTAAACAATTTTTCGCGTATTTTTTTTTTTTTTTTACGCGGGTGCTTTTAGATTGTTTAAATTTTTTTTTTCTCTTCAGTTCTTTTTTTAGGGTAATTCAATAAAACTTCAATAGTAAAAAAAAAAAAAAAGAAAAAAAAAGAGAATGGTAAATAAGAAGCAAAGAAATCTAGAATTTGAATACTTGTTGAGCAAACTCTAGATGGATTGGAATATTGCACCTGTTTCCTTGCTTTACTCCCAAATTTGCTACCGGCTGTACGCAACGAAGCCGACGTGCTTTGTTTTTTCCGCAGTAGTACGTGGTCCGATCGAGAAAGTGTTAGTTGTCCCGCATATATAAAATATGCATCACGGAGAATTAAATCTTCGCGTGAATGTGGCGTGATAGCGGTGGTGATAAAATGCGAGAGTTGGAGAGCATGACGTCACGCCAATAAAACAATATTTAAAAAAAATAAAAACGAACTTTTTTTTCGGGCAGACGTTCATTTAGGTTTCATATTAGTTAAACCAACAAAAAAAAATTTCATTGTGTGCGTCTGGGGATTTATTTCAATCAATAAAAAAAAGTTAGTAAAAGTAACACAATCTTGTTTTTTTTCTGGTCGACAAGTTATCATAACGCAGATAAATCCCATAGATATCAACAATGTCCTTTCTTGGCTCGTCGAATATAAGGCTTGGGGCACATGGGCTTGTAGACGAATTTCGTTTCTCTGTTTAATCTTTTCATCCGGGCGCGCCGCGTTTTCAAGCTTTCGCATTCTCTCACCACCGCTCGTCACAGTCACGCGGAATTACAGCTTTCTGCGAAGCGCGGTTCATTTATCCGGTCGGAGAACAGGGTTTCGTTTTCTGTGCCGGACCCGACAGTTATATAGGACTCTACACGAAGCGGTGACCTATACGACGTGAAGGCTGGTTCTCGCATTTGCGTTTGAGTGTAATCGACTGCGTTGCAACTGCGTGCGAGATCAAATCTAAACGCTATGCACGAGAAAAAGTGGACACTGACAGAATCATGGAGGCAGGAGGCTCCTGGAGGCGACATGATTCCACCAGAGGTGACGGCAGCAGTGCGGAGGGGCACGCCTTCCACGATGACCAAAACCGAGACACGCTGTCGGACGAAAAGGAAGGAGTGGTGGCCTGCTGTCGCCTCCCCAAGCTTCCTACCTCCAATGGTCAGAACCCTTTCGAACCCAAGGTAGCATGTACGCAGATTGCAAGTGTACCCGATAGATGGCGCCAGGCTGCTCCCTCGTCGTAAGTGTGTCACATTAAGTGTCACGGGCGGTTGGAAGGCATTCGATCATGCTCAAGCGCAAACGTATGCCTCGAGAGTTAACGCGCGGTGCGTGAACTCGTCTGCTGTGCCGTGCGCTTTGCCTTGGGCAGAAGAGCGAGCGGTTCCATCCATGTCGGCCACGTTGGCGGAGGGAGACATTGATCTGGATTTGCGGCAAGACCTGCCAGGAAGGATTGGCGCCTTGGGTGTCCGGTGGCGCCTTTCTCTCTTTAGACCTCCCGAGCCCTCGGGTTTCCCTCTGCGCTGTTTTCTCTGGCGTCGTGAAAGCGCGCTCTGGGTTCCCGACGGCGCCTCCGTTGTTGTCGTTTCCGCAGACGGTGGGGAATCCGAGCAGGTAACTGTGACTGCGCCGCGCTTTTTATCTTTATTTTTGTTTAGAAGAGCACCGCGAGTTGGAGCGTGTGTCTGAATTTATGTTTGTCTCTACTGGCGAGGAAGCTAGTTGGTGCGTTTGTGAAAGTGACTTTGGGTCCTTCGTGTTTGCATCTGTGTGCGCGTGCATGTATGTATGTAGGTTCATGTATGTGTTTGTATCTTGTACGCATATTGACAGGTATGGATCACACGGGGCATTTTCATTATCTTACGTGGTCTCTAAAGAGGAAATAATGGAAAATATGCGAATGAAGCTTACTGATCAAACGAAATAATTGTTACCAAGCCGCCGAAAGACAAAATCCTTGGCGGTGCCGGGATGCATGTATGTGTGTGTGCGTGCGTGCATCCATTCCTGTCCATTTTTTTTTTCTCGTTATGGTTTTCTGTCTGCCTGTACACGGGCGCGGAAAGGTTTGTGCGTGAAGGTTTGAAGGGGACCTCCCCCGTTCGTGTTAGCTTGCATGCGCTCGCGCATATCTTTTGTTTACATGTATCCGAAGCGCATAACAGCGAGGATTCCCGCGCCTGGCTGTCCCCGACGTGCTATATTCTCTGTCAGCCTCGTTCGCGCCGGTCCCACCCAGCTCGGATGGGACAGGCTCTTTGGACGTCGCCAGCGAAGGGATTTACGGCCGAGTTTATGGCTGACAGTTTGCGCTGTCCGATCTGTCTCGCGCTGAGCCGGGCAGAAGAGCTCGCCTTTCGCTACCGGGAAACTTCGAACGCAGACACACAAAAGGAAAGCAGACGTACGAGGTGGGTCGTCGTCATTAGCGGCCTCCCGCTTTTTGTCTGCGCCAATGAATGGCCCGGGGTTTCACCGCTGATTTGTCCGGAAGGAAACAATCTGTGCTCCGTTTCAACCTCGCGATGGACCGCCTCGGAAGCTACGAGCCATCAGAGCCTGTCTGTGGGTGTCGTGTGGTGATTTCCCGGAATATCGCAGCCAAGTGCGGTTCCGCGGGATCACGTGATAGGCTCGAAGCGCTGGATTGGCTGAGACGGCTCGTGGCGTTCGCTATACGGTTCATCGTATGAGGTGATATGGCGTCCAGCGAGAAGAAGGAGCGTAGGAACCACCGAGGACTTCTTAGTCGGAGTTAGTCGGGACCGTGCGTGGAGTCTCTTTAGTGACTAGGGACTGCCGCCCTAAGTTCGGCCGGAGCAGAACCGAAGCCATACACGAAGAACAGAAACAAAGGGAACTCACACACGCACAGGATTGACGATGGTTCGCCCAAGTTACAAAGCAGAGGAACACGCACAGACACATACGGACATCTACACACTATTGTGTGTTCTTTTCTTCCATAAAAGAACCCACACGACTAATCTCCGTTTGGCTTCGTTTTTCAATAAACAAAAAAATAAAAAAAATGTAAAAAAAACCGTACAAGATGCGGTCCATTTTGCCTAGTGCGACACTACAAAAGGAAAGTTGTTCTCGCCCGTGTTTTTCTGTCTTTGGTGGCCTGACTAACGGGTCTTATTAGGGTCATCCATTTTGACAAGTTTTTTTCGTACCGAGGTGCACGATCGAGGCAAAGGGGGTCCCGCATGCTCCCGTGCCTAAGTCGTGCGCTTTCATAAACTGCTCCCGTCGCAGCAATTGACGGAGGCAACGAAAAACATTCGTCGGCGTATAAAAGCCGCGCGGGAAAAACGCCGTGCTTACTAAATCTTATGTACACCCCCTTTTTTCATTTCTCCTTCTAGAGCGGAGACCTTCGTGCAAAAAAAAAAGAAAGCTAGGCTTTTTTTTTTATGTAAAAGTTTATGATTACTTTCATCCCCTTACAGTTCAGCGCTGGAACAGTACACCAGGAGAGTGAAAGTGCAAAATTCAATCAAATTATCGAGCCGCAATTTTTTTTTTTTTTTTATTATATTTTTTTTTTTTGGGGGGGGGGGGGGGGGGCGGGGGAGGGGGGAGGCTATTCGGGCTTTCGCAGACTGAAGTTGAGTAAAAATCTCGGGAATTGATGATACCTCGTTGGTGTCCTTTCACGTAGTTTTCCTGCGACTTCTGCATTGCTATAGATTCTCTTTAGGGACGAATATATATTATACTTCTCGCACTGAAATTCCCGTTTTAATAAGTGAGCTTTTGCACTCACGCTGAGTCTCGTTCGCATCACCAAATGTTGTACTT
This sequence comes from Ixodes scapularis, assembly GCF_016920785.2. Lineage (NCBI taxonomy): Eukaryota > Metazoa > Arthropoda > Arachnida > Ixodida > Ixodidae > Ixodes > Ixodes scapularis. The sequence goes on from NW_024609846.1 coordinate 93,158,774, forward strand.
GTACGCCGCTTGCTTGATAGCAAGGACACGCGGTACTGGCGGCCAGTTGCAATGCAAAGGGTATGCTTTCTTGGTATACACGAACTCATCTCTGTGACGTCACGGCGCGGTGGTGGCGCGTCGGTCGCACTTACGGTCTGGGGCTGTTGGCAGAAGTCCCCATGCCAGACGTGTATTCCTGCGTTGTTTTGAAAGGAACCAGACAAAAACCTGCCTTCTCGTCAAAACGCCGCGACTGGGGCCATACCAAAAGTGTCGAGAAAGGTTTGAACGTCAATTTTCACGTGCTCGGTTCGTCCGAGAATCTGGATATGTGCCGTGAAAAGGGAAAAGCAGACGCCATCGGACAACGATTGCTTGGGCGGGAAGCACTTTGGGTTGAATTCACGGATACTTGTCATCAGATTTATTTGTTGTGTTCCAACATGAACGCCAGAAAACTGTCAAGTTGTGCGGACCACCTGTGGACTACGTTCAGTGCGTCAAGTTCAAACGGCGTCCTGATTGTTCGAATTGTCGTCTGCTCTTTCAAACGTTTCTGCTTGTCGTCTGGACGACGCCGGTCCGCAGACTTGCGATAAGAAGTCAGTGCAGGCCTCAAAAGACCTACATTTGAAAGTTAGTAAGCAGGCTCGAGGTAGATACAGTAGATACAAGGAGATGTTGGTCATTGTTACCAGTGACCAACACCGACTTGTTATGCTTAATTCACTTGGTCCGATTCTGCTTGCGATTTTCAGTATCGTCGTCGACCATCTCAGCTACGGTTCACGCTTTTGCAGCCCGAGCGGCGTCGCGACTGAAAATTCCGAGCGAAATCTCATCATGCGAATCAGGCTTTAGCGTACAGTACAATCTGCGGCGTCCACGCGGAATGAATCGCCGAATGTCACATTATTCACGCAAAGTTTTGCGGTGTAACGAGCATCGGTAATTTCGCTGACGCCGCTCAAGATAGTCGGACATCGCCAGGAAGACGTAGAACCAACAATTCGAACGCGAAAAAGGGCAGGGGGACTGACACCGACGCCGACAACATCGCATTTCAATGGTTTGTTTATGGGCGACGGCGAGCTTCTTGCCCACACCCCCATCGCGCATGCGCGACGCCGGTGGCGTTCGCTAGGGGCGCTCCGGTTTGTTTGTAAACATGAGTTGGTGTGACAATACCGGCCACCTAGAGCGATATGTTAGTTCAAAATGGCGCGCAGGAAAGGGTGACAGGATCATAACTTTTAGGGTTCGCCTCAAGGAAATAACCCATTGGCCGCCCTCACATAGTAATATTTTACTATCTGGCGCAATTTGTGCTGCGCGCAAAATAAGAATGTTCGGGTTCTTTGCCCAAAGCGAACAACAGTGAAGTTCTTTCCCTCAAATACAAAATCTCTGCACCTAAAACGCACGCACGCACGCACGCACGCACGCACGCACGCACGCACGCACACACACACACACACACACACACACACACACACACACACACACACACACACACACACACACACACACACACACACACACACACACACACACACACACGATAGAGAGAGAGAGAGAGAGAGAGAAAGAAAAAACAAGAGGCGGTAGGAGGGTATTCTGCATATCGCGAACCGTGTATCAAAATGAGTGTTAAAGTTGTAACTAACAAAAAAAAAAAAAAAAACAAGCTAGCCGGATTGTTTTACGTGTACGCTTACAACATAGACAAAAACGTGTATCCGACGACTGAAGCGAGCATTCGCAGTTTTGCTTTCCCGCGTGCGTGCGCTTTCCATCCTTGAAGGTCTTTATCGTGTTACGTTGCGTCTCAAGATAGAAAAAAAAGAAAAGAGAAGAAACATTAAATTCTGGAAGTTGAGAGCAGGCTACGTGCGCGCGTGCGTATATTTTGACTTTTGAGTTTCATTTTAATCTTAAAGCGTTCTCCGGTAAGTACACCGTTAATCGATCGGCTCGAAATAGTCGTTCATTAGCGCCGGCTGGGTTCGGCCTTATCGCCTTATCGGCCTCCGCGAGGATGCTAGTTAATTTGTGTCTGCCAATATACAATATCTTTTTCTGTTTTTTGTTTTGGCAACGTGGCGGCCTGGCTTAAGGACGCCGCCGTGAAGGGTAGTGGAAGTGAAACATAGTTTCAGTGTGCGGTTTTCTGGTGCACTTTTCGCAATCAAAGCTCGAACACTCGCCTGAAAACTAGGACTAGTCGGACATCGTTTGTTTTACGTTATTTTTGAGAAAAAACGAGCTGCACCAGGGAATGTAGCGCACGGAAATCGCAGATATGATCTCTGTAAAAGGATATTTGAGATTTCCTTAATTAAAATATCCACGTGTAGTTCATTGTTAAAAAAGCAAAAAGGAACACTTTTTGCAGGATCAGTTTTGCTTTAGATTTTCGGATCGTGATTTGGTTCATATCGCGGCACTGTTAGCGCGAACAGGAGGAAAACGTGACCGAAAGATATTTAATTTTGCTCGCCAGGGGCGCTACCCAAACTTAAAAGCTACAAACAAATAGCAGCCGCAGAAAAAAAAAAAAGTAGAATTGAGCAGCGTCTATTACCTCAACTCGCAGCGAGGACAAGCGGCCGCGTGATCAGGAGCCGATTATATGCCTCCATTGTTTATTTCTAGTCACGCGCTATGGTCGGCGTAGCGCAGGTCACCCGCAGAGTTCCACACATTAGGGAGTTTTAGAAGAGGGGTCGAACGTTAGGGGGCCCCTAACAAATAGGGACTCACCATTTTGCATGCGCCGAACCCAAACTGCGTTTTAAGAAACGGGCGCTCACCTCTAGATCTTAAGAAATCACCGTTGCAGGAAATAGCGTCGGCTAACGTGGCGGCGCGGCGCCCTTCCCACCTAGAGCGTAACTTGCTTATAGAACGAATTCGTCATTATCGCCGCATTGTTAGGACCATTCACCTGCAATGAGTGGTGCAACAGGCTTGCTTTGTCTCGATTCGCTTAAATCAAAAAGTGTACGCGACGATCTCGGCCCATTTTTTTTTAATATCACTTTCTGTGTGTGGCCGTTCCTAAGCCTAAAGGGATGCGGTAAGCGTTGACATGGCGACGTCCCACGAGTCTTTTCGACGTCTTGGTTTGATCGTCCGGGCGTTCGTGGCACAAAGAAGCAGACCATACATCCATTTCCACTGAAATCGAAGGACGCGACTTTCGTAATATGAACAAGGTCTTCTGTTTAGATGTTGGTCATTCAATGCTGCCGGCCTCCCTTGCTCACATCTTTACCGTCGTTTTAAGCACTAACTTAAATTAAAGCTGAAGCGGTTCTCGATTTGAGTACAAACATTGAAATCGTCTTCATTTGGCCTGGATCACGAATATCGAGATTATTTTTCAACGTGGTGCGCGCAGGCTCCAGAAAATGATTGTCAAAGTACCGCCTTTTCGGAATCTCCGCTCTCGCGCATCTTCAGCGCCTGTACTCCGTTTCACCTTACGTTGTATACCGCATGGTTAGAAGCGCGAGCTTAAATCATTGGCAGCTGCCCTTAATGCGCGACAGCTTGTGCCGCCGAGGTGTGCCCTAGAGCAAGGAGCTCGCGCTTGTAGCCCTCCCTGCGGTACATCATAAGCTGAAATAGTGGTACATCAAAGTTATGCACGCGCACTCTTTCTGTTTTCGGTTAGGTCAGAAAAAGACGTCACGACTGGTGTTAGTGCGGGGGGGGGGGGGGGGGAGGGGGGGAGGGGGGGGGTATACACTATACTCTGTTTCACCTTATGATGTACCGCAGGAAAGGCTAAAAGCGCGAGCTCCTTGCTCTAGGGCACATCTCGGCGGCACAAGCTTTCGTGCGTTAAGAGTAGCTCCCAACGCTATGAGCTCGCGCTTCTAGCCTGGTCTACGGTACAACATAAGGTGAAACGGAGTATATACTTCATCTCACCTTAGCACGGACTAACTGCGAAGGCTGTGCAAGCGCGAGCGGTTAGCTTCGACATCCTTCACTGGAGCACTCGCTGCACGAGCGTTCGTGCAGTCGCCGAGGCTTCATCCCAAGCAACTAGCTCGTGCTTATGGCACGCGCGGCTAACAATAGTCCATGCTAAGGTGAGACGATGTCACTAAATAAGCTACGCTAATTTTGGGGGGATTCTGCGAACTCTTTTCGCACCAAAGTTTTGATGATCGATGCAAGCGATTCGAAAGGTTCGAAAGATTTCGAACTTTCCATATCGAGAAATTCGACGGAAGTCGAATTTTCGAACTTATTAAACTAAGAAGTTCGCCGCTTTTCGAAATTTCGAACTTATTACGCTGCAAAATTCGATGCTTGTCGAACTTTCGACCTTGATAGACTAAAAAATCGATGATTTTCGAACTTTCGAACTAAAAAGTTCAAAGCTTTTCGAACTTCCGAACTTCCTACGCTAAGAAATTCTATAATCTTCGAACTTTCGAACTTATTAATCTAAAGAATTCGAAAATTGTCGACTTTTGATTCCTGAAAAGTCAAAAGTTCGACGAATTTCGAACTTTTAGGGCAAAAGGTCGAAGTTCGTCGAACTTCGAAAGACCGGCGGGCGGTTTCATTTAAATTCAAGCAGTGAGGTACATTCGTAATTTTTTCTTTCGCAATTTTACATGCGGTGCCGCATTCCTTGCGAAAGACAATACCGTTTATTTCAATCATCCGGCATGCTTGGTTTTAAAGAAATAGATTCCCGAAGGAGCAAGCAAGGAAGAACGACGGGTTTTTGACAATTGTCGTTCGTGCCATATTTGAAGTGCGATATATCTGAAGCTATTTATGGTAGAGATGTTAAACTTTTTAAGAATGATCTGTGTATAGCCTAGGTAGATGTCGTCTTAAGATGTTATTGTTGTTTCGAAGAAGAAGAAGAGTTTCGAAGAAATATCCAAACATGTACCTACGGGCAATTATGCCCTAAACTTGGTAATTTTTTTTGCCTATATTGTTTGAGGTATCGCATTTAATTAAATTACCATTATCATCTGCAGAAAACAAAATATTGGATTCGTTTTTTTCATGTGAGGAATAAATTAGCTCATGGGGGAAGTTTGCTAAAATTGTTCAAATTTAGCACGTCATAAAAAAACTTTTTTTTTTCTCTCATTTTACGTTTTTGGGACGTGTTTCTTTTGGCATGTACACATAATGGTAGGAGAAACTTGTTTCATAGTTCTGGGCCTCTGAATATACAAGAATACAACACTTCCGGCGGGTTCTTGATAGTTTTTTTTTCTCCAGATTTTTATTTTTGCATTTATTGTTATGTTTATTTATTGATTATTTTTTACCAATGGTACGGTTATTTAGGTCGAAAAGACGTAGCTTTGAACTTCCGAGCCACCGAGCATGTGACGGGTAGTGCTTTCTGACAACGAGTTTCTAACAATGACCATCTACGCGACCTTTTATGCACGAAGAGCGACAGTAGCTATACATATGCATAAATAATTTCAGATTAAAATAAGCTCGACCATGCCCTCTTTCCCCGTATTGTTTTCTTTAACAGTCCGAAATATCTGGGGGGGGGGGGGGGGGGGGGGGGGGGGGGGAGAAATACTCGAGCCCGCGTTTTTCCTTTTCCGACGCCACTGGTATGGTAGAACGCTCCTCGACCTCAAGTTGCGTCAGCTTCTGTGCTTTTTGCTCGGCGTTTCTTCCGCCCCAGAAAATGAACCTCCAAAGCAATTACGAACAAAAATATTGTCTAGGTGCAGGCGAGCTGGTGTATGTTGATCATGATGCAAAATCCCGAGACTGGAAATGATATTCGCAAGAAATAGTGTAAGAAGAAAGAAAAAAGGGGACAGGACAAAGGCTCAAACTCAGCTGAGTTGAGTTTGAGACGTTGTCCTGTCCCCTTTTTCCGGCTTCTTACACTTTTTTTTTTTTTCTAATTTAATTCCCAGAGCTGAGTTTGAGGCGTTGTCCTGTCCCCTTTTTTCTGTTTTACACTTTTTCTTTCAAATTTCATTACCAGTCTCAGGGTTCTGCATCATGTACAAACTAAACTTACTATATGCCAGCGTCACTCGGGCGGCGTTCGATCGGATTACTACGAGCGTGCAAGGGAGTAGGGGGGCAGTTTGCCAGATCACTTCAAGGTTTTTCTGAGCCTCAACAACCTGCCTGCCCTGGCCGTTTCGAACTGGATGTTCGTGATGCACGTTAATGACCACCCCGGGCTGGCGGTCACAATTACTGATCTATTGTCACACGTCACTCTGCACTGGCAAATATTCCAGCACATCCTGGACACTCGTCGTCTCATTTAATGTCCCGACCAACTTAGCGCAGTCTAAATATCACACCCGAACTTTTCTAAACCTGATTTCGTGAAAACCAGTGAGGCGTGAAAACGTTATTTGAAACTGAAACTGTTGCGGAACATGAAAACCGTACTTCGAACTTTGCGCACTTGGACTTCAAAGAAATTGGAAACCTTCGAAGTTTTTTTTTTTCTTTTTTTCGAATTTAGCCCTAAAAGAAAATCGAAACCTTCGAACTTTATGTAGAAAAAAATTCGAAATCTTCGAATTTATCGACCTTTGTGTCTTTAAGAATTCGAAACGTTCGAATTTTAGATTCAAATAAATTCGAAACATTCGAATCTCTCGAATTTAAAATTAGGGAATTTCGAAATCTTCGAATTTATCGCACTTCAAGTAAACAAATATTTGAAATAATCGAACCCGAACTTTTAGAAACCGTGAAAGCTTCGACCTTTTCGATTTTGAAACCCCACGATTTTTTTTTCGAATTCGAACCTCCGTACGGTCGAAAATATCGAAACCTTTCGAATTTGAACATCAGTTCGGTTCGAAAATATTGAAACCTTTCATATTCGAACCTAGGGTGGTTCGCGGCATCCCTATTATTTAGTGCTAGAGCAAGGAGCTCATTTAGTGGCTCTGATATACGTTATTCCAATATATAGACGCTTTACACACGCGCCAAATTACAGCCGCCATTGCTGACCTTCTCTTGTCTCATCGAGATGCCGAGCAACTGAAACGGTAGTTGACGATCCTCTACAAAGGCCGATGCTTTAGAAAGGGACACAGTTGAATCTAATATGGCAATAACGTGGCCTGCTATGGTAATGATGAAGTGAAATAAACGGGATAAGAGGAAACAAAAACTGAAGGTCAGTTATGGCGGCGTCCATGCACGGCTGTTGCAAAGCGTCTATAAAAGTCCTGAGCCCAGCGTGCGATCTGCTCAGCCCAGCACGCGCATGTTTGTCGCTTCGCGAAGCGAGCAAATCACGCGCCATACGCACGAGCACTGAAAATGAAACTGGCCAGGAGCCCTCTTTTGGAAAGGTGTATACCTGGCAAGCTCGTAACTGCACGCGCTGCGCACACGAGCAACCGGCGCTTGGCGCAAAATGGTGCGGTAACTTCCTCGTAGTATTTCGCAGAGGACTGACTGCATTATTTATTTTTCTCCGGAAAATCAATCTCTTTCCCGGGGAACGAGAGAAAGGCTACATTCCAAAACTTACCCGAGTAACCTGTCCCCTACGCCAGCGGGTAATACCATGTGACAATGCGTATAAAGCATCCGTGACTTCACTTTGAAATGGCCTGGATCATTGTCTGGATTCTCTCTGGATTGACTTCGTCTCGGTCTGCGGCTGACAGTAGCTGACAGTAAACAGCAGACGACCAAAATAACAGCTTTCCATCGTTGAAGCAGTCGAAGAACCAACGTTACTGCAAAAAAAGCAATGTCAATCCGCAATAATTTTTTTTATATGACGTTGATGACATCGATCATTTGAGGACATTACAGTAGCTTGCAGTGTGGATTAGAGAGGCGAAATGGCGTATAAAAAGTGTCACTGTCGCATTTATTGAAATGTTGGTGCGTTTATTCGTTCGTGCATTTGCTTGCGGAATGTGACTGTCATTCTAGATGCAGCGCTTTGTCTTTGCGGCGTATGATGTGGCAAAGATTTCGCTTTACATTGTGCTTCCGCTGCACCAACATGTTTATTCAGCGGGGAAAACGAACTACGATATTTCATGTTGCCTGCTACTCACGGAGCATCTTCATTCCATTTCAAAGTACTCAAGCGCCTGTAATATCACACCGGACACTGCTAAAAAAAGAAAAAGAAAAAAAAAGCAACAACAGATGTATAAGCAAGCAAGACAATTTCATTGTGTAATTCTTCAGTATACAACATACAATCGTTCATACTATATTAACGAAGTGGTTACAGTGTTCCTTCGAACGGCGTGACTGCAGTCGTTTCGTCGAAACCTAGGGTTGCTTCATCAAATGGCAGTTTAGCGAATGATCCTATTTTTAATGCGAAGCCATTGACTGCCCCATGGAGCGAGCCGACGTCATCAGGCGCGCCAGACGGCAGATAAATTCGTGAAGCCACAATCTGAGGCATCCCAGCGTTGAAGCCGCGCAAAAAACCACGCAAAACGGCAAGTAAATGAAGCCGAAGGAGGCTGCCGCGCGTCATTTTCACACCCCATGGCGCTGCGTGCCCGCGCGCAACAGAGCCGCGCGCAGGCAAAAAGAATCGGCTGGCGCGCTCGGGCGGTGGCACGACCGATGTCAGCGAGGCGCGGCAACTGTACGAGGACGCGCGCAAGAACGGCATTCATGCTTTCGCATTCACAGTTCATAAGAAGCGCTTAGGCCTACCTCCAGCCTTTTGCCGGAGGTTTGTGGAAACGTTCTGAACACGCAGAACACCATGAACACCCCACACTGTTAGCAAAAATAACACGCCCAGACGTGTAAACCGTTGTCCCATAGCGGACACGTCGAAACGTGTTCGTTTTACACGCAGCCATCTGTGTTTTTCGTCTACACATGGGGTGCTGTGTAAACTTAACACGATACACCGTGTTTTTCTTGCGCTAAGCACGGTTCAGCGTGTTGGCTGAGCGTGCTCATAAAACATGGCGGCCAGCATCCGAGAACAGGCGAGGGACGAGCCCAGCAAGCCGCGCGCCTTTCGGCAGAATTGAAAGCACACAGGACGGCGTTTGTTCTCCTTCGATGTCTTTTATACACACTAAACAGTCTCCAAGCGGCGGACGTAGCTACGCGCAAAAATACGTACGTGCGTCGTCGGCGGTCGGCGGCGTCAGTAGCTACGGTAGCTACGATCGAGCCGCTAGACAGAAAAGCGAACTTAAATGGACAAATAACTCGAGCAAACTATTTGAAATCGGGCGGTAACTTCCGCCACCTAGCGGGATTTCTAGCAGTCTATAAAAAAAGTTTGTTAATATGCTACGAGCCTACGACCGATCACAAGTAGACACAACCCCTACATACATCACGCACAGCACCAATACCACGCATTACACATCACCGACATATACACAAACACAACACCCGACACTGCGCCCGACACTTCCTACTTAACATGCTTTTCTCTCCGCGGCGTATATAAGCTTGGCATGTGCGGGTGAGCTATTTAGTCGCTGACCGTTACAGATTTATAGAAGAAGACACAAAACACGGCGCAATGGACAGCCGTATGTAAGAACTCTTTGCATTTAAAAAGTATGGAGGCAAAATCTATAATGTTAGTCCGTTGCGAAAGATAACGATGTATTGACAATAAATCCTAAACCGGTCATGAAGAAATTCAAATTTTTGTTATTTTTATGCTAGACCAGTGTTATGAGCAGTCCGACTAGCTTGAATCAGATTTTTTTTTTAATTATTAAGATTTTATCATTATATAATTAATAATAAACGGAAATGATGCTTGCGCAAAGCATTTTTTTATATATTCTTGTGAAGGACATGTGCTCAACACTTCACTTCCGCTAGTTGCAGTACAGGAGCAGACGCCTTCACTTTTGGGTCGTGTTGATGCAGTTTGTTGTCGTCTGTCGTGTCGGTGTTGAGTGGAGCGCGGTGGGGCTCGGGAGTTCGTAACCGGTGTTATTCGTGATCACTGGTGTAGGGGGCTAATGCGTCTTTTTTTTTTTTTTTTTTTTTTTTTTTTTTACACTGCCACGCTGTTACCATTCCGAACTTTGAATATACGCGGGCCCGTAGCTCTGCATTATGCTGAACGGCGATCCTTCTCTGCTGACGTCGCTTTCCTGGTACCACTCGTGATACTGCAAGCGTTTAAACAGTGTACACCGTCTCGCCTACATCCCCGGTGACGTATTCGACCTGTTGAAACGTTTTGCTTCCGTCATTTCAGAGTACGCAAGGCAGTTATCTCGTTGTTCTGGTTTCGGTTATAAAAGCAAGGCAAAACGCTCGTAGTTCCCGCCCTCAGTACACGTTGAACATCTTCCACACTTTGACACCGGATAACTGAATGAACGAGGATTTACATTCACTTCAGAGGTCACTCTCGCCGCTTCCTCACCGTTTAGCAGCAGGATCAGCTGGCGACAAGCCACGGATGAAAGCATTCGTGGCTTGTGAGCATCAACAGCCCAAGCGCACTCGGTGCCGACGCGGGCGATGCGGGTTTCTGTCAACGGGGAGGCCAGCATAAACCGTGACCATTCCAGCTCTACGTCATGGCACGGTGTTGCAGAGAGCAGAGTAAAATACAACTACACGGACCACCGAAGCAAACGCACTGCTATTGTAAATCTTGGCTTGTGATTGCGCCTTTGTAGATCATCTTATTCGTTTTACTGGAGAGACGCAAACGACAGGCATAACAAAATCGCTTGCATACTCCGCATACCTCGCAAAAGCATTTACCAAGTCACCTTACGAAAAGCGCGAAACACGGAGTCCGCACCGTCCTAAGCTTCTTCTGTTTTTTCCTGCTTTAGAGCAGTTTGTACCCGCTTTTAGATATGCCTACTGAAACTGAAACAGGGCAGTGCCATAGAAAACAGACAAAGTTGGGAAAGCTTGCTCGCTCTCTCCAATTTCTCAACTCTCAAGTGATTGTACCATAGTAAATGCACCAGCGCCTTTCCAAAACAAAGAAAAAGCACTATGTTCACCACGCAAAAAATGGTCTCAGTTCATGCATCTGTGGGCAGGTAGGAAATCTTGCCCCAATTTATTCACACCGCATGATGAGCGCAACAAACTCGCACGAGATTTAAAGGAAAATATCAGTGGTGACTTAAGTTTCCACGAAATTCTGTTACCGGTCGTTTGCAGGACCGAGTCATCTACTCGAGCTGTGTGCGTCGCTGTGCAAACGCAGTCCAACACGAAGCATAAAAACGGCAGATCTAGGACAACAATCCGGAGTCCATTGTTCAGTTTAAACGACGTAATTTTGTTGAAAACGTCCACAGCTTTTTACTCACGGTATGCGTCGGTATACTTCCACATTTTGAAACAGAACGAGGGAAGATTTACTTTTAAAAACGCTCGCTGTGTCCTCCCGGACCAGCTGGACCGGATCAGCTGATTATACGACGGACTAAACCCACAGCAACCAATTCGCGCTCCGTGTTAGTGTGGCTTTCTACCTCCAAGCACCGCACCACACACCACGGACACTTCAGCTCTTTGTCGCATCGCCGCGTTGCACCAAACAGAACGAGATCGCCGAAGTAAATGCAGCGCTGTCGTGACCCTTGACTTGTGGTTGCGCACTCGTGGACCCGGTGACACCCTTCGCTTTCCAAGCACACACGACGATTGCGAATGATGCTTTCCGTCGTCCGGGAACATCACAGGGGCACGTCTCCGGTCACGTCTTCGCTACATGTGCTCGCAAACCGAGCACCTTCCAACCTTCTTGCCCAACCAAAAGAATACCGGCGCCATGTTAAACGTGCGTTGTTGCCAGATTTTCTCCGACCAAATAAAAAACAACGAAAGCAAACCGGTTCTAGCTTCCAGCTTACATCGGCGTTACGCCGTGGCCAAATTTTCTCTGTCAGCTCTAACTTAAAGATGACCTACAGATGCAGCAACACTGGACACCACGGAGCGCCGTAAATTCTGAGGAGGATGCATGGGAAGCGGCGGCACCTTCGCTTGCAGTTGGAAGGGTTGAAGCCAAAACGAAACCAACTGCAATGTCGCGTGTTCAGATCAAGGGCACGCTTTTTATAGCCATTGTAACTCTTTAGAACGAGTAATTATACGCCTAACTTTATTTTTGGTGTGTGAGAAACAATTATCAAGACCCCTAATATAAATACAAACAAGGGCGACATAAGGGAAGCCGCATTGCCATTGTCGACCACAAACAATGGCAGCCAGCACGCACGGTAAGCGCGGGGTTCGCCCCGTCTCGCGACATGGCGTAATTGCTTTTGGTGCTTATCTGTCTCCGAGACATGTTCCTTTCTGCGGAATTTGACTCCACGGTCCTTTCTAGATGTGTCCCCAAGCGTTCCGGTGCTTCGGTAGCCGGCAATGCTGCGGTCGTCGCCGGCGATGGTGCGTGTTTTCGAGGTCGGCTACACGGTTATGCGTGTATGACCGAACGAAAACACGTTTTTTACAACCTCGCATGATTTTTGAACGAATTATCCGTTACTCAACGTGTAAATTTATGGTAATTTGTGTAAATAGCGTGTTTTTCACCCCAAATATTCACCAAATACACGGGACTTGCTAACAGTGCATGTGTCGGGTCCTCTTTATTCATGCGTCGGGTCATTTTTATTTCTATAAATTGAAACACCCAATCCTGCAGTCTGGTATTTTGCCGGGCACCATTAATTTCTCTAGTCAACGGCATACGAGAATTTTCTTTTTACCTTACAATTACTTTTGGATCTCTATGTTTTAGTGGTGACAAAGAACGGGACACAAACCCACATTGACGCAGTGATAAAATTTTATTTATCAAGGGGCTTTAGAGCCGATTGTGTGCCGCCAACAGACTGACTGGACCCTAGTTAGGAGTGAACGCTGACACATCTCTTGTATTCAGTTCCTGCGTCGGGTCGTGCTAACGTCTAGAATGTATAGGCCTCGCATCATCCGCTTCGGAACATCTTCAACTTCTTCCATAATCAGTAACCACAAAGCCGCTGTTAGTACGGCCACGATGGAAAAAAACACCGTGGTACGGCACACGTGGTACGGCACACGTGGTACGGCACATATGCCATTCCTCCGATGATGATAGCGATCAAAGTGGTCAGGCTGAATTTCGGCAAGGGCCTATTGCATGCAGGTTCCGAACGTTACTATTATTGAGTTTGTTCAAGGGGCACTTACACCCCAAAGGTCGTATTCTTTGTTGTCTAAAACCATGCAAATTGTATACTCCATTTCACCTTGTGATGTACCGCAGGAAAGGCTACAAGCGCGAGCTCCTTGCTCTGGGGCACATCTCGGCGGCACAAGCTCTCGCGACTTAAGAGCGGCTGCCAACGCTATGAGCTGGCGCTTCTAGCCTTCGCTGCGGTACAACATAAGGTGAAACGAAGTATAGTCGTAAACACGCAAAGAAACACAAGAAAAAGAAAAATTACCCACTCGCGCGCGCGTTTTTTTTTTTTTTTTATCTTTGGCGTTTTTCTCCCACTTCTCACCTCCCCGCTTTTTTTTATTTGTGACGTCAAAAATCATGAAAGCTAGAAGCTTTGTAAGCGTCATTTTTGTAATATTTAATAACAGCATTCATAATTTTTAAGCGCAATGGCGAACGCACTACGCCCCCCCCCCCCCCCCCCCCCCCTCTTTTTCTTTTTTTTTAAATACCGAAAATCGGAGTCCGGAGTGATGTCGCCTCCTGGCTTTTTATCCTCCATCGGAAAACATGGCTCCGCCGCGGCGCTCGCACATGTATCACTGAGGGTGATCGGTGAGTCGGGGAATCGTACGAGGGTCTTTCTTTTAGGTGCCCGACAACCTCTCAGACTTCGAAAAGGAAATCGTCAAACGGTCAAAACAACTGGGTCTGGGGTCTGGTGTCTGTGTATCGTAGTTTCGGTTGTGACTCCGCCGGGGCAGCCTTTTACGCAGAACAGGCGCGACGTGGCCCGTCACGTCGCTCACAAAAGTCCACTGCACGTTCTCTTTGACGTCACACCGTTTCAAAGAATTTGAATTCAGGGAAAATAACTTCAAACTCGAAAATGAAGCGTCGTCCGCTCACAGCCATAGGCGGCACACGGAGGAGAGCAGTTGACCGCGGGACGCGGGCGAACACGATACTTCGGGTCGGGACGGAGGCATGAAAGAGACTCGAGTTGCAGGACGACTCAATCTCCGACGTCACTGCGCTGGCGCGGATGAAGCGGGTACTTCAAATTCGAATTTTGGAATTCGATTTTTTTTTTTTTTACTTCACAAATACTGAGTTCCCAAGTTTCGAATTTTTTCAGGGTGATGTCCAGACATCGTTTTTAATCGTTTAAGGTAATAAAAAATAATCTTGTAATATATATATATATATATATATATATATATATATATGTCCGGACTCGCGTGCATGATCTTATCTGTAAGGGGCCCAGACAGGTCAAAATCATTTGTTGCCGCCGTAAACATGATGCTGGTTAGAGAGAGAGAGTGAGACGGGGTACTATAAGAATAGGTGCATAAAACAGAGGATGAAAATTTCAGTTCAACTTAGTCTACTCAAGCAACATCATGTTTACGGCGGAAACAAAAGACTCATGATCACTGATGGAGGCAATTTCCCTTGGAAGGCTATTCCAATCCGAAATGGCAAGGAGAAGAGGCGAATTTTTGAACATGTTAGTTCGTGCATACAAAAGGGTAATTAAAAAAAAAGATTTAAACGAGGCGATGCATGGTGAGCTGGCCGTAAGAAAACATAGGTATAAGCTGAAGAGCTATGGTAGAGTTTGTGAATAAATGATAGGCGCACTTGGTGTGCCCGTTTAAGTTGAAGTATAGGTAAAGGTAAATGACTTGCATACGCTGCGTGCGAGCCGGGTTCAATATGGTTTTTCACCGTCGTACGGGCTGCGTTCTAAAAGAAAAAAAAAAAAAAGAAACGTACAGCTTCTTTATCCCTTTTTTTTTAGTCATCGAGATTAAAGAATTGCAGTCAAAGAAAAAAAAAATTAATTTCCTGTTTTTCTTTTTTCAGCCAGCTTCGTTGAACATGTTCTCTTTCTCCTTCAAGGGGCGTTACACTCCTCGCGAACGTCTCTCGGTTTCTCGGTTTTCTTATCTTCACTCCCCCTCTCTCTCTCTTTTTCGTGCTCCCCTTTCTCCGAAACGTAAACTACAAGAGATAAAAGAGGAATAAAAACATATTGAAAGGCAGAGAGAATGCTGTTTTCCGGCGTCTCGACTTTTCTCGTTTTCGGGGAGATAATTATATACGCGCGCGGTTGGACGTCTCGACGACAGACGGATGCGCGCCGGGCCTAGAATGTTTTTGTTTTTTTCACTCGGCTTTCGAGAAGAGTTTTCAGGGTATGCAAACAAGCCGCCTCCTTTTCCTTTTCCCCCTTAATGTTTGTGCCTTGGCTACACTCCGTTTCGGCGTATTCGACGGACCGCAGCCGACGCAGCGAGTCATCGGAGCCAATCAGTGTCCGCTTGAGTGTCACGTGACCTTCGGGAGGAGCGATCCGCGGGGTGGCGCACTGTCACGCGGTACATTTAGAGAGCCCACAGATCGTAGAGATAGGGTCCATCTCAAAACACGGGGAGTGTTTGCAATTCAATGGCGGACGCCTTCGGCGGAGATTGGTCGCAAGTGTGCATGTGCCGCATTTTCGCGTTGTAAAGAGGAAAGCAGGCGGGAAGGCGGAGGCGCCCGCAGACGACCAACGCGGCCCAGGAACCACGTGACCCCGATCGAGCAGTTAGAAATTGTAATATTCACCTTCGCGGCGCTCCATTGTTTTGTGCTCGGTTTCTCGTTAAGTGCGACCGTATAGTTAGCGCAGTGATCCGATGGAGCCAATCAATAAACAGCGCCAAAAGTGCATCGTCATTGCGCTTGGTTGTCTTTCGCTATCGCCGACAGAACCTATCACGCAGAGAATATGGCGCGTGATCCTACGGTTTTTCTTTTGCGCGTAATTGGTCTAGCCGCCGGTGCTTGGAAAACAAAGACGGCGAGCGCTGGGACGACGCCCCCCTTTTGATTCGTGGACCGTTTTCCCACTTCCGCTAAGCTGTCCGCAACGAAGGGGCCGCTAGTGCGCCTGCGCACCGCCAGCCTTGACTGAAGAAACCCGGATGTCATGGCGGGCTGCAAAGAGCGTTGCGGGACGGCGGAAATCATCTGCGTAAACTCCCTAGCTGCGCTGGATCGTAGCGTTGGCTGCCGTCAGTGCTGGCTCTCACAGATTTTCGAACGTTATGTCATACGTTACGAAAGGTTACGCCGCCAGTCATCGGGACGTTTGCGCTTCATGTTAAGCGTGCCTAGCAGTTCGAGGAGGTAGCCTGGCTCGCGACACTCGAGACACGAATGTTTCGTTCACTTATTCGCCCCTTTTTTTGTTTGGCAACAAACTCAGTGGCGCCATCTATCCGGTAGCCCTGGCACACTTACGGTCCCGGTGTATTTTTAGCAATTTTTACGAATTATTCTTTCATCATGGCAGTAAATTATGTGTAAGAGTGGCATAGGCGAAAATGTTCCGAAATAGCTCGTAGATTTAATCTCGTAACTACTGCGAAACCCGCCGTTTAGTTGGGAACCGGAAGTGATTGAGGGCTATTTGCACACTGGCACCACCACGTTTCAACTCACGCGAGAAAGAGCGAATAGGTAACTTTGTGGGTTCGACACAGCGCACAAGCAACGAGGTAAGTAGACGGGTGTAGGGTGCCTCAATGTCCTTCTGTTTAGGGTGATGCCACCCTTTGTAGTACCAGATGCCGACAGCACGCGCTCACGGTCAAAATACAAAGAAATCGACGAAAACAAAATGTCGCCTTAGCACAGTCAGCGCCACAAGCGCGTGCAGGGACACGCTCTTTCACGCGCTTCTCAACAAAAAATAAAAATAAACGTGTGTGACAAAATGGCGAGATGCCACCACCCTAAGCAAAGCGCACATGAAGGCACCCTAGACGGGTGTTCACAGGACAAGCGCTTACTCTCAAGTTTTTTTTTATTGAAAAAAAGAAACACCGAAGTAAACAAAACCATTCCACACTATCATGCCCAATTCAGCACGTGTCGAGATAACATATCTCTTTGCTATGTGGAATGACCAATGTTTAGCTTACACATTGCCCAGACCCTTCTTTTTTGATCGTGTAGGCATAAAAAATTTCCTTAGTCATCTGATCTCCCTTCCAGCAATGTGGAAGTCGGGCTGCCATCCACAACCTGCTCAATAAAGTGGCAAATGCCTCCCCCTCCGTTGTCCACCGCAGACACCAGGCATGCTCACGCAATCCTTCGTCTATACATCGGCCCGTTTGGCCAACGTATACCTTGCCGCACGCCAGCGGAATCTTATACACTACCCCCATCGTACATTCCACATATTTGTTCCCATGTTTGACTCAGCATATGCGGTTGGATCCACTTTTGTTGGCAACTCTTGAGCGCAACTGAGCGAGTTTGCTAGGTGCAGAAAGCACCATAGGCACGTCGTATCTCTGCGCCACTTTTTTAGATTGCGGGATATTTGATGAAGGTATGGAAGACTCTCGGTCTCTTGTTCGTAACTTGCGTAACTTAATTCAATTCAATTCCCACTCCTGCCCGTTTCGATTTGGACGAGCGTCGTACCGGCGTGCGGTCGTGTAGCACTATAGTGCGTGGTGCACGTTAAAGGCACCCGGGCTAACGGTTGTACCTCACCGGCTAAATTGCTCATCTATATACATGCTGAGACACCAGACGCCCACTGAGGCAGACTAGCTTTCTAGCTTTCGGCTGTATAAAGGTACACGCAACAATTTTGTTCCCGACACCTGGTATGGGCACGGTGCGTGCGCAGAACCCAAATTGGCGCGAGGTCAGTCGACTGCGCATGCGCGGAGACGACAGCAGCGCCACCGCACTGGAGCGTCCGCAGCACAAAGGCGCCTCGCGTTGTGCCAGCGGGGAATCTGCAATTCAGATTTGCAGGGCCGTCGCTTGTGTAACTCGCCATTCTTTCGTCTTCCAACTTCTCCCGGCTTCTTGGGGGAAGGCGGGGGAGGCGCGGCCGCGTCCCTTTCTTAATCATTCCCTGGCGAATTTGGTCCCGACTTCCTTTGGGACACGCCGTTTCTTTGTCGTCCCCACCGAGCGTGCCTTCTTTTCGGGACAGAGATGGAGCGAAGAACCGAGGAGAGGGGAACAAGTGGGGAGAGGAGGAGATGCGGAAAAAGAGAGGGAGACTTTGAGAAAGAAAACTTGGCCGAGGGAAAGTGACGGTTTTCTTGCTCTAGGTGTGTTACAATGTTCGTCGCTACACAGGTTTGGCCCCCTCATTGTTAAAAAGACCACAAAAATATATTTGTTTCGGCTCTGCTTAAGTGTTGGTCAGAATAGCTTAACCACGTCTTTAAATAATGGAGCGAGCCTTGCCTTTTACGGGACAAGGGAATTGGATAAAACGAAAACGGTTCTTGCGTCCTCGACGGCTTCTTTTTACAGCGATCGCCGGTCGCGAGGTGGCGGTGCAAGAGCCTTCTTTTCCTTATTTTCTTGCTAGGTGGCGCTAACCGCCGCCCGACTTTTCAAGTTCTAGGGGTGTCCATTTATCTATCCTTTCCAAACCTACAGGAGCAGCATGATCGATCTCTTGTCGATGGACTATGGTTTCCGCCGGAAGTGGCACAGGATTAAGGATGTCGCAAACCTGTCAAGGTTCGAGTTCGACTTTCTCGAACTTTCAACGCCAAGTGCGGCAAGCATTCCGCTGAGGTTAGACCTTCGTGCTCATGCGCGAAAATGAGAAACCGAGATGACACCACCTGGCGGAGCAAAAGTGCGTTATTTGCTGGATCTATTGCTTCACTAGTTCGCATTCTTAACGAAAGCATTAAAAGCACCTATTTCTGCTTTTCTATCGCGTGAATATTGGTAATCGTTTCATAAAATATGAAATAAACTGCTTTGTTTTCCGAAAATGCGATTTGTGTAGAAGCCGGGAATCACTGTCCATAAGTCGAACTTCTGGGGATGGATTACGTACCTTTACGTCCGGAACCGGTGCTCCAAGGGGAACCAGGTGCTTGTCCCGGAGCGCGGCCGACGGCTACCAGCGAGAGCGGTCGCCGCGCCGGGTCCGCCAACGCCATGCCCACAACGATGATCCCGGTATCCAACAGCGTTTATTGGGAAACAGGGGTCCCCAGCAAGGTACTGCGGTCCATCGAGCCGTGGACACAGAGTGCCCGCAGCGCCCGCCGACCTGGGAGTCGTAGGGGTTTTGGGAGCGGAGTCATCGCCGGTGGGCCGATCTCACGCCGCCACCCGTCGTCGCTGGAGTTCGGGCCAGGGCTCTCGGCAGACGGGCGTCCGCTAGGAGGGGACGCCGACCGTCAGAGCCAGGGGAAACGCTAGCGTTGAGTCATCGCCGGTCGGACGAGCTGCTACGCCGCGACTCGACCCGTCGCCCGGAGTCCAGTCCAGCACCCCTCGACCAGACAGACGGCCGTCCACTCGGAGGAAGGCAGGCCCGACTCCGCCTCGCGATCTCGCTGGTCCCTCGAAAACGGGAGACGCGTGGACGAGTTTGGGAGAGTAAACCAGCATGGTGGTGTACTTTCTCCGACGCGACACGGAGCGACCAAGCTCGAAGTCAGACGACTCCGCCCGGAACGTCCGCGGCTTACGCCTTCTGGGGGGAGCGAAACCAGTGGCTCCCACAACCTTCGTCGAACTTTGCAAAAAGGTCGAAGGTTCGCCGACTTGGTCGAACCTCGGTTTCGACAAAGGCTCGCTACACAGGTGACTCGATTCAATTAGGGTCACAAAGCAAGCTAGGTATCCGAAAAACGGCACCCAAGTCAGCCATCTTGGCGCTTAAACTCATTGTTACCGGTTACCCGAAGCTGTATCTGAAATCGCAGGAAACGGTGTTTCGTCCTCCAGAAGTGTTATAGCGGTCCACGATTGAGGAAACTGTTATTGCCAGAGCTTCCTAACACGGTATACCTAAAGGTGCATTTCCGAATCGAAAGGATCGCCATATAGACCGCTTTTAAAAGTCCGCGCCATCGCCTGTCCGCCGAATTGCTTGATCACGTGCTTTTATAGCATGTATTAGACACGAGTGTTGCGACTACCTGTCGAAGCAACGGCGACCGCCAGTGTTTCTCGCTAGACCTTTGAAAATGGTCTATTGAACCCGCTCTGCACTATGCACCAAAATGGCGGCGCCCACGAGATAATCGGGGATCGGAGTGCCGATACTCTAAGCGTAACTTATTTAGTGATTCTGTACTCGTTGTCACATAAACAAAAAAGAAAGGAAAAGACGTTTTTTTGCATAATTTTCACAGTATTTGGTTGTCAGAGATAGAAGCGATGATTTTGGCTTCTGAAATGTGTACGTCTCGGTAAGATAGCAATAAGCTTATCTAAGACGCACCTACATATAACTTAATTCAACTAAAAAAATAAAAAATAAATGACTTTCCACAAAAAAAAAAGACTTTTTTTTTTTTTTTACGGTTTTTTAGGTGAGTAGGAGTATAGGGAGTATTCACTGGCGGCCATAGCTGTGTGCGCGAATGCTGAGCGCGTGCTGGCGGCCAGCTTCCACAGTTCTTTTGCAACGTGCATTTTACACCATCAAGATTGCCGATCTTAACAGGCTATTAATGTAAGCTCGTTCTGAGCATGCGCTCTAAACAGCACCCACAAATATGACGTCCAGTGAATACTCCCTATAGGGAGTATTCTAAACAGCACCCACATATATGACGTCCAGTGAATACTCCCTATAGGGAGTATTCTCTGGACGCCATATTCGTGGTTGCTGTTTAGAGCGCGTGCTCGGAACGAGCTCGCATCAATAGGCTGCTAAGACCGGCACTCTTCATGGTGCGGAATGCACGTTGCAGAAGAACTGTGGAAGCTCGCCACCAGCACGCGCTCAGAATTCGCGCACACAGCTATGGCCGCCAACGAATACTCTCTATAGATACAATAAGGCCATTTAACTTTGACCGCGTGACTTCATCTACACTCTAAGTGAAAACGGCGAGGCGTGTCTTTCGAACGCCCGGTCGCCGGCACGTTCTGTATGCATGGCTTCCACCGTGCTTTTTCTGTGCGCATGCGCTGGAGGGGGAACGACTGTACGCAGTTTTATTTCCACGAGAGCGCGTGCAAAACAGGCGCTAAATCCAGATCCGGGCTCGAGCCAGCCGCTTTGACGGCGTTGTACGTTGAGTACGAGACGAAGCACAGGGAGCGCTCGTTTGGCCCACCCTTTTGTGTCTGAGCGCCGAACCGCGGAACGGGGGAGGCACCTCGTGCGGGAGAGCATCGAAGGTCCTCGAGCACGCATCCTCAGGGTACACAACCTGTCAGCGAGCGCCTTTATAGCTGATTCATTTCGTTCTTTGACAACCCCCCCCCCCCCCCCCCGGCCCCCCCTCCCCCCCCCCCCCCCCCCGGCCCCCCCTCCCCCCCCCCCCCCCCCCAAAAAAAAAGCCCTTTTTGAAAACGAACGGCAGATGAGGGAGCACACGTAGAGGGGGGGGGGGGGGGGGGGGGGGGGGAGCCAGATAGGTTTGATCTCCCTCCGACTGGAAGACGAGTGCCGAGAGCGATAAATACGGACCCCGAATTAGCGTAATTATACTGCGCGCGACGAGCGGGCCCTCGGGTTGGGGAGAGGAAGAAAAGGGAAGCGGATCTGCTCTCTTTGAAACCTGCGTCGTTCCGGCAAACAGCGGCCGTGCGTGCTCGAGGTCTGCGTTCCTGTTGCGCCCTTTGCCCAAGGACCGCGCATGGCGGCAGCGGGATACGATTGGCCATTCGATGAGCACGCGCGCGGATTCCTGCCTCGGTCCTTTGAGTGTTCGAACGTGAGTTAAGCTTGTGGGGATTTAGGGCCTCTTTGCCCGATTCGGATTCATTTGGAACTCGGCCCTTTGTGAGGCGCTACGAGGTACTAAAAGTTGTCCGGCAAGACTAATTGCTGCTTTGTATCTGTTATAAAAAAAGAAACATAATGGCATATTTCGCTCATTTTTATGTTACATATTTATTGAAAAAAAAAATTGGTACATATTTGTGCCACTAACCGTTTATGTGGTTCATGAACGTGGCCTTATTCGTGAAAAAGGTACATATTTCAAGTTCAACAGTGTCATAAATGAACGTTTGTGGATCCAACAATAAATGTTGGATGCACAAACGTGTAAAAACCGAAGCTTGTATGTCATTGCGGAACGGCAAAATAAATCGTCCTGCCAAGCAGAAAAGTTCGGGCTGGATGTCAGAAAAAGCAACAAAAACTAAAACCTGCAATAAATCTACCACCCATCGAAACCGTATATATATATACATATATATAACACGGGCACTTCACACCATCGTACGTGGTCTCCGAGAAGGATATGAACGAATATGTGCAGATGAATGAACCGTACTTAATCCAATGAATCAAAGAATCAAAGTTTCCAGGAACCCGCCGAAAGCCAAAAATCCTGGCTCCGCCAATTTTTGGCTTTCGGCGGGTTCCTGGAAACTTTGATTCTTTGATTCATTGGATTAAGTACGGTTCATTCATCTGCACATATTCGTTCATATCCTTCTCGGAGACCACGTACGATGGTGTGAAGTGCCCGTGTTGTATACTCAATAACGTGGCTCTTGATTCTCGCAGATGATGATGATACCGTGTCTCTAAAAAGCTCATAAACAAAGAATACTACATGTACACGGGGCGAGACAAACAGTGGGAGGATTTCTGGAGCACAAACGAGCCCGTACCACGTGACACTAAGCGTCGTACCGCGTTCCACGCGGCGGCGTGAGTTTCCAGAACACCTCCGATTGGATACATTTCGTTTCTTGTGCATTAATAAGACAGGTAGGAAACGCCAGAAAGCTAAGGTGGAGTGGTGTAGTGGTTAGCACACCCGACCGGACATTGGGAGGCCCAGAGTTCAAATCCTGGCTCCGCCAATTTTTGGCTTTCGGCGGGTTCCTGGAAACTTTGATTCTTTGATTCATTGGATTAAGTACGGTTCATTCATCTGCACATATTCGTTCATATATATATATATATATATATATATATATGAACGAATATATATATATGAATATATGAACGTTCATATATATATATATATATATATATATATATATTCTGGGAAGCTTGCCACAACTTCTACGAGACGGCACCAGACTTCAAAGCGCTACAATATTGTGCTATTGCCGCGCGACACGGTTACCTGAAGACAGGTTTGCAAGTGGTGCGTACGCTGTCCTACAAAGTGTTACAGAAACGAAAATCAAAATATACGGAAACCTTTCCGAAATGGGTGAAATATTATCTATGATACTCGTAAATGACAATCGCGCGCGTTTATTTTGAGCGGATGGTTATTTTTTTTTTTCGTTTCAAGCGTTCGATTCTAGCGAGCGCTTCGAAAAAATCAGCCATCGAGGAATGAGGTGCGTCATGAAAACTCCGTCGCGATTGTGACGTCAGGCTCCTCATCACAGCTAAATGGTGGTGTGATTATGAGCTCTGCCAGGGCGGTGGCTTTTGCATGTTCCAATCTCGAGTTCTGGAATGGCGCAGGAGAACTGCACAGCTGCACGACGACCGTCGAGACTGGTCTTAATGTATATTCATTTCGGCCCTCGCAGTCCTCGGTGCGTTCATTCATGATCTATGAACTCGACAGGAGGGGGATTTCGACTACCAAGGTGACTCGGAAGATGTCAGCGAGGACGAGTTGACACGCTCGCACATGGTGACGGACAAGCGATTCTGCAGCTAGAACCGTACGAACCGTCCGACAGACCGACCGTCCGTTCGACAAAATCTGAAGGGGGGGTCGGGGTCGCCGAGAAATGCCTCGCATTTAATAATGATTGGCCAACTTGGAGGTTGGCGCTATTAGGTGTTTTATTAACGGCGTGCTCACTTACCAGTCTGCTTCGCTTTTCGTGAGGTTCGCTGAGCTTTTCTGCATTTCTTGGAAAAATTTAGTTGGCACAACATCTGATAGCAACCGAATGTTCTTGGAGGAAGAGCCAGACTCCTACACGGACAGTGGGTCGCCTTTCATTGTCCTCATCGCGAAAATGGTCACCGTGCAGGCGATCGGTTTTCACCGGCGACGCCCGACACACGACGGACGAGCGGGACGATCCACATGCTTCGGAATGTCTCATCGTTCGGAAACCCGTGGGTCGGCGTCTCGCAGTTCGGCACGCTGTTGCCGCGCAATAGCGCGGCATCCTGCACGCAAACCTGATGAATAAACTCAGAAACAACTCGGCGGTACCAAAACAATGGCGCGTCGTGCGAAGATTGCGTTCACGGCTAGAGTGTCTTAATGAGTAGTGTGTACTGCCGAGAGTAATGCCACTGCGGGACCAGCAACACGTTATGATGCACCAACAAAGCTTCACCCCCCCCCCCCCCCCCCCCAAATTCCTAGAGGCCAGTGGGAAGTCCTTTTATTCATTTTAAAATTACCTTTTCTTGCGTTTACAAACGAAATTCTGACGTTGCTCAGGTGCTGATGCGACGTGGTATACACCTAAGCAATAAAAGGAGCCCTAGAATTTCGTTTCCGTATTTTTTTAATCTGGCCAAAAGAAGCCTATAGGCTGATTTAGTTTCATAGCTCCTAATTAAGCTTACGGTCACCTCAGTTTACCGTCACCGGGTAAGTCACCGAGGGACTTACCGTACAAAAAGTCGCGTGACTTTTTATACGAACACGGGATTGGGAAGGACAGCCGGTAGTTTAAGCGCGAAAGGATCATCGTGACTACTATACAAAAGCGTCCCGAATCAATGTTTCTGCGTGTACGTCTGTCTGTCCCGGCGTGTCTGTATGATCGGTCTCTGTTTCTTTGTTTCTTTTTCCTCATCAAAGGAAGGGATGGTAGATGATGACGTTCCCGGGGTCAGCGATGTTAGCGCTTGATTATCCTCGATTTTTGGCCTCGGATCGTTCCAACCCCGCCGACAACGGGGAAAAAAAATGAAAGAAACTTAGAACTACGTTAATTTTCTTCTTAAAAAAAGAAAAAAAAAAAAAAGAAAGTTGCTGGTACCCTTTTGGGAAGACGACCGACGAGGAAAAGGGTATGTTTTGAAAAGAGCGGAGTGAAAACTTCGATAGATGACGTTGTCGGACACGCCCCCTAACCCTTTTCCTCCTCCTCCTCCTCCTTTGTGTTCTCCTGCCGTTTGATTATCTTTTCTCGCGCCATCGCTTTTCCTTTGTGTTCGTTTATGTCTCGCTTTGGATGATGGAAAGAAGAAAAAGGGAAGTCGTAACGGCGTGCTTGCTTTTATTGACGTGTGTGGAAACTTTAGGAAGAAGTGGAGAGATCAGCTTACACTCTACGCGAGTGACAAAAGTGTCTTCCGATGGTTAGCCTGCGGATTGACGTAATTTTCGATCGACATTCGTGTTTTGTGTGTGAGTGTGTGTGTGTGTGTGTGTGTTAGGAGGGGGGGGGGGGGGGTTAGTCTGTTTGACTCTCGGAATTAAATTTTCGTGTAAAGCCCTGTTTGAACAACATATACACCATAGCTCTACCTCAACGCTATTATTCAGCTTTGGAAATAGCGCCGACTTTGCTGATGCAGCGTTGATGCAGCTCCTTATTAGTGATAGATTAATCATACGGTGCAGCATCAGTACTAATACCCGTGCCACACGGGCAACTCGAATGCCATTTACAACGAATGACATTCGCGTGATGAACGAATCGGCTCGCGATATGTCGCGCGTGCAACGCCCCACGCTCGGAGTGTCGCGCGCTGATTGGCTGATCGTTTAAATGTCATTCGTTGTAAATGGCATTCGAGTTGCCCGTGTGGCACGGGTATAAGTTACGTTCAAGTCAGCCCTGTTTCCAGTGTTAACTTGACGCTCAAGGTATGTATGAACCGACCTCAATGCTGAGCTCCGATGTACAATTGGCAACGTTTTCCACGCTAACTTTATCATGTTTGGAACACCTGCATATGACGGCACATCGGACACCGTTCAAAACGTTCCTCCTCGCCGGCGCAAGCGCTTAAAAATGGCGTCAAATACTTTAGGGGAACACAGGTCACTCTCCTCATTTGCATTAGGCGGAACGACGGCCGCGCCATAAACCACCCCTGGTGGACTGGTTTATTTGGCGACGCTTCTCTCCCCCACCTCTCGCCGCCAGAGCGCGTGAAGGAGCTAAAGCCGTAGCGCTCCGGGTCGTGACGTCACAATGGCCGGAGAAGGGAGGCCACGTCGAGAAAAGGCCGTCGTCTGCTCACTTATATCACGTGGTTTGTTCGTGCGCATTTATCCGACGTTAATATACGCTTTAAGTGCGCAGTCTTGTATAATTTATTAGATATAAATAATATAGATGTAATACACAACACGTGTACAAAGTTGAAACTACCAAATTTAAATATATGATAATCCCGTAACCGCGGGACCACAGTGCAGTCCCGCAGCTCCCCAGACGTTTTGAATGAGCCGGCTCTGGTGCGACATTTTCTTCCCTATTACGGGCTCCGATTCTGGTAAATTTACGTTCTGTGTGAGCTGCTGACTGTCTCAGGGGGAGTGCCGAGACATTTAAGAAGAGAGGGGAACCGAAAGAAATCCAGTCACCTCCGCAGGGAGTTCACACAAGCAAGAGATGGGTCGACGATGTTTACCCTTTTGTTATTTTCGTCCCACGCTTTGCCGCTGTTCTCGTATGCGGTTCTTTTGTGTTCTCTTGTTAATACGGCATTTATGTGGATTCGCGGAGCAAGTCCTGCTATAGTGTGAGTGACATGTGTGACAACTAATCAATTTTTTTCTAGCCCCGTTGCTAAGTGCAGCTTTCATTTTAGCTAATACGACAGGCTTATGTGACTAAACCGCGTTGCTACGAAGGTCGATCCACGCGCGTTGCCTTCGCTTCGACGCGCGGCCCCCATGGCCTTCGTTTGCGACGCCACGAGAAGAGCGCTACGGCCTTAGCTTCTATACTCGGGGAGTGCGTTTCTTGGCAATGTAGTCAAAGGTGCGGCCAGGCGTGCCTTCTCCCTTTTTGAGCGCAGACGTCGGAACGCGGTGCGGTTGACGGGGTCGCTGACGCGGAGACGGTGCCGCCGCCGTCGTCACGCCTGTTTCCGCACATCTTCGTTGTCGACTTTTTCCATGCATTCTCGGGTATAGTGTCCTGTAATCCCCTAGTATAGTATTTAGTGGCGTCGTGCAGCCAAAGAGAGAGAGAAGAGATACTGGGAGAAGGAGTGGGAAGCGCGCCGGCCAATCACGGCGTCATTAGAGCTCACGTGATGTCGTGATTGACCGGTCCATTCGCTCAATAATGGCGTCGTGTAGCCAGGGGAGGGGGGCTGTGAGAATGGGAAGGGCGTTACTTTTTCGCGTCCAGGGGCTTTAGTTTGGTCGCCTGTTTACCGGAGTTCCCGAATCATTCGGAGAGTGCAACTGAATTTTCCGTTCCCCGTTCTTTCCGGACAAGCCGTCCACCCGATGCCTCGCTGACGGAGACGTAGTGCGTGCATTGCAAAAAAACAGAAAGTAGTTTTTTGCTTTTTCTACGATTCTAGAGCAAGCTTCTCTTGTCTTTGGTGGTGTTGCGTGCCGTCGCGTTTTCGAGCTATCGGACCAATCACTGTTCGCTCGAATAAATCGTGACGGGCCGGAGTTGGTTTTGGTCGTTGCGGTACTTCGAAAATGATCGATTGGCCCTTCTCCTAGCAAAGTGGTAATTTTTTTTTTTGTATTTGTGTTTTCTAGGGTGATGATGTGCACGACGTGATAGATTCTCCACGCGAATCTCTATAGCTTTTGCAAATAACTTTGTGCGTGTCATCTTCGAACGTTTTCGATTTAGCACGCACTTGGATGTAACGAAAAAAGAAGTAGTAATTGTATTTTGATTTATCGATCAAACCGAGATATACAGAATTGCGTTTTATTAGGAACGCGGCGGACGCTATACTCCAGTCTCCTCAGCCATCCGGGTATACTCCGTTTCACGAGAACTTGGCGAACTGTGGAGGCTAGGGCCCCGCAACCCAATCAGAGCGTCGGAGCGAGGCACGTGACCCGACATCAAGGGAGCATTTATGCCACCACGCCAAATGCGCGGCGGAAGGCCCGGAGAAACAGGCTGTCGTCTGCTAGCCAAGAGTCTTATGCTCCGAATCCAAAAAACTTCGGATGAACGTCCACCTCAGCAACATTTCCGTCCGCTGGAATAGCGGGCACTTCGGAAACAGTTCATGCGACAACCATGTGCTCAATTTAGCCGCGAATCTGCGACGGGTGCTAATGCCAGGGCACAGTGCGATGTTTTGAGCGGAAACGGTCGATTACATGGCTGCGATCGCCGGTGATCGCGAATGGCCGCGGCGCTACATGGAGAAACAAATCGGGAGCGTATACGGATGTGGCGTCACTTTTTTGGTTTAAATATAATTGAAACTCATAAATTTGTGATTCTTTATTCTTCATATCTTCTCGTTAGTCTGGAACTACTTTTTGTCGCGGACGGCGCAGTTGCTGTGGCGGTAACAAGGCCCCCGTGGCCTCGACCATGGAGTGTTATCACGTGCCTTCCTCCGGCGCTCTTATTGGGTCGAGGGGGCCGCAGCCTCCGCCACGTTCTCCTTTTCTAGCTTATCTTGTTTTTGAGGTTTTCGCAGCTAGCGAATTCTTCTCGAAGCGTCTCGAAGTCTTCCCTTCTTCTACAATTTTTTTTTTTTTTTTTTTACATTTGCGTTTTGGGGCTGGTGCATCTCGCAGCGAAGGTGTTTGGCAATTGGCCAGCTCTCCTCGGCCGTGGCTTGCCGTGGCAAGCTTCACTTTTCAAGGTTATATGAAAGTTAGTTCCAATAAGAATGCAATTCCGCATTAAAATGTCTTCTCCGAGAAAGACGGTAAACGAACATCGAGTTGGCTCTGCGGCCGGCCTCTGTGGGTACGCCCCTGTAAAGCGTGCTGCCTCACGCGTACACTGTTCATACGGGGAAGCATAAATCAGGAGCTACACCTCTTGAAACATTATTTAGGTTAGTTGTAACGGACTTTTTCTTCATGTTTGCCTTAGTCAACATTACAGGAAGGGTGTAGGACATACACAAAGGGGTTAGAGGTTAGTTGTAGCGAAATTTAACTTTAAAAAATAACGAAGTGATTAAATAATGCAATTAGACCAATAAACTGTCCAGCGCCTTCTTCGATAAACCTGTCAACGAAGAAATCAATGCCCGAAGAAAATAATAAGTCTTGTTTGAAGATGTAAGGTGTTATGAATAATCTGTAAAAGTGGTGGGGTTGGGGTTGATGACCTTGTGCTGACGTCTAAGCACGAAATAAAGACGTATTAAGCTTGCTACAGAGTGCATCATTGTTGCAGCCAGCTTCGCAAAACAAGCTAAAGCGAACCATCTCATCACATAAAAAAGTCGAATAAACACGCTCTCTTCACAAGTTCAAAAAAAAGAAAGAAACTTGCTATTTATTGCTTATATATATTGTAGTAGACATTGGCCACTCAGATGCGCCATATTAAAGTTTCAAATTATTATCTATTTTATTTCATTATACTATCAGTCTTTCATGCAAGTACGAGGAGCCCCTCAGCCTCCAAAGCCTAAAATGATTGCACGTCCGCTACCCGTCCGTCGCTATTTTGTTTTCTTTCCTAGGGCGCGTATAAATATCAATCAGTTCATTAGTGGAAGCGGTCACTTTTTGTTTCGTCACCGCTTCGCCCCGTCGTTTGCACAAAGACATACGATAGGCTATTTGTTCCTTGTGTCGCCATTTATCAACTTCCGACAGCGAGGATTCGCGGGGACCGGATAGTTCGCCAAAAACTAAAACGGGGGAAGATTTTCCGAAAAATAATTTACGTTAATCGATAGTCCGATTCGGGTTCGCCGCTGCTTGCAGTCCGCACTTCATTACGCGTCTGCAGTCGTTCCGATTTGTCCAATCACTACGCGGAAGTGGTAACAGCCAAATCCAAACAAAGTCCCCCGGTCGCACGTCCGCCGGCGGACGTTCTCGTTTTTCCCTTTCCTGTTTTGTTTCTTCCAGTCACGATGTCCCCAGACACCAATCATCGACGCAGCAAAGGCAAACACAGGACGAGTGTTTGCCATCGCTCCGAGTCGGTATCTGTATAACGCCTCAAACAAAAGAGAAGATGGGAGTGAACGCTAGCGCACACACCCGGACGGCGCGCAACACACATATACTAACATATACTTACCCTAGCAAAAGCACATCCATCCATAATGGACCGACCCATTGTTTCCAAAACCAAAGTTTGCGGCGCCTTCCCGCCCTCCCGCTGTTCGCACCACAATCAGTCGAGCCAGCGGCAAGAGCAGCGTGACGCGGCGGGGCGTGCTGGTATGGAGTCATCGCTACGTGCTCCATTTCACCGTGACTCGGAGAGTGGCTGAAGCTAAGACTGCCAGCGGGCCAGTCAGAGCGTCGAACGGCGCATCGTCGGAGTGTACTCCTCCGGCGGAGAGCTGTCACGTGACTCGCGATGCGTTGCTCCGATTGGCTCGAGGGGGGTTCGTAGCGTTCGATGTTTGCCGAGTCGTGCTGGAAGCGGAACGTGGTTCCCGGAGGGTTCGATCGCATTAGCCCTTCCGCATCCCCAAATCTCGTTCGCTTCCAAGTTTTGTGGCGGCGTTCCGCTCCGAAACGCGGGAAAGCCTCGTTCATCATCCGGATCCCGAGGCCTCTTCTTCGCCCCTTCTGCCCCTCCTTTCTGAGCAGGACGGGCGCCGGGGCTACCACGAATGAACGACGGCGTATCGCTACGCCGGCGGAGGATCGCTACGCCGACGGAGGACAACTTGGTCGTCTCGGTGGTGTCTGTCGTTTGCGTCGGGGAAAACAGAAAGACGATTATGAGAACGCACGGAGACCGTGTGTGGGCAATGGAAGTGCACCTCCGCGGGAGCACGAAGCGACTAGGAACGGACGTGGCCGATACAGTTGGAGAATTCGGGATTTATTAACGGAGCATAGCGCATACGAGTGAGAATCGACGGGATTAATTTCCCACGTGTAATTCCAAGAACGAGAGTGAATATTTTATCGAACATATATCAAAGCCCACTGTCCCTTCGTAAATTCTGTAAATTGCCTTTGTGGATGCATGTCTTCAAGACACGTGGTTGCAACACAATTCATAAAAGCAATACGTATATATCAGTGATGTGATTGCTGCGCCAAACTGCGCCAAGGGGCTGGCCCTGCTACATCCTGCTACATTTGGCCAAGATATGGGTGATCTGCGCCAAGCCTGCGCCAAAGGACCAATTTTGGTCGCCTTTCTAAACCGATACTAAACTAAGTACCATAATTGAGCACGCGGTGAGCTAGGTGGCGTAAGCGGCCGCCCGACAGAAAGTACCTTGCGTCAATAGTTCATCCGGTCTTGCATGGTTTTCCCGTCATGTCTCGTTCCGCGTCCTCATCTCGCGTTTTTAAATTTTTTATTCGTTTTTTTTAACGATATACGCGGACGTGTGCGGCGCTCCGACGCGAACGTGCCGGGGTACCAGCCATGTCGTCATGCTATGAAACGAAACCACGTGTTTGCGAGGCGGGAGTTCCTTTGTGAGCTGAAGCACTCGCTCTTGAAAGCAACGGCCGTGGGAAAACTATATTTGATCCCTGCCTGCCAGTCATCGTGGTCGCGCGGCGTCGGGTGTTGCCGTCCCCACGTCGCTGCAGATATGGCGCTTTCTAAAATGAAACTAAATACCGCCGCATGTTCATCAACATTCCTGCTCTTGTTTAATGCTCTACTACAAAAATCC
Organism: Ixodes scapularis; assembly: GCF_016920785.2. NCBI lineage: Eukaryota > Metazoa > Arthropoda > Arachnida > Ixodida > Ixodidae > Ixodes > Ixodes scapularis. The sequence continues at coordinate 93,190,630 of NW_024609846.1, forward strand.
CTCTTTAGCTCAAAGACTTTTGTGGCGAAGTATTGATTACCTAGGTTTTTCTCGGTGAGCTTTCTTTCGGGTGGGACCCCAATACGTGAAAAATCGGCCTCGAAGGAAAGTTGGTGAAGGGAAGTGAGCCAAAGAAAAGAAGGCAATGTCTGCACGCTGAACCAGCACAGCGCGCTTGTTTGTCTCGAGTTCAGTCGTTGCACAAAGTGCTCCCAGAACTTTTTGACCCTGGCTCGTGTCATGCATCGATGTGCTCAGGTTCTTCTCTCTTTTTTTTTTCTTTGTGTTTAGCTTGTATTTCGCCTGCCGGCTGGCAAGCATGTGCCGCTGGACTGTTTTTTGTCGTATGCTGAACAGTTACGTTTTGCATCCAGTGTTGGGAAGCAGTTGGCGACGGAGCGGACTGGCATTGTTTCCATCGAACGGCCATCTCCGCTCGTGCGACAATTTCGCATTGCGCTGCAGTAGTTACGTCACGTGTTTCATCGGTTGGAGACTGCTTTTATATATTTTACCCCTAGTCAACCTAATGCTGTGCTATTTATACTGAGCGTGTCATTTTCAAATAAATTTCAATATGTGCACTTTGGTTCTTATTTACCTATAGCGGGTATTGCAAAATGTGTCATGTCATTGGCATTTCAATTACGTGTTGAAAGACTCCCAGGTGGTCTAACTTGACTATGATTTGTTTATGCCGGCAAGCAAAGTGTCCTTAGTTTGTCCAGCACTTGAAACAATTTTTTTTTTCTAAGAATATCTGCTCCAAAAGCCACATTTGCTGCTCCAAAACACTGTTTTGGTTGCTCCAAAGTCCACATTTGCTGCTCCAAAACACCGTTTTGGCTGCTCCGAAAAGTGCTCCAAAATGGCTTGCGCCAATCACATCACTGATATATATATAAAAAGTTATTTACATGTTTTAATTATAATTCATCAGGATAGTTATGCCCCCATGTAATATCCGCAGAGTAAGATAAACACACAGTGTAAAGGATATTTACGTAGAAAAGCCCCCTTTTTTTCCTCTCTATATATATATATTATCACAATTAAACACATTAAAAAGAAACACTGAACAGATTTTGGTGTCTGCCAAAAAGAGGCGCTTTTTTTTTCTCTTTGCGGGTAGAGCCCCCGTGACTTCATTTATCTTGATGCCAAAAGAGAAGAACGAGTTTCAGACACTCAGTTCCTTCTAGGCCTTCTATTGAAATCTGTCAAATGCTTCATTTGGATTTGATGGTGGTTCGGGTAAAGCCGAACTTCTAACAGAAAAACCATTACTGAAACGACCGTGACGTATTGAAGCGCAGGCTGCCTGTGGTGATGTCTTATGTGAAACATTTATTAATCTTATTAATGTTACAAGCTTCTTCTTTATTTTATTTTTTATCTTCTCAGGGTGTAGCCGGTTCTCAAAAAGCGCGACGCGCAGTTAGTAACACGTGACACGGGGAACGAATCGTGCCTCATTTATATCTAAAGGACGCGAATAAAACGACGGAGTAAAAGAGAAATAATTGGAACAGACTTGGAAACTCTTCTTAAAGTGTAATAGAGTTATTGAAATTTACGAGCTTATGGGGAGAGATTGAAAGAGAGCGAGAGAGGGGAAAAAAATAAGATTGCGCTTATTTCACGCTCGCAATAATCGTGCCGATTTTATTTATGCATCTCGCTTCATTCATTTTGTATGCTTTCCATAGCTCCGCTTTTTGGCACGTCGGTATTTCGCGAGGAAAAATGAGATTCGAATCTCGTTTCGGCACGGCGTATTCTTCATGCGCCTGCGGTTGTTTCTGCGCTGGTGGCGCGGGGCAGATGCCCTGTCTTGCTAGCAGAATGGGGATTAATGAACATCGGAAAAAAGATTAGTCCCCACTTTTTTTTTTTTTTTTTTGTAGGCTTTTGAGTGGGTGGGTGGGGCGCGTGGTTGGCGGAAAATAATGCGACGGTACTGAAACGAACGTGACCTTGGTTTTTCTTCGGCGCGGTTTCCACACCATTGCGAGGTGTCGTGTGGGAAAGCATTCTTCGCAGGGGCGTCGTTGATCTTCCCGGCTGGAACTTTTAAAGGCTCAGAGACAAACTTTGCGGTAGCATTTTTGTTTACTCTACATAATGTGTGGGGCATGAGTAATTACAGAAATCCTGCGGTGTAAATGATGTCGAATCGCGGTAAATAATTTATTATAGCGTCCTTTTTACTTTGTGGATTTGGTTGCGATTGCTGGGACGCGTGGGATGCGTATTCGGAAAAGCCTCTGGTCGGCGCGTCTTGAATGAACGTCATATCACCTATTCATGGGTGGGGAGGACGGTGGTCCGTGGCTTAGGTTTAACTCTCCTTAAGGAAACACTGACAACCCCCAAAGAGTTTTTTTCCTTTTTCTTTTTTTGCCAGGTAATTTAGTATGGTGTCAGAAGGCTACCCAATAAATGTTTTGCTAGGTCGTAACGTTAATATTTAATAAAGTAAAAAAACGGAAACTGCTCGAAATTCAAACCGAAAAGGAACGGAGGAGGACAAGAAATGTGAAGGAGGAGAAAGTTACCGGAAGTCACGTGGCTATGCAACTTTTCTTTTTTTTCAGTTAACGTATTTGCAGTTTTTAAGAGGCTACAAAAAATGGGTATCATATTTTCTGTCTGTCGTTAGTATTGAGTGTTTGCCTTCGATGACCCACGACTTGCATTATCTTTGGTGTTTGTGTTTAAACCATAGAAAACGGCACGTGACCAAGGAGAAGAGAGTGAGCGCGACTGAAACCGGCCAGTTCTCGATCGGGTGTCTTCGGGCGGAAAGAAGACGAATTTCGAGCCTTAAATTGTGTTTTGCGTAGTTGGACTCTCATATGTCATGTACAAGTAAAAACATTGGCGAACATAAATACCCTGGAGTGCCCCTTTAAAGGGAAGCTACGGAGGTTCTTGGAAAAAATGAGTTAGAAGTGAATTCTGGTGTATTTTCACCCCGTGAACCCGAACACCCAAACCATTTCCTGCGCAAGTATTGTTGAACCCGAGAAAACGCGAAAGACAGTCGCTGTACGTGACCTCTTCGACGGATCTTTTGGCCGCCCAAGGCTAGGGAGGCGGGGCTTCAGCCCTCTTTTGAAATTTCTCTTATGGCTTTCCGGCGCGTCGCATTGAAACATAATTGGGATATCTGTTATTCTAAAGGCCAAATGAACGCAATACAAGTTTTTTTTTTTTTTTTCAAATGGAGAACTGCCCTATCTTTAACGATTCGCGCGCTAGCCTTAAGCCGGCTCCAAATTTGCTTACGCTTATTGGGTAAGAAATTCTGGGAGCTGACTAAAGATTGGTTAATCGCTGATGCGTGTTTACCAATCTTTGGCTTGGCTTGGTCCTCTTTTCGTTTATGTGCTCTTGGCCGTAAAGCAGGCTATGTGACGTCCCCAATCAGAGTGCCGAAATAGGCTCATTGACTTAACTTGACAAGCTTTTCTGAATACGCCGTCAGGATCTAGGGATGATGTCGCATACTGGGGTCACGGGCACTTTAAGAGACGAACAGCGAATCCCGATCGCGCGTTTATAAAATGCAGAAGGTATAGATGCATTGTCAACGGCACGCGCGCTGAATCGGCTGATTTTTAAAGGTTACGCCACTCCGCATAAGGATGCATGAAGCCGCGGTCGCATTGCACAGAGAAGAGTCTGCGGACTCTGAGGCGTGTTTCTTCCCTGTATGGCGGTCACATCGGCCATACAAAGCACTGCCTGCAGAAATGTTATGACGGCTTCGAAGAGGCAACGGGCTCGCCGCTTCGATTGCGCCGATCATTTTTCGACGCTAATAATCCGGGTACGCGCGCTGAAGTTGGGGCCCAGCGCCGGGACTCGAACCTCTCTGCGCTGTTCCGGAGCGGTTCACTTGTCTGCGCGCATGTCGCACATGTGAGCGTTGACAGTGGAACATAGGGAGGCTCAAGTGAGGGTGGGTGCAACTGCTAGATCGGCGATCACGGGACATGGACGCCATTTAATTGCTAAATTTTGCTGGGACTCTATGGGGCAAAGGGTCGTTTTCTTTCCTAACTCGGGTCATAAGAGCCCATTAAGATACTTGAATAATTTAGACAAGGTATACACGCTTTGCAGCAGTTATGCATGGACGCCGCCATAACTGACCTTCAGTTTTTGTTTCCTCTTATTTCGTTTATTTCACTTCATCTTTACCAGAGCAGGCTAGGTTATTGCCACATTAGATTCAACTGTGTCCTTTTCTAAAGCATCGGCCTTTGTAGAGGGTCGTCAACTACAGTTTCAGTTGCTCGGCATCTTGGTAAGACAAGAGAAGGTCAGCAATGGCGGCTGTAATTTGGCGCGTGTGTAAAGCGTCTATAAATGATAATTACTTTTTCATAGCCTCCAGTTTTGTTGCGATAGGTTAAGTATTTTTTTAACGCTAAAAATGGTAAATTCCGCCATCTTGGACGTTGCTGCTTGTCTGGCAACTTTGCTTTCTCCGCTCGACGTTTGCAATTCTCGGAGCGAGAAGGAAGCGAGAGAGGCTGCGCCGAGGCGCTCGTTGCTTGCAATGGGAGGCGAGAGGAGAAAGGGCGCATAGCGCACATGAAGGCTCCCTAGAGTAACAGAGTTGCAACAGAGCGGGCGCCTGCTCTCGTGCAGGCAACACTGGCGCATATCCTTTCTCGAATCTTCTCCCTCAGGCGCCGCCATTAAATTGCAAACGCTCTCCAGGTTTTGAGTTGCGCCCACCCGCACTAGAGCCTTTCTAGTGGAACACGTCGGCGCCAGCGCCCCACTGCGGACTTCAATGGGGGTACGGTCTCTGGAACAGGTTCTCCGACTCGCGTGTTCAGTGTTCTATTCCTCCCGTGTGTCGAAACTGGTCCCGAACGACGTCAGAAATGCCGGCGTGTCACGCTGTCTGATGTCGCGATTTTGGTGGTAAATCGTGGAAGTTCCGGCAGAAAGGAGCAAACGCGAGTGTCGCTGTCGTCACGGCGTCCCAACTTTTTGCTGCCGAAGCTTCCGTGAACTGTTAAGCAGCACGGCGACCTGCAGCGGAACGGGCGTCTGCCACTTACATCACCGATGCTGGGACACCGCCAGGATCGCGGCCGGCGACAGCATGACACTTCTATGACGTCATCAGGCGGAAATCGAGGAGCCACTTTTTTGGATGACGGTAACCAGACTAGTCGGAGACTCGTTCCAGGCACCGTAAGCGTCGGTTACCGGTACCGTGTACGGGGAATCGTTGGTCGCAGCTAGCGTTTTCAGTCGCCCGAGCTGCCTCTCGCACGACCAAGTGTTAGGCGCGTGCTGGGTTCTGGACTTGGAAACATTGGAATCGTACACGTAGAGCCACTACTTCAGTTACGCTTCCGAGTAACCACAATTCGTTCGGTCGTCTTGTGCTTGAAATCGCCGTTGCCAGTTGCCCGAAGCTTCGTGTGAAATCGCAGGAAACACTTCTGGTCCTCTGAAAATGTTCCAACGGTCGGCGTCAGGGCAAAGCGCTATCACCCGAGCTTCCCGACACTGTGTCCCATTTTTTTAATCGTAGCCATCGACAATTGCACCCGTACTGCATTAAGAAACAAAATGGCGACGCCCACGAAATAATATGACAACGGAGTGCCAATTCTCTAAGCGTTGCTTATCTATAGTGGCTCTAGCCTATGCTACCGCTTTGACGCCATATTATACTGCCCAAAGTTATATCGATTCCCTCAAAGGGGCACTGCAATCGTATTTAAGCGTCTACCTGTTTTGCGGTTTCCACGTCTCTTGGCGTTCGGGCAAGCCAGCGGGCACGGAGAGAGTAACTAAATATCAGTGCGTCATACTTTAAAGGGTAACTGCAAAGAAAAAAAAGTTTTTTTTTAAACAGCCTAATTGGGACAAGCATGTCACAAAACAAATGTTCCGCGAAAAAAATGATTTTTTTAATCAATATTTACGCCACAGGACGTAATTTATTAGAGTCAGAACCTCTCCACATTTGAAACTCCCGCTCTTTCGACCCCCGCGGAAGAGGAGTACGCCCCGCCCCTCACTCTCCTTGCGTTGCGGAGTTGAGCGACGCAGCGTCTCGACTTCCGGCAAGATCTGGCAACTACGCCAGGCCGCGGTATTGTTTTGGTTTGACGCGGTTTGCGAGCACATGTAGCGAAGACGTGACCGGAGAAGTGCCCCTGTGATGTTCCCGGAAGACGGAAAGTATCGTTCGTAATCGTCGTGCGCGCTTTGAAAGCGAAGGGAGTCACAGAATCCACGAGTGCGCAACCACAAGCCAAGGTTCACGACAGCGCTGCGTTGGTTTCGGCGATCTCGTTCTGTTTGGTGCAACACGGCGATACGACAGAGCTGAAACGTTCGTGGTGTGTGTAATGCGGTGCTAACACGGAGCGCAAATTGGTTGCTGTGGGGTTGACGTTCAACCAGATAAGTCCCGTCGTCGTCAGCTGATCCAGTCAAACTGGTCCGGGAGGACGCTGGGAGCGTTTTTAAAAGTAAATCTGCCTCGTTCTGTTTCAAAAGGTGGAAGTTTCCCGACGCATACCGTGAGTAAAAAGCTGCGGCCGTTTTCAACAAAATTACGTCGTTTTAATTGAATAATGGACTCCGAATTGTTGTCCTAAATCTGCCGTTTTTATGCTTCGTGTTGGACTGCGTTTGCACAGCGACGTGTTGCATCGTGCGGTGTGAATAAATTTGGGCACGATTTCGTACCTGCCTACAGATGCATGAACTGAGACCATTTTTACGTAGTGGACATAGTGCTTTTTTATTTTCTGTCTAGTCGCGGACGTTAGGTGCACATGGGGCGAATCTCGACGGCCTCCAGAGCGATATGACGAGAACGTAACTAGACACGTTGGTCGCTACGCGAACGCCCGATTGCCTCCAGCCAAATAGCATTCCTTTCGGGGCGACATGGCTGCTGGAAGGCTCACTGTCGGGATCACGCATCTGACATCTCCGAAAAGTCAGCATTTGCACGCGCAAACAAGCAAAAAATAAAAAAAAAAAACACGTTAAGCAAGCAAAGAGGAAGACGAAAGAACCGCGTTATGAAAGCCAAAACCCCGCGTCGCTTCCTATCACTAACACCTGCGACAGCTGCTAAACACACACTACTTCACTTCAAGAAGTCTCACTCAAGCACCTGGGTCAGCACGAAACACTGATCACTTCGGCGAAACGATTAGTCCAGGTAGGCGAGACAGGCGGGAGCAGAGACTTCGGCGGCCATGAAAGAATGGCGAAGCGTCTGTTTGTATGAATCCAAACGGAAGTGCCCGTCTTGTAAACCTTTTGTAAAGAATAATAACTCTCATCACATGGGTTATTCTTTAAACGTAAAAATATGTTGCTCAAAAGGAAATTGCAACATGTAACAAAGGTTTAACAACCAAGATCTAAGCTGTCAATCAAACTCTTAGCCAATGAGAACCTTTTGGGATTGACGTCACATAATCACAACTTCGTGGCGCGCGATTTAAAACGGACGAAATAGCCGCAAACTAAAATGAGTCTCACGCAATAAATATTGCTGTCAAAAATGTTTTTTCTCGCGGAAAAATTGTTTTTTGACATGCTTGTCCCAATTAGGCTATTTAAAAAAAAACTTTTTTTTCTTTGCAGTTACCCTTTAACCGGACGACGCGGAAACCTCCGCCACCTACGAGGGCGACCCGCTTTGCCGAAAGCCACGGTCACGGTTGGTGACCGTGGCTTTCGGTGTCACGGTTGGTGACCAAAAGAAAACAGGAAATAAACAGGGAGAAATAAACGTTTAATGTGGCGAACTTGTGCCGAAAATAAAGAAGGAAACAGAAGAAAGCAGAGCGTCGCGGGCGTCGAAGTCGGCGTGTCAGCAGAATCGAGCGCTGGGGCGAGACTGACTCGACAAGGTCGCGGTCGGCCTCTTATCTAGAGTGCGTCGTTATCTCGAAGATTCGGCGAAAGCGGTTCGAGCGTCGCGTGATCGGGGCGAGAATGAACACGCACTTTCTAGAAAACAAAAGCAGGGATGAATGATAGAAGTTACGTGCGGTACATGAATAAACGGGAACTTTCTGGAGGACCGTGACCGAGCGTTGCTTTCTCAGCCTTGCGCGCGGCATTACTCCCCCCTTTAAAAGTGCATCGCCCCGATGCAGTGTAAAGCAAATCAAAATAAAAAAGAACGATAAACTAAAGAGTCTTTTGGAGCACAAAAGGTCCACAGTCCTATCGAGCGTAGTACGGCTTCAGGCGCACGACGTGGACGACCTGAGGTCGTGGTGGGCGGCGTGACGATGTTCGTGTTCCGTCGGGCATCACCTCGTAGTTCAGCTCGCCGAGGCGACGAAGTACCTTGTATGGTCCAAAGTACCGTTTCAGCAGTCTCTCACTGAGGCCGCGGCGACGGATGGGCGTCCATACCCACACCCTATCTCCGGGCTGGAAGTGAACGTCCCTGCGACGAAGGTTGTAGCGGCCGGCGTCGACGCGTTGCTGGTCTTGAATCAGGAGTCGGGCGAGCTGGCGAACTTCTTCGGCGCGTTGAGCAACCGCCTGGGCGTCGTCGCTCTCGTTGTCAGATGGCTCATGGGGCAGCATGGCGTCCAGCATGGTCGTTACCTTCCGACCATGTACCAGCTGGAAAGGGGTGAATCCAGTGGTCTCTTGAACCGCCGTATTGTAGGCGAACGTGACGTAGGGCAGCACCTCGTCCCATGTCTTGTGCTCTACGTCGACGTACATAGAGATCATATCGGCGATTGTCTTGTTGAGTCGCTCCGTCAGCCCGTTGGTCTGCGGGTGGTACGCAGTTGTACGACGATGGCTGGTGTGACTGAGTCGGAAGATTTCTTGGGTCAGTTGTGCCATGAACGATCATCCGCGATCTGTAATCAGAACTTCTGGAGCGCCGTGCCGGAGGACGATGGACTCAATGAAAAACTTGGCGACTTCCACAGCAGTCCCCGAAGAAAGAGCTTTCGTTTCGGCGTACCGCGTGAGATAATCTGTGGCGACGATGATCCAGCGGTTCCCCGACGTCGAAGGCGGAAAAGGACCAAGTAGATCCATTCCGATCTGCTGGAAGGGTGCAGTTGGAGGAGAAATAGGCTGCAGGAGTCCGGCCGGCCTCGTCGGAGGTTTCTTGCGTCGCTGGCACTCGTGGCATGATCGTGTGTACAGGTGGACGGTCTTGGGGAGCTTGGGCCAGTAATACTTTTCACGAATACGGGCCAGTGTCCGGCTGTATCCAAGGTGTCCGGACGTCGGGTCGTCGTGACATGCTTGAAAGATCTCCCCTCGAAGGTCGGTCGGGATTACCAGCAGCCACGGCGAGTTGTTGTTCCCGAAGTTCTCTTTGTAGAGTACACCTTGTCGGATGGCGAAGGTCGGCAGTACTCGTGAGAAGACACGTGGCACGGTACTCCTGCCCCCTTCCAGGTGCTCGATTAATGCGCGCAGCTCAGGATCGTCCCGTTGACGTCGTGCCATATCGTCGGTGTTCACTGCTCCTAGGAAGCACTCGTCATTGTCGTCGCTGCAGCCGGAAGGGGTTTCGACGGGGGCTCTGGACAGGCAGTCGGCGTCGCTGTGCTTGCGGCCTGACTTATAGACCACTGTCATGTTGAACTCTTGTAGTCGAAGACTCCATCGAGCGAGGCGTCCTGACGGGTCCTTCAGGTTCGCAAGCCAGCAGAGCGAGTGGTGGTCCGTGACTACACGAAACGGGCTCCCGTACAAGTACGGACGAAACTTCGTTATTGCCCAGACGACCGCAAGGCATTCTTTCTCAGTCGTGGAGTAATTTTTCTCCGCCTTGGACAATGTCCGACTTGCGTAGGCGATGACTCGCTCGATAACTTCTTGCACTTGGACTAGTACTGCGCCCAGTCCCGCGGTACTTGCGTCCGTGTGAATTTCTGTTTCCGCATCCTGGTCGAAATGTCTAAGCACAGGAGGAGTCTGGAGTCGTTGTTTCAGTTCGTCGAATGCCTGCTGTTGCTCCTCGGCCCATTCGAACTTCTCGGCGTCCTTCGTGAGATTCGTAAGTGGTGCGGAAATCCTTGCGAAATCCCGAACGAAGCGTCGATAATAGGCACAAAGTCCAAGGAATCTTCGCACGGCCTTCTTGTCTGTCGGCGCTGGAAATGCCGCGACGGCGCGAGTCTTCTCGGGGTCTGGGCGGACGCCTTCGTTACTAACCACGTGGCCAAGGAACTTCAGTTCGTCATAGGCGAACCGGCACTTTGACGGCTTGAGTGTGAGTCCGGCGGTCTGAATGGCTTGAAGAACAGCTCGGAGTCGTCTCAAGTGCTCGTCGAAGTCAGCTGAAAATACTACGACGTCGTCAAGGTAGACGAGACAACTCTGCCACTTCAGCCCTGCCAGCACGGTGTCCATGACACGCTGGAAAGTTGCTGGCGCCGTGCATAGTCCGAAGGGCATCACCTTGAACTCGTACAGTCCATCCGGCGTGACGAAGGCTGTCTTCTCTCGGTCCCGTTCGTCGACCTCGATTTGCCAGTAGCCGCTCTTCAGATCCATCGATGAAAAGTATCGAGAGTGGCGCAGCCGGTCTAGAGTGTCGTCGATGCGGGGGGGTGTAGCTCAGATGGTAGAGGAGTAATGCCGCGCGCAAGGCTGAGAAAGCAACGCTCGGTCACGGTCCTCCAGAAAGTTCCCGTTTATTCATGTACCGCACGTAACTTCTATCATTTATCCCTGCTTTTGTTTTCTAGAAAGTGCGTGTTACACGTTCGTAGTGCAGGAGCCAGTCCTCTACGTCTTCGTGGGTCTCGCCATGGAAGGTCGTCGGGGTTCGCTGGGCAACAGGCAGGTAGACGACGGCGGCGGCGGTCGGGGACTGCGATTGCTGGTCGTCCATCGTCGGCCTCGTAGGCTGCCTGGTCCTGGGTGGCAGAAGTCCGTATTCCGGGTGTAGACCTTGGGTTCGGCGACTGGTCCGAGTTTCAGGTTCCGCGTTGAGTGGTCTTGTCACAGGGCTTGGAATCGGGCTTGCACTGCGGGCCCCGGGAGGGGAACGCTGTACGGGCATGCGGTACCCCGCACCTCCACCAAAATGTCACGGTTGGTGACCAAAAGAAAACAGGAAATAAACAGGGAGAAATAAACGTTTAATGTGGCGAACTTGTGCCGAAAATAAAGAAGGAAACAGAAGAAAGCAGAGCGTCGCGGGCGTCGAAGTCGGCGTGTCAGCAGAATCGAGCGCTAGGGCGAGACTGACTCGACAAGGTCGCGGTCGGCCTCTTATCTAGAGTGCGTCGCTATCTCGAAGATTCGGCGAAAGCGGTTCGAGCGTCGCGTGATCGGGGCGAGAATGAACACGCACTTTCTAGAAAACAAAAGCAGGGACAAATGATAGAAGTTACGTGCGGTACATGAATAAACGAGAACTTTCTGGAGGACCGTGACCGAGCGTTGCTTTCTCAGCCTTGCGCGCGGCAATATGTGACGTCTTTGGTCCTGGGCTTACTACTGGTCAGAGCAGCTAAAAGCTTTTATTTTAGTCGAGATACAAAATATAAGTATCGCGGACCGTTTCAATTATGTGTGAAAGTAGTTTTTTTTCAGTATTTTAGAACAGAAAAGAAACAAATGCAGTTTAAAAAGTAAGCAAGCTAGAGACGACCCGTCGACATAGCCGCCACCAAGCGGCGGAAAAAACGGCGCATACTAGAAAGGGCTAGTGGGATGAGGCACCAAAGAACGGCGAGCGTAGAAAGGTCCCGGATGTACGCGGCGGCGCTGCGGTCGTATACCGGCTCGAGGATCCGACCGGTTCCGAGCGTTTCGAAGGCTTCAGGCGCGGGCTTGGCTGGCGATTTTGCAATTTGGCGGTATGACAGCGCGAAGTGGCTCCCGTTCTGAACTGATATTTACCTCGTGTTTGCTGTCGTTTATGGCTAATGAAGTGTTATGCTGAATTAGTCCTTAATCGTGCAGCAAATGCAGTGCGAGCCGCCCTGGCCGCCCACTTCATACAGCCTATCCAACACGTGCTTTAGTGGCGCCCTCTCGAGCAGTCGACACGGAGTGCGGCAGCCGTGAGCACTCGATGAGCTCACTACCCTTCCTCTAGTTCACAGCCACTCAAGCCAGGACCTACGACTTCATGAAGGACGTTATTTTTTGCTTGTTTTTGTAATTCTAATTTGCCTATAACTTTTAAAATAAAGGGAAATTTGAGAAAAGAAAAGTTTAAGTTACTACGTTCAGTGCGCTCAGGATCGGTGCAAATTAAAAGCCAGTCAAAAAGTTGTTGGAGGGTCCCTTTAAACTATCCTCATCATGTGGTATAGACCGTATAAACTCCAAGTTTTTGAAGAATACCAGAATGTACTCCTTCATTTTTCTTGCGAGTATATTTTTTTCAATCCTTAGAACAAGGTATTTTGCAAGACGACTGGAGGGTAGCCAAGGTGGTCCCAGTTCTCAAAGGAGGTGATAAATTCAACCCTCAAAACTTTCGCCCAATTTCATTGACCAGTGTCCGAAGCAAAATTTTAGAGCATATCATTTACTCTAACATAGTCAAGTTTCTAGAATCAAATAAGTTTTTTTTTTCTTCCCTTTCAACACGGCTTTCGAAAGACACTCTCATGCGAAACACAACTTGTATCATTCACGCATAACCTTCATTCTATCGTTGACGTTTGCTCCAAAGTAGATTGCGTATTTTTAGACTTCTCAAAAGCCTTTGATAAACTGCCCCATACCTTACTCTTGTCCAAGCTTAGTAAACTAAATATTGATCCGGCGGTACTCACGTGGATACATTCATTTATAACGAACCGTAAACAATTTGTCAACGTGAATAACACAAGCTCTGCTATGGTATCAGTAACATCAAGCGTTCCTCAAGGTTCTGTGCTCGGTCCGTTATTATTCCTTATATACATTAACGATCTACCCTCTCATGGATCCTCAAAAATGTCTTTATTTGCTAAAGACTGCGTTAATTATCGAGAAATTACTCATGATTCTGATTCTAACCTACCACAAAACGATATTAACTCTGTTTCCAACTGGTGCGACTCGTGGTCCGTGGTACTAAATTCTAGCAAATGTAAGGTTATGTGAGTGTCCCGTTGTACGTCATCTCAGCCCCATTATACTCTAAATAACCATCCCCTTGAATTAGTTACGGCCTATAAGTATTTAGGAGTTCATATTACATCTGATTTATCATGGAGGACTCACATTAACTACACCATTAACAACGCTAATCGCATGCTATGTTTTCTTAAAAGTAATTTTTCTTTAGCACCCCAGTCTTTGAAGCTAATTCTTTATAAAACCCTTGTACGATCAAAGCTTGAATATGCATCTTCTGTTTAAGACTATGGTCAGTCTGTACTAATTGATTAGATTGAAGCCATCCAAAATCGTTCTGTTAGATTTGTATTTTCGAATTACCATCGGACAGCCAGCGTAAGCACTATGAAGTCTAATCTTTCTCTCCCCGAATTATCGACTCGTAGAAAAGTAGCCCGTCTAAGTTTGTTTCCTAAAATTTATTTCACGAATTAGACGCTGTTTAATAAGCTAATTATACTTTAGGTAAATGGTCAGCTAGAACGAGAGGGACAAACACAGACAGGGAGAAACAGAGACATACACACCGCGGACTATCAACTAAGGCTTTATATTTCTTCTTCATCACTGTGACCCACAAATTCACACCTAAAGTAATGCCAATGAATGACCCTAAATCCTTACAGTACACTACTAAATGAAAATACTGATTAAATAATATTAAATTAAAATTGAAACTAATTATTTACATTAAATTATTAATAATTATTAATTTTGGTCCAACCCTCAGACCACCGCCGAAACATATCCCTCCTAGTCCCTTTCACGGCGCCGTGCCACACTGCAAAAACTGCCTTTCTTTCTTGCTGACCGTGATGGACGGCATGCTCACGCAGTCGTCGCCGGTTTGCTCAATGGCCAGGGCCTCGAGGATCTCGCGCGCGAAAGCATTCCTGTGTCTGTTAATAATGGAGACGCTACTAAACCGTGGCCTGCACCCGCACGTGCGGCAATGGGCAGCAAGGTGCCCAGCTCCCGTGCCTTGCACCGACGCCGCGTGCTCCCTGACTCTGTCGTTAACGCAGCGTCCCGTCTGCCCAATGTAGCAGCTCCCACATGACATACGAATCTTGTATACCACACCGGTCTGGCGCATGGTGTACTTATTCCTGTGTGCAGTATTGCAGGTTGGCTGGCGGTTCGTGGTCCGATTTACTTGGCGGCACATAGAGTTCCCTCTGTTCGGTGGCGAGCACACCACGCTGACGTTTTGTCGTGCAGCCATCTTTTTGAGCCGGTGACTTCACCATCAACACAAATTCAGATAAAATTAGCGCAAACGACAAGAGAAGAGAAAGGTAAGACAGGACAGGACAGAGCGCTCTGTCCTGTCCTGTCTTACCTTTCTCTTCTCTTGTCGTTTGCGCTAATTTTATCTGATCATGTCTAACCAACTAGCCCAACAGATGATATTGATGCATCAACACAAAGTTGGCATCTTATATGCTCGCACCAACGTCTTTCACCATTCCTTCATACATCCTTTGACTGGAACCACCTGGCTGCACCCGTAGTCTCGATCATAGATCACGACCCTTTTAAAGAAGCCTTGGAACGTTTTTTTTTTTTCTAATCTGATTGTATTTCCTGTGTGTCTGTGTTTTTTTCAATATCTCATGCGACCACTTCCCCCTCTGTAATGCTCACGCCCTGAGGATGAAATAAATACGTTTACCCCGGCGCGTTCCAGCGGCACTCCGGAGAGAAACCGAGGGAGAGGAGGACATGAGGGCGCGCGTCAGAGCGCCGTGCTCTGATTGGAAGGGTTAGTGGGTAGACGTACAGGCTAGCTGCCTCTCTGTCCCCCCACAAATTGATCGCGTTGGAACGCGAAACACTGGTTCGCTTTGATTAAAGGGAGGCAGGAGATAGAGGCGAAATCAGCTAGCCTTGCGTCTACCCATTAACCCCTCCGATCATAATCAAAGTGGCGATGCGGGCGAGTGTGTGCTTTCTTACAAATGGCAAATATGTCGCGCAGTAAACGAGTACAGAGAAAGGCAGAAGACAAAACGCGCGGCGACGTCAGAACTCAGCGTTCCTTCGCGTAACTAAATACACGACGAGGGACGCGTGTGCAGCCTGTCCTAAGCATGCATTCGGGCTCTTCAGGACTGGTCGCTGAGCCGACGTGACGCTGAGTCAGTCTTTTTCGAGGGTAACCGCCCGTGCGCGAAAACTTGCTTTGGGAAGTTTTCTCAACCTTTTTTTTCGGGGCCAGGTGCACGTGTCCACCTTGCTCCTCCGCGAAGCTAATTCGGGGGCACGTTCTCCCGTCGGACAACGGACTTTTTGAACGCGAGGAGCCCTTAGAAAGCCTTTCTGTGTAGGCCTGTCGTGTCGTCGCTCGCTTCACTTTCAGTCGCTCGCTAGCTAATAGTTCCTTCTCTCGGCTTAAAAGGAGTGAGGAACGGGGAGCTGCTGTTTTCTTTCTTTCCTTTGTATTCTCCTATACCTGTCTTTTGGGGCATCACGCTACGAGCGATTTCACTAAGCACCGAAGACGTGCCGGTGAGACCGACGAAAGGGAAAAGAAAAAAAAAGGTAAAAACAGGAGCAAGAAGACAATAAAACAAAAGGCGAAATGGACAGAACCGTGCAAAGCTGAGGAAGGATCTGTTCAATTTTTTTTTCCCATTTTTTTTTTTCTGGGTGCGAAAGAAATTGTCTTTTCTCGCCATTAATATTCGGCCTCCTTCTCCTCGCCTCCGACTTCGGAAGAGTTCGGGCGTTTGAGAGGCCCCACTTGTTACCGTGGTGTTTTTTTTTTTTTTTTTTTTTTTTTTTTTTTTCTAGTTAAGTTGGCGATAAGGCCGTTGTCTTTTGCTCTCTGTTGGCTTTATTGTTTACTCGTCTTGTCCGCCCCCCCCCCCTCTCCTTTCCCTATTTTTCTTCCCTTCTTAAATGTTATTCTGAAGAAAAATAATGGGACCAGAGTTTGTTCGCGATGTGTCAGCGATTTGTCTTTTTTGCTCAGAGCGTTCTCTCTTCGACCTTTGTTTTACGCCTTGGGCATGCTCGGTTCCGTCCTCTATGGTTTTTTTTTTAGACTAAGCAGAAGAGGGAATTTCGTCGGGGCTGGTTTGGGTTAGCCTTATAGAGAAACTGCCCATTTTTCTTTCTTCACCCTACCCTTTATTTTTTTGTTTTTAGCTATGATATAAATGTGCACTGCCTACTCCCTCCTAGTAAAGCTTTTGGTTGCCGAATGCCTTTATTTTTTTTTTTTTTTTCGAAAGGGGGTAGAGCAGGCTTCCTCCTCTCCGTCTGCGTAAGGGTAGGTTTGCATCGCGAGATTAAACTTGCGAAAGCCCTGCGCGCGCTTCCCTTGTTTCTTTTCAGCGCCGCGTCGGAACAATCGGGCGAAGGTAAGCAAGGAACGTGTGCAAACGCCGAAGCGAAAAAGGTCAAGACGTTGTCTGTCCCCATTTGTTTGTTTTTTTCCTACCATATTGCACACTTTTCTCGGTCTTCTGGCTTAATATCATTATATGCTAAGCTTCCACCAGCTCGCCTTTGCACTAATTGTATTTTCAAGAATAGGAAGTTGGCCGAGTTGGTGTAAGTTGCTGAGAGCGAGCGGGTTCCATTAGAGCCTCGTGGAAGACCAAGTAAACCCCCGCATACTCGCGGATATCTGCAGTCAACCGGCGGATACGGAGAAAAAGGAATCAGATTGGGCGGATTGCGGATTGGATGCCATTGGCTGCGGACGCGGATCGGAGGTCCGAATCTACATGTTTGTCAAGGCAACCCATAAGCGCTGGCGACCGCAGTGTGTAGAGTTAAAAGCGGGTGATACTATGAACTGCAAGTAGTGCATCGCCGAATGTTTTGCGGGAGAAAATTACTTTTAGAAGAAAGGTGCCAAAAGGGGAGAAAATTGTTTTCACGCCAAGAAGGACCTGAGGCCGGGTTCACGAAACAACCTTACGCCAAAAATGTGCTTAGGACAAAACGTAAGATCAAATTCGTATTCACGAAACGAAGTTATCGTAACTTTTGCGTACCTTACAATGGAATCCTGCGACTGCTCCGATGCTGTCCTATGCACTCTCTTTACGATAAAATCAACATGGCTGACAGCGTCGCTCAGTTACTTCGTCGCGACAACCAACGGCCATTTACTTCTCTACGTGCTCTTCTCGCTATAGCTAGCTCGGTGAATAGAAGGCTAGCTCGGCGAGCTCTGCAGATTAGAAGCCTAGCAAGGCACTCCGACCTGCTCCGACGCAGGGTTGCTCCGACGGTTCCTGGCCAAGACCACCTGCCCATGACCTGCTGGCTTGCTGAATGGAATATGCCCGCGCGACCCTTTTGGACCTTTCCTGTATGAATAGTTTGATCGCTGACCTCAATTTTAGATTAAGTGGTCAATCTTTTCTCCTTGTCATCCACTCGTTTTTCGAGGCAGCGGTGACGAACGCTGTCGTCGAAAAGGGACTCTCAACGATTCTATCTCCTTATTTTCTGCGATATGGAGCTCCAATAAACGCCGTATGAATTACCTGCGCAACATATGGTACGTACACTTTGTTATTAATATGCCATTTTTATTCCGACGTGACGGAACGTCAACGCTGTCGAGATAGGACAGTTCGTGGGAGCTACGCGATGCCGGTCCAACCTTCCTTTGCCGAGTGTCAAGTCAGCATAGGGTTTCAATTGTAAAAGACTGGTCCCGAAGCGCTTACCAAGACGCGGTCCAACAGCTTGAATTCAGCGCTTCGATCAAACGCGCTCGTCCGCTCCGAGTGTGAGCAGGTATTTAGGTGACTCTCGTATTTCAAACACATCTTCTTGGATGTCGGCTCGCTCCTGCATTGCCGAGGCCGCGAAAAATGCCGCGGCGATTTGTTTCTATCTACGCCGCTTTGCAAACGAACGGCGCTGGCCGTCTTCTTTTAGCAACGATGACAGTTGTGTCGACATCGTAGCGATCGAGTTCGTAGCGGTCGACGTAGGCGGTTATCCCGGCCTCGGCATTCGGGCCCGTTTAAATCGTGGTAGCGTCGACATTTCACTGCACGGACACAAATCCCAGACAAGCGTAAGCGGGAAGGCCGCCTGCGTTTGTTATTCAAAATCCACGTGCTCCCGAACTGCTCCGAACCATGCCGAGCTCTCTGATTGGTTGTCCGTGTTGCCGAAGGCGCCGTCGCCACGGCTACAGCCCGCTCTCCCGGGAATCGGGAGTTTATCGGAAGTCATAGTTTTTCCGCACGAGAACGTCGCTTTCCTCCTCTCAAAACGCGTTCGTGAATACTGATCTCTCCTCTTCTTGCGACGTTCTTAACTTACGAACTTCTTAGCTAAGCTCTCGTAACCTGAGTTCAATCCATCCCCACCCGTTTCGATCTGGATGAGCATCGTATCGGCGTGTGGTCGTGTATCACTACTGCGTGGTGCACATTAAAGACCCCAGGCTAGCAGTCGTACTGCACTGGCTAAGTTGCTCATCTACAGGGGGTAACAATGTCGCCATGCTATGGCAGACTAAACTCCTGCTGTATGCCCAACCTAAAGGGCAGGTGACACCCTTTGTCCTTTGGATTGACTGCGCTGGCTCCTAGCGTTCGTTGCGGTGAAACTGTGTTTAAAACTGACGCCTTTCTGCAAAAAAAAAAGAAAAGAAAATAAAGTGTTTGGAAGGATTTTTTTTTTTTTTCTAATGCTGAATACGCTTTTATTGAACCGCCCTCTGGTGGGTAAGGCCTAGAGGTGGGAGAAGGATAGGGGAGGTTGGCCTCGGCGCAAACATATTTTTGTGTGCAAATAAGTTGGAATGTTTTTCTTTTGCCTCTTGACTTCTGCTTGCGTCCAGTTTTCTAGATTAGGTCATTCATACGAGGAAATTCTTGGCTCGTCACGACTGTTCTACCTTTGGCGTACTGCTTTTGGGCGGGATTATAGAGGGATCTTGTATACTCGTACATGCATAGAGTGGTGCCATCTCAATCATTTTACTGACCGACCACGTCTTCTTTAAAATTCTGGCAATATGCGTACGCTCTTCCTTGATCACGTAAGAGTGCTTGGAAATCAGTGTTGCCTAGCTCGGTGGTGTTTTCAACCTGTGACTGAGCAGTATTTTACCGGAGGGGGCCACTGGCCCAGCGGCCCTCTTCTGTGTGGGCAGAACCTTGCTTTTTTGGGGGTGTAGCCTTTTCTGCGGATCTTCTATCGTAACGCTGTATGGTTGAGAGGGACAGCAGTGTAAAACGTTTATACAAATTGACCCGTAAAGAAAAACTGGATAAATGCGCCTTAAAAAAAAACAAAACAACACGGACACACACACACACACACAAATGATGTTTTAGATAGGGGCTTTTAAGTAGCATTTCTTCTTTCGCCAAGCACAATGCACCGCGGTGTTTTGAACACGTGTAGTACAACGCTCACGAACGTACGCACTCAATATCAACAAGCAAACCTACCCCCCCCCCCCCCCCGGCCCCTAATAAAAACAAAAACAAACAAAAAAAAAACTTAAAATATGTGTTTTTTCTTTCTTTTTCTGAGTGTTTTCGTTGGAATAGAGGAAATGAACAGTTATTTGCTGACGTCTTATTTATATATATATATATTTTTTTTTTTTTTATCGGATAAATTGCTGTATTTTTAAAATAAACAATGATCTGTTTTCGCGCGAGATTGACGGGTTTTTCGGTTCGAGAGAAACGGGCAGGCGTCTCCCTCGCTCTCGTTGTTGTCTACTCCGTTTCAGCTTAAGATGGAGTGCGGTTGATGCCACCAACCATCCCAGCCAATCCTGCACTGCGAACATATCGTCTCCGTGCACCTCCCTCCGGTCACGTGACACTCAGGCGTCATTGGATTGGAGGCTCCGATTCCTGCTAGCGTTCGCTAGGGTCCATCGTAGGTTCGAACGCCGTGTCGGGGGCTTTCACTCTCCCGCCATGCTTGCTCGCGTTTGTAATTCCGCCACCGGATCTATTTGATTTCTCCATGGGCTTTCATTCTCCGCACTCGGATTGATGGCTCTTGCCTGCTCACGCACTCGGGATTTTTTCTTTATATGTTTTTTTTTTTATATTGTTTTGTTGTTTGCTCGTCGATGCGAAATACTGTTGTTGTTTGTTTGTTCGTTTTTCGTGTTTGTTTTCGCATGAGTGACGTTCTTAGACAAATATTTGCCTCTTCAATCTGCCTCTTTCCGGCTCTTTTTTTTTTCCTTTTTTTTCTATCTTGTTTATGGTTTTCTCGCCGTGTATCGTTTCATGCCGGACGAGTTGTGCGTAATGATTTTTTTTTTTTACTTCTCGTGCTTTATATTTATGACGAACATGATGGTAAAGCTGAGACTGGGATAGGAAAAGGCAACGTTTTCCTTTTCCTAACCCCCAGTCTCAGGTTTACCATAACGTTCAACTTACACCTGCACTTTCTTTTTTTTCCTATATTTATGCTCCATCATTCCTTCGTCTTTGTGCCTGTTTCTTTGCTCGTGTTCTAGTTATTTCGGTCAACGAAAGGCAAGCACAGAAGGAAGTTAAGAAGAAACCTGGAAGAGAAAGAAAAAGAAAAAAAAAAAACCTCAGATAATAAAAAAAAAATCTTTTAGGAGAAAAAAAAATGAAAATCGGGGTTTTTAGTTACTGTCGAACGTAACTGCCTCACTCGAGCGTTTTAGGGAACCGGGTTTGCACATCCGGTACGGTACGGTGGGCCCTCCGGTGTGAACTGCGCATGCGCGAGCCTTATGCGGTAGCCCATGCGCAGTGCGTACCGGAGGGCCCATCCTGCCGTACGGCATGTGCAGAAACGGTTCCCTAATACGCTCTGATAATCTGCAGTTGGTGTACCCATTTGGGAGGGCGGAGACGTGCACGTGCCTGCTATCTTGGCAAAAAAATAAATAAGAAAGAACCTTCTTTTAACGGGCTGAAGCCGAGCTCACGATGCTTATGGAAATGGCCAGCTGAAGGGAAACAAAGTGTGTGTGTGTTTATTTCCGTTCCGCTCACCGTTTCCGTAAACCTTCTTTACGCGAGTTGGCGAGAAATGCTCTAGTCGCCAACAGATTGAGAAACGCCTGGGCGTGCCTTACTGTGTTCGTGCCTCTCACCTGAGTTTTGGACACGGTGTGAGAGCCGGCCGGCACATGCTGCAGGCACCGTCTCAGGCGTCTTTCTTCCTCGTATGACACACGGTGGTCATGCAAAAGTTGCCCGCAAGCATGTTCCAAGCGTGCCTTTAGTATATGTATGAAGCCTTCGAAGATGCCCGACGGCGTGATAATTGAGTCTTTTGCTTGATGTACGAGCAGTGTCTCGGCGGCTTAATGCCAGCGAGTGAGGTTCGTATCTGGACTATGCGACAGTCTACCCCCCCCCCCCCCCCCCCAAAAAAAAAAAAAAAAAAAAAAAAACGAGTATAGGAAGGCGATTTTTGAGTAACTTCAGAAACGCAGCGTCGGATGAAAAATGTCACGATGGACCTTCGATCGTTTCAGCAGGAAGAACAAGGATTCGATGCATACTTAACACCTGTAGGCATCTCGTTAATCATTGTGTCGAGGCTTTGAGAGGCCGTAATTTGGCTTTGCCTTAATTTCCTTCAGAGATTTCTTTTTTTTTTCTTTTTCGGTATGTGGTTTGTTGTTTTGGTCTTCAATCTTGTTCATTAGCAACGGTTTGGAGACAATTTCGGAACTCGACAGCATAAACTACGTCTTTGCTCGCGGTGCTCGCTAAACTGCACATCCTGCGATCGTCTCGGTACGCTGGCTTCAAATTTCTTCTTCCTTTTTTTTTTCTTTTTATCCCAAATCCCGTATGTATGTTCTAGTTAAGAACGTAACTTCAAAGGACCGCGACTATGATTGAGGTTGCTGCAAAAAATAATTGCTCCCTGGAAAAAAAAAAAAAAAAAACTGCAAATTTTGTTTTATATTTCCTGGAATTGAAGCTTAGCCATGCTTGCGGGTGCAGGATGTTTCGTACAAATGAGCGGCTCTAGTTTAAACGGTCCCTGAGTTCCTTTTCGGACCTCTTAGAGCTCGGCCTGATGTGGAATACTCCGGATAAGAAAGGTAATTAGAGTGTCAGCTTGAAATATGGATGTCGCCGTGTAGGGGTAGAGGTATTGTTTCTTACATTTTATAGTTCCGATCTTGGAAGTCGTGAACCGTGGCTTTTGCACTTTTTTGTGTACTACTATTATAGTTTTGTCTCTCTTTTTTTCAAGTTGTGTCGTTTGGAGGTTTCGCCCTGCGCAGCCGGTCGCGAGAAACGTTTGCAGGACTTTAAAGTTTAGTGGCGTGATCCAGGTGTTTGTTACTTTTTTTTTTTTTTTAAGGTTGTTTCTTTTTAGCTGAGATGTTTAGGGCTTTTCTCCCTACGGTAAGTGTGATCACTGTTAGATAATAATGTGTTGGCTCGCGATTGACATGCGTTGTGTTCCACTCAGGAATTTTATTAACGCACTTTAGTGTATTTTTCGTGTTTTGGCTTTTCATTGTCCTATCACGCGTGAAAAACCCTCCTGCCTGTGCCCTTGTAAAATCCGCAATATCCATAAAAAAAAAAAAATCCGTTTTAGTTATTGGTGTTTGATGAGTGGTACTAAGCCTTTATTTTGTTCTTATGCTCCCAGGGGCCTTTGGAACGTTCCCTTCATTAATACGGTGTACCTGATCAACGGCACGCTGCTCCACACCAAGGACAAGTTTCCGTCGTTCATAAGCGGACTCCTGGATCCGGACATGGCTTTCTGCAAGAACATGAGGGAGAAGGTGAGCGACGTTCTGTCTCCGAAATCGGTGTGGCGGAACGAAGTGGAACATCTAACGTAGCCATTTAACGCAGGCCTAGTTAGAGGTGGATACATTACTTAACGAGAAGGAGCGACCCTTCTGCTACTTCGGTTACACGCAAACTCGTGGAATCTAATGACACACAAAGCTGCACTTAAAGGCCGACGACCAGACGCGAGATTCTGCAAGGCAGAAGATTCTCCTCGCCATGGGGGAAGAGGAAACAGGCAACGGTAGACCGGGTAGAATGGGGGAAGGAGGATATGAGGGTAAAGTGGGAAGCAACACATCTGGACTGCGGAGTTTTCCGCCCGCTTTATTCACTGGCAGAATGAGAACGGCAGGGCGTCTCTTCCGGACTTCTGGCCACCAGCAGTCGCGCTCGTTGCCGTTTTTCGTGCTTTGGCGTCGCGTGCACACTCGAACCGCAGGAGCAGTTTTGTTTTTCCCGGGACTGTCAATCTGGGGGGAAGGGAGGGTAGGTGTTAGAAATGTTTGGGAGGGCTCCCGGTAAAAGGGGGTTGTATACCATAGGTTTTTGTACCTTATGTAGAAAATTCCGAGGGGCTTTGTTGGGGGTTTGTACATATCACTGCTCACGGGACGCCGAAACGTGATCGAAAGTAGAAGGCTCGCGTTGGAGGCGGGAAAAAGGAGTACTCTCCTGCCTTTCTTATTCTGTCAGTGACTATACATATCATTGCAATTGCATTGCCTCGCTCTGCAAACTGGTTACCAATCAGTAAGATCGCGAAGTGAGGTGCGTCCCGAGTGTTGTTGTAACCCGATTCATTTAATCGCCATTGGAGTGCGCTCGTCGAACGGTTGATACTCGAGGCTGTGCCCGCTGTAGAATGTTTTCTTTCAGATGCAAACGTAGCCGGCAACGGCGGAAAACCGAAACCTCGCAAAGAGAGTAATTTGACTGCCGCAAAAGAAGAATGGCGCGTTTCCCTTCTCCCTAGTTTTCTCCTTTTCTCTTTTCCCGGCCCTATCGCGCGACGCTGGCGCCATCTATGAAGTCAGGATGCAGACACATGTATATTTAAAAAATAAAAAAAATAATGTGCGTTTTTTTTTTTTTTTTGTGCGGGTATGTAAAGAAAAAAAGGGAAAGAAGGGGGAGTGATGTTTAGCAGGTAAACTGGAATTCGTTTTTAACATCTTCGCGCGATTTACTTGTTTTCTTGATGTTGATTTTAAGAAGTATACTCATAAAAACTGAAATAGTTTTAAATTTTTTTTATATAAGCCAGTAATTGGAAAATACGTGCACATGTGGACATCACAAGTCATAGCAGCCTGTGCAGACACCCGAAACTAGAAAAAAAAAAGTACTTATTTTGCTGGGTTTTTTTTTGTGCTTATTTTACATATTGCTTATGACGATTCACATAAGAGGGGGTTACGGTTACGTTTTTCTTTTTTGTTTTGCAAAATTAATTTATCATCTTGTAACTGTTTTGACTTGATACTGTCTTTCTAGGCATATTAATATATATTATTCAACATTCTCTGGACAAACGCTGAAGTTATTTATTTTATTTCTACTAATTTATAGCATTCAGTGAAAATAAATAAATGTAATGACATAAGCCCACAAAATAGTTTCGTAACTGCTGCTGTCATATTTTTACAAAATTTTCTATTCTATAGTTTTATTTCTATGTTTGCTTCTTATTACGTATAGCACAATTTGTACAGATTTTTACTGTTGAAGTGCTATGAAATGGAATTATAATTAGTCTGACATTTCATTAAAGAAATAAAGTGTCGCGAAATTGTGCTTGTGCGCATGTTTAGTCTATCTTCGTTTGTCTAAACGTTCAAGGTTCTAACGTTTATGTGCAACCCACATGGGCATGACAGGAGCTTATTTATGACCCGTTCGAGTTCATGTTTAACTTCATTGTATGCTGTCCTAGTTAAGATGTGATCATGACACACCTTAGTGTTATGAGAAAATCCCCACTAGGAAACTCTGCCTGTTCAAGTAATCTTGATTGCCAAGCCACAAGGATCACAGTATGGAAGGTGTATTTGATAGACACTTTGGTATTACTGCTGTTTCTGCATCTTACTTTGCATGCAGCATCAAGGATGCAGAAATGTTTCAAAGTTTTTTTTGCCTTGCAGGGGATCTTCATGTATGTCACCAACATGGATACCTATGGACACCTTGTCAACCCCGAGACGTTTGATTTGAAGCTAAAGAACCCTGATTTCTATGAGATATACAGCAATCAAATGGTAAGTGTTCTTTTTTCTTAGTAGCTTTCTCTTGACCTAGTGTCATTGTGCTCAAGAAATTTACATTCCAAACCAGCAAAGGGTTTTTGCCATGCCTCAGCAAAGGAATAGGTAGGAGTAGTTTAAACCACCTGGGGACCTTTAACATGCAACAAAAACCTTAGTCACATGGGACCCTCATCACGAGAAGCCTCTGTCATATTACAGATATTTTGGCTGGGATTTAAACCTACTTCCTGAGGATATGTAGGACATTGATTTCTTAGCAGTGCATGAGTGGACCCATGTCTTATTTATGGATGTGATCACTCCCTAACCTAGCAGCATCAACTCTTTTGTTGCAAAAGCATTAACTGTCCCATTGGGCAGAGCCGGCCTTGTTCATAACCGTGGAAAACAGCAGAGAAATTCCCTCCGCGCCATAAACGTGAAAAAACGGCAGAGAAATTTCCTCCATGGAAAAGCTTATAAAATTGGCTGGGACGCGTAGTTTCGAGGAATTTCACCCCACAAAGATATCCTCTTGGCGCCGGTAAGAAGAGGAGGGTGGTGCTCGCGTGGCCGCCCCGGAGGCCCAAGGGGAGGAAGGGGGGGGTGAACACTGCATCACATGTTCTACACTCTGCTTTCAACCATGTCGCGCCCCAGACTCCCGCCAGCAATCCGGCCGCCCCTCGTTGCCAAGGGCTCCAAGGAGTGCTTATCAGCGTTCAATTGTACATTTAGGCTTTCACATTCAGAACTCATAAAAAGTGCTTAGGTGTCCTCGGAATTTTTTTTTCTAATCCATCTACTTTTGAGGGCTCAGCAAAATCGACATAAAGGTCCGTTCACACTCTTGCAACCGAGTACGACCGAAAGAGACCAGACCGGTTTTTAAGCCTCTTGCGACCTCTTAGGACCAGCTCCGCTGCAGTGCATCCGGCTCTAAGAGGTCGCAAGAGGCTTAAAAACCGGTCTGGTCTTTCTCTGTCGTACTCGGTTGCAAGAGTGTGAACGGGCCTTAAGGCTCAGTAAATAGCCCAAGTTTTCTCGATTAGTATGCATGACCCACAGGGTGGACTCTGCTACCTGCGTGCTACAAACTATTTGAGGCCATCGGTTATGGTCGTTGCACATCAATATCATAAAATCAGCTCAGGCTTGCGACTGCTCCAGAGGGCGCAGGCCTCTGGAGCAGTTGTATGCCACCTGGTAAAAGTCACATGCTCGGCTTTATGACATGTTATTGTCTGCATCACATTCCCTCCCTACTTTTCTGGTATGATCACTGACAAGGAGAAAATGGCAGAAGGAGCTTCAGTTGTCCTCCTTCCTGCGCGATCGCCTTACGTTTAGCAGCGCTTCAGTGTCTTATGCACCTTGAGCGCGCTGACGCAGCCAAAGCACAGTGGAAGGCACAAAGAGCGTGCTGGAGGCCGGATATTTGAAGGACACGTCTTGGCTGTTCTCATTCTGTCCGTGACTATAGTAGCAAACAGTTTCTTCAATATTTTTGGCTGCCGTTGTAATGTGCATAATGACACATAAATAATACTACTAGCTTCATTAGACAGTTTTAGTGGACCGTACGCTATAGCTTTGCGTATGCAAGGAAATTGCGGGTCGTGAGTGTGCATGCATAGAACGCTAGCGTATTGAGTACGCCCGCAACGCTGAGGATTTTGCGTTGCTGGCTAGCGGGCCTTGCGGGACGCTCTCGAGAGATCTCGGACCCAACGAGAGCGCCAGTTTCAAGATGGCGGTTGCCTCGACTGGCGCAGCAAGGGCAATGTGGTGTTTTCGAAGTTCTGTGTTACGTGAAATTGCGTGGTGTTCAGCTCGGCGATTCTTTCTGGGACCTACCGCGGTCAAATCAGATCGCCGTGCAGCTGAAGGAGTGCACATTGAAAATGTTCGCCGCTCGGAATGTGCGTTGACGCTGCGATCTGCTCAATGCTAAGCCTATTCCCACAGTTCATCGGCGACGCACGAACGACTCTAAAAGAAATCGCCGAAGTTCTCGCTATGCACTGGGCATCAGGGTCATGAATTTCATTCCGCGATAGCATTGATAAAAGGTGCCGTTTCCACGGGACGAGTGGCGGAGGCTCCGTGATCGAATTTGGCTACGCACTCGTACTCGTAGCCTCTGTACCCCGCAGAAAAGCGCGCTTGACGAGGCAGCTGTGGCTTGGTTTAATTTGAAATAAAATGATTGGACACGTTTTCATTTTCAATATTTCTTTCCAGGAGCATGGTTGCGCTATAAGCACGTGGAATTCTACGGCTCTAGCAAATTTAACCAAGATCATGCGCGGTGTTCACTCGAAAACGTAACGCACAACTAAATTCGGTCCGAGCAGGTCATTTTTAGCGTACGCTATACTATTGCGTATTGCGTACGTAAGGTCCAGCAATGCTATACTAAAACTGTCTATTATTTGGCAGACTTCCAGTAAAGTGTCAAACTTGTGGGGCACAGGGAGAGTTTCTGAGATCGGTGAACTGCCAAACTGTTCCTACTTCATAAACCTTGACTCTTCCTGAAGCAAGCTCTGCATGCAGTCACCGTGGAACATGAAATATGTCTTTCAGGATTGGGAGCGTCGTTACATTCACGAAAACTACAGCAAGGTCCTTGAACCCGACTTCAAAGTGGACATGGTGAGTAGCCACTTGTCAATTGTTCCTCATAGGAACGAATTTTCAGATGTTTTGCAGCCTCAACACGAGCCTTGTGTTTTTGCAGCCCTGTCCTGACGTGTACTGGTTCCCCGTGGTGACGGATATATTCTGTCGCCACATGATCGAGATCATGGAGAACTTTGGCCAGTGGTCAAGCGGAAAGAACGAGGTAAAATTCCTTTTTTGTCCTGGCAAAAAAAGAAAAAAGATGTTTGTATTTAGACAGCATAAGGTTGGCTTGCTTTTGAGGCACGGCGACGCTAGTTTATTTTGTAGATGAGGAATTTGGCCAGTGCAGTATCACTGCTAGCCGGGGTGTTTAACGTGCCGAGATCGAAGCGGGAAGCGGGGGGGGGGGGGGGGGGGGGGGGGGTGGATTGAACCCATTGCGAGCTTTCGTTCCATGCGCTGTGGTGCATAAACACACTCAGCCACCGATACCCCTCCTCCCGTCTTTGCATTAAAGTAATAAAGGCTGGTTAAAGGGCAACTCTGCTTCATTTTTGGTATTTAAAAAACTATGTAGCCTTCTTCAGTATCATATAGGAAGACCCCATGTCAAATATTACGATCTAATTCCGTCTATATGTTTAATAAACTGGCCAGCAAACTTTCAAATCCGCCAAGTCGCCAAAATCTGCCAACTCTAACGTGCGACGTGAGGTGCAATCGTCAGCGCAATCAATGCAACGGAGTTGGAGCG
This sequence comes from Ixodes scapularis, assembly GCF_016920785.2. NCBI lineage: Eukaryota > Metazoa > Arthropoda > Arachnida > Ixodida > Ixodidae > Ixodes > Ixodes scapularis. Next base: position 93,219,156 of record NW_024609846.1, read on the forward strand.
GCCAACATTGAGCCACTACGTCAGAGGCATGACTACGACATTCTCACGTTTTGTTTGTTTTTACTTCTCGGAGCGAAATTAAACGATGACGTCATCAGTTTCTCCTGTCGGTTTTGGCTGAACGGCGTCGACGTGATCACCATAACGCGGATGCGCTAGTTTGCGCTGCCCTGTGCGCTTTTCCCCCTCTCCCCCGGGCCATCACCGTCTACGTCACGCGAAGCGACCTGCCCGCGTCACGTGTCCTGTCCCTCGCCCCCACGAACGTCACAAGGCCACGTGGTTCGACATGACGTGGCCATGACTCTGACGACACGAGACCAATGTTGTCTGACGCAGCCGAAGTTACAGTTTGGTATCAGCTGATGTTTAAATTAAGATTACACAAATAATATTCCACATTCTGCGAATCCGAGGACGTAGAGCTGTTTAGTAGTGCTTTTTGAAATGGAACCACATGTAACCCTAAATTTTTCGGAATTGAGCGGAGTTGCCCTTTAAAGCATTTGTGTTTTGAGTACAACCGATCGCAGTTGACTGCTTAAGTCTGATTTACACATTAGGTAGGGTCTGAGTGTGACTGAGTGCATTGTGACCGCCTGCAACCTCTTGCGAGAAGAGAACAATCTAATATTTGCACATACCTACTGTGTTGTCTATTTATGGAAAAAACATTTTGTGTTCTTCATTGTCGGTGTTTGTGAAAAATTCCTTGTTTATTGGTTACTGGCCTCATTGAAAGTTATTGACAAAAACTTTTCATAGCTAGCCATCAATGGGGGGTAAGCAAAGAATTTAAAATCATTTGCACGATTTACATACTATATCTCTAGCATTCAACAGAGAATATTGTTTTGGCAGCACTTCATGATATTAGCAGTTGGAAATCCCATAAATTAATAAAAATGTATTGCTAATGCATAAATGGCAGTTAATTTTTTGGGGGACCATGTACAAATATTAATCAACCAATATCTTTTCAAGCAAAAAGCGCCGAAAAAAATACAGGGACACAGGAAGGGAAACAGGACAAGGCGCTTTTTGCTTGCAATGAACCAACTGGCCCAAATCTCCACTTTACTGCAATATCCTTTCTTATTTGTACTATTTTTGTAGTACATATAGCATATGTTTATTCGCAGTTCTTTACCAACAGTCTTCAGCCAACAAATTCATACATTTTTTTATTAAAGGGGTCGTGCAAAGAAAATAGATATGCCCAGACTTAATTTTATAAAATTGATGAGACCTCAAAGATCCTAAATCCCAAATATTGCGGCGAAATATTGTGTCCAGATTTTATAAACCATGTTTGAAAAGCATGTTTCCTGGGGTCCCTGGAACGACCATGCGACACTGTTGGCCAGCTTGAGCAACAAAACGTTGCAAAAATATCTGCGTAAGGTTGAGGGTCTACTGTACTTTATTTTGTGTTATAATAAGAAAAAGAAAAAGAGGAATTCACTGGCATTCTAAAACAAATTCGGCAGCACTATAGCACGTGATTGCTGGTAAGTTTTGTTTTCAAAGCCATCTGAGATTTCCGTCGTCCGGCAACCATAGCAGCGTCGGCTCCTGTCATCTGCTGGTCGCTGTGCATTTTTTGTGTGCAGAAAGTTTAAGTTGTGGTGTGGGCTCGGCGTCGTTGGTGTGTGTTGTGTGCCCGCTCCAGCGCTCGCCATGCTGACCGTGTGCATTTTGAGACAGTGCAGCACAAGGTGCGTGTCGCGAAGTGGGGAGGAATAAAAGAGTAATAATAATCCACCCCGAGGTTAACAAAAATTACTTGAAAAGAACAGAAGATTTAGGTTGGACTGGTGACAGGCGATAGGTCCACGCCTGGTGTAGAGGTCGGGGGAGAGGCGACGACCACGCGGAGTTATAAAACGAAAAAAAACAAATTTAATATTTCAAAACACGCATCGGCCGGGCACGGCCACGAAGGAGAGATAAAAAAAAAATAACGAACACAGTTAGCAGTCTAGCAAAGGTCTTGAGGCACAGGGACTAACATCCTGGTTAGCAATACCACACATTCTCAAATACAAGACTCAAGAAACTCGAAAGCGAACACACAACATAAAAGACTTATCTATGCGGAATCCAAGTCCAGACGCCGCTGAAGGTCGACCTGGGTTCCCGGACGATGAAGATGAAGACTGTTCTGGCAATCAGAGAGATGATCCGCCCGAAACACTGCACCACGCACAGACTGGCACCAGAGTGCCACAACCAGGCCCACAGGCGAAAAAACATGCACCGCATTGCAAGCAGACATGCGCCTGTAGGCAAAAAAACACTCTTGGAGGCTAACTAAGGCCTCAACCCAACGTTCCGAAATACGGAAAATCCAGACGCGGGAAAGCAAAACGATTACCAGCGGAGCCCCGGCCAGCTCTGGGGTCTCCAACTTCTACCCAAAAAGTGGTCTCCCTACCCCGACCAACCAACCCCGCCGAAACCCCCTCTATATATGCAGAACATAAGCAATTTGGGGACCATAAGTTGGCAAATCAGGATGTCCAATACAACAACAACAATGTAGCGCGTTCGATCTTGAGGACGGAATAGATGGTGCGACCGACTCCGAGCGTAGATAAAAACATTCTATTTATTTTCTCGTGCCGCCGGGCTCGTATCGACGAGTAACGTCGTCGTCTTTTATCTGCGGCTTGGTAGGCCGATGGACCGCCACAAAGCCCCCCCCCCCCCCCAGAGCCGTCGCCTGCAGGTATGCAGCCTGTAGGGGACGGGGCGATTGAGTGGTTGTGGCGACAGCAACTGAGTTGGGCTGTTGCCGTTGGCGTTTGATGCGAGCCGAACGACGTGGCAGAGAGCGGTGCAGAAGACAGCCTGCGCAAACCTTGCAAGGAGTTGACGCTAAAGGCAGGCTTATTGGAGCAATGCGGCAGCAGAGAAATGGCACAACGATGCGTTCGTGCTGTGCATCTAATGTGGAGTGGGCTCCATCGCAGCTCGGGCTCTAGGGGACATGGCGGTCTGCTGTGGGACCGATACAGCGTCATCCCCGGAGGTGACGCACCGAGAGGAGAGAAAAGCATGACCAGCAATAATGAGGCCCTGGTCGGTTAGCGAAGTGCCTTATCGAGAACAGTATGGTCCGCCGTGACTTGCCATGCCCCAGCGTGGCACAGTGCAGCACGCCCCACATGTTGTGGTAGCACACGACCTTGCCAGGCCAGCACGACACCACCCAGATAAGCATGACTGCCGGGGCGACACGAGAGACTGTGGCAGTGGTGAAAAAAAAAAGCCCAAAGAATGTTGTCTTGCCGAGCCGGCAGTGTGAGCGAGGTGGTCGCAGCCCGTTGCTGGGAGATCCTGGCGGCAGACGCGACAGGGCAGAGGTAGTGTCGGAGGCTCCAGGTGCTAAGGCCGAGGGAGATGTGTTCTCGCATAATTGCCGAAATCCCAAGCCGTTGACGTGTCCCGTGCTGCGGAGAACGTTCCCCTGGATGGCAGGTGCTCGGAGTCGATCATCATGTCCGGGTCACCAATTTGTAGTGCGTTCGATCTTGAGGACGGAATAGATGGTGCAACCGACTCCGAGCTTAGGTGAAAACGTTCTATTTATTTTCTCGTGCCGCCGGGCTCGTATCGACGAGTAACATCGTCGTCTTTTATCTGCGGCTTGGTAGGCCGATGGACCGCCACAAACAACATTCTTTCGGTTTGCCTCGCCACATGCGCGGATGTCGGCGCCTTCCTGGGCTCCCCACGCTCCTCCTTCCCCCAACAGTCATCCTGACAATTCGGGAAAACAATAATTGTTCCCAGAGTGCCCTACAAACTCGCCGGCCAAGCGACCTTGAGCGCCCGGTCCCACAGGCGACTGTCCCTCTCTCCTGCGGACTCCACAGATGTCCACTTTGAAAGGGAAGAAGGCGCGCCCCAGAACACGGCGACCTTCGGGCGCTGCCACATAGGCGATAAACTGACCTATTGGCGGAAAAGTAAAGAAAATATAAACAGGGAGAACTGGAATTCGTGACAGTACGATAGAGCGAATAACATTCGGTTTCATAAGTTGTCAGATGATCCACGGCAAAGAGCTTCCTGGCCTCGAGCCATTGACCGCAATGGCCCGAACGACATCGGCAGGAGCCAGGATTACATGTGTTCCGATCAGTTTCTAACGGGCGATCAGTTTCTAGCGGCGAAGCCTTGGCTTGGACGTGAAATGGGCACGTCTCGTCAAAACTGCTCGCATGTCGCTGCAGAGAGCTCGCCCAACTTTGTTGTCGGTGTCGTTGTCAAATGGTGACCGGTCTCATACTCGTTGGAGGGGAGTGTCTGCATAGGGCACGAAGCTGTAAAGTCGGCTGCGCTCGATTTAGTGATACTGAAGCTCGTGAAGCACCAACCGATCGGACATTTTGCATTTGAGGAAAGTATCTGGTCGCCTTTGACTTGTACGCGTGACGTCAGAAAGCAAAACTTTCAGATTGGCTGTCTTGATGTGACGTAGTCGTAGAGCTGGGTGGGAAACTCTCTGGGAAACCTAAGTATTTGTTTTACGTTAATAAAGGAATCCGGACGATAAAACAAATGCGCTTGGGTTAGATAATAGAGGACCTGTAATCAAAATAATCCCATTGCGCAGAATTTTCTAAAAACATTTCATGACCCCTTTAACCTGCTATTATACTTCCTTTAATAGCCAGTACAATTTCTTCTTCAAAAAATTTGCTTTCAAATGGCTTTGTGTTGGCATCAATCACAGAAGAGAGGGGGTGCATGGTGTGGAATATGATTATTTGAGAAAATCATTTGTACTATAAAGTAAAATATGTGGTGGTGCTGGTTGGTGCATTTCGATACAAATAAAATAGCGCAAATTCAACAAGGACAAACAGGTTAGGTAGGGCAGGTGCATTAGTATTTTCATTACCTTAGTTTTGTTGAACATTGCCTTTTCAGGACGAGCGACTAGCAGGGGGTTATGAGAATGTCCCGACGCGAGACATCCACATGAACCAGGTTAATTTTGAGCAACACTGGCTCTTCTTCTTGAGGGAGTACATCAAACCCGTGCAAGAGAAGGTCTTCCTGGGCTACTTCCATGACGTGAGTCCTTTTTCTCGTCCCATTTTTCTTTCAATCTAGGCTTGCTGCCAGAATTTCCTCATTCTTGATTGTTTAGTTGACTGGCATCATTTTCTCACTGTGCTCCTTTGACAACGAGATGGCTCGAGGCTTGTTAGAACAGAAACCTTCTGTAGATCCGAAATAAAGAGAAAGAGAGAAAATAAATGAGGGTAGTGGAGAGTTTGCAGGTGATGAACTGTTTGAAAGAAATTACTAAGCCTGGTGCATTTTTGCATTTCTGGAGATTTTAATCACACAAAAGTAGTGACTTTGTGTAACTTGGGGGTTGGGATGCTAGTGAAGGTCATTTGGAACTTAGCAAGAAAAAAGCCACTTCTAATGATACCACACTTATAGCTGTGCATAAGTTTTGATTAAATTAAGGATATCAAAGTGAACTTAGAATGATGTATCCAGAATGAAAGTTTGTGGGAAAATGGTTAGAATTATATCCAACTTTGTACCATTTTAAAATTGTTGTGAGCGTTCCTTGTTAATTTGGTGCCAATTTTCAGTGGTCATCGCCTGTCTTAGACTTGTGCTGAGTAATGCTGCTTTTATCTGATTAGACCACATAACATTTATAGGTTTTGTGTATGTAATGTTGCATTCTTAAATTTTTGTGAAGAAATTAAGCTTGATCTGAATTCTTCAATCTTTATGTAGACTGCACTCATCAGGTGGAATCAAGTTTTATTAAAACAAATACAACCTCAGCTATGATATAGCCCTTGCAGCTATGTCGGCCTTACGAAAAATGCTTATGATATGAAGGGGTGACTTAAGCAGTGATTAACTATATGCTGCCCATCATGTTGCTAAAGCTGGGACCAACCATGGTTCCTAATTTACACTTCAAGATAGTGCTAGAGCAAAAACTGCTAAGCTTGGTCAGGAACTTGTGCCTTGGCTGAATAGTATGATATTAAAATCTTTTTGAATGTGTGAAGGCATAAGTTATTTTGCAACCTGAAAAATTTCCTTCCTGGCCAGATTACTATAATTACAAACAAAGTACAACTGGCAGAGTGGAGCTTAAGCTGTCCCGCATCCAGCACGAGCTTCCTATCTTTGACAAGGGTTTAGCGTCTCAAACACCTTGAGTGCGCATATGTGGCCAAAGCACAGCGAAAGGTGTAGAGCACATGCTGAAAGCCAGGCGTTCGAAAGACACCCCCTGCCGTCCTCACTCTGTTGGTGACTTTGGTTTTGGAACACAAGTTTGCTGTTTTTGTGCCCAAAGCTGTACTGCACTTGGAGTGCTATAAAGCTGGTCATGTAGGTGCTGATCAGCTCTACTGGTTGCTCTGCTGCGTACCTACTTACAGTAATTTACCGGCAAAAACAGCATGACTTTATATTCGGCAGCCACTGGTGCGGAGAGGAGGTACCGTAAAATACCGAGCGTGCTCCCAGGTCACAATAAGTGTGTGTCTGCTACTTATAAAAGAAAAGAAAAAGAAGCAAAGAAGTTATCAAGCACCCATCCCGATTTCTGAGCCCGCCTATCTAACTGTGGTGATCCTCCGTGTCTGCCGCTTGTCCTAGTGCACTGGTGCAAAGTGGTGAAACCCAGCCTACTATATGCCTCTTTTGCACTTTAAGGCTTTCCTGACAAGCGCTCAGACCTCAGTTTTTCAATGTTATCTTCAAATTTTGATTGCTCGGTAGTCTGCAGTGGCTCTGCTTGTCTCAGTCATATTTCCAACCTTATACACAAGTGTACTGTGGGTGGCAGGGTGAATCATTTTAATAGCATGGGCTTCAGGTGAGCTGAAATGCAACATGAGGCACTGTGCCCATGAGAAGGTTATGTCACCTGGTTCATTTCACAGCCTTGGGATAGACATAAAAGCCTCCAATAAACATGGTGTACAGATGGGTCCTGCATTACTTTCAGCATGTCACTAGGTGCATACTGCCCTGCATTGTGTATATGAGGGCAACTTTAGCTTACTGGCACTATTTCAGTTGTTCTTGACTTTTAATATTATAACTCACGCATAAGTCACAGAAACTTGTATTTATACCCTATTCCTTAGCCCTCAAAGTACATTAAATGGCTTCGTGGCCTCACTGAGTCCCATAGTGTTAGACTGAGCACGGCACTCCATGTGACACTTGTGTTCTTGCCACTTCTTGCTACGGCAAAGTGTTTCATATCGCTGCCAACTCTACCTTGTGCTTTATAGATAGATTAACAAAAGAGGGCAAAGTGCTTAGTGTACCTTTATATCTTGTTTCCGTTTCCAGCCTCCAAGGGCCATAATGAACTTTGTTGTGCGCTACCATCCTGATGAGCAGTACTTCCTGCGACCACACCATGACTCATCGACTTACACCATCAACATTGCACTCAACAGACCAAAGATTGACTATGAGGTATGTCTCACCTTCTGACAAAACCATCTTTGACTTTTGGGATAAAGTGTGGCTCAAAATATGAATAAGCTTACATCATACAGTACTCATTCTTGGAAATTTTGGTCCCACCTTTTGCAGTTGGTAGAGGTATAATCCTTGATTCTAGAGACAAGCCCCTGGTATTGGTTTTTATCTAGGTACTAGTGAATATAGTAACTTTTAGAATGATCTGAATACAAACAAGATAGTCATACCATTCTAATAGCTTTAAATCTAACTGTATATTCATTTTACATCTCATAATTAATTTACATAGAAGTAAAGAGCGTAATCAGAACATTTTCTTTACTAGGATCAAAATTGAGTTTTTATGACCTAATTGGGTCGGTATTTTATGTAAAATAAAATATGAGGTAAATTCTTTTAATATTTCTTGAAAAAAGGTCCATGCTGACATAGCGACGAAAGTTATTCCTGGGGTTAGAGCATGATTTTGATTAAAATCATATTGTAATCAAAAACAGAGCATCCCTCATGTTCAATCAAAAAGCTAATTGGTTTTATAGAGCCACACGTTATAGTAAATTAAGTTGTCACATTACATAATTAAGTTGTCATCATTGCATACATTACATTCTATTCTTTTTATATCTATGAGATGTGGCTGTTAAATAATGAGTCTGGAGGCAAATGTGTGCACAGTTTATTACTATCCTACAACTTAATTGTTACCATTTTCAACATACTACCCTCGTCTATCTACACACCGTTGCATATGCGTTTTCCGTCGTTGGAAACTATGCTGCAGGTCATCATGTTTCAAGCCCCTTCAGCAGCTCCTCTCCGCAGTTTCTGCCCTGTCACTTTCATTCTCACTGATGTAGGCATTTTGTGCATCTATTGTTTTTTTGTTTCTGGATTGTACTGCAAAATCTGCAGCTCGTCGCATGTGGTGATCTTTTCCAGTGAGTCAGGTTCCGCTGCGAGTCGTTTCATGAAGTCAGTACAAATGTGTTTTTGGGCGTCTTTCCGCTCCTGACTAAAGAAATTGTTGTGGAGATTAAATTTTTCACGTCGATTAAGCATTTAGATTGTAGCAGACATAAAGCACATTCATCAAGAGACTGTAGAGCAAATTTTGCATGACCAGTTGAACATGCACGAAGTTTGTGCCAAACTGGCACCCAGAAACCTTAGTTAAAAGCAGAAAGATGCCTGGAAACACTTGCATTGACTTCATGGGACGACTTGCAAAAGAACCTGACACGCGGGAAAACGTCATCACATGTAATGAGACAGATTTTCCAGTTCAGTTTGAAAACTAAGGGAAATTCGATGCTCTAAAAATCTTACACGTCACCGAGAACGGAAATGGCATAGCAAGAACTGTGGACGAGGTAGAGGAGAAAACGGCGGAGCTGCTGAAGGGGTTCAAACATGATGACCGGTAGCATGGTTTTCAACTATAGAAAATTTTTATGTACTGGTGTACAGATGAGAGGACAGTAGGTTAAAGAAGAGAACAGTATTAAGATTGTAATACTAAACAAGAATAAAACGCTTTTGTTACGTGTGTCATTATTTAATAGCCACACCTCATAGACTTTGCAAAAACAGGTTCTAATTACTGAGTTCTGGGTGCACTTTCATATTAGCTGCAGTACTATCTTTAATATGGGAACAAAATAGAATTACAACATGCATAACCCCTGGCCTCTTCTTTTTCTAAATGCCTACAATTTAACTTGGTTAAAAGTAGTGCTTTCCCTTTGTGCCTTGCTGCACTCGAGGGACGGGCACGCATGCCCGCCCCTCAAGTGCCACCACAGATGTTGCTTTGCCACATAGCACTGCTGCCTTGGAGAAAGAGTACTCTTTCTGGTGACTGCCTATCACCAGCTGCATGAACTACTCGTGAAGGAAGACTGTAAAGGAATAATACTAGTGTCATTAGTTGAAATCTAAGCTTCAATAAGAAGTAAAGTGAATGCAGCTGGTGGTTTCTTTTGGGTGCATTTTAAAAGCATAAAATAAAGTCAAAATTTGCCATGCAACTGGCCTCCTGCTAGCAGCATGCGGCAGTAACTCGACACCTCAAGATGTGACACATTGAGAAGGTGTGGCTGAACTCGAAAAAAGCGAAGACACCCATCCAGAGTATTTAACTTCAATAGTCAAGACTGAAAACCAACACGAGAACCTGTAGCAGTGCTTGCCGCTGAGATAGTGAAATATCAGTGCTAGATGAAACCATTCCCCATAGAATGTAGACAATTTGCCATTTCTCTAGTTCTAACAGCTGTCCATTGATGTTTGTGCTCTCCTAAGGGTGGTGGCTGCAACTTCCTGAGGTACAACTGCAGTGTAGTGGACCTCAAGCGGGGATGGAGTCTAATGCATCCGGGGCGGCTAACGCACTACCATGAGGGTCTGCCCGTCACAAAGGGTACACGCTACATCATGGTGTCCTTTGTGGACCCCTAAGAAAGCTTCTTGCGCCACGCACACATCCTCTGTTTAATACGTCCAATCTATGTCATGATGTTGCCGCAAGTCACCATTATCTTTGTTTCGCGTGTTATGTTCTTTGCTGCATTTATTTTAGCCATTTTAACAGTGCCAAGGTTCCGATAACTGGCAGTGTGCAAAATATTTTTCTGGTCCTCCAAGATTATTTTTCTTATTTCCCTTCAGTAACATGCAAGTGTGTAACAGCATACTATATGTTAAACCTTTAATGCAAATATTTTTAATACAAATGCCAGTTGTGTTTTGTGAAAACCTTCACTCTATACTAATTTGAATATCATTGTACTCCAATTCACCTTCCATTGCATTTGGCCTAGTTTGAAAAACATCTCCAGGAATGGGCTAACGGGTTATTTGCAACCTCCTATTGCAGTACGTACACTGCACAACACAGCACAAACATGTGATCAATGGTTTTTCTCATTTTTCTTTTTAATCAAAATTCTGCCGTCAAAACCCCAAGTGTGGGAAGTGCCGCCCTTGGGTTCCAACTTGGGTGTTAAAATTTGGTGCCTGGCAATACCTTCTCCGAGTAAAATGTGCAAAAGCACGAATGTCGCAATCACGTTAATGGTTGCCGTGCAGTGTATGCATGTTTTTATTGCATGCAGATTTCAATGTAAAAAGCAAAGTATTGTATCAGGGTTCTTTTCCTAGTTCTTGGAGACACCTTAAGATTTATTTTTTGTCATTGCTACATACAGCCTTGTGTTTTTAGTCTCTGAAAACTTGCTGGTCTTTTTTTAACTTAGGTGATGCAGTTTCGTTATGCTTGTTTCTTTAAGATAGGAACATCAAAATATGTTTTCTAATATAGGAGCAATTGTTTTCCTTCTTTTTTTAAAGCAAAGGCAGCTTTAGGCTTATTATCTTCTTGTAGAGAATTTCAGGCCTCTGTATGCAAAACTCATTGATGCTTCTAGTTGGATTCTGTTTTACTTCCAAATTTCTGCATTTTATGTACACTAGTTTCTGAAAGCTTCATAGTGCCATTTGCATACAGTATCGACAATACACGTGCCTTTTAGAATGAGGAATTTGAGGAATATACATATGGTTTGAGGAATGCAATACCACTTTTTCTACATGTTGGAGGTCTACTTTACTGGAACCTATGGTGCCAGTTTCTTGGCTTAAAGATGCTTTTACACTTTTTGCAATGATTTTGTTTAGCCACGGAAATTGATTTTTTGCCACCATGGAAATACTTGGCCAATACTTATGCACTTATGCCATGTTTTATCTGTTAACGCTCTAGTCCTGCAAACCAGAAGGAACTCTTGTGCATTGCGCAGCAACATCATTTTACACGAGCGTTTTGTTTCATAACATTGTATGCTGCAAGTTTTACATGCTCAATGTCTAGAAAAAAGACTGTGAACATAACTTCTGCCATTCTTCTATAGGCGATGTCTGTCATCGTATTAAAGGAGGGGCAGACTGAAATTATTGTTTTTCTTGAGTCTGCACCTGATCTGTTGCCATTGTTGATTTTTAACGTAGCTTCTTTTTGAGCTCCGCGTGATCTTCCTTGCATGATCTGATGATTAATACTTTGCGGCAGAGGCAAAGAAAACCAGCAATATTTTGTTAGACGAATAAACATCTTTTTACAGAAATTTGTGTTTTCATTGGATTATTATATGCGAACATTGCAATTTGGAAAGCGACATACATATTTACTGGTATTATTGTGAACAATATAAGCTGAAACAGTCCTTCATTCTTCTTTGGCGTACCTGCCAGTTTTTGAGAGAGCAGTGGTCAGAACTAGGAATGCAATGCGAAGTTGAGGTCCCATACTTAAAACTATTTGACAAATTGAGAGATACTAGAGCTTGTGGAATCCGCAGCAGACACAGGAAAAAGCCGGATCAGGTGTTTCAACTCATATTCTCTGCGGTGGTACAGTTGATTGTCTTCACCTAGACATGTTTATAGCAGTGTACAGAGTTTTTTCGAGCTCTATTAGGGCGCAAAGATTTCCTATTTATAAACCAATGAGCTGAGTGCAATGAAACATTTCACAAAGGTGTCTGTAGGTGGTGTGCTTATCATACTCAAACTTAACGAGCGTAGGCTTCGGGAATAAAATTTTAAGTCTTAAAAAACTTTTTTCTTATGCACAAGGACAAAAACAGTAAAAACCACTTGGTTTACGCTGCTGCTAACAGATGTCACAACATTAAAAAAAAAAAAATGCGAAAACTTTTTGAGATGAACACCCGGAAGTTGTTTCAGCAGACTCGAGCATGTAGAGTAGGAGCGTGAAGCAGACGGTATCTGTTTTTCTGCCTGTGCATATGAAGGAGAAGACCGGATTTTATATGCTTTAATTTTAATGCGTTAGCATTAGTGCCTTGGTACATGCGCTGACCTTGGACTGGTTTGGAGCACACGTATATGAAGTTCGCAACGTCGCCACGGGATGGCATCACAGCCCCGTTGGCCGTGGAAACTGGCTGGGAAACACCTGCAAGCGACAGATTGCGGCGGTGTGCATATTTTCACAGGCTTGGCGATAGAACGCATAGCAACGGAGATTGCACTGGATTGGCTGGCAATAGGGAGCGACGCCGTGGAGTAAATCCTAGCAACCGAAGGTCGCCGGCGACGTCCCCCTTCGCCAATTTCGGTGCCGCGCAGTAGGGGCGTGGGGGACGGCGGGTGTATCACTGGAGCGCGTTCAACCCACCTTGGCACCCCCGTCCACGATACTTCGCTACTGCAACTGACTCATTACAAAATATTAGCCCACTTTGGGCTAACCGTACACACCGCATCGCGGCGTCCCGCCGGCGACCCAAGTACGTCTCCCTAAAACCGTGCGGTACAGCCAAAGCTGCAGGGGAGAGAGGTTATCCCACCTGTTCAAGAAGAGGGAAAGGAAGAACGAAGGAATCGCATTCCTTCTCTCCCGTTCCTTATTTACCCTCCTCTTGAACAGGTTGGAATACGCTCTCTCCCCTTTAGCTTTGGCTGTACTGCACGGTTTTAGTGAGACGGAGTATAGCCCCGCTGTCCCCCACTGCACCTCGGTTGCTAGGTGTCACGTTTTGCCGTCGCTCTCTATAACCGGCCAATCCTGTGCGGCCGCTGTTTTTCATGCACCCGGAGTGACATGATCTGCTTGCACCAAGGAGAAGAGGGGCTTTGGGAATGTTCACCTCGCGGAAAAATGCTGAGAAGCTGCATTCACCATGCTTTGTTATATGATATAATATATGATATATTTATTTTAGCTCAGGAGAGCCGCGGTGCCACAGAAAGGCAAGTCGCCCAAACCGTGAAGGCCCGCGGCGTCGCATCCAACACTGATGATATGGTATTGCATAGCATTTTTTTAAGGAAATGGTGATGATGGTTTAATTGGAGCTTGTAGACGAGTGCGAGGGGTGATGTTGCGGTTTAATATGGCGAAGAGCGTTAGGCTTGCAGCGGTTTTCCCGACGGTGGCCTTCGTGGGGCCGCCTTAGGCTACTGACCTCTACCAGGCCGGTTTTGAGCGCCTGGCGAGGGCTCCCTGTATATCCGGCTTGCAGACGAGCCGCCCGAAATTTCGGCGAAGCAGGGACTTCAGCACCCCCATGGTGGGGCTACAGGGGAGGGCGCCGGTGTTGGTCGGGAGGCAGTCTTCACGAAAGCGGACTCTGAAGTCTCCCAGCTTACGGCCGAGCTTATAAACGAGCAGCGTGATCACCCTGTCGATCGAAGACATGGTGGACTGGGTGCCACTTGTCCGGCTGGCTCTCTGACGATGGAAAAGACACGAATTATGCCCTGCTGGCTTCCTCCTCCGCTTCACAAAATGCATTTTTTTGAGAATCGAGAACCAGTGTGACTGCAGCAGCGATTTCGGCCCATTTTAGAGTGCAGCTCTTAGGCGCCCGTTCCCGTGTTTCGCGACGTCGATGTTTCCACCCCTCTAAATTTAGCGGGAAATTGAACTGGTGTTGAGGTCACGTGACGTCAATTTTTCCGCTAAATATAGCGGAGAAACTGAATCAGCTCATGGGTGACGTGGTACGAAGTCATAGGACGTCATTTTTCCCGCTAAATTCAGCGGGGAAACTGAATTGGTGTTGAGGTCAGGTGACTGCATTTTCCCGCTAAATTTAGCGCGGAAACTGAATTGATGTGGAGGTCACGTGACGTAAACTTCCCACTAAATTTAACGGGGAAAATGATGTCACGTGACCCCAACACCAATTCAGTTACCCCGCTAAATTTAGCGAGGAAAATGACGTCATATGACTTCGTGTCACGTCATTCATAAAGAAATTCAGCGGTAGGAGGAGAGGAGTCTGCGGAGAAGGAGGAGGGGCATACCCTCCCCTCCTCCTCCTCAAGAGCTGCGTTCTAGTTTCGCATTGCAGATTTAAACGTCTTTCATTTTTTTTCCTGAAACCCACATTCATAAAATTTTAGTATGATAAGTGCACCACCTAAAGGCCACTTAATGAAAAGTTTCATCGCACTCTGTTCATTAGTTTATTTATAGAAATGTTCGTACGCCATCGCATATATAAATAAATAAATATCACAATTACAGCAGCTCTTAAGTTGGGCACTCGGCGAGAAAGTCGGCGAGATCGCCGACTTTCTCGCCGAGTGTCTATTTTAGGGACCCAGTGGGCACTTTCGAAAACGTCAGCCGCTCCCGCAAGTGCGCCCCCCCCCCCCCCGTAAGTAGGGTTCCGTGTATAAGGATAAATCTGAAAAAAACACTCGCGGGAAAATTTTTCGACTATTCGGGTTTATCCGAAAAACTCAATTTCAATGTAACGACGGCAAAATAAAAAGCCAGAAAAGACCGTAGAAGAAGTCACAATGTATGTATGAAGGAGCGTTATCTGAGAAAACTGAAAGAACCCTAAGGAAGTGTGGAAATATGTAAAAAGCAAAAAAAACCTTGTGTCACTACTTTTGACGTAGTAGACAGTATTAGGTATTGCTCAAACTCAGAAGGCAAACCTAAAAGCTTCAATTTATATTTCCAAACGGTATTCACAAAGCCGGCCAGTAGAGTTAGTGGTTTCCAAAATAAGAATGGGGTTTCGCGCATGAAAAACGTAGATATTTCAGAACAAGCCATCACATTGTTGTTACAGAAAGTCAAGATAAATTCAGCGCATGCACCAGATCGTATCTTAAACTACATAATGAAAAACGGTGCCGCTTCCGGTGCTCCATGCTTGACCGTGTTGTTTAGAAATTTCCTTGAACTGGCTTAGTTACCTCTTGACTGGAAAAATGCATATGTAATCCCTATACACAAGTGGCGAAAAAACCAAAACATCTAACTATGGGCCCATCACATTGACAAGTGTTTCCTGTAAAATGTTAGAGCGCGTTATTTACTCTAAGCTAATCAGCCATTACAAGTAGACCATTTTTTTACCCAACGCGACATAGATTCAGGACGGGATTTTCGTGCGATACACAATTGATAGAATTCACTCATGGCAATGCTACTTCGATAAACAGTGGGCATCGGGTTGATTTTTTTTTACCTCCCTAGAGCTTTTGATTTTAACCTCAAATTGCAAGCTTCACCCTTGTTGGTGTTCGACTGGTGACAGCTGATAAAACCTTTTCGTCGTTTACCCTGAGACTGGGGGGTTATTTGAAGAGCAGAACAGAAATGGTTGACTTCCACCAGCTAGCCTGTACTTTGACTCTTTTCTTGATAAAACCTGTTTGCTCTACTGACGTCTAACCCCTGGTTAGCTCAGTTGGTAGAGCGCTCCACATGTAATGGAATGTAATCGATACCCGGACCAGGCGGATTTTTTCGGTCGCTCACCAGTCACCTAGCTGTGTTTGGAGATTTATAGTTGTCCTTTGTCCCTCTTGTTCCCCTTCTCCAGGAATTACTTTCGTCAATCTGGATTGTGTCGGTTCGGTCAGATATTACCGTGTTATCGGGTGTGCCGCAAGGGTCCATTTTGGGTCCCCTTTTTTTTATTAATCTTTATAAATGATCTCGCTTCGAATGCTTCTAGCCATGTAAGACTGTGTGCCGATGATTTCTGTGTTTACATGGATGTCTCGTGTGAAGCGGATTTTGAGCTTTTACGGTATCACATTGATCGGATTTTATTTTGGTGTCAAACATGAAAAATGTCTCTCAACTTCAACAAGTGCAATCTAGTAAGGTTTACGGACAAAAGGCGACCTCTCAACATAAAATATTTCCTAGGTAGTACACGTCTGTCTGTTGTAACAGAATATAAATATTTAGGGGTTTTCTTTTCCAGCTCGTTATCTCGGAACGCACATGTAAATTATATATCTTCTAAGGCTGCAGCACGTTAAACTTTCTTAAATGCAGCCTTAGGTAAGCACCCGTAAAACTTAGAGAAACGTTGTATATGACAAACGTACGCCCGATTTTAGAATATGGTTGCACCGCGTGGGAGCCTCACACGAGGTCAAGTAGGGATGAGCTAGAGCACATACAAAAACGAGCAGCGCGGTTTGTGTCGGGTAACTATGATTTTTCTAAAAGCTCATCTGCTATTTGTGAAAAGTGAGGGTGGCCATCGCTTGCTGACCGGCGGAAGTATCTGCGATTGTCCTTGGGTTTACAACATAATCAGTGGCCGAAATGACAGTCATAAAGAACAATACATAAGATAATTAACTTATGTGTCGCTCCGTACCGATCATCATCTAAAAGTTCGCGAGTACAGGACCAGAATAAATGTATTTAAATAAGCATTTTCTCCGAGAACAGTAAACGAATGGAATAGTCTAATCAAATTGTCTCCTCTTCGTCTTCTTTTTCTGTCCTGCAGAGCTTGTTATTTAGCTAAGTGTCAATTTGTGAATTTGAATGCTGGTGTGCTTGCCGATTTTTTTTTAAATTTTGTTAAACATTTTCTATTATGTTAATATTTTCATACCTGATGTCATTTGAATTTTTCCGGATCACACATATTTTCGGTGTACACTTTATATATGTTTGTTTGTATCGTCTTCCCCCTACAGTAATGTTCTAGTAAGGGCGGTGTAGGTAACTGAATAATTAAGCAAAAATGAAAGACGTTTACAGTTCTCTGTAATGCGAAATTAGAACGCAGCTCTTGAGGAGGAGGAGGAGGAGAGGATACAGAGGGGAGGGTATGCCTCTCCTCTGCCTCCGTACCTTCCTACCGTCCCCTCTTCCTCTCCTGTTCGCCTCCTATTTAGCGGGAAATTTTCGCTAAATTTAGCAGAACATTTAACAAAACTTTCCCGCTAAATTTAGCGGAAAATTTATTGACAAGTGTTTCGCTAAATTTAGCGAAAATTTTCCCGCTAAATTGAGCGGGGAAACTTTAACCGCTAAATTTAACTGAGAAATTTCCCGCTAAATTTAGCGGGAAAATTTCCACGCTAAACTTAGCGAGTTAAGTTTCCCTGCTAAAAATTGACGCCGCGTGGCATCAACACCAAATTAGTTTCCCCGCTAAATTTAGCGGGAAAACTGTGACGTCCCATAATGGAACGCGCTCGGTTACGTCGACGCCGCTCAACCCGGAAACGGGCGCCTAAGAGCTGCGCTCTAAAATGCGGTCCTATGAACAAAATACTGCTGTAATATCGATCCGGGAGATAGCCCACCTAATATCTAGAGAAAATCGGGCGAAAATAAGGAGTAGGCTAACTGTTAATGTACAATCAAGAAAAGTTGAAAAAAAAATCTATTTTTAGATAATGTTTATTTGTCAAACTTGTTATCGCGTCGAGGCACAATGAAGCAAAGATGACTGTACAGTGGCCCAAGTTTTTAATAATATCACGCGAGCGTCGACCGCCGTGCCGGGCAGCACCGTGCCGCGGGGTGGGGGTGCTACAAAGATCTTCCCGGTGCGAGCGTCGTCTGCTAGGCTATTCCGTTGACCGCACACAGCCCCTGCTCCGTTGCAAAGAAGCGCACGGTGCTGATTGGCATAATTGTTTATCCAACGCCCACTTCCCCCTCCTCTCTCTCTCTCTCTTTGTCTCTCTCTCTCTCTTTCTCTCCGCTTCTCTTATCTGTTTGTAGAGACAAGTGTCTGAAGAGCGAGCGCTGGCGTGATACTCGTCTTGCGCGGCATAAACAGTGGCGCAATGACGATAGCTGTACTCTCTGCGGTCTCGTTATATAGTTTTGCGTTTTAATTTGCGCCGGGTCGCTATTTTGTGTGCCCGAAAAAAAAGCGAGTGATAAGCGAGCGTTGTTCAGATCTTTGCTTAAAGGGACACTGACAGGGTATTTTTGCTCGCCGAGGTTTTTAGTTGTACGTGACATATGAGAGCCCAACTACCCAGAACAGAATTTGCGACTCGAAATTCGGTTTCTTTCCGCCCGAAAACCGCCGATTGAGAACTGCCCGGTTTGAGTCGCGCTGACCCTCTTTTCCGTGGTCACGGGCCGTTTTCTAAGGTTTAGACGCGACCACTAAATTGAATCAAAGTCGTGGGTCATTGAAGGCACACAGTCAGTATTAAAAAAAGAAAATATGAAACCCATTTTTTGTGGCTTCCAAAAAAGCTGCAAATATGTCGATTGAAAAAAAAAAAAAGGTTGCACAGACAACCGATAGCATTCTGTGCGTTCACTGGATAAGACTACACATGGCGTCGTTTCGCGTATCGTGGTACTAGCGGATGGCAGTGGACGACCGGGCGTGGGACCTCTACTTCAGTACTGTCATTCACGGTACCGGCGAATTCTGTCTTCCTTCGAAAGAAAAATTTTGGACCGATCGAAAGAATTGGTATTCATCCCGTACGACACGCCCGGCCACCAAGCCGATTTGCACGAAGACGTCGCCGAGCCGTCGCCCTTCTCGTGGCTGAAGACATCGCTCGCTCAAACGTCTTGCACGAAGTGCGTACTTCGAGTTGAATACGCACGCGTACGGCTTCTTTACTAGGTGCGAACGTGGCTGATGCGTGGTGCTGCCCGACTTCAAGCCGGGAGTGCATGTATTGGAGGGAAATCGGCAGCAAACTTTCCGACATAGAGTCGACCGGCTCCTTTACTACGAACGAGAGTTCCTTCCACGACCGGCTTCAGTTTCTTCAGTAGCTCAGCGGAAAGACGTCCGCTTCAAACGCAGCGAGCGCGGGATCGGTCCCTAGTGTGGGCGTACTTTTTTTCTTATGTCAATCATTTTGCGATGTTTACATTTCTTTTTTTCTTCTTTTTTTACAATTATCACTGAAAAAACAATTGTTGTGGACGATACGTCACTGAACTAAATGATATGGGGTTCTATTTTTGACACCTGCGAACTCAATGTGGTCACTTTCCTCAAAATGCAAGGAACATATGAATCGGGTAACGTCCGCTTTTCGAGGTTCCCGTAACTGTTTTACAGGAATTGCAGCCAGCCATTGATCCCTACCCGTTGATCTTTCGGAAACTGGTGCACTCTACCGCGCAATGCCACTTTCAGATGCTGGACATGTGAGGCAGCTCTTCACGCAACATCTTGGGAGTATTCTTTTCGGAGCCGATTACGGGAATTCACCTCGGGCACTCACTACTAATTGCCAACACTTATATGTACAAAACAACTCATCTTGAAATATAGAACAGCGAGCGGAACAAACTTAACTGCAAAGGAATCGCGCGGCGAACGGATCCCGCAACGCATTTCGTCTGCTGCTGCGTGCGAAAAAAAAAAACAAAAAACAGTCGCACGGTCGGGTGTAGTTACGCGCCTTCCGCCATTCACTCTCTCCTCTCCACTTCTCCGTGCGGTGCGGGGATTTCGGTTTCAAGCAGTTACGTTTTTTGGCTTTATTAAAAAAAAATACGTGACACTGTAGCAAAATATTAATTGGGTAGTATTTCGACACCATAATAAATTGCATGGCAAAAAATGAAAAAAAAAAAAAAAATTGGGGAGGGGGGGGGGGGGGGGTGTCAGTGTCCCTTTAAAGACCGACGACCAGTTCGCGCTTTCCACTTTTCCCCCGCTTCCTCCTCTCTCCCCTTGTACCCTGTCCACTGTGGCCTGTTTCCTCCTACCCTATGGTGAGGAGGATCTTCTGCCTTGCAGAATCCCGAGTCTGGTCGTCGGCCTTTAAAGGCGGTTAGCTTTGCCAGCGGATAAGGAGCAGGGGTTGTGTACGGTAAACGGAGTAGCATAGCAGACGACGCTCGCACCGGAAAGATCTTTGTGCGCACGCGCATAATCTCTCCCGTATCACCGCACCCCTCTAGGCACGGCGCTGGCCGGCCCAAAGGTCGAGGCTCGTGTGATAATATTAAAAACTTCGGCCACTGTACTTCCCAGTCAGCAATGTTCGCTTATATCCCGCCATATGTAACTTGCCGAATTTACGCCGAGATCATCATTGATTCGAACGCTACGACTACAAAGAGTAAGCTGTCTTTCGGTAAATCGGTGTCAAAAAAAAAAAAAAAAAATTAAGTCAAATGTACAGTTGGGTTATCTTTGGTGGGTGGGGCATTTCTCGGGATATTACGATACATATTATATTTCTATTTTCTGATAAACCACTATCATGCCTTGCTATTAATAAAATGTGAAGCAAATAAAGAATCAGGTTTTTAAGAAAATCGCTCCCGAATGTGCCAGATTTTCGAAAAATTCGTACATTCAAATGCATGCAACGGGTTTTATTTTCTACAAATAATATTGAATTATTCAGTACAAGGAGCGACATTTGAGCTTTCTGGTGATGCCGAGGTCATTAAAATGATCTTAAATATAGGTCACACGCAAGAACTTGTCAAACTTTTCCGAAACATCATCAAACGAGGAGTTCGACATTTAGAAAAGAGTTCCAAAACAAGACAGCGGAAGCCGGCTGTGAATGCTTGAAAGACATAAAAAACCTTCGGTTCACTGACGTTTTCTTCTTTTTCTTCAATTTCTAAACGGCAAAATTAGTTCAGCTGAATGATTGTGCATTTATATTTCGTGCGAAGTTTTGGTTCTGATAGGTTTGGTGATCAAGAAAGAAGATCCAGTGGGTCATTCGGTCGGATAACAAGCTTCATCAAGTAGGAGTCTCTGAAATGGACATAAACGCAAGTGCCGCATCTTGGTTTCACAGCAAGTCAGTTTTAGTTTGTAAACCACCCCTATATTAAGAAACATGCAGCAACCTTAGAAAACCGCACCTCCAGGGGATTCGTGTTTTGAAGTTCGCCGCGGCTAAACTCGGATTATTTCAAATATGTGCACGCCTCCACCGCCCCACTGCATTCGTCGCATGTTCATGGGATTGAGTTCTGTCCCGGTTGGACAGCGCAAGACTCGTTTATCTTGAACATATGTTTAGGTCCTTGAAAATTTTAATAATGAGTAGATAGTAATTTATCTATTTTATTCGCGTTTTATATTTGATGGACCCAGAGAGAGAGAGAAGTGTTGAAGGGAAGGAAGCCTGGAATTTGATGGACCCAAAACGCCTTTCCTCAGACATGCAGTAGATATTGCATGTCTTTTGCGTGTTTCTTTAGGGTAACGCAAACGTAATCGAGTAAAGTAACTAAGTAATTAATCAATTGGTTATTACGGGGAGTAATATGTAATTGTAATTCTTTACTTTTTAGGCCAAATTATTGTAATTGTTTACTTTTTTTAGAGTAATGGGTGCAAGTCTGTCAGGATCCTAGATTATCTTTATGTTATTTTATCAATACAGACACCGTCGTTTCTCCCTTCGACAATAAAATCGTGTAAGAACTACATTGTGCAGCGCAGGAATGATGCACAAACCTACATTTTTTTCTTCGGGTAACAACGAGTATAGAGAAGAATTACATATACAGAAATAAATTAGGGAGTACCCTATGTGAGTCACCTGCACGCTTGAATTCTTTCAAAATAGGGAGACACCTGCAGAAAAATTGCCCAATAAAAGCGCCCGGCATAGGAAATGATAAAAAAGAGACACCTTTCATAGCCCACGCACTTTATTCTTTACGTGTCGAATCTTCTTAACCGCTCGTTGAAATGCACGACGGGGTCGTTTTCATAAAGCGACAGGACGGGAATATTAGGCATATATAAGCGTCATCGGAATTCTGGCGAACCTAAAACACATTCTACAGGGTGTAACAAAAAAAAAAAAATCACAGGTTTTTTTCTACCGCAAACATAAACTTGGCATCGCCGAACGCTCATTCTCCGCCCGAAGGTAGCGCCCGAGGTCACAACCAGATGCCAAAGTTTCAGCCCGATCCGATACCTTATTCAAAAGTTATAAGTGATTTTCTGAAACTTTCATTGTGAAAATGGAGCCCATTTTTGCCCGTTTTTGGTTTCTGGTGCCATAGTGCCCCATGTATTCGAAAACTCCATCGGCCGCCATTTTCACATTGAAATGTTCGGAAAATCACTTATAACTTTTGATTAAGGTATCGGATCGGGCTGAAACTTTGGCATCTGGTTGTGACCTCGGGCGCTATCTTTGGGCGGAGAATGAGCGTTCGGCAATACCTAGTTTATTTTTGCAATAAAAAAAAAAACTGTAATTTTTTTGTGTGACACCCTGTACATTATTTTTGATTGTTATTTGAATCGTCGCTCCTTTTTACACACCTGGTATGGAACAGACGTTTGGGCCTGGAATATAGCCAAGTTTAACATCATTCACTGGTGAATAAAAATACTGTAACTAAAGCAATTACACTTTTAGAATGATAATAAAGGTACATACTATTCGGTAGGACCGAAATAACAAAAAGTTATTCACGATATTTTCCGGCGAAGAAAGAAAATGGACGCTCGTTTTCCCATGGAAATGCACAGGGGCACCGCAAAAGTAGGCTAGTTGCTGTCTGCTTCGATTTGCATCCCGGAAGTTGCATAGATACTTGCGCCAGTTGAGCCGCTAGCGTACATCATAATAGGTTTGAGAACTGCTGAGGCAGAAAATTAAAAAGCTGTTCAGGGGTGTCTCTACTCTGCCTAGGACGCGCCTCCGACTGGTGTGTTTAGCGTCCTATTCCCCCTTACGAAGAAAGTCGCCCCGAAATTAAAACAAATGACATCTAAAATACCGGAGTGTCACGCTCTAAGATGTTGCGATCTTAACGGCTAAACGTAAAAGTTCTGAAAAAAAAAAAAAAAAAAAAAAAGGCCTGAGTGAACACGGGTGTCGCTGTCGTCGCGGTGTCCCAACTCCGCGAACTGTCAAACTGTGGTGCCTGGAACGCGTCTCCGACTGGTGTGTTTACCGCGTCCAAAAGAGTGGTCCCTCGATTTCCGCTTGATGACGTCATAGAAGTGTCATGCTCTCGTCGGTCGCGATCCTGGCGGCGTCCCAGTAGCTGCGGTGTACGTGGCAGTCGCCTGTTCTGCTGCAGGTCGCTCTCGAATACGACAGTCCACGGAAACTTCAGCAGTTATAAGTTGGGACGTCGTGACGACAGCGACACCCACGTTCGCTCGTGCTTTTCGCCAGCATTTCTACGACCAACCGCAAAGATCGCGACATGCAACAACATATGATACTCCGGCTTCTGTGACGCCGTTTGTTGCTCCTTCAGGACCATTTTTGATGTATGGGCAGCATGGGACGCTAAACAACACACCAGTCGAAGACGCGCTCCAGGCCCCATAGTCAAGCTAAAGAATAGAAACCTGCAGCGGAACAGGAGTCCGCCACATCCACCACCTCTGCTGTTATACCGCCAGGATCGCCACCGGCTACAGCATGACACTTCTATGACGTCATCAGACGAAATCCGAGGGGCCAGTATTTAGGAAGCGGTAAACATACCAGTGGAGACGCTATCAACATGGGATGCCTCGCTACGCGGAGCGCAAGCTCGTCTGCTTCTTGACCAGGGGTTGCGGTGACTTCACAACGTCGAGCTCTGATCGGCTCCGATTGGAAGGATAGTGGGTAGACCCCAAGGCAGTTAAAATGGAGGTCTATGTACCCACCATCCCTCCATCGCAGAGCCCTTCGGAGCTCGGCGTTATATAAATAGGCCGTATACTTTCCGGTGTTTTCTTAAACGGAAAATTGGCGAATGTTTTTCGGTGTCTATTTACTTTTCAATTATCGGCGTATTTCGGTGATCTGTAGGGAACGGACGCTTAAAATTGTGATTATCGGTACAAAAATAGCATGAAAAACTTAGAGGTAGGTTTTCGACAAAAAACAGTCCTAGCTGGAGCAGCGATTTCCAGAAATCCGTGTTTTACGGTTTTAACAATTTTTTTTTTTTTTGGCACCAGTTGTTTCTTCGGTTTTAACCGATTTTGCATTTTTGACACCGACGGATGTTTAATGGTGTTTTCCGTTTAAAACCAAAAAATCCTGCGGCCTACCTGTAGACTACGATAGGATAGATTACAAGTCAGAAAAATGACACCGTAGGATACGTCTGGAAGGCCGGGAGTTTATGGAGTGAAAATAAATGACTTAAATTGTTATGAGTTTCCACTGCACCCATGCGGGGTCGAGAGAAAGTGCTCCCAGTTTTGGGATTGGAATGCCATATACTGTGAAAATGTGCTGACCCTGCTACATTAGAGTACTTTTTTCTCAAAATATGTGGAAACGGCGCCGAAATTGCTCGGGAAGTCACTTTCTCCTTTTTAAGGCCGAAATGCGGGTTTCGGTTCACCGCCAGATTGCTATGGCAATCTAGTGAATATTTAGGAAAGTTTCGACCACCCTGGTTTCGACCATTATTTCGAATAGCGTTCTATTCATTCAACCTTCGTATTAAACATTGACACCACTCGTAAGTTTCGCAATATTCTTATTTGATCGACGTCTTTTTTAGCAGGTTAGTTGGCTTCGTGGAGTGCGCTTCTCAGCGGGCACCGGTGCACTGTGTAGAAGCGACACCTGCGGAATGGACACCGCGGTCTTACGAATCTCGCTTCGCTGCAGTACAACTTTGTGCTTAAAGGGACACTGACAGGGTATTTATGCTCACCGAAGTTTTTATTTATACATGACATATGAAAAGCCAGCTACAATAAACACAATTTGCAGCTCAAAATTTGTTTTTTTTTTCCCTCCCTCAAATCGTTGATCGAGAACTGACCGGTTTGAGTCTTGCTCACAAACTTCTTCGTGGTCACGTGCCGTTCAGACTCAACCCCTGAATGTACCGTACTTGCTCGAGTAATAGCCGCACTATTTATGAACAAGACCCTTGCGTCTACTTTCGCACATAACACATATACAGCCAATCACTGCGTTGCGCACATATAACATAGCGAATAACCAGATCGAGAACACGATTCTCCATACAAATTCAATCTTCACACATGGTATCTTCACACGAAACGTTATCTCTGTCCTGTCAACAGCTGGAATCATGCTGTCGATTGCTGTGATTGGCAATCTGCGTGCTCCGCAGAAAAGCGAACCCTCAGGGTTTCTTCATAAACGATGCGGCTATTACTAGAGTAAATACGGTAAGCATTGTCGTGGCTCATCGAAGACACACTCAACATTAAAAAAAAAAAAAAAAAGAAACCCCGTTTTTGGGGTTAAAAAATTACAAAAAAAAACTGCTAATACGTTTATTGAAAGAAAGAGAAGTTGCAGAGTACCAGAAGCACATGCACTGCGTAATTCTCAACATGGCGTCGTGTCGCGGGATCGCGGGAGCAGCTGGACGGCTGGACGAGGCGGACAAAGCGATGGCGGCGGACGACGGGTGTGGGGCAGCTACTGAGCAGTGTCGTTCGCGGTATACCGGCGAATCTGTCTAGTTTCGTAAGAGAAAATCTTTATCGATCAATGCAATTATGGTTTATTCCGTACGACACGCCCGACCACCAAGCTGATTCGCACGAAGACGTCACCGAGTCGTCGTCCCTTCTCCTAGCTGAAGACATCGCTCGTCTGACGAACACGCAATGGTAAGAGCTTAAAAAAAAATAAGAAAAACGTTAAGCGTGAAGTGCGTACTTAGTGTTGAATATGCATGCGTACGATTTCTTTACTGGGTACGAATGTGGCCAATGTGTGGTGCTGCCCAACTTCGAGGCTAGGGTGTGCCTTTGCAGCAGGGAACTGGCAGCAAATGTTCTGATCTACAGTCGACTGGCTGCATTACTGCAAACGAGGAGTTAGCAGTAATGTACTTAACCCTTACAATGTGAAAACTGTCGCCTGCTTGGCGACTTCCGGCAACTTTCTCCTGTATATTTCTCCTTTCTAGTCGACATGTCCCACCATTACTCCGTCCTCGTGTTTCGATTTCGGTTTCGAGCGGTTACGTTTTTTTTGGCTCTATTAAAAATATACGTGACTTTGTAGCAAAATATAAACTGGGTAGTTTTCTGATACATAGTAAGTCGCCTGGCCAAAAAATAAAAATAAAATTTTGGGGGTGTCAGGAGGCCGTCCTTCTGACAGGGATTGGACGCACGGCCGTGTCGGGTATTAAAACGAAAGTACTGTGAAAGTTTATCTGAGGTGATGCTTTAAAAAGGGAACTGCTAATATTATATAGGCTTATGTGATTGATTGTGATATTCCCTAATGAGCTGCTTGCATCATTGATCGAGAATTTATAAGTATCGACTAATGAA
Organism: Ixodes scapularis; assembly: GCF_016920785.2. Taxonomy (NCBI): domain Eukaryota; kingdom Metazoa; phylum Arthropoda; class Arachnida; order Ixodida; family Ixodidae; genus Ixodes; species Ixodes scapularis. Next base: position 93,245,684 of record NW_024609846.1, read on the forward strand.
AACTGTGCATTACTGCAAGTTTGATTATTATGTAAAATACTCGATCCATTTGTCACCCTGACAATGCCTTTAACCGTTGAACGGCACGGTCAACAAATACATAGTTTAAGTTTGAATGAACTTTATCAGTTGCCGAATAAAAGCTTGGGCATAACTTTACCTGTTTCGCTGGTGATTGTATATAAGAAATATTTATTGGCCACATACTAACGTTGTATTGCCATGAAGCTATGTGTACACACGCCAGCAAAATGAAGGTGAACACCTTACCTGGTTCCTTGCCTGTGTTACGGCTCCCTAAAGCTATATTAACTCTCAACGTCTCAAATGGTACGTGGCTTGGAGTCTAAACTTTGCGTTCTAGCCCTCTTCTGGAACAGAGTTTGTTCCAAAACTTGCAAGAGCGTCAAAAGCAAGAAGACGGCATTCACCTTCATATCGCTCACGGGTGTACGCCTAAAACGCTGTTGGTACGCATAATTAAATAATAAAAATGTGTAATACTGAATTCAGAGTATCAGATTTAGTGCTCTCTAATTTCACAAACGTGGAATGTAGTTATCAAAGTTATTATTTTCTAGCATTTCAGTCGAAGATTATTTACGGCAGATGCAATATAATAGTTTTAAACAATGAATGGCTTTGTCACTACATTCTCGTGCCACGTCTAGAACACTTAACCACTACTAAACAGCTTTTTAAAGGTTTGGGGGCAATTAAACTGCTCTACAAAAAACGCTAATCAGTGCTTCCATGGAAGTGGAGAGCCAAGAAGGCATTGTCTTTTAAGGGGAGCACATGCACCCAATGCAGTATTCACAGCGAAACCAACGAGAACAAAGTGTAGGCTTGTATCCAAAGTTGTTTCGTTGGTAAAAAAATTCATTTTTGGCCGCTGTGAAGGCTACTCCAAAAATAAATCGGACCAAACATCCGACATTGCACATACCGATGATGGCCATCACTAATTCTTACGGCAGGCTTTGCTTCGTGATCAAGAGCAATTACGGTGTTTTCAGATTAGTATAATTGATATAAGAGATAGATCCACACAGCAGAGTGCTTGGACGCCGTAAAAAAGAGAAGAAGCGATGGGCCAGACGATGAATACAGTGATGTGATATGTCCGAGTCATTTTGGAGCAGCTCTTGGAGCAGCCAAAAGTCAAATTTGGAGCAGCAAAAATAACATTTGTAGCATCGTTCTTATTCATACCAATCGAGACATTGTGAAGATTAATGTGTCGGCGCGTCCAACTAAAAGGCAATGTCCACATTACCTTCTCACTCACGTGCAACCTTTAGATCGCATCAATTGCACAGCAGGAGCAAGTCTCTCAATCACAAAACTAGCGTTTAGTTGCGTGAAGAAGCACCAGACAGGGTAAGAAGGTGAGTGAAGAAGGACAGCACAAACTGCTGTGAATGGTTATTTTAGGTACTCAACCTCACTGAAATAATACAGTAATATAGAGGCCATAAGTGTGTGGCTACTTCGAGTTTTTAAGGTTGTAACAAAACATCAACTTTTAATACAGATAAAAAACAAAGCACTTGTCATTTGATTATAACCATCAATTACATTTCTTGCGTAGAACTTCATAACAGAAACGGCTTGTGAACAAAACTTTAAAAAAAAATCCCGCCGAACTCATTAAGGTTGTTCCCGAGCTTCCATCCACTGTTCCGGCCAACTTACTTTTAACTTAATCACACTTATATAAAGTGATAGCTAAACAAATCAGTTGGCATAAATAAATAAATACACACACACAAAAGAGCGCACATAAATTTTCTTGCACCACCGAAGTATACCCTCGCTAAATCTCGATATGGAAAAGATGCCCCCAGGCTATCATAGTCTATCAGACATAGGAGCCAAAGTTGTATTCGGGAATTGTGCCGCGTCTCGCTCTGGAGGACTGCTTTCCCATTAGCACGGTGGTGCGCTGCGGCGAAGCAAGACACTCAAAATCGCATTGCTTACATTGCGGTTTTCGCTTCTCTGCAGTACACCAGTGCGCGAAGAGAAGTGCACTCGACCAGACTCTAACCCTCCAGCAGAACAGATGACGAACATGAGAAGTATTGCGAAATTTCCGAGTACTGTCAGCCTTTCACACGAAATGCGATCGAATAGTACTTTATTTCAGACGATAGCCAAAAGTTCCGGGAATTCGCATAAGCATATCGTAACGGCCCGGCCGAGCAGCGAGGCCTGAGCTATAATATTTTCTGTGTCATTCAAGTGCAACATTGAGCCAAAACTAAATTGGGCGCAACGCTGCCGTGAATTTCTCACATTTTGGTGAAATGTAGCAGGATGTAGCAGGGTAAGCATTTTGGCGCAGTTTGGCGCAAATGACGCAGCAATCACATCACTGTCAGAATAATGTGCCTATACCCGTTTTCACCTCAAGAGAAAAGCAAATCTTGCGCATTGTTTATATATACGCGGCGCGAAGTAGTTCTCACAAGATTTGCTTGCCGAAGGAAGAAGCCATGCTTTTGGCGTTTCGAACGTGTACGTCTTAATAGACAGTTTTAGTATAGCGTTGCTGGATCTTACGTACGCAATACGCAATAGCGTAGCGTACGCTAAAAATGACCTGCTCGGACCGAATTTAGTTGTGCGTTACGTTTTTGAGTGAACACCGCGCATGATCTTGGTTAAATTTGCTAGAGCCGTAGAATTCCGCATGCCTTATAGCGCAACCATGCTCCTGGAAAGAAATATTGAAAAGGAAAAAGTGTCCAATCATTTTATTTCAGATAACCATGCCACAGCTGCCTCGTCAAGCGCGCTTTTCTGCGGGGTACAGAGGCTACGAGTACGAGTGCGTAGCCAAATTCGATCACGAGCCTCCGTCAGTCGTCCCGTGGAAACGGCACCTTTTATCAATGCTATCGCGGAATGAAATTCATGACCCTGATGTCCAGTGCATAACGAGAACTTCGACGACTTCTTTTAGAGTCGTTCGTCCGTCAGCGATGAACTGTGGGAATAGGCTTAGCGTTGAGCAGATCGCAGCGTCGACGCACACTGCGAGCACCGAACATTTCCACTGTGCACTCCTTCAGCTGCAGGGCGATCTCATTCGACCGCGGTAGGTCCCAGAAAGAATCGCCGAGCTGAACACCACGCAATTTCACGTGACACAGAACTTCGAAAACACCACGTCGCCCTTGCTGCGCCAGTCGAGGCAACCGCCATCTTGAAACTGGCACTCTCGTTGGGTCCGAAATCTCTCGAGAGCGTCCCGCAATGCCCGCTAGCCAGCAACGCAAAATCCCCAGCGTTGCGTGCGTACGCAATATGCTAGCCCTTCTATTGCGTTCTGCGCATGCGCACTCACGACCCGCAATCTCCTTGCGTACGCAAAGCTATAGCGTACGGTTCATTAAAACTGTCTAATAAGATACCATATATCTAATCTAAAATGCACATGCAAATATCTTATTTCTCCGCACAAAGAGGGAAAGTATAGTAATGCTCCGCGAGGAGTGGACTTTTTCTACTTCGGTTCTTGAGGTGAAAGCGGGTACAGCTTTGGAGGGTGTTTCCAACTGCTCTGTCGGGGTCACGTGGTTTGTGGAAAGCGTTTGCAATCCAAGCTAAGAGGAGGGGGCGAAAGCATTGGTCGTCTGCGAGCGTCTCCAACCTTTGTTCGTCCTCTCCGTCCGCTATCATTCTTGCCAATCAAAAACGCACTCATGCGCACGTCCAGCGGATGTGCCATTCAGTTGCAAACGCTCTCCGTAATTTGAGTTGCTTTATCACTTGAACCTAGGCCCTTTTACGAGCATCCTAAATATTAGTCCCGGCAGGGACCATTCTCCGGAACACACTTCCTAGCCTCAACATTTGAATCTGAAAGTGACCGTTGCTGTCGCCCACGGCACTATCGTCGGGGATTCTCGTCAGAGTGTCGAACCGAAATGTTCTTCGTTCCGGTTTTCGTTCCCGTTCAGGGAAAACGGTTCAGCTCCGGTTCAACTCCGGAGTGAAAAAATAAAGGTTAAGACCGGTTCGAACCGGTTCGTACTCATATGCTACAAAAACAATTGACGACAACAAAATATAAGCTATGCATATTTTATAAAAGTGTTACATACAGAAAGGAAGGGCTCACATTACAGTGTGGAACGAACGAGCTGGTGCTGGGGCACCTCGGGGCGTGGGTGAAAGCGCAGTTCAATGCAAGGCAGCTGACCGAACAAGGAGGACGTCGTCAAGCATATCCGGGGAAAGACTGCACCTCTGAGACGATAGAATGAACTTCAGTGCAGAAAAGGTTCGCTTCACGCTGACCTGGGTCACAGGCACTCTCATGGCTACTTGCGCCAGTCGGTAGAGTTCTGGAAGGCGTTCCCCTCTCTCCTCCCGAAACTACAACACGTTAGCGTCCCTTGAAAGCCGCGGCTCCTTGTCTGGCAATGCTCAGAAGAGCTGTGCGCCTTGATGTTTGTGATTCTGAGGAGAAAGCGTTTTGGTCCTTGCAGTCTCTGCTACCAGAGACCGAAGCTGTTTTGCCGTTTTCTTTAGCTGCAACTGTTTATTGAATCCCCCCTCCCCTTCCCGGTGCTAGACTTTAATTTCGGACAGAATATTAATGAACAAAAAGTAAGGGCGCAAACGAGCTGGTGTACATTGCACATGGTTGAAAAAAAACCGAGACTGCGGGTAAACGACACAACACTAAAAAGTCTCTAACACAGCTGAAATTTTTATTTTCTGAAATCTGGTTATATAGGCACTTCGATACAAAAGAAAAAAAAGGGGGAGAGGGTGAGAACCCCAAAGAATGCCACTTTCCACCAATGTAACCTTTGACTAAATACAGGGACAACGGACTCTGCGTCATGCACCTTCCTTATCTTTGACCCCTCACTACCCGACCGCCAAACAGACTTGAAAGCCTAAGCCCATTAACACACATACACACGCACAAAAAACAAACGACTTAACGTTTTTTCTACCCTAAAACATACATTAACCCATTGCCACACACACAAAAAAAAAATGACTTAACGTTTTATTTACCCGAAAACCTACAAAGATAAACCTTTAGTCTGTCCAATATAAGCCTCTGTTATATTGGACAGACTAAACGCTGTATAAATGAGCGCTTGATGGATCACAATCGTCGTATAATGAAAAAAGACCCGTACTCCGAAGTGTCAAAACATGTTATCCAGGGATGGGCAAAATACATGCAGATATGTATCGAAATACAAATAAAAAATACTTCGTCAAAAATGTATTTAGTTACAAATCTAATTACATTTCCAAAAAAGCATTTAAATACAAGATGCAAATACAACCAAATGTATTTGGTCTCCTCCAAATACTTTTCCAAATACATTCCTCAAAATTTGCGTCAGCGACTTCAGGGCACCTGCAACGGGTTTCTGGATATCTCATTTTAATTTTGCATCGCACACTCGCGAGTTAGTGTGCGAGGCTCTAGTAACATAATAGAAATATAATCACAAAAAAATGTAATCAGCTTGGACGTAATAGGTGAAAAACGTACAGAGCTGCAAGCAGCTTTTTTTTTGTCGATTACATTTTGGTATAGAGAACCGAGACGACCAAGACGCGCAGCACTAGCTAGAGAATATTTTATTGTTGCAACTCGCACCAGTTACAAAAATCTGGACGAGCCGCGCATTTAGAGTGTTCCAGGCAAAAATATGGAGGGAAATCAGGCTGTAAAGCACCACAAGTTGTCACAGGCACTTAATTATTTAGGCAGTCTGCCTGTGAACGTCGATTTCGTCACTATTCTTGCTTTGGACTAGCACCCTAATCACAAAGTTACTCAATGCTTGTGCTTGACTGAGAGACACTGCATTCAGTGCAGAACGTAGTTTTTTTCCTGCTCTGGACAGTGACAATAAATTTGAGGGATGTATTTTCGCCCACAAAATTGTATTTAATTACAATTGTATTTGAAATACCCACGTTTTAGTATTTAAATACACACTTCAAATACATTACCTAATTTGTAATTAAATACAAATGCAAAATACACAAAGTATTTTAAATACGTATTTCAAATACTTGTATTTGAAATACTGCCCATCCCTGATGTTACCGAATGTAGGAACTGTGCACCGTTGTGGCATTTAACTTCAGTAGTGTTGCAGGAAAAAGATGACCCTAAGCGATTGATAAAAGAGTCATTAACAATACTAGGTCACGGGAACGCAGTGAATAAGCCGTCGTTTGGGTTGGACAACGAACATCGGCGTTTTCTTAGGCTGTGAGAAGTTCTGACCTTCAAGGTTTATCTTTGTACGTTTTCGAGTAAATAAAACGTTGTCGTTTTTTTTTTTTTGTTTTTTTTTGTGCTAATGGGGTAATGTATGTTTTCGGGTAGAAAAAACGTTAAGTCGTTGGTTTTTTGTGCGTGTGTGTGTGTGTTAATGGGCTTGGGCTTTCCAGTGTGTTGGGCGGTCGGGTAGTGAGGGGTCAAAGATAAGAGAGGTGCATGACGCAGAGTCCGTCGTCCTTGTATTTAGTCAAAGGTTACATTGGTGGAAAGTGGCATTCTTTGGGGTTCTCATCCTCTCCCCCTTTTTTTCTTTTGTATCGAAGTGCCTATCTAACCAGATTTCGGCAAATAAAAATTTCAGCTGTGTTAGAGACTTTTTAGTGTTGTGTCGTTTACCCGCAGTCTCGGGGTTTTTTCAACCATGTGCAGAATATGAAATCCGCTGAGTTATTCTGAAAGCAGATTAGATGCGCCACAGTATGGCAACGAGTGTAGTCATGGATGAAGAAAGGATAAAGCTATTAAAACAGGGACAACACGAACCACATATTTCAATGAAAGATGTGGTTGTGTTGTTCCTTTTTTAATTGTTTTGTTCTTTCTTCATTTATGACTTAAATTACCAAGCTCTTCTCCCAATCATAACTAGTGTAGATTTTAAGATATCCATTGGCCTTTGTATCGCTTTCTTATCCGATCAGTTGTACAATGAAATCAAGGCGTTTAAAGTAAATTGCACATAACACTACAAAATTGAAGACAAGAAACACCAAATAAAGCTTTAACTACACGCAAAAAAAAAAAAACAAGGACAAAGAGAGGTGGTATAAACATCACTAAAGGTGTTGTCTATACCTCTCTTTGTCCTTTTTTTTTTTTTGCGTTTAGTCCGAGATTAAAAACCAACTAGCCCAACTCACCGTTTTGCCATCAAACAGGCTGATTTATTGGTCACTTTTGCTGACGTACGAATTGGGTATGTTCTAATGTTAAATTTTCTTTGATGAGCCACTTCCGGTCCCCAAGAAAAGGTTGGGACGAACGTGGGCATTTGTTAAAGATATACATAAGACCAGAAATCCCGGAGAATTTATAGTTACTGTGCTTTTTTCGTTTGAGTTATCGAGACAAACTTTACAAAATATAAAGACGACCGTTTTCTAAAAAAACCTGATAATGGAACGTTACAGATGTTTCCGCTACTTATATATATATATATATTTTTTTTTTTTTTTCGCTTTTTGACTTCCCAGAAGAACGAAACACCGCAAAAAGAATTGATCAGTTTTGCTCAGGAACGAAAAAATAATTGTTACGGTCCGGTTCCACTCCGGTTCGCGCAAAAATATTTTTTTTTTTTTAAATTTTTCGGTTAACTTTTCAGGTTACTGTGCTTTTCGCCACGCACTTTTCACGCAACCTGCCTTCCCGTATGAACCGAAAACCGCATGGAAAACATATCGGTTCCGCTCCGGAGCGAGAACAATTCTTTCGTTCCGGGTCAACTCCGGTTCGCACGAAAATAACGTTGTTTTTTGGTCTACGGTTCGGGTTCATTTCAATACCCTGATTCTCGTGGGAGGGCCTACATTTAAGAGTGGAAGCAACTGAAATCATGACTAGCGTTTGCAGTTTAATGGCGGACACCTTTTTGCGCACATTGGTTGCTCATGCGGGTGCGTGCGTTGTCGCGTGACGTGAAGGATAGCGAGCGCAGGGGCTGAGCATATCTTGGAAAGGTTTTCGACACCTCTTCAGCCACGTTAACTAGATTGAGCAATCAGAAACGCTCTTAAACTTAGGCACACTAATTCTTCTCTGCCGCTCACTCCGCCTCCCTCGTTTGCGGTGGTGAACCTTTAAAGGCGTTAGTATTTATTGCCCTAGTGCATGCGGCCGTCTTTTGTTTGGACGATCGTGGTTTGGTTTGGACTGGACTGAACTGCATGGTTCCGTGAGGCTTATGCGCAGTTCTCGCCGTGCTCTTTCGCTCCGTTCGCTCGCTCGTTACGACCGTTTTCCCTCTTAAAAGAGGGAAAGAGTCTTATGGCACGCCACCAATGACGCGCCACGGGAGCGGGTGAGGAGGAACGGCCGTGGCGGCGGCACAACGTACGCGACAACGTGAAGCCGAGGTGCAGCGACGACGCCGTTCGCTCGAAACCGCCGATCCCCGGGAGAAAATATTGGCTCTTCGAAGACAACAGTATAGACGCTTTACACACGCGCCAAATTACAGCCGCCATTGCTGACCTTCTCTTGTCTTTCCCAGATGCCGAACCACTAAAGCGGGCGTTGACAAGCCTCCCGAAAGGTTAATGCTGTGGAGAAGGACACAGTAGAACCTAAAGTGGCAATAACCTGCCCCGCTGTGGTAACGATGAAGCGAAGTAAATGCAGTAGGAGGAAACAAAAACTGAAGGGCGGTTACGGCGGCGCCCATGCACAGCTGCTGTAAAGCATCTATACGGACCGTAGGCGGCGATCGAGGGAAGCTCGGGTAGCTGAACCCGAAACCGCCGACGCCCCGGAGAACTAACTGGCTAACACTACAGTATGCGGACCGCTGTTAGGTTGGAATTCTCATCCTTCGCTGAGTCGGAACTCTTGCTCTAAATGCTAACGCACTTCGTCAAGAATCAGCGTGGCGAGAGCAACGATTTCGGCATCATTTTTTTCCCCCATCTGTCATTCTTCCCGAGTGAAGAAGTGGAATAACACTAAATTATTGCTCCAAGCAAGCAGAAGGGAAAAACTACGGTATTTACTCGAGTAATAGCCGCACTATTAAAATAAAATACCCATATATTTTAGTTTCATTGGGGTGCGTACGATCACTCTATCAATATAAAAATATTGTAAAAGAACATTTACTCACAGGGGAATAAAACCGGATGTGTTTTAAGCAAAATGCTTTGAATGATAACTAGCAATTGTCCTTTCACGTCATGTTTTGTGATGTTTTTGTTTTGTTTTGTTTAGATTTTTAGTTGGGAGTGAAATTGTATCATTCCTCATATTTTTGTTTTTGATACCGTTGCTGCCAAAAGGGTGGCATGGCCCCGTTTGCCATGTCCCCTGAGACATCTCTGTATTGTTATGTCTTAAATAAAAGGTATCAACAACAACAACAACTGTTTATGAAGAAAACCTGAGGGTTCGCTTTTTTGCGGAGCATGCGGCTTGCCAATCACCGCGATCGGCAGCATGATTCCAGCGGTTTACAGGACAGGGATGACGTCTTCGCGCGAAGATACTATCTCTGAAGCTTGCATTTGGATGGAGACTCGTGTTCTCGATCTAGTTATTCGCTATGTTATTAATGCGCAATGCGATGATTGGTTGTGTGTGTGTTCTGCGGGAAAGCAGACGCAAGGGCCTTGTTTGTAAATTGACAAAACAGACGCCAACATGGCAACACAACAGGGACTCACCCGGCCTCGTCGGGGAAGTTTGTGGATCGTGGGAAAGGTGAATAGCAAGAAAAGTTTGCTTAACCATAGCCAGACTTGGTCGGATTAGGACAAAATAAGTCACTAAAAATGTTATTGACTTCATTATTTGCGAGACCTAACCGCTACATTTCAAACGTGACACAATGGTCCTTCAATGTTCTAGACGCTTGCAAATATCCATTAATGCTTGCCTCGTAGACGTTCACCAAAGAGAGCGTCACCGCACCGTCGCGATCAGCGGTTTTATAGGTTCTAAGCCTGAATCAACTTAAAAAGGGTAGTTCATCGAAATGTTTTAAACTTTAAGAGATGTTCGAACAGAAACAGGGACTTTCTTAGACACGGACGTTTCTCGAATAGGCTTCCCACCTTCGAATGTAAAAACATTAAAGTTACAGAACGTTTTCGTGTAAGGGCATCAGAGGACACAAAAACGCTCTGCAAATATCAACTGTAATGTTTTCACATTTGACAAAAGGAAGTAGTTCCTTCCCGAAACGTCTGCATATAATAAATGGAATTTCTCTCAATGTTCTACACCTGCCAAACTCGCGCATCTCGATGTCTACGAACCGAAGCCGGCGCCAAAGTATCTACAGCGAGCCCTGGACTCCGGATCGGCGGAGCCACCTGCGCCGATCCGGAGCCTCCGCCAGCCAACCCCAGATGTCGCCAGCTGCCGGAGCCCGGGGAAAGAGCCCGGGGTTCAGCGCGCGGCCCGTTTCTCCACCAGACATGGCGGGCTCTCAAACCGCTCGCGATGCCGCCCCCTGGGCCTGACTGACTCGTGGCTCGCTCGCCTCGCTCGCCCTCCCTCCAAAACACTCAGAGGTAACGAACGGCAGAAACACCGAGCGGTACGACTACGCGACGAAAGCGCGACACCGACCAAAGGGCGTCGTAGCGTCTGACGAAGGTAAGCCAGCTCCTGTGCGTTTCCTTTTTGGTTTTATGCACCCCTCTACCCTGTTTTCCCTACGCCGCACGCCGTAAGTTCATCTTCCCAACCAGACACGCGCAGTAGCGTACGAAGCGTGCGCACAGACACGCACTTCTCGGTGGGGTTTCTGAGATGCATAAGCGTCGAGAGAGCGAAGCAGCCTCTTGCAGCGCGGCGTCGCGACCGATGTTGATCGTGTGTTGCCGTGAGGGGCACCAACCGGTGAAGTGGAAAGCTCGCGGAACGCGGGAGCGTCGCATCTTCGTCAAAATGTCGGGGGTGGACGGTGCTCGCGCGAACGTCACCGTGTGATGCAGGTTAGCTCGAGTCAACGCTTGGACAGGGCTCGGACGCGGCGAGCAAATATAGGAACCGCCTGAGCTTCTTTCTGTTTGTTTGTTTGGTGTTTCTTCCGGGCAGCCGGGAGCTATTGATTGTTACTGGAATCTCCGCGTGCAGCGGCCGATATTAACGTTACCGGTTTCTATACGGGTTTGCTTGGATCTTTCGGCGGTGGGAACTCCGTTTTTTGAGAACGGGTGGTGTTCCGGGAGAAGATTTTCCCTCGCTCTTTGCTACGGTGCCCGTTTGTCGACTCTTTAAACGTCGACACGGGGCCCTCTTAACGATGAGACTGCGGTTCTATATGAGGGCTCTTCTAAGGAGGACACTGACTGCAAATACGTACTTCGCTGCGCTCTAGAAGCTCGGGGATTTAAGAGACATCGCGTTGGAGGGCCTCCAGGTTAGACGACCGGTTGGGCGCTTGTCGGACGGGGTTTGCAGGCGACAGCTTTTAGGAGACGCTCTTGACAGCTGCAACCAGTGGCCGTCGCCTCGACAGATGGATGCCCGTATTTTGCATGCCCTTCTCGATGCACTTGTTTGCGTTGCTAGGGGCGTCAAGTGGAGCTTCGAAAGTGGTTATCTCGTCGGCGGCACATTCGTCCCGTGCCCCACAGACGCGGTGTTTGCGCTGCCAGCTGCGGTTATCCTGTAAATTGGAGCGTCTGCAGGGCAGGGGAACGCGGAACTGTCGGTCTCGCTTCGCGGTTGTCGTTTTTCTGCGCGGAGGCGTTGTCGGCTGCGCTGCAAGTTGTATAAGCGTTGTGTCGTTAGTCCTGCCTTCTTGACGTTGTATACGTCGCGTGAGAGCACCGTAATGTTGCGTGATTGGAGAACTATGCGCGTACGAGTTTTCCCTTCCAGCGAGCATTCGAGCGGCAAAAGCGACCTTTGGGCAGCCTGGAACACGTGATTGGTGCACGAGGGGCAAAATAGGAACACTGGTCACTGACAGGATTAGAACGGCAGGGAGGCATTTCCGCTGTCCTGCCTCCAGCGCAAGCTCCCTACCTTCGTTAACGCTTCGGCGTCTCGCTAGCCTCGAGCGTGCACGCCCAGTCAAAGCATCAGGGTAGGCACGAAGCGCGTGCTGGAGTCCGGGCATACGAAGGTTACGCCCTGTCAATGACTATAGACGCTTTACAGCAGTTGTGCATGGGCGCCGCCATAACTAACCTTCAGTTTTTGTTTCCCGGCGCTTATTCTATTTTCTTCACTTCGTCATTACCATAGCAGTCCCGGTTTTTGCCATCTTAGATTCCATTGTGCCCTTCTTCCCAGCATTGGCCTTTGTGGAGGCTCGTCAACACCCGTTCCAGTGGCTCGGTATCTCCGTAAGACTTTACGTAAGACAAGAGCAGGTCAGCAATGGCGGCTGCATTCTGGCGCGTGTGTAAAGCCTCTATAAACGTTCAATGCCGGGTACGAGTAGTCTATATTTCGTGCTGTCTCGATGCTCGATTTATAAATAGTGCAAAAGCGGCAGTCATTGCCACGCCCGTTGTGGACACTTGTCCTTGCCTTGGGAAGATAAGGCAGGGCAATGTAACGAGGGGCACGGACGTACGGAGGAAATAATAAAAATAGGTATGCGTGTGTCGTCATCGGCACGAGATGGGGATAAAGGTGCTTAACGTCCTCCATGAGCAACATCCTTGAAGATGCGGAAGGAATCGGGCAATATCGCAGTGCTAACACGCGGGGTCAGAGGCCTCGATATTAATAAACATGTTTTCACCAAAACCTCAACCGCAAAGCACACAGATTATTTCTTAAGCAAAACTCCAGCTCCTTTTTTTTTAAATTGCCTATCGCCGTCGCTGCAGAAGAGAAGCGCCACAATAATCGTTTTCCTGCCTCATATGAAATGTGTTGAGGAACGTCAATGCAAGAACTGAACGCATCTTCCCTTTTTATATTTCTTCTTCTGGAGTTGTACCGAGTCGGCGAATCTGAAAAACAAAAATTGGCTTCCTGGAGGGGAGCGGAGCGGCCTATCATCCTCATCTACGTAACTGAGAAAACAAGCTCGAAGAAAGTACAAGAAACTTCCGGTCTCAAAAGTTTGATTCATACGAATAGACACACCGCACCTCCACCAAACGGTTACGGTAGTTATAGAGTGACTTATTTTCCTAAAGACAGAGACGAAAAAAAAGAAAGAAGAAAGAGAAACAGGGAGAGAAAAAAGAAAGAGAGAGAGATATTAAACATGGCAGTTTTTGCAAAGGTCCCAAGCTCTCTGCTTCTTTTTTTTTTTTTTTTTTTCGCTTTGATCTAGTTTTGCTTTAAGCTCGTACTGTTCTTTCTTCCTTGTATCGATATATTTTCAACGTTCATTATACTTCGTTTCAGCTTCGATCCAGACGCAGCCAAAGCTACAAGCGCGAGCTCCGAGCTTTCAGCATCCCTGCCAAGCGCGCGCGCTCGTGCAGTGTAAGCACTGTTCTGGGCCACATGCTCGCGCTTGTAGCATCGGCTGCATCTGGACCGAAGCTGAAACGAAGTATAGTGATCACTTCTTGGTAAACACTGAAATCTGGTATTTAGCGAAGTCGGCTTGTTTCCAGTGGCAATTTGAAACGGCGTCCTCCTACGAACAGAGAATGTGTTTTACCCAAACAAACGCACGCACGCACGCGTGCACGCACGCACGCACGCACGCACGCACGCACGCACCAAAAACAAATAAAAACATTTTTCCGGTATGGTTGATGAGAAGCAGCTAATGATTAATGGTGAGGGCGGCATGGAATAATGAGCTTTTCGGAATGAGCAATTCATTCTTCCTTCATTCATAGCGAATGACTTCCCTGTCGAGCAGCGATGTAATCCAGAAAAGCCAGCTTACAGAAAAGTTTGCATATCTCGAGGCAACGCGTTTCGTGCTATCGGATACTTTTAGTAATCTGGGCGTGCGACCCCATTGCGTTGTTAATGATTACTCAAAGCAATTAGGTTGTTAATTTGACCACACGTTGACTGAGACAATACTAAAGAGGAAAGTATTTTGCAAGGCGCCAAAAATCGAGCAAATAAAGCCCGGGCGGCAAGCGTTACATTTGCCAAAAGATATGCACAAAGATCAAAGCTAGCTGAGCGTTGAAATAAATGCGTGGACTATATTTCGTTTCAGTTTAACTCCGGATGCCACTAGGCCTTTTCTGTTTATGATATAGGTTCAGCGATGATAGAACACGTACATAAGCATGACGAACGCCATGACGATGCGCTTTTGATGCTGTCTGATTGGTCCTATCAGCTCGTAGAGTCGGCTGCGTAGTGAAACCTAATATTGTGAAACAAGCATCATATTAACGATTGCTACAAAAAATCATATTTCAGTCACTTCTGATGTTGGGTGATGAAATAACTTAACCGATAACGTTGTTTGCTTTCTTTTTGGATCTTTTTTTAGCGTAACTTTAATTGCAATTTAATACATTCTTGTAACGTTTAGAAGACTGATTGAGACTGAACTACCGAGTTCAACGCGTGTTTTGGGATGACATTTAAATATTGTATAAATTCAGTGGTGAGCGTGCTTCGTCCATTTGTGCACCTAGAGCCACTAAATTGTGTGGGGCGCCGCCGCCATTTCGGTGCTTTGTGCACAGCGGGCGCAACTGCCGATTGTCACGATGCGTAAAAACAATGCGACCTCTCGTGCTACAGATTGCGTATCAGGGAACCGGGGCAATATCGTTTAGCTCTGTCTCGCGGGGCGTCTTTTAACAACTTGAAAACCGTATCCTGCGATCCCAGGAGAAACATTCAGATAACTGGCGACCCCGATATGAAGCGATAAGATGGCTCACGTGTCCTTAATTTGAAACGTATAGCAAACTGCGTGGTTCTGTACTAGTTGTCACATCGAGAAAAAAGAAAAATCTGCGCAATATTTGTGCGCTACGCGACGTACTTCTTGCAATGTTTTATTGTGAAAAAAAAAAAAAATAACGATGCTTTTGACGCTTGAAACGTGTGCGTCTTGATAATATTGCGAAAAGCGAAACTTAGTTGCCCATCCACGTATATCTTAATTCAACTCACGAAATGGGAATTAAGTAGCGTTCCGCGAGAAGGCGGACTTTTTTTCTTACTTCGGGTTTAGGTTGAATACGAGTATAGGTTCACCGTTGCTTGTGAAACGCTGACTGTGCTGCGTAGGACGTTTGGCGAGGTCACTGCCCCTCGTGTCGTAACTCGTCTCCCACAGGGTTGGAGTTTCGTTTTTCTACCTTTTTGCACGAGATTCTATTTACGCGGTTCTTTATCGCTAGATGGGTGTTTCATAAAATTCAATCTTGTTTCTTTTTGTTTTTTGTCAACCACTAGCCTTTTTGGCATTTTGAAAATGCACGTTCGTCTCGTCTTCTTTTCAATTTCCACGCGGAAAGTCAATAACCGCTACAAAAAGACAAAAAAAAGAAAAGAAAAAAGGAACCGAGAATGAAGGGATAGATGCGATTTTCGAGAAAACGACGAAAGGGCTTGTGTGCTTTTCTAAAACATACGAAAGAAAACACATACGAACAGCGCGCTGATGTGTTTTGTATCGCGCGAGAAAGACTTTAGCCGGCTCGAGCAGGCCACCGACTCGTTCCGCGTAGACCAAACCGTTCACCTCGTCTTCATAACGTCTCAGCATCGTCTCCAATATCTACATTACGGTGCCTGCAGGAATGCGTCCTCGACTGGAGTGTTCTTTAGCGTCCTATCCCGCCCATTCATCCAAAGTGGTCTCGAAGTAGCAACAAATGTGCGATGACGTGACTCAAATCTGATGACGTAAAGGGGAGGTTGAAGGGGTTCTTCACGGGCTTTGATTATTTCATAGTCTGTGACCGGCTAAGAAATCAGTAGCACGCCGTCTGGTGCTTTCCCGCGGGCTCTGACCGCGCGTGCGACAGAGTGTTATTAAAAACCGAAAGCTCGCGCTGGAGGCTGAGCATATATTGTACTTTAAAGAGTGATGACATTGGCACCCAAAGGCGGTGTTGGATGAAAAAGTGTACCCGACCTCTTCTGACGCGACCCTCGCTCAACTTTCTTCGACAAAGGCAGTCATATATTTCGGACTGTTTGTATCCTCAGAGGTAGATGGTAACATCCGACTGCAAGAACAATAGAGCGTTTTAGAATTGGGGCCCCGACACTTTCGGTCTCCCGAGCGGCTTGGTGCGTCGCACTGCGCATGCGCGGAAAGTTTTGCGCATGCTCTGTGGAACGCTTCAAGCTTCTTGAGGGGACCCACAGCGTTGGGGCTTCTATACTCCAAAGCCGGAGTCACACTGCTCATACATCATACGAAAGACAGTGTGCAAGGACGAGTCACCACAATATCCGTGGCTCGAATGCCGCGTGCCAAGTTTTCTCCTTGACTCATTTAAATGCGGCATTCGAAGCACGGATCTTGCGGGGGCTCGCGTTCAAATTTGTATGCAGACTTTCTTTTGCAAGATGCACGAGCAGTGCGACTCCGGCTTAAATCTCTCTAATGGCGAACATCGCCCGCTGCAATGCTGCGTAAGCAACAAATAATGTAAAGTGCTCCGAATAGCGAATTTGAGACTCGCCATCATTGACAGCCGAAGAAATTCGGGCCGTGCCTTGTTTACGTTCGCGCGTTTTGCTTCGGGAGACATTTTTCGCCACTCTTATTGGGTAATGCTACAATCCCATTGACTGAAAAGCGATAATGAGATATGCTAAGGGACTGGCCACGCGCTCTGTGTTTCTGAAGCTGTCAGCGACTGTACGGCGTGGAAGTTCACCTGCTCCTTGCGCGCCCCGTGCGTTTGTTTGCCCCCTAAATGCGCCCACGTGCATTCAACCAATGACGGAGCGAGCAATCGGCCGCCTCGTCATCGCGCCTTCTCTATGATGTCCTTTGATTGGCGCGCCCCTTTTCGCGTTCGGGCATGCGACAAAGACGCGTTTCAGAAACACTCTTACGTCGTGTAATTTGGACACAACCGACGATAAGGATATGACTGGACGTTGCGGCGGTCCCTTCCAACATCGCTGCGTCGTGTATACGTCGTTCTCCGAGTTCGTTTGGTATGGGCGCGCCCCAGACGAAGCCGCGGCGGCTCGAGTTACAACTCTAATTATCGGGCCTAATGTAAACGCTCCCCGACGTTGCCACGCGACTAATTGGGCGCTTGCATATGCAGTAGAGCCAACTCGGTTTGGTCCCGGGGTAAGACAAGCTTACCCTAGCTCGTGTCGGCAGCGGGGACACCTAGAGCGGTGGAGGGCGGCGTTTGCGTATTGACCGCTGCAGTAAGCCGCTGGAGGATTTCGACACGCTCATTGTAACGCGAATAGGGGTGGTAGTAGCCCGAGGCAGGGGTCGACGACATTGGAGAGTTTGGCTGGCGGGATGACTGCAGATCACGTTTACGGCTGGCAGCTCCTGTCGATAGAGGGTGTAGCCAGACGCTAAGCCTGGCCAATTAATACCGCGGTAACATAAACCAAGAACACGCGGGAACTAAGTGTAGTACACACAAGGAGCTGACTAGCGACTGAATATTTTACCTATGATAGGGAGATGGAAATAGAAAGAGAAGGAAATTAAATAGATTAAAACACACACAAACCACACCCGCCATATGCATAAAAAAAAAACAAAAAAACATCGTCACACAAAACATTTTTTTTTTCTTTCTTTTTTTTTTTACAGGTTCCGATGAATGTATGGGTTCGGGAAAAGTGATAAAAATATTTTAATATACGCAGAAATGTAAATACTCACCCTAGCTATACTTCTTCACATCAATACTGCCGCACAGACTAAGGCGGTTAGTTGCTGCGTTCGATTTACCTGCACCTCCTGCACCAGCTGCACTCGATGCCCACCGCCGTATTAGATCTACGAGTGCAGCAGCATATCTCAAGACACAACCTGAAGTACATTGCCGCACACGTTTTTTCACCGCGCTACACTTTTCTGCATAGATGCAGGCTGGTGCAGATAAATCGAACGAGTCAGTAACGACGTAGCACAGGCTTTTGAAAGCGTTTCTCGAAGAGGGTGCCGCCATAGTTCTCAGTCATCCCATTATGCGTCAGCCAGACCATCGCTCGCCACATACGTGTAATGTTCATAAAAGGAAGCCGCATGAAGCCTCGGGAAGGTCGGAAAGACGTCCTTGATGATTCGGCCAGGAAAGAATGTCTGTGGCGACTGTAAGTCTTGTTGAACTCGAGATGGAATGATTGGGAGTGTAGCAGCAACCTTTTTTGGGGAAAGCATTCAAAAGCTTGCGCCACGTCATAATAACTGCCTAAATTTGTGCAGTGATCATTGCAGCTGAAGTATAAATAAAAATTTCATTTATATTACAAAGAAAATGTATTGCTCTTTTTGTTTATTTTTACCCAGTTTATCCAAAGGACTGAGACGCGGTAGCCATCTGACTAGAGAGGTAGTGGAAACGGAACATATTGCCAGGTATGACGATAAATGTGTTAGCGCTCCATCGCTCACTTTATCAGGAAAATAATGAACTTAGCTTTCTACTACAGGATAAACGCACATGATCGTCATTTCACGGGACGTTAAAGAAAAAGAAGCCAATTTTGAAGAATGTGTCGAAAAGGCGTAGAAGAAAAAGAAGTGCAAATATAGATTAAGTTGTGAGCGAGCGCTGTTTGAGTGTTTTGTCTGCTGTGATTGTCACTATGTGTGATTGTTTTTGTGGCCTGTGGTGACTTGTGTTTGTGTGTAACTCGATACTTGCGCTGTTATTTTGAGACATGGATAACCAACTCGCCCAAGCCGCCGTTTTGTCCTGGGGGAAACCTTCGTTGGGAAGGGCCCCCAAAAGCTTGTACTACATCATAGTTACCGCCTAGATCTGTGTGGTGAATACAAGGAGAAGTAGCTGAAGTGACTATCTACATTCTATTGCCGCGAGCGCAGCTGACCTAATAGGCAGCGCGCCCGTGGCCTAACGGTTATCGCGCTTGCCTTTCACGCAGAAGGCCAGGGTTCGATTCCTGGCCGCGGCTACAGATATTTGTTGACATTAGAATGTGATGTTCTGGTAAATTCGAGAATCGTCTTGTTGATTCGAGGTTAGAATGTTTTACGCGCCGAACCTTCTACGCCGAATGCTCCGGAAGCCAACGCGTGTACAAAAGCTGCTTTGCGTGCCAAGCCGGAGTCAGTCTCGCTTTAGCGTTCGATCCTGCTTTTTCGCCGCCTTCGCCGCCTGCGACGCTATCCTTTTTTCTGTTCTGTTATTTGGGCACAAGTTCGCCTCATTAAACGTTTAGTCTCTTTAGTTATTCTTCGCCTCATCATTTGTCATTCGTGACACTATGTATTGTCGACGATTTTTCATCGCCTTCTGTTTTATTTTCTACACCCAGCTCATCAAAGCTTAAGAAAAAAGACCGGCCTTGTATTTACACGCCACACTTCCTTATAAAGCTCTCGTCGTCACCTAAGATCGTTAAAGATGCAGTTCTGAGACGCAGGTCCTTGTGCGTATAGGCAAGGAAAGCTTCATTTATCTCCCTCGCCATTTTATAACAGTGACGTTAATGTTTTATGTAATTAAACAGAGGTGTCCACCCGCGCCTGTCTCAGTATTGATCGCGAGATACCCCGATGGTGATGACCGTGACGAAGAAGTTTGCTCCGTACCTCTGACTGACGCACCGCCCCGTCTGCCTTACGTACACCTGTCCGCAAGACATTAAAAACGAGCGTAACGTTCTGGTATTGAGCATGGCGGTTTGCCATGCTCAATGCTACATTGGTCTGTTTTCGGCCTTGTCATTCGCGGCAACCTCTGTAGGTTGCAGCGATGGGCTCTCCTAAATGCTTTTGCGGGAAAATAGAAGCGCCAGAATTTTTTAAACCCACGTTTAGACCGTTAATCGGTGCCTTTGATCGGTGAACCTTGTCTCGACCGACTAACTAAGCAATTTGACGTTGGTGTTTAGAAAGCGTAAGATCGCTGGTTTCCGCTGTAGGTGAGAAAGTTAGCCAGTGCAGTATACCACTGCCAGCCCAGGGTCTTTTACGTGCATCACGCTGTAGTGATACACGACCGGACGCCTGTACGATGCTCGCTCAGATAAACGACCGGGCACTTTAAAAGGACTCATTTGAACCCTTGGATACACCTACCTGCACTCGACTGTAATGCCACTACAAAGACACCTTTCAGATCGGAAACTACGTCTCGCGTGCGTACCTGTCTGTACTCTGTAGACGGGTTTTTGTTGCTGTCTTCGCCTTATTGATATTGATTTTTACAGCGGAGCGGTTTAGTGATAGGTTCCCCAGAATCGTGTCCGTGTATGTCGACACAAACCTGCCTGGACACCTACCGCCATCTATAAGCGACGGCGGCAAGCACACAGCCAGTATGGTTTCCGCCGTCGCTCGTAGATGGCGGCAACCTTTCCAGCTATAATAGACCCTTTCCGGAATTCAGTGCCATCTGGTGACTCAAATGGCAGTTTAACTTTTACCGTACTGATGGCAACAATAAACCTGTGGTCTGCAGTATTTTATCGGGCACCGTCACTTTCGCAAGTTAACGGTAAACGAGAATGTACGCTTCACAGTGCAATTCTTTTTAAATCTCTTTCAGTCTCGATGGCGAAAAAGATGCAACCAGTCAGAACGAAGCGCCAACCCACATAGATGCCTTGATAAAGTTCTATCCATCAAAGGGCTTGGAAGCCGAGTGTGTGCTCTAACAGATGGACTGGGCCCGAGTTAGAAATGAACGCTTACGCAGCTCTTGCATCCAATTCCTGATTCGCGTCGCGCTAACGTCAAGAATGTATAGGCCTCGAATAATCTGCTTAGAAGCATCTTCAACTTCTTCCTTCATCAGTAAACAAAAGGCCGCCATCAGTATAGCACATATGCCATTTCTCAGATGATGATAGTGATCAAAGTGGGCAGACTGAATTCCGGAAAGGGTCTAGAGAAGAATGGATAGTTGGGCGCGTTGGTGGGAATTCATCATAGGTGGTGGTGGTGGTGGAAAACCTCTTTATTGGTCCTGCGAAAACCCCTACCCCTCCGTCACCCCTTCACCAACACACCTACGCACAGTCTGCCGGTGAAGCAAGCGCCGGGTTAAACAGCGCGAAAAACAGACGACGACGAAGAAGGAGCACACAGTGTATCGAGCGTACAGCTCCGCTGGCCTTCCTTATTTTTTTTCTCGTAACGGAAATGAGGTTCGATAAAAGAACAGGGACACACAAAACATTGCAAGTTGCGCAAATATCACGTTTTCAGAAATGTTTACCATACATTTTAGTAAGATTTCTCGGTGGGTTTCGTTCATAGTATTCTCGGCGTTTGTTTCTCACAGCGCAACTTGCCCCGGACTGAGTTCACCCGTGTGTGATACGTTTCACGTTCTCTTTTGCGAGTTTGAGTAAGTCAGTAGAGTTTTAGGATAGGCGGTTTCGAAGCTTTGGACCATCCAAACAGTTTGGAATGTCGCACTGCCCATGAGCAGTGCCACGTTCTAAGCTCCTCGTTGGATCCAAGGCGTTGGCGCCCCCTATTCTCAAGCTATCTAATGTCTACAGTTTCGGTTCGGTATTAGTGGCCAAGCATGGTCGCAGTGATCATAGCCGGGATCCACGACGTATAGCAGCAAACGTCCTCCGGTTAATGCGGAAATCCGTGTCACCGAGAAATTCTCCTTATTATTTTTTTAGTTATTCCTAAATGCCAAACGGGAAGCGGGAATCCATTAACCTGACTTCGGAAACTCAATGCCCCAAAAACGAGCTGCTTAATTGTCTCGCAAATGTGCCGGAAGTAAAGGAATACAGCAAATAGCGGTGGACAGACTGAAAGACGGAAGGTTTTAACCCGGAATAAAGTTTACAAAAACAAGCACAAATCGTACAGAGAGAGAGGTTGATGTCGATTGCACCTGCCGTCTGAACGACTAAAATAAAGTTAAAAACACATCTGCGATTGGGAACAACGCCCTCGGCAGATCGCTTTTAGGAGTTGGAAATCGACTTAAGATTATTTTTGTTTTCTTATCATGTGTTGAGGTACGTGTTTCATATGTTTAAAAAAAAAAAAGTTATATAAAAAAAGAAGAAAAGCAAACTACGTTTGACAGCGAACAGCACGCGCAAACGGGCAGAAACGACCCAAAATCATCGCGACGTAAACGGCTTACAACGGCCGTAGTGTTTGACGGGGTTTTTACAATTTTCGCCCGTTCTCCTTCCGACCTTTTCATATGAATTAACCATCTGAAAAGGGCTATTCTCAGAACGTCCTTCTCGGTTGGACTCACCGCACTTGGCCAATTCTCGTCACATCCTTTGAGTTTCGTTCTCCCCTCCTCCCCTCCCCCCTCCCCCCCTCCCCCCCTCCCCCCCCCCCCCCCCCCCCCAAGAAAAAAAAAAGAAGTTAAGTGGGACATTTTGAGGGGTCGGTGCTTGTGGCTTGCTCACCGCATATCTTCAACTCCCCGTCCCCCGTCCCTTATTGAGCAGGGGTCACAACTGCTTATACATCGTACAAAAGGCAGTCTGCAAACAGGTTCAAACGCGAGTCACCGCGAGGCTTCGAATGCCGCATGGCAACGAGTTCAAGAAGAACACTTGGGCACGCGGCATTTGAGCCGCAAATATTGCGATGACTCGTGTTTGCACACTGTCTTTTCTATTGTTCATGAGCAGCGTGACCCCGACTTGAAACTCGCGCGCATGAGACTCACATGCCCACACGCTTCGGTCCCGCGGTTGGGCTAATGGTGAACACGTCCTGTCTCTTTCGAGTCTTCGGGTCTTTCCGGTCTGCCCTTGAAACATGCAGCGATGCTCAGGACCTGCTCGTTGGCTTGTCCGAAAGTGGTCGCGGGAGCTGCAGTAAATAAAACACCGAACTACGCCTTTGTGTCAGAGAGCGGTTTGTTCTATGCCCCAATCTTGCCCGGGCCGCGCGGTGGGGGGGCACTGGGGATAGTTTGACGCTTTATACACGCGCTGTAGGCACTGTAGAAACTAAAATGGCAATAACCTGTCCCGCAATGGTAACGATGAAGTGAAGTAAATGTAATAAGAGGGAACAAGAGCTGAATGTCGGTTCTGGCGGCGCCCATGCACAGCTGCTGCAAAGCGTCTATATATACTCTATTTTTCTCTTCGAATGAACTGCAGCGGATGCTACGAGCCGTCGGAGCCCATCCAGGGCTTAGAACGTACCATGTGCCCTTCGGCCCTAGTGCGAACGAGTCTTAACCCGACCAAACACAATTGCGAAAAAAAAAAAAAGGCGAGAGTTGTTAGTTGTATACCAGACTAGGAGGCATTACGGATACTCTCTCGAAGGAAGACTGTTCTATGTCCTCACTAACCACAAGCCGCTGACGTTTGCCTTTAAGGGGGATTCAACCGCTATTTATTTGTACCCTTTTCCTCATAGATGGCGCAGAATTTTTCCGGAACAAACGGGTTGCATGCTCGCAGCTGCGCATGCAGGTCGAGCGCTCGAGGTGGGCTCGGGCCACGGGCTCTTCGCCGCCCATCTCGAGCGAGATCTTCTTCGCTGTGCGTTCATCGTTGCCGGAACCCGCCAACGGGCGAGCCACTACATACGTAGATTATAGTGGCTTACATAACGTTGAACATGCTCTGGTTTCCGAATGAATTCAAAATTCCAACCGCGTTCGAAATCATCGAAAGCACAGGGTCCGGCGTTGCGGCAGTTTGGACCACCACATCTAACACACAAACGTTGTTTTGCAAAAACAAAAACAAAAAAAACAAAAAACAAAAAAAAAACATTCTATTTCAGAGCTTAAGGCTGCGGTCCCACGGCAGCCATCTTGAACAAGGCGTCAGTTCAACCACTGGATCGCGAAACGCACCCGTGGGTGGCCGAAATATTCGTTCACGGTGGGATGGCTCGAGCACCATCACGTTCCCATCGTGGCCTTGCTGTGCTCAGCTGGCTTAGTAGCGCGGCCCAGCAAACTCATGTATGTGAGAATGTCAGGCTCGGCGGTTGCCACGGGCTTTCGCAATAAATCTTATCAAGAAAAAAATCAATTGTTGATAAAAATTCTTCTGCAGGAATGCACGTTCAGTAGACTCGATCTTCCAAGACACCAGTGGAAGCGGACGTCTAGTAAACTGCTTCGCGATTTACGGTATTTACCTGGCCATTTATAATGACGACTAAAAAGTGACGTCACAAAATATTGTGTTTCACGGGATCCGGAAGATGTTGTAAAGGTTGTTACATTATAATTCCCAGAAAACAAACGGGGCCGTTGCAATATTTTCGGAAGTACATACACACATTATGTTGTAAGCACAGCTTGGGAGGAATATGATGAAAATTATCAGTATAAATAGGAAGACGTTTGTTTGCAATGAAAACGCTATGATTGAGCGGCGTTTAGCGACGGCAAGTGATGAGCGTCCGGGAGTTTATAACTTCACATGATTGCTAACTATGAATATACGCACAATGATGACCTGATTTGTCGGGAGATGGAGTTGCGGTGATGACCTGATATCGGACGACTCGTGGCAGACGAACAAGCAAGTTTTTTCTCAGTGAATGGTAAGCGTCAGGTGTCAAGCACAGCACGTCGCTACCGACGTTGTGGACGTTTCGAGCACTTACCGCTTTCGACAAAAGTGTTGGCACCTGGGCTAACTTTGAGGAAAGACTCGAAGTCTTCCTCGACTCCAGCGCCATCATGAAGTAACTAAAAAAGATCCACTATTCAGTCGGTGGGTGGTGAAACGTATCCGCATCTGCGGAGTCATGATCGATGCGTACTGTAAGTGATTGGAAGTTTGCACAATGCATGCCACGACCTCCAAATGCGTCTTTGACGTTCTACGCTCTCGTTTCGCTACTTTTGGCCTACCGAAAATACTTTTCTCTGATAACGCTCCGAATCTTTTTTCAAATAAAATAAACAAGTTTTTGAGAAAATTAAAAACGGCATGAGGCACCATATTAGTGCACCTTACCATCTTGCAACTAGCAGGCAAGCATAACAGATGGTGTGTGAGACGAAGAAAGCCCTCTTGAAGCTTACGGAAGAAGCAGTTCAGTGGAATCGCCAGGTTCTCGTCCCGGCAGCACGCGACGGTCTCATCTTCCACGAGAAAAACACCCGCCGAAGCAATGTTCGGCGGAGGAAGAGCCACACCCCTCGATCTCAAGACACTATGGCCTAAAAACGAAGATCGAGAGATTCCCAAATCGGGAGTAATGGCAGTTTATTCGATCGGACAACTTATCTACGTGAGGAATTTCAGCGGAAGTCCGGCCTTTCATGTAAAACTTGAGTAGAAAAAGATCTACGTTGTTTGACCAGAAGGTGTCATCCCTCTGAATACATTGGATATCAATGCCCTTCAGTGTAAATATAACGAAATCACAAAGCTCTCTGTGTATGCGGAGGGCAAGTTCGTCTGCTTCTTGCGCATGGGGTAGCGGTAACGTCAGAACGCCGAGCCCTGATTGGCTGATCGCGACCCCCTATCTGAGCGTCGTCTGCTCCTCTGCAACGTCGTCTGCTCGCAACGTCGTCTGCGTCTGTCTTACCTTTCCCGCGACTTTCGGAAGCGCAGAGGCCAGATTCACAAAACGACCTTACGCCAAAAACGTGCGTAAGACAAAACTTAAAAATAAATTCGTATTGACGAAACGGAATTTTCGTAAGTTTTGCGCAGGTTACGAAAAAATCCTACGACAGCTCCGAAGCTGTCTTACGCACTTCTTACGATCAAATCAGCATGGCCGACAGCGTCGCGGTCGCGACGACCCACGGACGTTTATTTTTCTACGTGCGCTTCTCACGCGTCCCGACTTCAAGCAGCAAGAAAAAAGTAAAAAGTACTTGAAACAGACCACGACGAACAAGAACGCTGGATCCACAAACACCCGGGAAAAGCTCCAACGGCCACGATTCCACCAAACGCGACCAAGCGAGCTCGGCAGTTAGGCCTAGCAGGCACTCCGCGACTCGGCGACCGTCTGCCCACGACCGGCTGGCGTGCTGAATGGAATATGCCCGCGCGACCCTTGTGAACCCTTCCCGTATTATACTTTGATCGCTGACCTCAATTTTAGATTAAGAGGTCAATCTCTTCCTCTTGTCATCTCCTTGTTTTCCGAGGCAACGGTGACTCTCGCCGGTGAAAAAGCAGTGAATCTCCGACAGACACAGGAAAGGTAAAGCAGCCATCGCTTTGCCTAGCAGACGTAAAGCAGACGACGTTAACAGCGCCAACCCGCCGACGCCGTTAAAGAATGAGGGGTCTCGCCGCACACGAAAGGAGGGGAAAGTATTTGGGAGGGAACTACGCTCACTCTCGGTTTTTAGCAAACAAACCTCGGCGCCTCGGGACACCTTGCCAGTGAGTCCTTTGACTTCCCTCCTTGATGCGCGTCTGCTAGTTGTTAGACAAAAACAACGTACCGCTCGAGTTATTTCGTCTGCCCTCTCTGAAAGGCCAAGTCGAGCTCGCTCGTAAAGACCTGCACTTCCGAAAGTCGCAGGAAAGGTAAGACAGACGCAGACGACGTTGCGAGCAGACGACGTTGCAAAGGAGCAGACGACGCTTAGATAGGGGGTCGGGATCAGCCAATCAGGGCTCGGCGTTCTGACGTCACCGCTACTTCCTTTCTCATGCGCAGAAGACGAAAATAAGCCCACTTGCGAGGCGTATTGTGTAACTGCCCTTGTATTGGTTGCAGAAGCTATGGTCGTGATTCGGACCTTTTACACCAGACTCCTGTGTTTTTTTTTTTTTGTTTTTTTTTCTCCTCATAATTTTTTTTGGTTTCGGTAGGCTATAAGAATCTTTTGGAACGGGGACACTTTACCTCAACGAGGCCATTTGTTCCAAGCAGCTCATAAGGGGATGCTGCTAGAAATGTGTCCTTCATAATAACGAATAAGCCACACTTTCGCGCACTGCAGTTTTCCTGTTCCACGTACAGTTGTAAAGCAACATCCTCATTGATTCTACCATATGCTGTTGCGGGTGAAGAAAAGTCTTTGGGAACACGACACTTGAAACAAGTCTGGCACTTTACGTTGTGGTTCGATACCGACTAATAGTGCCTCATCATTTAATCATTACCTCGTCACCTCATATTGCTCTTCATCAACAGTAAGTACAATACGCTACCGCCCTATCACAATCCATGAAATTAAAAATTGAGTCGTTCGGT
Source organism: Ixodes scapularis (assembly GCF_016920785.2). Classification (NCBI taxonomy): domain Eukaryota; kingdom Metazoa; phylum Arthropoda; class Arachnida; order Ixodida; family Ixodidae; genus Ixodes; species Ixodes scapularis. The sequence continues at coordinate 93,272,929 of NW_024609846.1, forward strand.
CATTCATTATGTTTATTATTTATATAATGTTATTGCGTTACATTACCTCGAGACGATTGACGTCCATCGTCGATCTTCAAATATACGTGTATATGAATTAGACGCACAATCACAAAGAACACAGCGTGCTGCCTCTTTTCTTTGGGTCTTTTTGAGACCAGCGCAAGCAGGCGTTCTCTCTTCTGAGACGGTTAGAACGGTCACTCATACAACCCGCGTTTCTCCTACCCGGCCGCTTCCTCCTCTCATCATGTGTAGTTGGTTATAACTAAATAAGCTATAATATTGGTGTATTATTCGTATTTAGTTTCAGTTGCAGTCAGGGGAAAGGAGGTTCGCGGGAACCAGAGCCAAAAAGTGAGCTGCGCTTAGAGTATCGGCACTCCGTTCCCTTACATTGTTGTGGGCGCCGCCAGTTTGGTGCTTGTGCAGAGCAGACACAACTGCCGATCGTCACGATTCAAAAGTGTGACTTCCTCAGCATTAGATTCGGTGTTAGGAGGCTCATGTAGTATTGCTTTGCTTCGTCGCGAACCGTTTAAACATTTGTGGAGGACGAAAAAGCGTTTCCTGTGATTTCAGATAAAGCTTCAGATAACTGGCAACCATGATTTTAAGCCATAATATGGCCAAGTGTCGCAACTCTGAAGCGTAGCTAATTTAGTGTGGCACTAGCGGGAACAATGAGGAAGAGGCAGGCGTCAAAAGGTAGTGGCTTGTGGAACCCACTGGGCTTACGTCATGGCCCCTTCAGGTATTACAAGCTCCTTGAACAAGGGCATGGATAGTGTCATTAAATAAGCTACGCTTCAGAGTAACGACACTTGGGCATATTGTGGCATAAAATCATGGTTGCCAGTTATCTGAAGCTTTATCTAAAATCACACGAAACGCTTTTCCGTCCTCCACAAATGTTTAAACAGTCCGCGACAGAGCAAATCAATATTGCATCAGGTTCCTGACACCGGATCTAATGCTGAGAAAGTCGCACTTTTGAATCATGGCGATCGGCAGTTGCGTTTGCTTTGCACAAGACCCAAAATGGCGGCGCCCAGAACAATGTTGGGGAACGGAGTGCCGATACACCAAGCGCAGCTTATTTAGTGGCTCTAGGCATGAAGTGAACTCGGGCGTATTCTTTTCCTTTTCGTCTTTATTGTTTATCGATTTCAATCATATCGAATAATGAACACATTATATCACACTATGCTTGTGTAATTATTTATCTTAGATTTATTAACCTGACAGAGTACTTAAACCATTCATTTGTCGATAGTAAATCTTCCAACATATTTTCTAAATGTGAAGGTAAAAAGACACGAACATTGATGACGATACAGACGCCAACGCCGCCCTCAAAAATTTCTTGAACATTAAAAATCAGCAGTTCGTCTGCCATCCGGCAGGTAGTGCAACAAAACAGCCAAAGAGTTTTTAATTGTTTTTAAAATTAACTAAGCTCTACACCTATCAAGAAACCAAAGCAAGATCATTGAGAAAATCTAATACATCGCAATGTATATCGTTTCCATACAATAAATGTTATTAGATGCCAATAAATCTGTTTGATGTCCATAAAAGATATGCGTCAAAAACAGGTAAGCTTGAAAGGCTCCTGGAGCGTTATAACTTTGAAAACGAAAAAAAAAGAAAAAGCCATCGTCCATTTCTTGGAAGACCATTGCAGTTCTAAATGTTAATTATCAAAATTTTATCATAGTTTAATTATTTCCTCAGCGGCATTTGAAGCACCGTGACCCGAAGCACAAAAAATGCTACGTTTGATATAAAATACCTAAATAAAAAAATTAAAAAAATGACACAACATAAAATTTTTTTCTGCATATTACCAATTCTAAGCACTACATCTGTAGCGAATTTCATTGCCCTAGCGCATGTCATTAAAAACATATTTGTGCTGGAAAATTACAGTTTTAGGGCAATATTTGGAGAAATTAACAAAACAAAGTAGTGCAAATACCTAAAAAGTATATCGTTACATTCTGCTCCGACATCATCTTAACAAAACTGCTCTATTGGAACCGTGTTATCTTTAATAGATTCTTCATGAAACATGAACCAGCGGAGCAAGTGAGGTTCCGCGCAATCATATTCGCAACGACACATATGCATGAGCAATATAAACCAATACATACATGATATCAAATGAAAGAGGATTACTTTGCCTTTCGAACGACATCAATTCCACAAAACAGTATTCAAAAGAAGATGAGTAATGACCTGCCAAAAAGTACCTAAACTGCCACATTCAGTGGGACCGTGGCCTTAATTTAAAGGGCCACTCCACTCCATTTTTACAATTTTTGGGTTATGATCTGTTTAGTCGAAGTCGGCGACCCTGAATCACAAAATATAATTTGTCTTTCGGTAGTGTGTATAGTTTTGTAAATATCACGAATCCAAGCATCGTTCCGGCGGCACGGCGAAACCGAAACTACCAAGCGAAAAGCGCCGAAAAAAACTACAGGGACACAGACGAAGGGAAAACAAAACAAGGCGCACTCTCAACTGAAGTTTATTGAAAATTCACACGTTATATAGCCACAAAAACCCTGTTTACCCTATCTACTCAGCCCGCGTTTCAAAAATTCAAACTTATTTGTAGATAAGGATAGGGACGTGTCACTTATACATTTCTTCTCCCCGGTCCTAATTTCAAACGCCTCGTGTAAATCCCGTCATCTATGAAATCCCCACATCGTCGTCTATGAAATCCCCATGCGTCGTCTATGAAATCCCCATGACGTGTGGGATGACATACGTGGCCCAGACGGGTAGGCGTGTTAATGATCGCACCCGCGAGGGCACGCTGCCTCTACAACAATTCGGTGCCTTCGCCGTTCTTGTAGAGGCCTTCAATGACACTAAGATTTTGACTAGGTACAAAATTAAAGTGTCGCGGAAATTACACGAGGCGTTTGAAATTCGGACCAGGGAGAAGAAATGTATAAGTGACATGTCCCTATCCCTATCTACAAATGAGTTTGAATTTTTGAAACGTGGGCTGAGTAGATAGGGTAAACAGGGTTTTTGTGGTTATATAACGTGTGAATTTTCAATAAACTTCAGTTGAGAGTGCGCCTTGTCCTGTTTCTATTCGTCTGTGTCCCTGTATTTTTTTTTTTTTTCGGCGCTTTTTGCTTGCAATGAACCAATTGGCCCAAATCTCCACTTTACCGAAACTACGGGCTGAAGCAGCTTGGCAACACTGATATTAGTGGCGCGTCGTCGGCATGACCTAGTTCTCTTCCCGCGCTTCTGAGCCGACGCACCGACAATGTCGGCTCAGTCGCACGTAGAGTTTCAAAAAAGAAGGTAAGTTGCACATTTTCTTTTTTACCGCTTCACTTTGTTAATATGCACCAAATGTAGTACGTTTTAGTGTGTATTTATAAATTTGCCGGTCGAAAAGCGAATCCGACTGCTATAAATATGACGCGGTCAGTGCCGGCGCAGCGTGACTGTATTTGTTTCTTGCTCGCGGACCGAGAGAAAAAGAAATAATGGGAGATATATGGACAGATGTATCCACAAGCGGTCTAAGTTGTTAAAGCTAAGGTGCCTTTATGTGCACGCTAGTTAAATCAGCCGTGACCTGGTGCGTCCGGCCGATCGTGCTGGAGCAGCCGGCGGACGGTACGCGAACCGCGACGGCACCGCATCGTTCTTCAAAGACGCCTGTTTCGTGGAGAAACCCGCAACAGTCAGCAGCCGCAGATCCCGTGTGTAGGTAGGTGTCTGACGTTAAGTGCTGGGAGCAGAGCTTCGCGTTGAAGCTTGGAGTCGACGGTCTTCCGAAGTCTATCCGGCGAGAGGCACCGACGCGCACCTTGTGCCTCTTCCGGTCTCTTGGGAACTGGTGGAACCGCAGCTCCGGGTTGCGCATCGGATTGTTGGTGCAACCCACAGCACTACAAGTCGTGCTCGACATTGCCCAACGCGAGTCCGGCGAGTCTCTCCGGCTCCACGACACTCGCGTGAGCGAGCAGCACTGCTTCGCTGTCTTCCGCGCTGTCACGGAAGCAATGCTGGAGTTAAATGAACTGCCTGGACGGTAATAAAAATAGGAGAACACAGGATAACGTGGTAAGCACTCTTGCCGTCAGCAGAATCGCAGAATGCCACGGGAAACGAAGCGTCCGCGGCGTCTATACGAGAGCATAGGACTAGACCTACGTCATTGCCCAGTATTGCTTCACTAGCTCACCCGTTGTTAGCGTATTGCTCACCCGCTTTCGGGCCGCTAACCGAGACGGGAGAACATTTTTAATATTGGTTTTAATCGATAATGCCCCGTCGGTTTGGCGTGATATTTTGGGTATGACCGTATTTTGACCCCCTAAAGCGATATTAGCCATTTCGATAAGGTCAACTTTTCGAATGGAGTTGCCCTTTAAAGCAACATATTAAAAAAAAAAGAAAAAGAAATTTAGAGGCAGTTTTGCTCTTCCTAATTCCTATATCGGCCTGCTCTTCGTCAGAATACTGGTTTGCAAACCCGCTCCCAGGAGGTGTGGAGTAAGGCCCTTCAATCCTGGGAAAAGTGGCGCCATTCATTGTTGTGGAAACGCTCGAGACGCGTGCCGCGCGCCACTTCTGGGAAGAACATGGCGTCTGAAATCTAGCTCAGTTTATAGCTCATTCACTCTGGAAGCGGATCCGCGTCCGCAAAGCGGTTGCGAACGCGTTGTATAAATATCCAGTACAATTGCACACGCACTCGATGACATCAAGTGCGCGTGCAATTGCACTGGATCTTTATACAACCGCGTTCGCAACCGCTTTGCGAACGCGGATCCGCGTTCAGTGTGAGCGGTTACAGTGGCTCAGTGCTGCGCTGTTACGCCATGATTTTACCAAGGGCTGCACGTCGCACGTACCTCGTGCATTGACGCACCTTGCGCCACTTTTAAGACGTGAAGGGGCTTTAGTGTGAAGAGCGCATAACGCTCAGAGAGAGACTGGCGGCGAGCAGGATAACCGGGATATATAATGATTTTAAGAAAATATATGAACGATAATGCCGTTTCAGTTACGATTTAGAAACAAACAAACTTTTTGGTTCGCTAAAAAAGTATTATAATACAGACAAATGTTTGTTTTATTTTGTCGTCTGCTCTCCGTTCACGTATCTCCGCTAAGCACGGAAGACGCGCAGGGAGGACCTAAAAATGTTATACAAATAGTGCCATACGGAGTGCCCCCCCCCCCCCCCCCCCCCCGTGAGTGTAACAAAAAAAGAAGTAAAAAAAAAATGTAATGTAAAAATAAATTATGCATCGCCGAACGCTGATTCTTCACCCAAATCTAGTGCTAGAGGTTCGAACCAGGTGCCTAAGTTTCAGCACTAACCCTTATCTCTATAAAACGTTATGAGTGAATTTCTGAAATTTTAATCGGGAAAATGACTGTAGACCAAGCAGTCAAACACACGGGGGATCGGTGGCCGAGTGGGTGAGCACACACCTTAAACTGGACAGTTGGCGAGAAAGTCGGCGAGAAACCTGGCGGCCGTGATTGAACAACGCCGCACTTGACCTCGGCGCCGGCCAATCAGAGCCGACGGATTTCTGGCCGACGTTTTCGCCAAGTGTTCAAATTAGGACCCATAGCTCGGAGCATGTGGAGCGAAAGCTCGCGCTGCAGAAACTAGGATCCTGGGCTCAATCCCCACCCCTGGCCGTTTCGAACTGGATGAGAATCGTACCGGCGTGCGGTCGTGTATGGCTACTGCGTGGTGCACGTTAAAGACCCCAGGCTAGCGGTTGTACTGCACTGGCTAAATTTCTCATCTACAGCTGGCAGACCATGCAGTCGCCCCCGTGCCACACGGGCAACTCGAATGCCGTTTACAACGAAGGACATTCGTGTGATCAACGAATCGGCTCGCGATCTGTCGCGCGTGGAACGCCCCACGTTCGGAGTGTCGCGCGCTGATTGTCCGATTGTTCAAATATCATTCGTTGTAAATGGCATTCGAGTTGCCCGTGTGGCACGGGTATTAGTTCTAGACTGTACAAGCATGCACATACCCCAATTATTAGTATTATTATTATTTCGATCTCCCGCCCAATACACAATTCCAAAATTTACAAGTCGTCAGCCCAGCGTGCGATCTCCTCAGCCCAGCATGTGCATGTCCGTCGCTTCGCAAAGCGGGCAAATCACGCTCCATACGCACGAACGGCGAAAATGGAACCGGCTCGGAGCCCTTTTATGGAAAGGTCAAACGTAGAGCCCCACTGGTGCCCCATGCGTGCAAACACGTGAAGCATGCGTGTGCACGTACTTGTAGTAGCTTTAACAAGCTTGCTATTGCACGGGCATGCCTGCACGAGCAGACGCATGGCGGCGGCTGACAGCACGCGCTCACGAAAACAAAAAACAAACTAGCTGCCGTCGTAGAAGAGTCAGTGCTAAGAGCTCATGCAGGGACACGCTTTTTCAAGCGCTCCTGCGCGAGGAATAAAGTAAAAACAACAAGTTTTATTAATCTTTCCGGCCACGATTTCGAGAAAATAGCCCATGCAGCCCCAACTCATTAGCGAACCGATTTGGATCAGTAATCGTCACGACACGAACCGGCAAAAAAAAACAAAAAAACAAAACAACAAAAAACGACGTTGTAATTGAAAGGAAATGTCTCGCTAGAAACGGAATTATTGTTCTTATTTATTATAATTATTATTATTATTATTATTATTATTATTATCATCATTATTTTTTTACGTACTCCAGTGAAACATGAAACCTCTATTTTTTTTTTTCTGTGCGTGATTGTTTTTGTTGTTGTTGTTTTTTGCCTTGGAGGTTAGCAATGACTTTCTCGTGATCTGGATTTTCTTCCTTCTTCTTAGTATTCTGTACTCAAAATGAGTACTTCTATGAGTCCCACAAATTAGTACGAACTGCTGCATGACTCTATGAGCATGAGTCCTTTTTCCCGCATGAGTGCTTACGGTTTTCTTTTTGGATTGTTTCCTACCCGGCTTGGACATCTCAACTCTGTCCAATCTCGACAGTGCAGTGTTTACTCGACTCTTTTTTTTTTTCTGCTACGCGTCGTGGCCTGTCACTGGCCAGCTTATTTGTGTCTGTGTTTTTTAACAGTGATTTTGTTTATTTCTGGCCTTTTTATTATCGGTCCATCAACTAGACTAGAACTTGGACTAAAAACCTTATCTACTCAACTCTTTTGACACCTGACCTTTTTTTATGACACCTACTGCTATTGATTCCACGGGACTTTGGTGTAGTCATACAAGTCTTTATTATTGTTATTATTATTAGCATTATTATTATTTAGACATATCCGAGTAAAGTGAAAACATATAGAACTTTTTGTTTTGTCTTATTAACAATACAAATAAAAGATCCGATGCGCTTCAGTAATAAGACAGACCATAAAAAAAAAAGAACAATTTTACAGATGCTACACGGCGGTGACATGCCTCCATAAAACAAATAAAAATCTCAATGATTATATGAAAATACACTGGTCATCGACCATCGCTGGAGAAAGCGTTGTTTTATTATGCGCATTACACAGATATCATCCGTTATACTGCACTATGCATCCTTAATTAAAAAGGTTACGTACGTACACGGGGCCTATAATAATGTCCACTCATTTTTTTTTTTTGGTGCCGATACCTGCAATCAAGAGGTGGGTGGATATGTAAACCTTCTCGATATATTCCCCTCGAAGCCGAATGCGCTTGCACTACAGGTTTGCAGCTTTCCGGTGTCCTGCTCGTGCCACTTTTAAGTTGTGCGTCACACCCACGCCTGAACAGCTTCTTCCGGCTCTTCAATGATACGGAAAAGAGGGGGGGGGGGGGGGGGGCACGTCGGGTCGCACCCAAGCAGGACCAAACGTCTGGTGGGTTGCACGACGCGTCGAAAAAATGGCATCACCCCATCGGCCCCCGGCAAATCATGACTTCACGTGAACGCACGCAACACCGAAATGAGCCGATGCCTGATTGAATTCGACTTTTTTTCCGACGCGCCATTTTGCAGTCATTGATAAGTTGGAAGCAGCTGCACAGGCGTGGGTAGACGCACTACTAAAAGGTGGTTCCGGCAGGCCGCTAATAAACTGCAGCACCGATGGTGCAAGTGCATTCGGCTACAGGAGGAATACATCGAGAAAGTGGTCATATCTACCTATCTCTAAGTTGCCGGTATCGGCAGCGAAAAAACAAGGTCATTATGAGACAACCCCTCGTGAGACTAATAATGCACTTTGAATTATGCATACAATGAATATGACATACATAAGGTTGCATTAAAACCATAGAGACAATCGGAAAAGAAGGGTCAAACTTCAGACCGAGTTGTTTGTACCCTTTTTGTTCACTCGTATCTCTGGTATTTTTTTCCCCTTTGTGTGAACGACGTCGCTCTATTTGCACAATATACGTACTAAACTAACACTTCACACAACAGTAAAATACACGACAGGACCTCTTCTACCTTTGTGTCATCAATAGAGTGACATAAATCTGCATAACTATTTTACAGCACTTGTATCTTTTTAACCTTACACTGAGGCGGAAGGCGTGCTGACCTCTCTCAAACTGACGGACGTTGAAAAAGTTAACCATTCCCTGACGCGAGCGTTTGCAAAAACGTTCCTGCTGCGTACGAACGTTATCTACGAACGGGCCAAGTTCCAAAGGCGTATACAAGAGGCGAACGAAACTGCCGACGACTTTGTCGAGATCTAGTACAAGATGACAGAAACGTGCGACTACAGGAACTTAAAATAACAGCTAATAAGAAATAAACTCGTTGTGGGACTCAACAATGTCATGTTGAGTGAAAAACTCCAGCTCAACCTAGACCTGACATTCGAAACCGCCGTCTCCACGGCGCGCAATATAGAGACAGTGAAACAGCAGCTGAAGAAACTACGACCACTAGCGCAGTCAAACACGGCCGTCGGCGAAGTCCTCATTTCTGCGTGGCGAGTCAAAAGCAACAAGAAGCAACCGTTTCTCATCTGGCAAGTGTACCAAGGATTTCTCTGTCCATGCAAGTGGCGCGGCTCTATTACTCATCCACAATCGCGCGCCAAGTACCCAGCAGCTGACAGCATTGGCACGGCCGCTCGATCCCCCCTTGGGATCGAGCGAGGGGATTCGAGCGGCCGTGGCATTGGAAACGGCATATGGCAAGAAAGATCACCTTACGTCCGTCTGCATGCCTGTAAGGGGAAAAGAACCACTTAGATACACAAAGCCATGTTGCACTCGAGTAGGTCTACTATCCTCGTAGATTCTAAAAGTTGAATAAAATTCACGCTTACAAGTACCGCCAACCATTGTTGTGGAAACGCACAAGACACGCGCCATGAAGCGGGTGCATGTTCCCCGGCTATTCGCTTCCAGGGCACCCCCCCCCCCCCCCCCTTTCAGTGCTGCAGGGGGTTCGGTGGCCGAGTGGGCTAGCGCACACCAGCTCGGAGCACGCGGAACGAAAGCTCGCGCTGCAGAACCCAGGGTCCTGGGCTCAATCCCATCCCCTGCCCGTTTCGATCTGGATGAGCATCGTACTGGTGTGCGGTCGCGTATCACTACTGCGTGGTGCAAGTTAAAGACTCCTGCAGGCTAGCGGTTGTACTGCACTGGCCAAATCTCTCATCTACAGCTGAAGACTCGTTGCCCGTTCAGGCAGACCAAGTTCTAGGCTGTATAAACATACACACAACCCCAATTTTCCATACAGGGCCGCACGCCGGTACGATGCTCATCCAGATCGAAACGGGCAGGCGTGGGGATTGAACCCAGGATTTTCGATTCTGCAGCACGAGCTTTCCCTCCACGTGCTCCGAGCTGGTGTACGCTAGAGCCACTAAATCCGAGCCACCAAATGAGCTGCGCTTAGAGTATCGGCATTCCGTTCCCCGACATTAGCGAGTTTTACCAGATCGTTCCGATGACCCCGATAATGACACCTGATACTACGCCGCAGCGTTTGCTCGTGCATCCTATCGTTATCGGGTATCATTAGAGAGTTTTAGTAGATCGTTTTCATGACTCCGATAACGATATCCCGATACTTCGCCACCGCCTCCCTTGCGCATGCCAAGTATCGTTATCGGGGCTATCGGAGGTATCGGAACGATCTACTAAAACTCTCTATTATCGGCAGTATCGGAGGTATCGGAACGGTCTACTAAAACTCTCTATTGTTGTGGGCGCCGCAGTTTGGGTGCTTCTGCGGAGCAGACGCAACTGCCGATCCTCATGATTCAAAAGTGCGACTTCCTCAGTATTAGATTCTGTGTTAAGAAGCTCGTGTAATATTGCTTTGCTCTGTCGCGAACTGTTTATACATTTGTGGAGGACGGAAAAGCGTTTCCTGTGATTTCAGATAAAGCTTCAGGTAGCTGGCGACCATGAGTTTAAGCCACAATATGGCCAAGCTTCGGTACTCTGAAGCGTAGCTTATTTAGTGGCACTAGTGTGCGCTAGCCAAATCGGCCACCGATCCCCCCTCTCTGTTCAACCCTTCACGATCTTGCCGCTTATTCACACTGGAAGCGGATCCCCGTTCGCAAAGCGGTTGCGAACGCTGTTGTATAAAGATCCAGTACAATTGCACGCGCACTTGAGGTCATCGAGTGCGCGTGCAATTGTACTGGATGTTCATTCAACCGCGTTTACAACCGCTTTGCGAACGCGAATCCGCTTCCAGTGTGAATGAGCGGTAAGGGTGCTTACGAGCCACGCTTGTAGCGTGTGCAAGCGTTTACGCGCGCTAACCATAGCATACAACAAAAATATAATCAACAAAAATCTCGCCTTCAGAGCCTTTATCAGGCCTTTCGCTAGGGGTCTGCTGAAGTCTAGTTACACGTGCAACACGTGCTGGCGTCTGCAGTCATGTAACTGCTTGAACGCAGAAATCAATTTCGCTTTCAGCAAGCATTATCTTATGTTGATTATTTACTTCAAGTTCTTCTTCTACTTTTACTTCTTTATTTAAAGTGAAGAGATGAGCACCTGCAGTGCATGCCCTTAGTAATGTTTTTTTTCTTATTTTTTTTAGAAAATCTTGTTTTTTGGCCTATTTAAATGAATTAGGCATCGTGGGAATAGGAGTTTTTGAGAATGTGACGCCAGCAGTTGCAATAGAGCGCGATAACACTGGATCGATAGATAAAAACGAGGTAAGATATTTCTCTATGAACGACGTCCACCTGAACCTAATATTGTCAAAAAAAGAAATTACGTTGTGGACACCTTTAGGATTTATTTAATTGAAAAAACGTTGTCAGCAAAAAATTAAACATAAGTTTCTTTTTGTTTCGCCCAAGTGTATTTTGTTTATATAGATGTCACATACGTCCACAACGTTAGTTCTATTTGTTTTGACGATGTTAGACTTAGGTGGACGTCGTCTGATCCACTGCACAATGGCGAAACATGGCGAAACAACCGACATAGCGGAACGTGGGAACCTGAAAATTTGGGTGATAATCAGAAAGGCTGCGAGCGGGCAAGCTTGTTTGTACCTTTGACTTGAGCTACCGCTGCACGAGTACTGTTACAGCTAACGTGCAATCAAACACAAAGAGCTGACGCTTGTAACCCTAAAGGCCCGTTCACACATGCAGCGGAGCGCTACAAGCATAGCGCTAACCTCGCGCTAAGCGCGTGCTGAGGGCAGCGTTCACCAGCTTTGTATCGCACCGTCAAAACTGTTGCTCATGGCATACGATAGGTAGCTGATGGCACGTGAGGAGCGCTACATCAGCGCTCCGCTGCATGTGAGAACCGGCCTTATTGTGCAGGGGTTCCACAGCTTGCAACAGAGGCCAAACGTTCGAATGGGTCGATTGAGCTTGCCACAAGCACTGTTCGTAGCTGGAACGTTACATGCGACTCCGGTTTTATGTTTTGCACTCCCATACACAGAAGGAATATTTCCTCCGGACGTACACTTCCGCTACCGAATAAGATGACATGATCGAATAAGGAGAAGCCCAAAGATTACTCTTAGTGGAAGAGGGAAAGAAGACACAAACAGTTGTTCCTTATCATGCCCTGGTTCTATTGAGTGACAAATAGAAACAACCAACACCAATAAGCCTTAAACAAAGCACGCAATCGATCTCCGCCCCTGCCCGTTTCGATCTGGATAAGCGTCTAATGGGGTATCCACACGAAGGAGAACTCCGCGGACGGATGTTGTGACGTCAACAACCCGGGAAACTCCGTCCCCGGCTCCGCCACGTGCACTTGCGGAGCTTTCGTGCTAAAATACGAAGCCTCCGCGCCTCCGCCACGGAGGAGAACGGCGCCGCGAGGCGTTAAAAAGGGATGACGTATGTCTCACGTGATGCGCGTTCCGCGGAGGAAAGTGGCGGATTTCTCCTTCGTGTGGATACCCCATAATGGGGTATCCACATGAAGGAGAAATCCGCCCCTTTCCTCCGCGGAGCGCGCATCACGTGAGACATACGTCATCCCTTTTTGACGCCTCGCGTCGCCGCTCTCCTCCATGGCGGAGCCGCGGAGGCTTCGTGCTGTCGGCACGAAAGCTCTCAGATGCACGTGGCGGAGCCGAGGACGGAGTTTCCCGGGTTGTGACGTCACGACATCCGTCCGCGGAGTTCTCCTTCGTATGGATACCCCTTAAAGGGGTATCCACACGAAGGAGAAATCCGCCCCTTTGCTCCGCGGAGCGCGCATCACGTGAGACATACGTCATTCCTTTTTGACGCCTCGTGGCGCCGTTCTCCTCCGTGGCGGAGGCGCGGAGGCTTTGTGCTGACAGCACGAAAGCTCCGCAAGTGCACGCGGCGGAGCCGGGGACGGAGTTTCCCGGGATGTTGACGTCACGACATCCGTTCGCGGAGTTCTCCTTCGTGTGAATACCCCTTAAGGCGTATCCACACGAAGGAGAACTCCGCGGACGGATGTCGTGAGCCGCGAGGCGTCAAAAAGGGATGACGTATGTCTCACGTGATGCGCGATCCGCGGAGGAAAGTGGCGGATTTCTCCTTCGTGTGGATACCCCTTTAAGGCGTATCCACACGAAGGAGAAATCTGCCACGTTCCTCCGCGGATTGTGCATCACGTGAGACATACGTCATCCCTTTTTGACGCCTCACGGCGCGTTCTCCTCCGTGGCGGAGGCGCGGAGGCTTTGTGCTGACAGCACGAAAGCTCCGCGAGTGCACGTGGCGGAGCCGGGGACGGAGTTTCCCGGGATGTTGACGTCACGACATCCATCCGCGGAGTTCTCCTTCGTGTGGATACCCCTTTACGGGCGTGCGGTCGTGGATTTCTACTCCGTGGTGCACGTGAAAGACCAAGCTAGCGGTTGTACTGCACTAACTGTATTGCTCGTCTACAGCTGAGAGACAAGTCGCCAGTTGAAGCAGACTGCCTTCTGGGAGTACGAACACACACACAAACACAAATGAAGCGCGCACGCAAAGGTATCTTTAACAAGCTTGCTGTCTCTCGGTGCTTTTGAAGTAAGCACGAGCAATCGTAAGCCTGCCAAAAGATACATTCGCGTGCGTGATTCATTTTGCTTAATGTCGGTGTTGGTTGTTTATATTAGTCACTCTCGTTGGACTTGGGCCTGAGTATAGCGATCCCGCAACTGCCCAGAGCGATTATCGTAAACTTTAATATTCGGAAAGTGAAAGGACCTTGCAATGGTAACCTTGAGGTCCCTGGTCGGTGCCCTTAGTCCAGGGCTCCATTTTCCGCCCAGATTCGGCGTGCTCGCTCAACCAGTCGCTGCTAGTCACCGAGCTCTGTGCCGGATAGGGCCGTCTCCTAGGATGGTGAGGTGGGGGAAAGAAAGGGGGGCGATACCCTCACCGGGGGGCTGAGGCATACCCAGATGGAGTGGTACACGTTGGCACAACCTGTACCAGGAGCAGTACACTATGGCCGCGGTAGGCAGCGGTAACGCTATTCTAAAGACCCATAACCAGTTGCGTTTGAGAGTATTTGTGTGTGTTTGACTGCGTTGCGGCTGCGAAAAGCCTGGACATCCCTGCTTGGTATTTCGCGTGCCAAGCTATTCTTTGAATTGAATTTCACGCTTCATACGAAGCATAGATGTGCCGGTTACTCGCTTCCGTTTCTTGGCGTAGCGCAGTCAAACGCACTAAAAAGCAACTGTGTGTATGGGCAATTAAACACCCTATTATGCATGGCATTAATTCTTACTGTTCGTGAGAATCTGGTTTTGGCAGCAGTTGCAAGCAAGCAAGCAAGCAAAACTTTATTTTCTGTAAGGGCCTACGTCCTGGTCCGGACGGCCCGTCCGGCCCACGTCTCGCGGATGGATTCCGCAAGGCAAGCATCGATATTTTACCCGTGTCATCAAGAAACACGACCACCCTCACTGATGTAACGCATAAAACGAAACTATTCGTTTGTAGGTATGTATCCATTTGGGCGCTCGTAAGCACAGGCGCCACAAAGAGGCATGCAGCCCGTACAACGAATGCCTCAGAGGCCCGTAAAGGGGGTGATAATGATAATAGAGTGCGATATAATGTGGGGCACTGATGTACTGTGAGGCATCATGAAGGAGGGGTCCAAGTTGATCGCAGGTGTGTGGCAGCTTCGCGACAAAGTTGAGAATTTCTGGTCAGTCACTAATGGGCACGTTAGGTATCCTTTTTTGCAACGTTAAAAAAAGTGCCGATTAACGGAGCCATCAATTGTAATTCTCTTGTGTGTTTAGACAGCGGGAAGTTAGTCAGCCCGAGGGCGTCTGGTGTCTTCGTTGGAGATGAAAGCCAGTGCAGTATACCGCTGCTTGTCTGACGTTTTAAAGGGCCCATGAAACGAATTTTGGGTTGGATGAATGATTTTAAATTGGGACTTTACTAATCGCATATCGTTTAGTTGGCCAAAAGAAAGAGGCTAGGAAGTCAAAAGCCAGCTTTTCGGCACGAACATTTGAAAATATAGTGGACTATTTTGTACCTTCTTTCCTTGGAAAGCTCTCTGCCTTTTCACTATGATACATCCGCGGTTCCAAAAGTGCGTCACCGGCGCCAAACTGACGTCAGCAGAGCCCAGCTCACGCATTGGACACGAGAACTGCGTCACTTGGACGTATGCGCTCGTCAACAATCAATCCGTCGACGAATATTTGGATTCGCGTTCGTGGCCAATGAGTGCCCAGACGAAACTTATCGTCACTGGGGAATGGCAAGTTCGATGGTGTGCATAAAAAGCACGGTGGAAGCTAGGAGTCATCGCACCGGTGCCGAAGGAATGTCACGACCACGTGATTTCACAATTCGCATTTGAGTTGAGGATTAAAGCTAAGGAGAAAAAAGTAGGAAAATCGTTTCATGACCCCTTTAAACGTGCGTCGCGCAATAGTGATACATGACAGCACGCCGGTACGATGCTCATTCAGATTGAAACGGGCAGGGGCGGGGGATTGAATCCACGATCAGTGGGCTTTACAGCGCGAACATTTGCTACACGTGCTACCGATCCTCGAGCAACCAGACATCGCGGTCGAATTCGAGCCCGGGAGAAAAACTGCAACAACAAGAAAATATCCGGTTTGAAACATTTAGTACTATAGTGTCGCCATCTCGTTCAACATGTTGGAAATAAAATTCATAGGGTGATTTTATTTCCGCAAATACGCAAAATCGACAATATTTAGTTTTTTCGTCCTGGTCTTAAAATTAAGATTAGAGGCAACCCTAGTACGTACGGCCAAGCGTTTTGCCACGTTTGTCCTCTAAATACTTGTATTTTCAAAAATGCCTCAAAACGCGCTCAATACAGTCGAAATGGTCATATTTCTGGATTTTATTAAAAATCTCCAGCGCGTTCAAGAAAAAAACCAAGGGTTGCACAACCTTCATTACGTGGTCATAATTAACATCCAAAATAATGAATACCCTCGTGCATTCCTGAAACTCAGGTTTGTGTAGCGAAATTTGCCCATTGAGTGACGAGCGGCTGAATCTCCCTTAAAGGTAACCACAACGCCTATTCTGCACGGGAAATTCGACACCTAGCTTCCATCTCAGAATATACCGTCGACCTCCGTCATATGAAAGGACAAGATAACGGAGCGGCTGATGCCCTGTCACGTGCCCGGGCTATGTCCTCGCCCTGAGTAGATCTCAACCTCGAGACACTGGCTGCAGCGCTAAGGGAAGACTCTGAACTTCAACATCTCCGAGACACTTCCACGTCTTTGCACCTGAAAGAGGTGCTCTTCCCACAATATCCGTCAAAAGTCATCTGCGACATATCCATGGCGACGAACCGACCGTACATCCCTCCCAAATTACGTCGACAAATTTTCGAACAACGCCATGGAATCAGCCACCTGGGCGTTCCAGCTACACAACGCCTCATCGGTGCACGTTACGTGTGGCCACGGACGAACGCTGACGTTCGAGATTGGACATAACGATGTTTGTTCGTGTGGCCACGGACGAACGCCCATAACGATGTTTGGAAAACCATTTCCCGCGAAGATGCGATCTCGCTGATTGTATTTTTGCGTGACTTCGTTATCTCTCCACCGTAAGTTACTTGGCATCTCCTATCGATCGCGATGATTGGAGCTATCCGCGTGTTCCGCGGGAAAGTAGAACCGTAAGCGTTGCTCATGACATTAGCAGCTGTATATTACTATATTATACTGCACTACGCAGTAATGATATTCTGCTGTATTATAATTATAATATACTATAATATACAATACTATTATTTAATATACTATATTATTACTTAGGAAATTAAATAATGATGATGATATCTCCCACAACATTTGTACTGTATTGTACTATACCATACAATATTGATACTATATTATATTATGTGTAGTAAAATGCTTTTCGTGATTTTAGATGGTACACTGCAGATTGATAAACACAGATTCATCAAATCCCATTTATCTAGAATCACACGCAATAAGCACACTAGGACAATCGAAGAGTACAGATTTACCAAAGAATGTTTCAAGAATTCGCATTTCCCTCGGTCGATAAGGGAGTGGAATAAACTGCCCGAAAGCGTTGTTAAATCCAAAACGGTTTTGGTTTTTTGTGAAGTGTCTCCCATGTAACCAATAGACTTCATTTTATGATTTTTGTTGCACTTCTGTGCTCTTTGATATGAGTAATAGGTGTCGTACAGTCCTTCATTTTCTTCACTGTATTCTGCATGTCTATTACATTGTCTATTGGTTTTTGTACTCCTATCATAGTCCCCGCTGGGGGACTGATAGTAGACGGTAGCGATTACAACTGATTATATTATTTCATCTATGAAAGAAACGTGCGCATCATGGCTTATTATGTTCACGCTTTTTGCTTCAGCGTACGATATTTTTGAAAAATAAGAAACAGAAAAAGAAATGGTAGGCAACGCTCGAGGAATGTGAGTAAGATTTTTTACTAAATTAGTAAATTGGCTCGACTGAACAGATTAAAAAAGAAATCATAAGAGTCGCGTAAATAAAAATAATAATAAATTTAACGAAAAAAAATAGTAGGCGTTGCTCTAGGATCGCACCTGGAGGAAGTGAACGGAAGTATGTAATAGCGGGCGACTTTACGGTACCTATTGTCCCCCAAACCACTTGACCGTTCAACTTTCGTAGTCGCCCTTTTGATGCAGCTGTTTCCACTTTTGCGTCGTATAATGCTGCGAGAGGCTCGACGCGATTCTTTTCAAGAGGCAACAGCAATAGCAGTACACGGAATCTCCGTCAGGTTTTCTACAGTTTAAGAAATCTGGAGCGGTATCCTTTCACGCAAGGTACCTCGGAGGGCCAAACCAGAGTCCTTCGATACGCAGTCAAAGGCCGCAATGTAAGGAGAGAGAGTTCTGGGCCGAATCAAGTTTTCTTTTTCTCTCTCGGCGAACGACGAGGGTAAAAACATGATTGTACCTGAAAAGGTGTCTGAAGTTTTCCCTTAGAAATTGAAGGAAGCGACGTAGCTACCTCGAATGCTTCCTTTCCTTTCAGATTTTAAAATGGCGATGTTCTGCGTTATTGGCGATTTGTCCCACGTCGTTCATTACTGGAACAGCGTGCAGGAGTAAGGGCAGTAGAGGAAGCGGAGCGCGCGTATGAGAGCTGTCGCCACCAGCGGCGGAAGAAGCGACCAAGTTGTTTGCATCTATAGTCTTCGACGCGTCCGCTGAGGGTGTGGTTGGGCAGTGCATTCCGGTCTCGTGTCTAGTTCGGGTTTGGGGCCCCGTTGCGTGGACCAGTGGGATTTGAATCTTTGCATGAACGCGACTTCGCGTCAGCGGATTCCAAGAAACGCCTGACCTGAAGCGAAATTGCGAAGGAGTCTGATCTTGCAGTTAGACTGCTCTGCACACCGAATCAACGCTGAACAAGTTAATGAATGCCAAAGTTTAACCTGGACGGTGTCTGTCAAATTTACCGAACATCTCTGCTCATTTAAACACGTGTCCTTTTGTAAAAATCGAGGGGAAAAAAAAAAGAAGAACGAAACTGTCACTCTAACAAGGAAGGTATTATTGTTGACTGCGGAAAAACCTGATGTAGACTGTGGGTGAGAAGTCGCAAGCGTCGCCGCGTTGAGCTAGATCACTCGGCGTAACAAGCATTGGACGCTCTCCGACGCAGAAGGAGTGTATTTTACTCCGTGTTCCCTAAGCGCTCTCACAGCAGAGGCGATGTGAATCTGGAAAAGGCAGTGTTTTGTATTCCGAAGATGCTCGTACCAGGCAAGCTGGTGGCAAACGCACTTTAAAAAAGGCCCTTGCGTCTACTTTGCCGCACAACACTCGGACGGCCAATCACGGCAATTTACGGAGGCAGCTGAGTGAATGACAATGGCAAAATATATGTTTAAACAAAAAAAAAAAAAAAAAAAAAAGAAAAAAAAAAAAGCGCAGTTTGAGTTGTGACATTGAACAATGCAAGCGTGACGTTTTGCATAGCCTAATGTCACAATTCAGACTGCGTTTTTTTTTTTTTGGTCTAAACATATATGTTTCGGCATCGCCCATTCGTTCAGCTGCCTCCGTAAGTTTCGGCGATTGGCTCTCCGAGGTGTTGTGTGGAAAAGTAAACGCACGTGCTTTTTTTTTTTTTTTTTTTTTCGAGTGAAGGAAGATAACTCTTTGCATTGATTGCATACATCTAATAAAGCCGTCTTTAGAGGCCAATCACGCACCGAGCAACTTTAAGTGAAAAAAAAGTGCGTAATAAATTTTTAAAAATATTAAACCATTTTTTTTTTTAATTTTAGCACTAATTTGATGATGTGATTTTTTTTTTACCTGTTGGACATCTTGGCTCCCATCGTGGTTCTTTCAACTCGTTCAATCTCTTAATTGGATCTTTCGGCCCACATTTGATATCTTGACTCATGTTGAACAAGTCAAGAGGTATAACGAGTCAGGTGATCCAATATTATCTCTCATCTCCTCTTCGCCTTTGAAACGCAGCTTATGTTAGCTTCACAAATATATTCCAGGACTCGTGATGATAGAGTGCAGTGTTATTCATATTGTAGTAAAAAAACCCTCGATCGAGACCTCAAAACACCGTCTTTGAGCAAACCTTTTTTTTTTTTTTTTTTAAGCAAACAAAAGAACTTAAGCGGATATTCATCTTTGACTAGCCCCCGTTATCTAATACTGAGCTTGTTTCAGGTAAACAAAATCCACCGTGAAGTTCAGTTCTACTAAAGTCATAAATCTCTTCAATAGCTGATATTAGGAGTCGTTGTATTTCGCTGTCGCTGTCGCCGCGGCGTCCCAACTCTCGGACTCAGTGATGTGTTGAAGAGAAGAAGCCAGATCCTCGGCAGACACATGGATCTTGAGGTACGTAAGCTGAGGGAGGCCTCTGAAATAGTGCCTATGGAAATATGCACTATCCTAAAGGTCTGGGGACAGTCTTCAGACAGAGCAGCGGGGGGGTGGAAGCTAACCGGGTGATTAAAGGGAGAAGCCAACGACTTCAGTACGGCGTATTGGAAGTAAAGAGGCTGGTGTATGAGGCTCGCTCCGACCCTTTTGCATGGGGCATTCTCTACAGTGGAGCCACAGGCAGCACGATAGGAGATAGGATTGGACGTCATGTCGTAGATTTTTGGGGGGATCCCGGAGCCCCGCGGGCTCTGGTGTAGATGAGGTTGAACTAGGAAAAGTGTCAAATAGTAACTGACATAGAAACTGTAAGAGCAAGAGACTTATGTGCAAATGTAGAGCAGATGTAGGATACATAAACACTCGGGGAGGTAGGAACAGGTTAAAATTGGAGGATATAGAAGAGCAACTAAGACATGAGGATTGGATGGTATATGGGTAAATCGAAACGCATCTTAGAGACGCGAAGCAACCCCCTTGCAATCCCGATTACGTATGGGAACAATGCAATAGAACGGAGGGCAGCAGAAAAGGAGGTGGAATTAAAGCGTTTTTTAGGAAAATATGCAAATTTGCTTAGAGAAGAATACACGGAACATTTATGGCTAAAAGGGGCTTTAGCAGGGGAACAGGTATTTTTTTTATTTATGTACCTCTCGACAGGTGCAAATGCTAAAGAGGAGAACAGTATAAATGGTAAAATATATTTCAAAAGACATTATTGAACTAGAAGAACATTACCAGGTAATTATCCTAGGGGACATGAATGCCCGTTTAGAGGACCTGGATGGGTACACAGATTCAACAGGAAACATGCTAGTGGAGATCTGTGAAAGACGTGACTTATATTAATGCAATACCGGTGAGAAGTGCGACGGGAAACGTGTAGTCTACATTCTACAATAGATTACGCACTGATATCCAATAGAATGTATAATAGGCTGTAGAGACAATGAAAATATATGAAGAGGGTTCAAAAAGCCTCGGTAGTGATCACAAACGAATTAAGCTGAGATTTTCTAGGGAAGTAAACGCAGGGACAGAACAAGACCAAACATTTTATAGAGAGAAGCAAATGCACGAGATTATTTCTTGGGATACTCAAGCGGATTTGAGTTGCCCAAGGCTAACTAAGCTATTCGGACAAGAGCTGTTTAAAGTATTCAATAAAAGAAGGGGGAAACGAAGGCGCAACCCTAAGAGCTGCTGGGATGATGACGTAAATGTCAAGAAGCTTCCAGAGAGCACAGATATTCTAAGTACAATGGTGAACTAGAAAGTGAGCTATAAAAAAAAAAAAAGAGATAGATTCATTATAAATAGACGGAAGGCATACCGCTTGATTAATGCAAAGAATCAAAGGGAGGGGTCACAAATAAAAAATACAGAAAGGCAGCCAGGAAGGTTTGGAACCACTTGAATCCACTAAGTCATAAAACAAAGTAAGAGCAGAAGTATATTGTCATGCCTGAGGGTAATCAGCTTGGAGGGGATAAGGCAATGGAATATATACGAACAGCAATGAGAGATAAGTTTAAACAGAAAGAATGCATAGAAAACACCTCACCAGGGGAGGATAGTTCAAGCACTGATGTTGAGGCTATCGGACAAAAATAATGGGAAAGAACAGAACGGAGAGTTCCGACGGGTACATCAACAGGGGAGATTCTATACCAATAAAGTTGATAAAACAGTTAGGACCCAAATCTAAGGAAGCGTTAAGGAGAGCAGCAAGTAGCATTATCACGAAGGGAACTACCCCGGAACATTGGAGGCTAAGCAGAATGAGTTTAATATATAAGGGAAAGGGGGACAAAGTTGACATAAGTAATTTGTATCCCATAACAGTAACGTCAGTAGTTTACACGTTGGCAATGCAGACTATCAAGGAGAAATTACTGGCATGGGTAGAAAACGAAAATGTACTTAGAGAGCTACAAATTGGGTTCAGAGAAGAAAGGAGATTGGAGAACAATTTATTTTCATTAACACAGTGTATCGAGGTAGCAGAAAAAGAATGTAGACCACTCTGGTCAGCATGCTTAGGTATAAATGGGGCTTATGATAATGTTACTCAATGCAACTTGTGGAACATAATGAGGCGCTTAGTTGTGCACGACGGACTACTGAAATTTTTAAGGGATGTTTACAAAGACAACATGGTGCCACGGGAGGGAAAGAGAACAAAGCCAATAAAGGTCTTAGACAGAGATGCCCCTTGTCGCCATTGTTCATGTTGTATCTCCGAGGATTAGAGGAAAAGTTAGAAAAAAGCAATCTTGGCTTTGACCTTTCATACGACAGGCGAGGTCAAAAGATGAAACAGTCATTGCCAGGTCTGATGTATGCTGATGACATAGTGCTAATGGCCGATAGCAACATAAAGCTTCAGTCCCTAATGAATATATGTGGCGCAGAGGGCCACACGTTAGGCTTAGAATTCAGTAGTGACAAATCCGGTCATGGTGTTCAATGATAACAGAATCGCAGAGCTAAAGAGTTAAAGATTAGAGGTTGAGCATGTTTATAGATACAAGTATCTAGGAGTATGAATTACCGAGTGTATAGAATACCTCAACGAACCCGCAAAATGTGTAACTGGTAAGGGCAACAAAAAAGCAGCTGTACTGAAAAATAGAGTACTGTGGAACTATAACATGTATGAGGTGGTGAGGGAGATCTGGAAAGGAGTTATGGTTCAGAGCCTGGTTTTTGCAAATGCAGTTCTGTGCAAAAAACTGGAAGGTCAAGACAAGGCTATAAATAAAGCAACGTGGAGTAGGTAGATTGGCTATGGGAGCACATGGTAGAACACCGAACCAACGTGTACAGGGTGATATAGGATGTTCCTCATTCGAGGGCATGTAAGCTAGCAGTAAGAATTCGAGGCTAGGTTAAGAGAATTAGATACAGAACGATGGGCACGAAGAATTCTTAGCTATTGACACATAAGAAGCGTCGATACAAAATGGAGAATGTGGACTTGAAAACTTCGATCTAAATATACGGGCAATGGCAGAAAGGCGGATGAGAAAATAAAGGTTAAGAAGTGAGTTAAAGAAACTGAGAGGTAAATATGAAAAGCAGGCACGGCACGCTCAATCGGCATTGGAAATGTACACATCGTTTAATTAAGGGCATTACTAAGGAGCTCATCTTCGACAGTTCTAAGGGGGAGCTCCTTGCTGTTAGAGGAGGACGGGAGTGTCGCGGAAGGTATACAGGGCTAGATACCAGGAAGTACAGGGTGATACAAGGAGACGCCAGGCTCTTTAAATTGACCGCAAAATTCGATTTCTTAACCTATCGCGCTACGACTTTGTGCAGCGTTGCCCACAGATGGTGCATTTTTTTTTTTTTTTGTAAAATTTGCAAAGAGCGAACTTACCCGAGGAAAAAGTAAAGAAAGAAAAAGGCTTAGCTCCTATGGAAACGCAGCGACGCCACCGGTCTCCAAACAACACGGCGCCGTTTCGCACGGGAGGCAAGAGATGGCGCAACGAACGCCGCCGACGAACGAGCATACGGCACCGAGAGCCGGCGTTTTTAGCAGACGATCTTTTCGACTCAAAAGCGGCGCGCGTTCCGCAAACGGCCACAGTTGCAGAAACAAAGACAGGCGCGGTAACAACAAGCAACTGCAGTTCCTTGTCTGCTAAAGACGTCGGCTCTCGGCGTCGTATGTTCGTTCGTTGGCGGCAGTTGGCGTCGCGAACACTTGCGCCATCTCCTGTCTCCCGTGCGAAACGGCGCCGTGTTGTTTGAAGACCGGTGGCTTCGCTGCGTTTCCATAGGAGCTAAGCCTTTTTCTTTCTTTACTTTTTCCTCAGGTAAGTTCGCTCTTTGCAAATTTTACAAAAAAAAAAAAAGCACGATCTATCCACCTATCCAAGTAAAGCTCCTCGTCCGGTGGCGCCCTCTGGTGTGAGCGATAGTTCCGGCTTAATCGATCTTTGATACCGATTTTAATAGAGAAATCGTGAACGCATGAATATAACGTATGGTTATTTTTAGTATGCTTGGAGCTCATAGGGATTGGGTTATGACCAGACTTGTACACGTTACTGAAAAAAAGTAACGGAATACAATTACAATTACTTCCCTGTAAAAAGTAACCGATTACAATTACAATTACAGCCTCAAAACGTAATCGAAAAATTACTCTAAAGTAATTGATTACTTCCCACGTTACTTTTCATTCAACTTTTTTGATTACGGTAGCATAATCCTTAAAATCTCGCCCTCAGTTGTTCCAAAAAAAAAAATTGCCTGTTGCCCAAAGCTCAATGACTCTCCCCCCCCCCCCCCCCCCCAACAAAAAAAAAAAAAAAAAAGAAAGAAGAGGAAGAAAAATGGAGAGAATTGTAATGGTTAATTTTGTTATCGATTACAGCAAAAAAAGTAAATCAGTTACGAGGATCGTTACTCATTAAAGGAAGTAATTGAAGTGCTACAAAATTGCAGTAAAATGTAATCGATTACAAGCGCTCCATTAGTTGTAACGCGTTACGTAAAAGTCTATGACCGTAATAGGCTATCGCAGAAAGAGGTTTAGTGCTTCTGTAAGAAACGCTCTACAGGAAACGAGGTTGTGAGCCGATAAGCACTCCGAAGAAGGAATTACAAAGCAAGAAGCGTGAACCGTAAGCGGCCACGCGTGGCTGACAGTGATTTTGATTATTGCGTATACGAGCGAACGCAAGCCCTGTGCGTTAGCGTTGAGTGTTCCACGCTGCGCGTGCGCGAAGCCCAAACTGCGGCCTTGAATTGGCGTTGACTTAGCGCATGCGCATCGTGGAGAGCGCAAAGGTAATGCAAACGCACAGCGCTTGCCGTGTGCTCGTATACTGAATACTAAAACTCACTAATGATATATGTATACGGCGTGCAAATATACGTCCGCTCCTCGCGCACCTCGCGCGGTTGCTTACCCCTCAAGATGTGCCCTCGTGCGTTTGTTTCCTACCACCTCAAACATTGACGGCGTGCTCTTGGCTGCTTCGTCATCGCGTGTTCCATATGGCTTCGTTATGTTGCCTTTTGATTGGCGTGCCCCTCCTCGCGTTCCGATGCGACAAAGACGTATTTTGAAAGACTTGCTGGCCGTATACTATTGGCGACGTGCGCGATCGAAAGCGTCGCTGTGGTCGGTCGGCCATGATTGGCCGAATGCTGACTACGAAGTCAGGAACGGATTTCTCATCGACGAAAATGAGAGGAATCTAAGAGCTTGAATTTTGACGGTGTTGGCAGTGTCGCTTTGAGAGCGCACTGATTTCAAGCTTCCACCATGCTAATTGCAAACAGAAGTTGTTCGCGAGGTAATGACGTCACGAGAGGGAGCCATGGGAGGGCACCACCAAAACATCTCGCCGCTAATAGTTGAGAGAGACGTACCTCGTAATTCGGGCCCATTAGTGCGTTTTCACATCACGGTCTACGTTCACGTCCCAGAAACCGAAAACCGAAAAAAATCACCGAAAAAAAAAAAAAAGTAACTGTTAGTCAGAAAATTGTTTCGTTTTGTTTTGACTACATACCGGTATACACGAGCAGCTCTACCAGACCATGGCCTGCTTCCAGCTGTGTTTGGAAAACAGCACCGGACGAATGGTGCACGTCATAATCCTGCTAGCACTACCGATGCCGCGTTACTCGACACCTGTAGAACGCTTTCCATGTCACTGGAATTTTAGCTGGAGTGGCCTAACCTCGTCTGCGTCTGCGAAACACTGTTGTTCAAAAATTGCGACGTTTGTATACGAAGTGTTATACTGAAGCGCGTCCAGACAGCGCGGACTGCGTGCAGTTAGCATAAGCTTCTCCCGCCTAAAGCAGTTGTGAACTGCTGCCTTTAAGCGCGATCCAAACCAACGCTTCTTTTTGCGCCTGTAGGTCGTGCGGCTGCAGATGTGACGCATTTCGTGGCGTTTTTGCTGTTGCCGGGCGCGCTTTCTGAGTCAGAACCGTGCGCTTTGGTTTGGACGGGCGAAACTTCGGCCGAGCGCGCACGCAGGCACGAGCGCACAAGCAAAGTGCAACTGCGACAGACTGGCCGGCCAGACGGCGAGAGAAAGAGAGAGAGAGAGAGATCGCGTTGTCATGTTGGAAGAGAATAAAAGGGGGGGAGGAGAGGGCAGCCAGACGGCGAGAAACGCGGAGCCGGAACTAGTTTGCCCTCCACCGATTGGCCGGGACACAGGAGCGCCCTATACGTCACCGCGCGTTTTTGTGCGCGTTGAGAAAGAAGTTGAAATTATCCAACTTTTTTGTGCGCGCCCGGAAGGAGCGAAGAAGCGGCGCGACGTCACGAAAATACGTCACATCCGCAGCCGCACGACCTACAGGCGCAAAAAGAAGCGTTGGTTTGGATCGCGCTTTACGGTATTAGCTGTCGCAGTGCGCTTTAATGAACTCCGATCAAGTCTACCGCGAGATAACAGGTCCGACGATCCGCCGAGCCAACCAGCCGACAGCTCGTCTCTTCGATGCTGAATTGAACAAGAGTTACTCTACCATGGAAACCGCTCAAGTCGTTGGGACGGAAATGGGGTAAGAGTATATCTCCTCGAGCACACCGAACATTGCAAAACGTGACAGTAAAAAAAGAAAAAGAAAACTTCTGTCTCGAACGCAAGGAACGCGGTCGCTATCACTATCACGTTAAAGCCGGTTCATACGTGCATCCTAGCGCCGAGAGAGCGTAACGGTCAGCGCTACGTCAGTAGAAAGCAGGGACTCAAACCGTAACCGTAACTGAAACCGAAAACCGTTTAGGAACGAAATTTTTTCTATAACCGTAACCGGAACGAAACCGTTATTTGATATTTATAAAAACCGTAACCGTAACCGGAACCGTAAATTATTCACCGGTAACCGGTTTTAACCAATATTAACCGAAAAATAAGCTATTAGTTTTTCTGAAGTATGACCTGGAGGAGGGATCTTAAATTGTTGTGGCCATTTGCAGAGTTACTGTCTGCGAGTGGTGCATCTGGTTACATATTTCCATTCAATCTGACTTTAGGATTAAGAATACTCAGATTGAATTACTGGTCGAGCTTATAATTAAAAAAAATTCTATATTTCTAAATCTGCCACACTCCTACATCGCTACATGTATTCAATACGTGTCGCTTTCAGTGTATTAACTAATAAGTTCGAATTCTCAGATGTCCATCCAACTCGGTTCTATCAAAACCACCGATGTTCCTGACATGCAGTAGCCAGTATAAAGAAACGAGGTAAATTGGCCATCATGCAGAGCTGGCGGAAAAGAAAACCTGGGCCCGTTTGCTCGAAGCGCTAACCGCGGCTAAAGTTAGCAGCAGTACCTAGGAGAAGGAGTTTGAAATCACGTGACTGGGGGCTGGGATGCCGGGAAGCATGGCGGCGCCCCGGTGCGTGAGCGCCGCTCGCTTTGTAACTAATGTGTCGTTGTAGCTGCACTATCGGGCGCGTTAGTCAGCAACGAATGGCGCAGGAGGCTTTCGCTTTGCCTTACCTCGCTTAAATCGCAAAGCACGAGCAATGACTTCGCGGCATTTGTTGCATAGTCTTTCGATTCTGGCCTTTCTAAGCCTAAATGAACGCGATAAGTGTCGGCATGGCAACGTCTTTGGAAAGCGGATTGCCTTGACTCAATCGACCGGATATTAATAGTACACAAAAGAAGACCAGCGTCCCGCCCCGACAGACCTTTTTCTAAATTACCCAAGCATCGAGAAGAACGCTGGAAGTGTAATTCTATGGTCCGCGCTCGCTGTCCTTCCTCTTATAAAAGATTCGAAGTAAATAATCATTATAAGACTTGGACGAACGCGCGTGCAAGGCAAAATTTGTTTTAGACTTTTTCCTTTAGAACGATAGGCCCGTAGCTCACAAGTTTTGAGCAGCGCTGCAGGCGAGCAAAATAGAATATTTGGCTCGCGTTTCGAACATGCATCAATACGCTTCCCCACTAGAGTTTTTTCTACTCAGTTCCATTCTAAGTTCCAGCGTAGCAGAGGCTACAAGAGCGAGCTGCGAGCTTTCCGCGTCCCTGCCAAGCACGCGCGCTCGTCCAGTGCGAGCATCGTTCAGGATGACGCGCTTTTCCGAGTAGCTTCGGCTTCACTATCACGTAAAGTGAAATATACGTGCTCGCGGAAGCTGTGAAAGAAAGCAAATATGAAAGGAATGTTTAATGGAACGCTGCGGCCGCAAGCAGCATAATTCTGTTCTTTTTTTTAAACTTTTTTTAGACGTTTTGTTACCGCACATCTACAGATGCTGACAGCGGCTTGTGTTCGAACGTGGCACGTGCAAAATCGAACGTTACAGCGCCACACGGATGATGCAGCCAGCAAAACTTGGTCGCGTCTTGCGTAAGTCTTCCGGACGCGCTCGCGCCCCCTGCCCAGAGCAACGGGTATATTACTACTGCATACGCCAGCACGCGCAATGCCTGCAACTACACTCGTAGCATGCACCTCGGTGCTTGGGAAATTTGTGTGCTATCAATACAAGGCCGATTGAGTCAAGGCAATCCACTTTCCAAAGACGTTTCCATGCATGCCGACAATTATCGTGTTCATTTAGGCTTAAGAATGGCCAGAATCGAAATACTATCTAAAAAATGCGGCGAGGTCATTGCTCATGCTTTGCGATTTAAGTGAGGTAAGGCAAAGCGAAAGCCTCCTGCACCATTAGTTACTGACTAACGCGCGCAATATTGCAGCTACAACGACATATTAGTTCCGAAGCGAGCGGCGCTCACTTTGCGGGGCACCGCCATGTTTTCCCGCATCCCTACCGATCCCTGTCACATGATCTCAGAATCCCTCTCCTAGGTACTGCGGCTAACTTTAGCCGCGGTTAGCGCTTCGAGCAAACGGGCCCTAAAGCCCCTGTATCCTGGGAAAAGTGGCGCCTTCATTGTTGTGGAAACGCGCGAGACACGTTCAGCGCGCCACTTCTGGAAAGAACATGGCGTCTGAAATCTAGCTCAGTGCTGCGCTGTGCCGCCATGACCTTCCCAAGGGATGCACGTTGCACGTGCCTCGTGCATCGACGCACTTTGCGCTACTTTTGAAACATGAAGGGGCTTTATTCATTTAGTGTGAAACATGTCGCGAGTGACGATTTTGAAACAACACAGAAAGAAAAAAAAAGTCAGGGGTTCGACATTGGCGTTTTGTATTATATATACAATATATATATATATATATGCTCGGGCTGAGAGTGGTGGAAGGAGCGAGGAAACGTCAGAAGGGTGTCCGAGTTTTTTTCTTTTCCTTCCCGCGCCGAGACCCTTCTTCAAACCGAGTGGCACCCTCCGCCTAAAGCCCCTTCATGTTTTAAAAGTAGCGCAATGTTCGTCGATGCACAAGGCACGTGCAACGTGCAGGCAGCCCTTGGGAAGATCATGGCGGCACAGCGCAAGACTTAGCTATTTCAGACGGCATGAATTTCCCAGAAGTAGCGCGTCGCACGTGCCTCGAGCATTTAACAACAATGAACGGCGCCACTTTTCCCACGATAGAGGGGCTTTACCGTCGCCGGCACTGCCACGCCTCTCAGCTTCTCAACATGACAAAAGAAAAAGCCAAGGAGAAGGATGCCTCCTCGTCAAACGCGCCAACCCGCCACCCTCGTCCAACAGACATGGGATGCAATTTCTGCCTCCTTCGCCTGAACCTTGGGAGCTGCCCTGCTTCCAATCGTCGATGGCCTGGCCAATCTCGCCCCACACGGCCAGCAGTCTCAACAGTCTCTCTCGCAAAACTGTGAACGTGAGCTATTCGAACGTCGGCACGGTGAGCTCGAACATCCACAGACGCGCCGAGGGATCGCTTCCAGCATCGCCGGAGGCCTCCCCCTGCCACCGCCGGAGGTATGGCTTCTACGAGAATCATTTCTACCAGAGCCACCAGCGCAATCCAACTACCTCTGATAGAGCCCCCACCACCCATGCCGGAGCAAAGGTCCGTCATGCCTACGACATTCTGAGCGACCTCGCCCAGGACACCATAAGTTTCTCCACGAGAGATGTCCATGAGATCAGGCATCTCCCCCGCCATCGGTTCTACTGAGATGACATGCTCCCCGAACACCAGCACCTCATTTTCGATAGACTGGAACTCTTCCACGTCGTCGCGAGAGGGAACTGTAGGACGGCAGTCCTATCCCAGACGTCGAGGATTCGAGTCTGAGGTTTTCAGAGAGCTCCCCGACCAGCTACCCAACCAGCCTCGACGCGGACGCCACACGCCTCGTGCTCCCGCGCACACCAGCTACCGCCCAGACACCAAGTCGAAGAGACCCCCTAATCGTGAGTCCGGCAGCTACGCTGAGTCTTCGGAACCCACCAGTGCCGTCATCGACGGCACAGTCGTTTCCTCGACGCTCCTGTGCGTTCCTCCTGTAGAGGACATTCTCGCCCATGCTCTTTGCGAGGCTGGCGTCTCGGCAGACCGTGCCCGAGCTGGATCTTGGATCGAAGAAAACGACCCAATGGATCCCGACTCGACAACCACCGCCACCGAGCGAATCCTGGAGTGGCTCAGCAGGACCGACAGTCATTGAGCCCCACGCCGATGACGGCTCCTTCGACACGTACGATGGCAAGGAGGAAAACCACACCAACACAAAGGAACACACTACAGACAAACAAAGCGTCGTCGAAGACTCTCAGTCGGACCTGGGTAGCACTGCCTAGAAGTCAAAAGCGACGGGACCTACACCGCCAGTCCACTCGACCCAGCAGGCACCTGAGGTCGACTGGGCAGTGTTTAGTGAGGCAAGTAGTTTTCACGGGCCGCCCGACCACGGCGGACTTTCCATACGCTGCACGAAGGCTTCTTGCCTCACGGCCCGCCCAGCCCAGCTCTCAATTTTATTACTTCATTCCACTTAGCAGTATTTTACTAGTGGAGGGCTGTAGTTCTGTTCCTTCCTTCAGTGAAGCGAAGACTCGCCTGCATGTATGAGGTTGAAATCAACTGTAGCGACAA
The DNA here is from genome assembly GCF_016920785.2 of Ixodes scapularis. Classification (NCBI taxonomy): domain Eukaryota; kingdom Metazoa; phylum Arthropoda; class Arachnida; order Ixodida; family Ixodidae; genus Ixodes; species Ixodes scapularis. Next base: position 93,303,830 of record NW_024609846.1, read on the forward strand.
GAAAGTGCGAATGGTTCTTCCAGCATCAAGTGGGTACTTTCTTAGGGTAATTGTTTATAAATGGTGCCAAACAACAGAGTAGCGGTGTTTGTTTTAATTTTTATTATATAGAACGCGATGATCCCCGAGTACTAGAAGTAACATGTATGCTCGGGCATCAAACTAAATAATGTAAGTAGATGTAGTGAACAAGAGTTGGAGCTAGGAACGTGTGCAACTTCTGACCAATTAGAAGTATTAAGACGTTTCTAGGTTCCTTGTATTTCACGTTATTGGATATCTGAGACTACTTTAAACAGTTTTTTCTAAAATGGCTGTCTAGCATTTTAATTAGACAAATTATTGGAAAAACCGAAATAAACCGGTTTTTATGAACGTGTAACCGGTAACCGAAACCGTAAAAATTAAAACCGTAAAAAACCGAAACGAAACCGTTATCAACAGGAAGCGGTAACCGTAACCGTAACCGAAACGTTATATTTTTCGGTTTGAGTCCCTGGTAGAAAGTTTCAGTAGATCGCTCGGATACCTCCGATAACGATACCGATAACGAAACCCGATTTTTCGTTAGATCGTTTCCACTGTCACGCAACGTTCTGAGCAACCCGATACGAGATCAGGGGCTCTCCTGGCAAGGCTAGGGTCGCGCATGTGCAGTAGTGGCGTCTTCGTTCCGGACAGCGTAGGGGGAGGGGAACGGTTTACGAAAACTTGTTAACATGGTACACGCGCAAACAGAGTATCGGGTATCGTTAGTGCTGTTATCGGAACGGTCTACTAAAACTCCCTATAGTGATTTAGTAGGGTGGTGTAGCAGATTGTTCCGATAACCCCGGTAACGATACCCTGTATTTTGTCGGCGCCCCTGCGCATGGATTATATCGTTACATGGTATCGTTATCGGAGCGCAAAAACAAAACGAAAGCTTCCTTGCTGTCAGCGCTGACTGAGCTCTGAGCGATGCGTTGTGTGTGTAAGCTTGAAAAGGCGGGGTCACGTGCATGTGAGCGCTGATACAGCGCTGATATTGCGCAAAGTCAGCATTGCGGCGCATGTTTCAAACAGGCCTTTAATCAGTAAGGCATTCCTGGAAAAATCGTCCTTACGTAACCATTCTTTGTCTAACTTCGAGTTGTCTAATAACGCGCATTACTTGAGACAGAAAATCGGGTTCTGTGACGTCAAGTGCTATAATTTGCACGAGCTTAAGCGAGACATAGGGATCGCAATTTCGCTGGACACTTCTCCCGATTGCAGTGTTAACTGGGGCTGGACCTGTCTGTGTTCGTATCATATGACTGCTGCTTATGCACACGCTGAAGACTACTCGTCCGGAGTCGCGACTAGCAGGCCAATACTTTTTCAGCTGTGGTGCACAAACGACGACGGATAATAAACAATACTTAGCTTGAAGGACAGACGACGACTTCAAAAGACGAAGACGTGACGAATACTAGCACGTTAAAACATCAATAGGCCCTTTTCGAAATGCAGTGCCATCTGGTGGCTCAAATAGCACTTTACCTTTTACCGTACTACACTCTATTTTGCCTTATGATGTACCGCAGGAAAGGCTACAAGCGCAAGCTCCTTGCTCTAAGGTACATCTCGGTGGCACAAGCTGTCGAGCATTAAGGTGGTAGCTGCCAACGCTATGAGCTCGCGCTTAGTTTTCGCTGCAGTACAAAATGGGAAAGGAGCAGGCCGAGGGCGTCGCCTCTGTCGCCTATCGTTCGTAGAGAGCCTATGCGGGGCGCAAGTTCGTCTGCTTCTTAGGCAGGGGTTGCGGTGACGTCAGAAAGACGCTAAGCTCTGATTGGTTCTGAATGAAGGATAGTGAGTACACCTCAAGGCAGCTTGCTTTGAGGTCTACCCACAATCCTTCAATAAGAGCCAATCAGAACTCGGCGTCTTTTTGACGTCACCGCAACTCCTGCCTAAGAAGCAGACGAACTTGCTCTCCACATAGATTGTGGGGAGGGTCCAAGTCCAATCATGGGGAGCTTCTGCAGTTTAATGGCGGACGACTCCATCGGAGATCGGTCGCAAGTGCGCATGCGCTGCGTTATGGAGTGGCTTAGGAAAGCAGGCGGAAAGGCGGAGACACTCGCGGACGACCAACGCGTTCGTCACCTGTAGCTTATATTGCGAATGCGGCCCATACACCACGTGACCCCGACCGAGTAGCTTGAAACTCTCTGTAATACAGGCCCTGATTGTTTGCTGCAACCTAGCGGTTGTCGCCGTCTACTTGACGGGAAGCAATTATGACGAATGGCGCTCGTCTGGTGCAACGTTACTAGATTACCTCATTTGTGGAACTCCCGCGGAGTTCCACATTCTAATATATTTGTGGTAATTTTTCGCGTTCATGACATCCAGGAGATACAATTTCTGAACCGCTTTGACATCTGAATTATTTTTATTTAAGATAATATGATACGAAATGTAAATGCGCGAGAAATACGGAGTTGCTGAAATGTAGGCATTGAACGTTTCTTGTAATCTTTTCGCGTACGATGTCATCGAAAAACATCATTAGGGACTTTAAGAAAACCGTTACCGTGTTCCGCGTACCGCACTACCGGAGCCTTTGAAGCATGCCTTTAAGCGCGCGCCCCGCTGTCACAGTATCATCCAAGCGTACGCTTAAAAGCATGCTTCAAATGCTCCAGCAGTGTAGTTTCTGGAACATGGTGACGGTTTCCTAAAAGTCCCTATTATCTCCAACTTGTACAGGAGGGAGGGTGTACAGTGCGATTCATATATCGCTCTCCTCACGTTTTCACACGATTATGATGCTGCAATCAAATCTGTACCATTACGGCGGAAGAAACTCATGTGAACGCGGTATACAACTTGTGTTGTAAGGTTCGGTGTTCGGCGGCTAACCCAGGTTAACGCGTCGATGTCGCGTTCGCGGCCAACCGCATGTGTAACGTATACTGTACGCTTCGCGTAATGGGCGACTCACACACTTGCGTTGAGTCTGGCCGAGTGAAACTGCAACGGCTTGCGACGTGTGGGTTGCTATAGCAACAGCTGCTTCGAAAGCCATTGCAGTCGCACTTGGTCCATCTCACGCGAGTGCGTGAACCAACCTTAAGTTGCTTGGTCGCGTGAAATAGTGGATTGCTGGGTTAGTTGGTGATTGATCGACATGATGCGAACAACGCAAATAGGCGAGGCAAAATCAAGAAGAGAACCACGTGGGAAAGGTGGAATGGTTAGCCATATACATAAATGCACGAACAACAAACAGACACAATCCAAAAGCCAACGAAAGTTGGGACGAGCGTCAGGACGAGCGGTCTGATTCCCGAAGGCGCGAAGAGTCACGCCGTCGGAACGTTCCCCATGGGAAAAGGCCATGCTCCGTTTTGCCTCACGATGGACCGCAGCGGACGCTGCGAGACATCCCAGCCAATCCAGCGCTGTGAATGCATCACGCGACTAGGCGTGATGCATTCACGTCTAGTCGTGACCTTCGACGGGATTGGCTTCGATGGCTCGTAGCGTCCCCTGCGATCCATCGTTAGGTGCAGCGGAGCATATAGGGCGCGCTCCGACCAGGAACAAGCATGCAGTTCTTCTTGGGGTTGCGTCGAGTGCGCGATCGATATACCCGCCGAGCGCAGATAGCTTGCGTGCGGACTTCGCTGTCATACGCGTCACCAAGACGCGCTGTACTTGTATTTCGTTCCCGACCGCTTTGTCGGAAGTTGTCAACGGCGGTCTCCCATGGTTTCGTCGGCGATGGCCCGCGGCGGCACCTAATTGGGGACTGCCCAGGGCCCGTATCTATAGGCCGTATATACCGCTAGCGAACGGCTCGAGAGAACATTGTGTGATTTACAGGTAGGGCCTGTTTACGCGGGCAGCACGTGTAGACAGGGCTCATAGCACGGCGGGTTATAGCCGAGGGTTCAGGCCCCGTCAGTCGTGGTTTGCTGAGGCACGTTTAATGGGCGCCTTCTGGTCTGAAAGCTATGAGGTTTGACCGCAGCAGTGAGGGTGGCGTTGTTTGCGTCGGTTGATGATCCCGCCTGCATGTATTGACGACTGCGGCGACCTAAAGAGGGCGCGCCGGTCGGCCGAAATGGCGGACGGAAGGACGTTGCTTTCATAGTTCAGCACGCGAAACAACTCAGGCCGCAGCCACAGTGACACGGTGGCAGCATAAAAATTACTTTAAACAATGTATTTTTTTTCTTTTGTCAGTTTGATTGGCGTATTTGGCCGAAGCTGGAGTTTGGATCTGTTTTGGGGCGGTACTCAATTTCGCGGGGTGGAAGATACAGAAAGTCCCCAGGCCCCTTCGTAGGGTGACAAACTGAAACAACTAACCACCGCCCCCCGCAGTCAAAGGGCAGATAGGGGTTCGCGTTGGCTTTAGGCTTTATCCGATGCGCTTCCGGCGTCGTCCCCGGGTTCACGCTTGAAGAAAACGATAAATGACCTCGATAGGTTGGTAAACTTTTCCAGCCAAGTACGAGTAATTTTAGGGTACAAAGCGCATAGGACCGCCGTCACAAGCCCAAAAATGAAGCGAATCGAGGCGTTGCGGCCGGTCACGATCCCGCCGCCGTGCCTCGGTTGTACCGAATCCGCAGGATTACGCGTGAACAGAGAAAGTTCGTTTGTGTTAGCGAGAAGCGAATGTGTCACAGTTATGTTAAGAAGTGTCGAGAGCGTGACGGAAAAATAAGACACAATTACACTTCGACAAGCTATGTCAACGATGGCGTGGAGTAGAGTTGCTCAGGTAGCCGTGCGTTCTTACTGACGACTTATATTTTAAGAAATGCTACCTACAAAAAAAAAAAAAATTCCGCGTGATTTTACGGATGTGTGGTAATGCGAATTTAAACTGAGGCTGAACCAAGCCAAGATATTGTTTGTGCAATAATGACGTTTCGCCTGACTAGTTAGCACGGCCAATATTCTTTTTAGAATGGTAGGAGATTCGCAAAAATTAGGTCATCGCGTAAATTAGTCTCTGGTAGGCGTGAAAATGGACTTTTAAGAGCGTCGACACGTCGTAATGCCTTTCGATAATCTGCGACGGCCTTCATATTGGATGAAATTTTAAATGCATCGGATTTTAATACTGTTTTTTTTTCTAACAAATAAATAAACATAAACAGGTTCTATGCGCTAATTTATGTTTATTATTTGCTGAGGAAACTTTTATGGCAATCTTCATGTAATAAATCTACTCCAGTCATTGGGATCCACTGGAAGTTTCGCACGGGAATATGTTTTCCATGATGGTATTGTTTTCGATTTCGCGGATGAAGGTCATTGCGTACCTTATTATGTTGCGGCACCGCTCAACCGTCATTGTTTAGTTAATCCTAATAAAAAAGCTCGTGAAGCAATTTCGCCTACGAAAGCCAATCAGCGAAAGCGGACGACGCTGGAAAAACGTTCTCCTCTCGGGGCTTCTCGGCGTTGCCGCTGCGTGGCGTTGATTTAGCTGGATACCTGTTTGTGTTTGTGTGTGTGTTTGTGTGTGTGTGTGCGTGCGCACGTACGTGCGTACGTGCGTGCGTGCGTATGCGTGTGTGTGTGTATTTCCGTGCGTGAGTGTGTGCGAGGTTTTATGAGTGCTAGCATGGTAGTACTTCTAGGAAAACCAAGCACACAGAAAAAGAAACAAGCTCGCCTGCACTCTTTCCCTTCTGAGAAAAATTTGTTGGCGCAACTCTTGAGTCAGAAAAAGCCTGGAAGAAAGTATTAAGGCTATAGGATATTTTTTAATATATTATATCGCGAATTGCGAAAATGGAGTGCCGTCGAGTAAAGTGAGAATTTAAATGAGTAACGCTTCCTCGGTAATCAAAGAAGTGCTTCAGCAGTAGCCATTGTCACCAGCACGCGCACTTGAGAAACCCTTGAAGTGGTCTGGAGGCCTTGATTTGACATCGAAAAGTGAAAACAGCGCAAAATAGCGACGAACCAGAGGAAGACACGTCGAGGGAAGCAAACATTAAACCGTTGCAATGTACTCTTTCATCTGAGGACCCAGGTTATAGGTAAGTACGGATCGCTTACGCAGTAAACAAAGTGCATATAAAGAAAAAAAATGTTGCGCACATGCTGTTTTGTTATCAGACAAAAATAACAACAAACCTTTCAAAGAAGAATGAAATTAGTCCCATGCTTAAAGAAGCACGAAAGAAATAGAACCTAACCTCGAAATGTTTTAGTCACGTATTCCTCACTTAAAAATAGAGAACAAAATACACCACAGCTTTTTTTTTTTTATATATATATAATTGCGTTTTCTGAATGTTTGCTATTTTCAAAGAATTCTTCCACTCCTGGCAGAGTTCTTGACACTCGGTCGGGAGTGTCAGCATTGCTCAAATCAATTAGATGCGATTTTGCCTTGTGCTTTTAATTGAACGCATTTTAATAGCGTCACATTTGAGGTTTGCCATTTTCAGATACGTGGGAAAATATACATTTACTAAAATGTAACCTAACCTAATTTCCATGTAAAAAAAAGTTCAATTTTGAAAAAAAAAAACTAAAACACGAGAAAAGAAAAAAAAAGTGTCATTCTTTGTTGACACTTTTTTGTCCCATCAAAAATTGCGCGGAATATTATTCTGCGCAATTCTTTTTTACACCGGCAATTACCAGTAGTTTATTGCAGGGGGTACATTTTACAGCGTATGTCAATCACCGTGCAAGCGTAGCCGTGTGTTCATCGCCGGTACCACGGCGCATGCGCCGGCGAGCACACATCTTCTCACGCGACCACTTGCCGCTGCTGCTAGGCGTGGTGCAGCAAAAATACAACTATCAGCGCCATGTGGGGGCGCTGCACTTCAGCTATCATTGTAACAGCAGTGCTCTTGGTCCATTACTTTTTCTAATTTTTATTAACGACTTGCCAACTAATATTTTCTCACGCATGCGGCTCTTCGCAAACGACTGCATCATCTATCGCTTCATTGGGCGTGTTAAGTTGTGACTCCATGACTCCAGTTCGGGTAACTCCGTTAGTGTTGCTACTAAATGGACTAAACAGTGGGACATCGCAAAATGGCAGGATGCTGTGGAAGCAGACGAAGCGGACGTAAAAGTGATTGATGCCGCGTTACCTTCTTGCCAGAACTGGAGATCGAAGCTAACGAAAGCACGCTGGGATCCCATTTGCCATGTATTTTGTCAATAAAGGCAACGTGGGCGGTATTTTGTTTGCATGCCACCACTAGAACCTTGTTACATGGCACGTAAACAGCGTCTCGGTAAGAATAATGGCCGGGAAACAGAGCCCCCCCCCCCCCCCTTTTTCGGATTTAATTAGAGAGGGCACCTGTCCCGATGCCCCCCCTCCCCCCGTTGTCTATGGGCGCGGGGCGCATTTTGTTGACTGAGTCTAATTTGATGTTCTGGTAAATTCGAGAACCGTGTTGTCTGATTCGAGGTTATAATGCTCCATACGCTGAACCTTCTACGCCGACTGTTCCAGAAACCCACGCGTGTACAAAAGGACCTCCGCGTGGCGGGCCGGAGTCAGTCTCTCCCCAGCGTTCGATCCTGCTGCCACGCCGACTTCGACAGCCGCGACGCTCTGTAGTTTTCGGTTTCCTTCCCTTCGATGAATCCGGTACCGAACACTTCAGCGAACGCCGTTTCATCGAATAAGCGGACTTTTCATCGAACGCCGATTCACAACTCCCCATGCCTTGCTTACTCTTCTGAACCATCAGAACAACGTAGGGTTCGTGTAGCTGCATGGGAGTTATTTCGGCGGAAGAATAGTTTGCGGGCTCTAACCAGGCTTATCCAGAGGCCGACATCAGAAAGCCCTGCCAGACCTCTTACATGCCCAGTTCCAACGTCACGAGCCGTCAAATGTTATATTACTTGTGAAGAAGCCATATCGCATGTGGGGGACAATATGCTTGTGATTATCCAATCGAAAGTTCTTAATAAAGACTAAATTTAGATTAGTCCAGGTATTTTGTTGAGATGTTTTGTCGTTCTTCAAATTTCGCCAGTGTCCGTAGGTAACGAAAACTTTTTGTCTTAGTCAAATGATCCACGGCGGGGGAAAATCAAGAAGCTAGTCCTGTTCGAACAAACTTACTTCAATACGTGAAATTTTAAATTAAGATTACATTATTGCAATAGACAATTAGTAATTGAGACAACAAGCGTACGCGGTATATATAAATTCTAGTTTCGGTGGCTGCTGCCAAGGTTGACAGAGCAGACAGGGCGATCCCTACCGCCCCCACCCGTTTCGATCTGGATGAGTTTCGTACCGGCACGCGTTCGTGCAATCACCACTGAGTGCTGCACGTTAAAACACCCACGTTAGCGGTTGTACTGCACTGGCTAAGTTTCTCATCTACTGCTAGGCGACAGGTCACCCGTTGAGGCGTACCAACATCAAGGCTCTCTAAACATACAAAGCAAGACCATTTAGACAGGGCGTTAGCAAAATGGGGGAACGAACATCCGAAGAGGATGAGCTAGAAAAACAACATCCCTCCCCCCCCCCCCACGCCCTCCCCCACAAAAAAAACAAAAACAAAAAAAAAAGTTAACATTGAGAGGTTAAGCATAGTGGGCCTCCTTCTCTGCCTGCTCGCCCTCCCCTCCTGATAAGAGTAGCAAGTCTTTTGAGGAGGGAAAGGGAACGGAGATAAAGAAGGTAGATGGGAAGAATCCGCTTGGAAATACAAAGCCACGTTGATGGATGGAGGGATGAATCCGGCTGAGCCCTTTGAATCGGGCGGTAGCTTACGCTACCTAGTTATTTTGTTTTACTTTAAGCTTTGAATATTTAAATGTAAAAACTATATTCACTCCGCACTGAAAAGAAAGTGAGGCTATAAAACCCCCTTGCCATCAATTAATAAGACAATACCTAGTTTTCTCTCGCTTTCTGCCACCATTCACTTAATCTTTGCTTGGTAATCTCTACTGTCTTGAAATCCACTCTTCCTTCGCTGTCTCTAAAACCCAATGACTTTATTAAATTTATGTTGTCTTCGGTAGGCATAGGGTGAAGCCCTTTACAGTAGAGTATCAAGTGCTCAGCCGTCTCTTCATCCTCTCCACAAGCAGTGCACACTATATTTATTTCCTGGTACTTCGCTCTGTATATTCGGGTTCGCAGAACACCCGTCCTCGCCTCAAACAACAATGAGCTTCCCCTAAAGTTTTCATGAATGCTTTCTTTGGCAATAACTGTTTTGTTTAATTTATAGCTTTCCAGAGCCGTTTTTTTCTGCATTCCCTCTAGCCACCGATCTCTTTCTGTGGCCTTAACTTTCTGCTTAACTGAGACCTGCTCTTCCGTAACTCCACTATAGCCTAAAAAATTTCCTTTTAATTTCCTAGTGCGCTGTCTCCAATTTGCGTCTATACTCATCATGTATAAATAGTTGAAAACCTTTCGTGCCCATCGCTCCCCATCCATTTGCCTCAACCGATCCTCAAATTCCATCTTGCTCACAGCTTCCCTGCTCTCAAATGACGCCAATCCCATGTCTCCTTGTACTCCCTGGTTTGGCGTTTTGCAATGTGCCCCCAAAGCCAGTCTACCTACTCCGCGCTGTTTTATTTCTAGTCTCGCATGCACTTCGGATTTCATGCATAGCACTGCGTTTCCAAAAGTCAAGCCAGGCACCATGATCCCTTTCCAAATCTCTCTCACCACTCATACCTGTTGTAATTCCAAAGTGCTCTATTTTTATTATGATTACAGCTGCATTTCTGTTGCCCTTACCTATTATATACTTTTCATGCTCACTGAGAAATTCTGCACCATCAAATATCCGTACTCCTAGATACTTGTATTTACTAGCTCTCTCAACTGTAATATTATGTATCTCCAGCCTCCCAACTTCATCATTGTTAAAAATTATGACTGCTGATTTTTCACTACTGAATTCTAAACCTAATTCCTCTCCTTCCCTACCACAGATGCTAATTAATTCCTGCAACTCTGTCCTGTTGTTAGCCATTAGTACGATATCATCCGCATACATCAATCCCGGTAAGGATTGCTGAATTTCTTGGCCTAGGTTACTGTCGAATCTAAGCCCACTCTTCTCTAGTCTATCCTCCAATCCTCTCAGATACAACATAAACAGCAAAGGCGATAACGGACACCCCCTGCCTAAGGCCTCGTCTTATATTTATTTCTTCGTTGTCTTTCCTTCCCATGTCATAATCACCTTATTATCTTTGTAAATGTTCCCTAATATTGCTGTTAGTCCTTCATCTAGGTTTAAGCTTTCCACTATATCCCACAGGTTCCTTTGGTTCACATTGTCATAGGCATATCCTTGATATCCAGAAATGGCAGCCAGAGCTGTCTGTTTTCTTTTTGCGCTATTTCTATACAATGTGTTAGAGAAAATATATTGTCCTCCAACCTTTTTTTGTTTCCGAAACCCGTTCTGTAACTTGCCCAGTATGCCCTCGCAATCTGCCCATTCCTCCAGTTTGTTCTTTATAACCTGCATTACCAACCTGTAAATAACTGGTTTCACGGTTATGGGACGATAATTCCTAATGTCAGACGTATCTCCCTTTCTTTCGTATATCATACTCATCCTACTAAGCCTCCATTCGTCTGGAATATTTTCTTTTGTTATCATAGTGCTCACTACCTCCCTTAGTTTTGCCTTAGATTTAGGACCCAAATTCTTCACCAGCTTGATTGGGATACCCTCTAGGCCTGTCAACGTGCCACTAGGGACTCTTCGTTCCGCCTTTTCCCATTCTCTTTGTCCAAAATCCGCGATGTCACAAACTGGACTGCTACTTCCTTCGGCTCTCCTATCTTCCACATGTTCCCGTTCCCGAAATTTCTCCTCCATCACTGCTCCTATATATCGTATCGCATCATCTCCCTTCAGTTGATCTCCCTGATGCGAGAGATTGAACCTCTGTCTAGCTTGCGTCGTTTCACCGAGTGAGTTCAAGTGCTTCCAAAACTTCTTGGCTGCGTTTCTATCTTTCTTGCTTACATTACTCATCCATTCTTCACCGCCTCGTGGCTAATTTTGAAACTATATCCTCGAATGCCTCAGAATCGTGGAAAGACGCGGTGTCCGCTGGAGACACGATGCCGAAATTTTCCACGCGGACACGCCTGAAACACGTGAAAAGGCGTGTTTACTTTACACACGTTGTGTTCGCAGACAGTTTTTGCGTGACCAATGTGATAGGACACTTGGAAGAAACGAAATGTCAACAGACTGGCTTTTGTAGGATGTATTAGTGGTGGGACCGCGGCTTAATTAAACTCCACAGCGCTCATCGGGGGATCGAGAGACCGGGAAAAATTCGACTTGCATTTGGCGTAATAACGAACACAGAAAGAAAAAAAAAGTCGTTTAATGAAGATTAAAAGAAAAACGTTTACCTTTAGTTTGGCCGCGTTCTGCGTTGAACATTGATACCGTTTCCCCATTTCGTTCCTCCTATATATTCGCCGAGAAACTGAGGGAGAGGAGGAGACGAGAGCGCCTGGTGACGTCAGAAAGCCGAGCTCTGATTGGAAGGATTAGTGGGTAGACCTAAAGCTACGCGGAGCGCAAGTTTGTCCGCTTCTAGCACAAGGGTTGCGATGATGCCAAAACGCCAAACGCTAATTTTCTAATTGCAAAAGAAAGAAAAAGTTGCGGCTAGATTTTAAGGCATATAGCACTAGCACCCACTATCCTCTCAGTGAAAGCCAATCAGAGCTTTGCGTTGTTCTGGCGTCCCCGCAACTCCTGCGCAACAAGCAGACAACTTGCCCTCCGCATTGCTGCCTTTATCCCCTTTGAATTCGTAGAACGCGGAACGCAAGCGTCCGGCGTTTCGCGTTCGCATTCGAACGCGTTCGACGAGCGCAGTGGAGACAAAGGCTGCTACACCCGTTTTCACCTCAAGAAAAAAGCAAGTCTTGCGCATTGTTCATACGCGGCGCGAAGTAGTTCTTACGAGATTTGGCTGTCGGAGGAAAAAGCGATGCTTTTGGTGGTTGGAACGTGTACGTCTTGATAAGATAGGATGCGTCTAATCTAAATTGCACTTATACATATATCTTAATTATCAACATGAAGGGGGAAATTAGTAATGCTCCGCGAGGTGCCGGACTTGTTTTACTACGGTGCTTGAGGTGAAAACGGGTGTAGCTCAAAATCTATTCACTACATGGCGCATACGCCTCCCGCGTTGGCCAGGGGGCGCTGCGAAAAGGGACTTGTTAGGACTTCTTTTTGGGTAGTACAAACTTAAGCGATGAGATCCTGTCGCCCCACCCTGCGTTTCTGAAGCTGTCGCTGTGTGCTTGGTTGCTGACATCAGTTCTGTCTGGTGAAAGAAGCCGCCTTCCCGTCTTGTATAACGCCCGTCACGCGGGACAGCGGACTCGGGCGAACTGCCCGCTCGCCGACAGCTGTCGCTCGTTGAAGGTGGTCGAAGTGCGGGCCTTTGCTCTTTGCTCGTAGGACGAGGCCACAATACAAAATCTCTCCTGTCTTTCGGTTTTCAATTCTCAATTTTATTTTCGTAGCGGACATTCCGAAATCCACCATAGATCAATTATAATCAGGATCACGCTGAATGCTGCAGCGAAGAACTTCATTTGTTTCGCTTCCAGCGCGAGCTCTTCGAACCCGCTTTGTCTCACTGACAGAGCGAGAACGAGCGAGTCACTGACAGAGCAAGAACGGCCGGGCGTCTGAACGTGCCGTGCAGTTCTTTGCTCTGTCAGTGGTGACACTTCAACAAAAGATAACGTAGGCTGCCCTCGAACTCGTGTAAACGATCGATCCGTCCAGACAAATACTCATCTCGAGAGCACTCGACTCTTTCGAAACAAGTGACGCTGCATGACCTGAAGACGGGTCATGTCCCTTTAGTCACGTCTTCACGTGACCGCTAAATGTTGTTCGCTAAATTTAGCGGAGTGGTCACATGGTCTCAGAATAGTCTGTGACGGCATTTCTTTTCAAAATCACCTCCGGGTCAAAAAACGAATTGTCTGTGAATAGAAAAGAGTTTCGGCAGAGCGGAGACTATGGTGAACTAGGGAGTTCTAAACGTGTAGAAATGAAAGTGGCAGGTCCAACGCGATCGAGTCGAAAACATGTTACGGCCCGAATACAAAGTAATCCGACTGTAAATGGCTACTCTCCTCTCCTGGTTTTCATGCACAGAGAAGACGCACGAGCGCGCTAAAGTGAAAACAAGAAATCGAGAAAAACAAAACAACAAACGCGAGTGGAATGGGCACGCAGGAACTGTCGGTGCCAAAATAGAAAAGAGGAAATCGATGAGAATGTGCGCCAGAACTGCATCGAGTAAACAAGCAGAACAAAGAGGGACGCGATCGAGATTGAAAAGGATGCGAAGGAAGGTGAAGAAGACGAGCGAATAGGACAAAAACCAAAGGGGAAGACCGAGGTTGGAGCATTATTTGCAAAAATACGCGCCGCCGCGTCACTCCATCATTGCGCGTCACTCCAGCCGACGAGTTAGCGAAGCGAGAGAGTGGACGAGAGTGCGGGGAGGAACGGTGTGCCTAAACTCGAGAGTGCTTCCAACCGCTCGATGGGGGTCTCCCGGTTTATGGGCCGCATTTGCAATGCGAGCTGCGAAGGGGAGACGAAAGCGTCGGTCGTCTGCAAGCGTCTCCAGGCTTTTCCAAGCCTCTCTGCCGCGTTATCCTACTCGCCACGCATGCGCATTAGCAACCAATCCGCGTAGAAGGAGGTGTCCGCCATTGCAAAATATCTCCCTGATGTGAGTTGTTGCCGCTCTTAAATCTAGGCGCTCTCCTAAGACAGAGGCCGGTGGGGGCGGTACGCGGTGCGGAAATGTTCCCGTTCCGATCGGAGTTGATATGGCTGTCCGCTAGATGCGACGGGGGCCGCGGGGCCGCTGGAAGATGTTGGGACGGAGGGTGGTGCGACCTGGCAACCTTCCTCTTTCGCCAGCCTCTCTTTTCTCGCGCTCTTTCTCTCTCTGGCTTTCTCGCTCTTTCTATTCGAGCGAGTCGAAACAATCGTCCTGTTGTGCGAATGAGCCTAATGAGCCGGTCTGAGCCCCTCGCTTGCAGTGCCCGTTGTCTGCGTTTGTCCTATAGCTGTCCACGCTCGGAGGAAAGTCAGCTCTCGGCATTCCGTATTTTTGAATATCCTGGGGTTCTGTTAAGAGCAGTGATGAGCGGGAAGTTTTCTAAATTGTTTTACCGTGACTTGGCACGGAGCAAACGCTACGGGCCCTTCGAGCTAATGAGGGCGACGGAGGCGAAGCACATTACAGCAGTCTTAAGCAGTAACGCGTTACTGTAACTTGTGGGTACGTTTACGTCCGGGAAACCGTGCTTAAAGGGATCCCGATGCCCGTCCCACCGCGCGGTCGATGGCTACCAGCGAGGGCTGCCGCAACGCCGGGTTCGCCAGCGCCATGCCAACAACGATGATCCCGGTATCCAAGAGCGTTTATTGGAAAACAGGGGTTGCGGCCTGAGCACCCGCCGTCCTGATGAGGGGATTGCGAGCGAAGCCATCGCCTGTCCGACGAGCTCACATCGCTACCCGTCGTCGCAAGAGTTCCGTACAGAGCTCACCGCAGACGGACGTCCACTCGGAGGAGGGAACGCCGATCGCCGCAGACGGACGTCCACTCGGAGGAGGGAACGCCGATCGTGAGAGCCAGGGGAATCGCTAGTGTTGAGTCGTCGCCGGTCGGATGAGCTCCCGCCACGACTTGACCCGTCGCCCGGAGGCCAGGACTCCTCGCCAGAGGGCCGTCCACTCGGAGGAGGGAACGCCGACTGATCCGCACGATCTGTCGCGGGTCGTCTCCTGACGTTTCCCGTTCAGGCGTCCCCCGAACCGGGAGACGCCCGGAGGAGTGCGCGAGAGTAGGCCAGCAGGGTGGCGATCTTTCTTCAACACGATACGGAACGAGCAGGCTCGAAGCCAGACGACAACGGCCAGAACGTCCGGGCACAGTTGCCTAGAGACTGTAGTCCGGGGCTCACGCGTTCTCGGGTGCGGGAAACCAGTGGTCCCCACAAACTTCGTTACTTTTTTGGTAACTTTAAACAGTAACGAGTTTCTTTTTTTTAGAAGTAACTTGAAACTGTAGTTCTATTACTTCTTTTGAAATAACGATGAAGGTAAGGACGTTACTTTTGTCGTCCGTTCCCAATTTTTTGAGGATTAAGATGTCAAAATATGCGAATACCTGTTCGAGTCGAATAGCGCAGTGTCATCCCTAGCTTTCACAGTGCTACGAAAACCGGTTGTCGTTGCCTTCCACTATGAAGGCTATGAATGACGCAGTGCCAGTCGTTTGGAAAGGGTATTCGCACACCCTCAATACAATTAGTGATGGGACGAAACTCTAGACTCTAGAGGTTAGGTTTAGAACTGTTTCGGAAGATTCCTGCACTTTTTGGACGAAATTGTGGTTGTTCGAAGGTTCGGCAGTTTTGTCGATATAGCTAGCCAACATGGCGTTGTTTTTTTGTTTTGGTTTTGTGGACGTTGTGAGTGTTTAAAGGCTCTAAACCTCGATAGAGACCGAAATGCGATCAGTCTTTTACCAGGTTGCCCGCAAAGGGGGGGGGGGGGGGGGGGGGGGGAGTATTTTCGTAGATACTACGATCCGATGCTCAGGCTTGCGCGTGATTCGACCCATCGAGCGCTACATTGGTCCGTGCTCGAATTGACGGCCAAACTGACGGTAGGAGTGGTATAGAGCCCAAAAACGAAGCTCTTTGTTGCGCGTGATGAAGTGTCAGAGTTCTGGGTGCAATCTTAAGGCCTCCCGAACATTTCAGTCACAAATCACGGTTGATTGGTCAGTGATTTCATTTCCACTTTGGAAACACGCTGCCAGTGGTCTTTACCGGAGCACTCCGTGTGAAAAGCGCCTAGCCGTGGTGCTCGAGCAATAAACTTCTTCGGGTAAGCAATACACTGTGTAAATAACTTGAGCTTCGCAAAGGTCTCGCCAGAATTTGTTTGCAACCTGTGGTTCCGTGAAAACTATAGTCGGTCGGTACGTCCCTTTCGAAACGTATACGGCACCCACGTTGATGGTATACTTACCAAGTTCGTTGGAACTAACTGTGCTTAGATCTACAATGTGTATTTCTTAGTATAAGCATGATACACGCATACAGTGCAGGAGGTTTCGGACAGCACGTGCGCATATTCTCGATTGCCTAACACAGATGTCAGAGATCTTCCGACACAGTCACTTCCACATGCCACCTCTGTCGTGTCAACGTAAACCGCAACGTTCCCGGCACTTGGAACGAACAACACACACCATCGAGTTACTAGCCCCGAGCGGGACTAATACAGAAAAGTAGCTTTTTTGTATGTGAATACGCAAGAACAGCAATATAATTGTAAGCGATCTGGGGAGATAAGCATGGCTTACAAGTGGAATCTTTCCGCTGCGCCACAGAAGCTTATATTGGCGAGGAACGCTTTCAGTATACGATGATGCTCCATATCGATCGCGGTGGGGCTGGTTCAAAACGACCGTTTCGAAGCTTCGGAGATTTGAATGGACAGAAATGGCGATTTCCAAGCCAGCTGAAACCAATCAGCCAATCATCTTGCGAGGTTTAGTCGTATGTATCTTAGAATATGCGTATTTGTGTCTGGCTAGTAGGGAGGGAAGGCAATGGCGCTACTTACCAAGGAACCAGTGGCATTATCTTCACTATAAGCGTCTTTGGCACTGTGCATGTAATCAGCTTATCAATCAGGCTTATCTCCACAAATCTTTCAGAATGATATTGTTCTTGCTTATTTAAAGGCAGATAAATATATATATATATATATATATATATATATATATATATATATATATATATATATATATACCCAGCAATCTCTCCTCATGGTATGTGCGGTGCTCGCATAACCCTTCATCACAAGACCGCATTTGTTCTTTTTACAGTCCTTAGAAGCTGTCCTCACGAAATCATCCTTGGTTGGGACTTTCTGGCCACTCACTCTGCTCTCATCGACTGCGCTAAAGGCGAAATTGAACTCGATGCTACAGAGGCCTGCGGTGTCTCAGACTCCATTGGAGCAACGCTGTGCTGTCTTGAAACATCACGCATACCGCCATTGTCGGCTGTAGCGATCAATGTCACAACCGCTCAATCAATCCAGGACGGTGACTACATAATCTCACCTATTGTGAACATATTGCTTGAAAAACAACTCGCTGTACCACACTGCATTGCAGCCATCCAGAATGGTGCCACCGATATATGGGTGCTTAATATCACTCGCAGTCCACAAATTCTCCCCAAAGGTATGACAATTGCGCGCAGCTTCCCGACTCTTGACTCCACCGTCGCCGTCATTGCTGAAGAAGTTCTGCCACCCAAACCTCCTCAACCACTCTCGGAGACTGACCGTGCCTATATTTCCACCATGATTGACCCAACTTTGAACAGAGACGAAGCACGGCAACTCCACAGCGTACTTTGCAAGTACCATACTATATTTGACCTTACAAGCCGCCCTCTCGGTCAGACAACTGAAGTTACTCATCGAATCAGCACCGGCTCCGAACCTCCCATCCACCATCGTCCCTACAGGGTCTCACCAAGCGAACGGCGCGCTATTCAACAGGAAGTTGACAAGATGCTGTCGCGAAACATTGTCCAACCCTCGTCCAGCCCCTGGTCCTCTCCTGTTGTTTTAGTAAAAAAGAAGGACGGCTCTTGGCGTTTTTGCGTCGATTATCGTAGGTTAAATAAGATCACGAAAAAAGATGTATATCTTCTGCCACGCATCGACGACACTCTCGATTGCCTACAGGGAGCGGAATATTTATCATGCATTGACCTTCGCGCCGGCTACCGGCAGATTAACGTTGATGAAGCCGACCGTGAGAAAACGGCATTCATTACGCCCGACGGACTTTTTGAATTCAAGGTCATGCCCTTTGGCCTGTGTACCGCACCCGCAACGTTCGAAAGAATGATGGACCGCCTACTCAAGGGACTAAAATGGGTCACTTGCTTGTGCTATCTTGACGACGTCATCATCTTCTCTGACACCTTCCCAAAACATCTTGACCGTTTGACCCAAGTGCTTGCAGTCTTTCAACAAGCTGGTCTACAACTAAATTCAGCTAAATGCCGGTTCGGTAGTCAACAAATTAAAGTCCTAGGACATCTCGTGGACAAACATGGTGTTCTACCCGACCCTGAAAAAATTAAGGCTGTCAAAGATTTCCCCACGCCTCTTTCTTCAAAAGACGTAAGGAGCTTCTTAGGGCTTTGCTCTTACTTCCGACGCTTCATCAGAGACTTCGCACACATAGCACTCCCACTGACATCTCTCCTGAAAAAAAAATCAAGTTTTCGAGTGGAAGGATCCTCATCAGATTTCTTTTGCCCATCTGAAAGATGCTTTGACCTCCAGCCCCATTCTCGGCCATTTCGATGACACGGCGCCCACTGAAATTCGCACTGACGCCAGTGGTCACGGTATTGGAGCAGTTCTCGCACAACATCAGTTCGGAAACGAAACGGTAATTGCTTACGCTAGTCGACTACTTTCACCGGCTGAGCGGAATTACACCATTTCCGAGAAAGAATGCCTTGCAGTGGTGTGGTCGGTCTCCAAATTTCGACCATACCTTTTTGGACGTCCCTTCCGTGTCATCACTGATCACCATGCCCTTTGTTGGCTTTCGTCATTAAAAGATCCCATTGGTCGCCTTGGACGCTGGTCTCTCCGCCTTCAAGAATATGATTTCACCATCGTATATAAATCAGGAAAGATGCACCAGGACGCTGACTGTTTGTCTCGTTACCCGGTAAGTCCAGCTAACTACAACACCGATTCAACTGAACTCCCAGTTCTGCCGATATCAGAGCTCCTCAACCTCGCTCACGAACAGCGTCGTGATCCAGCTCTGAAGCTTCTTATAAGACGCCTCTCAGCTGATGCAAACCAGCCGTCCTCGGGACTCTTTCGTATCCGCGACAACATTCTATACCGCCAGAATTTCAGACCCGAAGGATTACCATGGCTTGTCGTGATTCCTAAACACCTACAGGCCATAGTTCTTCACGAACTACACGGCGCACCTTCCTCAGGTCACCTGGGTATCCTTCGCACTTACGGAAAGGTTAAGGAACGTTTTTACTGGCCGGACATGTACCGAACTGTAAAGAGGTATGTCCCTTCATGTGACCTTTGTCAACGTCGGAAGAAACAAACCATCAGGCCATCAGGGCTCCTTCAACCACTCCGCCCTCCGATCAGCCCATTTGATCGTCTAGGGATTGACTTCCTCGGACCATTCCCTTCGTCACGCTCTGAAAACCGCTGGATTGCAGTAGCAATTGACCACACCACTCGTTATGCAGTCACACGTGCTCTCCCAACCAGTACTGCTGTCGACCTGGCCCAGTTTCTTTTGGAGGACGTCATATTAAAATATGGCGCACCGCGAGAACTTCTTAGTGACCGTGGACGCTCCTTTCTGTCACGCGTTGTGTCTGAAGTACTGCAGGCCTGCTCGATCCGCCATCAAGTGACGACCGCTTACCACCCACAAACCAATGGGCTCACTGAGCGGCTGAACCGAACGTTATCCGACATGCTGTCAATGTACGTGTCGTCAAATCACAGAAATTGGGATGATGCACTGCCATACGTCACTTTTGCATATAATTCATCCCGCCACGACACTACTGGTTTCACACCTTTTTTTCTCCTCTTCGGCCGTGAACCACCATTAATGCTTGACTCGCTCCTTCCACCCCAACCAGACGCTTCCCTCACCGAATTTACATCCGATGCCATAAGTCGGGCTGAAGAAGCTCGTCAATTAGCTCGCATACGCACGCTTGACTCACAAGAACGCCAGTGTGCCCGCTACGATAGCTCTCATCGACACATCCAATACTCTCCTGGTGACCTTGTATTGCTGTGGACACCGCAACGTCATGTCGGACTTGCTGACAAACTTCTCCACCGCTATACAGGACCTTACCGGATACATCACCAGTTGAGCGACGTTACATATGCCATTGAACCCCTCGAGCAACAAAATGACAGACGTCGCAGGGAAAGGGACACAGTGCACGTGCTACGGCTCAAGCCATATATCCTCCCAACGACCACGTAGCTCAACGACGAGACGTCGTGGCTTCTTGGAGGGGGGGTAATATTACAGAGCTCATGAGATGCCTAGAGAAGAGGAGGTAGAGGATCGCCAGCGGGCTCGCAGCAAGGAATTCAATCCTCTGTCTACCGCCATTACCCAGCTATAAATAAATCATCATCGTTTTCACCGTAACAATATATATATATATATATATATATTTTTTTTAGAGCGCAGCTCTTAGGGGCCCGTTCCCGGCTTGAGCGGCGTCGGCGTCGCCGTAACCAAGGTCATCCCAAGGTCACGTGGCCCCCAAGGTCATCCCAAGGTCACGTGACCCCCAAGGTCACCCCAAGGTCACGTGACCCAAAGTCACGTGACCCCCCCGAGGTCACGTGACCCCCCCCCCCCCCGCCCGAAGTCACGCGACACCCCCAGGTCACGTGACCCCTGCCGAGGTCACGTGACCTCCCCGATGACGTCATCGGCATCCTCATCGTCATCATCACTGATGACGATGACGATGCAGATGCCGGTGACGTCACTGATGACGTCATCAGTGATGATGACGATGACGATGCGGATGCCGGCGAGGTCATCAGTGACGTCACTGATGACGTCATCAGTGATGATGACGATGACGATGCGGATGCCGGCGAGGTCATCAGTGACGTCACTGATGACGTCATCAGTGATGATGACGATGACGATGCGGATGCCGGTGATGTCATCAGTGACGATGACGTCATCGTCATCGTCACTGATGACGATGACGAGACCCCCGCCGAGGTCACGTGACCGGGGGTGTCACGTGACTTCGGGGGGCATCCGCATCGTCATCGTCATCATCACAGATGACGTCATCAGTGATGATGACGATGACGATGCGGATACCGGTGAGGTCATCAGTGACGTCACATGACGTCATCAGTGATGATGACGATGACGATGCGGATGCCGGTGACGTCATCAGTGACGATGACGTCATCGGGGAGGTCACGTGACCTCGGCGCGGGTCACGTGACCTGGGGGTGTCACGTGACTTCGGGGGGGCATCCGCATCGTCATCATCACAGATGACGTCATCAGTGACGTCACTGATGACGTCACCGACATCCGCATCGTCATCGTCATCATCGCTGATGACGTCATCGGAGTCCGCATCGTCATCGTCACTGATGACGTCATCAGTGACGTCACTGATGACATCATCGGCATGGTCACGTGACTCCCCAAGGTCACGTGACCCCCCCAGGTCACTTCACCCCCCAGTACCCTTCCCTCCTCCTCCTCAAGAGCTGCGCTCTAATTCGTTGTTACAGGGAGTTGTAAACGGCTTTCACTTTTTTTTTAAGATCGCTAAGCACCGACGCCACTTCTGGCAGCGGTGCGAAGATGTGCGCTTGATTTACAGGCGTGCGGAGAACAAAATCCCGGTATACGAGTAATATCTTTAGAAAGCAGGCTGCCATTGCAATTTTGGATCGGCTCACCAAGAAGGGAGAGGCGAAGGAGACACTACTCGTTCCATGAACCAAAATGGTGACCATCTGGGGACCTTGGCGCTACTTTGACAGCATCCAGTTACTGTAGTTGCAACAAAGCCAAGTGTGCGAACCAGCATTGACTCGCAGTCCCTCCAGAGGATCAACTTATTTTGAGGCTTTCATTTAAACAGGAATCGGCGATTTTCATCGCGTGTTTTCGAACCTGCTTTGTCGGGTTTGTCTTTAGACTGCCAGGCGCTGCGGAAATCCGTTCGCTCGAGGAGACTGGCAAGTGAACCTGCTGCCATAACGTTCTGTTCTTGCCGCTAAGTGCCGTCGATTTCGTTGGATCGCCAATATCCTTCGTTGAGTTCCGAGGTATAATAAAGCAGTTTCTGCGATTCTCCGCTACGGCGCGTGGAATGGCCGAATCTTACAGCGAATAAAAGTGTGTGCCGTCCATAAAGCATCGAAGAGAGTTCCGGAACAACCGGAAACGCGAGTTCTTTGAGAACGTGCACCCAGGGTTCAACGACCGACGTTGGTACACACACGCGCGCACACACACACACTTACTAGCCTCCTTCTTTTGTTCTCTACACGTACTTGGTTGACAAACACGGTCACCTCCGTCCGGAAGGCTCGCCATTGTCATTAGGCGACTCCTAACAGAGCGCATTGATCAATTAGGAGCACCTTTTTCCAATAATGGCGTCGCGCATTACCGTTTACGAGGTCCCCCCTCCCCGCTCTCCCCTTCACGTCCTTTCCACCGAACAGAGCGAACCCTCGCGCGAAAGCAAATGGAAGTGTGTCGCCAGTGCCCAATACGAACGACAAGTTCTAACCCGGTACCGCGGTGTGACGCGCTATGCTCCCTTTCAGCTAACACGATGACGGCAGAGGACACCGCTCAATCCATCCCAGCCAATCAGGTGCCGCGTGAGTGTCACGTGATTTTCGGGAGAGGCGCAGCAACAATGCTCGGGGCTCGTATGCCGTATTTGCCAGACTATATCCTCCTCCTCTCCCGAAACATTAAGGTATTTACGTAATACGTCCACGGCGCTGGACTGGTTGGGGTGGTTCGTAGCTTCCGGCGCGGTCCATCTTCAAGCGAAACGCTCATGCATCTTGAGGGGAAGCGCTCAGCGGCGGGCGCGCCGCTGAGCAAACATGCGATAACTAATCATTCAAAGACGTTCTTGTTTTTTTTGTTTTCTTACCCTTTCCTTAGCGTATGCATAGCTTTAGCGGGATCTGAATTTGTAGGGCCGGCGGCTCACACACAAAGGTGGATTCTCTATCCGCGTTGGTTATTGTCTATTCTCTCCTAGTTTATTTTGTTTGCGGTTTGGGCAGAAGGGAAAGGGCTAGATAAGATGCGCGCTCGAAGCACGACACGGCTGTTAGATGCTCTCGAGATGGGGCCCTGTTGGTTCAGCGGGGACTAAAAGGCGAGCGAGGTCGCGCGTGGAAGTCGGCTTTTATGGCAGCGTGTGTGTGTGTGTGTGTGCAGTCGGCGGTTTATTGACGTCGTAAATTTGGCAGCGGGCTTCGCTCTACCTGTTGCGCGGAATAAATTGAAGCGGGCACGAAAGAATCCATAGAAAAGAGGTATCTAATTTAGCGTGTCCTATTTTATACGAATGACCTATAGGCACCGCGAGTAGCTTGTGTCTCGCGTGTACTAATAAAAATAAAATACAAACGTATTTTCTTGTGTTCCGACGACAATTGCACGAAATTATTACAAAATGCAACGAGGAAAGGAAACGGGGAATGCAAACTCTGAGGCAAAAAAACAGCGTATTCGTTTCACGGGTAGAAGCAGTAGAAGTAGCGGCCTCCGAAAGTTTTCGCGCGCTTTCCTCAGCGCAGCCAGCGCGCCAAAAATCTCCGAGGCCATGGTAGAACTAAGGCTATGTAAAGGCAATCAGCCTTCTTGATCCTAACACTCTCCCCCCCCCCCCCCCCCCACACACACACACACACACCGACCATCCTTGCATTCGGGTTGTTACAGACAGCAGACCTGGTGCAAATATATTATCATAATGAGAAACGAAGGCATCTTCTATTTCCTTCCCTTCGATCAGTAAGCGACCGTTTTTGCTTAATAATGTAACGTGTTTCTTCTTGATATATTTTTGCTCCACGTTGGGGTATCTTTTTGTCGATTGTTCTCCTTCCATCATTTTCAGAGTGCGCATTCTTACAGCGGCGCCTCTATAGCTTATTTTATCGTGTTCCTCCATTTACTTTCTTGGATTCTTTACATCATCTTTGTATTTTCCGGGCTCTTGGCATTCTAGACAATACAGGTAGAGTGTCATTGTTCAGATTTTTCCAATTATTTTCTATGTCTGATGAAATTTATATCGCCATTTTCTTTATGTATAGTTTAAAATTTTCCGATTTCTGACACCATCCTCCCTTAGTGCACTCAAGTATGTCTAGCGCTGATTCTCCGCTTCGTTCAAAATCGTAATTTTCAAGGAGCCTTTTATTCATTTCCCAAAGTGATGAAGGGCGTGGTTTTCTATTTTTCTGGTGTGTTTTCATACCTCACAAACTTTAACCATGCAGCCATCAGAAAAGAAGGCAGGGATCACGCTTCAGTTACTCAGCGCGGTCACTAACTGACGCAGATATGTATACCCGATCTAAACGTGCATGAGATGATCTTTGAAAGTGTGTGAAACAAAGCGCGTGATTTGTGGCGGAGTATATCAAGTCACCGTCTCGCATCAGTGATCTTAAAAGTTCCTCACTTGGATCTACGATATTTGTCGATGGAACTCTGTCTTTCTTATTGAAAACACAATAAAAATTTCTAAGTATAATGACGTTATATATTGTATTAGCGTGAATTCTGGCTTGAAAAAAAAAAATACTTTCCGTCTGCACTGCGTTTATCACTCTGAAAAAATCCCGTACGTATACTTTCCCGCGCAACGTTTGGAGTGGCAATCACCGCAAGTTACGGAGGCAGCTCAGCGAATGATGATGCCGAAGCATGTTTAGACCAGAAAACACAGTCTGAGTTGTGACATTAAGCAATGCAAAACGTCACGCTTGCATTGCTTAATGTCACAACTTAGTCTGCGTTTTCTGGTCTAAACGTGTTTCGGCATCATCATTCGTTGAGCTGGCTCCGTATGTTGCGGTGATTGGCTTTCCGAGTATATGCGGGAAAGTAGTTGCACGGGCTTTTTTTAGAGTGTTGTAGTCATATACAATTATGCGCCAGGGCTGGTCTTGCAAGATAACATATCTACCACGAGGCGACCACCGTCAGTCCCTTCGAGAATATTGTACATTTTGCACATCGTGTCTTTTTTAAACAGAATTAGGCACCCCGCTGAGTATTTAACAGCAGGACAGTGGAACACCTTGTTTTAATCCATCCATAAGCTGCACATGGAAAATAAGGTATTTTGTTCGGACATTTTTGTTTCTTGGAGGGTCACGATGGGACTGTCATATTTCTGCACAGAGCAAAAAAGTTGGTATTGTTTTTATCCCAATTTTTTTCTCTCGCACCTTTATGGTGAAAATAGTGACGGGACTTATCCTGGGTGGTCATGGCAATGCTCGTATTCCTTAGTGTCAAGTTCGGGAGCTGTCGGAGAGGTGGTTTCCCGGTCCTTGAATTTGGTTTTCAGCCGTGGCTCTTTGGGCTCCACTCGAATTTGCGGCTCCGTTGAGTCCACTGGGATTTTAGGGTCTTCAAGTTCCTTCATCAAGTTCTCGCTGATGTTAACTTTGGCTCTCTTGTAGTGCCGTCCTTCCTTCTTGCCAACCTCGGCCGACTTTTCGCTGTGTGTGGATTGCTTTCTAATTTCTTTTCTTTGTTCAGTGAAGTCTCTTCTAATCCTGGTTGTGGCGTTGGGGTGATATCTGCGTCGGACTTGTGCTCCTCCATCGAACTTTCGTTTGAGGTGCAGGAGGGCTCTTCGTTCTTGATTGTTGGATCATTCACCGCCAGCGTCAATTGGATTTCCTCGTTACAGATTTCTTCTATGTCCATTATGTGCTCACTACAATCAGCTTCCGGTGTTATGATCCCCTGGAGTTTCGAAGCGTTTGTCGCAACGCATTCTTCGTTTGTGTGACCAAATCTCCAGTACTGCGCACACCGAGGAGCGCAGCGTTGTCGACGGATGTGCCCGATTCCACCGCACCTAAGGCAAAGAGGTGGTATTCCGGGGATGACGACGAGCGTGTTGCAGCCGTACACATTTAAGAGGCGCGACATCTTGTCGAATGTCTGGTCCTCCTCCAGGACGAGCGGGCGTTAATATTTAGCGGTCGCGTTCTACTCTTAAGGCGAAGCTTCAGCGTCCTCCTGTAAAGATTTTTTTTTTTAACGTGGCAGCGTTAATTGGAGCCCGTGTCGCAGAAAATCCGGCGTCGGCGTTGGTGGGACGGGAAAATCCTGATTGGTCAATAGTGTCATGATGTCACAGCCACATGACCTCGCGCGGGAATTTCAAACCCACAACGCTCACGTGAAGCTTGACGTCACGCGCGGAATGAAGGTGATATAAACTTAACATTTAATGCGAATTAAAGGTCGGCGCATGTCTCAAATGATTTCGCTATATAAAGTAATTCATTCGCCTTAAAGAAAAAAGTTTAAAGAATTTTAGGCAGGATTTAACCCACGACCCTTCGGTTGCGAGCCCGACACGCTACCGACTAGGGCACGCAGACACTTTTTTTTCTTTATTCAGCGCGTATTTACAAGTTTGCACTAAAAACACACGCCCCGATTCTGTCGGGCAGCTGCACATTTAGAATTATTTTATCTTTCACAGACTCTCCAACGTATCTGCCCATTCGGGCAATGTCTGGCTGTACGCATATACGCTCTTTACTTGTGTAATCAACTCAACATACGAGACTAGTAATCAACAACAGACATACTAGACTTCCATAGGCTGAAGAGCGCAAATAAGGCTCAACAGGAATGAATCGTATTGTCTACGACGTATACCCTTAATTCCTTTCTTAAGCTTATTTTCAAAACACCCCCCAAAAAAATGGCATCCCAGCAGTACAGGAAGGCATACTCACTTGTTTCGGGTTCCTGAGACAGTGGGCAGTTGACTCCGCCAGGCACTATTAAACCTCTGTCTCCAAACCACAGCTTCACAGGCAAAGTGTGGCTGTGCAAGCGAAGGAAAAACGACTTTGCTGCTGGAGGTATGGCTATTTTCCTAACGCGAGCCAAGACGTCCGGTCCTGGTTTGTCTTCGAGATACTTCCAAAACAGCGGTACAGGAAAAAGGTGGTCAAGCGGGTTGTGATACAACTTTCTTCGGGTGACCGAAGCCAAATATTCGTAAGAATACCTTACATTTAAAAACTTAAAAGCTTCGATAACCTCTTTGACAAATCCAACCATCTTTGCAGGTGGGGCGATGTTTGAAGATACATTGAAAGACGGGATGAAGCTTGTTAGCCTTGTTTGAAACAAAACCTGCAGAAGCGGGTGCCTCTGATCTCGTAAATAAAGAAAACGTGAAACGAGTTGTCGGATAAACAGGTCTGATAACCCAAGTCCTCCTTTGAAAGGACGCAGAAAACGATAATCCCTTCTTATCAGTTCCCCTGCATTCTTCCAAATAAACAAAGCAAGCACCCTATGTATCTTTTGAATCCGTGCTGCGCGTGCAGTATGCATTCCTGCAACACGTACCGAAGGTTTGCGATCAAAAAATATTACACACTGTAGCTCTTGTAAAAATTGGCGTGTTGTGACCGCCCCATTTACCCGTACGTTCCTTTGAATCATTTGTAACACCATCCCAATATGGCGTGCTTTTCTTCAAGTGATCTAGCGGAGCTCCAAAGTACTTGTTTGGAGAGCCGCTCTACTGAATGCGCTAAAAAGATTCGGCGTTGTGAACTCGAAAGCTTTGGTGACACTGCTTTTGTCCTTACAAAACACAGCAATATCGTCGGCGTATGCTAAAACTTTTACTTATCCGCTACCCATCGTAAACCCCTCCACGTGCTCGTTCTCTATAATGCTCAAATATAGCGGCTCACGATAAAGGCTAAATAACAGTGGTGTCATGGGGAACCCCTGCCGCACAGAACATACATTTATCTTTTCAGTAACGGAGTTATTTATAACCAATCGTGTGGTGCATCCACATCATTGGTTATATTTATAACCAATCGTGTAACTTCGTGTAATCGTATAATCAATCATCCACATGATTGGTTATAAATAGCTCCGTTATTTATAACCAATCATGTAACTTGTAAATAGCTTCGTTATTTATAACCAATCAAAGTAACTTGTGAAAGTAACTTTCACAAGTTACTTTCACAAGTTACTTGTGAAAATAACTTGGGAAAGTTACTTTCACAAGTAACTTTCCCAACATTAGCTTTAGATAAACTATGCAATAGTGTACCGTGACACACTCTGTCAGAAGCCTTCTCTATGTCAGTTTGCATCATTTCAACCTGATTTTCCTCGGAATCGGCACTTTCGATAATGGTTCGAGCTACATGAATGTTTGTCTGGATAGTTCTGCATTTAATATCACAAGTCTGGTGTTCCCCCACCAGATCAGTCACTACGTGTTGGATTCGTCTAAGCAAAATCCTTCCGAATATTTTGTAATCAACGTTACTTAACGCAATCGGGCGGTAGTCTGACGATGTCGTCTTTTGAGAGTGTCATCTGATTTCGGTTTTAGTATCGTGTGCGACTGTAAGAACGAAGGTGGTATTACCTGGAGTTCATACGCTTCCCGTACTACTTCAAGGTAGAAAGGACAAAGCTGGGCGCGGAAGTGCTGATAGAACTCTGCACAGAAACCGTCAAGACCAGGCGTTCTGTGGGCGGCCAGTTCCTCGATAGCTGTATCGATCTCAGTCAGTGTGATGGGTTTTTCCATCCACTTTTTCGCTTGTTGCGAGAGCTCTGGTGCTGTCCGGAACAGATCATTGATGGCCGTCATGTCCTTGGGCATGTTTTTGCCTCCAAACAGTTCGACATAACATGTGAAAAACAGCTTTTTAATGTTGTCTTTGTCAGAGCTGACAACACCGTTTTGGTCCATAGACGTCACCTCCTTTGCAAGCGCAAACTTCCGTTCGTCAGCCAGCGCACGCTTTGTGGGCTGTTCCCCCAGAAGAACATTTTCAGCCCTTGCCTTCACAACCGCTCCACGATACCTTTTATCTTGAAAGATTTGAAGTTTCGCTTTTACTTCATTCATTTATCTATGTACCCAGTTGACCCGGATTATCGCTCTCGTCTTTGAGCGAGTTGTGCCAGTATTGGTGAATCACATTTCCTTCCTTCCTTGACTTAAGTTTAACATAAACGACATTTCCATTGCTAATGCTTTCACTTCTTGCTTAAAATCTTCCCATTTTTTATGTAACTTAGGTTATTTTCTTTAAGCGCTTATCACTCTTTTCGTAAACATTTAATCTTTTAGCAGGGTGACATTAAGTTTTCATGGTTGCCAATTAAACGTACGCCTTGATTTTTTTCTTCCCCACCATTGCAGTTACTAGACAACGTTCACTGAAAGGAGGCGGTTTGACAGAGCATCCTATGATGCATGGGACACATAGATCCTGTCTAAACGTGCATGTGAAGACAACTAATACTGTGTAAAAAGTAATTCGTTTTGCGTATTAAGCATCTCTGCGACGTCTTCTAATTCGTTATCATCCATTATTATTTTGCAAAAGCTGCGCGCTCCTGTCGCTAAGCAGATCAGCTGAAGACCTATCCTGTGATTTACTTGCACAGGTGAAATCGCATAAGAGAACAACATATCTGTCACAGTTAGAACCTTGCAACTGTTGTCCACGGTGATTACACCTTTTAGCGTCATGCGCAGGGTGTAAGATAGACAGGTGGGGAAACGGCCCACAGAGCCCTACCGCAGCGCCGTGACCGGATTGTGTACTCGTCTGCTTGCGGGTACCCCCGATTTGCGACAGATGGCGCTGCGGCAAGAGGAAAAAAATTGGAATCGAATTTGCATGGAACTTTATGGGAGAGTGCGCAAAATAAACCGAGAGCACGACATCCCTTCATTGAAAATCCACGAGAAATCACCTCCGTCAGTTTAGCCGGTCGCCACCGGTCACCCACCCGGAGTGAGAGTTCGCGGTGCACCACATAGATGGCGCCACAGAAAAAGAGAAACCCGAGGGGGACACAATCCGGTCGCTCATTTGGCTCTCGTTTCCCCACCTGTCTATCTTACACCCTGGTCATGCGTACAATTCCTGTGTTCATCTGGACATTCTCAAAACCCTTCTCACGGAAGTGGTCTCTGCCGATGTCGGCGACTTTGCCAAACCGCTGTAGTTTCCTACGCACCTAGTAGTTGGGCACGTCGTAAGGAACCCAATGCAACTTGACCCTGACTTCCATGCGGACTGGATCACAAACTAGGCAACGCCCACCTTTAACTCGTAGTTCCTTGGCCTCCACCAAACTCTGCTTCGCTGCCGGGGAGTGTAGACGCAACATCCACACATGGTTCATTTGGTAGGCAGCTGCGGATTCCGGCTCTTGAAGCACACGCAGGCTTTCCATATCCTGTTTAAAGTCTTCAATACAATGGTGGCGGTTTTTTACGTCGCAGTGCAGTAATATTGTATTCGTCGCGAAGCATCCTGTTGGCCAGAGGGGGCACAATAATCTTATAATCAGATGACGCTTCAGAAACAGAAATACCGCGGCCAAGCGTGGCCGTTGCTGCCGCTCCTTCGTAGCCCGTCATCGCACTTCCGTTCACCTCGGTGGCCGGAAGTCGAATCCCCCCACGCAGACACTTTTGCATTGCTTGGGAATGAGCGAGGGTTTATATGCTTGGGAATGAGCGAGGGTTTATATGTTTCGCTATCGTGTTCCGCTCTTAAAGGCGATGCTTAAGCGTCCTCCTGTATTCTTTTTTGTTTTTTGTTTTTTGTGAAATAGCTGGGGCTGCCCGGAAACTTCGATGGCACCGGACCGCGTCTTTCATCAAAGCAGCTTTCCGTAGTAAACTTGCGAGAACCTGGCTCTTGTAGACAGCTTCTCACAATTTGGTAACCAACTTGGACTCGAAATGCCTCTCGCAGACGAAATCTGTCGACTGCAGGGACGGTCTTTGGGCGGGAATGCGTGATGGTACCTTTAGGCGGTCCTCTTCCTTGTTAAATAACAAAAAGAGAAAGCTCATACGTGCACGTCTCGCATTCTGCGTTGCACCGTGGTACGAAGCACGTCTTCTCCATTGCCGGCAACATCTGGAAGCCAAAAGCGTCCAAAAACAACGCGAGAACTGCTTAAAACGGCGCTGTAGCCCGGCTCGCTCTAACGCTCATGGAAGGACGGCCTCCACAGCCTCCGGGTTGGTGACGCGCTCTGGCGACAGGGGAAATAATGGCGTGCCGATTTTTGACACGGCGGCTCTTCGGACGGGGCGCAGCGTTATTCCACCTGAAACACCATGGTACAGAGTGAAGGTGATTTGGGTCGATTGTCTCCGGGTTGTCTCTGGGGTTGAAGATTCTTGATAGGCTAAAGAGGGGTTCGGGCGTCCCCGAGATGATCGAGGACCATGCTGACCCCCCCCCCCCCCCCCCTCCCCCCTTTGGCAGTAGTATAGCCAGCGGAAAGGTTTATGAGGCTTCAGTTCCCCCCACCCAAAAAAAAAAAAAAAAATCCAGCCAACCTTACAGGCCAGTAGCTTTCAAGTTTTTTTAACAGGCTGTGCCTGGCAAGAGCAATAAACTATTTATAGGTAGCGTTTAGCTTTGCGTGTCGTTATGCTTCTCTTTTTTTCTTCTCTTGGTGCCCTTCCGTCACGGAATTCAAATTCGTATCTTCCTATTTAATGGGATAGATAAAATATGAAGTAAACACTTTCCTCGATTTAACTAAATATGGTAATCAGCAAAATACAAATGTAACGTATATGTGTATACGTTCCATTTTTATAACTGTAACGGGAACGAGTTCCTTTTTCAGATATGAACCTTGTAACGGGAATGCGTTCCAAGAACCAGAAGTAACGAGGAAGGATCTATCGTTCCTTTCTTTGAGGAACGTGTACAACACTGATTCGACCCTACCTCGTGTATTGCCTGACACTACAGCGCCGCGTTTTTTGTCGCGTCTCTCAGACACTACCGTCAGTATTACACGGTCACGTCTTGAAAACGCGCTCGCGCCAACTAGCAAAAAAAAAAAAAAAAAAAAGAACAGAACAAACAACGATAGCCTTTTCATTTTCTTTCCCACCCTGTACCCCAAATCATGGACGCCCCAACCACCTCGGCCCACCCCTTTATTTTTATGCAGTCGTGAGGTGCACTACCCCGTCAACGGGACAGTCGAGATCAAAACCATGCCTCTCTTCTCCATGACCAAAAAGGTTCCATGACGGAACGCACGCAGTGTTGAATGCAGGAATTTCTGGAATTAATCTGTTTTAATACGAGTGAAAGCCGCATTCAAAGACATTGCTTTTGTTTTCTTCATTTTCGTCTAGTTGCATGCACACTCTAAGAAATCTGGGGAGTCTACTTTTCCGGAGAGCGCTCGGGAGAGCCAATCGCTGCAATCTATGGAGGGGACTCGGCAAATGGCGAGTCTAAAAATATGTTTTAGACGTAAGAGAGAAAAAAAAATTATGGCAAATTTCTAGGCAATTGTGTTGCATAGGTGAAGCGGTCTAGCGTGACAAACGTTTAGCGATACTGTGAGTTTCCAGACGCCAGACGCCAACGTTCATGGTGCTCTTCATCAGATGGTTTAACGCGTATCACTTGATAGTTGTTCCTAGAATGAAGCGGTACTACCGATAATCCGGCTGATGAACCTGTCGATCTTCCAGAACCGTCCATACTCTGTGTCTCCTCTCCCTCAGTGCGCACAGGTGGTCGAGCTCGTCCTCGCCTACCCCACTCCTCCTCGCCTGCCCTTCTAGTCGCATGACCTCACCGTTAACCAATCCGGCTAACCTCTTTGCCTTTCAATCAGCACATCGCACCTCCTCTCCCACCTGTAAACCAACCAGTCTCGAGCCTCATGGCCACGCTTTTATCTGGGCTTGACGAAATGCCGAACACCTAGCTATTTCAAGTTACTAGCACCTCAGCTCACGGTGATGTGTCGTTACATGCCGGAAAGACATTCACTTAATTAATTAAATGGTCTAAATTTGATTCCCACCTGGCGCAAAAACTGTTTTTACTGCGTTGGCCTCTTCAACCTACTCAAAACCAATCAGTGTCGAGCTTCGAGGCCACGTTTTTATCCAGGCTTCACTTTCATCGGGGCTTCACGAGATGCCGTTCACCTAGCGAAATAACGTTTTACGTTGACAGAATAGCACTGAGCATGGTGAAACTGAACGATCGGTGTCACAGCACGGAAAGGTGTTTTTTTTTTTTTTTTGTGGTCTAAACACATTTTTAGCATCGTGATTCGACAAGTTTTCACCCCACCAGATTCCATGTTGCCAGGAAGGAGTGACCCTGTTGGAAAAGCGCTTCCGATAATTTTAACGAAAGTAGAGAGAGAAAAGTTTTCTCGATTGTGCAAATTCACCTTGACTCTGAACTATACCCGCGCTGTGAACCCTTGACGCATGCGAAGGGCGGCCAATTTTGTTTTCTCTGAGGCGTCCGTTGGTTCGATGCGTGTGTAAACTCGGATGACGAGCGAGGAAGGACGGCACGAGACAGGGCACATGGGTCTGTGTTTCTTTCTTTCTTTTTTCTTTCTTTTCTCGGGAGCCAGCCAAGTGACGTTCGTCCCTTTGTGTTGGCGTGACACGCATCGCCGCTGTTGCGTGAGTGCCTCGCCGTGGCTCGGCTGTGCAAGCCGGGCGGTGCGGAGGCGAGGAAGACGGGATGCTGGCCGGCACGCGTGTAGTGCTCTATTCGCTCACGCCAAAACGCAGGCCGACACTATTCCGCTTCAGATATCTGCGCCGTGGTCGAAAACACCCTCGATCGATGACTACGATCTGCTCTGCTCTTCTTTAGCGAGAAACGTTTATAGGCTCGGTTCCAGGCGAAGTGAGGCCTCACAAAGCGTTCAGAGCTTAAAGTTAGGGGGATCTCGGGGAGTCTCGGCCACCCCGCCGATTTTGAAGGGTGGTCTGAGATCCCCCACCATAGCTCTGCCGTTGGTGAAAACACAATCATAAGTTCTAGATCTTGTAATCGGAAATGTGCAAGTTTTGTTGAGCAGCCATCTCCAGAGAGAGAAAAACCATGTGGTGAGTAGCCGTGTCAATTTCGTGTTGAATAAAATGCTGGATGGTTCAGGCACACCAGTAATCTTGACGGGAAAAATAATCGGAATGGCACGTTGGCAGTCGGTTTGGTTTTCGGAGAAACATGGCGAGTTACGCGTACGTTTTAATCGAGGCGGTCTTGTGTGCATCTAATATCAGCCCCTCCCCCTTAAATTCCCCCCATCCTTTACTAGAGACCCCCCATAACTTACAGGATACTTTAGGCAATGGTGTAATCTCAAATTTCCCCGCTAGATTTAGCGGGGAAATTGACGTCATATGGCTTCGTGTTACGTGACATATACACATAATCACTTTCTCCCTAAATTTAGCGGAAAAATTGATGTCGCGTGACCTCAACACCAATTGAGTTTCCCCGGTAAATTGAGTGCGTAAAAGAACGTCGAATGACTCCTCACCACGTGACCTATAGACAAATTTCGTTTCCCCTCTAGATTTAGCGGGAAAATTGACGTCCCGTGACCTACCCACAAATTCAGTTTACCCGCTACACGTCCTTCCCCATACTCTGTGGATACAAGCCGGCCCGACGGGGAAAGTCAGTGAGTCTGTAGGGTTGAGAGGGTGACTGGAGTGAATAGGGTGGAGAGGAGTGGAGAGACCTAGAGGTCGAGCTGCAGGAGAAATGCCTGGAGGTTACTAGCGCTAAACCAAGAACGTTTTACGTCGCAGCACAAGTGCGAGGCAATTTGAGATACATTTTTGTTTATTTATTACTTCTTTATAGTTCCAATATATGTATATTTCGTAAAAAGAAGTAAATACTTTACATTGTATTTATTAGACGACATTCCGGGCGGGGACCGCTCTTCATCGGGTCCTAATGTTGCAGTGAAAGCTGGAAGCCCGCCACGTTGACACAACATCAAAAAAAAAAAAAAAAAAGAAATACATTGAGGAAAGGCGAAAAACGACTTCTCAGAACCGACCGTGGGTGGACGAAGGCCGCAGAGAGAGAAAGGGCCCGCATGCATCCCCAAACAACCTCCCGCGAGGCGCCGTTGGGGCTCGGTAGTGTCCAGAACGAAACGAGGGAACAAACCAAAATCAAGTGGGACCAAAAGCGCGCCCGGGTGGCCAAGAAGAGCCAGCAGAGACACAGGAGCAGCTCAGGCGCGAACCGAGACGCGCGACGGCTCATGTTACACAACCAAACACCCCTCTCCACACCCCCCCCCCCCCCCCCACCGCACACCCACACACCCACACACTCACGTGCAAGCATGCGCCTCCCCCCCCCCCCCCCCCTTTTTTTTTGTTTTGCATTCTTCCATTTTTCCTATTTTTATTGTCCTTACCGCCCACCTCCCCATCTCGCACCCGAGAGCGGAGACATTCCTCGAGGTCATAATGATGTCCAGTGCAGGGAGAACACTAGGCAGGGGACTCCGTCTCTTCGTTTAACCGTCAACGTGGGGGTTCCGAGGAGGTGAACTGTTCAAGATGTAAGCGTGTTAGACTTTTTAATTATACTTCATTTCAACTTAGGTACGAGCACGGCCGATATTATGAGCCGAAGGGCCAATGAAACAGCGAAAGAGGCAAAACGTCATGGCGTGCTCCCTGCAGTTGATAGGATCAGCCGGTATTTGCCGTCTCTCTGTGCGCGCTCCTTCCCCGGCTAGTCCTATCAAGCGCAAAAAGCGCACCATGACGTTGCACTTTATACGTTGTTTGATTGGCCCTTCGGCTCATAACACCGGCCGCGCTCGGACGGAAGGTGAAACGAAGTATGGGTACGATTTCCTTTGCTCCCTTTCGCGTGCTGTACTGAATCCCGATTGAAGTATAGTTACAAATATTTTGTCTATGTCGTGTTGATCGAGGCGCATATGTTTTGGGAGCGGGAGATTGAGGAGCGTATTAAGGTGGAACTTGTGATTGTTAAATCTTCGACGGAAGGGGAGATTAGTCTGACCAATATGTATACTGCATATTGCATACCCGATAGTGCAACAGATAGACAACATTAGCTGAGTTACCATTATAATTTCCGTTTATCCTAAAGGTGAAGTCCGATTTTGTACTTTTTGCCTCCACGGATTCCGTCATGTGGCTACACACTTTGCACGGGAACTCCCAGGAACCGGAACTCACAGGAACTCCTTATGTGTGGTTTTGGAGCGTACTGGCATGTCTTTAAGTCTTTTTCCGCGACGGTAGACGACGCGTGGAGCCCGCGGAAAGGCAGATTGAAGGCGCTGCTTTTGTGAGAGAATATTAAAATTTTTGCGTAGGATGGTTGTTGATGTTGGGAAGGTTACTTGCGTAGGTTAGCACTAAATTATATTGATTATTCCCTGAGTTTAGAACGCTTGTTTTGTTGATGGCTCTTCTGCGGTCTAGTCTACTAGCTTTTTTTCTATAGCACTGTTGATGACGCCTGGGGGATACTTTTCCCTGATGAGTGCTGTCGTTAGATTATCTGCGTTTTGTTTGAAGTCTTGCTCGTTGGTGCTAATTCGTTTGTACCTATGCGCCTGAGAATAGGGCAAACTATTTTTGCAGTGGCGGGGGTGGCAGCTATCGTAGTTAAGATATTGTTGCGTGTCCGTGGGTTTTCTGTAGAGTTTAGTGGAAAGTTTGTTATCCTGAATTTCGACGGTAACGTCCAAGAAACTAATTGCCCGCTGCTATACGTTGTGGGTGAACCGAATGGAGGAATGAGCCGAATTGTATTCCGGAATAAATGTGTTGAGTTCGTCCTCTGTGCCTGTCCATATCATAAAAATATCGGCAATACACCTTTTACAGAAATATGTCTGAATCGGACGATCTGCGAGAAACCGACTTTCCAATTCCGCCATGAAAATGTTGGCATAATTTGGGGCCATCTTTGTGCCCATGGCGGTTCCGCTAATTTGGAAGTAATGTTCATCTTCGAATTCAAAATGGTTGCATTCAAGCACGAGTCGTAATAATTTTGTTAAAGACTGGCAATCGAGGATTGGGGAGTTTTGGGTGTTGACATACGCTCCAATTACCGCTGCGATGCCGTCATCGTGCGGAATGTTGGTGTACAGCGCAGTTACGTCCAATGTTACCAGAAATGAACCTGTGGGTATGGTTAGCTGGGATATATCCTGGATGAAATGGTTCGTGTCCCTGAAGAATGACGGAAAGGTTGGGGGGTTTCCTTAATTAATATGTCAATAAAACTTGATATTCTTTCGGTTACTGTTCCTATGCCAGACACTATGGGCCTTCCAGGGTTATTTTCCTTGTGTATCTAAGGTATCGTGTAGAATCGCCCAGACCTGAGGTGCCAGGGCTTAATGCAGTGGAACATTTCTTTAGTTACGCCACCGTTGTCTTTCAAGTGGTACAGTGTTCTGAGAACAACGGACTTGATTCGCGATGTTGGGTCACTTCAAAGATTTTTTTGTAAAATTTTGGGTCATTTAGTTGTCGGAGTTCTTGATTAATGCACTCTTGCGTATTGAGAACAACTACGGCACCATCTTTGTCGGTTGACTTAATAACAATGTCGGTTCTGGTGCCAAGAAATTAAATGCTATTGTTTTCCGAGTTTGTGTATCGGAACCCCCCCCCCCCCCCCCCCCCCCCCCCCCCAAAGTGACTCTATAATTTCCCAATGTACCACCTCTATGCACATATCCAAGTATTTGGTCCTTTGGTTGGTCCTTTGGTTGCTTGGTGTCCAGTGCTTTTTTTGATTTGAGGGAAGGTGGCAGCCGCCATCACTAGGGCACTCGTCAAAATATTCTCGGAGACGTAGACTACGGGAGAAGTTGTCCACGTCCTGGTATAACTTGAATTCGTCATACCCTCCCGCCTGTTGCAAGAGAGAAGCTAAGGCTTTTCGAAAGAATCGCTACCTCTTCTTGTGAGAGTGTCGAGCTTGGCAAATTTACAGTATTGCTGCCAATTTCATTTTGTTGGGAGGATGCTTTTTTGATCGGCGAAAGAGGCGGCAGACGTCTGTGTAGCAAAGCGTGGGCCCCGAGCACAGGGGTTTATTGTCCTGAGGTGCGAATGCGAAGTCGCCTTGGGCAGTGTGGGTTCACCTGATTTTCCCGCTGGGATGCGACCTCTGTTAATAGAACTGTGTACGCGAGAGTCTCGCTGTAAGCCGGTGTCACGCTGTAAATGCCGAGAGGGAATTTTGTCACGAACACATTTTTTTTCTTAAGAGCCCGAATTGCGCGGACCCGTTTTTGTTCATACCGTTCGAGCTCATCTTTCTCTGAAGTAGCAAGTAAGCCATTTGCTCTCCTTCCCTCCCCCTCCAGCTCCTTCTCCGACGTCATCCTAGTGTGGTGTTGAATTGTAATTTCCATAAGTTTTAGCGAAGCCTCAGAAAGGGTGTCGTCCCACCTCTGCCGCTCGATTGCATTGAAGGTGTTTAGAGACGGCTGGATCGGTAATTGAAAGCCCTTTGGGATGATTTTTTTTCTTTTCCATGTAAGTTTGAAGTGTCTCCGCATGCATTGCGGGTCAAATCCGTTTATCTATGATTTTGCGGATCTCGAGGAATGTCCTAGATCTAGGATGAGCGGAAGGGACGGTACCTTTCTTTCCTCCGTGTCATTTCCCCCTCCCGGGAAGCGTGACGGCTGCACTGGCGAGAGTTCTCCTGAGATAGCAGGGGCTCCGTGCACGTGGAGCGCCGGAACTCGGAGAGGCGACGGACGTCGACGGCGAACACGTTGAACGGACATCTCCGGCGGCGCCGGAGGGAGCGGAACCCCGCTCCCCACGTGCAGAAGGCCGTGTTACCGAAGGCGAAGCGCTCCGTGCAGGTGGGAGAGCATTGGAACTTGGGGAGGCGGCTGATGCCCGCGGTGATCCTGCCCAACGGAACCCCTCACTGGAGGCGGAGGAGTGGAACTCTGCTCGCGAGGCGGACAAGACCGTGCCACGGAAGGCGAAGCGTCCGGCCTGATATGCTGGCCCCCTTTAACAGTACGCACCCCCGCCGCCGCCCGTATGTCCTCCCGTTGCGGCAGGGGCGGCCACTGCCGCAGGTTGTCCAAATATATATATATATATATATATATATATATATATATATATATATATATATATATATATATATATATATATATATATATATATATATATATTAGTGGTAGTGGGTAAGTTGACAGTCTGACTCCTTGCATTCACGCCATGTGCCACAGTAACGTGTACGGATTCACGGGTCGTGCACATTGTTCTTCTAAGTCTACCAACACGTTCAGCATCGTGATTCGTCAATCTTCCTCGGTAGATTGCAGCGACTGGCTCTTCTAAGTACTTTGTGGCTAGGTCCGGATGCTCCAGATTTCTTCGCGTGAAGAAACGAGGCACGAGGGCATAGCGGCCCTTTCGAAATACCGACGCCACCTCGCAAGTTATGCCCGATGGGCAACGGTCTAAAGCCGCAGTCCCCCCACTGCGCATGCGTGGTACGAAAGACGCGGTGTTTACTGCAGACACGACGACAAAATTGTCCGCGGCGGCCATCTTCGAAGATGTCTAAATACAGTTTTTGCATGGCCAAATTCGTTCTGCTAATAAGAAACACGCCTCAGTGTCTGCACAATGTATTTTAATAATATTAATACCAATATTTATTTGCACACTAAAATGTTATCCTTTGTGGCATGCAAGGCTGTGTAGAAATGTTTGAAAGGCCAATACGTCGTACTTTTGCACGACGTATTAGCACTGGAACCGCGTCTTAAAAAACAAGTTTTCTTACTCGCTGTCTATAAACAACGATGGGTATTTATAGACCCGTTTGCATAGTAAGTATACGGAAAATGGGCTCCCTTCATTACGCATAGAATTATACGTAAAGTGGTATTCAAAGGTAAGTGAAACTACTCGAAGGAACACATTGTGGCAACGCCGGGATAGGGCGAGGCGTAGGCGTTAACGTTGCCGTATTGTCGCTTTTTTTTTTTTTTATGTTCGTTGCGTTGTCATTTTTGAAATGCAGTTGGCACTCTGTGTCTCCAGAAAAGACTGAAAATTACGGCCGCGAAATAGTACGTGCTAAATTTCCGGTTTTTAGGGTCCTCTTTTATATGTACGACGTTGGCGGTCCTCATAAGTTGCAGAGGTCCACGCGAGTTTAATGGATCAAATAAACGTCAAACTTCATCGCAAGATATGACAACATTTTGCCAAGCATTTCGCAGATACTTGCATACTTAGTACAGTACTTAGTACAGAAAAAAACTTACATTTTTTTTTGAAATATATGATTACCTTTATTTTTTTTATGATTGCTAATGTAAGACGAGAGTGTGTAATACTCCGGTAGTTACTAAATGTTTTAAAATGAAAAAGTCACGCATTAACATTGTAGGGTGGAAATTCTATGGTTGTCTCATATACACCACAATATTCTCGATCGAAGGTTTCTGAATCTAGACCAATAACGATTTTAAGCATGCGGCTTTCGGCTTCAGCTTCATAAATTGTGTTTATTCTAATATTTTTTTTATACTGGCAGTATATGCTATAACCTGCATCGATATTTAAGGAGAAAAAAAAAGCACGAAGAAAATGTATGTTTACGTTATTATCAGGCAGGCGGTTTTATAAGGAATATAAATGAAAAATAGAAACTTAACAACATCGGCAGAGCTTGTTCGTTCCATAGCAGTTTCTACACTCTCAGAAATGCCTGCGCGTCTACTTACCCGCAAAACACTCCAATCATTGCGATCTAGGAAATCAACTCAGCGAATGGTGAGGGGGAATATATGTTTAGGCTTTAAAATTAAGTTTGCGCTGTGGCATTACGTAATGCAAGCATGACGCTTTTATTTCCGAGCGGAGACTCCATCTTTAGGTCTAAACGGATATTCCGCCTCATCATTCGCTGAGCTGATTTCCCACATCGCAATGATTGGCTCTTTGAGTGTTTTACGGGTAAGTACACACGCAGGCATTTCTTAAAGTGTATTAATGAACTCGCCTGCGCTACACGAGCGGGTTTGATGTCATAAGAACTACACTAAAAAAAGCCCGTGAATCTGCTTTCCCGCACAACACTCGGAAAGCCAATCGCCGCAACTTACGGAGACAGCTCAGCGAATGACAATGCCGAAACATATGTTTAGACCGAAAAACGCAGTCTGAGTTGTGACATTAAGCAATGCAAGCGTGACGTTTTGCATTGCTTAATGTCACAACTCAGACTGCATTTTTTGGTCTAAACATATATTTCGGCATCGTCATTTGCTGAGCTTCCTCCGTAAGCTGCGGTGATTGGCTCTCCGAGTGTTGTGCGGGAAAGTAGAAGCACGGGCTTTTTTAGAGTGTACGTTCTTTGGCGACACAGCGCAACACAGATAGCGCGAACATGACATGACTGGTTTTCCGCAGCTGACTTTGTGGGGATATTGAAGATCCTCAAAGTTTATTGCCTTGGCCTGTACCAGGGATAACCACGCCACACCACAGCGTGAATCAAGGGATCGTTGGCTGTTTGAAGAGACCACATAAGTTGGTTTCTGAACGTATCGAGGTTAGATTTTGTGCGGAGGCGGCCGCCGAGAACGTGCATTAAGTGTATTACCGCGTCTATCTTCCTACGAAAGGCGTCTAATTAACGTAATAGGCGCTAAATGGCGACTCGTTAGGTGAAAGGTGGCCGAAACGGGCGCTTTACTTGATCCCGGACGACGTTTTTTAGCCAGAAGAGATGCTCTCTTTCCCGTGCCGATTTCAGTGTATACACCAACTCATGTTTACAAACAAACCGGAGCGCCCCTAGCGGACGCCACCGGCGCCGCGCATGCGAGACCGGGGTGTGGGCAAGAAGCTCGCCGTCGCCCATAAACAAACCATTGAAATGCGATGTTGTCGACGTCACTGAGAGTACCCCTGCCCTTTTTCGCGTTCGAATTGTTGATTCTACGCCTTCCTGGTGATATCCGACTACTTGAGCGGCGTCAGCGAAATTACTGAGGCTCGTTAGACCGCAAAACTTCGCGTGAATAATGTGATATGCGGCTATTCATTCCGCGTGGACGTCGCAGAATGTACGCTAAAGCCTGATTCGCATGATGAGATTTCGCTCGCAATTTTCAGTCGGGACGTCGATCGGGCTGCAAAAGCGTGAACCGTAGCTGAGATGGTCGACGTCGACGCTGAAAATCTCAAGCAGAATCGGACCAAGTGAATCAGGCATAACAAGTCGGTGATGGCCACTGGTAACAATTATCAATACATCCTTGTACCTACTGTTTACATCGAGCCTGCTTACCAACCTTCAAACTTAAGTCTTTTGAGGCCTGCACTTACTTCTTATCGCAAGTACCGGGCCTACGTTTGGTCTACGGGCCGGTGTCGTCTAAAAGAGCAGACGACAAGCAGAAACGTTTGAAAGAGCAGACGACAGTTCGAACGAGTAGGCGGGCGTTTGAACTTGGAGACGCACTGAACGTAGTCCGCAGGTGGTCCGTTGAACTTCACGGTTCTCCGCCGTTCGTGTTAGAACAAAACAAATAAATCTGATGACCAGAAGTATCCGTGAATTCAATCCAAAGTGCTTCCCGCCCAAGCAGTCGTGGTCGGACGGCGTCTGGTTTTCCCTTTTCAAGGCACATATCCATCTTCTCGGACGAAGCGAGCACATGAAAACTGGCCTTCGAACCTTTCTCAACTCTTCTGGTACAGCCCCAGTCACGGCGTTTTGACGAAAAGGCAGGTTTTTGTCAGGTTTCTTTCAAAACAACGCAGGAATACACGTCTCGCATGGGGACTTCTGCCCACAGCCCCAGACCGGAAGTGCGACCGACGCGCCACCACCGCGCCGTGACGTAACAGAGATGAGTTCGTGTATAACTGTTTTATTCTTACAAAAAAAAAATTAACAGAAATTGAAATAAAACAGTACAA
This sequence comes from Ixodes scapularis, assembly GCF_016920785.2. Classification (NCBI taxonomy): domain Eukaryota; kingdom Metazoa; phylum Arthropoda; class Arachnida; order Ixodida; family Ixodidae; genus Ixodes; species Ixodes scapularis. The sequence goes on from NW_024609846.1 coordinate 93,346,623, forward strand.
AACTGAGTTGCTTCGTTTTTGCGACCACTATCTTAGGCGATATGTCGTCGTCTGTTTTGCACTACCTGTTTGTTACCGCGTCTCTTTCCTTATCTGCAACTTTCATATGTACTGTTTCGGGCTGCAAGACAACTTCCATGGTACGCTTGACTTTCAATGAAAGAGTGAAGGTTGTTTTCTAGTACGGGGAGTACCAGAAGACGAGAAAGGTTCGCGGACGTTTTCGGGCGTGTTTTCGGTGGCGACCTCCGAGCTCCCCGACAATTCTACGCTGGGTGAGGTGCGTCAACGAGACGGAAACCATATGTCACCGACAACAGTGGTGTCAAAGCCAAAGCTGTCACAAAAAAATGCGGTACTCGGTGCCCTCGCCTCCAAACCCCAACTGTCGACGCGGAAAGCATTGCCGATACCTGTCGGCTTTTGCGCCAATCAGACGCCTTTCGTTATCAGAGTGACGCCGTAGGTAGGGATTTCAAGTTCTTGATTTCCAACTGTTCACTCAGGTACGTTTGTTCAGAGAAATTAGAACACACTTAATGCAGGTTCTTCTACCACCTATGTAGAAACTCTTAGCCCTATACGTTAGGAAATCGATTTATGTGGCCTCTTCAAACAGCCAACGATTCCTTTGATTCGCGCTGTAGTTGTCGATGAGAGCCTTTCAGTCAGGGCAGAAAACCAGGAAGCGCCGCCGGTCGCTTGTTTCTACTAAAAGTGTTGCGCTCTGTAGATGGATTGAATCAGAAACTATTTTGCCTTATCTAATTAATGCAGCTAGAAAAACAATAGCCATCAGCGGCGGAGCGACTTTGTGCTAAACACACGATTTGTCCGGCCTCTGAAACAGTTTCATATCGTATACATTATTCAAGTGCTTAACCTGAAAAGTTGTGTTTATGGGTTAGGCCTCCCGCTCTCCTCTTTCCCTTGAAAAAAAAAATATTAACATTGTAGCATTTTAAATATTATTGTCTCGAACTTATGCTCAAGAAGGTCGGGTGCGCATGTGGACTTCAGCAAAGGAGGCAGTAGACGGCAGCTTGAAGACGTATACCCGATCCCTTTGAAATGTCCTTTCGCCGGAAGTCGCTTTGACGGCTTCCACACAGGTTTCCAGAGGTACATATCAGCCTGCCCAGTGTTCTTTTTTTTTTTTTTATAATCAACCCACGTTTTTGTTCAAAACACGAAGCCCGTGCATGAGTAGTCGTTAATAGTTACGAATACCGCTTCGAGAATAACTGGCGTAAGTGTTTATATCTACTCTATTGCTCGCTGATGTTCACACACGGCCGCCCGCTATACCTCTCGCCATGGTTCGTTAACTGCAATCTACCTCGTGATTTTGCGCCCTCGGTATACCTATTATTCTTTGCTATACATGGAAGCAGCTGTGTACGTATAGCATTATATAGCTTTAACATCACTCGCACTTGTATGTACAAAAGCGCGTGCAGACGGTGTTTATTTTTGTTTCGGCGACTCGTTCACTATTGTGTTCAAACTCATCACTGACAAGTTAAGAAACAATGTCAACTTAAGAAACACAGGACGTGGCGAGTCCCAATTGTTTTACTATTGCTCCACAACCAATAGGATTGCGGGATTAGTCAATAATAACTCCCCCCCCCAAAAAAAAAAACGAATCGCGAAGCACGATGCATAATCATAATAGGCAACGCCCCACGTGTCTTCAGCTGGCTGCGAATGCAGCTCACTTTATACTCGACAGTGTGGTTGCGTCAGTTCTTGCAAGAGAAAAAAAAATAACTCGGTTCGATTGGTTTATATGTTCCCGGTTAATGCTCGCGCAACCGCCTCTTAGCGCGCATGCGCGTACGTTCGGTGAGTCACTTGCCACCGTATGCAGGCCGAACTTTTATACCTACTCCTGAGCGGGCGCTCACTGGCGGTGTATGTATCTCTCGCACTTTTAGACAAGACACACCACGGGGAGATTAACTATCTTCACTTTGTTCTTGGCGGGCTCCAAACTTTTGTTTTCCTCGAAATTTATTGTCGCCTCGTTGTTTTAGTCACTTTTCTTCGGTCAATTCGCCAAATATATTTTCGGCCGAGATAACGTTCCAGTCGAATTCCGAGAGCTAAGAATGAATTCTAGGCCTAAATATGGGTCTGGATCTGCCATAATGACTAGCATCGCCGTGAAGTATGTCTCCGCCATTTTCCTTTAGCGGTTTTGGAATGCAACACAACGAAATTATAGTGGTACCTAATGAGTATGTGACAAGTAGAAAAAAAAAAAAAACATTTGATAGGGCTGATATTGACAAACCTCACCCGCCTGGAGTCTCTCCTAGACACCGTCCAAGTTTTGTTTTCGGTTCTATATGATTCCTACCCGGTAAAGGAAAAATCCTTTCGTCGGACATAACTACGAATTGCTCTGCTTCTCGACATTTCAGCCCCGAACACAACGCTGTGCGTTTTTACTATATTTAAGTTAACAATATACTTCCGCAGTGCTGATCACATACCGGAAAACCAGTTTTTCTTAGCTCGAAATAAGGCACTTTCATCCCGTTCTAGGTCTCGCCTCGCTGTGCCGTCACAGTTACGTAATAGGTGAGCCATTACAAAACATATATATATATATATATATATATATAGGTACCGAAAAGCGCAGTTTGGGACGTCGTTTCTAAAATGGGAATACTTCGCCTCGATCGATCCACTACTACAGTAATAGCTACTATACTTCGTTTAAGTTCAAACGCAGCCGACACCACGAGCCGACGGGACCAATTAGGCAGCGTCAAAAGCGTATCGTCATGGTGCATTGGCTCTCTGAGTGTTGTGCGGTAAAGTAGACGCACGGGATTTTTTTTAGGTAGCCTGTACTGGTCCCTAGTCTGCCATAATAATGGCTGAAGTCTAAAGAAAGGAATCCATCGCGAACTGCTCTTTCTTTCGCAACATCAACGAGTATTCAGCATTCTTTAATTTTTCCTGACGTTCCTTTTTTTATATTACGAGTCAAACGCCACGCTAATAATGAAATTTTAACTGACTGCGCAAACATCTAGTATCCTTTAAGGTGAAATGTATACTGATACAGTGCTCCCCAAACTTTATGCCGCCGCGAGAGGCTTCATTTTCGAATCTTCTTTTTTTGTGTCGGTCTACGTGGTGAAGTTTTGACTCGACAATCACAACCCATCCCGAGGAAGACATGCCAAGCGCGGCAGTGACAAGTTTAGCTTTGAGCAGCCGGCGACGGATCATGTGAGTGACCGAGTGGCAACGTTAAGTCTAAGGAGCGGTGTACAACATTCCCACCACTGACACGGCTATGCTTGACGCGTGGCAGTTACAGTCTGCAACTCCTGGGGCATCCACTTTTCCGCAAAGCACGTGGGCGACACAGCTGCTGCAATCTACAGAAGAAGTTAGGCGAATGACGAGGCTCGAAAATACTTTGAAACCTAAAAAAGCAGGCTGCGCTCTGGCACTTAGCGTGGTGGAACGTCCTGCTCGGTTTCACAGAGCAGACTAGTTTTTTGAAACCAGACAAATTTTCAGTTTCGATTTTCGTCGAGCTCCCTTCGTAAACAACAGCGATTGGCTCTCTCAAGTGCTTTGTAGGAAAGCAGACGTTCTAGATTTTTTAGAGTGTACACTATACATTAAGACAAGGGATATACGAAGTATGTTGAGAACTTCATCGCTTGACGAAGACACTCCTCAATCTTTGCGAGAGGACCTTCCAGACTACGACGAATCCTTGTCATTCCACGATGGGGGCCTCTCCCAGTCCTGGAAGGTTTTATTAGGGGGATCGGTGGCCGAGTGTGTTAGCGCACCGCAGATCGGAGTCGCTGGATCGAAAGCTCACGCTGCAGAACCCAGGGATTCTGGGTTCAATCCCCACCCTTGCCCGTTTCGATCTGGATGGCCATCGTACCGGCTTGCGGTCGTATATCTATACTGCGTGGCGCACGTTAAAGAACCTAAGCTAGCAGTGGTACTGCACTGGCTAAATTTCTCATCTACAGCGTGAACCAGTGTCGCCGCACCTTAAAAGCAGACCAAACATATGCTATATAAACCCAAACGTAAAATTTCAATTCCTCTTTTTCTTCTGAAAGGTTTAATTTGTACCGGTGGGCAGCATACACATGCAGAGCGAAAGTTCGTCTGCTTCTTGCACAGGGGCCACGATAATGTCAGAAGGACGCCGAGCTCTTAGTGGCTGATTAAAAGAAAGAAAAAAAAAAACAACAGTGGGACCTCTAGGCACCTAGCATCGAGGTCTACCCACCATCGTTTCAGTAAAAGCCAATGAGCGCTCGGCGTCCTTGTGACGTCACCGAAACTGCTGCGCAACAAGCAGACGACTTGCCCTCCGCATTGACATGAGCAATCAAAAGCGTCGCTGAGGTCACTCTTCTACGATTGGATAAGAGTTTAGGGTAACGTCTTTAGTAGGATTTATTTTGCTTTCATCGACCGAAAAAGATGGGTGATTTCGGAACGTCAACTTAGACGTGTGGCTGTTGAGCACAGGATCACTAAAAGCGCCCACCGTGCTCGTTATACATCCATAAAGCTTATCGTTTTCAACCGGTGTTAAACCACCGGCATCACCACCATTGAAGCAGATCCTGGTCGTGACGCGACGGACAGAAACTATACACTCTAAAAAAAGTCCGTCTACTTTCCCGCACAACACTCGAAGAACCAATCACCGCAACTTCTAGAGGCAGCTCAGCGAATGACGATGCCGAAACATATGTTTAGACCAAAAATCGCAATCTGAGTAGCGCCATTAAGCAATGCAAGCATGACGTTTTGCATTGCTTAATGTCAGAACTGAGACTGCGTTTTTTGGTCTAAACATATGTTTAGGCATTGCCATTCGTTGAGCTGCCTCCGTAAGTTGCGGTGATTGGCTCTCCGAGTGTTCCGCGGGTAAGTAGACGCACGGGCTTTTTTTAGAGTGATATGAGACGATGGTGCCAATGAACAGCTCATTTGATTAATCTAAAATTTCAGTAAACTTTACTTTCTTTTTTTTCTCTAAAACTTAGCTTGGCACACCCCTGCCAGACACGGAGCAGTCATATTTGACAAATGCCCTCTCTAGAATACGCTGCACATTCTGAGCAATGGTAAAAAACAAAATACACCATCATATATTTCGAAGTCCGCGAAATCTGATCTTAATATTTTTATGTATTGTTTCACGGTCCTTGCTTTCACGTTCTCTGCAGTTGGCTGCTCCGCCTTTGCCTGTGCTCAGTTTAGACTGCACACTTGTACATAACGCGTTACAAGTAATGGAGTACTTGTAATCGATTACATTTTTCTATAATTTCGTAACGCTTTAATTACTTCTTTTAACGAGTAACGATCCTTGTAATTAAATTACTTTTTTTGCTGTAATCGATTACAAAATTACTCATTGCAATTTTTCTCAGTTTCTTTATTTTTATTTTTTTCAGGGGGGGGGGGGGGGGGGGGGGGCGGTTAGATGTGCTGGAGTCACTCAGCCTTGGGCAACGGTCAATTTTTTTTTTCTTTATTGAAACCACTAAGTACGGGACCTCGTGGATTAGTAGGCCACTTTACTTTCAAGTTTCAAAAGTAGCGCAAGGTTCCTCGATGCACGAGGCACGTGCAACGTGCAGCCCTTGGGAAGATCATGGCGGCACAGTGCAGCACTGAGCTTGATTTCAGACGCCATGACTTTCCCAGAAGTATCGCGCGGTAGGTGCCTCGAGCATTTTTACAACAATGAATGGCGCCACTTTTCCCATGATAGAGGGGCTTTAACCTCACTATGCTTCGTTTCCTGGGTACATTTGTTTTTTGCTACACCGGAGGCAACATCCGGGTATGCAAAATTACCTTATTCAGCCTCTTTTGAGTAACGTATTTAAACAGAGCTCTTTTTATTTATTTTTTACGAGATTGATTGGGTGTGTTGGCGTCAATCACTCAGCTCTAAGCAAAAACGGTCTAGGCTTTTTTTTTTTCTTTTTGGGAACAACTGAGCGCGAGTTTCTAAGGAATATGCTACCGTAATAAAAGAAGTTGAATGGAAGTAACGTGGGAGGTAATCGGTTACTTTAGAGTAATTTTTCGATTACTTTTCGAGGCTGTAATTGTAATAGTAATCGGTTACCTTTTTTTCAGTAACGTGTACAAGTCTGTTTTAGAGCCACAAAATTGGTTACTTTTCACAGCAGCGACACTTTGGCCATCTTTGTGCTTACCATCAGGGTTGCCAGTTAAATGAAGGTTGATACGAACTCGCAGAAAACGGTTTTCCGTCTTCCAGAAACGTTAAAAAAGTCAGCGACATAGTAAAACGACATCGCCTGAACTTCCAAACACCGTAGCCAGAAAAAGTTCACGAAGTCGCCTTTTCGAATAGTGTGCTGATTGCAGCATCAAAATGGCGGTGCCCGCGTGAAAATAAGGGAGCGGGGTGCCTACACTCCAAGCGTATTTTATTTGGTGACCCTAGCTCTAACTAAACTCACTGGATCCCGGGAAAAGTAGCACCATTGCCTTCCCCGTCTGCTAACAGAACACAAACGGATACTAACACGCAGAGTAGCAAAACCAGAGATCTCTCGCAATAATATCGTTCTTTTTTTGCGCATCTCGAGACAAGAAATTCATTTGTCAATCCCCACCAAGCACGACGTCGCATGTGGTGGCGATGCGAAGATGTACTCTTATTTCCCAGGTACATAAAAAACAGTCACTCAATAATAGAATTAATGAAAAATAAAAACGTGTAAAGCAACCTCTCTTTTGCGAATTCAGATCGGCTTACTATCTTACCAAGAACGGAGAGGTCGAGGAGAGACTGGTTATTCCATGAACCATGCAAATGGTGACCGTACGGGGAGCTTGGACCTACTTTCTCAGGGTCCAGTGGCTTTAGCTCAGACCTTTCAACAATCTGCACGTGCTTTACGAATGGGTCTAAATAAAGTTTTAATACCCACCCCCCCCCCCCCCCTTTTTTTTAACGGTGTTGGTATGCTCCGTTTGATTTCACTATGCGCGATTGGTTTAGCTGGTGACAGCAAACGCACAAAGACAACTAGCGCCGTGACGAAGCATTTCTGGCGTTGCTCGATTGGCTCCATCAGGTTGTGGGTCGTGAAACTACGGTGTCTGAAACCCGTTTCCGACTGGAGTGTTTACCGCGTCCAAAAAAGTGGTCCCTCGACTTCCCCCTGATGACGTCATAGAAGTGTCACGCTGTCGCCGGTCGCGATCCTGGCGGCGTTCGAACGGCTGTATGTGGAAGGCGCCTGGTTCTGCTGCAGGTCGCTCTCCAGTGTGGCAGTCCACGGAAGCCTCGGTAGCCAGAAGTTGGGACGCCGTGACGACAGCGACACTCGCGTACGTTTCTGCTACTCGCAGCTTCTCGTCAGCATTTCTATGACCGACCACCAGGATCGTGACTTGCAACAGCATGGCACGTCGGCTTCTGTGACGTGATTTGTTGCCACTTGGGGACTACTTTTGATCTATGGGCAGCATAGGACGCTAAACACGCCAGTCGGAGACGCACTCTAGGCAGCATAGTGAAACGGATTGCCAAACCGCCTTTCCAAGACATTTTGGAGACTCGCTTCCGCGTTATCGCAATCGACTTGCTCTCGGGTTATCCTTTTTAACCCGGTAATTCTTACTACACGTGAGACCGCAAAGGTGCCAAAAGTTTAAGCTGTCAGGTTACGCCATATTTTCGCGGACAAACTCGAAATTACCCAGGAACATAAACCTCCCCGCATTCAGCAACCACGTAAGATTAGAGCAATTGAGTGAGCAATTTTGGGCGCGTTACCAAATTTTCTTTATCCATGCACATCTTGGCTTTAATGTGAGACAGATTACGGGAAAAAAAATTCCGTCACGTCCTCACACATCTGTGCACACGTGTGTACGTGTCACGTGACGAGAAACACAAACAGGGTAACAACGGCGCCAGTTGTAACGAAGCAAAAAGGAATAGATTAAGGCGCCCCGCAAAGGTAGCTTACGAGAGAGAAAGAACACGCGCACCTGCGTGGGACTCAGCTCTAATATCTACGGCTGGCATCTTCGCGCCGCTTCCTCGTCGCCATTGTTTTTTAAAGTCGAAACGGGCAGCGGCAACAATACAGCGTGACGACACGGCGTCACCTTCCCGCCGAAATTGCCCATGAAATTCTAGTTCCGCGTCCGTCTCTTTACTTTGGATGCGATACGCTGTATGGATTCAATTTGATAAGCCGTTTGCGTTGGCGTGGCACGGGCGTGAAGATGGCAAAAGCCCTCATTCAGGTCGGCTTCCTCCCTTGGCGTCAGGCGGTGATGCAACGCTATCGGGCCGGCGTGGACGGGGATCTAAATGCCGGCAGAGAGTCGGGATTCTTAAGCGTTCTTGGGTGAGGCGGTAGCGTACCGCGATGCTGCGCAAATAAAAAAAAATGAAAGAAAAAAAAAGAAGGGGATTTGAGAAGGCTCTATTCTATTCTGGTCTATTCATGACCAGGCATTTTTTTTTTTTTTACGTTATCGTATTTCCCAACGACGGAAGTCCTGCGAAGATTTCAGATTTGTAATTTGTAGCGCCGATTGGATAACTAATTAAGCCGCGAATTTAGGTCAAATTTTCGTTTGTGTTGCGGACGGCTCCAAGTTTTTTGGACCTGGCCCCACCACGTGAACAATGCATATCGCCCGCCGGCGTAAAAAAAAAAAAAAAAAAAAAAAAAAAAAAAAAAAAAAAAAATTAAGGATTTTATCTACTTTGTGAACCTGGTTAGACAGCGAAGCTGTGGTGTCACCTGCAACCATTACCCATTGCACTATAGAGCCTTTTTATGGCAAACGCCACCTGGTGGTGCTCCAGTCCTTGACATGTCAGTGAACTTCCGGTTTACAAAAAGAATGAACAAAGGGCACTTTACAACGCTACTTGAAGTGTATATGAAACCTTTAACCACCATTTCTCCAGGCGAACGTCAGAAGAACGAAGGAGTGCGACAGCTGTTATAATGCTCTGAGTATTCTGGTAAACCAACCTGCCTCCTCCAAGGTGTTATATTGTACAGCTGTAGGCTCTCTTTAAATTTCTAACTTTGTTTTCCGTGTAGCATTTATGCTTTCTAGCACTGGTGACGTAAGCAAGCTCAACAGGCTTACCAAGATGGTGCGACCAGAAGCTGCTTGGGGCGCAGGCGGCAGGTCATGTTTGTAAACAGCAAAGGGGCCTAGACCAACTGATTGACGATGGGTCTAGACCAAATGATTTACGATATCACTTAAGGCGGTCACAGTGGTGGTTCTTTCGTGAAGAACTTAGCACACACACACCCTTGGGAGCAAAATCAGAAAGGTTATCCGATCCCTCACTAGAGAAAGACGATCTTTCGAGACTCGCACTCGCTCAGACTAAATCATTGAAAGAACTCGCAGAAGATTTTGCTTACACGTACGAGGGCGAACGTACCGTATTACTGGTACCACCCACTGCAAATACAGCCAGCAATAATATGGACGATGCTGTCACTAAAGAAGAACTGACAGCAGCATTACACTAATGTGGACGACACAGTGCTACATTGGGAAATGGCATATTCTACCAGGCTCTTTTGAATCTACCCATTGGGGGCCTTATTGAATTGTTACAGTTCTTTAACTTCATCTGGAAAACTCGCAAGGTCCCCGAAGATAGGAAATTGTCCATCATCATACAAATCCTGGAGCCTGGGAAGCCACCATATGACCCATGCTCATATAGGCCCGTCACCTTGCCCTCATGGGTTGTCAAATTAATGGAACTCATGATCCAAAACAGGCTGACATGGGCTCTGGAGAAAGATAACGTGCTATCTAACGAGATGACAGGTTTTGTCAGGCTCTCCCTGCGAAATAAAAAAATTTAGACCTAGTCAGCAGCGTGTAGCATGCTAGAGTTCAGCGACAAACCACGCTTGCGATATTTTCTGACGTGGAGAAAGCTTTCGACATTGAATAGTGCAGGTATCCTTCATCGGCTTTGCACTATAGGAATCACAGGCTGCATTCAAACCTTTCTGACCAATTTCTTGCATGGTCGAGAATTTCAGGTTCCTCTAGGAAATACACTGAGCAACTTCCATCAAAAACATACAGGTCTTCCCCAGGGATGCATACTAAGCCCCGTACTTTTCAATATCTCCATGGCTGGACTGCCAAAAGCAGTAACACGTGGACCGCTTGGGATCAACGTTTCCATCTACGTGGATGACATCTGCCTGTGGGCCAGCCACTTGGACGTGATGTGTTTCGTCAATCATTGCAGCCAGCCATGACGTCTGTTCAACTATATCTGGCTAGAGTGGGACTTCACAGTTCGGTAAGCAAGACAACCTACGTGTGTTTTGCACATCTTCAAAGGTGATCATGCTGGATATTGATTTATATTTGAATATTACAAAGATTCGTCGGGTCAGGACATATAGCAGGGGTGGGCAAGCTGCGGCTCGCGGCTCCCCCCCCTCCCCCCCGCCCCCCCCCCCCCCCCCCGGCCCGCCCTTCCCCGCCTCCCTCCCGTACACACCAGCACTTCCCCAAAAAGAGAAATTTCTTTATATGTTTATTCCCTCAGGGCCCGAAGGCATCATAGAGGGAAGCGGACATACACACCTAATTGCACAGAACTATAACCAGTGATTAGGCATGTAAGCAAAAAATCCAAACAGAGCATTTTTAATAGAAACAAAACTTTGTTAAGTAAATCCAAAAATATATTCGCTAAGTGCAGCTTTGAATAGGGCGCTATCGGCTATGCCGGCAATAGGAACGCGTTTTAAATCGAAAGACGGTACGGTTTGGTCGTCTTGTGCTACTACTACCTTACGTACAGTTGGACTGCCTTCGACTCGGATAGATTGAAAGTAGTTCGAGTTTCGTTTATTGTTCTCACAAAAGTCCCCCCCCCCCCCCCCTCCCCGCGGCTCCTGGAAGTTTCGTGGCTTTGTTGGCGGCTCTTAGGCCGTGTCAGCCTGGCCGCCCCTGACACATAGCTTTCTTGGAGCAACTCTCGACGCGAGGCTTCAGGCAAACCCACAAGCAGATGCCATTGCCACAAAGTCAAGTGAATTCACAAACGCCGTCTGTCTATTCGGTGGTCAGTCATTGGGGAATTCACCATCTTCAATGCTCCGTTTTCGTGACACTGTCGTGATGGGACGTATGCTGTACTCGTTTCCATACGCTCGGCCTTCGAACACCCAAATGTTACGTCTTGAACGCATTGAACGACAAGGCATCCGTAAGGCACTGGGCGTCCCTCGAGCAGCATCCAACGAAAAAGTGTACGCTGAGAGCAATACGCTGCATCTACTGCTCTGATTACAAGAAACCTTATGCAATAGTTCATATGACTGCATAAGTGGAAAACAGGAACTGCCCTTCTACGTCGTTTAGAAGCGAGAATTGAGTCCAGATACGTCCACCTTTTTTCGAACGGTATACGTACTTCTTGTACGTATACTGTTTCGATGGTTTTGTGTTCCTCGTAGCACAAAACCACCGGAGTACATGAAAACCACGGTGTAAGATAATACTCTTCAGGTGAGGACAGCGCGCTCCTAGCGACGTGCCCGATAAAGTTCGTTCTTCACTCTCTCTCTTTCTCTCTCTCACTATGGTTTCAAGCGGCGCCGGCAGGTGACTCGTCGACCCGTGAACACGTACGAGGCGGCTCGTGCCGCCTCATGCTCCACACGCGCAGAGTTCCAGCGAGGTTGTTGCACGTGCAGAAAGACCACGTGTGCCGGGGTGTCATGGCAACGAGATAATCTTTTTCGCTCTCACACAGTTTCGCCGTTTGGCCGCCGGCGACGTGCACTGTCAGCCGTGGGCACGTAAAGCCCCTCTATCCTGGGAAAAGTGGCGCCATTCATTGTTGTAGACATGCTCGAGGCACGTGCCGCGCGCCAATTCTGGGAAATTCATGGCGTTTGAAATCCAGCTCAGTGCTCCGCTGTGCCGCCATAATCTTCCCAAGGGCTGCACGTTACACGTGCCTCGTGCATCGAGGAACCTTGTGCTACTTTTGAAACGTGAAGGGGCTTTATGGGCACGGTGGCAGCGGAATGATGCAGCCTTTCGGATGCCCGTCGAACGAACACTATCTGATTCCTCGCGCCGTGTGTTCAGCCCCGCCGTGTTCTCACCTAAAGAGTGTATCTTACACCGTGATGAAAACTCTCCCCTATCGCCAGCACTCATTCGAGACCCAGGAACATCTACCAGGTATTCGAAGAAGAAAGAACACCCCAGACATCGTTTTTCGAAGAATCGCACAAGAGGCTCTCACATTGCGGTATCCCGGAGCGCTTCGAGTTTACTTTGACGGCTCAGTGCACCGAGGCCGACGAAGCGCAACTGCCTCTTTTGTCATCCCAGCGGTGAAAATTCAATGGAGTGGCCGATTTGATAAATTGGTATCGTCAGCATGCGCTGAAATTGAGGACATCAAGAATGTTCTGTCCACACTTGCTGAAACTAACGCAGACTGGTATAAACAACTAGCTGTCTTTATAACCGATTCCCGCACATCCCTCAGAAGCCCTGCGACACCAGGATATCGTGACGAACAAGTTAGGACAATTCTAAACCTACCGAAAACCCTCGCAGGAAAAAGCCCCACAGCACAGTTCCAACGGGTACCTTCACATGTTGGAGCGCCTGGGAACACCGAAGCTGACCAACTAGTGGGAGATGCACATAATCAAGTCCCCTCAATACAACGTCCTTTTTTTACCTTCAAAGTTTACCTTCAAAGTCCTTCAAAGTTTACCTTCAAAGTTTACCTTCAAAGTCCTGTACATTTTAAGTACTCGCTTTGCCTGGTCAAGGCACACATCAAAGATCTCGCTACGCACCGATAGTGTATTTACTAAATAATTTCTACATAAAATGGGCGTGGTGGACAGCCTTTTGAGTACAACGTGGAACTAAGAAGAAACGATTCAGCATCTGCTGCTTCCTTGTGAGGATTACGAAATACTGCGAGGTGATTTGTTCCAAAAGCTCGCAATATTTGGCATCACAGCGCCGGAAACACCAGATAATATATTTTCTTCAGGATGCGCACGCCCAGGCCGTAAACTTCAGCAACTACTTCTCCACTTCCTGACTTCTACCGGCCTATCCGACAGACTGTAACACTCCCTCACGGTTATGGGTCCTGCTGGGAGCAGAGGACCCTGCCCCATCGGAGTCAAGCAGGCGCATCTGTGTGTTTGTATGTGCGTGTGTACGTTTGTGCTCGTGTTCTATACATTCGTCACAATCATCCTAACTGTCATTTCTTTTATAATTTTCATCCTCCCTTTTTCTGTCTCTCCACTCTCTTTTTATTTCTTTATTTCCTTCCTGGGAGAAACAGTTCTGCAACCCACAAGAACAACATCTCCCAGTACGTTCACTTGCGAGAAAGTGAACGTACTGGAAGGTGGGTACGATATGCCTGCGAGCAGGGGTTGGCGTGTGTCGTTCTTCACGAAGCAACAGTAGCATCTTCTCTAAAATCGTTCATTCGTATATCCATAAATTGTTGCTTAGACGCGGTGCATGGGTTGTCGACGTGTGCGTTGCAGAGTTGTGCGATCCTCTCGTAAAAACATGTTCATATGATATCGCGCCTCAAAAGATTCCGGACCCTAATGTTGAAATGCTGGCTCGCCGCCGAACCAACATGAGCAAGTTGCTTGTGAATGATCCTCTAGTGAAAGCGTAACCTGTCGATATTGTCTTTACTTTAAAGGGTTTCTGTCTCGTGTCTTTGGGGGTGGTCAATTCACACTTAGGTGATTACGTATATTTGTGGGTCGCCGTATACAGCCTTCATCGCTTCTAAAAAAACAAACAGAAAAAAAAAACAAAGAGACGACCGTTTATATGGTTAGTGGTTTCACAAAGGAGGCAAAATTAAAATCACGTCTGCCTTCACAGTCTGCCAATTTACTTGTCTAAAAATCGCAGACCAGCACCACCACTGAAATACAAAGAATTTTTGTGCTAGTTGAAGTGGATCAGAAATAAAAATTTATCGCCCAGTTGTTTTACATGTATGGTTAGCACTCCTTGCACATGCTCAGGGAATTTCTGGATATACCGTCTCGAATCTGAGCTCAATTCTTGATGTCACAGGTTGAAGGGAAATTTAAATGTATGGGTTCACATGCCTGGGCATTCATGATATCTTAGTGGCAAAAATAGACATTTGATGCATTCATTTTACCTTTGGACAGCGCCTGAGGTGTGCGTCAGCGTCTATACGTTTCTTTAGAACACATGAATAAGTTTTGTGTCGCAAAGCCATATTTGGTCCTAACAAGCCAGGGGCACTTTTAACGGGCCGTGGCAGACGTAGTATGGCTGCGACGGTGCGCTGCACAAACTATAGGAGCAAGCAAGTCAGTTTCGTTAATGCTTCCACGCTGCAGTCACCCAAACGTTTGGAGCACACTCTTTAAAAAGGATTCGAATTTCGCTGCATCATCAGCAAGATAACACGCTTCTTCGCAAACTGTAAACCGTACCGTCAATAAACAGTTTATCAATGGTAAAACAAAGAAGAATTCGCTGCGCCAGCTACATCCCAGGTCCAGCCTAAACGACAACTGTCATCTCGCGTGGCGTATATTATTGATTGCGAAACGAAACGTGGCGCCATTCTTAGCCGTAACTAAGCAATTAGAATGCGGCAAAACATGATCCATCAGTTGGGTTGCATATAAATTAATTTCGTTCGATAGTTCTTTTCAAGCTATCACTTTGCAGCTTAACGTTTTGCATGTCACGCGCTGAATGATTGTGATATTGAAATTTAATTTTGGGTCGATATTTTCATTGGACAGCTCTTTTGGGAATTGAACGCTTGGTGCCGTTTGGTATTGGCCTGATGTCGCGGATGTAAAGAACTTACTACCCCGTTCTTTTTGACCTTCTTAAAGAGTCGTAAAATAATGAATAAACGAACCATTCTGCTTCTTTTATTGTTGGCTTCTTTTTAGATATAGCACAAAGCAGAGGGCATATAATGTTCTTTTGCTCGAGCTTTTCCTAAAGCATTGAAATTACTGCAAGCAGAAAAACTGGACCTGCCAGGCGTCTGCAGAATAAATGGGTCAGTGCCTCATTTCTCTTACAGTTTTATCAGTCGTTGAAGAAATAGATAACGTTTGGATATTATTCTGCCTTTTGAAATTTGTTTGATGAAACGGTATGAGATGTGTTAGCATCTAATTTTGTTTTGAGCAAGTCACTCGGAATATGAAGCAACTGCTCCGTGCACGATCTTACTTCGCCTTTCAAGCTCGTACTTCCATAAAATTATTAATAATTTTTTTTTCTATTATAAAAAAAGTTGTCCCTTTTAGCGATACAGGTTCTGTATATCCCTACAGTGCGCGATCAGGCATCCTTGTAGGAGGATCCAATTATCAAGCCTTGGCCAGAGATCTCATGCACGATAAAAACACACTGAAAACAAATCTTCCTGTAAGAGTATTGTTTGCCAATAATCATGATGCGCCGTAGAAATATCTCGCCTAATCCGGCAAACGTTTGTCGTCATTTAAACATGCGAATATGAGGAGACACAAATAACATTTCTTAGCGATATAGCAGAGTTCATTTTAGTTTAAACACAAAACACGCAAATTCAACTTAGAAAAAAAAAAAAGGTGAAGACAATAACTAAACTGTGACTTTGTTAAAATAAATAAACAAAAATAAATTTGTTACTGATGAATTCTATGAACCACACCATTTTCACAGCTCTTTATTAAGAAATAATGTCTGGCACGTTCCATGCGGTTCACGAACATACAATCCAAACAACACAAAAAAGGCAGTACCAGCAGTGTACACACACTGAGCGTCTTTTCGGCATTCCCGACTCGTGTAACAAAAATAAGATGTATCTTTCCCATCAGTCCAATAATAAAACAAAATAAGGAGGAGACAAGAAGATGTTTTTCTACCCTCTTTGTATTTCATTTGGAGCCGTGGGGGAGTCGTTCTGCGTATTTCTATTTTTCCATACACAGTAATTTCCTTCTGTGTCATATTCGTCGGAATCATATTCCGAATACGTTGTACCCTATGTTATACCTCTTGATCTAAAATAAGTACAAAACGTAAAAAACATTAAGCTCCCAATTAAAAAAAAAAAGATAAATAAAAACCTTCTTTGCATCCGCAACGTCTTAAACCACGGTACCAGGCGGGGATTTCCTCTCGAAGCTCTGCATATAATTTGGGTAATATCCCACGGTCTGCTTCACGTCCTCTAATGTGTTTATAGTGACGAAGTTGTCACCGTTTTTCTCGTAATCGAAAGGCGCCGTCGGAGGAACATGTTTGCCACCGTGCGTCCAAATATGACGGATGCCACCTCTCAGAAAAAGGGCACCTCGACCTCTTTTTTTCCTTAGAAGCGACCTTTGGCTTCCGGTTCTTGGTCCCACGCTGCGTTAAGCTCGGGTGCACTGATGTCTCGTTTATATGGACGCCTCCGTTTACTAAAAAAAAAGCTTCCATAATGTGAGATGTCCTTAATAACGAAAGAGAAGTGCACGTATTTCCCCAGTTCGTCTCCGAAAATTCGTAATAACCGGGTCCGTATTAACGAGACATGACTGTACCGAAGGATTTGCTCGTGATTGATATGCGGTGTTAAACAAACGCCCGCGGATATTTTTTTTTTTCATTAGGTATACAACGTTGTTGCGAATGACTGAGTTATGCCTGAAAAAAGATGGGGAAAGACGTAAGCTTTTCCTAGTATTCTCGCCCAGTTAGGCTGGTTCAGTTTGCGGCTTAGTTGTTGAGGACATCTATCAACGTTGATGGACTACTCGGTATTCCGGGATTCCCAGACTGTAAAAAAAGCACGTGCGTCTATTTTCCCGCACAACACTCGGAGAGCCAATCACCGCAACTTAGGGAGGCAGCTTAGCGAATGACGATGCCAAAACATATGTTTAAACGAAAAAAAAAAAACACAGTCTGAGTTGTTACATTAAGCAATGCAAGCGTGACGTTTTGCATTGCTTAATGTCACAACTCAGACTGCGTTTTTTGGTCTAAACGTATGTTTTGGCATCACAATTCGATGAGCTGCCTCCGTAGGTTGCGGTGATTGTCTGTCCGAATGTTGTGCGGGAAAGTAGACGCACGGGCTTTTATTTAGAGTGTATGCTCGATAATAATGAGATAGGGTACAGAAATAGGAAATATCTGTTAATAGTTTGACGCATTGTCAGTGACGAACTGCAATCAGACGAATTTCCCTATGTGACGAATACCCCTGCTACCGGCTGACGTGTGACGAATCGTCATTCAACGAAAAATCGGCTTCTGCGCGCTGCCATCCTTGTCAGCTTGGTTGTGAAAAACGCCTGAACATGTGTTGTTGCACTGCTGTGCGGTACATCAGATGCTGCGCATGCGCCCACAGCTCAGTGACTCAGCATTTTTCGCCCGGGTGATAAGCGATGCAAAGGTCTAGAGATACATCGATTCATAGTGAAATGGTTCGAGCGCACGACTCAAAGATGTCTGTGCTGTCGGTTACTAATACTACTTTTACTAATTTCTAATAGACACTAACTGGTTATGCCTTGTCCCCCACAATCTTGGTACCACTCTGCCACTAATGAAAAAAAAATTAATGACAAATTACTAGGCAATTGAGGGGTGTTACGTGAAACGTTTCGGTCACGCATGCGCAGTCCCTGTCTGTGTCGCCCAAGTGGACGCTTTACATTCTTTTCATGTAGCGTGTATGCCATCTGCGTTGCTCATGCGCAGTTTGTGTCACGCACGTAGGGGATCTACATTCTCTCCGTGTCGCGCATGTGCAGTCTGTGTCACGCATACGAAGTCTGTGTCGTGCATGCGAAACTTGCTAAACCGGACACTACACAGAAGTTGAATAACAGAAGCGACCGAACGCTAAACAAATTAGTACGCGGGCCATAAGATCTTCGAACATTATCTGAAGTTTTTCGACGAGTTGTCCCAGTGACGAATTACCTTATGACGAATAGCCCTATGTGATGAGTTGCACTATTACGAACTGTATTTCGACAAACGGCCCGTATCTCTATTTATACGGCGCGCAAGTGTTCTAAATTGCGTCTTTAATTTTGCGCTCCGCGGAACTTAAGGAGGGGCATTTCAATGAAAGGGCGACACAGAGAACATGTAGGAACGGCACGATGACTTGGCATCCAAGTACGCGCCGTCACAGGTTGAGGTCGCGGGGAAAACAAAAGCACTTGGCGCATTTGGGGGGCAAACAAACGCACGAAGTGCGCAAAGAAGAGACGAAACTGCAGGCCGTATACAGGAGAGTGACCATTTCTAAATGAATTCGTTTTGACAAACGTGCATGTTTACCGCTGTCTTCCGATGAGTAACCGGTTTTGGTTGGAGTCCCGGGAAATCGGACAGCGTTTATTGCGAAAGCAATATCGATTCGACCTGCCATTAAAATAAACTCGAAACATTTGTGTCAGTAGGGCCTCTCCCGAAGTTTTTCCTTTTGGGAGCAATATGCTCGGCACAAAAAATATGACTCGGAAAAACAAAGTTCTTTTAATAGCCTGACGAACCTTTACCGCGACATTATGCCCTATGACAAAATGTCTTATGTGACAAACTGCCCTGCTACCAATTGTGATTCGACGAACAGTTCTACTACAGCCACCGTGGGAGGGTAGTTTTTTACATTTTCGAAGCAACTATAAGGATTGCAAAAACTTCCTGGTTTCAAGACTAAACGAGAAAAAGAAAAAAAAAAGCGCGTTGCGTCAAAGTTTTACGAAAGTCAATTCATTAAACAACGCTATGCGGTGTAGCTTATTAGCGTTAAATAAAAAAAGCGGATACTGCAGCACTTTCTAGGTGTGCACCTTAAATCATATCCGGAAAGAACAAAAAAAAATGCAATCGTGGAAAAGAAAACGAGCAAATAGTACACCTTCACAGGAAGAGCGGGGAGTATAGTATACAGCCAGAATTGAAAGGAAGGCAGAATTGAGTATAGTCTAAGAAATAAAGAGCCCCGGGGAACCCTTACGTATTAAACTTACCGCATCAAAGGCGACAAGCTCGACTGCTCCAGCTTCCATTGTTGACAAGCGCGAATAAAAAAAGAAAAAAAAAAAAAAGAAAGAAAGAGAGATGCAGAGAGAGAAGAGAGAGAGGAAAGAGAAGAGGAAAATGGGAAATGGGCAAGAAGCCATAACAAGGGACATTCTCCGAAGGTAGAGAGACTCGGCGTAACGGTGCCAGAAAAAACGCGACATCGTCAAGCGATGTTCTGCAAAGACGGACGTTGCTCAAATTCCCGTCCAAATCTCTCTCTCTCTCCCCCCACCCCCTCCCTCCCTCCCCTTTGCTCGTCTGCCAACCCCTTTAACCTGGAAAAATGGAAAGAGCAAAGGTGAGGACGGAATGGGGAAAGGAGGAAATTATGACTTCTGCTTTTTTTGTTTATACGGCTTTATGGATCGCCCACCTTCTCGTTCGTCGGTAGGTACTTTCGGCTTTCACTTTCCATCGTTTTGCTTCTGCACTCTCTTTGACTTCCTTCCTGCCTCTCTCCCCCCCCCCCTCCCCCTTCTCGGCTCACGGCTACCCTCTCTCTTTCCGTGTGCATACAATTGATTTGCATCGGCATAGCCTGAGTATATAAAGGCAGAGCCGGTCGCTCGAGGGCTTTCAGTACAACTTGGTCTTTTTGCCAAAGTGGATCGTCGGTGCAGTGTATTTGGCGTCTCGATACCTCGGGAATTTGTTTTTCTTTTTTTATTTCCCGCGTTTTATTGAAACGGCAGTAGCGCCCGTCGACACTACAGCTCTTTCCGTTTTTTTCTTCTTGTCCTTTCGAGTGTTGGGTAGGAGCCAGACGGCCTCTTGAGTCGAGACGTTGAAGTGGCGTTCAAACCGAGGGCGCATTAAGGTGTTAGGACTCCGAAGCCGCGGATTTCGCGTCCAAGCAAATGAGCGAGGCGAGGGAGATTAGGGGAGATTACCAGACACCCGAGCACTACTCGCGAGTTGAGGATTCGAAAGCTTTAGTGGGCGGAATTCTTTTCATTTCTTGTTCGTAAGTCGGTTTTGAAAGCGATGGAGTGCTGAGAGACTCTTGGAGATCGGCGCGGGCGTAGCTTGGAAGAAGCGGTTCTCTGGAGTGGCGCCGAAGTGGGACAATATGATCTTTTCGATCACGACGAATGGCGACGGCTTACCGCGTCACGTGGAACCGGCGCCGGCTGTGGAGGAGGATGCAAGACACGCCGCCAGTCGTCCGGTCGCCAGGGTGAATGACCTCGGCAACGGGTGAATTTCTTTGATCTATTTTTCGACAAAAATATTGACCGAATCTCGGACATTCTCCATCATGCCGGCCTCGTTTTTAACGTTTTATTAAGATTTTTTTTTTTTTATGCTCCTTGGACGCAAGATGCTATGTAACGGGTGAGTGGCGAGAACAGAGAACCGTGTAATTTTTGTTTAGGTTACAGTAATAATGAACTACGCATCACCGTATGCCGAGTGTGCGCCCACATGTTTCGCCAGCGGTTCGGACCAGTTTCAGAATATCCGACTCGAAACTTATCCTCGATCTTTGGAAATTTTCAATGAGGAAATGGTAGCGTTCGCCATTCAACTCCACGAATTCGCGAGCTCCGTTAGTCGCCATTTTCTCGTTAAAGTATTAAGAAAATCGCCTATAACTTTTTGAATTAGAAAACGGTGAGCTCTGAAACCTTAGAATCCGGTTCTAACTGCTACTGTATTACATTTGGATTGGTACTGAGAGTACGGCGATGAGTAATTTATTTTTGAGGTTAAAAAAACTCGGTTCAATTTTCTCCCAGACACCCAGAACATACAGGGTGTTTAATTTTTAATGGAAACAAATTTATATATATATATAAAAATTCGTAAAAGCTAAATTGACGTGGTTTGTGCAGGTGAGTTATACGACCAGGGGTACATTAGGGGGCTAATCGACACAATAAGTTGCATAATAAACACTTTTTTAATTAGCTTTTTAGTTCGTGCAAAAAAACATACCGTTCCAATTATAAACTTGCTGAGCGTTATCTAAAACCACTAAATAAATCCAATTTCGGTAGATTTGAAGCACGTGGTAGGCACAGGGGTGCGCTCAATGTTTCACTTGTCCGACGGGGGCAACGCCGGCGTTCCGAAAATGTGGATGATAAGCTTTTAATCTGCAATCCTCACGCATCACACGTGCTTCAGTTTTTCTTTCCTGAAATTTATTGATTTAGTGTTTGTAGATGACGCTCAGCAAGTTTCTAATTGGAATCATACGCTTATTTTCACTAATTGAAAAGTATTAAACTTATCTTGACGATTAGCCCCCTATAATATGTACTCCTGGCCGTATAACTCACCTGCACATACCCCATTATTCCACCTTGCACGGCTTTTTTTTTTTTAACTAAGTACGTTCAAATTAAAATCAAGCATCCTGTATGCATTTGATCAAGCATTTGATAGTGGTGAAACTTTACGCGATCTCAAACTATTGATAAACTTAATAAAAAACGTAGACCAAGACAAAAAAAAAAAAAAAAAAACAATCGCAGAGACGTGTAGCTGCGTTTGCAACTTCATCTGTCTTTTGGGTGTTTGTTCCCGCCTATAAAACTGTATTACGTTTACTAACCATGACTGAAGCGTGTTAGCAACTTTATACAAATATTGATAATTTTCTTAAAATAACACCGTGCATGTAACGCCAAAAAGTTAAGTAAGCAAATTTTAGCATTTTGAACTGCCAAAACGATATTTTTTTTACATTAGGCCTATATGAAAATACATCATACAGGGGACAGCTGCGAGTTTGTTGCCATACAACACCGGGTAAATAGCACATTTGCACTCAAATTCATTTCGTTAGAAATTCTCGTGATTCCACTCCGTGTAATCTTTTATGACAATGCGTAAGTCATTCATCCTGAACCTTGTCACTGCGCGCAAAGATTGTGCCCGTGCAGGCTCCAGAAACATGACTTTTACGTTGCGCAGTCTCACTCAATTGGAGCTACTATTTTTTTTTTTCCGTAGTCAGAGTTTACCAAGAACGGAAACTCTGATTGCGAGAAAATAGAGATTGCCGAAACCGTCGATGTCAGCGTTCTGCAAGTTCCACGAGAAGTCTTCGTAAAACCGCGTGTAGGTGTTTCGGCCGATTTCACCACTCAAAAAAATACAACGAATAGAAAACTCAAATTCACACACGAAAAAAAAAAGAAAAAGGACAACCGAGGGAAATAAAAACACGGGGGGAATTCTCGCAGATACATATGTATCGCCCGATGCAGTGGAGCGCGCTATTTCATCTGGTTCAGCGGACTAGGGTTGTCTGGGGAGTATGCAAACCCCTTCCTCGCTTTCTTGCATGAGTCGTTCCAGTCGGGTGTCGTTCCTGTGCCGCTTCACGGGTCCGCGCTGCGCGATCCGCGCTAACGGGACCGTGAAAAAAATACGAGAACACGTGTGTGCTGACTATTCAGTGTTGTATACTGTACGACGGCTATATCTAATAAACCGATATCACTAGCCAGTTTCGCTACGCCACCGGTGCCGACATGCATCGAGGGAACTTAACTCTTTCTGCACGTGCGACAACCTCACTGGAGCTCTGTGCGTACACTACACAAGACCGCACGACTCGTATCGAGCACTGCCTCTTGCCGCATGGGAACTGAATTTATAGGCTTCCTGCGTTTCTCAGGGGGCGCTGCGGAAAGGGACTTGTTAGGACTTGTTTTGGGTAGTATACGAACTTGAGCGTCTCAAACTGTCACACATGGTCGAAGCGTTCCTGCTCTGGTGCGGAACGCGAGATCACGAGGAAAATACGAAAAAACAACAAAAATTCGAACGCCGTCGAAGCACAGGTCAATGCTAAGACGCTAAAGGCTCTGTTATACCTAGACTTTGCGCGCAGCGAACGTATCGTAGCGCAGAAGGAGGGTCTCTAATTGGCCGGCGAGCAGGGACGAGATATCTTGGACCAATCAGTATCGGTGTCCGCTGCCCCACGCCGACTTTTCGTCGGAGAATAACTGAGCCTTAAGAGTGCGAGTCAAGTGACGCCGTTCCACGCGATTCAATGTAGAAATGAAAAAGAAAACAACAACAACAAAACAGCCTCGAGACGCCAGATGTTATGACGTCACCACCCAGAGGAATTAGACGCGTACCCTAGCGGTGGTGGTATGAATCTGGCACTTTCGATTGTCTTGCGGCGTTGATTCTAGCCGATTTAGGACGTCCAAAGGTGATTTTACGTTCGTCAGCACCACACAGAAAAATAAAAAGCTCGGCCAACGTGCCGTAAGTGGTGCGAGGCCCGATCAGGGGAGCTTCTACTAGCCAAAATGAGGGCGCCACACTTTGTTCGAAGTTTCAGCGCAGGAGGCCCATGCATGCGACGAACGCTTGGTCAGATTGTTTCGCGCCTAGATTGAGGATACTTCAACTTCCTCCGTGAGCATGTGCAATGCCAAGCTTCTATGCACAATGAGGCTAAGTGAGCGGCGTTTGGCAACTTCCGGTTCCTTGGGAAATTTTGTTTCGGTGTTGGAAAACGACGACAATGAGCTGCGAGCCTGTGCAAGCATAGTTATGAAACGTCCAGGCTGTAGTTTTCAGAACCATGCTTAGGGCGGCTTGCAGATCATCGTCGTCGTTCGTCAGCAGCTAAACTAAATTTCTTAAGAAACCGGAAGTTGCCAAACGCCGCTCACCTATTAAAACATAACCGCGTTGTGCACGTTAAAGACCCCAGGCTAACGGTTCTACTGCACTGGCTAAATTGATAGATTGCTCATTTGCAGCTGAGACACCAGACGCCCATTGGAGCTGACTAACTTCCGGCTGTATAAGCATACACACAACACAATTATTATGTAAATGAATCTGTCTATCGAACATTCGAGAACATACAAGATCATGTACAACCTATATATGCTTTTTATAACTTATAAGTTTATATAAGTTCTGATACGTCTATTGAATAAATTATATATGATTTTTTCTAATAGGGCTTTTGGTAGATTTATTCAAGGTCGTTCTTTGAGATGCTTTTGAATTTAACTTGTAGGCTAGGCAACAGAATGTCACATTTCGAATGAAACTTTTTGGCCTACTAGAGAAAGAGCATTTGTTAGGTGCGCTGCTCACTTATGTTGATGCAGTTTGAGCTTTTTCTTTTTCTGCGTTCATAGTTTTTTTTTTTTTTTTGTAAAAATTGTATTTTCGTCAGGCTCTTATTTTGATAAATACGCTCAGAGCATCGCAATTTTTGAATATTTACGACGAAGGTTACCTTAGGGGTTCCTATGCTTATGGTCTTCATCGTGCTTCTAGTTTGAGTTCTGCTCGTACAAAAGTGCTCTATTTTCCATTAATTGTGTTTTCGCGCAAGACTGTTAGTTCAGAACTTTGGCTAAGCGTGTGCTTGCTCCACTGAACTTCGTGCTGGTAAGCACAACTCGCGCTACATGGGTGAACATTTGTGCAGTGCAAGCGGCGTCTCAGTGTTCCTAGTTTCAGTGCCATTTGGATACTTCGACACTCTCATGATTATGTGCACGCATAATCCCGCAGTCACAGTGTTAACGCGGGTGTTAGCTAGATAGTCCATTCCTCTTCTACTCTCTCTTTCCTCTTCCTTTCATCTCCCCTTCCCAACCTGGAGTAGCCAGCGGAGGTCGATCGTCTTGTTTAACCTAGAAAACATCGTAAGGGTGCAGGCGAGGTGGTGAATATTAACCATGTTGAATTAACCTGAGACTGGGGTAACCTGAGACTTGGGTAGGGAAGAGACATCAAAACGTAGAAGGGAAAGAAAATAAACAGGACGACGTCGTCCTGTCTCTTTTCTTTCCCTTCTACGTTTTGATGTTTCTTCTCTACCCCAGTCTCAGGTTAATTCAACATTGTTTAACCTCTCTGTTTTCTCTTCCTGCTCTTATCTTCTTAGTTTGAGACCATGTGCTCTATATATCAACGTGCACGCCTTTGTGCCCTTAGTCGTTTTTCTAACGTTGCAACACTAGAGTCACTGACGGCCTGAGAAACTCGAGGTTCAAACAACCCCCCAAAAAACACACGTAGGTTTTTTGGGGGGTTGTTTGAACGCCCCACGACAAGAACGTAGCACAAAAGATTTGCGCTATTTTCTCGTTTTGAGGCGTTTCGATGCCGGCAAGGGGGGCGACTGCGTGCCCCAAAAACCTCATCATCGGCCTGCAGCCTAACGAAGTGCGGCATCACCCGATACTACGAAAGGCAAGGAAAGAACCACGAATCAAGCAGCATGCGCATAATAATATGCCACGCCGTGCGTTTCTTCTACTCTCAGCGACTTTCTCACGTGCTTCAGCCCCCGCCTGAGCTCGTGACCCGCGATACTTTGGCGAATGCGCCGCTACCCTATCGTACTAATTGCCCGTCTTCCGTCCGACTGACCCATGGCGGGGCCGTGCCGGACCGGTCTTTGACTCGCAATCAATGAAGCCAGCAAATCCCCCCGACGTCGAGCCGCTCTCGGGACAGTATACGGTTCCGCTGGGTATTAATTATGACGACGGCTGCATTCCAGTCCGAGCGTCGTCGGTCATCGCCGAGCTTTTATTGTGGCCCTGATGCATTCTTCGTGCGAGAAACCAGTGCTCTCGCCCGCTCATTGCTTCGCCGCTGCGCCCGTTTCATTGATTCCACCGGTCGAGTTCGTTCGTTTAATCAACTCGATGGATTGCGTCATCGAACTTTGTGTCGTGGCAACGTCGAAACTCCTAGCTTCATTGCGACGAGGGTGGCAGAACGGCGGCCTGGTTAGCCCGCGTTATGTTAGGCGCGGTTAGGCGGGTCATGGCAGTATGCGCGCTAGATGAGGTTATGTGATGCGAGGCTAAGCGTCAGGTTACGTGACCTTCCGTCAGGTTAAGCCAGAACGCGTTAAGTGAGGGGATTCCATCTTAATAAAGCGTAGTGCGCTTAGGCAATGTTAGGTTAGACTCGGTTGATTTAGGTTACCTTTAGTCAATAACCACCGACAACTTAAGAAATCAAGGGTGCGGGTGGCTCCGTGCGGCTCATTACCACACCGTAGCCAGTTAGACGTGAACCGATAACACCGCGGATGAACGAAGCAAGAAGCTGTGTCAGTGAGTATAGTTGAGCCTACGTTTCTTTAGTTTAAGAAATTATGTTACGTTTACTTTTCCGCGAAACACTTAGGACGGCCAGTCACCGCAATCTTTACCATGAAACGAAGTCTATGCTCATAGACTGAGCGTCACATTTCATGTGCTTACGTAAAACGTCATGTTCGTGGCAATTTCAGGGTTGGGAATCGTCACGCCCTGCGACTCAGAAGTTGATATTTACTATATAAGTAAAAAGAAAAAAAAAAAAGAACTCGCTAATGACGAGAACGAAAAGTATGGACACTCAAAAACGCTATTTTGAGACGGAACATTACACTTGACCATTTACTCGCTCGACGTTCCAGCTCAGCGGGGGCATTTGTTTGCGGTCCGTGCTTTTGAGAGGCGTCATTCGGAGGCATACAGGGCTTACAAAGAACGACTACAAGAGAAAAGTCTTTTTGTCATCACAAAAATAAACTGTGCATCGTCGAACGCTCAATTTCCCGCAAAATGTAACGTTAGCTGTCGAAACCAGATGCGAAAGTCTTAGAACGAACCATTATAATATTTTTTTTTATTTTTATCAATTAAATACCGGGGAAGAATTACATCGGGGTATTGGGCATGAAAAATAAATCGCAAATAACGCACATCGTCAACACACAACGAGATAATGCAAAAGAACAACAAAAAGTTTTAAACGATTTTTTTTTTACATTGTTTTTATACATAAAATGGTGTTCGACAAAGGTCACGAATACATGGGGCTGTCCTGGCGCAAACTACCAAAAACAAACCTCAATTTCCCAAAGAAAGATTTAAAAAAAAGTCACATATAACTTTCGTTATAAGTTTTAAAACTGTTAGTTCTGAAAATCTGACTTTATGTCCGAGCAGCTATAGCACTATATTCGGGCAAAAAAAGAGCGGTCGCCCCCCCCCCCCCCCCCCCCCCTCCCCCCCCCCCCCCCCCCCCCCCAATGCACACTTTACCCTAAAAAAAAAAAAAATGATAATTTTGTTAGGGGGCACGTTGTAGGTTGCGATGACTGTATAGCTTTGTCGCGACTGTCCTCGCAGGCAGGATGCGGCTTGCATTCGTACTACGGGACATACACGCAGGCGACAGAACTGCAAAGTCAGCGCACTTCCAATTACGAGCCCGCCCGTCAATTTCACGCGTCTCTCGGTGCGCGTGTGCTGAATCGTTCAATTCGGACGAGGCCGTCGAGTGCGAAATCCACTGTCAATTGTTCCTCGTCGGGCGACAGACAGTCCC
Source organism: Ixodes scapularis (assembly GCF_016920785.2). Lineage (NCBI taxonomy): Eukaryota > Metazoa > Arthropoda > Arachnida > Ixodida > Ixodidae > Ixodes > Ixodes scapularis. The sequence goes on from NW_024609846.1 coordinate 93,374,151, forward strand.
TGACTCCTGTCGTTGTGACATTGTATTTCGAACGGGCGGCGCTATGTTTAATTGTTTTTTTTTCCGCGGGCTCGAGACAATGTAGAAAGCGTCTAGACAAGGCCCACGCGTGACTTCGTGGTCGCGGGATCCGCCGAACCTCAAGGTTCAGCGAATCCCCAACGTCAGTGAGGAGACGCACTTACTTTCACATGACGTCATTCGGTCACCTTGAATGGAGCGTGTCTACGGTCAATACCAGGTAGGAGACAAGGCCTGCGCGTGACGTCATCGTTATTGGGCCCTTGAATCCACAATCGTTAATTAGTGGACCTTTAATCCCCCCCCAAGGATGACGTTTGAGGGTGGGAGGGGGGGCGGAGGGCGGGGCGCAGGTTCTGTCTTTTAGGTGATATTGCTACAGTGCGCCTTTGAGGCAGTGACAGCTATAGTCTAAGAAACGCAAGGACTTGGCGGATATGAAGCATCTTATTATCGCTGTAAAAAAAGCGGCGCGTTAGCCAATAAAAGTAAAGCAGACGAACAAATCACGGGGCAAGGATAGTGGACGTAACAAGCCACGCCTTTCATTTATAAAGCTGTCTAACAATAAAATTCCGCCGAGCTCCCTAAAAAAAGATACAGTGCGTTTATTTTATACCAGAGCTCTCGGAAGAGCCAAAGGCTGCTTTCTACGGAGGAAGTTCTGCGAACGACGAGGCAGCGGGTATGTTTTTAGACCTAAAAAAAAAAAAAAAATCAGGCAGGGCCGTAATGCTAAGCGCAATGAAGACGCATGAAACGCCATGCCTAGTGTCAAAGCTCAGTCTGTTTTTTTTTTTTTTTTTTTGTTATGTCTAGACGTAATTTTAAAGGTGGACACACCTGATATCCAGCGTAAACGAAATGCTCGCTAGTTAAAAAAATAAAAAAAAAATAATAAGAAAAAGTTGATTGCAATACGCGTTTAGTAATTTTATTCTAAACAATTCCTCGGAGGTTTGTTTGGGACTCCACGATGCCCCGCATTGGGCTGGAACCATAAAAGCTCACACTTGAAATTTTTATTTTTCCGCAAGTCGACTTCCAGGAGTCGCTTCACAACAAAAGAAACAATGAGATCGGAAAAGGTAACCATTGGTTAGCAGCTTATGTAGAAAACATACGGATTCAGATACTACTAAGAACTATGGCCTTACATGTTTACGCATATATTAAACGGTTACCACGCGAGTGAATAGTTGTGAATAGGGTTGATACGACGGGAGCAAATGGGTATAGGAAACAGAAGCTCGCAGCCGTGATCGCCGTATCCGTTGCAGTAATCTGCCAGTGTTTGAGTTCATTTGTAAAAAGTGTTTCATTGAATCCAGTTGGATTTTCTTAAACTTAGAATCGCACAGAAAAGAGCAATTAATATCTGACGAAGCAGTATTGATCACTAATAAAAGAGGTATTTATAAAGTCCCCAGTAGCACACTGTTTGGTCGAACAAACGACTGCGGGTCATTTCTGATTTTTTTAAAGAATCAGTGGGTTTATAAATCTTCTATAGTGTAGTGAAAAGTACTCGTTAGAGATAATAACCTAACCGATAAAGCTTGATGACCACTAGATATACGATTTCAAAGTAAACTGCAAAAAAGCGCCGACGTCGTGTTCGCGCTATTGTGCAGTCTACATATGATTCGAGATAAATAAAAAATTAGTTATCTTGGTGACCTTTTAAGGCCGGTTCTCACATGCAGCGAAGCGCTGATGTAGCGCTGCTCACGTGGCGTCAGCTACTTATCGTCTGCCATGAGCAACAGTTTCGACGGTGCGATACAAAGCTGGTGAACGCTCCCGTCAGCTCGCGCTTAGCGCGAGTTCAGCGCTCTGCTTGTAGCGCTCCGCTTCATGTGTGAACAGGCCTTTATTGTTAATATAGGCGAAGAAGCAGCTTGCATTAGAACTCGCTGGACGTCATTGTGAACGGCAGACATTACCTTTAGAAAGATTGCGTTTTAACGTTTTTCTTCATCCCGTCTTCAAACAAAAAATAGTTTAACGTAACACGGAGGTTTCAGTGTTTCATTGACTGCAAATTAGGGCTCACTGCCAATAGGAAGCCGAGAACTCTGAAGAGCATTCGAATAGCCGCATCTTTCCGGCAATCGCGAATACGACACAGGAACCACGACGACGTAAATATTTTTGTAAAAGATATTTACTCCGTAGGTTTTGATACATGAACATCAAGTGTTCAGTTGAAACCATTCCTTTAGTTTTAGAAAGTTTAAAGTTACTGATTCAAAGATAATTAGCCCCCCCATATCCCGAGCACCGTCACTTTTTTTTCTTTTTTTGTGTGTGTTACGCGTTGCGTTTGCAGGAAACGTTTGTCTTGAGTTTTGTGGAACGTTACGTATTATGAGACTTTCTTTAGAACCACGCTTGTTGTTGGGACGACGATCGTGATGCAGAAGAAGCACTAGCCGGACATTGTCGCTATCGTCGCTTAACGAACTGCCCTAACCATAGAAGAACATGCCTTGGACTGTGCTAGGGTGTAAAGACGGGAGCAGAACGCGGCAAATCCTGGGCGCTGACATCCGCCGTCCTGAGAGAAGGAACGAGAAAAAGAACGACAGAAGAGCCAGAAAGCAGAGGAAAGGTTAGGCGTGTTCGTTTGACCGCGACGAGCTTCAGTTGCTCGAATGTGTGCCAACTGTATTTAGTTTTATCCATTGCGCAATTCCCGTGTTTTCCTGCAGGGTAAGCTAAAAAAAGGACAGGGCACGGACCGTACAGGTGATGGTTGGCTGCTTCTTCGTTCATATTAAGGCGTCGCCAACGATGCACTTTAACAAACGCCTGCGCGTCTACTTAGCCGCAAAACACTCGAAGAGCCAATCTATGCGATCTACGATATCAGCTCAGCGAATGATGTAGCGGAACATTTGTTTACACCTTAAAACTAAGTCTGCGCTGTGGCATCACGCAATGCAATTGCGCTTTGCATTGCGTAATGACACAGCGCGGACTTCATTTTAGGTCTAAACGGATGTTCCGCCTCATCATTCGCTGAGCTGATTACGTAGGTCACAGAGATTGGCTCTTGGAGTGTTTTGGATTTGATTTGGATAATAGTGTTTTGCAGGTAAGTAGACGCGCAGGCATTTCTTAAAGAGTGTGTGGGCCTAATCGAAACCGCCAACCGGGTCCGCCGATGCCCGCGTCATGCCCCGCCGTTCCCCAGCGGCCCCAATGCCGCTTGGGAACGGCGAGGACCTTCCCCTCTAGATTATTATATTAACTCTATGGACTGTGTACACAAAAAGGCTTACTCCGAGGTCATATCTACTGAATTTCCCAGTCCATAGAGTCGCACCTTTATGCAAGTTGAAAAGCGTTTTTCACCAAAATGTTGGTATATTGTCACGAATGACAGGCAGAGAGACGGTTAATACAGTGGAAAACTAAACGTTTAATGGGCACCCTGCAGATCTAACTCAGTGCCGACACGCGTGCCTCTCGCGGCGGCGTCGCGCGTGCTCATGGGGAAGCGACGTCGGTAGTCGCTGCTCGACTGCAGTGCATGGTACACCGGTGTGTGTTGCAAGGTCCACATGTCTGCTTGGGCTACCGTATTGGCGGAAGCGCGGAAGCAGCTGGAGCGGCGACGGAGCTCTGCCGCTCTTCCTACGCTAACTCAAAAGTGGCCGCGCGCGGCGCTGTTCGCTGGACGATCGGTAGCGGCTCCTAGCGGACGAAAGGTGCCCATAGGGGCGAATTTGTGCCATAAACAAAAACATGTTTATAGGCGTCGCGGGCTTCGAAGGCGGCGTGGCAGCTGGATCGAGCGCTGGCGAAAGACTGATTCCGGCGGCACCCCACGGGGGGCCCCTTCCTTATGCACCCGCGTGGGCTTCGGGGACAATCGGCGTAGAAGGTTCGGCGCCTAGAACATCCGGACTCCCAATAAGCAACACGATTGTCGAATTCACCAGAAGGTGACATTTACAAAAATAATAAAAAGGTGTGTCCGCTCCCACGCATTGAACCTCGCACCTTTGCGTGGGAGGCGAGCGCGCTGTATACGTCGCTAGCTGCGCTCGCAGCAGTATAAGTAGCGCTTTTTGTAAAAGTCGCGTTTATATACTTGTTGCACGATAGGCGAGGCGAAACTGCTTTTACAGGCACGCATAAGCAGTCTGATCGCAATATATCCTAGCAAGTTAAAGCAAACGAGAGATATAACCACGCTGCCATTTTTCAAGCGCTGCCTGTTATGTGCTTTTCCCACCACTGAAAACGACGTCCGTTATTGATGTTGTAGTTGCAAAGGCTGGTTTACACATCTGCGTTGGTTGCGTTCGCGTGCAACCGAAACGACGGTGGGGACCAAGTCACCGGTACAAGTGCTCGCCCCACACAACGAGGCAAGCGATGCAGGGGATGATGCTTCGCGAAGCAATCAATGGGTCACGGTTGTTGTTGCGGTGTTTTGGTCGTTATCGTCGTTTCGGTTGCATGCGTACGCAACCGTTGTCAATGTGCGAACCAGCCTTAACAGTTGACGTTGTAGCTATGGTTGTAGTAGTAGTTGTTGTTGATGTTGTAGTTTTCGATGTAGGGGGTCCGTATGTTGAAAAATCCTTGAAAAAGATCGCTCGCCGCCCGCGGGAATCGAACCTGCGTCCGCTGCTTACGAAGCGGAGGCGTTGCCACTGAGCTACGCCACGGAGTTAACGAGGGTTTTTGTAGTACCCGATGCCTACTGCACGCGGTCTCCGGGAAAAAGAAATAGCAGAAAACAATATGCCGTTGTAGCACTGTCGATGCAAAGAGCTCATGCCGGGAGACGCGCTTTGAAGAAAAAGAAAAGCGTTAAGAACAGAACAGATGTATAGTTCGCTAAGAATGCTTTTGTTTTCGCACCCTACGGTGCGTGAACGCGACGTCAATGCCCACCGATCTCGCCGAGATCTGTAGCAGCTATCGCTGTGACTGTACTATAAATAAACGCAGGACGGATAATTTCTTTTTTAATTAAGGGCCGAATTGCACTGATCTCTATCGTAGTACGCTGGGTCGCGAATCGAGGCTTGTCTTTGCTGGTGTCATGGTTACAGCGAACTCTATCACGGCACCACCGGCAGCCATCTCTTGACACTGGCTAATGGGACTTTATGGGACTTTATGGGAGAAACGGGGAAAACTACAATTTCTTACCACAGTAGGTTGTTCTCGAGGATGAAATTTTTGTCGTGTTTTCCGAGAATGACAGTTAATATTCAGGGCGTAAATATCAAACCCGTTAGAATACCAGTCGTTTTTAAATACATATTTTGTGGTTGAAGGTTCAAAGTTGCGACTTTGTCGGGCGTAAGCTGTGATGCGCTACAATGATACAAGGGTTGCCGAGAGTCAATGTGGAGTCGTTCGTGATCTCGAAGTCATCAGATTCAGAGCTTAATAGATGATAACTTAGAATTTGTTTACCGAGGACATTCGCATCGTTTCAGGCACGCTTCTGGTGCAAGCCTTTGCTTTCAACTGCCTCTGTGATGAACTAAAACTTGGAGTGTGTCGTTCATTTTTTTAACGTGTCATTTATTTAGCGACTTAAGCAAGCGACGCCCGCATAGTCGGTGGTGCTCCGGCAAATTTGGCTTTTGTTTAATCGGCGTTCGAACGCTTCACAAATACCGATTCGATCTCCAAACAGCCGATATAATAATCGCGGCACATCATAAAATGCTTGCCTTCGAGTACCGCGTAGAAGCTTCAATATGCCTACCTTTATGTTTTTCCCATAAACTTGCAAGTGTTGCCTGGTGTCAAGCAATGGCCGCTGCTTGCCACCGACAGGCTTTTGATCCACGATCTAGCCCATACAATACAGATCAGTGGCGTACTGAGGAAAACAATATAGACCAACTCATATTATCAAACGAATCGGAGCGCCCCTAGCGGACGCCACCGACGCCGCGCATGCGCGATGGAGTGTGGGCAAGAAGCTCGCTGTTGCCCATTAACAAACCATTGAAATGCGATGTTGTCTGCGTCGGTGTCAGTCCCCGTGTTCGTCTTCGCGTTGGAATCGTTGATTTTACGTCTTCCTGGCAATGTCTGGCTACTTGAGCGGCCTCAGCGAAATTAACGAGGCTCGTTCACCGCAAAACGTCGCGTGAATAATGTGACATGCGGCGATTCATTCCGCGTGGACGCCCCAGAATGGACGCTAAAGCCTAATTCACATGATGAGATTCCGCTCGCAATTTTCAGTCGCGACGTCGCTCGGGCTGCAAAAGCGTGAACCGTTGCTGAGATGGTCGACGTCGATACTGAAAATCGCAAGCAGAATCGGACTAAGTGAATCAGGCATAAAAAAGTCGGTGATGGCCACTGGTAAAAATGATCAACATCTCCTTCTACTGTTTACACCAAGCCTGCTTACTCCAACCAACCTTCAAACCTAAAATCTTTTTGAGGCCTGCACTTACTTCTTATCGCAATTACCGGGCCAACGTTTGGTCTACGGGCCGGTGTTGTCTGAAAAGTAGACGACAAGGAGAAACGATTGAATGAGCAGACAACAGTTCGAACGATCAGGCGGTCGTTTGAACTTGAAGAAACTCGGAACGTAGTCCGCAGGTGGTCCGTACAACTTGACATTTTCCCGCGTTCATGTTGGAACAAAGCAAATAAATCTGATGACCACAAGTACCCGTGAATTCAACCCAAAGTGCTTAACGCACAAGCAATCGTGGTCCGACGGCGTCTGGTTTTCCCTTTTCACGGTACATATCCACGTTCTCGGACAAACCGAGCACATGAAAACTGACCTTCAAACCTTTCTGGACTCTTTTGGTACAGCTCGAGTCGCGTCGTTTTGACGAGAAGGCAGGTGTTGTCTGGTTTCTTTGAAAACAACGCAGGAATGCACGTCCCGCATGACGACTTCCGCCCACAGCCCCAGACCGGAAGTGCGCTCGACGCGCCACCACCGCGCCGTAACGTTCGTGTATATATAAGTCGAACTGTTGCATGAACAGCACCGCCAAAATGTTTGTTAGAAAACGAAAAGGATACCGGCGCCAGAAAATATGCTAAGGTTTTGAAGGAATACCGTACGCTTTGTGCCTTTCAATTAAATAGAGCCGATTGAGAAATAGCAGATATGTAATTTTAAGCTAATCAAACGCCTTTCTTGACTTAACATAACGAATATAATTACAATGAATAGGACATAAGGTGCATTTTTTTTATATCCAATCTTTAGGGACCGATGTAGTAGTGCGAACACTGCATACAACTTGACGCAAGTAATCGCCCACGCCCACAGCTGCTTTCAAAACCTCTGTAACAGGAGACAAAAACAACCGGCTCTGTTTGAATAGCTTTGTGGGAGCCTAGCAAACTCATCAACGTGATCATATGCGTGACTTTGCTCTGCGTCGCACAACTGCGCCAAACAACACGGGCAGCTTTCTTTTTCCTCTACGTGCATTTTTGTCTGAAGGCAAGGTAACACACATTTGTGGTTGAAAGGTAAGCACAAACCGCGTCTTCTTATCTAATACACGTCGTGGCAATTTATGTAAAGTAGTGCACTCCGACACATTGTTAGCGGAAATAAGCCATCGCCGGTTTTCTCTATTTTCATCTTAGACTGTCATCAAAACTACTATAGTGGTGAAATGTGCTCAATCGTTTTACTAACCCAAGTGGAAAAGTTTTATGCCCGCCAGATACCTTTTCGAAGTAAAATGCTGACTAACAGTCTCGCGCAGTGTGCATTTTCTTCAGCGAACTACCCACCATTTGATAGCGACAGCCGACTTGTCTCTCCACGCGGAGAGTATAGTCAGCGGTACGATTAACGAGTATTTTCTTATAAATAAGTCTTGTGTAAAAGTATATAAAACGTCTTTCGGGAATACTTACCACCTTGCCACAAATGTGCAAAAAAAAAAAAAAAAGGACGGACGTTTACAAATGTCTGTAGTGCGAAACTATACTCGGCGACAACTTTTCTTGGTGATGCAGAGGAAGGTACAGGCCCGCGTCCCCGCTCCCATTTTGAGTGTACGCATCCTCTCCTCCTCCCCCATTTCCGGGGAGAGGAGGAGAGCCTGCGCACACTCAAAATGGGAGAGGGGACGCCGGCCTGTACCTTCCACTGCACTGCCAAGAAAAGTTGTCGCGGAGTATAGAGCTCTTGAGGAGGGGAGGGAGGGTACGCAGGGGAGGGTACGCCCCACCTCCTCCTCCGTACCCTCCCATCCTCCTTCTCCTCTTTCCCTCCTCCTCTTCCTTTCCTCCTCCTCTCCTCTTCCCGTTAAATTTCCTGGCTAAATTTCCTTTAAATTTCGAAAACTTCCCCGCTAAATTGAACGGGTTAGGTTTCCCCTCTAAATTTAGCGGGGAAATTGACGTCACATGACCTCCACACCAATTCAATTTCCCGCTAAATTTAGCGGTGCGGTTATGCCGATGGCGATGGCGACGCCGCTGAACGCGGAAAGGGGCGCCTAATATCTGCGATCTAACATTGATAAAGCGAGCAAGCACGCTGGAATACTTTCAATACGGAGGAAACCACTATAGCGTGTGTTACGCACGCTTTACGTTTGTTGATGTATTCTTCCGGGGGCCAATTTAGCCCTGGATAGCGGATACACAAGGTATTAGATTTCGAAGCCGTCCGGCCATCAGTTATAGAAGCATGTGTACATACAACGAGTTACATAATAGTAATAATGTTACGTCTGGTGCTCAACGTTTATGTTGGATCAGAATGAGAAAATTTCGTTCCTATTTCGGAATGCTCGGGTGTTCGCCGTTGTAGATCGATGGGGACATCGCTCGCGTTCTCAACAAGATTGCAAAATTAACGTTTTCATCCAGGCGTTCTACTTCGCTGTGTTCCAGAAAGCAGGAAATTCACTATAGAGATATTGATCTCAAACTGTGGCAGAAGAAGCAGAAGGATTATAGTGGTAAAAAAAAAATGCATAGCAAACTGCTGGGCAGTTGTGTTGCACGTGAACTGTTCCGGTATCTGGCTGCTTCGGTGATGCTTGCTCGGTTCCTGCGGCGCGTTCGGTCCTGGCTAGTGCGTGAGTCTTAACGCGTGGGCTGCACACCTGATAGCAGTACCTGGAATAAAAATATCAGCAATTGTCGTCAAAAACAAAATCAGCCAATCAGGGTCAACCTTGGGTGTGACGTCATATATGACGTCATACCCGGTTCATCAAATCGGCATCGAGATAATCGGCGGCTTCACAAAGTTTAAAATAAGGAAACTCCTCGACCCTAATTCCCCCCCTCCCCCCCCCTCCCCCCCCCCCCCCCCCCCGCCTCCAATATGCCAAAGAACGTTTTACGCTAAGACAAAATAAGGGCAGACAATCCCATGTTGATATCAATCTCGGATTAATATTACTATGGTAAACTTCCACCCGCCCGCCTGCACACTAATCGTATTTAAAAAAAAAAAAAAAAAAAATTCAACCGTCTTCAACATCACCTTTTATTTTCTGGAAAAAAAAAATATTCATTTTAAGCTTTGTTCTTACGAACTTGTAAATGCTCAATACTTCCGCTAAAACTGGGTTGCAAATTAGTTCGCTTCAAGCAATGTTTTTCGCATTTTTCGGGGGTTCATAGTTCATCCAAATTTTTTGCAAGTTATCTTCGCTTTAAGGCGTAAAATTAAGACATTGTTCAAGTGTGTCATATTAAACCTTTAGATGCCTATTATAGTGCATCGTCTAGCAAATAGTAGGTTCAATGCAAAATAAAAGGAAGAAATGATACACAATATATATATATATATACGATTGATTACTTAGCTGTAGCTTTCTCGTTCGTTTAAAACCAGTAGTTAAGTTTTTTTTATTGCAATTGTCTACACTGGTCACATTACTTACAATAAGAATGCCACTTTCTTGTAATTAGAGCAAATTGAATATACATTTTAGCTTCGTGCTATGTCGTTGAGTCCCGTGCTCTGCGTTCTTATTATTTGGCGACAAAATAGAGAACTTTTATGTTCCAAAACAAAATGTATAGACACACAGGGCCAGTATGTGTTGCACGATCTATTATATAGCTAAAATAGTTAGTTTCAATTTTTACTTTTTGATGCTCAGATCAACTACTAGCAGGCATTGTCGTATAAAAATAACGTCGAAAGCCTTCACATTCTAAAAGGTCCAGACACAAGGTTAAATAAACGCCTAGTCCAGAACCGATCAAATGCAGCCGTTGTTGAGAAATTAATACACTTACTGTTATTGAATAGATAAAAGTAAATCCAAAGATGCTTTCCTGCACTCGATTAATATGCACCAGCCTACTATCCTTACTCTGCAAGTTTGGCGTGTGTTTATTTCCCGTGCCACGGCGCATCCTACGCCTGTATGTCACCGGAACTTTGTACGATGTCAGTCGGTACAAAGCACGGAATGCTGGAGAGGAGGAACCCTCCTCCTCTCTCCAGCGTTCCGTCTACTTCCTCCTCCCCAGTTTTCCCTTCCCTCGAAAACTTTTCTTGACCTCTAACTGAATGTAGTACTTGCCTCACACTCCGTTTTGTGAAACAAGCGAAGGCGTACGCGCTCCGCAAACCTTCAAGTTCAGACTCGCCCCAGCATCCGCGCGCGTTCATTGGCTTCCGCCTCGTGACGTCACCTCCCTCTCGCCTTTGTCCTTCAATACTCTCCTCCTCTCTACGCGACGCACTTCCCTTTCCACTGTTTTGTCCACAGACGGACGCCGTCGGCGTTTCCCTGTCACGTGGGTACTAATGCTAACGCATTCATCAAACGAAGTATTGAAAGTACAACGAGGAATATGATCAAAACGTCTTTTTGTGACTTTCATCCCCTTGTAATGCGCTAAATTAGCAAAATCTTGTAAAAAGAAAATCTTTATAAGGACGTGGGAACAGTATTCATATAAAACACGTGTATTTTAAAAGAATATATAACTATAGAATCTTCTTTGACCATGTTATAGGCCCGCGAAAAGCGATTCCCATGCCTCACTTAACGATTAGAAGATAATTAGCTACAATTTAGGTAAATTAAGTTTTGATGCTTTATTTACTTCAATGAAGAGACCTACGCACCAGACAGTGTTTCAGTAGATAAAATCAAAATTCAATAACGTATCGAATCGAAAATGGTGCAAAGCGTTACACTATAAAAAAGAAGGAAGCAATAAACAATTTGTGTTTTTTCTTTCTCTTTGCTCTTACAGGAACATGAATGGTATTCAACTCAAGCCGGTAAGAGCCGTCAAATTTATATACAACTCACAAATCCACCTTCCCCTTTCCAGCGATGGATGAAAGTTTGCCTGATTGCTGTATTATAGGCGAGACACGTGCTGTGTCTCAATATTCTTAGAGATGCTGCATTCGGTTGCAAAAATCTACTACCAAACAATACGCACAAAGTAAAAAAAAAAAAAAAAAATTGCCTTTTTTGTTAGTTTTTTAAATATTAAGAGCATTTCAGCCTGAGAGTTAGAAATTCGCTTTGAACAGGAAGTCAGCAAAGGTTTCGTTTGACGTGTTTTAGTTTGGACATTCTTGGTGCTGTATACACTCTAAAAAAATCCTGTGAATTTACTTTCCCGCACAACACTCGGAGAGCCAATCACCGTAACTTACGGAGGCAGATCAGCGACTCTCGATGCCGAAACATATGTTTAGACCAAAAAAGGCAGTCTGAGTTGTGATATCAAGCGATGCAAAACGTCATGCTTGCCTTGCTTAATGTCACAACTCAGACTGCGTTTTTTGGTCTAAACTTGTGTTTCGGCATCGTCATTCGCTCAGCTGCCTCCTTAAGTTGAAGTAATTGGCTGTCCGAGTGTTGTGCAATTAAGTAAACGCACAGGCTTTATTTTTATTTTTTATTCTTTTTAAAAGTAGCTGCGGAAAGTTAAAAGAACGAAAGGAAAAAAGAAGAAAAGAGAGACAAAGAAAAAAGTGAGGCGCGTGCACTGAACTATGACTGAATATTGAACTCGAATGGACCACTGAGCTAACTTGGCGGCGGGGCAGATTGTTGAAAGAGAAAGAAGAAAGGAGGATGAAAGTAGGGTGTTTGCTTTCGGTAGAAACTCCACTTTGTATCAATTGTTTATTGCTGCGTTAGCCCCTTCCTTTAATATAGTAAGATCTATCTACTTCCTAACAATGAGTGACAGAAGGACGAGACTTGGCGGTAATAAACTTAAAAAGAGTCAGAAGGAAAAAAAAAAACTGATAAAGGCTGGATTACTCTCCTTCAGTACCAAGGATAGGTCTGAGCTCCGGCTGGTCCTTTCGTCATTGCTTTGTTTTGGGTGGGTTCGTCTAAGCATTGATCTCATCCAACCTCCCCCCCCCCCCCCCCCCCCAGCCTGCAAATTTCGGGAAAAGTCAAAAGGTGGGCGCACCCATCCCCCCTTTTCTCTCCCCCCTCTTTGTGTACTCCTGTTTTGGGTCCTCCAGATTAGACGGGACGTCGCACTGCTAATGCGCTGCGGCGTAGTGCACGCGCCGTGCGAAGCTCCAAGCTGTGGTTGGGACCCAAAGCGTGGGCTTTGGGTCCCAAACCTGTTCTTAAACCCTCCAGGAAATAATTCGACACTACGAGCAACGCAGCAGCATACGTTGTCTGTTCAATCTGTGGGCCGACTCCCTACAGCTCCGTGTGTACTAGCTCAGAAAGGCCGCTCGCTTGAATCGTGCTGACTTTTGAGGTTTGCGCAACCGAGAAAATACGCGCGCAGCGCAAAACGAAAGAAAGCGATTTATCTCTTTTCTCGGCAAATTTTAGACGAAGAAAGAAAGGAAACGTCCTTGGCCGTGCTTCTCCGAGCACACAAATTGTTGTCCGATCCCGCGCGCGCCGGATTGACACAGACGCCAATTCTGACAACAACATGGCTCTCGTTTCGCGTGACTGCTGTCCGGACGGGGAAAGGAATCTCGCCGATGCGCAACTCCCACCCAGAGGCGTCTACGCCGCGGGCTTTGCACAAACCACACGAACCCCATCGTTGGATCTGCCCTGAAAGGAGCCCGCACCCATTTTTACTCATGTCAAAAACCGAAACAACGATATCAAATATGGTAGTTTATCACAGTTTCCCACATTGCGACATAAAACAGGTATTTCCGGGCGGAACAGATATTTGAAAGGAAGGCTCACGAATTAAAAATGTCCACAAACCAATCAGGGAGTTCTAGTAGCCGTTCCCATAGCTCCGATTAATATACCCGACACTCCGTCGACGCCGTTGCGTACGCATCGTACGGTTATCGGGTATCCTTATCGGAGTTATTGAAGCGACCTACTAAAACTGTCTATTGTCGAAGTCACGACCAGACCTGCCGTGTACAGAACGGAGCACTCTCACGTTTCTCCCGACTCGGAATTTCTTCTGATCTCGCTTTTATTCGATACAATATTTAGAGTTACTGAGAGTCTAAGGAACGAAGGGCGTGTCCCGAGCGCCCCATCGTCGCTCCGCAGCCAATGAGATCGCAGCGTCAGCCGGTAAAAAGACGCCAAGGAACCAATCACGACGCAAGAAACGGGAACACGAAAAGTCACGCCCCGCGTTTCTTAAATTGTTAGCGTCTATTGACGAGACTATGTTTGTCAGAGGAGTATAAAGGTAGAGGTCAGTGGCAGGATTAGAACGGCAGGGAGGCCCCTTCGTTGTCTCGCTTCCCAGCGCAAGCTCCCTTCCTTCGATAAGGCTTCCATCGGCCGTCAGGGTCGCGGCAGGCAACAGCGTGACTCTTGTGTGACTTCATGAGTAGGAAATGGAAAGACCACATTTCAGGACGCGGTAAATATCTGAGAATGAGGCGCTTTCCAAGCACCATACAAGGGTAGTTACTGAAGTACATTGCTCGAAAAACACCATTCGCCCTGCTCTCAAAAAGAAAAAAAAAAAAAAGGCTATAAATTTTTGGCGCGATATTTCTTAAATCGAGGAGTTTCCCCGTTTATTCGCCGCGGTGGCTCTCGCGGCTAATGAATTATTTGCCCGTCTCGCGTTCCCTCGAACGCGTAGGGGAGCGACTGCACAAACTGGGAGAACGCAACACTCTTGGGAGAGGCCCCGCAGCGAAATGAGTGTTTGCACCGACTCACTTCCGACGTGTCTGGCGCGAGGAGTAGGGCGTACATACGTAGATATATAACGACCCTTTTGCGCAGGTTTGTTGGACTAACGCACTCGGTAGATGTCTGCGTAAGGAATTTAACGTTGCAAATCAGCGTTCAGGGAATGGAAGATCGAATCACCTGCGTCGCATTTCAAGTCGCGGGTCATTCCTTCCTTCATATTTTAACTAGCCGGCCTCCCGACGCTAAAGTTTAATTGCACCCTAACGCCGGGGTCGCACCGCTCATACACCCTGCAAAAGACAGGGTGTCCGCTGCAAACATGAGAGAATTTTAGGGACCCGTTTTTGCACATCCGATAAGATACGATGGGCCTTCCGGTACGCACTGCGCATGCGCCATTACAGAAGACTCGGATATGCGTAGTTCGTACTAGGGATGCCGCGAACGTTTTTCGAATCGAAGTTCGATGATCGCATCAAGCGGTTCGAACGGTTCGAAAAATTTCGAATTTTCGAACTTTCTATATCGAGAAATTCGACGGAAGTCGAATTTTCCAACTTATTAAACTAAGAATTTCGACGCTTTTCGAATTTTCGAAATGATTATGCTGCAAAATTCGATGCTTGTCGAATTTCGACCTTGATAGACAAAAAATCGATGATTTTCGAACTTTCGACCTTCTTGCGCTAAAAAGTTTGAAGTTCGAACTTCCTACGCTAAAAAAATTCGATAATTTGCGAACTTGCGAACTTATTAATCTAAAGAATTCGAAAATTGTCCAACTCTCGATTCCTGAAAAGTCAAAAGTTCGACGAACTTCGAACTTTTAGGGTAAAAGTTCGAAGCTCGTCGAACTTCGAGGGACCGGCGGGCGGTTTCATTTGGATTCAAGCAGTGAGGTACATTCGTAATTTTTTTTTTTCGCAATTCTACATGAGGTGCCGCATTCCTTGCGAAAGACAATGCCGTTTATTTCAATCATCTGGCAGGCTTGGTTTTAGAAAAATAGATTCCCGAAGGAGCGAGGAAGGACGACGGGTTTTTGACAATTGTCGTTTGTGCCTTATTTGAAGCGCGCTATAGCCGAAGCTATTTATGGTAGAGATGTTAAACTTTTTAAGAATTATTTATGTATAGCCTAGGTGAGTGTCCGTCTTAAGATATGATTATTGTTGTTCAAGACGAGCTTCGAATATATATTCCAAACATGTACCTACGGACAATTATGCCCTAAACTTGTAATTTTTTTCGCCTACATTGTTTGGGTATCTCATTTAAATTAACACCAGATACAGTACATATCATTACCATCTGCAGAATACAAAATAATGTATTTATTGTTTTTTTTTTTTCGTTGAGGAATGCATTAACTCATGGGAAAAGATTTCTAAAATTGTTCAAATTCAGCGCGCGTCATAAAAAAAATGTATTTTTTTTTTTATTTTGCGCTTTTGGGACGTGTTTTTCTTTTTTTGGCCTGTACACATTTTGGTAGGAGAAACTTGTTTCATAGTTCTAGGCCTCTTCTCTGAATATGCAAGAATACAACACTTCCGGCGGGTTCTTGATAGTTTTTTTTTTTCTCTCCAGCTTTTTTATTTTTGTATTTATTGCCGTGTTTATTTATTGATTATTTTTTACCAATGGCACAGTCATTTAGGTCGAAAAGACAGCTTTGAACTTTCGAGCCACCGAGCATGAGACGAGTAGTGCCTCCTGACAACGAGTTTCTTGTGGCGGGTTCGAATCCCGGCCGAGGTGCCCGCAATCTGACGGAGGCTTATTGCGGAGAAGGCGCCGTGTAACCGAGCTTTCGGTTGCACGTCAAAAGATCCCCAGGTGGTCCAAATTAATCCTCAGTCCTCCGCTGGGGCGTGCCAGATGCCCGTCGTTGGTTTGGCACGTAAAACCCCCAAATTTGACTTTTTGACAACGAGTTTCTAAAGGCCTGTTCACACATGCAGCGGAGCGCAACAAGCATAGCGCTGACCTCGTGCTAAGCACGTGCCGACGGGAGCGTTCACCAGCTTTGTATCGCACCGTAAAAACTATTGCTCATGGCATACGATAAGTACCTGACGGCACGTGAGCAGCGTTACATCAGCGCTTCGCTGCATGTGAGAACCGGCCTTAACAATGACCATCTACGCGATCTTTTATGCGGTGAAGAGCGACAGTAGCTATACATATGCATAAATAATTCCAGATTAAAATAAGCTCGACCGTGCCCTCTTTCCCCGTATTGTTTTCTTTAACAGTTTGAAATATCTGGGAGGGGGGGGGGGGGGAGAGACTGGAGCCCCCCCCCCCCCCCTCCCCCCGTTTTTCCTCTTCCGACGCCACTGGTATGGTAGAACGCTCCTCGACCTCGAGTTGCCTCAGCTTGTGTGCTTTTTGCTCGGCGTTTCTTCGGCCCCAGAAAATAAACCTCCAAAGCAATTACAAACAAAAAAAAAATTGTCAAGGTGCAGGCGAGCTGGTGTATGTTGATCATGATGCCAAGGCGTCAAGATGTTCATAAGCACAGAAAATAAACAATTGAATGAAATAATGAATGAATGAATAAACCAAGTCCGTCAGCATCACAACTATGAAATGTGTGAGAGTATCTCGTCATAACAACACTTGTCCCTCCTACTCTATCAACAATTCTACTCTAGTTTCTGTGTCCTCCTATAAATATCTCGGCATTCACATAACCAACGACCTCTCCTGGAATATCCACGTCCAACATGTCACTAACAACGCAAATGGGCTTTTGGGCTATCTCAAACGTAACTTTTCGCTTGCTCCTCTTTCGTTAAAACTTCTCCTCTATAAAACCCTAGTTCGTCCTAAACTGGAATATGCAGCTTCTATCTGGAGCCCCGGTATCACCCTCGCATCAGCTGTCGAATCTATTCAGAATCGTTCTGCCCGTTTCATACTTTCGAACTATCATCGCACAGCCAGTGCAACTTCCATGAAATCGTCCCTCTCCTTGCCTAATCTCTCTTTCCGAAGAAAAATATCTCGTCTATGTTTATTTTACAAGATTTATTACTCTAACCCCGCTCTCCGTCAAGCATTGTTTTTAGAACCATCGTACATATCACCACGTGTAGACCATGACCTAAAGGTAGGGATTCCCCATTGTAGCACATCCACTTTTAGTGCTTCTTTTCTACCCCAAACCTCCATTGATTGGAATCGCCTTCCCGCACATATAGTTTCAATAACTAACACTGTTGATTTTAAAAATGTTATTACCAACTTTTTAACAGATGATGCGTAGCGCGTGTTTTTTTTTTTTCTGTGTGCGTGCGTGTGTGCGTTTTTTTTGTATTTTTCGCCTTGTTCAACTATGTTACTTTTATCTGTTGACCGCCCACTCCCCTCTGTAATGCCTTCGGGCCCTGAGGGAGTAATAAATGAAATAAAATGAAATGAAATGTAAGTGTCCGATGCAGTGAAACGCCAGATATATAATTACAGGTTAGATCAATGATAATATATTGTTAACGTTATTAAAAAAAAATAAGAATCATCACATATAAGCTGAAAACAAACAGAGAACATAATGCTCATTGCAGGAATTCTTAAAATCAGAGGTCAAAGTCAGCTTTCGAAGAAATTCCAAAGCTTAAAATAGCAAAAAAAAAAAAAAAAAAAAAAGCGGAGTGACGCACGATTAAAGGTTGGAACACATGTGCGCAAAAAAACATGCGAAAATCTCGTGATGTCATCCGCGAGAAAAATCCGGGGCATTAAATGCACGAAAATAGAGGGTATGCTTTTGTTAAAACATATTTAGGCATCCTGCAATAAATTCCAACCCGTGCTTTGCTTTTGAAAAAAATGACGTGGAACTTTTTGTTTTTTAATGTTCTCATATTTTTGTTATTTCCGCGCGTGTTTATTATTTTTTTTTTTCGCACACGTGTTTTCATTTTAAGAGGGGAAAAACGATGTAAAGAATGTACAAAAATAAGCTTTTCGAAAGTTCATCAAGCAACCTTGGCGGTCGCCATTTCTTAGGCAGGAAGCGTGTGATTGGATCCGGGTTCGGCGACAAATGCTGTCGCGGTGCTCGTTCCATAGCCCCGAGCTCAACGAAGCTCACGCCGAACGCTGCAGGCGCAGCTTTCCTATGCAACAGATTCTCAGAGTGCGTGCCCAACTCGAATGACTGGCAAAGCAGCTACAAAATGGCGCACATTTATGAAAAGGGCGTTCGCCTTGACAGAGACTAACGCCAGCCGCGGAGATTAGACGCGGTAGGGTCCTGCATGCGTTGAAAGACTAAAGGCGTTCCGAACGCCTGTGCTCTGAAATGTACAGGTTGTACTTCCTATATGCCTGTCATTGACGTCCGGGCAACAACGGCAAAAAGTGCAGGCACGTAAAAATAAAATAAAACATAAAAAAGAAAATGAGAAACAAAACGGGGTGTTGCGGTAGCAATTGTCTGACTCATGTGAAGAGCACATGTTTCAAAAAAGAGAAGACAAAAAAAGAAACAAAATAGCATAAGTGAATAGGAGTTGCTACGCGGCGCTCGAACTCGGAGATGTGTTATAGTCCAAAGAATTGTGATAGTGCGGCACAGGGGATATGGACACGGCTCCGACATTAGACGAGTTGTCAGAAGTCGGCGACTCTCGGGCGGATGCTGAAAACAAGCGGCTGTTTAAAAAGCATCATAGGTACATGGTAAGAGAAACATCTTTTTTGTTTTCGACGGTTCCTAAACGAGAGAAACGGATTCAACGTTAGGGTGTGCCGAGATCCGAATGACGAACGAATTTATTTCGTCCAATGACCAGGCTATCGTGAATCCCGGTATGATCTTTCCGAAAAGAAGTTCGTGACGTAAACCATCAGGTGCAGTCTACGAAGGATTCACTCGCGGAGCACCTTTCGTAGACTGGAGTGATGGAAGTAAGGAAATAAGAAGGGAAGAGGAAGGCAGGGAGGTTAACCTGGGTAATTGCCGCGGTCGGTTACTCTGCAGGGGAGGGGTATGGGAATATTAAAGCAGCTAGAGGGTCGAAAAAGAAGAGGAAGGAGAAAATAAAATGCGTAAAAGTTGCGAGTCTTGAACACTATATAGACACGTCACTGCTCACGAACACAGATGTTCACTGCCTCAAAGCAGGAGTCCAGGTCCCTTTCCTCTAGAAAACAAACAGGAGCTTTTGTGACCTCTGCTCTTTCATGTGGTTCGTCCCAGCCACCAAGCAATTTTGCAACAGAAGAGGGCCGGTTATCGAGGGATGCAAGTGTGCTTCTGAGTTTGCTTCTTTCTACAATTTTACACACCCCAATCGCAAATGACGTACTGAATTCTTTCAATGAGATCACAACTTGGGCACTCTGGCGTTGTTGCTTGATCGATGCGGTGAAGGACATTTTTTGTATATGCTACACCAAGTCTTAGTCTATAAATGACAGTGTCTAGCCGCCTTAGCATGTCACGTGGAAGGTGGAATGGCAGATGTGAATCAAACTGGAGTAATGAGCTCTTAGTGCGCTCTGCAAGAAATCAGGTGCTCGTACGGTTTTCGAATTGAGAGGTGAGGAGTCAGGATATTTCATCCTCATTACTTTCTGCTTCGACCGGCGTCATGTCGGTGGGCCTGCACGTCATTGTACGAAGCGTGACGCACGTTTTTAAGGCCGGATGTGAGAATGTAGCAGTACTGTTTACTAACCCGACCGAATACCCCACTCCGGGAATACGCGGCCCCTGCCATCGCCTTCTCGACGAGCTACGGCAATCCGGTGTACGGCGCGTGGGGGAGTGCCCCTATACAGAAGAAGCGGTTCATGTTTGTTAATCATTTTGCTATTTCAAAAATAGAAACATCCAGAACGCTAACGAAACAAGGTACGTGTAGGCTTTGTGTTGTGTTCGTTGTGTTTTCTTTGTGTTCTGAACTCGTAGCGGTAAGAAAAAAGGAACCACTTCCAGGCCGGCTTGCTACAAATAGCGTCTTAGCTGAGACTAGCTTTAACAATGATACCTGACAATGAATCAACAACGAGGCTTGGGCCTGCCTAACGGCCCAAGCCTAAGGCGCGTGAGCGCTCGAGACTCGACTTGAGACGCCACTCCGCTGGTGCGCTAACTTTGGCACTGCTTTCTTTCATAGAGTTATTATAATGCACCATTGGAAACAATATGACCGTGAACGCACTTCCGCTTGTCGCCGCGGGGGCGCGTTCACGCTCGTATTGTTCCCGACAGTACGCTAGAGGTTTAACTGGCTCTAGTGTCTACGCGACCTCCGGGACGCAAATTGAAGCAGACAGCAACCAGTCTACGTTGGCGGTGCTCCTATCCATTTGTATGAGACAACGAGCGTTCATTTTGTCTCTTCGCCGGAAAATAAAATGAAACACCTTTGTTATTTGGGTCGTACCGAATAGTATGTACCTTGATTAACATTGTGAAAGTGTAAGTATTTTAGTCAGCGAATTTTTTTTTCTTTCATCAGGGAACGATGTTTAACTTGGCTATATTTCAGGCCCAAACCTGTGTCCCACAACAGGTGTGTAAACAGAAACGATGGTTCAAAACAAAAATACTATCGAAAGGAATATAGAGTGTGTTCAAGGTTCGCCAGCATTCCCGTAACGCTTATATATTGCTAATATGCTATTACTGTCACAATGTGAATATGATCCCGTCTTGCATATTTACGAGGGTGGGGTATTTACGAGGGGTTAAAAACATCCAAAACGTAAAGAATAAAGTATGTGGGCTATGAAAGGTGTCTCTTTTTATCATTTTCTAGGCCGGGCAGCTTTTCTCGGGCATTTTTCCCTAAACATTTTGAGCGTACGGCTGATGTTTCGAACGTAGGACCAGCATCTTCGCACAGAGCAGAAAAAATGAAGCAGTACTTACTTATTAGAAATCGGACTATATTACGCGGCCTTCAATTTATTTTAATCGTACATGCACAGGGAGTTACCGGGGGGGGGGGGGGAGGGCTCCAGTTTTTTTTCCCTCCCCCCTCCCAGATATTTCGGACTGTTAAAGAAAACAATACGGGAAAAGAGGGCTTGGTCGGGCTTATTTTAATCTGAAATTATTTGCTCTTCACTGCATAAAAGATCGCGTAGATGGTCATTGCTAGAAATTCGTTGTCAGATGGCACTACTCGTCACATGCTCGGTGGCTCGGAAGTTCAAAGTATTTCTTTTTGGACCTAAATAACTGTGCCATTGGTAAAAAATATTAAATAAATAAACGTAACAATAAATGCCAAAAATAAAAAAAAAAGCTGTAGAAAAAAAAATCTACCAAGAACCCGCCGGAAGTGCTGTATTCTTGCATAGTCAGAGGCCCAGAACTATGAAACAAGTTTCTCTTACCAAAATGTGTACAGGCCAAAAGAAACACGTCCCAAAAACGTAGAATGAAAAAAAAAAAAAAATTTATGACCTGCTGACGTTGAACAATTTTAGAAATGTTCCCCCATGAGTTAATTTATTCCTCAACGTGAAAAAAAAAAACAATAAATACATTATTTTGTATTCTGCAGATGGTAATATGTACCGTCTCTGGTGTTAGTTTAAATGCGATACCTCAAACAATGTGGGCGAAAAAAATTACCAAGTTTAGGGCATAATTGCCCGTAGGTACATCTTTGGACATCTCTTCGAAACTCCTCTTGAACAACAATAATTATATCTTAAGTCGACACTTACCTAGGCTATACATAGATCATTCTTAAAAAGTTTAACATCTCTACCATAAATAGCTTCGACTATAGCGCGCTTCAAATATGGCACAAACTTTAATATCAAAAACCCGTCGTCCTACCTCGCTTCTTCGGGAATCTATTTCTTTAAAACCAAGCATGCCAGATGATTGAAATAAACGGCATTATCTTTCGCAAGGAGTGCGGCACCGCATGTAAATATGCGAGAAAAAAACAACAAAAACGAATGTACCCCACTGCTTGAATCCAAATGAAACCGCCCGCCGGTCTTTCGAAGTTCGACGAACTTCGAACTTTTACCCTAAACGTTCGAAATTCGTCGAACTTTTGACTTTTCAAGAATCGAGAGTTCGACAGTTTTCGAATTCTTTAGATTAATAAATTAAAAAGTTCGAAAATTATCGATATTTTTTAGCGTAGAAAGTTCAAAAGTTCGAAACGCTTCGAACGTTTTAGTGCAAGAAGTTTGAAACTTCGAAAATCATCGAATATTTTTGTTTATCAAGGTCGAAGGTTCGACAAGCATCGAATTTTGCAGCGTAATAAGTTCGAAATTTCGAAAAGTGTCGGACTCCTTAGTTTAATAAGTTCAAAAATTCGACTTCCATCGAATTTCACGATATGGAAAGTTCCAAAATTCGAAATCTTTCGAACCTTTTGACCGCTTGATTTGATCATCGAAACTTCGGTTAGAAAAACGTTCCCGGCATCCCCAGTCCTATATAAGCTGGAACGGCGTCCAACATCGTTTGACCGGATCGGCGATGTGCAATAAAGTATCGATAAGTGATTCGTAGCTTGATTTTAGGTTGTGCGCGACGTCACTGCCTTTAGAAAGGAGTCAGCTACTTCGGGGTTTTTATGATGCAAGACACATTCAAAGAATATATCGAACTACGGGCGTTGTGCCTCGACACTCGGTGCAAACACAAGACATGCCTCGATCAATTTTATAGCTATTTCTAAAGGGCGATTAGTGGGGCGTTTCCTAGCGACGTGTTCTTGTTGTGAGTGATGGAATAAGTTATGACCCAAAGCGAGTTTTAGTCTGGGGAGCGAAGCTCATCTCGGATGGCCCCCGAAGGTTATAGTAGCATTATTGATGTTGTCCTTCTGTCGTTATCATTTTAATTAGGCTAAATTATAAAGTTTATATAAAAAAATTACATATGATTGTGGCCACTCAAGACGAAAAAAAAAAGCACTTTGTGCAGACTTTTTGTTGTGCGGCTGAAAGTGCGAAATGCGGAAACTATAAAGCTTACCACCCTATCGTATTTATGAACGTTATAACCGAAGTCAACGGGACGCTTGAACGAAAAAAATACCAACCAAATGCCGAATAGTGAAGAAAAACCAAACAACGTATAACTAAGAAAAACATTCTAATATAATCTTCAAACTGCGATGTTCCGAGGATCATACACTTCAGATATTGCATTCTAGTTGCGCACTTCATAACAGCGAACGCCCCTCCCCGTATACAGCGGGCTAAATTGTTAAACGACAGTCGTGAATATAAGTTTATCACAGTTATTTCCGACTTTCGTTAAACAACCGTGCAACGTTATTAGCACCCGCCGCAAGAGACGCGTAATGGAACCAATGAATAAGTTACGCTAGGAATACGTACGATTTAAAAATGCAACCTCCTGACCTTCGGATACTCCGTCAGGAAGCTGGCGCGACATCGTTTTTCTGTGTCGCCAACTGTTTTAAAATTTCCGAAAGGCAAAAAAGCGTTCCCCGTGATTTCGGATCAAGCCTCAGATAACTGGCAGTCATGATTTTAAGCACCGAGGTGGATCAAGTGTCGTTACTCTGGAGTGTGGAGCAGCTTCGCCCTGCTCGGCCAGATGAATCAACCTTGCAAGTCGCGTGTCAAGGTCACTACGGGCGCCCGGTGTCGACACAAGGCGGAGGCACGCTTGAATTCAAACCGAACGGGTCACGCTTCAGCGCTCTCCTTCAGATCGCGCCAACAGCGAAAACTGCAACTTGGAAACGACAAGCGCCCGTTCGCACGAAACACGCTCACGAGCGGAAGACGACGCCGATGCGCAGGAAAAGATGTGCTCAACGGCGGCCTTGTTTTGCGTCAATCGCGATGTCGGTCACTTGACACAGAATCTGCGAATTTGGAAGGCTCATTCGAATATTTTCTTGTCATCCCGATTAATTTTTAGTCGAACACGTCCGATAGGTGGGTTGTTCTCGCTCCCCGGCCGCCTGACCGTTATCCAATATATTTATCGCCTCTCCACGTCCTTCTCTCTTCCATCTTCGCCATTCCCGCGTACGGCTCGCGCAATCTTCGCGTAGCTACCTGCCCCTAAACTCGGTCTAATTTCGGCCCCTTGCGCAAACATAACACGTCCTTCTCGGCCCCTCCTTACTGTGCCTCGGTACCGCGCTCGAGTAGTTCGCGCCTTGCTCGCAGCTTAGAAAAATAAAGTATCCGGATAGATCGCGCCTGTCTGTCTTTTTAGAGGCGCGAAAACCGTTTCCAACGGGCGCACGCGGAGAAGTTTCTAAATAGCAGTTACTGACGGAGAGACATTCAAGGCCGTTCGTCTGGCAACTTTTACTTTTCTTAATCGAGTTCGATGCCTACACGGCGTGCGAGTTCTTCTGCTCCTTGAGCACCTGGTGCCTTTGCTTACCTTTAGTTATCGCCAAAAGCACCCATGTGGGTTTTTTTCCGCCCGACATCAACCAATGACGGAGATGGCAGTAATGATATTGACATAATGAAAAAACGGTAATTAAATTTCCTTTTGTGGTAATGAATAATGTAATGAATTACCTTTATAGGCTGGTAATTTAGTAATGCAATTATTTACTTTCAGACATTGATTTTGAGGAAATTACTCATTACTTTCGAAATTACTTTTCTCCCCCCCCCCCCCCAAAAAAAAAAAAAAGAATCGTTTGCGAGCTTAAAAAAGAAAAAAAAAAAAAGAACAATTATCGTGCATGGTGAAATGTCGTGAAAGACATCAGAGCAAATAAACGACGGCGATCTTAGCGTAAAGCCTCGGACGAAGAACTCGACAGACGCACAAAGGCGGGCTGGAAAGGCGAAGATGAAAAGCTTACGTGTAAAGACATCGCTGTAAGGCCACGGCTCATGAACTCCAGGCAAGACAGAATCAAGGCGTCGCGTCATCACGGTGATACTGTACTTCGTTCATCCCTAAGCTGACAGTGCGGTGGGAGCTACGATCTCACCAGAACCAATCAACCACTTTCCTTGTATCACCTGACTCATCCCTTTCTCTGCCCGTGGGTATGAACGAGAGGGTTACGTGAAACAGACGTGTGACTGTCCAGACGAGCACGTAGTTTACACCGCACTGTCAGTTTACGGATAAACGCAAGGCGAACGGCATATCACCAGAGAGTTTAATCATAGCCTCCTATTGGCAACGAGACGTTTTGGTGGCGCCACCTGGCGGGCGCCTTCCTGTGACGTAGCTGGTAGGATGTGAGTAAACGACGCGCATTGTCAAAGCACGGAGTGGCTATGTTAGGTCGCATCTACGGCGATTAAAAACGGTTAATGTATTAAAGAAACGTGTATGACGTTTTTCTGAGTGATCTGTCTAATGAATAAGAGTGCCTTCGAAGTTGCTTTTTGTACAAGAAAAACTTTAAAATGCTCAGAAACGTTCCTGGAGCTTCACATTACAGCTTGTATACGGCGTGCGTCCAGGACTATATACAACCTCCCTGACCCTTGTTTTTTTTTTTTTTTTGTATATGTGGAGGTTGCTGTAGAAAAATGTTTTGCATTCACCAGAGTAAATTACGTGCTGCCTTTTTAGCTGTGCACGTGCGCTCAGTTGTGTTGCGAAGCGCCTCACACTTGTTTTAGCCACATTGAGCTTGCCAACACCGACGCTTCTATCCAAGTGTGATGGATGGATGGTGTAACTTTATATACAAAAGGTTAGGAAACCAACGAGTCTCGGTCGGAGCCTTTAGTCCAGGGCTCCGTTGGCTTCTGCAATCCTGTGGGCACGCTGAACCAGGTCACGCTGGTCCACGAGGTCTAGACTAGACAGGGCCGCCTCCCAGGAGATTGGGATAGGGGAAGGAACGGGGGTGGATGCCCCCGCCCGGAGGGCTACGGCATTCCCAGACGGTGTGGCAAGCTGTGGGGCGGGGATTCCCACATCTCGGGCAGGTGCCCGGGTAGCGGGTTGGAAAGCAACGGTGTTTATGAGAGAGATTAGCAAAGGAAAGAGTTTGGATTTGCCTCCAGTCCATCGCCTCAGCCCGGGTGAGTTCGGGATGGGGAGGTGGAAGTGTTCGACGGCTAGCACGGTAGCATTCCGTAACGAGTGTGACTCGACAGTTGCTGACGAGCAAATGCCCATATCGAATACGTGGCAAAGAAGTTTGTCACATCGTGGCTCGAAAGGAATGCAGAAATTTTGATGAATTACTAAATTGTCCGACATGGCCCTGCAAATTGAGGCGATTAATTAATTTGTTCTCTCCAACTTTTGCTAGGAATTGTATGCAAATTTAAAATCACTCGCTGAGAAACGCATTACGCATTATGCACATTTGGGTCCGTAAAAATTAAACGTACAAACGGTAGTAATTTCTGGGACGCTGAAGTGTCACCGACTTACTAGATTTAAGACTTCGATCGCGAGGGGTTCTCACACGTTTCGCGTCAATCGGGCGAACAAGCAGGGATTTAGTTGAAACAACTCAGGAAGTCAGCCACCGCTTCTTCCAGTCAGTTATTTTGAGGAAATGTTTTGTGTACTAGATTACGAAATTCCAAAATTCCAAGCACTTACAGAACACATTGGAACCAACAGGATACACGGAGTCGCTTTTACTGAAGTGTTTATTACACACGCGAGAGGTCCTTGAATTTCGCTTTCCAATTTCATATTTAATAAAACATTCTTTTAAAAAAATCGTATTCGCCGCGGTAGATTTAGTGGGATAAAGTGCTGGACATTTTGTTTTAATCTTCCAGCTTTTTGTGCTGGAGCCGAGAACAGCCCACCACTATCCCAGCGCTTTGATATCTGAGCGCCAAAAGTGTTTGTTGGCACGACTATGCGTGCCACGTGTGGCTTCAAACTTTGGAAATATGTCCGACTACAAATATAACATCACCAAATAAACACAACGCGTGAAGCAGGCTTTGCCGCGCGTTACCCAAACAACGCATGAAGCGAGCTGACGAGCCGAAGGATCCAAGATCCGCGCGGTCTGTCCGAGTCTGTCCTACCGGTGACGTCACAAACGATGATGATGATAGCTAGAAAAGCGCCCCCTGTGGTTCGCGCACGGCGCGCCAATATACTGGAAAGCACGTCAAATTGACGACGGAACAATAGAGCGCCCGGTCGCCGGAAAAGAGAGAGGAGAAACGACAGAACAGCGAGCGCAGTGTAGCGCAGGGGACGAACTCTCATCAGCGCCAGCGCACCTAGCGGCCTCTCCCCAAAACGAATTTGTATTTCTTCCCCCTCCCCCTTTTTTTCGCCGTTCTGTCAAACGCGGTGGCGGCGAGGCAATGCTGGCGGCACTGGCGGTACGAGGCAATAGCGAGCGAACTACTATTCGTCACAATCTATGACAATTCGTCCCGACAGGTTGTTGCGCTACGCCATAGAAGAGACCAAACCAGAGCCCAACGCAAAACGAAACATCGGTATCACGGAAGCAGTAGAAATAACGGAAACGATGCGGTGACCGTTGCACGGAGAAAGAAAAGAAGTGTGTAAGCCAACAATCAAAATTCTATTCTAAAAAAAACACAAAAAAACACAAAAAAAAACAGGAGCGTTTTGGATTTGACTATACGCTCTGTGGTGGCGCCACCAAGAGGTACCCTTAGGACACTTTGGACATCCTGTTTCTAAGCCCCTCCTCTACCCTTTTTCCGTGACCGCTTTTCTTTGGATCCAGATTTTATAACCTGAGAACAGGACAAACAGATTTCCAACCATCTTGTTTTTTCGTCAAGTAAGGTCAAACCGTAAGCTTCGACCATTATGAACAACAAACGACAGAAATAAATTCTGGGGCCTCGATGAGAAATTCTTGTCAAGACCCCAGAATTTTTTTATGCGTATCCTTGGCTTTCAGTAAAAGTGTTTTTGTTCTAAAAAAAGACGGGAATAGAGCAAAGCAGGTGCCCTTCGCGGTACGCCTTGCTGCCTTTCCTTACACGTGCAGACACCGCCACTCGTTTGTTGGGAAAGTACACATCTTAAGAAAGCTCGCGCCATCCCTTTTCTCAACTAGCGACGCTTCTGCCTAGCAAATATCCATTCGCTTCTATGACAATACGCAATGACTTGGGCTCTTCTGGTGTTCGGGAAGAATACTCCTTGGAGAGGGATGACCGGGAGTACGTCAACTATAGTGCTCTTGGGAGAATAATATTAGATTGCGCCCGAGGCGGAAGGGAAACGTTTCACGTGACGACTCCTCTTGTGAACGAGCTCCCATGACGCGGCTTAACATACTGACACGGACTGTAACTTCGTCTAAACCAGGAATACGGAAACATCTCACATTTTGATTAAGAAACTTTACCGTTGAGTGAATAGCGGAACCGGTGAGTCGACTGTCTCTGAGTCACATCTAAAGAAGAAGCTATTCATCATGTTTAACACCCATGTCATGTGCGCCAGCAAAACGACTCTTCAGTATGGCTTACTCTGAGGCGCATATGCCTGTTGCGGTGGAAAAAGGAAGATCTAAGTTTTGCTACATATACTGTAAATAAAATAAGCACGAAGTACTGCCTCCAAGTATTGAAAAGTGATGGCAAAGTAAGTTGATTACATTTCGGATGTAATATAGTAATGTAATGTCATTACTTTTAGTCAGCAATAATTTGTAATGCAATTTAATTACTTTTTGAAAGTAATTTTGCCATCTCTGATGCAGCGCGCGTTTCGCTGCCTCGTCACCGCGCGTTCCTTGGGTGTTTTCTATGTTGCCCTTTGATCGGCGCGCAGTCTTTTCGGTGCTCCCAAGACGCCTTTTAAAACACTTGCTCGGCTTACCGTCAATGACAACTTAAGAAACACAGGGGGAGGTAAGTGCCGAACACCTTATCGCTCCAGTAAGATGCCGGCCGTATAGAACACAGAAGAAGGAATCACAGGAAGCTCGATCACAATAGTTTCTGCGCTTCTTAAGCTGGCAGGGACTATGCGGAGCGCAAGTTCGTCTGCTTCTTGCACAGGGGCTAAGATGATGTCAGAACGCCAAGCTCTGATTGGCTCATTGAAAAATAAAAAATGGTGCGTAGACATAAAGGTCTACCCACTATCCTTCCGATCAAAGCCAATAAGAGCTCCGCGTCGCTCTGACTCCACTGCAACGCCTGCGCAAGAAGCAGCCTCTCCGCATTGCGACTAGACAGTGGCGCCACGGTGCGGCTCCCAGCAGAATCATTTCGCATGGACATCGGGTGCAGCGGTCGAACTTAGTTTCTATACAATGTCAACTTATCTGAGCACAGTGTTAGTCAAAACGTTCGAAGCTGCAGTTGACTGTAACTTTTCGAGCGCAGCTCTTAGGCGCCCGTTTCCGCGTTGAGCGTCGTCGGCGTCGTCGCCGTTGGCGTAGAGCGCGAAACACATGTACGACGAAACCGTCCGATCCGACGTGCGAACTGCCGGAATGACTTTCGGGGGCGAGGGTTTTCGTAGCACCGGAGAGCGTTGAAAACCCTTGCCTCCGACCGTCGTATTGCCTGATCGGACGTCGGATCGGAAGGTTTCGTGGTACATGTGTTTCGCGCGTAACCGTTCGCGTTGTATTATGGGGCGTCTCAGTTTCCTTGCTAAATTTAGACAGGAAACTGAATTGGTGTTGTGGTCATGTGACGACAGTTTTACCGCTAAATTTAGCGGGGGAATTGAATGCGCAGTGTTGCATTATGGGGCGTCACAGACCTACACACCAATTTAGTTTCCCCCCGAAATTTAGCGGGGAAGTTGAATCGGTGTTGAGGTCACGTGGTGTCAACTTTCAAAATGAAAATACCTCAAGGGCTGAGCTATTATTTCGCATTCCAGAGATTTGTAAACATCTTTAATTTTTTTAGAGCGCAGTTCTTGGGCGCCTGTTTCCGGCTTGAGCGACGTCGGCGTAACCGCGCGTTGCATTATAGGAAATTTATCATATTGACGTCACACGTCACGTCACGTGTGACGTCACGAAGGTCACTCGTGATTCCTTCACGAGGCCTTCAGAAGTGACGTCACGAGGGTCACTAGGGGCATGAGTTACGTTATGACGGTCACGAGTGACGTCGGAGGGAGGGGGAGGAGGATGGCGGAGGTGAAGAGGGAGGATTATGGGGAGGAGGAGGAGAGGAGGACGGGAGGGGGGAGAGGGTACGGAGAAGGAGGGGCATACCCTCCTCCTCAATAGCTGCGCTCTTATTCGGCATTACAGGGAGTTGTAAACGTCTTTCATTTAACATGAGGAAGATACACAGAAAGGACAAAGAAGACTCTGCATATCTTCCTCATGTTTAATTGCTGTTACCAACACGCTCGTTTTGTACTTAAGTCTTTAATTTCTTTTTTTTAAATGCAGGAGTTGAAAGGGGAGAACAGAAATCCCCTCCATACGCTGGTGAAAACCGCCGGGATAATCCCAATCTCAGTACGTCTACTCGATCCGCCAGCAAGCGAAGAGTAATCTGATAATAAGATTTTCAGTTCGAACCCGAACTGAAAACCGGAGCAAAACCGTTATTTTTTACTGAACCGAAACAAACCCGCAACCGAAATCGTGCGTTTAATACCGAACTCCAGTCTGAACGGAACCGTAATCTCGTGTGGCGGTTTCCGGTTCATTGGCAAACGGTTCGGCGTTATATAATGTAAGCAGCGCCTTCTTAGGTTGCGGCGCGAAGTCAATTAAATATTCGCGACGCTGACGTCAGCGGGGCAGTTTTGACTAAACAAAGTATTTCACGTTTATGTTTGGCACGACTTGGCGCCGCAAGTCGGCGCGGTGGCATATACTTCTATGCTGTGTTTCACCTTACCATGGACCGCAAAAGACGCTACAGTCTACTGGAGCCAATCCATCGCTCGGAAGGTGTCACTGGAACGGTCGCCTGGAGCATCAAGTCACGTGACAAACTACGAGCTATGGATTGGAGCGTAGTGTCCATCGTGGAATTTCGTAAGGTAAAACGGAGTAGATCTGACTATGCCAAGACACTAAAGAGCTATTTTTTTTGTACGTCATCTGTGTGTGTGTGCTTCATTATTTTTTACTTGCTTCTAATCAATATTCCTCAAGGAAAAAGAAAGCTAACAAAAACAGAACAGGAAACACGTCGACCGGTATCCCCGTGTTTGTTCCGTGGTGGCAAAATCTGGAAGCGCCAAGAGGCGAAGCCGCGATGGCCGCGACGAGCACAACTGACACTGCATGCAGGGCGTCACCGGGACACCAATTGCCCAGAGCAGCTCAGAGCCTAAAGCCGGGGTCGTACTACTCATACATCACACAATAGAGAGTTTGAAAACGCGTGTCACCGCAACATCCGTGTTTCGATTGCCACGTGCCAAGTTTTTTCCTCGAACTCTTTGCCATGCGACGTTCGAAGTACGAATCTCGCAGTTACTCGCGTTCTAGTCTGCATTCTGAGTGTTCTTTGTATGATGTATAGGCAGTATGACCCCCGCTTTAAACGCTGCCTGAAAAATGATTTTTTGTACGTGTTTTTTATAAGTAGAATATCGCCCATTTTCTTCTCAATTTTTTTTTTCAGTCATCCTTAGACCATCCTTTACTGTCTTTCTCTTCTTGAGCTCAATCAGTCAGTAGCTCGAAAAAGGCGTTCGGACCTGCAGGGTGTGTAGTTTGCGTGTACGGTGCGTGCTATATACTCTCACGGTGTCACTGTGCATTCCGGCTGATTGACTTCACAGGTCAGTACGGCACTTTGTTACTGTTTCTGAGCGCCTGTATGACCACTTAAATGCGTAAAACAGAGTTTGCGATAAAAATCAACAAAACGAAATTAAGCATATATTTGTTTTGCGGTCCTAGTTTCCGCAGCGTGGCTTCTGATTACATTTTTTATGCAGAAGACGCCGTGTTGCACACACGTTTTCTTCCTAACGACATAAAACTGAGGACGTTTCTTTTTAAAAACCGGTTTGAACCAGTTCGCGCTTGGTGGAACCGGTAACCAAGCCGCTATGTGGGATTCATCACCGAACGGGAACCGAAGCGGAAGAAAATGCAAAGCTACTGAACTCAGAACCGGCACCAGAATAATGACCGGTTCAACTCACCGAAAAAGAGGAGAGAAAAATATTTCTCACGTAGATTTTGTCAATTACTAGTGAGTTTTCGTAGACCGCGTTTCCCCCTCCGCTAAGGCCTCCGCAACGAAGAAGCCGCTACTGCGCCTGCGCGCCGATGGCCTTGGCTGTAGAGTTTTGGGTATCGTAGTGGGCTGCGGAGAGCGTTGCGGAATATGCCTTTACGTGCTTCGTACAGGCATATTCCAGTGGAGATAAAGGAAAAACACTTGGCGCTATGTTGCCGTCGTTGCCGCTTACAACTGCTGGGAACACGATTGAACCCGAAAGCCGAACAATTAACACCTGCAGGTTGAATGACTTCAGAACAATTACAAAGCAACGTTAGACGTGGGTAGCTTTTCAAATGTCAAGGTGCGAAACCTCTACTCCAGAGCGAGATCGAGAGACACGCTGCTGCCGCATTAGAAAAGGTCGGAGCGGACAGCGCTTATCATTATAAGTCGTAACGCGAAAGCTGCCGTCCGTTAGTGGCGGTGCCAAAAGAGTGCCAAGGCAGAGCGCCGTTTTTGTTCAGTATTTTAGATCATAAAAGAAACAAATGCAGTTTTTAGAGTACGGAATCAAGAAAATGACCCGTCGACATACCCCCCACCAAGCGGGATCAGGCACTGACGAACGGCGAACGTAGGAAGGTCCCGGATGTGCGCGGCGGCGCAGCAGTCGAGGCTCCGACCGGTTTCGAGCGTTCCGAAGGCATTCGGCGAGCAGCTTTGGCTTGCGGTTTTGCCCTTTGGCGGTTTGGCAGCGTGAAGTAGCTCCCGTACTGAACTGATCTTTACTCCTTCTTTGCTGTCGTTTGTGACCAATGAAGTGTCATGCCGAATTAGGGATTAATCGCGCAGCAAATGCATTGCGAGCCACCCTGGCTGCTTGCTTTATGCAGCCTACCAGAACAAGCTTCAGTGACGCCTTTCGAGCCGTCGACAAGGAGTGCGGCAGCCGTGAGCGCTCGCTGAACTCACTACCCCTCCTCTAGTTCACGGCCACTCAAGCAACTTGGGACGTCATGAAGGAGGTTATTTGTTGCTTGATTTTTTTAAATTTAATTTGCATATAACTTTTAAAATAAAGAAAAGTTTCATTAAGTTACGTCCAGTGCGCTCAGGTTCGGAGCAAATCAAAAACCAGTAAAAAAAATGTCTCTGAAGGGCTCCTTTAACTGTCATTAAGCCAACGACAGCCTACTCAAACTCGGTCGGCCTGAGTTACACGGCTGCGCCAACTGTTATTAAGCAGCTAATGATCATTGATTTCAACTAAGCTGACTTACCTCATGGCGAATTCCACTGGTCGTTTTGGAGCGCGCCGGGATCGGTAGACCAGATTTTAGATGTAGCACGAGATCCGAACGGAGTCGCTCCGCCTCCGGATCCCTTGAAACATAACCACTTCTGCGGAATCGACGGGTGCCTTCCCGTCCGATCCACCTTACCGGGAATCCCCTTTCCGCCGTCCCGGATCTCGAAGCACATGTTTTCGCAATCCCGGCGCTAACAACGCGTTTTTAACGCACGAACGTTAATCGTGTTAATCATAAAGTGAAAGACGCGTGTCGATGCGCGATGTGCATCAGAACGTTGTCGAAGTAAGCCTTGATTTTCGGCCTCCTGTGGAGGTATTAAAAGGCAGTCGAATTCATGTGAGACACACAACCAATCCTAGTCGTCGCTGTTACTCGAACCGCTGCTGCTTGAGGAGCTGCTCGAGCAACTTGACGACGAACTGTCATCAAGCAGCCGCAGCAGTAAAGCTGGCGGCACTTAGCGAGCGGTCATTGCGATTTCTTCTGAGGCAAGACGCCCGACGAGAAAGGAAGCCACGTGTGTGCGACGCGGGCTGGCCAGGTCCAATCCGCCGAAATCAGCGGAGCGACTTTTCTCGGATCCGGATCGAGGTCTGGAGTGGGAGGTGATCCAGAACGACGCGTGGATCACCTCCGTCTCGATCCCGATCGCCCAGGGAAATAGGCACGCTCCAGAAAAGCCTATCCCCACGCGCTCCAAAAGAACCTCTAAAATTGGCCATCAGTTAACTGATGGGGGTTCGCCCCAATATCCCAAATTGAGCTATTGATGGCGGCATCCGCAGCATCGCCATCCCATGCCAGCGCCATGGGAAGACTGGGGGAGGTATCTAGAAAGTATCGTAGCAGCAACTATTTTCCGAAGAGGTGTGATTCGGCGCCAGTGCTGCCGCTAGAACGATCATGGTACTTCGCGAAAGCCAAAGCTCGACGAGGGCGGCCATTGTGATGTTGGCGCCGATAAAACCTTCGTTATGTCTCGCTTTCTTGAATTCGTGTCAAATGTTCTAATTATCGTTTCTTTACTTTAAAAAATAATAATAGTTTTTATTTTAAGTTTTTTGCATTGTTTTTTCTTATTAGTATTTAGGTGATACCGTAAAAAAGTGCAAGTACTTATGCTGAGATACTGCATGAACATAATGTTTCTTGAAATAGGGCGCTTATGCATACTTGTACCGTCAAAACAGTAAAACGTGTTAAGTCGTAATTAAAAAAAGTAACGCAAACGTAACGTGCGTTACTTTTATTCGGTAACAATAACGGTAACGCGTTCCTTTTGTATTGCGATAACGTAGGTCCGTAACGCGTTTCTTTTATTAGGGAGTTTTCGTAGACCGCGCTGCCCTCTCCGCTAAGCATTCCGCAACGAAGAAGTTGCTACTGCGCCTGCGCACCGATAGCCTTTACTGTGGAGTTCCCGCTATCGTAGCGGGTTGCGGAGGGCCTTGCGGGACGGCGAAAACGATCTACGAAAAGTCCCTATTTGCAAGTAACGAGTAACGTATTTCGTTACTTTTTTCGGTAACGCCTACAAAAGTGGTTCCGTGTTACACCGGCCGACTTAGTTGAGCCGAATGACAGTTGGGAAGCGCCAACGATCGCCGGCTTAATGACAGTACAGAGCGCTAGTGTAACTAGGTCATTACAGATTTTAACGATATTAGAGTTATAATACGTTTCAAACCTCTCTCTGCGGCTGATGCATTTTTATTGCCAGAAGAAAACGCCAAGAGAAAGTAGCCATTTAAAGAAAAAAAGAAGAAGCCCGTTTTCAAATATAAGGCGTTCGCACACATATGGCATCTGTTTGGCAGATGTAAAAAGCGGTCCGTCAGCCAAAATAGAACGCGCGAATGGAAATTCAAAGGCCGTTTCCTCTTTTCAGACGCCATACAGGTGTCGGAGCGAATGCATGTAGACTAACGGACTGCGCGTTCAGATTTTATGACGCTCTCGCGGCACCTTGGTGCGTTTCTCTACAAGGGGTTATTTCCAGCCAACAGAACAATCGCGACTTCGTCGGAGTTTGCGCGAAGCAACTTCTTTCCGGTTTTCTATTCTATGCTCTTTCTACGATTCTAGTTTACCACGCAATTACCTCCTCGGACTTCGCTTTCTCTGTACGTAAGCGTGTGCATATACACACCCACGTACACACAAACACAAACATGCACACACACACTCGCACGCACACGCGCACGCAGACGTAAACAGATATACACAAGCATACGCACACGTACGCAGACACATCCACACACGCACATACACATAAACACGCACACACGAACACCTCCACACACCGACACGCGCACGCAAACACGCATGAGTAAATTTTCCGGTTTTCAAATGTCCTGCCGCATCACCCCGAAGACCACGTATGACGGTACACACTCAAACCTAGTGCAAATCACTCACGTCTCTGGGTTGGAGGCTACAACAAAATAACTTCGTATATTTTTATTTTTATTTTATTTTTATGTGACGATCCACAGGACAAAAGAAAGCAGCGAATGGTCGTTATATCTTTCACGAGAACAGAACGACGAGATGTCAGGAGGACAACGAAAGTGACGGGTGTTTGTACGTTCCATTTTATTCTTGAATGCTGGCCTCAATTTGCGGAGCAGCGCGCGCGATTTCTGCCAGATTTGAAGAACTTATAAAGAGACCGGAAGAATAGAGAAAAATATCGGGGAAACGAGAAAGCAAACAAGATAAAAACGGAAAAAAAAGGAGGGGGTGGGGGGACCTTTCTTGCCGGCTCTGCGGAGGAGTAGAATAACCCGACAGACATATTGGATTTGGAAGGAAGATCTTGTTCGCCAGTTCATTCCCAAAATTATATCTTTTGCGTTTGTTTTGCAGACATCTTATTCAATATAGACTGCTCTACCAATTGTGCACCGAAGTCACGTCGGATTTCGCCTGTGTCACTGTAGATTGTATTCGAAATATTTCGCATTTTAATATACATTTTACTGCAATAGTGTTCGTAAACGTCCTAGAATGCATATTTATATTTAGATACGTAAACAAACAAAAAAAAGACAGTCTCTTTGACACTTGTTAAAGTCGTTTCAAACACCAATTAGAACACCTTTCCCCTCGTCCGCCCGACACCCCAATCTTTCGCACACATTACACACCGCACTGTACGGATTTGCCGTGCACAGTCGTGCAGTGTTGTACACGCTCCTCCAAAACAGAAACAGAAACTCGTTTCTTTTTTTTTGTAAGCTTTGGAACGATTTTTCTGTTACTTGTTCCAGTGGTTTAAAAGGAACACATCACGTGATGTTTCTGAGATGGGAACGGGTCGTTAGATTAAGGTTGCGCTTGCGTAATTTAGTGAAATATTGGGTCAAATCATTCTTCAAAAAAAAAAAAAAAAAAAAAAAAAACCCGAAGCGAGTGATTGAAAATATCTACATTGAACTTAGTGTCGTGTCGCTACGATCGCATTTGTTCCAGTGATTTGTTTTCGACACTCTCTCTCGGACACACTCCCATCTTCTAAAGTCGCAGGTTTAAGTCGTCGCTAACAAAGACCCCACATTGGGGTAAAAGTGCGAGAAGGAACCTCGTTCCTTCCGCCGTTCCCTCGAAAACGCAACGATATCCCGTTCCAGTTACACCGACGCAAAATGGAACTTCGACGTCCCTCCGTTCCACGTAAAAGGAAGGCGTTCCACGAGCGTCATTTTTCGGAACGCCGTTCCATTAAGGAACGACGTGCTGTACGAAACAGCGTTCCAAGGGACGTCGTTCCTCGAAACGCCGTTCTGTACAGCACGGCGGCCGCGTGATCACCGCCGCTATACTACGGCCTGCCGCTTCACCGGGAGACACATAGAAGCAGCGATTCAGTTGAGTATGCCGAGTTTGTTTCTGGAGCAGCTGGACCAGCGGACACGAGCAATTCTTTGGCGTTGCCCGGGCATTACGTAGAGCTTCCGCTTTTTCGCCGTCAGCTACCGTGGTTAGAACACCTTGATGTGTTTGTGTTTGCCTTGCAAGTAGCGTTGAAAGCGCCACTGCACGAAGCACGCATCTCTTTCTTTAATGAAAAAACAAAACAAAACAGAGTTGGCAGCTACCTTGTTAAGTAAACTTGAGAATAATTAGTGCTAAATCACTTCAGAGTTCACAATTATCACGTAAATCAAGCACTGCACAGAACAACCTGTAAAGCACTTCAATATATAAAAGTTGGCTATATACATAAAGGTGCAATGATCAGTAATGCACTCCCTCGTGCACCCCCTTGCACTCTCTCGCTTTTGGAAGAGACTTCCGACGGGTCTCTTTTTATTTTTGGTGCTTCACCAACGTAAACATCATGCGATGCACCTTGGGGATCTTTAACACGAAACAAAAACCCGTTATACAGCGCCCTCCACAGAAAGCAATAATAATTTTTAACATTTATCGCGGCACTGCCGTCAGCTTACAGATACCACGGGGATAGTGGCACATAAGGCGAAAACCGCGGCACCACTTTCGGATGCTGGGAGAAGCGAGCGATCGTCAGACCTCTCTTTCTAGCTCACCATAACAAACTTGTACAAGAATGTTTCGCAGTTTTTCAATTTGCAAATTGTTGAACATTTAATAAAACAACCCCCCATACACAAACTCACGCGCACACTTTTAGTGGCGGGACTGACACGAGCTCAAAAGCCTTAGCAGCCGTCGCCTGGCTCGTGTCCAACAGGTAGCAATATCTCTTACACGGCACTAAATGCGTGATAGTCCGCCTTTCTAGATATAAACGCCGAGATGAATGACGTCGGTTACACACATTGGCAGCGCCATAGCACGTGGCTCCGATTGTCTATGGCAGATTGAGGGTGTGTTGCCACGTCATATATTTTCTCCGATTTTTAAGTTTTAAGACATTAAAGCGATCCGATATACCGAAAAAAGGGAACTAAAATGTTCTCATATTTGTCTGCCTGAACTCGCCTGCGAGAAAATAACGGGAAACGAACTTTGGTGGGGGGTAGTCCGCTGGTAGACTCGAAGTGATTTTCAAGAGTTTTCTATGGTTATCTTAGTTCGCACGCGTTTGCGAGCTAGCATTGTTTCGCCTTGAAGGTCCACGCGTGGAGCAGTTCTGGATTGCTCTAAATAAAATGGCAGAAGTTCTTAGTAACGTGGTAGGTTGCAAAATTTTTAATGAATATATCATATACAGAGATTGTGGACTGGAATTCTAATTCTAAGAGGTACAGATTGATTCTACACTCTGAGAAATGCCTGCGTGTCTACTTACTGGCAAAACACTGGAAGAGCCAATCTCTGCAATCTACGAAATCAGCACATCGAATGGTGAGGCGGAACATCTGTTTAGACCTAAAAATTAAGTCTGCACTGTGGCATTACGCAATGCAAAGCGTTATGCTTGCAATGCGTAATGCCACAGCGCAGACTTAATTTCGAGGTCTAAACAGACGTTCCGCCTCATCATTCGCTGTGCTGATTTCGTAGATTGCAGAGATTGGCTCTCCCAGTGTTTTTCCAGTAAGTAGACACACAGGCATTTCTCAGAGTGTACACTGAACTAATTGTGCGGCTCCAACTTTGTTATTTTTTATATCAGTAGAAAGCGTCGGACGTCAGCTATTTTATTTACACGAGAAATGCAATCGATCAAAAGCAGGAATTGCGCACAGGCCGCTTTTAAAATACGCAGAGAAGAAAAACGTTTCTTCTCATTGTACACTAGAAAAATGCAGCATTAGGCGAATGATACTACAGTCACGGACAGCTTAAGTAGCACGGGGCGTGGCGTTTCCCGAGTATCTTATTATCGGTTCGCAGTCAGTGAGATTCCGGCGTCAGCCGATCAAAACGCCCAGCAACGAATCACGGAGCAAAAAGCGTAAACGTAATATACCGCGAATACGTTTCTTAGGCTGCCAGTGGACGTAATACATTTCAGCGCACATTCCGGCTCTGTACATTTATTGGGGAGCTGAAGGATGTTTGGGTGCGCACTACAAGAAATCTAGAGCGTCAACTTTCCCCCAAAGCGTTTCGAGAAAGCCGATCTAGCTCGGCGAATCACGAGGCTGGAAATATTGTTGAAACCCAAAAATAAAGGAAACCTTTTGCTACGTAATACTGCGCATGGCAGGATTGCTTTGCGCTAAAGGAGACGCTCCAGATTTTTCAAAGTGTAGATGGTGACCGACAGCTTAAGAAATGTAGGGTGTGACTGACTATGTTACCGTTTTATAGCGGTAGCTGTTTGTGCACCTTCCCGGCAAAAAAAAGAAGTGCTAATGTACGAACGCCAAACCCCGCTCTACAGCAGAGGCAGTGCTCTCCTTCTCCCCGTGCACACACGGCAAGGCCAGCGCCTCCTGGGTGACAAAGCCATAGTGCTGATAGAGAGATGTCGTCATCAGAGAAGGCCGACGCTGGTCACAGATTGGACACGACGATTGCGCCAACGTTCAACTCAAACTTGACTCGAAGCCGAGCACTGATGCAGCATTCGTTTCCAATCTGTGGTTAGCCTTGGCCTTCGCTGGTGACGCGAAAATGTCAGCACTACGGCTTTGTCTTCAGCCACGTACCCTCCCGCGACGCCCTCCCCCGCTCCCGACACTCTCCCTCGCTTCCCCACTGCCGCCGCCCAGGTTCCGTTATCGCGTCTCTCCGCGTTCCTACAGAGCATTTCGCGTACGTACTTTCGCTTCTCCATCCGCAGGAGCTGTCACAGGTGCCCCCGTCGTAAAAGAAAAAAAAAAAAAAAAGAACCGTTTAAAGGCCGGCGACCAGACTCGAGATTCGATCCTCCTGATCATGGGGGAGGAGAAAACAAGCGATGGTGGACAGTGTGGAAGGGGGGAGAGGAGGAAGCGGGGGAAAAGTGGAAAGCGCGAACTGGTCGTCAATTTTGAAGCAAAAAAAAAAAAAAGAAACTTTTTTTAGCACACGCAACATTTTGCACATTTGTCCTAACAAAGCGCGCATCTTCTCACACACGTCTCATAGATCAATTCCACTAAAGGAAAGTACTTATTGCAAAGATCGTAAATCACAGTGGCTGAACTCAAATCTCCTTCAAAATGCCTTTCGACAACGCAGCAGCTATGCCGCTGTTAATCGCACCATACTTTGCGTGATCGTCTCTTGATACGTCTTTCTACGTTCTCATCGGTTAATGGCTCAATATCATTGGCTGCAGGGAGATATTCCGACACAGGGAACCCGCGACTCCCCGCGCCCCTCCCGTTTCTTAAGTTGTTAATGATTATCAGTCTTTCAGCAGTTTTAAATGCAGGCGCGTGCAATAGCTCTATGTGCAGTTGCGTCGAACACGCCTCTTCGTGGGAGCTGTCAGTTTATCGCAGTCATCTGCTACTTCTCCCTGCCGAGAGACGCGTCTGCGGCGACGTGCCGCGCACGTGACGTGACGTCGCAGATTGCGACAGGCAGGAGTTGGGTTCCGGTCCGGCGTCTTCGCGGTGCCTCCTCGAGTGTCTCGAGCGTGCAACGCCTTCGGAGACGCCGATGGCGTTCTCCGAGTGTGGTCACGCTCCGCCAGTTTGAGCTCGAGGAAAAGAACCCCGGCTAAATACCCACTGCGCACTCACACTGTCCGAGTCGGGGAAACATCGCTCGCAAACGCCGCAAAGTGAGTACACTGCTAATATAGTCTTTTGACGATGAGTAGATTCAACGATGTCTCTTTAAACAACTTTCCCTGCTAAACATCTCCCTAGCCGGTGTTTCATGTTGCTGTCAGTCGTAATTTGCACCCCCATATTAATAATAACAATAATAATAATAATAAAAAGATGTTCTTGAGTTAATTTTTTTTTCGGAACACAAAGACACCCAATAAAAGAAGACCCAGCGAATGAAAAACAAAGCTCTAATAAATGTTAAAAAATAAAAACAATGCGCGCAACGAATAATGAGCACGACGTTACACTCGGTCATTGTCCCTGCGCGCATCGTAGTTTTCGTATCTAATCGTATTCTGGGCTTAGCCATTGGTGGGACGCTTTGATCGGTCGCTCTGATTGGCCGCACCCGTGTTCTGCGGGAAAGGGAACTGACGGATGTTTTCAGAGAGCAACGGGTGTGGGCTCACCAGTACACTGTCACCGAGAGATTGAGAAACGTGGGGAGTGGCTTGTCATGTTCGCGCTTCTTGCTTCGTGGTTGGTTCTGGTACAGTCCATTGGCCATGGAGCGATAAGAAGATGATGTGGTCTGCCCCGCATTTCTGAAGCATCTGGGCGCTAATAGTCGTTCTCGCGCCCCAAATGACGAACTCGCACACTACGAACTGCGAGTGCAATCTCTGACGTTGCGCTGCGAGCTCGATCGCGTCCATTCTGTTTTCTTCAGATACTCGCGACGCCACGACGAGGCTCACGGCTCGAGCGTCGTCTGGTGGAAAAGGATCGCCGGACTGTTTGCCATCTGACCAGTTGTGCGCTGCGCTATAGAAGTCGCGGTCGGGCGAGCGTCCTTTGCGTGAGGGTACGCCTTTACATAAGCACTAAGACGAGAGAGAAAGAGAGTGTGTGTGTACTTTATTAACACTAGGACGAAGAAAGCTCTCTCAGAAGCCACGCGCTCGAGCCCAGAGCCCTATATGTGGAGAGTTTGGCCATTCGTTGGTAAGTATATGAGACAAATGAGGAGGCGCCATAGGCTGAAAGCGGGCTGGGCGTGTTCCAGGGCGTCTTCCCAAATTCGAATGTGGCCAACCAGACGCCGTAAATAATACCCTGGCGGTGACCGCGAGAAGCAAACCTAATAAGTGCGTCGGAGTAACTCTTGCTGACTGAAAATATGGTGCACGTGATGTTTCAATTACGGTCATCCAAAATCATATTGGAAGAGTGCGACTAGCGGAACGATCGACATAATCCGTACACCAAGCGCCGAGGGCCGGGAATCTGCCGTCCGAGCGGCCACACTCTGTGCGAGCAAAACAGAGTTGAGCGACAGATTTGCTCTTACATCTTTCTGCATGATCATGATCGAAACATCACGTGCACCCTATTTTCAACCACAAGGAGGTACTACACTTCACTCTTACGCGCTTACTAAAACCATATACCAACATATACCTTTGATTGAAACAGTTTCTCGCTACCACCGCTAGGGGATTCTTTTAAGCTTCGGGTTGGCCAGGGGACCATGCCAAGCCCACTTTCTGCGTCTGCTGGACGCCCTGGCTCTGCCCGCGCCTCCCATTGACCACCATTCATTCCGCAGCGCTGTAAGTGCATAGGTGGAACTTGCGAAGTTTATTCGGGTGCGCTTACGTTCGCTCTCAGACCGATCCCTTATCTTTTGACCCGTGTCACCGAGCGCAGCGGATACTGCGAGCCATCGGAGCTAATCCAAGGCCGTTAGAGTGTCACGTGAACTTGGAAAGGGGGCACAGCGACGCGCGGAAGGCGTATCAGGGGCTACGTCCACAGAGCGGGATTAGGGAGTTTTCGTAGACCGCCTTTTCCCCTGCTCTAAGCCCTCAGCAAACAAATTAGCCGCTACTGCGCCTGCGCGCCCATGGCCTCGACTCTAGAGTTTTGGGTATCGTAGCGGGTTATGGAGAGCGTTGCAGGACGGCAAAAACGATCTCCGAAAACTTTCTATCGGCTCACTCCAAAAAAACCCCTGCGTCTACTTTCCCGCGCAACACTCGGAAGGCCAAACAGTACAACTTACGGAGGCAGCTCAGCGAATGAAGATGCCGAAACATACGTTTAGACCAAAAAACGCAGTCTGAGTTGTGACAATCAGCAATGCAAAACGTCACGCTTGCATTGCTGAATATGTCACAACTCAGATTGCGTTTTTTGGTCTAAACATACGTTTCGGCATCGCCATTCGCTGCCCTGCCTCCGTAAGTTGCGGCGATTGGCTCTCCGAGTGTTTTGCGGGAAAGTAGACGCACGGGCTTTTTTTTTTTAGAGCGTAGGATAGCTCGTAGCGTCCACTCCGTCCGGACGTAAGGTGAAACGGAGTATAGTTACAGGTGCGTAGCCTATTCCTAGTCACCGGCAGCTCGACAAACGTGGGGCCTGACTTATTAATCCGAAAGCATCAACTGTCTCATGGAGCGTACCGGCGTTATCAGCCTTTGAAGCCGCGACAAACGGCACCTAACGTCCCTTGTTCCTTGGAGCGAAGCCTGCAGTTTGTTGCATCGGTTTTATTGATAGGCTCTCATTGGCTGGCGCGCGTCATTTTCAAGAAACGCCACCGCCTGGCGCTGCGGGCCCCGCGCCGGCAGCGCGCCGGTAAAAGGAACACGGTGGCGCGCGCTCGGCCGCATGCATCTGCTCCTCTTGACGCCGACGAACATGGCGGCGCCTCCAGCATCTACATCATCCGCAACCGCAACGTCGGCAGTAGCGAAGCCTGACCGTCCACGCAGGTACACCGCAGACGAACTAAGGGAGTAGAATAACGCTGCACAACGTTCGAGCAGGCAGGTAGCGAAATCCGCCATCGTTGTCATGTCTCCGAATACACGGCGGGCGGAACCTGCAGCGGCAAAACGCGCTAGAAGACAGAATAAAGCCTTTCGAAAACGTGAGGCGCATGCGGATCGCGCGATTCAAATCGTCTCAGGCGGCAAGAGGACGAGGCCCTTTGACAACGCGAGGCGGAAGCAATACGTCGCAGGCGCCATGCTTTTGCATTCACAACTCACAAGAAGTGCAAAGTGGTTCATGGGCCAGTTGGTTCATGTTCATGGCGCCTTGTGGCGTTTCACTTCTTTGTCCCTGTCTTTTTTGGCGCTTTTAAGTATTTAAAGCATCAC
Source organism: Ixodes scapularis (assembly GCF_016920785.2). Taxonomy (NCBI): domain Eukaryota; kingdom Metazoa; phylum Arthropoda; class Arachnida; order Ixodida; family Ixodidae; genus Ixodes; species Ixodes scapularis. The sequence continues at coordinate 93,418,442 of NW_024609846.1, forward strand.
AAGAAGTGCTTACATATTCTCGGAATTTTTGTTATGACGAATGTGCACACACGCCTTAGCCGGGCGCCTACAGACACGCCCAAGTTGTCGCTTTCTCTATTAGAGCGCAGCTCTTAGGGGCCCGTTTCCGGCTTGAGCGGCGTCGCCGTCGGCGTCGGCGTCGCCGTCGCCGTCGGCGTCGGCGTAACCGCGCGGTGCATCATGGGAAATGTCCCATAATGCACCGCGCGAGCCCCCCACCGGGGTCACGTGACCTCGTGGGGGGCACGTGACCCCCCCCGAGGTCACGTGACCCCGGTGCATCATGGGAAATGTCCCATAATGCACCGCGCGAGCCCCCCACCGGGGTCACGTGACCTCGTGGGGGGCACGTGACCCCCCGAGGTCACGTGACCCCCCGAAGTCACGTGACTCCCCTGAGGTCACGTGACCCCCTCCTCGAGGTCACGTGACCCCCCGAGGTCACGTGACCCCCGCCGATGTCGCGTGACCCCCCGATGACGTCATCCTCACTGATGACGTCACCGGCATCCACATCGTCATCGTCATCATCACTGATGACGTCACCGGCATCCACATCGTCATCGTCATCATCACTGATGACGTCACCGGCATCCACATCGTCATCGTCATCATCACTGATGACGTCACCGGCATCCACATCGTCATCGTCATCATCACTGATGACGTCACCGGTATCCGCATCGTCATCGTCATCATCACTGATGACGTCACCGGCATCCACATCGTCATCGTCATCATCACTGATGACGTCACCGGCATCCACATCATCATCGTCATCATCACTGATGACGTCACCGGCATCCACATCATCATCGTCATCATCACTGATGACGTCACCGGCATCCACATCGTCATCGTCATCATCACTGATGACGTCACCGGCATCCACATCGTCATCATCACTGATGACGTCACCGGCATCCGCATCGTCATCGTCATCATCACTGATGACGTCACCGGCATCCACATCGTCATCGTCATCATCACTGATGACGTCACCGGCATCCACATCGTCATCATCATTGATGACGTCACCGGCATCCGCATCGTCATCGTCATCATCACTGATGACGTTACCGACATCCGCATCGTCATCGTCATCATCACTGATGACATCATCAGTGACGTCACTGATGTCACCGGCATCCGCATCGTCATCATCACTCATCACTCGCTGATGACGTCATCATCACTGATGACGTCATCAGCGACGTCGCTGATGACGTCACCGACATTCGCATCGTCATCGTCATCATCACTGGTGAAGTCATCAGTGACGTCACTAATGACGTCATCGGTACCCGCATCGTCATCGTCAGTGATGACGTCATCAGTGACGTCAGTGATGACATCATCGGCACTGGGGGTCACGTGACCCCCAAGGTCACGTGACCCCCCACTGGTTAATTTAACCCCCCCCCCAGTGCCCTTCCCTCCTCCTCCTCAAGAGCTGCGCTCTAATTCGGTGTTACAGGGAGTTGTAACCGGCTTTCATTTTTTTCTCCTACTCGCGAAAGTTCCCTCTTGGGGCGGGATCACGATAAGGCAGAGTTTATGGCCTTCGAAGCGTATCTGGTTCAAATCTCGCTGCTGGGACCGCGGCCAGGAGAGCTAATTATCGCCACTGCGTGCAATAGACACTCGTCAGCGGGTTGAGGGGCATCGAAGGCTTCCGATGGCGATATGCTGCTGTCAAGCTGTGAAACTGACCCAGTATATACGTCAGACCGCCTCCGTGTATTTTTTAGGCGAAAGCCTTACTTGTCCCAGTACGCGAAAAGGCGTCGGGGTTGTTGCGGAAAGATGGCCACAAAAATACGTCACCAAGCACGCGCCGCTCAAGGTCAAAGTGGACGAGCCTCAGAAATAAAACCCAAAGAAAAACACAGCAACGCAGATGCTTCGTCACGAAAGCCATCGTGAGGCCGGCGTGGTTCGCCGCGCCTGCGCAGTGGAGGAGCGTCATGTCACCGCCGGAGCGCCGTGTGAAAAAGAAAGACGTGGCGCACTGCTTGTAGGAATGCGCTGCGTGTTACGCATTCCTACACGTAAGCAGTCTTAAGTGTCTTCGGCGAGTTTTCAGGTTAACTTCTATCGTTTTTTTTTTGTTTTTTCTTGTGTCCCGTCGTCTGAACTGTTCTTTTACAAGATGGACACCTTAAAGACGCGGTGATACTATACATACGAAAGACAGTCTACATACAGCGCGTGGTTCTTCCTCGTATGACAGTCCATTGGTCATACAAAACACTTTCTGCAGACATATTCGAAGGAGTCATGTGTACGAGGCTAAGATTTTTGGAACGTGCTTGAGGCGCATCTTTGCAGATAATTTGTTTTCATCGCGTCCTGCAGCGGACAGCGTGGGTATCTTTTGCACCATGTATATGAGCAGAATTCTGACTGCGGCTTTAGATATCTGGAGCGTTCGCTCTTCTCCCGCAAAGCACCGGCCACCCTAATTCGTTAAATATATACGGCACGAAGAAATTTAACGTGAATTTGTAATCCATCAGGTTCCGCTGGTGTAGCTGTTTTGAGAGAGGAATACCTTCGGGTGTCTTGACTGCCGCCCTACATGATTTCGTGATAAAGACCCAAAATATCTACCCGTGCATTTTTTGTTTTTTTGCGCGGGACTTAATTTTTGTACATGTAATAGGGAAATAGTTAAACTAAAAAAAAAACAAAAAAAAAAAAACGTTTTTGAAGGGTGCTTTGACGCCCTAAGAACTCTTTTAGCTCATGAAGAACGGTTTCGCCTCAAGCGCTATCGCCCCTCAGCGCGCTTTGGCGGCCTGTGTGAACTATAGGGTGCGCTTCTCTAGCTATCATCATCATCATCGTTTGTGACGTCACGGGTAGGACAGACTGGGACAGAACGCGCAGATCCTGGATCCCTCGGCTCGTCAGCTCGCTTATGCGTTGTTTGGGTAACGTACGGCAAAGCCTGTTTCACGCGTTCTGTTTATTTGGTGAAGTGATATTTGTAGTAGGACATTTTACCAAAGTTTGAAACCGCAAGTGGCACGCGTAGTTGTGCTAACAAACACGTTTGGCGCTAAGGTGTCTAAGAGCTCGGATGGTGGTGTGCTGTTCTCTATAGAGAACAGCAGTGTTGTGTTGCAAAGCGCAGAGTTGTGCAGAGCGCTAGATATTCTAGTTTCATCATCCAGCTTTTTGTACCTGGGGTATACCCCAGTACAAAAAGCTGGATGATGAAACTAGAATATCAAGCGCTACATCATTTTCCAGGGCGAACAGGATGTATTTTTATTATGACTCGGATAACTTAAAACTAAGAAAGAAATGTATCATCAAATTGAAAATAGGAAAGCGAAATTCGAGAACCTCTCGCGTATGTAGTAAACACTTCAGTAAAAGCGACTCCGTGTTTTCTGTTGGCTCCAGTGTGTTATGTGAGTGGTGGTCTCTTACTAGTTACGAGTTGATTCCTTTTGGAATTTTGTTAACCAGTAAACAAACATTTCCTCTAAATAACTGGCAGGAGGAAGCAGTGGCTGGCTTTCCGAGTCGTTTCAACTAAATCCCGGCTTATTCGCCAGATTGATGCGAAATCTGTGAGACCCCCTCGCGATCGAAGTCTTAAATCTAGTAAGTCGGTGATACTTCAACGTCTCAAAAATTACTACCGTTTGTGTGTTTAATTTTTGCGGACCCAAATGCTCATAATGCGTGATGTGCTTCCCATCAAGCGTAATTATTTTTGTAAACACTTCTTAGAAAAACGGGATAGAACAAATGAACCAGTCGCCTAAATTTGCAAGACTGACAAATTAAAAAAAATTATGAAAAAAACAATGTCTGCTTTTGTTTCGAGCAGGAGTCGCGATGTGACAAGCTTCTTTGCCACATATTCAATTCGGGAGGCTCTAAACGTCAGTTGCTGACGAGTATTTGCTTGTCAGCAACTGTCAAGTCACACATGAGAAGCGTTGGCATCGGCAAACTCAACGTAGCTAAAACAAGTGTGCGGCGCTTTGCAGCACAACTCTGCGCACGTGCACAGCCAAGAAGACAGCAAGTAATTTACTCTTTTTAATGGAAAACCTTTTTCTACAGCAGCCTCCACAGATTCGGAGAAACAAAAATCAGATAGGCTGTGAATAGCCCTAACACACCCCGCGCAAGCTGCAATGTGAAGCTTGGGCTTGTTTTTGAACATTTTAAAGTTTTTCTTTTATAAAAAAACAACTTCGAGGCGCTGTTATTTCCTAGAAAGATCATTTAAAAAACATGTTATGGGCGTTTTTTTAATAAATAAACCGGTTTTAAGCGGATAAGATGCGAACTAACACAGCCACTCCGTGCATTGACATAGCGCGTCGTTTGCTCGCATCCTACCAACTGCGTCACAGGAGCGAGCCCGCGAGGTGGCGTCACCAAAACACCTCGTCGCCAATAGAAAGGCAACTGGGCGATGAAGTTAACTTTTTCGCATTAAAAAGATGAGCTTAAAAGAACTCCTTATAGGTTTTTTCACGAAGAACCCTTATGTGGGGTGCGTAAAACAACTTTTTAGGGAGTTAAACATGGACAAGTTGATGAACCCCCTATAAAAGTATTTTACGACCGTATATATATATGTTCTTTTTTTAGATCTAGACATATTTTTTCCTCGGTATTCACAGACTTCCCTCCATAGACAGTAGTGATCTAATCTCCCAACCGCTTTGACGGAGAGTATAGACGCTTTAAACAGGCGCCAGATTGAGCCGCCATAGCCGACCTTCTCTTGTCTTGCCGAGTTGCGGAGCCACTGAAGCGGGCGTTCACGGGTCTACAGAAGGGCCTATGCTGGGGAGAAGGACACAGTAGCATCTAAAATGGCAGTAACCTGTCCTGCTGTTGTAATGATGAAATGGAGCGAACGGAATAAGAGGAAACGAAAATTGAAGGTCGGTTATGACGGCGCTGTTCCAGATTTTTAGAGTGCACTCTGTAAAGATCCAGTACACATACAACCTGGTAAATCAACCTGGAAAACAATCGCCGAAATTTACCGAAGAAGTTCGGAAAACGATACAGCACAAAAAAGAACAAAAAAAAAAGGGGAAAAAAAAAACAAGCATAATTTTTTTTTCGGTTTTACATAAGTAGTCCGCGCTATCGGCGCCATAAGCATGCTTTTAACACGTGAATCGTAACGCTTCGTGTCACACTGCAGTGTTCATTTACGCTTAAACGTATATTTTCTGTCTCGTCATTCTGTGTCACCCTGTAGACTGGGGCAGCGACTGCAGCTCTCCCCAGTGCTTTGCGGGAAAATAGACGCGACGAATTTTTTTAGAGTGTGTATACAAAGGGGAATCACTCGTTGTCGTTGAACGAAAACATTAATACCCGCCAAGGCTCTTCTCAAGAATAAAATTATATCTGATAGATTTTTTTCAAAGTCCATCGAGCAACGCTGCTGGCCGAAAAGTGAAATCCGAGTCACCTCGGCGAACGCCGACACCGCCCTCGTTTTTGGATGCGAGTTCAAGTCCAACGCTGATATAACCCATACAATTGCAAACAAGCAATGCTGCAAACTTGAAAAATTAAATCCCGAAACAAAATTTAACCCGTGATTTATTTTTGATTAATTTGATTTTTTTTGTAGGTATTGTTATCGTAGCCAGTATAAAACCACGTCCGCAAGTATTTGAATGCTGATCTCTCCGACGCGCGTGTATATAACAGGACTAGCTTGCACGGACGTACAGAGCAGGCGTTCCTGGAAAACTCGCTCGTGACCCGTGGTAGTTTATAGGACGCGTAAACATCGCGGAGCTCAAACGTTACCCCACTTCCACGTCCACTGTCTACCCGCGGATTTGAGAAGCCGTTACGGACGAGCTTCGTAGCATCGGGTATCACGGTTCGAGACAATCAGTCTGCTTTCCGGATCTTGGTAGACTCGCCTTGCTCTTTTTGCAGTAGGCGCCGCGGCTTCGCCTCCGTGCTATTGGAGACTCCAGCGATATATATGGCTCCAAGCGGCTGGAGCAGAAAGCTGTGGAGGAAGGTTCGCTTGCCATCCTTTTCGAGCTTCGCATCGCCTCGCGATCTGAAGATGTGAAGCCGCGAAAGTAGGTTTAAAAACACGCGTCGAAAACCGCCAATAACTTGTGCTTATGGAGTAACGAACGACCACTAAAACTCGCTGAACAGCTAGCCTCTATTCAGCCTAAGACTGGACCAAGACTAAACGGGGGGGGGGGGGGGGGGGGGGGGGGGAAGGGGGGGGGGGGAGGGAAGGGGGGGGGGGGTTGGGGGTTGGTTGAGGAAGATGTAACGAGAGGACGTGGCAAGCAAGGAGGCAAAAGGGAAGGTTTAGAGCGATGTTAAGTTTATCGGTTGCGATAAAAAAACACCAAGTTAGAAATATTGGCTGCACACATGCACGCCGTTCCTCGGTGGAAATTTGTCTGGTTTCATATACGGCATCGGGGAGTGTCGTGACAGTGATGACGTGAAACGTGCTTGGAGTACACGTTTTTTTTTAAGTGTTCCGACACGATGACGTTACATTGGTTGAAAAATACGTCGGCCGTCAATATACTTTATGTCACAGAAAAAAAGGAAACATTGTGCGTTATGGCATGCACTGTGTAAAGTAGTGCTTAGGAGATTTGCACTTAAAAAAAAGCCCGTGCGTCTACTGTCCCGCACAACACTCGAAGAGCCAATCACCGCAACTTAGGGAGGCAGCTCAGTGAATGACGATGCCGAAACATACGTTTAGACCAAAAAACGCAGTCTGAGTTGTGACATTAAGCAATGCAAGCGTGACGTTTTGCATTGCTTAATGTCACAACTCAGGTCGCGTTTCTTGGTCCAAACATTAAATATCGGCATCGTCATTCGCTGAGCTGTCTCTGTAAGTTGCGGTGATTGGCTCTCTGACTGTTGTGCGGGAAAGTAGACCCACGGACTCTTTTTTAGAGTGGTTGTTGAGAAAAGAAGCGATTCCTTTCGCGTTCGAAACCTGTACGTCTCGATAAAATATGCAATATACGCTACTGGTATCTTAATACAACACGAAAGGAGGGAAATTAGGAACGTCCCACGAGAAGCATGAATCTTTTTTCTACTAAGGTTCTTAAAGTAAATACGAGTATAGATTTAAAAAGAAAAAAAACGGGTTCGGCAAATTTTTTTGTGGTTGTTTTCATACAGTTTTCTGTGGAACAGCGAGCGAGTCGATGATGACATTTTTAAATATCAGTTTAAAAATGCCTCTGCAAACGTCGGATGTTCTTTTTTGTTCTGTCTTTTTTTTTCTTTTCTCTGTATTGTTTTCGCCCCCTTACCCCCTAAACATATTGCAAAGCATTGAGCAGTTTATTAACAACCCTTAAAAAAGCAAAATGTGACTTGTTTTTATTTACTTTTTTTTTTAATTTGAAGTACCTCAACCGAGAACCACAACGATTAAAAAACAATCTTGGCATTCTGGTGTCAAACCTTCAAATCAACCGCGACCTCTTAAAAAAAAAAAAAAAAAAAATTGTCGAGGTTGAAAAACACTGGCAATGGTGAATTCTCTTGGTAGATATAGAGCGGATTTGGAGCACTTTATTTTGTTTGTATCTCCTTGCTTCCGCAAGCGCGCTAGCATTTAGCGTTTTCTATGAGCGAGCATGAAGCGCTTTTGGAGCACTTCGAATTCACCAAGAGAACTCTCCGTCATAATGTTTTAGCTTTCTCGAAGTGTTGACGCCGTTGTCCAAACCTTCCGGTGTCTCAAGTGCAGGACAAAACATAGCTCAGTTTTCTGTCTGCTTTTCTGTTCTTTTAATCCTTTTCGCAATTCCTTTTTGGTTTTTTGGTTTGTTTTGGGCGCCGCACTTTGCTCTTGTACCAGACCGGGATCTCTAAATAGAACAACTTGTTGCTATTTTCTTTCTGTAGCTGTCGTTTGAGAAACGTCAACCTGGTGTAGAATTACAAATAAACTCGCGTATAGTTACATCGACTGCTGCTGCTCGTTTAATTTGTGTCGCTTAACTACGGAAAAAAGTACAAGATAACTGTATCTACAAAACATTTTCCAAAAAACTAATTAAAAAAAAAAAGCAAGGGCTAACTGATTTTTTTTTTTGTCAGGTGTTATTTATTTATTTATTTTACCAAACGAGGGGACAAGGGAGGCAGAGGAAAAAGCTGCCCTGCTTCATACGCACGCTTTGTATTTATTTACTCGACGATTGTGATGTAGTTTTTGTTGTCCCAATCTTTCGTTCGTAGTTTTCAGTTTTAAATATAATTGACAAACCAGCCTACTCCTTGCTCACATTGTCATCAATGGAAAAGTTGTGTACAGAAGACAGCAAAGTTGGTGCCCTCTTAAGAGACCATGCGACCAAACCTGTTCTTAGATAGGCGAACAAACCCCACGTGGGCGCGACAGGAACGGTCTCTAATATAAGGAAAGACCCACCGGCCCAGACAGCTTTTACTGCTGTGTCAAGCAAACTCTGGTCCTATCACTTTATTTTTAAAGCGAGAATAGAACAAAGGTTCCTGTATCTTCTCACCTCATGGGCAACGTGGGCGACGGGCTTGGCCTGAGCGAACCCTGCACAGGTGCCTGAAACTCCGTCGTCGAATGGGTCTTTCATATTGGTGGGGGCTGTATGTTTGTTTCGTTGCAGCGGATAACGCAAAAAGAGCCGACCTGTCGAAGACAAGCTGGCTTAGTCATATCTACGGGAGGAGGGGCTTCAGTAGATAGTCACTGGCAGAATGAGAACGCCAGGGCATCTCCCTCGGGCGCCAAGACTCCTGTCAAGAACCACCTAGACAGAAGGCCTCTGCACCGTCATCCCAATCAGATCGATCGAGGCGTGAGATTGGGCACGAGTGCTGTGTCAGTGTTCGGCTGGGGCTCGTGTCCAATCAGTGCGTCGAAGGTCGGGCTCGGGCCCAATAGCCGAGTTAGCGAGATCCGAATATGATGACGTTTCATAGAGGGAGAGGAGGCCATGTGGAGGCTTTCATTAGTCTAGGTGGTGTTGCTCCGGCACGTTTTTTTTCGTGGTTTGACTGCGCGTGCACACTCTCACGAAACGCCCAAGTGTTATCGAAGGTGGGAAGCTCGCGCTATAGAGATGGGATAGCGGTATCCTTGTTGTTCTCATCCTTTTAGTGACTGTAGCGGAAAACGATCTTAAGCGGGCTCTTCCCACGATGTTGTATGAGTGGACGAGACATTCCGCGCCCATGCGTGAAACCCTATGTCCTCCGATTGTTCGCAGATGCCTCGCTACAAGAGGACCGACTTCGAGGACGAAGAGACGAGCAGCGCGAGCAGCATCCCGGGAGACGTGACCGGCAGTTCGACCGTGCTCACGGACATGAAAGGCGGCGGCGTGGGCCCCGTGGCGGCCGGGGTCGGCGGGGCCCGGGGCTCGGTGGCCGGCCTGGCCCCGATGGGCGTTCGCTACTCGGTGTCCGGCGGGGCCCATCGGCGCACCTTCTGGCAGCGGGCCTCGCCGCTCGAGCGGTTCCTGCTCGCCCTGGTCGCACTCCTCGCCTTCGTCGTCTTCGTGCTCGCCATCGTGGTCGGCGTCAGCTCGGGGGGCGTCCGGGAACGGATCATCGAGAAGATCGTGCAGCCCGAACGAAGTGAGCACACCTCTCTTGACGTTAAAGGTCAAAAGTGAAATCAATGTAAATTACTCATACCGATTTACGGAGACTAAATACAAGCAACGCCGAAATATTTCAAAACTGGGAAACCGCGAACCACCCTACAATCAATATTAAAATACTACCCCCACCTTCTCAGCGGGCATTCAACCGGTTGGCTGTTTGTCAAGCAACCTTGTGCACCGATGTCATCTTCGTTTTCAGAGGTTTCTTGTCCGTATTACCACTTCTTTCCCCGTGTTTTTACAGCGGAGCTGTTAAAGGGGTACTCCGGCGATTTCTTCATGGTCCCCGATTTGCTTGAAATTTGGCTAAACTCGCCAAACAACATCGCCAAAATAGTATACGAAATATTAGGTCAAAATTATTTTTTTTTTCACGAAGTTATTGAATTTACAATTTTGGTCCTCACCGTGTTTTTCAAACTGAAAGTCTCCACTGGCAACAACGAAAAAGTGACGTCAGTGGAAGTGCAAGGTTCATTCTTTGGACTGTAGAATTTGTTCCCAACTGATTCGAAGCAGTTTCATGGTGTCAAATGAATGCTTTGGAAGCTCGCTCGAGTCCCCGCGCCCCAGCATGGAATAAATGTTCGGCATATTCTATTTTTTAGACTGCTCGCTCGACTGGCAAGCCAGCTCTCCTCACTGACATCACAGCACTGAAAAGTGCGGGTATATTTGAATGTTGGTTTTAGCATCTTTTTTATTTGACGATTTCGCAATAACTATTATGAATTTCGCGATACTAAATAGCATACCGGAAAGAGTAAAGGCCGGGGAGTCAGAAAATATAGTTAGTTGAGGTAGCTCAAAAAATCGCCGGACTACTCCTTTAAGGGCTAGTTTCCCTAGTTTCGTGTCCGTGGACAAATAAATCTCGACACAAAAACTCTGGACAGACGGCGGCAACCTTTCGAGCCTCGAAAGGCTGAATTTCTCTAGGCGTCGTTCTAAAAGTTGTCCTCGAGGTCGTCCTAGACGTCGTCCTTAAGGTCTTCCGAGAGGTTGTCCTCGAGGTCGTCCTAAAGGTAATCTTTGAGGTCGTCGTAGACGTCGTCCTCGAGGTCGTCCAGAAGTCGTCATCGAGGTCGTATAGACGTCGTCATTGAGGTCATCCTAGAGGTCGTCCCTGAGGTCGTCCTAGGCGTCATCCTCTAGGCGTCGACCTCGAGGTCATCCCAGAAGTCGTCCTTGAGATCGCCCTAGACGTCGTCCTCTAGGCGTCGCCCTTGATGTCGTCCCACCATAGTACAGCTTTGCTGGTCAATCCTGGTTCACCAGAGTAAAAAGGCTGAAAGTTTTTTCTGACGCGTTTTCAACCGTCCCAGCGAACGATTTCCGCTCGTTATGTCACGTTTTAGCGGCCGTAGTTTGTACGTCTTCTTCGATGATCGCGCACGAAAATTATTGACTCCCCGCTCGCTCGAGCGCGTTGTGGTGTCGGAGGTCAGGCATTCGCTGGCGGCCGTAGTTTAGTTCGTTCCCGCTCAGCGCGATTATACGATTAGCTTCAACAAAGCCTCTGCAACGTGCGTGACACGCCATCAAGATAGTAGTTGTCTGAAGATAAGTGGGGGCTCCTTCTGAGCCTGCGTTCATCGGGGCCAACTCGCTTTTCGGCCGGCAACTTTATGCATGTGTATTAATATCTGCTACATGCGTTTGATAGTAAAGCCGTAAAACAGCCGTAGCATCTTACCTGAGTGATCGGAACTGCTCTTGCGACTAGGCCGTTTTGCGGTACCGCATATGAACCTTGCGTCACACGATGGCCATTGAGCCGATCACAAGAATTGCCATCACGCTCTAGCCAGTAGTTTTGGTTTCGCCGTAAACCCCCAAAACAAAACGTTGAGATAGAATATCTATAAAAATACACAAAACACCGGAGAAAAGAAAAAAAAAAACAAGTAACACCTCTCTTAAGCCGAGATATCTATCTATCTATCTGAATATCACCAAAATTGGGGAAATGGGCCGGAGTTACCTTTTGAAAAGGCGGTGCGACGATTCTTTTTTTTACTTCACTCAATTACCACTTAGAATAAATCTCTGACGTTTATAACTTATGAAAAACGTGTTAGGTTTTCTCTCCAGACAACATTAGTCGCTGAAAAAATTAAAGAAAATGAGAAGCGTTCACTCCTCAACTTGCTGCCCGAACAAGCGACCACGTAGTCTGGAGATGATTATATGCCGCCAGTTTTTATTATAGCCACGCGCTGGCTTGGGAAAGCACAGCCACGCGCCGAGTTTGATTCATTGTTAGGGTTCGGCTATTTTTCATCATCGCAGTGACTGAACACGAGTCACTACCCAAATGCTTGTCGAACTGTTGATTATTACGAGCCCAAATCGAATGCTCATGCAGTGCTCGTGTTCACCGTATGAGACGCGCTACCGCCACTTAAATAAGCTACGCAGAAGGAGGGTAACACGAGCTTTTTCAGCGATCACTGAGCTAACGATCGTTGGCGTCTACCAACTGTTGAGCTCAACTAAGTTGTCCGGTTTTACACGGCACATGAGCCTAAGAACCCCAACTTTCGATCCAAGTTTAAACCGAAAGGAAATCAAATCTCATGTCACATTACATTTTTTTTTAAAAAGTAATGCAAATTAATTATACGCACACATTTCATTCATTATAAACAAAAAAAATAAAAGTATAAACACAACATATAATGAACCTCATTTTATTTTTAGATTAAAGCAATGATAATTAGAACGTCTCACACAAATTCAAGCAAGAGAGACCTAACGAGACTCATCGGCACCGACATCACAATAGCCGCACTCGCCGAGCGTGAACTTCCGCGAGGAGCCGTAATCGTTTTAGCTTCAACTCCGGCCCGGAATCATATCGTTTCTGACAATATTTGCAACTACGATACTTTCTAGATACCTCCCCCAATCTTCGGCATTCGTATGTGCCTCGCTGGCGTTGACCGTCGGCGGCAATACGGCGGATGCCGCCCTGTGATTAGTTAACAAAGCCAACGACAGTTGGGCTCAGTTGAACCCAACTATCGTTAGCGGCTCAATGACTGTTGGCACTGCCGCGTAACTCCGGCTGATTGCGATTGAGTCAACTGTCGTTGGCTCAATGACCGTTTAAGGCGCACGTGTGACTAGGGTATCAGAGTATCGGCACTCCGTTGCCCAATCTGCTAGTGGGTTCCGCCATCTTGGTGGTTTGTGCAGAGCAGACGCAACTGTCGATGGTTACAATTCAAAAATGCGACTTCCTCTATAGCTTTAGATGCGGTGTTAGGATGCTCAGGTGATATCGTTTTTCCCTGCCGCAAACTGTTTTAACACTTCTGGAAGACGGAAAAGCGCTTCCTGCGATTTTATCTAGGCTTCACATCACTGGCAACCATGATTTTAAGTACCAAGATGGCTTAAAAGACGCTACTCTAAAGCGTAGCTTATTTATTGGCTCCGAGTCCCACACAAATATTGTCACCGCGGTAATCGCAAAGCTCGTTAATATGGAGGTTTGGGCGAGTTGGTGATTCAGGCTGTATACAAATATCGCAGAAAAGGCAAGGGATAAAAATGGAGACACAAAAGACGAACAATGCGCAAAAACGTGTTGTTCACACGGCGAGACACCTTCCACTATGCTGTGCACGATGCGCCATCACATGACAACGGCACTCTTTTGCACGGAGCCGCGCTGACGTAGACATCTCTAGTCTCGGGTTTAGAGTGAACCGAGTATAGCGGGCATGGTGACCATATAAGCGGGTATTTACGGACAGCCATAGCATCGTGCGTAGCTGCCCAGTGCGTGCTGATGGCAAACTTCCACAGTGCTTTCGCAATGTGCGTTCCACACCATTAAGATTGGCGGTTTCGAAAACCTATCAGTGTGAGCTGGTTCTGTACATGCCCAGCGAACAACGCATTCAAATATGGCGTCCTTGGAATACTCCCTATGCGGAGTGCTAGTCGTCTGCTTCTCGCGCAAGGGTTGAGGTGACGTCAGGACGACGCCGAGTTCTGAAATGACTTTGATTGGAAAGGTAGTGGGTAGACCTCAACGCCAGATGCTTTGAGGTCTATCCACTCTTTTAGAACGCCGCTCATAGGCGCCCATTTCCGGGTTGAGCGGCGTCGGCGTAACCGCACGCGTTGCATTATTGGACGTCACAGTTTCCCCGCTAAATTCAGGGAGAAACTGAATTGGTGTAGAGGCCACGTGACGTCAATTTGCCCGCTAAATTTAGAGTGGAAATTTTCCCGCTAAATGTAGCGGGAAAAGTTTTGCTAAATTTTTCACTAAATTGAGCAGAAGAAATTTTGCTAAATTTCCCGCTAAATTTAGCAAAACAATTCCTCGCTAAATTTCGCGTTGAAATTTATGCTAAATTTAGCGGGAGTTTAGCGAAGATTTGCCGCTTAATGGGAGGGGAGGGGGAGAGGAGGAAGCGAGGGTACGGATAGGGAAGGAGTGGCACACCATACCCTCCGTACCCTCCTTTCCTCGTTCTCAAGGGCTGCACTCTAATTTCGCATTACAAAACATTCTAAACGTCTTTCATATTTTTTTTTAGTCATCGAAAAAGAGCTTGGTTTTTTTATATCATCGCAACCTCGACGAACTTACACTGGTGACCCGTGCGTGCCAGCATGTGCAGCGTGCGCGTGAGCTTTGGCATGCTTGTAAATCTTGTAAAGCTGTGCCGTGTGCTGTGTGAAAGCGCCTGTGAAAGAAAGTAATGCGGCGGCTTGTGTACGAACTGAATACCACACGGAGGGAGCTTCCGGCGTCCATACTCTAGATTTTATAACGTCCCTCTTCTCTGCATTTTAACCAACTTTTCACTTGCTTAGTTTTGAGGGAGCGGGCATTGAATTCTGCAGCGCAAATACTTCTAGTGGTAACTCCAGATAACCTTTCTCCAATCTGTTGTTAATGTTTTTATGTGGTCGGTGATGACATCCGAAATCGGTCACCACAAAATCCTCAGTCAATACCATTTGGTGGCGCTTTAGCAGCTTCGCACTTTTATGACTTGGTGGCAACACAGTTCCGTGCCGAAGTACGTAGACGTTAGAATAGATGCAATCGTGCATTTGTTGTCGCACCAAAACCTCGCACAACCGAGCAGCCAAACATTTAACTGTGACAAAAGGCCATGGCAGAGCTTCACTGAAGTCTGCGTAACTTTAGTAGTCTTATACATCGAAGGTCGCAAGTGCGAGCTGGTAGTCTTAGTAGGTGTAGCGCCTGCCCAGAGAAGAGCAGTTCTCGCTATTCATAACTACATGCGGTAGTTATGAACAGCGACTGTAAAGCACAGCTGAAACATTTGCGTTGGTGGCGTTTACAAAAACAAATCTCTGCATATACCTTGAACACCCCCCCCCCCCCCCCCCCCTTCTTTTCTCTTCTCAACTTCTTCATATTGTGGGAAACGCTTGAATCAATGTTTCCCAATGTCGGTTTTAGAATCAATGAATAGAATACACAAAAGGCAATTACGTGTCCTTTCGTTTAATTAGCTTCTGACCTCGTCTTCATTTCTCCGACGTATCAATCCTTCACTTGCCACTGCAGCTCACACAAGAGAAACTTTCAACGAACTCTTCAGCGTCCGAGAGTCCGAGATGTTGGGGGAGGGTGACTTTAAGCTTGGTTGGAGGCGGAGCCCGACACGTAGGCCTCATCAACGCTGGCGTTGCTGCTGCTACTGCTCGCAGCCGAGCTGTTCCCACTACTGCTGGCAGTGGAGCTGCTGGCGCAACTGCGAACGCCACTGCTACCACTCGGTACCTTGGTGGGCAGCGCTTTTTCTCGCTGTTCCTTGATGCGCGCCATGATGGCGTCGATCGAGCTGTCGATAAAGTCCACGCTCACTTCGATGTCCGATACCTTCTGAATGATATTCATGATGGAGCTTTCAGAGTCGATAACTGGGAGCCCGGTCTCGGCGTCGCTGACGACCGGAATCTTGCTCGCCTGGTAACCCTCGAGCTTCGCGTCGCGACAGTACTTACGGGGCGCTGAGGACTTGCCCGCCTGTTCCTGGTCGAGGAAGCTCGTGAATGCCGTCGTGCCTTCGGCGGAGCCCCCGTCGTGCTTGTAGACGCCGCAGTAGCCTTCCAGGGGCGCGTCGTTCGTGCAGTGGTGGACGCAGCGGCCACCGCTGACGAGTTCACGGTCCGCCACGGCGCTTTTGTACAGGCTCGAAGGCTGGCAGGGTTCCCTGGCACTCGAGCTCATGACTGTGGCGTCTGGAACCAGCTACCGTCGGCTCTGCCGAGCGCTGCGTAGATGCCCGGTTGGCTCGTGGTCCACGCACTGCAGAACAACTTTCTTTGTCTTCCGATGACTGCTACTTTAGTCAGCGTGAGATTGAAAATGCTGCGGGAAAAGGGGGATCGATGGCCTAGTGGGCTAGCGCGCACCAGCTCGGAGCACGTGGAGCGAAAGCTCGCGCTGCAGAGATCCTGGGTTCAATCCCCACCCCTGCCGGTTTCGATTTGGATAAGCATCGTACCAGCGTGTGGTCGTGTATCACTACCGCGTTGTGCACTTTAAGGACCCCAGGCTAGCAGTCATACTGCATTGGCTAAATTGTTCATCTACAGTGGGTAACAATGTCGCCCTGTTCTGACAGACTAAACTCCTGCTGTATAAACAGCTAACAACCAATTTTGTATATTTTGCTACGTGAAAAGTCTTGGGATTAAAGTAAGGATTCCTTTCAAAATAGAAGCTGTAATGATGAGCGTGGAGTTCTTGGTTTGAGATCGCGAGATCCTGGTTCCACGCCATGAAAATAAAATTTGGCCAGCACATTATGTCTGCTAACGCTACTCTTATCAGAAAAAAAAATCTAACGGATTTTTGACCGGAGTAGACATTTACAAAAACGCCACTCTTTTGTGATGCGGCACACTGACTTCAGCCCTGCGGCGTATAGATGAAGGAGGTGCTCGGGCGGAACTAACAATACTCATTTGGCAGCTATTCAATTTGTTTGTTACATCTTCTTTTCTAGTTAAATGCTTTAGTGCTAAGAGTGAAAAGAGCAAAATGTTTGTGTAGTGGCGTCGAAAATCTAAACCGCTAAATTCGACTGCTAACGCAAACAGCCCTCCCACCGGAACTTTGTCTGTTACCGTACCGCAGCTTGGAGCACGTGGAGCGAAAATCTGCGCTGTAGAACCCTGGGCTTCTGAGTTCGATCCCTACCCCTGCCCGTTTCGATGTGGATGATCATCGTACCGGAGTGCGGTCGTGTATTACTACTGCGTGATGCACGTTAAAGTCCTCAGGCTAAGAGTCGTTCTGCACTTGCAAAATTTCTCGTCTACAGCGGGTAACAGGTTCGCCATGCCCTGGCAGACTAGACTCCTGCAGTCTAAACAACTAAGGACTAAGTTTTTTTATTTGTTCCAAATTCTTGACACCAGCCATCACCAGTGTAGTGATTTGTGCTGTTTATACAAAAATTGTCCACAACAAAGTATTAAAAAAAAAAAAAAAAAACTAATCTGCCGCCAAACAGGGGATTATAAAAAAATTTCGCACCTGTTACGACATAATTGAGTGATTGTTGTAAGCGGTGGCAGAATCGGACAACGGTCTTTGTGTTCCTTACCAATACCACCTAGAAGACAAGGCCTGTGCATGACGTCAACGTTGGTGGACTCCCGGCCCGCCGCAAGCGGCAAACACGCTAAGCTCGCCGAGAGTACGCCACAATAGGGCAGACGCGTCCATCTTGGCGTCGCCCCGCGCTATACTCCGCAACAACTTTTCTTGGCATTTCCAAAATGAGAAGGAGAGCCCGCGCACAGCTTTATTCAGCGCTCAAAACGGGAGAGGGAACGCGTGGCCTGTAGCTTCTACTTCATTGCCAAGAAAAGTTGTCGCGGAGGATAGCGTCGCGTTCGTCGTAAGACGCTGCATGTCAAGCTGGCGGCGACGCTTACGCGAACTAGGCGGCGCTGCGTGGATCTACTGGTGACGGCGTCTGTGTTCGCAGGCCTTTTCTTCTATGTGGTGTTGTCTTTACTCCTCCGAATCCCACAGCGTTTTGTGTCGTCACCTATTACAGAATACTGCGTGACGCCCGCATGCGTGACGGTCGCCAGCTCCATCCTGAACGCGATGGACCACGAAAAGGACCCTTGCGAAGACTTCTACCAATACGCCTGCGGGGGCTGGATCAAGTCCAATCCACTTCCAGATGGCAAGTCCATCTGGGGCACCTTCGGCAAGCTTTGGCAGGAAAACCAACTGGTTATGAAGAACGTACTAGGTGGGTTTCTTGAGCGAACGTTCCTTCATTTTTCTACGCTGGCTTTTTCGCGATCACTGAATGCCTCTCGAGGAACTCGGTTAAGACAAGGAGGAAGAGCGAAGAGCTCGCGCAGGCCTTCATCGAAATATAAGGACCATTATGAGGGCGGCAGAGCGTCTGTTTCGAATGACTGGCCACCAGCACGCGCTCGTTGCCTTCCGCCGTGCTTTGGCTGCCAGTGCACACTCTAAGCTGATGACACGCCGAAGTGTTATCAAAAGTAGGAAGCTCGCGCTGGAGGCGGGAAAACTAAAAGTATTCTCCGGCGTTCTTAATCTGCCTGCGAGTGAAAGTTAAAATCACGCGCTTTCTGGCTGCTGAACGCACGCACATGGATGGACAGAGTTAACAAAAACAGTCGATCATCGTATTTTTTTTTTGTCTTGTTTATTGACGTTGACAGGCTACCATAAAACCTACACATACTCGCGCAGAACTTCCTGTGGTATTTCAGACAAGCAGTGTCTGAAATACCAGCATGTACACGAAGAGCCTGCTGCACGCGGAAGAGTACGGCGATGCAAAAAATGCGGGTAATTTTTTTATCATCCGCGTTTTCGTATCTGCAGCCTTGTACCTGCTGCACGAGTAGGAATAACATTAGCGCAATCCCGGCGCTTCCCACGCGCTTCGAGCCTTTCTAAAAATTTACTGCTTGAGGGTTTTTCGATGACGCTCAGCAAGTTTCTAATTGGAACCACATGTTTATTTTCACTAATTAAAAAAAATTTATTCGTTATCTTTTCATAATTCTTTTGCTACTTAATGCGTTTTTCCCTGTTTGTAGGAATGTTCTTAAATTATCCGTTGAAACACTCGCGCAGAAAAGCTTTAAGAATGAAGTATCGTTTAAGGATGGATCACTTTTGGCGCGGTTTGCTTGGCTCCATCCGTTGGCAGAGTCTGCTCCGATCCGGCTTATAGTGAATCAGAGTGCAGGACGTCGCATCGAAGCCCCGTTATCACTGAGAGCACACGAAGTGACGGCCCGCCACTGATCTATTTATTCGAGAGTGCTTTCGACGCCGTGCGCCATTGCAGAGATTAGGCTTTAACGTCCCCATATTGTACCATGGCCACGTGCAGCGTATTTTGGGGAGTCGTGATGCGATAACGTCAATTAAAAATTTTAACCCGTTTAATCGGCGCCCTTTAGTTGATAAGTAATCGATGAATCGGTCTCGTTCATTTCCCTTCAGAACCTTTTGAAAAGTAAAAAATTACCTTTTTTTATTAATTGATAATGGAATAAACAACGCGATACAATTTCGATTGGGAATCAACCTTGATGTGTAGCTGAGATAGGTTCAAAGACACTCAAATTCACATATTATTACTTCAGCTGCATGACGTAAAGAGGCTCGTTGATATTCTCCGACAAGAGCGACCTCCTTCGACGGTTCACAAGTGTCTCTGCAGCGCTAAAAGGACGCACACTCGCGCGGCGTTGAAGTGGTCGGGATACCCGTAACCTTTTGCACTTGTCTGGAGTTACAAATCTTGACCCCTACAGTTTACTTTAGGTTAAGAATCTACCTAAAGTTCGCCTTTTCTACAGGTGTTCTCGTCCACGTCTGTGTGGTGGAACCGTTTATTCTTTAATTTTTTGTTTCGTCAAAATTTTACGGATTAACCGGTGTAAAAATAATCATGATTAAAGAATTAATCGATAAATCGGTAGGTTAAGTGACCAATTGCCACAAAGAAATGTAATCGAGCATTTTTACTATTACTGCTTCTTAGATGAATTGGAATATTTATATTTAAAAGTGAAACTTTTGTCACGGGGTTATTTTTACCGAGAAATTCACAAAAGCTGGTCCCCAATACGTTCGCTGTCTTGCAAGTAGGGTGGAAAGTGTTCACAGGGTTGGCACTCCCGCAGGTGCAGAAGCGTAACCGTGTGAAATTATTTGTTTGTCCGGATCCTTGTGTTAAAGACCTTTCTAATGGTACTGACGTCCTGCCCGTGCCTCTCTCACTGACACGAAGTATGGGATTATCGTGAGTAGCATTCACCATGTTACAATCACAAGAAGGTTCATAGTCGTTATGCGAGTTGTATTGGTTTGGTGGTGTTCAGCGGAAGAATGTCATATTTATTTACTTTTCTGCGTCGAGGGCCCGTTTCCGGGTATTACACAAATGGAGGGTTTAAATAAAATTTAAAAGTTTTTAAGGACATAAGGAGAACACTAAGATTAAAGAACGTACAGGCATACGATTGAAGCAATAACAGAAGTTACAGTTCTTATTACAATTTTACGTCTCATTACTATGATTAATAAAGACAGTGAGCATTTCTTCCAATCTAGCGCTGTTAGTTTCTGTCACTATATTATTTGACATGAAATTCCATTCCGCAATTGCAAGTGGCATTTGCGAACGAGACATGAAGCATGAATGAACTTGATTTTGCACAGATTGTCAACTCTGGTTCACGAACTGACAAATATGAACCGTTGCAAGATAAACAAAAAATATGTGCGTTTCTGCTTAATACCATCTCCGACTGGTGTGATCATCGCGTCCTCGAAAGTGGTTCCTCGATTTCTGCTTGAGGACGTTATATCGGTGTCAAGTTTTCGCCGACCGCGACCCTGGCGGTATCACAGCAACAGTGGTTGATGTGGCAAATGCCTGTTACACTGCAGGTTGTTCTCCAGCTTGATAGTCCCCGGAAGCTTAGGCAGCCAGGAGTTGGGACACTAAGAGGACAGGGATCCTCGCATTCTCTCGTGTTTTTTGTTATTTTTGTGGTTTTTTTTTTTTTTTTTCAGAATTGTTACACCCCACCACGAGGATCACGACATAGGACAGCAACACTGTCTGGCTTTTGTGACGTCATTTATTGGCACATCGTGATGCCTATCGATGCATGGGCGGAATAGGACGCTAGACACACCAGTCGGAGACCTGTTTGAGGCACTGTGGTAAAAAGCGGCTAGTTTCACACTGCTCAACTAACATTTTTCATTGTCATAACAAAAACAGCTTTTATGTTGGCCCCAGCCGTCCCTTACACCGTGTTTACATGATCGGTTGGTTGATCTATTGCTCATCGGAGACCTCCAACAAAATGTATTTGGGATGTCATCAAGATGTGTCTGTTGTTGTCTGGACGAGTTCGTAAGCGACGTACGTGGTATATTTGTGTGTCCTACGATTGTGCCGCTTTCTTCCCAGAGGACGAGAAGACGGAACTCAAGAGCATGGCCGAGATGAAAGCGCGAACCTACTACTACTCCTGTCTCGATAAGAACGAAACGGTCGAAGCCCTGGGAAAGAAACCTATCGTCAATCTGCTCGATATCGTAAGTGTTGTTCATATAAACCAGGTACTATCACGTCTCTCGTGTTCCCTATAAAAAAATAAGATAGAAAAGAAAGGAGGCTTTAGTTTTAACTTTTAACTTCGCTTATAGAAGCATTTACAAGAAACTTAAGATGATTCGACTAATTCATCTGCCAAGTACCTGCTTATCAATTCACAAGCCTTTATGTAGTGAAATCACTCATTAATAGTGTGTCGAGTAGTATAGGTCAACCTGCCGTTTACATACTATATTAAAGCACGGAATGATTTTAAACGCCTCCCCCAATCCCAAACGTTTGTCCCTTCGTCCGTCCGCGCATTTCCCGCTAAATTTAGCGGAGAAATTGATGTCACGTGACCTATACACGAGTTCACTTTTCCCACTGAATTTAGCGGAGAACTTCTATGTGACGTGACATGACGTCAACGGACCTGCAGACGAACTCAATTTTCCCGCTAAATTTAGCGAAAAAATTGACGTCACGTGACATATACATTAATTCATATTCGCCACTAAATTTAGCGAAGAATTTTATGCCACGTGACCTGGCGTCAGGTGATCCATACACCAATGCAGTTTCCCCACTAAATGTAGCCGGAAAATTCACGTCTTTTAATCTAGGCATCAATTAAGTTTCCCCGCTAAATTTAGCGGGGGAAATCGACGTCACGTGGCCTATACAACCATTCACTTTCCCCGCTAAATCTTGAGGGAAGATATACGCCATGTGACTCACCAATTCCTTTACCAATTCCCTACATTGGGTTTTATGCCTTATAGAACTTTAAATGTAAAGGTCGCTGCCAATTTTTTATTTATACTTTTGTTTGATAAGTTCCTCACCTTGATCGGTCGGTGCTCTCGAATAGAAAAAAAAAACAAAAAAACAAAGCATATACTTTACTATCTTTTAAGTTTGTCATATTGGACACAAAGAGCGAAACAAAGAGAGAGAGAGGGGGGGGGGGGGGCATTATATCATATTGCCGCGCGCGCAGCTGGCCAAACAGGCTCGTGGACGAACGGTTATTGTGACAATATAATGGCCCTCTCACTCTTCCTCGCTTTCTCTCTTTGCGTCCCCTGCCTAACCGGTATGATGGCATCTGGTTTTATTCTTCAAAGAGAGGCAATTTGCGAGCATTAATACGAGCCCTATGTCGGGTTCATTAAGGCACATAGTTGCACGTTAATGACTCTAGCTTGTACACGTCGGGGGTTCGATGACATTGGTTCATCAACCCCCCAAGTGCATATACGGAGTCCGAAACGTGACTCTTTCGGAAATTGTTATTCGAAGCCATGGTTTCTTATACAGGGTGTTTTGTTTTTCTTTTTAAGCTTAACCGATTTTTTTTTTAAGCCGTTAAAACTACACTTACGTGGTCTGTTTGTTCAGGTGAGTTATTCGGCCAAGGGAAGATAGTCTAGGCGGCTAATCGTAACGACCAGTCGGCTAATTAATTTGAATATATCAATGAACTTTTGATTAGTGAAAATAGACAAATGGTTCCAAATAGAAACTTTCTGAGTGTAACGCAAACCACTAGATCATTCCTAGAAAGACTTTGAGCGCTAAATGTACCATTGGTGCTGCAGGAACAAGGCTACCGGCGCAATTACGCTCCCGCCCGATTTTTCCGTCTGGTAACATAGTCCTCTGCCCCATGCTTGTACCTGTTGCACCAGTGGTACCTTTAGCGCACTACTACGCTTCTCACGCGCTCGAAGTATCTCTCAAAAAGTATTCATTTTATGGTTTTCGGTGACGCTGAACAAGTTTCTAATTGGAACCATAAGTCTATTTTTACTAACTAAAAAGTTAATTAAGAAATTTTACCTAATTAGCCGACTGATCGTTACGATTACTCCCCTATACTATGTACAGTGGCCTAAGTTTTTAATATCAAGCGAGCGTCGACCGGTGGGACGGCCAGAACTGTGCCGTGGAGAAATGCGGCGTCACGGGAGAGATTAAGCGCGTGCGCATAAAGCTCTTTCTGTTGCGAGCGTTGTCTGCTAGCTATTCTGTTGACCGCACCCAGCCCTTTTCATTATCTGCTGGCATAGCTAACCGCCTTTAGGCAAAGATCTGAACAGCGCTTGCATTTATTTTCTCTTTTTTTTTTCGATACTGCTCAGGCACGGCATATACCGCGCGTCACCTCTAGTTAATGTTTTTTTTTTTTTTTTTTTATGTTTGCGTTTATTTTGTGAGCACCAACGGAAATGGAATATGCGGTGACGCGACAAACTGACTGCAACGATGCATTGAACTATATACCCGCAAACAATGCTACGAGCCATCAAACTAATCCAGTGCTTTCACCCTGCCACGTGACATCGTGCTTCCACGTGCAGTTGTGCCCAACAGGAAGGCCACGTGACACGCTATTAGCGACGGATGGGCCAAGATGGCTCGTAGCGTCGGCTGTGGTACAACGCAAAGTAAAATGGAGTACAGACAGGGTTTCCGCTTATCGTTTTGTATTATCAACTGCGCTGTTGCTTTCGTCATCTAGCCTATGTAGCTAGGTAGTCACACTTTTCTGTGACCAGCGGGTGCGCGCACATTTTTATGCCTCCTCGAGTGCCCATAGAAACACGGGAACGTGTTGTGAGAATGTCGATGGGCGGTATGACGCAAAGGGGATAGAGCAACAACAGTCGGAACTATACGGGAACGCATTCCAAGAGGGGCGTATCGGCGATGCACTTCGACATTGCAAGCGCCCTGCCCTCCTTTGCTTCGGAGCAGGGGATGTGTGCGATCAGCGGAATAGCCTAGCAGACGACGCTCCCACCAGAAAGGGCATTGTGCGCACGCGCTTAATCTCTACCGTTTCGCCGCACGCCTCCGCGGCACGGCGCTGGCCGTCCCGGCTGTCGACGCTCGCTTGGTATTATTAAAAAAATGGGCCACTGTACACCTAGTCGTATAACTCACCTGCAAAACCACCAAAAATGTAACTAAAACGTTTTTTTTAAACAAGTATGTTAAGCTTAAAAAGAGCACCCTGTATATGCTAAGCAATTCATTAAATGGTTATGGAGGGGGCACGTAGCTTCAGCTAGCGCTTCACTTACACGAGTGCTCGCGCAGACTAAGCGCTAACTAATGACGAATTTTCTTAGTTGGATTTGACGGGGTTTTGAAGCGTTTTTTGTAAGTATCATGAGCGTGCAAGAAAGCGCTAAAATTTACCACTCTAAAAGTGCGAGCACGGAGAGCTTTCGGATCGCTCTATGTATACCAAGGTATTTCACCATAAAATCTACGCGGCTGTGCGAGATTCCTTTCACAGCGTTGCAGTTGTGTGAATGCATCACTACTGCATCGCGCGGCAGTGATGCACGACCGCACGCCAGTACGATGCTCCTCCAGTTCAAAACGGGGCGGGAAGGGGGGGGGGGGGGGGGATTAGGGGATTTAAGTATAACCCAGGATCCCTGGGTGCTGCAGCGTCAGCTTTTGCTCCACGTGCACGGCCTAAACAAACGTAATGCAATCACATTTTTAGGTATTGCGTATATCGCACACAAATTGTGAATGCAGGTTTCTGAGAAAAAAAAAAAGAAAAGAAGGGAAGAAAATATTTATATTTTTTACGCACGGGAGGAAGAAGGCAGAAGCAAACCGTCGGGTTGACACTGCTATTCACATATGGCGCCACCTGGTACAAACATTTGAAAGCTTCTTAGAGATGAATATCATGAAGCAGATCTTGCAGATCTGAGCATGCGCACTAGTGCCACGATATCTGAGTTAGAGTCAACCATGCAATTGATTTTCCCTGTAACCCCCCCCCCCCCCCCCCCCCCCGCCTCCCCCAACTTGCATCGGAAGTATCGATGGTTTCCTTTGCAGTTTGTTTTCAGAGAACCTACTAGAGCGCTCCCTAAAGACACCTTTGGACAAAGTTTCACTACATTCAATTCATTGACTTGTTTATACGGCTTTTATTACGACCGAATAGCACTCTGGAACACATTCATGTCGGAAATACACTACAGATGGTTTCAACGCCAGACACTTCCGAGCGCCGAACACGACTCCTGGGTGTGGCAACCCATGCTAATTTCTGTGCCAGGACAGCGCGGCCGCCGGAAAGAAAGTGACCACTTATCGGCTCTGTGACCCGGAGAGCGATTTGACCGAGGGGTTCTAAGGACTGCCGCCGACGCGTAGATGGTTACGAAGATTAGAACGTGTTGCGGCGGACACACCTGACCTGCCATGCAACTCGGACGCTTGTCGATACTGATGCTTCGATTACAAAACAAGCAGAGGGGGCGATGACGACGATCTAAAAGGTCTCCCTGATTCCATTGTTCTCACAAAGGATAGCTATAGCTTGACCGGTGTATTGAATCTAGACAGCTAGGTACCTTACTTTCTCTAGGCGCCTTTCATAAGTATGTCGTCTCACGCATGTAACTATGTATACAGGTAACTAGGTATACATGTATCTATGTACACAAGTAACCATGAGCCTGACGCCAGAAAAAAAAAATATATTCATTGAATTTTTCGGTGAGAGCCATACCGTACGCTGAATCATGGTATAGCATTTGGTGTTAATCGCAAAACTCAATCAGAGTGGTTTAGCATTTTCAGTGTCAATTTATCTCTAATGAAAGGTAAGGGCACCAGTGATTTGGTTTATACTGAACATTTTAAAGCCACTCGGGACTTCGAAATACGAAAGTTGACATTAGGAAGAGAGAAAAAGAACGTCTCAAAACACAGCTAAAGTTTTATTGCGGACAGAACCCTGTATATAAGGGTTGAACAAACTGAAAGATAAAAATGCAGGAAGGGGCAAGACCCTTCCCCAGTCACAATACTCTCGTTAGACACAAAGGAATGAAACGCCAACGGGCCCCCCCACAATGAAAACCTCAGAGTAATATAGCAGACATAACACTCGGAGGGCCGGCCAGAGGGGGCAGACCTATTTGTGGGGAAGAGTTGGGAAGGGTATTTCCCCTTCTTTCACTTTGTTCAACCCTTATTTAAAAAAGCTATGTCCGCAATAAAAGCCTAGCTCTATTTGAAACGTTCTCATTCTCTTCTCTTGGCGTCAACTTTCGTATTCCTCAGTCTCGGGTTGCTTCAAGATTATCTCAAACACGGTGGACACTCCGCAGGGAGCTTAAGACTGACTGCAATTCTTGTCCACGTCAGCTTGTATTTTGTATTGTGTGTGCGAGCAAGCTTAAAGAAAACATTCCATGGGCAGGAGATGCTAATATCAAATCATTTGAAATCCCGACTATTTGTTTTTTAAAACATGACACCTGTTTTAGCACTACCCCCCAATCCCAAAAATTTGCCCGTCCGTCCGTCGGTCCATCCGTCCTTCCGCCCGTCCATGCATTTTCCGCTAAATTTTGCTGTCAAATTGGTGTCACGTGACGTCACTTGCCCTATGGGAAAATTGTAAGCACGTGGCCTATACCTCCAGCTCAGTTTCCCCGCGAAATTTAGAGGGAAAATTGACGTCTTCTGACCTAAACACCAATCCAGTTTTCCTGCTATATTGCCACGCGCTCGGCGAGCGAGCGCGTGCGTGGCCGAGTGGTTACCGCGCTTGACTTTCGTGCGGAGGCCCAGGGTTCGATCCCTGGGAGTTACGCGTCTTTTATTTATTCTTTCCGTTTACTGTTCTGGTGAAGTCGAAAACATTGTTGTTTATTCGACGTCGGAATGTTCTACGCGTCGAACGTTCTACGCCGATTATTCCAGAAGCTCACGCGTGTACATAAGGGGCTTCGCGTGGCGAGCCAAAGTCAGTCTCGACCCTGCGCTCTACCCTGCTGTTACGCCGACATCGACGCCTGCGACGCTAACGTTCTTCCATGTTATTTTGGGCACAGATTCGCCCAATTAAACGTTTAGTTTCTCCAGTTAACTCACCGCCTCATCCTTTGTAATTCGTGGCGATATTTAGCGGGGGAAATCTACTTCACGTGACCTGCCTGTTACGTGACCTATACAACCATTCAGTTTCCCCGCGAAATTCAGTGGGAATATATAAGTAACGTGGCACATCGATTCCCTAATCCCATACCTCCCCTCTCTCCCCGTTCTTTCCTCCCTTCCCCCCCCACACACACACGCACTCCTAGCAACACCTTCTAGATAACCCTTTAGATGATGTTCCCAGAGTGTCCTCATTTCATGCATTATGAAACTTTAAAAATGAAGTCGCTGGCATTTTTATAGCTATATTTACAGGAAACTGGTTTCAAGTTCCTACCATAGAACAGTTAAACAAACACGCTGCTTCAAGCTTCGCTAGGGCACCCAGATGCTAGAGCTCGAGATGGGATTACATTAGTGGTACCGTAGAATGACCTAATTTTGCGAAAATTTTCTGGAAGTAGCGCTACCTGGCCACCAAACTTAATTTTACTCTTTGTCAAGATCTCCAGCCAGTTGCACGGACCCGCCTTTTCGCTGATCTCTCGGTTCCCGTTGAACCGTGCGATACTTGGCAGTGGAAGCTGGCTGCTAAAATAGCGAAGCGAATCAACAAAGGACGTACTGACATAGTTGGCTCCCATGCGAGACCAATGCACACAAATGGCGTTATACGGTCATGCATGGTACGGCACGCCGGGGCCATAAATAACCCAATATAAAAAAGCAAAGCGATTAAAAAAGAAAAACTGCCGCGGAAGTTAGCTTTTTGAAGAAACGTAGCTCTATCATTTTTCCTCGCTTCCTTCGGGACCCTTTAAAACACGGAATGCTTTTCGTACGGAACCCCCAAATCCATAGAGCGGTTGTTCGTTGGTGAATTTACCCACTAAATTTATCGGGTGAATTGACGTCACCTGACACCACAACCTGAAATGGTGACGTCACGTAACGTCATATCACGTAACACCGGGACGTTAGATCACGTGACACGTCATACGACCCCAGGTCACGTGACATCAGTTTATCCACTAAATATGGCCGAGAAATTGACCACCTAAAAAAGCGCCAAAAAACAGAAGGACGAGGAAGTAACCGGACAAGAGCTCACTCGCAACTGGTTTTTATTTGTGAAAACTAATCACATGATTAGTTTTCACAAATAAAAACCAATTGGGAGTGCTTTCTTGTCCATGTGATTAGTTTTCACAAATAAAAACCAGTTGCGAGTGCGCTCTTGTCTGTCTACTTCCTCGTCCTTGTGTTTTTTTAGGTGATCATGAACCAATTGGCCCAAATTGCTACCTTAATGAGAAGTGGACGTCACCTGATACCACAATTTTACACCGGGACGACAATTTCTCCGCTAAATTTAGCGGCGAACTTGACCATGTGACGTCATGTGACGTGACACCGAGAAGTTACATCACGTGAGCGATTCAGGTGACCTCAAGTCACGTGACTTCATGGTCCCACGTGAACAAATACGTTGTTCCTCACTCCCTGAAAGGACCGTTTAATGTTTTTTAACCATATTTCACTCCATCGTAGGACCTGGAAGACAGAGGTATGTGTCTGCTTCTTAATTCCTACAGGTGGGCGGCTGGAACGTGAGCGGCAACTACTCGACGGACACGTGGGACCTGCAGGAAGCGCTACACCTGATCCACAACGTGTACTCGCGGTCCGGGCTGTTCTCGTGGGCCGTCGGAGAGGACGACCGGAACTCCTCCAGGCACATCCTCCAGGTGGACCAAGGAGGGCTCATCCTGCCCTCGAGGGACTACTACCTAGACAAGGCCGCCGACGACAAGGTACTCGCCCAGATCGCCGCACCCCCGCCGCGATGGCGATACGGACAGGCCTTACTTCTTCCGTGCGGTGAATAACTACTTCGGTTGTATGGCTACACTCTAACAAAAAAAAAAAAAGGATATCACCTTACACCCTTTTTTCCCCGTATAATGCACCCCAAAACTTCAGTTCAACGTTCAGCGCCCTATAGTTGAACAGACGGCCCCCAATTTTACGAGGGGCTTGATAACGGTGCGATATAACTTATTAAATAGCTAAAGTACTTATCAAGGACCACAGAAAGAAAACACTGAGGTTTTGCAGTAGGGCCAAGGAAACCCCGATTACTTTCTTTGTAGACAGTAACACGTACATTAGCTATTTGAATAAGTTAATTGTACCACACGGCTATCAAGCCTCTCGTAAAAGTTAGTACCGTCAGATCGACGTCAGTGCTCTGTACGTTGAACTGAAGTTTCGGGGTGTCTTATGTGAGACAAAGGGTGTAAGAATAAAACCTTTTTTTTGAGTGTATAACAGAGAAGGCTCCCCGTATGGTCACCATTTTGGTCCATGGAAGGAGCTGTTCTTCTCCTTGGCCTAACTATTCTTGGTGAGTCGACCCGAATTCCCGGTGACAGCTAGGTTGCTTTACAAAGACATTTGTTGAATACCGAGATTTTGTTATCCCCACTCGGGCGAAACAAGCGTACATGTTTGTACCATCACCACATGCGGCGTCGGTGCATGGCGGCATTAAACATAATTTCGCTCTCTTTAGATTCGCAAAAACAGCAATACCATTGTGAAGGATCTGTGGAGATAAGAACGATTAATAGGTTGATTGGCTGCACAGTGCCAAAAACCCTTATACTGGCGAGGAACGCTTTCAGTACGATGGCGCTCCGTAGCGATCTTTGCGTGACTGATGCGGAACGGTTCTCTGAGCTCCGAATATTTGAATAGACCAAAATGGTGGTTTTTGTGGCAACTGAAACCGATCAGCCAATCACCTTGCGAGGTTTCGTTTTCTGTGTCTTAGTACCTGCTTGTGTTCGGCCATGAGGTATGGAAAGCAATGGCGCTACTTTCCCCGGATCCAGTTGCTTTAGGCTAGATGAGTTATTCCTATAACTATAGTATGTTGCAACATAAGATCAGAAGTAGATGTTTCGCCTCCAACACGCCCTCCTTGCCTTCCGCCGTGCTTTGGCTTCGAGTGCACCGAAGTGCTATCAAAGGGAGAAAGCTTGCGCTGGAGGCGTGGCATCTACTGCTCAACTTAAGTTGCAACAGGCTATAGTAGGACACAGTTGATTAACGAGCAGTTTGAATAGATTCACTGAGCGTGTGAACAGAAGCATCGGCGTTTAAAAAACGGGTCCCCCTCTGTACCCGGTAGCTACGCTGGTGCCAGTCTTTTGTGAATAGCCCGCTCAAGTATACGAAGGTTTGAAACCGGAAGCAATGCGCTTCATGAGAATGGATTTTTTTTTTTATGAATACTGAGGTTAATGGTAGATGTCATATGCGAGTTCCCAGAATAGCGTGCCTCGTACCGGGATTAAATTGTGGGGCCATATGCCAGCAGCAGATTGCACCCCTCTCATAGCTTTGTAAGCAGGGCAGACGTTGTGAGATGAAGTAGAGGTGGAAATCTGCGCGCGGTATGTTGACTTTTATACAGTGAGAAACTGAAGGAGAGATGAGAATGGCGCGGGGATGTCAGAGCACTGCGCTTTGATTGGCAGAATGACTGGGCAGACGCAAAGGCTAGCTGCCTTTGCTATCTACCCACTGGCTCCCTCCAATCAGAGCGAACAGGAGCGTCGTCTGCTCTTCGCGCAGTATCCCGGGTCCGATCTCCGGAAGTTGGCGTTCGACGTTCGGACGCGTTTGAGCACTGAGCAGAGACTCAAGCAACTATGCTTTGCGTATACCCACTATCTTTCCTATCAGAACTCGGCTCACTGACGTCATCGCGCTCTCTGGTCGGCTCGTTTCCCCCAGTTCCTCACCGTACACAGCAGCAGGTTTAGTGGTCAGTTTCATGAAACGAAGGCGGCGATACCGTAACTATAATATACCTAAGCGAATTCAATTTCTACCTTTTAGTTTAGACAAATCAAGGAATACCAATGGTTTGACATGACACACAATGAGATTCTTACTCCTGCTAGTTTGTCATATCCTTTGAGTGGGGCACACGTTTGGTGTTTTTTGATTCCACGAACACAAATCACGTTTGAAATATATATATATATATATATATATATATATATATATATGTTCAGCCAGGAGTTTATTATCCCTGTCATTGTTTCTGTGCTCGTTTTGATTTCAGTCTAAAATATTTTCCCGTTGTGGCGCTTGTTCCCGCTCAGTCGGTGGCTGTCTTTTCCCTCCAAACCGCCGGCCTACGTAGCCACAGTTGGCGGGTTCGAATCCCGGTCATGGTGCCTTCAATCTGACGGAGGCTTATTGCGGAGAAGACGCCGTGTAACCGGGATTTCGGTTGTGCGTGGGAAGATTCCTAGGGAAGGTTTGCCTGTGAATGCGGCTATCTTTCCCGGCGGTTAAAACAGTCGCGAGAAAGGTTTTGAGGTGGCGTAACCGACTCAGTGAGGAGAAGGTACCTAGCATTCCAGCCAATTCCGCTCAGCAGACCTCTTCGTTTTCTTGAATTCTCGCTTAACACGGCCCTCCTCAAAAATAACTTTACATGGCGCTCCTAAAGTACACGGATGCGATTCTCTTCACTTACATTTGAAGTGTCGATGAAAGATGAAGTAGTTCTACTGATTGGTAACTACTATTTTCATCCAGGATTAAATGCGTCGCATTTTCTGCACTGTTTCAATATGCTTGAGACAAAGTTAGACGCATGCCGGCATCGGGTTCTTCTCGGGGACTTTAATCTTCCTGGTGTCATCTGGGGATCCCAGCATGTAGGTTACAGGAGTCTTGAGTCGACAGAAAAGGCCGGTGTGCTCCTTGACGTTCTGAGCTTTAACTGCCTTTCGCAGTTAAACAGTTTAAGAAAACCTGCCCGTAACGTATTAGACCTGTGAATTACTAACGACATAGACGCTGTAATTTCGTCAGCTGACGCTCCAGTGGTTCCATAAGATGTTTGGCACGAGCCGTTTGTAGCGACTCTCTGTCTTTTGACTTTAGGCGGGGAAATTATCAGGGTCTTTACCATCACTTCACAAACATGGATGGTCTGGAGTTTCAACTAACCCTGACGTAAATTCAGCTTGTGACGCTTTTACTCAGCTTGTAATAGATGGTGTATAGCGTTTTATTCTGCTTAAGACGAATAAACAAGAGAGGTATCCATGGTGGCTTTCATAAGAATTGAAGCGCAAAATGAAAGAAAAAAAAAAGTCGGAAACAGATAATCACTTCTTTCGAGTTGTGAATGCGAAAGCATAAATGTCGAATGGAACGCCGCGGAGTAATCCGCGGTGTTTTGTGGCGCAGTAATGGTCGAGTTGCGGCAGAAGCACCGGCGACCATGTGGATGCTAGGGGCGGCGCCATGTTCGTCGGCGGCGAGACGAGCAGAAGCTTCCGAGCGCGCGCCGACGTGTCCGTTTTAACCGGTGCTGGGCCCGTAGCGGAAGATTTGCGGCGGTTAGTTTTATTAAAGCCCCTCGATGTGTTTGCGTTTGTCTTGCAAGTAGCGTCAAATGCGCGAGTGCACGAGGCCCATGTCTCGAGCGGCCCTTGGAAGCAAATGGCGGCGCAGCACTGAAATGAGCGGGCCTTGGAAGCGAATGGCGGCGGAGCACCCGCTCATGGCATGTGTCTCGCGCGCTTCCACAACAATGGTTGGCGGTACTTGTAAAAAAACGCTTTTATCAAGGGGCTTTAAGTTGATGATGATGATGATGATGATGATGCGGCTGTTCCCTTTAGATCGGGCGGGCTCGAACAATATTCATGCCCAAGCCTGGGGGCATTTGCGTGTTATTGCCCCCTAAAGGTAGATCTTTCTCCACCAGTCCTCTAATCGTCTCTTTGTTGCCTCGACAGACGGCCTATGTGGGCCACTGGAGGCCGTAGTCTCATTCGAGGCAGGCCTGTCCGCTGGTGCGGCTGGCCTAACCTCACTGGTTTGGTGTCCTTCTCTAGTAGCCGTGAAGCCCAATACTTCGGCAAGCTCCAGAGGGCTTTGAAGGTCACGGTCGTTGTCTCGTGACTGGGATGGCCGGAGTCCTGCGCATTCCAGTACAATGTGTGCTACTGTTTCGTCGTGAGCCCCGCACTCCCGGCACACGCTCGTGGTCACAGTAGAATCGAAGTGACGTCTGTAAGACAGAGTCCTTAGTGCCCCGGCTCGTGCCTCAAATAGCAAACGACTACCCAGGCTATTATCGTATAGCCTAGCCTCCGAGCCGATGGTCCTCTTGTTTGCAACATACACATCGAGCGTAGTCTTCAATTGGGCATTTTTGAGCCACTGCTTTGTTTCCTGGTCGCGAACCTTTTTCCGGACCTCTCTCTCCCATTCCCTGGCCGACGACGCTTGGACAGGGTCCGCAAAAAAACCGTACTTGCTTTCGAGCTGGTATAGGCGTTTCTGCCAGCGGGTCTGCAGCCCAGTCAGTTGAGTGTACCTGAACAGCCTTTTGGCCCACCGGCAGGTGTCCATATGTCGGAGACGTCTGTCGTAGGCGATTTTGCTGGTAGCTTCACGGGCTTCAAAAGAGGACCATCCCAAATCACCCTGGACAGCCTCATTTGCTACTGTACCATGACAGCCTAGCGCTTGACGCCCGACCTCCCTCTGCCTACGTTCTATGTGAGCTCGGATATCTCCAGGGATACACACCACAGCGTTAGCAAAAGTCAATCCTGGTACCACCACCGCCTTCCACAGCTCCCGGGTCACAACGAATCTATTGCAACTCCAGAGATTCCGTCTGCGCAGAATGCTGGTTCCTCTGATGGCTGCTTGGCGGAGATGGGCGTGATGCTCTTGCAAGTAGTCCTCTGTATTTGTGAGTGTAATGCCCAAGTACCTCTACGAGTTCATTACAGGTACACAGTCCACCCCGAGTCGAAGACTGCCAAATGTTGGATCTTGTGGACCTGCAAACAGCACCGCTGCTGACTTGTTAGTGTTGAATTTCAATCCAAGTTCCGTTGCTACCTCGGTACAGATATCTAGGAGTTTCTGCATGTCGCAGACTGATGCCGCGGTCAGTACTACATCGTCTGCGTAGGTAAGTCCGGGTAGAACCCATTCGACGGTCAGACCATCTTCTAAGTGAGCCAACGAGAAGCCCAGTCCAGATCGGATCAGTTGCGTTTCGAGTCCGGTTACGTAAAGCATGTATACTAGTGGAGAGAGTGGGCACCCCTGGCGTAAGCCTCTTGTCACCAGCACTTCCTCAGAGTTAGCCTCACCTAACTTTGTCCTAACCGTGTTGCCACTGTATAGGCGGTGGATGAGGGTGACCCACTCTGGTCGCATGTCAAGATGTTGTAGTCGACATATCAACTGGGCATGTGGCACACTATCATAGGCCTTGGCGACGTCCAGAAAACAACATATTAGGGTCCTCTGCTCCTTGCGGGCAACCTCAATACATTGTGTTAGCGTAAACAGATGATCTTCCAACCGGCGACCTCGTCGAAAACCTCCTTAAAGTTCCGTAAGCAAGCCTTCTTCCTCTGCCCATGCAGTCATGTGCTCCTTCAGAATATGTACGAAAGTTCTATATATCGTGGTGGTCACGGTCAGTGGTCTGTAGTTGCAGAAGTAACGCTGGTCACAACCTTTTTTTGGAACAAGAACGACTTTGCCTCTCCTCCAGTCTCCAGGAACTTCTTCTATTCCAGAGGCAATGTTGTCAAAAATTCCTGCCAGCTGATCCCTTGAACCTTTCCCTAGTGCTTTGAGGACGCTTGCCGGAATCTTGTCCAGTCCTTGGGCGGTGTTACTTTTTAGGTGAGCCAAAGCGCGTATGATTGACACCCTGCCGATTTCTCCACCGTCGACATCAACTGGAGTACCATCCGGATTTTGATGTGGTAAGATGTCCTGAGGTGTTGGTGCTCCCTGGGGCGAAAATATCTTCACTAGGTGGTCTGTAAGGCTATGCCCAAGTTCGTCTGCTGTCATCCTTTTGTTCTCGTCGAGTATAGCCAGCCTCTGATCTCTCCCGTCCAAGGTTCCAAGGTATCTCCAGAACTTTCTAGGCGCATCTCTCCCGCTTGAGCTAATGTCTCTCATTGTTTGCAAGTCAGCCTGAGACATTTTCTCCTGGACAAGTTGCTTTGCGGCTTGCTTTTGCGCCTGGTACATCTGCCATTTTACTTCGACTTCGTCTCTGGTCCCCATGTGAAGGGCCATGCGGTGTTCTCTGTTCAGTTCTTTCCGTACTCGGATGGCAGCTTGAACCTCCGCGTCCCACCAGCGCTTTCTCCGCCTTCGCCCATTTCGGGCCTTCGTGGAGTGTTGCTGGATGATTTGCTTCAGTTCTTCTACGTATCCCATGTAGTCAGCAGCACTTTTCCTCGTGGAGCTGTTTTCAAATTCCTCCACAACTCTTTCAACTGCACTTGAAGATAGCGTGAGACATTTTGTTGGATGGAGCTTTCGTCTTGTTGTTATCCACGTTGCTTTCGAGAATATTAGCTTAATTCGGTTATGGTCGCTTCCGATGCTGTGTTCACCAGCCTCGTCTATGTGAACTTGAACAATATAACGAGCAAGTTTATGTGACACTACTGCGTAATCAATGCATGTTTTGCTTGCGCGAGCATTCCAAGTAAATTGACCCTCACATGAACTTCTTAGATTAACTACTTCCAAGGCGAGATCTTCACTCATCTGCAGCAGTAGCCGTCCATTTTCATCTTCCCAGCCATCCAGTTCGTGCAGATGTCCATTGAAGTCCCCCATGATCAGTAGTTCTTTCGTATCAGCCAGGGCCCTAGCATCATTCAAGTTTTATCGGCGCGCAGCGCCATCTGACGGTGGTCGTTGAAACTGACACGCGCAGCGGCCAATGAGAGCCTCGTCTCCGCGCGCCAGCCAATGGGACCTTTGGGATCAGGGAAACTAGGTGCCGTTTTCGCGCTTCAAACTGATGACGTCGACTCGCTCCATGGGACAGTTAATGCTTTCGCATTAAAATTTCTTTTTCATCGCCAGTAGCAATGGGGACATGCGGTATGCGAAATTTGGTTGTGCGAGGGCAGAGGTAAAGTTTCCTTATAAAAAAAAAATAAAGAAAACTTCAGGAACAACACTCAGAATGACTTCCTGAATAATCCTAACAATGTTTGGAAGTATAGAAAAAGCTGCACTGGAAACGGGAACCAGGAACGTTACGTTGGCGAATGATACCGGTTTTCACACCGATCCCGCTGTTGTACGTGACTTGTTTGCGTCGTAATTTTCAATTGTTTTTATCTATGATACACAATCTGCAAGCTCACGTACACACGTGTTTAATGGCGCTGACTTCGCGAAGACTGATAGCGTCCTCGGCCCTTTCAGCATTGATCATGCAGCAGTAAAAAAATGCGTTAGGCGTCTGAAACCCAAAACTTTCGTCCGGTTTTGATACCATACCATCAGTTATTGTTAAATGCTGTTTGGATGCTTTTGTACCTGTCTTGACTTACCTTTTTAATTTTTCACTTGAAAATTGTATTTTTCCAAAACAAAATGCCAATATCAAATCAGGGAACTCGTCAGATGTTGCAAACTATCATTACTGTCGTCATTTTTGAAGCTTTTTAAGAGCGTAGTAGAAATGCTTTTTTCTAGTCACTTTAAAGAAATTTTAAACGAATCACAACATGGCTTCATTAAGTCTAAGTCCGTGGAACCAAACTTGGCACACTATTTCAGTTCCGTTGGTCCTATCATCGCCAACCGTGGTCAGGTCGACGCCATTTATTTTGACCTGAGCAAGGCATTTGACCTTGTGCTTTATGAACTATTACTTCGCAAACTGTCAGAATATGGCATTTCTTTGCCGTTATGTCTGTGGTTCAAAACATATTTGACTGGGCGCATTAACAGAGTTCGTGTTAGCGGTGGGTTATTGAGATCATATACATGTCCGTCTGGTGTTCCCCAGGGTTCAACTATGAGACCTTTGCTGTTTAATATTTTTGTTAATGACCCTTATCGTTATGTAAAACATTTTAAATGGCTCTATTTCGCCGATGACATTCATTTCTTTAGACATATCAAATCGGATGCTGATTGCGA
This sequence comes from Ixodes scapularis, assembly GCF_016920785.2. Classification (NCBI taxonomy): domain Eukaryota; kingdom Metazoa; phylum Arthropoda; class Arachnida; order Ixodida; family Ixodidae; genus Ixodes; species Ixodes scapularis. The sequence goes on from NW_024609846.1 coordinate 93,455,730, forward strand.
ACTTTTGCAAAAATACATATCTGCAATCTCGATATATCGTGTGAGATGCAAACCTTGCGTTTAAATAGGAGAAAAACGTTTGTCATTTTTTTATCGCGCAAAAAAATGTGTTCTAAATATTTTTGTATAAGCTAGATAATGAACCATTACGTCGAGTGGATTATGTGCGGGATTTGGGCGTCTATGTGGATTTCACCTTCAGTTTTGATGCACATTTTTCAAATTTCGTGAGTTCATGCTTCCACCTTTTAAGTTTGATTTCGAGAATTACCCGCAATTTCAAGGAGCCCTCGTGTCCTGTTAGGCTTTACACCTCTATTGTGCGTTCAAAACTTCAGTTCGGCTCCGTGGTCTGGAACTGTTTGAGTGTGCCAGGCTCTGAGAGGTTAGAACATGTTCAGAGGAAGCTGGCGCGCATTGTGTAGGACCGTTATTACGGTCGGCGGATTTTTTTTTTAGTCACGAGTCAATGTTGCACAGGATGAAGTTGCAGATATTAGTAGCTCGGCGAAATGTTTGAGATCACGTATTTTTGCACAAAGCTATACATGAAACATTAAGTTGTTCTGAGCTTGTGTCTCTGCTCTCTTTATCCGTTCCACGCCTGAGCAGTCGCAACCCCAACACGTTCTATGTGCAAGACCTTTTTTCACTTTCCCCCATGTTACGTATTCAAAATAGTTTTAATACACTCATCGCGGAGCCTTGATATCTTCGATAGTGAACGCTCGTTTAAAAATGCCCTAAGCATTCAGCTTTATTAGGACCAGTGTTTTTGTGTTTCCTTTTTTGTACAAAGAGTGTACTTGTGGTGTACCAGCATTCTACCTTCGGCTCTTCTTGGATACAAGAAAGAAAGAATAATAAAAAAAGAAGCCTGTCCACCCTCTTTCCGTGCGCAAAAATTGACTGAAATAATCGAGGCGAGGACAGATTTATGGCAGCCATTTGCCTGGAACACTGGGTACTTTTAGTTTATTGTACCCACGGAGCCGGTCACATGACTTCAAAATTCCTCTTGCGGCTATTTTAACCGATGTGAGAGATACTCGCATTCACCAGCAAACCGAACCTGGTTGTCGGTATTAATCCCGCCTTTAGATGGGCCGTGTCAGGTGCCCTTCCGCCATATTTGACTTGTCTTCCTTCTCGCCGCAGGTGCTCACGGCGTACCTGTCCTACATGACGGCCATCGGCGTGCTCCTGGGCGGCGAAGAAGCTTCCGTGAAAGCCCAGATGCAAGATGTTATTGACTTCGAGAAGCGTCTAGCAAACGTGAGTTTTCCCCTCATTCACTTTCCCTTCTCGTTGTGTGTAAACCTTATTGGTAGATGATTCTATTGCGTGGCATTGGCAGGCCCAGTGTTATAGCTGCTTGATTAGGTCGACAAGTTGCAGACATTGTGCAAAAACACACAGACACACACACAAACAGACGTACACGCAGACGTACACGCACAAGCACCTACACATCGCTCACAGGCACGCAGACTTGCGTAAGGATACGCACACGTATGTACGTGCCCACACGAACACGTGCTCACACGCGCGCAGACACGCACTTGCATGCATGTACATACACGTATAAGCACTTGCACAGAAGCACGCACACACACACGCCCCGGCACGCGCGCATGCACACACACACGGACGCACACGTGCACGGCAATCCACGGATTCAGTCAATTGTGGGCCGCATTATAAATTGACATGATCTGATGTGTAATCCAAAGAATTTTCATTCCGACTTCTTAAGCCGCGGTGGGAAGGCAAACGGTTAAAGGAATTTTACCTGATGATCGAGGCCCCACCCCCTTGTACGTTGCTCTGCAGAGGGAAGAGTTAGGTTAATTAAATAAACGCACGAACAAACTTACCAGTCAACTAAACACATTTAGCAGTTAACCGCGAAACAATAGTTGTACGCTTATTTTACATAACAGCGAGAACGTAACTACGACTTGTAGGCATATACATGTGTACGTCCGTGCATCAGTCGTATATGCGTACATGTTGGTGTAGTACGTGTACGTATGGGTGTGGTACGGTCGTGAAACAACGCTCTCTCTGTCTGCCTGCGAATATCTGTTTGCGAGCTTCAAGTTTTGGGAATCAAACCACCGTTCTGCTCCTTCCGCAACTTTTGCAGTTCGTTTAGATACGTGTGCCAAGTCGACACCCTACCCGACACCTCGAATAATGCCGCTGCTCCAAAGAAGAGAGTCGCCTCCATAGCAATTGTTGTCTGAATGCTCCGGGGCGTCGGTTGTCAGGTCTCGCCATCTAGCAAGCAACAAACGAACTGGCAACAATCGCTCCTACACTTGGCACACATTCGCTTTGAAGCCATTGGGTGGCGCTAGATTTGTTTCGTGCTTTCGGCTTAGGAAATCGCTTTAACCGTTTATCTCGGGGCAAAGAAATACCTGTAGAAAAATATCTATCGGTGAAAAGGAAAAGGACACGTGGATGAAGATGCCTCGTTGGAAGTGCCTTTGTCATGCACGGTCACTAGGTACTATTGCAGCACTTCATCCGTGTAGTTGACTCAGTGTAGTTGACTGGTCCTTCGAAAGGCTATTTCTGCTTATAGAGGGTGGTTAATTCGAACTTTGGAGTTTATTTGGATTTTCACAATCGGAGCATGATAGGGAAGGGAAAACAAAAGGCCTCACTGAGGCCTCAATCCCCGTAGTTTTCTGCGTGCACTCAGAATTAGAAAAATACTGATACACACCGAAAGAAAACAAAAAACCTATAACACTTTCACGCGCACTAAATATAAACATATCTCTAAGAAACAATCAAAACCGTGAAACACGCTAAAAAAAAAAAAAGCAATTGTAGCTGTTTTACATTCTTAAAAAAAAATTGGCAAAAAAAAATTGTACCATCATAAAAACAAAAAGGAAAGCAAGAGATTCCAAGCCATTCAACGTCTTAAACGTTCCAGACTTACTGACAAAAAAGGAACACGAGATGTTGGAGTTGTTAAAAGTTCTCCAGCATGCCTGTATATTCTCTGTTATTTGTCCGACTCATATTCAAAATTTGATTTATAAACTCGCGAACACAAAACTGACCCATCATTGAGGTAGAAAAAAGCGTGAAATTCATCATTGAGGCGCAAAAATACCGTTAAAACCCACATGCTTGTAACAAAAAAAAAAAAAAAAAAACACAGGCACAAAAAGAGTGCACATTTTTAAATAAATATCTTAAGTAGGTAAATTACATGGTTAGTTAAAGTCTCACCTACCATAACGTCTTAATTTTGGGTTTGTAATAATTAGCTTAGAAAAAAAATCAAACTTACTGTCGGAGGCGAAAATAAGAAAAACAAAATAGAGGTGTGCGAATACCGGTTTAAATTGAATAGAGCCGTTCAGAAAACCGGTTGTAGCGGGTTTCCCATCCAACGTGAACCAGTGTTGGGGAATGAGCACCCCCATTCCATTCCAACTCCGTTATAAGAAATTGGATTTTTCGAGAATTTAATTCCTTTAACTCCTCGAAATGGAAACACTGGGCCCATTCCCACTGTTGGAATGGCCCTTAACTGTTTTATTTTATTCCTCTAATTCCCAACCGCGAAAAATGGAGCTTAACAACTAAATTAGGTTCCCGAAAAAACAAAAAACAAACAAACAAAAAAAGAAACGTCAGCATAAAACTGACATTATCTAACACATATATACAACTGCTAAAATAGGCAAAACACGTCTCGAGAGCACTGATCCTATACTGAGCCCAGCGGTGGTCGCATATAGCTCTGGTGGCGATTGGCACGGTGGCACTGGAGATATCGATCGCGCGACTAAGCGTAAACGATTTGTAACAGATGGCGAAACTTTAAACCTCCCATTTGCTTTACGAAACGACCGTATACATCCTTCATTTCTAGGAGATACATGGCAAGCAGGGAGTCACGCGTCAAAGAAACGGGGGCGGTGTAGCATTGGCCCTGTTCGGTGGGCTACGACTGGTGGTGTAATCGCACATGGTCACTACAGTCACATTTTTGCGACTCGCGGCGCCGGGAACAATACCTTGTTCGCCTACAACTCTACATTTTTGGCTGCTTCATCCTCTAAGGAACATTAGCCGATCAGATAACGAAGCCTTCAGTTACCTCAAGTGCAATGATGATGTTTCGAAAGCCCCTTTGTCCACATCGACACAGCTCGCGTAAGAAGAAAGCCCGTTCCATTCCCACTTTATTACGGGTAAAATGCACCTAATTCCATTGCCATTCCATTCCTCCCAGTACTGCCGTCATTTCATCCCCATTCCATTCCGTAGTCGCCGGAAGGCAGAATGATTCCAGAATCATTCCAACTCCGGAGTGGAAAATCCGCAACATCGCTGCGAAGGTTATGAATGACGTAGTGCTATTTGATTCGAACCGGCATTCGGGCACCCCCAGAAAAAAATACACTAGCTTTATCATGCAAACAAAGTCTGTGGACCACAGAATGGCAAGCCTGCTGTGATGTCACTTGACGTCTTGAAGTCACATGAGTGTGACGTCATATGGTGTCATGGTGTCACGTGACGTCACAGTGTACGTTACTAAATCAACTCTAATCTAATCTAGTAACGTCGGCTGTCAGATAAGAGTATATCGTCACGTAACGTCACTGATTAGCGCGTGACCTCATAGCGCAACGTGACGTCATGTCATGTGAAGTCATGATGTCACGTGACATTATGACGTCACGGTATCACGTGACACAAAGGTGATACCAACGTTATTGGGTTACCTCAGTTGGGAAAAGAGGAACCGCCCCCCCCCCCCCCCCCCCCTACCCAATTTCCACGTCAGTCCGCCTCCCGTCGTTTAACTGCGTGTTCCATACAGTGTGGCGGACCGCCACCTAGACGTTGTGCTTCGAACGCACGTATTGCATAGAATACACTGCGGTTACCATAGCAACCGTCCGGCGCATCACACAACGGGAGGCGAGTCGTGGTGAGTGAGGGGGGATACTGCTTGTGCAAGCAGCGTCTATTTGAAGTTCCGTCACTGAGCTATTTATAATCTAATATTGTTGAGTTGTACGTGCAACATGTGACGTCATAGTCACGTGAGAACGTGACTTCGCGTGACGACATGATGTCACGTGATGCCACAGTCCTTCGTGACGGTTCTTTTGACAGTTGTCTAATAAAATTCGGCTGATAAACACATTTTGCTTTAAAAACCAGTTAGGCGTTATTTACTTACACTACGTGGAGTTTGTCTGCCCATGCACGGCGGCACTGGCTCATGCTATAGATGACAAATCTAACCAGCGCAATACGACTGACAGCCTTCAACGTGCATGCCGTAGAAGTGCTACACACACGGCCGCATCTCGATATGAATTAACTGATTTAGGTCAAAACGGGCAGGAGAGAGGTTTGAACCTAAGTTCTAGTGGAAGCTTTGGTCCGCTCTCCCTGGGCTGTGGTGCGTTAACACACTCTCGCTTTTGTAGGGAATACCCCTTATGGTGTTTAAAAATAGATAATTCCAGTACTAGACTTCATTTCATCATGTGTTGAACAGCAGCGGAAGGCTAGGGGCCTCCTCAGCCAATCAAGCGCCAAATTAGACGTGACGTCACTTGCTCTTCCGGTGCCTATCAGTGTGCGAGTTAAAATCACGCCGGTCCGGCGTGGACGCGGTGCGGATGAAACGTTTTTGCTAGCTGTGTTTGAGAACATTCGGACTTCGTGTACTTTGCTCGATTTACTGCGGAAACTCAAGTACCTTTGGTGGTAGTGGCTCGAACCTCTTGCCGTATCGAAGTGAACATGCAGCTGTGCAGTCTTTATTTTGTGAGAGGGATCGGAGGGATGGCACCGACGGCACCGACACTGAGGCCTGCACATCGAGCAGAAGCAAGTTCCGCAGAAACTTCGCTTCAGTGCTTGTGCCACGTGGAAAATTAGAGATCTTTCCGTCACGCAAGGGACCAGGTAGGCCTGGACAACAGAACGTTGACTCCAACCTAACACCTTGCGAAATGTCTCGCTTTCATGGACTCGCAGCCGAGGGCTCGTGTATCGGATTTGAAAGTGCCGATGCCAACCGCTAACACTACTTTACAGAGAGCTGCTGGGAAGTGACTGATGAAGTACGCGCGGCGGAACGAAGCTACTTTTGTCCTTTTTTTTCAACCGCAATAAAAACATGTGGTACTGACGAATAACCGTCTCCTTGCCGGCGACACCGAGTCAAATTTGGGGGTTTTACGTGCCAAACCTACGACGGGCATCTGGCACGCCCCAGCGGAGGACTGAGGATTAATTTCGACCACCTGGGGAGCTTTTGACGTGCAACCGAAAGCTCGGTTACACGGCGCCTTCTCCGCAATACGCCTCCGTCATATTGCGGGCACCTCGGCCGGGATTCGAACTCGCCACCGTAGGCCGGCGGTCTCACCTCGGAGCCACCGAGGCGGCTTGCCGGCGACACCAGACACGCTGTCACAACCGCTTGTTTTCCGCATTCACCACAACCCAGGCGTTCTTTGAAAGATCAGTCTATGCTACTCGCTCGGATGCTCAGAACGAAGTTTGTAGGACATGTTGAGCACAATTTGCCGCGCTTCTCTTCCAAATGCAATTTTTTTTTTTTTTTTGAACTGTCTGGAAGCGAGCTAGCGAAGGGAACACACTCTAAAAAAAACACGTGCGTCTACTTTCCCGCACAGCACTCGGAGAGCCAATCACCGCAGCTTACGGAGGCTCAGCGAATGACGATGCCGAAACATATGTTCAGACGAAAAAACGCAGTCTGAATTGTGACTTTAAGCAATGCAAGCGTGACGTTTTGCATTGCCCAATGTTACAATTCAAACCGCGTTTGTTTTTTTTTTTGTTTTTTTTTGTCTAGACATATGTGTTTTTTTTTATTGTCATTCGCTGAGCTGCCTCCTAAGTTGCGGTGATTAGCTCTTTGAGTGTTGTGCGGGAAAGTAGACGCACGGGCATATTTAGAGTGCATGGTGCGTAACCGAATAAATCCGCCTGGTCCTGGTATCGAACCAGGGACCTTTCCATTTCCAGTCGAGCGCTCTACCAAGTGAGCTAACCAGGAGTTAGACGTCAGTAGAGCAAACGGGTTTTATCAGCTGCCGCCAGTCTAACACCAACGAGGGTGAAGGGCCTGAATTTTAACGTTATCATGTTAATGCAATTTATGCAAAGGTGCAAGCGAGCTGGAAAATAATTACGGAATCGAAAAGTTCCGGAATCGAATTCCGGGCCGGTACTGAAGAAGCCAACCCTGTATTCGGTTCGCGTGTTTGATCCACACTATCACGCCTGCCCTTTTACTCCTGTCTGGGTACTGAAGTGAACGCTAACTCGACGTTGAACGGAATTAATTTCTGGCAATACATTTCAATGATTTCTTAAATCGACGGGGTCTTGTCAGAGAAAGATACTTTGTTGCGTAACACCGCTCGCGCGACAAATGCCAGTTTCTTGCCGAACACTAAAAAGAAACAAAAGAAATAAGCTTTAAGCGACGCTTTCGCAGTGCCACCATTTCTTCTGTGGTAAGGTGGCGACGCTCGAGTGTAGAAAAGGGTTGCCTACTCAGTAGCAGTGTTGGACAAAATACTCGATGAAAGTATTTAAGTCAAGTTACTAAATAATTTCTTCATAAAGTATTTAAAATACTACTAAAGTTACTTTCACAGTAAAGTATCTTGAGTAGAGTACAATGCTTAGAAATGTAATTCAATTACTTTTGAAGATACTTCCGCATTGCGTAATTCGTATCGACGTCAATGGCAACGGCAATTATACAGTTCCACAAATCTGGTTAACAAGAATGGTTTATTAGCACGCAACAACACAAAAGGGAAAAGGAAAAGGAAATATCGTAGGGCTATTTTATGTAGTCCAACTATAAGCAGCAGGATATTGTCACGAATGACAAATGATGAGAATGATGAAACTAAACGTTTAATGGGGCGAACTTGTGCCCAAAACAAAGTAGAAAAAGGTAGCGTCGCAGGCGTCGATGTCGGCGAAACAGCAGGATCGAGTGCTGGGGGGAGACTGACTCCGGACCACCAGGCGGAGCCCCTTTTGTACCCGCTTGGGTTTCTGGAACATTCGGCGTAGAAAGCTCAGTGCGTATAACATTCGAAACTCGATCACACGACAATTAAGGTTCTCGAACTTACGAAAATGTCAAGTTGAAAGAATAAACAAAAAAGGAGTTGGCTCCCTGGAAGTGAACCCGGAGGCTCCGCGCGTGAAACCAAGCGCGGTGACCATTCGACCACGCACTCGCTCGGCAACGCGCGTGATAATATCACTGATACATGTTACAAAACATTTTTTTGGGACAGAAATAAAGGGCTCGCTTTAGTTATAGTTACATCGATGAATATCACGTCCTGCAGCGCACTTTAGACACATCGTTTAACTACAATCCATATTCCCTATATGGGGAGTTCACTATAAAGGAACTTGGGATACGGATATGAGTGAATGGATAACAAAGAGAACCCAGATAATAGCCCCGGCAGTGGCCGCATTTTCTTCAAGTAGGTTGCTTTCAGAAAGGCACTCAACGTTCGGGGACGCTTTGTAGCCATTTCGAGAAGTCATCCAGCTTTAAGCTGGTTTCCTGTCCTATTATCTGCTTATCAATGTTCGCTTACAGATAGTATTCGCGAGAGCAATAAGTGACGGACTGACGACAAAAGGAAAATAAACAAAAGAAAACCTCGACGTTTTGCCGTTATGGGGTTAAATATAAAAACAAGCAAAACATTTTTTTTTGTGTGTGTGTGTGTGTGTGTGTTTACTTCTCATTTTTTCTGGCACTTAAGTCTGCATTGTTGTCGTAGGTCGTTTCCGAGTCTGCGTTGCTCCTCAGTGTGGCAATCTTTACTTCCATAAAAAAACCCTTTCCGTCTAAGGATCTTTCGGGAGAAACTCTAGGAAAAAACAAAAGGCGCCTTTGGGAAGGTGATGGGAAAACCTTCATTGTACGAACTTCGGGCTGAAATATGAATCACAAACAAAAAAAAAAAAACTGTTTTTTTATGAGCTCAGTTAAAGTCACCGTAGCTAATCGGAGGTAGCAACAAGATTTGCTGGCTCGAAAGAATGTTCAGGTTTGCTCGTGCCACGCCCACGCCACTTCATAAAAAAAAAAAAAAATCGTAAAATGAAGGAATGTAAAAAAAAAGTATATGAGATACATTTATACAATATATACAAGATACCCAGAAATGTAATTAAAATAGAGTACCAAATGCTCTCGATCAAGAGTAATTGCAAGATACCAAGGCACTTCAAAAAGTATATTAAATACAGTATCTTGAATAGAGTATTTGAGATAGGCACAAGTCGGCTTAGTAGTGATGCAAAACTATCGATACAATCGACAGTCGAAGCCAAATCTAACTATCGATACTCAAAGGAACTATCGATGGTACTATCGATGGTCGACTATCGTGAATCTATCAATAGTAGTGCTATCAATAGCTACCATGAAACAATCAATAGTCTACTATCGTGGAACTATCGATAGTTAACTATCGTGAAATTATCGATAGTGAACTCTCGATAGTTGGATCTCGTAAAACTAATGACAGTCGACTATCGGGAAACTATCAATATTCAACTATCGTCAAGCTAAGAATATTATTTTATTACGTGACGAAGAACGTCAAGAGTTCGCCCAGGAAATGTCGTGAAGCAAAGAAAAAAACTCAACTGCAATTAGCGACTTCCGAATAATTAACTAGGAACAATCAAAGAACAATAGAAATCCTCCTTATAAACTATTGACAATAAACTCGAGCTTTTACTTCAGCGATCTCATCTCTTTTCTTTTTCGCGATGAAGATTCGCGTGCTCCGTTGTCTAGCGATGCCATTTTTTAAATGACTGTTGCCAGAGTATTTTCTCACGTATCCTACCAACGGCAGAAAAAAAAAAGACGCAAACTAAAACGACTGTTGCCATATAAGATCCGCGCCGCAAACCACTCTGACGAGCCTAGCTCGTCCGTAAAAAAGAAGGCTCGAGGAAAAAACCACTGGACGAGCTGAGCTCGTCCGTGGCATTTTCAACCAGAAAGCCGCCGACTAACTCAGCTTGTCCAAGGAACTTAGAGGGTTAAACAAAAAAATACAATAAAAAAATCTAAAAACATGTTTTTTTTTTACAACGATATTGCCTCGAAGGACATAGTTACGATCTCCTTGCTTTTGATTCGAGTAGTTGTGAAGTACGCCACCAGGCAACCACAAACTGTCTGCTGGGCCTCGCTTCCAGAGCAACTTTAGTAGTCATTTTTACCACGTAACTATGGCTCTACTGCAAATCCGTTCTTCGGACCGAAAAAAACAACCAAAAACATTACACTGTGCAAAACTCCTCAGATAGCGCTTTACCCAGTGTCGTGCAATGCTCCATTTGTTTATTCTAAGAAATCTGATGCGCCTACTTTCCCGCAAAGCAATTGGGAAAGTAAATCTTTGCTATGTTCGGGGATAGCTCGTCTAATGGCAAAACATACAATATTTCAAAACAAAAACAAACAAAAAATACAGACTGTGCTGTACTTCATACTGAGCATGGGGAAATTCGAAGCGCTTTGCGGCAAAGTAGACGCTCTATATTGCATAGACTTGAGGATCGCGCACCGATTCGCCACTGCCCCAAGTTCACTCGAGAAACGCCACTCGATACGTCGCATGGGTACAGTCGCCCTTCGAACGGAGATGTGGGTTCCAACCGCGTGCTGGTGTCACCTCGTGCGCAGATCACGGTTCCTGCGGAGGAGCGGCGCGACGACGAGCGCCTGTACCACAAGATGACGGTGGCCGAGCTGCAGGCGGGCGCCCCGCTGCTCAACTGGACGGCGTACTTCAACAGCGCCTTCTCGCAGATCAACAAGACCATCCCGGACACGCAGGAGGTTGTCGTCTACGCGCCGGAGTACATGGCCAACATGACGGACCTGGTGCGAGAGTACCTCGCCTCCAGCAAAGGCAAAGTGTGCGTGCGTCTGGCGTCTATACTCAGGCCCTGGGTCGGAACACCCCGATGGACCGCAGCGTTCGCGATTTAAGCGCGAAACACATGTGCGACGAAACCGTCCGATCCGACGTCCGACCACGCAATACGACGGTCGGAGGCGAGGGTTTTCAACTCTCTCCGATGCTTCGAAAACCCTCGCCCCCCAAGGTCATTCCGGCAGTCCGCACGTCGGATCGGACGGTTTCGTCGTACATGTGTTTCGCGCTTTATCGTCATGGCCAGTCCAGCGCTGTGAAAATAGCACGTGACTGCGAGCCCCTCTCGTCGCTGAGCCCCTCCCAAAGGTCACGTGATACACAGACAACCTCTTATTGCCTCCGATGTCTCGTAGCCTCCGCTGCGGTTTATTGTTAGGTGAAACCGAGTATAGCCCCCTGTAGCTCGTTTGAGCTTTTCTTTTTCGTCGATGAAAACCACACATCTGGGGGGGGGGGGGGGGGGAGGCGTAAGAAATAGCGAGTGAACTAGCTTTACGCGTAGCTTCGTATAGTTGTATCAATTTGTCTCCCTCGGATTGATCAGCGTATGATTTTCCTGACCTGTGCTGGGACACGGGGAGTCCTAATCGAGTGGCCGTGGCTGGGATTAGCTCGTGCTTTCCCCAGATTAATAAAACGCTGGGCGAGTCACCTACGTCTTGCTTCCCAGTTAATGAGATGGCAAACATTATCCCACGAGAAAGCAGAAAAGCTTGAGGCAAGGGTTCCTGAACACAATAAGCCACGCCCTATACTCAGTAATTTTAGTCAGCCGCAACATCAGAATTGGAGGGGAGCCCCCAACGCCGAATTCACGGAGAGAAAGGGCACCACTGCGCCACTCAGCACGAACGCGCCATATTTTTCTAACGTCACGAGAAAAGAGGAACACCCTTCAGCGCTTTGTTTGTGTTTGTTTTGTTTTTATATTGGCGCACACGAAATGAGCTCCACGTTATGTTGAATGCGACTCGGCACACTAGGCATGAAGCGGAACGTTGTTTCTTCAGGGCTTTTCCCACGGTTATTATGTCGCGACAGACGTTCCGCAGAAGCTGCGTCTTGGCCCCACTGTGCCTTGGCGAAACGTGTGCTGCAATTGTACGGATTCGACAGCCCCCAACAACTATAGAAACGCCAGGGCGTGACTTCTAATATTCACGTTCCTTGCCTCGTCTTCTTTGGCGCTCTTATCGGCAAACGCGCCATCTTAATGGCCCCGGAGCGATACTTAGATGATGGAACCTCCCCACGCCCTGCCTTTCTTCAGCCGCTGGTGACAGTACCTAGAAGCTTCATTTCCAGGACATCAAAATTAAGAATAATGTAGCGACGCTCGATGACGCAATTTGTTAGAGCATCAGCAGTCTACAATCCGTCGTCGTTCGTCCTTGGCCTCCTCCAGGATCATCTGCAACTACCTGGCCTGGAGCATGGTCCATTCGATGGTGTCGTACCTGTCGGAGCCATTCCGGGAGGCGTCCAAGGTGCTGCGGAAGGCCCTCATGGGCTCGGACGGCTCGGATACTGCCTGGCGATACTGCGTGACCGACACCAATGCGGTCATCGGCTTCGCGCTGGGCGCCATGTTCGTGAGGGAGGTCTTCGACGGAGACAGCAAACCCCTTGTGAGTTTTCTTCTCGCTTCTTTCCTCCCAGAGCATGGTGGTGGTTCCGGCTTTCTTGAGGACTGCTTCTGCCACGTGGCCTTCTTAACTTCTTCATATCGTAACCGCTGGGTCGGGCCAACGTCACCTAGAATAATCGAAGCCCGAGTACTAGCACTTCGACGTAACCGCAGTGAGATCGAGCGCATATTCTCTCCATCTCAATCCTGAGCGCCATTCGGGCGTAAAAAAGTTCGTATGAAGAAACAAATGAAAATGATGCATTAAAATATTTCGGGTGTCCATTAAGATGGTTCGTTTATCACACCGAAATTTCATCAGTATGGATGCCAGGAAAAAAATGACAAATTTGGAACATTATTGTTATCTTTTTTTTTTTTTTTTATGAACAGGGAGGAAAACGGTTAAAACCGTCTGGTTGAATCTGCTGTACTCACAAATCGTAACCGCACACGCTCGAATTTGCTGGATCTGCTTGCAAGTGTTAATCTCAAAGAAGTTTTTTTTTATTTTTTTTTTTTATGTTGTCTCACCTGCAAGTAGTAGCGTCAACGGGACGGTTTTCACCGTTTCCCTCCCTGCACATACAAAAAAAAAAAAGCAAAAAAAAAAACAACAACACAAAAAACAGGGTTTGTTTTAGGTTTGAAAAGTTTTCTTTTATGAAACCTAAACTTATGAAATTTGAGTATGATAAATGCCTAACCTATTGACGTCTTTGTTAAAAGTTTAATTCCCATCCGAGCGTGATGAGGTTACGTGGGGGAAGAGTAGCCAGTTCATGGCTTTGATTATTCTAGGTGGTGTTGATCTGGGTCCTCTGCTTGATCTGGCAGCCTTCTCTGCGCTTGCTGGCCTTGTTAAGCTATGCAGCCCCCTTGGTCCTCGTATCCTCCGTTTCTCTTCTTGTTAAAGCGAGCGTTGTTTGGGGGTGCTTGTGTAAAATATTAAGATCAATTTGGTAGCCTTTTATTTTGAGCGAAAACATTGTGTGTGATGAGGGAAATTGCCGAAAAATTGTGGATGGTAGTGCATGCCCTGAAATGCAATCCGTAAGAACTATGAAGCAAAGCGCAGTAGGATCTTGTTAAGGTCGTGGCACTTCGATGAATTGAACTAAATATGTAGGGTGTCGTAGCAGTATTAAATTCAACGAGTCTTTGGAAATTGCGGTTTTGGGTAGATCGATAAGGAAAGAAATACAGTAAATGTTCGACGAATCTAAATACTGATTTGATTGGATAAACACCCTCAATTGTACTAAAAGTAATTTGAATATCTGTTTCGAAGTGACAGCTGGAAAATAAGGTACATTTGAAAGAATGAGTTTGTTTCTTTAATTGTTGAAGTTCCATCTACCAGTATGGGGGCTGATTTAAGAATGACAATAATATGCCGTTGCGTAAAGGGATAGTATAAAATTGAAGTAACTGATTACATTTTTGTGTTGGTTGAATTTTTGTTTAGAAGTTTTCTTTAAACGCCTTCAGCACGATATAGAGTAAACAGCCAAACATCTGTGCTTCTTTTTTATGTTTCTTAAAAAACACAAGATCTTTTAAATTATTACGAGACATGTTTGGGACGTCTTTTTTTAATACATTTGCATGTGAACTAGCCATCATCTCAGACAATTCCGAGCCAGTTGTCTTTCTGTGACGTAAAACGTAAACTTCGCAATGAGAGCTCTTCGAAAATCATATACCGTAATTTTCAATTCTACCATTCTCCAAATTTTTGTCGTGTGCCAAGTGAAAAAAGAAAAAAAGAAAACGAATAAAAGAAAGCAGCGACCCATCCCATCTTACCCATTTTGTAAACCAAATTTATTGCTGCTAAAAGCCTGCTGGGGTGACAAGAATGGTAAATAGCCTCTTCTTTTCCTTACCCATCACTCCCACTCCCAGGCAGCTGGCGCACGCGCTTGTCCTGTTTGTGCGCGCGTGTGTCTGTGTGTGTATCTGTGACTCGGCACAATATTCGCTGTGGCTGCACTTGGCTTCGGGCATTTGAGCCTCCTCCTTCCCACGCACCCGCCGCCACTTCTGTGGCCCTTGCCTCCTCGCAGCTAGATAGGCTGTGCATGCGTCCCCACTTTTCATTCGGAATGTCCCCGCTCGCAATGTTGCAATGCCGCGACCATATTAGCGCAAAAATCTGCGTTCGTTTCTTTGGCCTCCGTACGCATTGGGATACGAGCAACACTCCTGGTCGTTGGAACTCGAGAAACTCAATGGCTGAGCCACAGTACTGCCTTCTTTCACCTCTAGATCGCCCGAAGTCCTCATTGGCGGACAAGGGGTCAAATGCGCGAAAGATGCCTAACACGCTCGCGGGAAAGCCACCTTGCAGAGTGCCGTGTTTTGGGCCGAAACATATCCTTCGCTCTGCGTCCGCAAAATGTAGATCTTACACAGGAGTCTGATGAACAGGAAGCTTCGTCAACCTTTGGACATTGTGTGTGCGACTTAGACACTTGTATTTGCGTTCTTTCTATAACGCAAGCGCCGTTTTAAACCGACCGTGTACAAACTGACGCCACGACGACCCTCGACCAGGGTGTAAGATAGACAGGTGGGGAAACGAGAGCCAAATGAGCGACCGGATTGTGTCCCCCTCGGTTTTCTCTTTTTCTGTGGCGCCATCTATGTGGAGCACCGCGAACTCTCACTCCGGGTGGGCGAACAGTGGCGATCGGCTAAACTGACGGAGAAGGTTTCTCGTGGATTTTCAATGCAGGACTGTTGTGCTCTCGGTTTATTTTGCGCACTTTCCCATAAAGTTCCATGCAAATTCGATTCCAATTTTTTTTCTTCTTGCCGCAGCGCCATCTGTCGCAAATCGGGGGTACCCGCAAGCAGACGAGTACACAATCCGGTCACGGCGCTGCGGTAGGTTTCTATGGGCCGTTTCCCCACCTGTCTATCTTACACCCTGCCCTCGACGCAGCGCGCACGCGTACACACTTCCAAGGCTTCACGGGAGGCGCTCAGCGGCACGTGTGCGGCGTCTCCATCGCGTCTCCTGCAAGAACGACGGTCGCTTCTTCCTCCATACTTGGAGGCAAAAACTAGAACCATTAACGTCCCGGTGACAGTTGAGTGGCAATCAGTGACAACCGACAATCACCAACCTCAAGCGCATCTACTCGCTGGTTCAAGAATACTTTGTTGAGAGGTGCTAGAAGTGTTTCAAAATAAAATTGTGCTGTATCATTCCCCGTTTTCGCCGTTTTATATAGCCAACGTGATGCAGTTTACGTACTGCGCATCGTGGAGCTTAGAATCGGTATATGGCTATTAATCTCCAACGACTATACTCGTGTGTACAGATGTAACAAATCTTCTTCTGCCCTAACGGCGATGCGGCAGTCAAACAAACGAACGCCAAACGAATAGAAAACGTATTCGAATATGGATATTGTTGTACAGTGTGCGTAATAGACCGATCTCACTAAGCGTTCCACGCATGCGTGACACCGCCTTAACTTTAGTTCACAGGAGGCAGGCGGCAGTGCACGAGACGGCACGGTTCGTTTCGTGCTCTGTGCGCGCAGAGCTCCAGTGAGGTTGTTCCACGTTCAAAAACACTGAACTGCCCTCGACGCATTGCGGCAGCCCCGGCGTAACGAAACTCGGTGGTGGGATCGCTCTATTGGTTGTACGTTTGCGTGTGTAGTCTAAATACTCAATTTCATACTTAATTGACAACGCTGTCAGGAGATTATGGCGCGATTGCATGTTTTTTTAGCGTCTCATTCGCACAAGAACACGTGCGAGTCAAGAGGCTAAATCCCGACACAGGCCTGCTCCAGCAGGTTTGGCAGCTTTGCACTCTAGTATGAAATGGAGTATGCGCCGAGAAAACCAGGAAAAGGAAAGGACGAGAACGCGTAGGGACGTCAGAACGCTGAGCTCTGATTTGAAGGATTAGTGGGTAGACCTAAAGCTAGCAGCCTTTATCTCCACTGCACTCGTCGAACGCGTTAAAATGCGGACCCCAGGGGTCCGGCGTTTGGTTCTTGCATTCGAACGCGTTCGGCGAGTGCAGTGGAGAAAAAGGCAGCTAGGCTTAGGTCGACCCACTAATCATTCCAACAAGAGCTCGGCATTCTGACGTCCTCCTCCGCTCTAATTCCTCCTCTCCTTCACTTTCTCGACGCATAGGTTGACTGCAACAAGAAAAGAAAACTCTAGGTCAACTGGCACCGTTTTCTGTCTTATTACAAATGCGGGAGTCATGTCTCGCCCGCAGTGTGCATATAATTTAAACTGAATGCTTCGGGCATAGGCGAATTCTTGGATTGCAGTATGATAATATGCATTTGTTTAGTGTTGAAGGCGCTTTTGATGCTCCTCAATTTGTTTCGCTCAAAAGTTACATTGACACGAAGTTTTACTCAAACATGCTAACATTCACAGCAGAATATGTGAATTCAAAAGTAGATGCTCACTCCCTGGATGTCGTTTTATCTTTTCGCTTTGTTTGATTCGTCACAGGCACAAAACATGATTCAAGAAGTTAAGGACGCTTTCAAGAACAACCTGCCCATGCTCAAGTGGATGGATCGAGAAACCAGGGAACTCGCCAAGGAAAAGGTGGGTGGCGATTCACGTCGAGCGCGGGCAGTAGGAAGGAGAAACGCCTTTGTTCAAGTTAGCAAACCTAGGAGCCTAATTTTGGCCTGATAAGGTTTTGCTCCAAGGCGTTAGTTAGTTCCGAGGTAAACTAGGTTGTACATTGGCTGTTTTGACTTTCGGAACCTTAAATTGCCAGACAAAAGAACAAATTTTGACTTAAAAAACCGTGCAACCTGGGTGGATCCCATTTTCTTGTCTATACTGGGCACGTTCACTTCAATGCTGCCCCGGTAAGGTGTTAGTCTTTTTGTAATCTCTTTGTATCGAATGGTTACAAAGTATATGCTGGTAATATTTATTTCCACCTAGCTCATAGCTTTGTTCCACACATTGTTCAATAATTACCAACTTAAAATTCCAAACGATCGCCCACCCCAGAATGGTTGTACACCTCATTTTTTTTTACCTCTCCATCGTGGGTGGGCGTTCACTCGGAGTTTTAAGGTAGATTGATTTTTATTGTATCTGAGATTTCTTTATGATAACGGTCCGCGCGTGTGCTCTTTTTTTTTTTTTGAGGGGGGGGGGGGGGGGGGGCGCTTAGCGCTGATCACTGATATCTATCCTTGCGTTCCAGGTCACATGACATTTTTCGAGGTCTAAACATAGCCGTCTTGTCGCCATTCAATACAAGTAACTGACGTTCGACTCTCCCGCGATAGGCTTTCATGGGACCGCGGGCCAGATTCAGGAGATAGGTAAAATAGTTAAATAACTATTCCGGTTATTTTCAGGCTCACACGAGTTAGGGTAGCGGATATTGGACGAATCCTCAACAGGCGTTTTAGTCATCGTGGAAACAGCGCGAAAACACCATGATGAAGAAGAAACACACGGAACGGGACGAGCGCTGACTACCAGCGCTCGTCTTGTGCGTTTCTTATATGTCGTCGTGTTTTTGCGCTGTTTCCACCATGAATTCCCACCATCTCGCCCAACTATCCATTCTTTCTTCTATGGTTTTTAGCACGACTGGTTCAAAAGTGATCACACTGATCAACAAAGTCAGCCAAACTATATGTGTATATGTATGACAGAAGGACATCGGACGGACGACATTTTTTAGCGGCATCCTTGGGATGTTGAACGGTGCGTACCCCACTTGCGTAAGACGAATATATAGGAAGGTTCAAGTCACGAGGCTCGATCTAAATAGGACCGTCTCATATCGACGCCTGCTCGTAGCAGTCTGAACTTTTAGTCAAAGGTGCATTTCACAGGTCGGTTTGTTCCTGTAAAATTATAAAGCGTAGATCACTTTCTGTCAAAAATAAAGCCAAGAAACTGGCCAAGGTGTACAGCGGGCAGCGACGCAGACAACAGGGGTCCAGTAGCGGGGTGTGTTTAGCGCTCGTATTGATAGATAGCGCTACCTCCTTATCGCAACGGCTCGCGACCACCGTGATTTATTAAAATGAACATAATCTTTTTGAAATGAACCTTCGGTTAAAAGATAAATGCGGACAATAACAGCAACACTTAAAATAAAAAAACGCGTCTGCATAACGGCGGCGCTTTTGCTGCAAACGTATTTCGTCTGCGAGTCGTCTGCTATCTTTCGCTGGTCGGCTGCACCTTCAGACGCTGCTCCCGACGCCATCTATCAATACGAGTGGCAAACACACCCCGTTACTGGACTTGGTCGTCTGGGTCGCTACCACGGTGTAAGATAATACTCTTCAGGTGAGGACAGCGCGCTCCTCGCGACGTGCCCGATAAAGTTCGCTCTTCACTCTCTCTCACTATGGTTTCAAGCGGCGCCGGCAGGTAACTCGTCGACCATTGGGCACGTACAAGACGGCTCGTGCCGCCTCATGTATCACACGCGCAGAGCTCCAGCGAGGTGGTCGCACGTGCAGAAAGACCACGGTGTACCGGGGTGTCATGGCAACGAGATAATTTTTTTCGCTCTCACATAGTTTCCCCGTTTGGCCGCCGGCGACACTGTCAGCCGCTGGCACGGTGGCAGCGGAATGATGCAGCCTTTCGGATGCCCGTCGAACAAACACTATCTGATTCCTCGCGCCACGCGTTCAGCCCCGCCGTGTCCTCACCTAAAGATTGTATCTTACACCGTGGTCGCTGCGCGCCCTAGGCCCTGCAAGTTTCTTGGCCACTTTTTTTTTTACTAAAGGAAGACTACACTTTGTAATTTAAAAAAAAGACACCAAAAAACAACCTACCTGTGAAATACACCTTTGACAAAATTTTTAGATGGCTACGTGCAGGCGTCGATTTTTACGGTCCAGTTTATATCGAGCCTGGTGACTTGGACCAGCCTATACTTTCGAAGGACTAAGCCCAAAACTACATTAATGATATTGGGGCAGTCCCGACGACATACTGCCACCCAAGCGACATAAAAACCAAGTACACCAGAACATTCTGATGAACATGCTGTACTGTGGAACACTTCTCGAGTTCCCCAGAAAGCCGAATTTCTTTTGTCAGCTGATTGACACGAGTGTTTTTTTGTTTTTTTTTCCTTTTGTGCTATTGACAAAGTAGGCCTTTAGTACAGTGGAACAAAACACACTTCATATACATTCATATATAATTAGTGTTGTGCCGAAATGGTTTTGTTGGTGACAGGTTCGGTGCTGTATGTAAAAACTATGGTGGAAGTTTGAAGCCAATCGAGATTTTAAACCAACATCGTCAAAGTTGATACAGCCATGTCCCGTTAAAATATTGATACCACGCGGCGTAGACATTTTGTGGGACGTACTGCCTAAATATATGCATTTTTTTCTCATGATAATAAACAACACAATATGGACGCTTTTCTGGAAGGTTGGGGGGGGGGGGGGGGGGGTGCAGGGGTAATCACTGGATTCACTTGTAAGAAATGGCGTATAAGCCGTGACAATTTTTATCACGTGTTTTTACATCAAACTTAAGTACAAAAACAGAGACAACGTGGGCTGAAAGGTAATGCTTTATAAGACTCAAAGAATAAAACAAGCAACTGGTGATGGCGTTTGTGATGGAAAGGCGCATGGCTTGTTTTATAGGTTAGGTGTCAAGTTTCTCCAGCCATACAACCTCGCGTTGTGCTGACCTTCGCTTCTCATTTCGTGTAACAAAGCTTTTTTTTTTTTTTCTGTCTATATGGTAAATGCCGGCCGGCGCCTACTTTGTACGCATTTTGCGTCGCGCTCTCGTTTGCCGGATCGGATAGGCGGCAGCCGTAAGGGACCACAAAGCACACGCGTTTTGAGGTAAACGCAAACCCGATCGCGTCTCGCATGCTGTTCGGCATTCGCGCCGATAGCGATGCAAGCGGGTCAGCTTGATTAAAAGGGTGTTTCCCGGCGACCGCTACTTCCGTCTTGTATCGAACCGGGTACGCTACACCTGTTGTATTTTTTTTTTTTTCTTAAATCGCGTTAAGCTATTGTGTTCAAATAAAATACGCGTAAAGAACGGACAGCAGATGAATTTCACGTGGCCGCGGTGCCTTACGAGCTCGCCGTGTCAGATATTCCTTGTTACTCTTTATTGCCTCACACTGAGAAAGTAATCGCGCTTATCGTCGACCATATATGCCCTAACTACAGTGTACTAGAATACTTGGGTAGTGTTGGGACCGGAGCGGCTCGCCTGAGGCGCGTTGTATTAATCGCGACAAGTGTCGACACCGGCGCGTTACCCAGAAGGTGTGCGCATGCGCAGGTGATGGCGCGAAAATTTGAATTTTTGGTGCAGCTCTGGTACAGTGCGCAAAGGATTTCTGATGCAGCTATGACCTGCCAGTGGTCGTACCGCGGCATCAATTACGCTGCGGCACGACCGTCGGCAACATGATGCTTCAGTGTATTGGATGGTACAAGCTAAATTACACTGCCTTTACATAGAAACAATTCCGACTTTAAAGAAGCGGATTGCAAGTTGTTTCAGCGTAGAATTAGCTGCGACTTTCGATTCGTTGGGTGGTGAGCATTTTAAATGAAATGCCAATTTCCTTGGTCGCAAAAGGCCAAACGTTAGATATTTGGCGGGAAAATTTAAAACTCAAAAGCCGTTTTTTTTTTCTTGTTTTTTTTTTTTTTTTTTTTTTTTGCTATTTTATTATATGGTCTAACGAAACGGCACACACTAAAGCCCGAGATTGTTTTAGTATGTTTTTAAATACCCCAGGTTAACTTCTCTGTCTTCTTTTCTGCCTGTCTTCTTCTTGACCTTAATCACCTCGCTTCACTTGTCACTCATTCTTGTGCTCATTTATGCGACAAACCACCCAAGCGACGGTCGCAAAGAAATGAGAATCTTATATTTCTTCATGGCTGCCACGACCATCCGAGGACCGCCCGACATTCACTTGTAAAAAATGGCTTATGAGCCGTGACAATTTTTATCACGTGTTTCAACGTGGAACTTAAGTCCAAAAACAGAGACAACTTGGGCTGAAATGGTAATGCTTTATAAGATTCAAAGAAGAAAACAAGCAACTATTTCAGATCATTTAGACCAGGAAACAACAGCACACGTAAATAAGACAAGGTAAAAGTTGTAATAATTTATAGCACGGAATTGCAATACATGGTTAGAATGTGGAGTGCATACATGGTGTGCAGCGCATACATGGCCCTGAAAGTATACTTGCCATACCACATCAGGTAATTTGTCGAAACAAATGAACACCGCCCTTTCGATGCTGATCTTGTTAGACTTCGGCTTAAGAGCAGTCTCCAAATAAGCAACCCCGTCGAAGTTGCTGAACTTGTGAACACCCCACTAGGAAGTTGGCATATTCAGGGAGCCCAGTCGGTCGCGATCGATGCCTTGTGGGATCACGGCATGAGCTTCGCTGTTCACGTCTAGTGACAACGGGTCAGTTTCCCGAGCGAGGCCCGAGCGCTTTGCAATGATGGCGGTGGAGTCACCTTCCGCTTCCTTTCCTCTCGTCCTACGGGGGGTCACCAATCAGGTCCTGGGGCCCTATGTGGCGCTTTTTGGACTCCCACGGCGACAAGGGAGAAGGAAGTGACGTCAACAACGCAGCAAACGCAGATTGGATGTTGATTGGTGAGAGTCGCTAATGACCAATTTCCGCGCAAGAAAACAAAGCTCACTTTTTCTTTGTTTTCTTCGGCGGAAATTCGTCATCAGCGGCTCTCACCAATCAACATCCAATCTGCGTTTGCTGCGTTGTTGACGTCACTTTCCTCTCCCTAGTCGCCGTGGGAGTCCAAAAAGCACAACATAGGGCCCCAGGTAGAGTGTACTAGAAGGAGCGAGTGGGGCCACCGGAGTGCTACTCAGGTACCTCCGCATGTGGAAAAAAACCGGCTAATCCAAGCCACTTCGCTTGTAGCGCCCTCTTGGCGCTACGAGCGAAGTGGTTTGGATTAGCCGTTTTTTTATGAAAAACGCGTTTCGTTAAAAACCTAAGCTCGACCGGCACACTGGTCAAGGTCATAGAACCGATAGAACGCCGGACTATGTTTTTTTATACAGCCTATACGTCAGTCGTCACGTACATAAAGTTACCGCGACCTGACTTGTCACAACACCGTGCGACATCAGGACAACACCTTGACGTCAGCGTCGTTATCGACGTTGACAACGTGCGTTACACAACATCAACACTGCGTTCTGACGCCATATTGCTTCGACAACGACGACGATGTGAACGTTGACGTTGATGACGACGACGACAACGTCACGGGACGTCAAGATGACGGCGTCCTTGTCGATGCGACGTCATAAGGACGCTTGGTTTCAGTTCGTCGACGTGGCGCTGCGATCGAAGTGGCTTGGTTTCACCTGAGAGACCGATCTCACTAAGCTTTCGGCGCATGCGTCACGACGCCATAACTTTAGTTCACAGGAATCAGACGGCCGTGCATGCGAGGGCTCGTGCCGTTTGGTGCTCCACACTCGCAGAGCTCCAGCGGGGTTGTCGCACGTGCAGAAAGACTAAAGTTCCCTCGATGTACTGCGGCAGCGGTGGCGTAGTCAAACTGGCTGGTGAGATCGGTCTATTGCTTTCCACATCTTGAGGTGCAAATGAAACCATGAACGCAGCCTGGAGCTCGTCCCCCTCGTACTTTCTAGTACACTCTACCCCAGGGGTACACTTGGCAGCAGAGTCGGCACCGCATCTGGCGTAAGCACGGGGCGGTCCACAAGGAATCCTCACTTCCTTTCCGCCAATTAAGGGGACGTCGTCTCGAAGGATGAAGCGGGGCTCGAAGTGCAGCTCGCAGACAGCACTTGTTTCTTCAAGACCTTGTTCGATCGTTGCAGGTTCTTTTCCCAAAGATCTCTCATGGCACTGTCCTTTAGAACGACGAAAATGGACGCCGTTTTCACGCCGTTCACTCTGATGTAGCCCGTTTGGCAACCTGGTGCGCAGAAAGAGTTCTGTTGCCGTTTCGTCGAAGGCATTTCGGCGCTACCCTTACGCGTTCACCATCCGCAAAATCAAAACACACAAGAGTCAAAACACATTTCGATCGAACACACGGAACTACGGAATCGTGGTGGGCTTATTGACGCGCGCACCACTCAAAGTGAAAAAAAATAAAGAAAAGAAAAAGCAATAGTGCCGTTGATTTTAAATGCATTTTCCGCCAAACGTGGCGGGCTGTTCGATTTTCTCCGGATAACCCGACTACAGCGCCGCCACGAACTGTCAATACACGCGCCCTCACGAGCTCCCGTTGCCGAGCCGCTCCGGTCCCAACACTACCCAAGTTATTCTAGTTCACTGTACTTTTAAGGGGTATTCATACGAGAGAGAAATCCCGGGGGATATCTCCTTGGCACGCGCATTCCACGACGAAAACGTTAGGCTTTGCGATGTGCGAAAGCCTCGCGTTTTCATCTCGTGATGCGCGCGTGCCGAGGAGAAATCCCCGGGATTTCTCCACGGCACGCGCATCCCGCGACGAAAACGACAGGCTTTCCGATGTGCAAAAGCCTCGCGTTTTCATCTCGTGATGCGCGCGTGCCAGAGAGAAATCCCGGGATTTCTCCCTCGTGTGAATACCCCTTTACGGGCCGGATCCAACTTACGTTGGCAATTACGGGTTTCCGAAAACTCTGAGCCCGTGAAACTGTATACGAAGCTTACTTAATCGGTCTCTAAAAACTATATTTGTGCGTGTGTGTGTGTTTTTTTTTATCTTTCAGGCTGATGCCATCACCGATATGATAGGCTTCCCCGATTTCATCACGGACCCCAAGAAACTCGACGAAAAGTACAAGGGAGTAAGTGCGTCATCGTGTAACATCTTTCCTAACAGAGTATTTATTTTATTTCTCTCTCTCTCTCTCTTTAATGCAAAGTTGCAGCAACACCTCCTATGCAACAAGACCCTATAGCGTTAACGCCGAAAGAGCTCCGGCCGAACGCTGCTATAATGCTCGTGTACAATTTACGCCCTGCACCGGCCTCCGATAGTTGCCGTAGAAAATGAAACACTACGGCATTGTTGTCTATAGACACCATCAACTTAAAAAGATAATAAAAAAAAATTAAAGGGCTTAGGTTTTTAGGATAACTTTTTTTTCCTAAATATTTACGTTGCTAGACGTAATTTAGGTGGAGGCCGCGGCCCGCTTTAAACCCCGCCCACAAATCAGTAGCCCCGCCCATTACTATTGGATTAGCTTGGCTCTTCGGCCGAACACGCTCGCCAGCGTACTATTCACATTCTGCGGCATGAGGTACGTCTACAAAAGGAGCAGAGGGATCAATGGCTATTTGAATGGACCTTATCAATCGGTTTTTGAACGTACCGAAGTAAAGTTCTTCACAGAGCTGGCTGAAGAACGCGCATTAAGGTTTTAAACATTTTTACTGAACAAGCTTACCTGATTAAGAAGGTACAAATAAAAATCTTGAAATCCCTACCTACGGAGGCTGTGTGCTTACCAAAGACGTCTGATTGGCGCAACAGCCGATAGATGTCGGCAGTGCTCTAAGCGTCGACAGGTGGAGGTTGACCGTGAAGTCAGCGAGTACAACGTCTTTCAGTGTCAGCCCCGGCGGTGACATAACTGTTGTCGGTGGCTTGTTTTGGAGATTTCCGTTCCAGTTGAGGCCCCTCACTCAGCGTAGAATTGTAGCGGAGCCCGGAAATCGCCGCCGAAACTTTGTCCTGAAACGTCGATGGACCTCTATTGTCCTCTCACACTCCCCTTTCCGAGAGTTACCTTTACTCGTTCGATGCAAGCACCATGAAGATGACCTGCACCCCAAAAGAGCACGGATCAAAGTTGCAGACAAGAAAAGAAACGTGGCAACAGAGTGCAAAGCAAACGACGAGATATAGCCTAAAATAATTGTCGAAAAAACAAGACAAAATTACTGTTTCGTTTCTCTCGTTTAATCTTCATTTTTAATGCTTTAATGGTGGAACCAAATATTCCCGCGCCTAAAAGTCGCGCTGAAAAAGAGCGCACCGCTTCTGGCTCAGAAAGGTCATCTGCTATGGCCGAGGACGAGGGAAGCGCCCGTCGTGGCCGCCGGCGATCTTACGTGCCGTCATCTCTCGGCTGGCGCGGCAATCAGACGCCTTTTTTTTAGCGGACGAACGCCGTAGGTAGAGATATCAAGTATTTTTTTATTTTATTTTTATCTTTTTACTCGGGTAAGTTACGTCACTGAAAGTTTTATAAGCTTAATGCACATTTTTCTGCCCATCTGTACGAAATCATAGCTTGATTCGTTCAGAAACAAATTTGTGCGGTCCCTGCAAACAGCCATAGATCCCTTTGACTCATCCTGTAGTATTGCGTCTAACACCGCCCTCTTGTCGCGCGAGCAGACATGTGGCAGCTTCCGGCATCGTCTGCTATTTCACGACCGTCTATTGTCGTCTGCAACGTCCGTAAAAAGCCCAAGCCCACAGCCTAAGCCTGTCTGCTTTCCCGCCCCTGTCTAAAAATGTCTGCAGCGCTCGCAACTTCGACCATGAAAGCGGCGTTCTAGCTCTCCGTCATGCACGAGCGACGGTTCGATACAATCATCTTTTAGCGTCTGTTCATGTGCGGTAAAAAAAACAAAAAAACCGCATCTCCACGTGGTGAATGATGTTGATTGGGGCGAAGCTCTGGTGGTGCTTGTCTGCGTAAACGGTGAGCCGCAGCATGCCGAGCCTTTCGTTCGTTTTCATCTATGTCACGCTGCGGTCAAATGCTCCAATGTGTATATAACCACGTTCCATACCGCACATTCTCTTTCTGACATGGATGAGAACGAACGAAAGGCTCGGCACGCTGCGGCTCACCGTTTACGCAGACAAGCACCACCAGAGTTTCGCCCCAATCAACATCATTCACCACGTGGAGATGCGGTTGTTTGTTTTTTTGCCCTACACGAGCACGGGAGCACGTGCTCACGTGCTCGTGAGCACGTGAGCTCACGAGCAGGAGCACGTGCGCCCAACGACGGACGGACATACGGACATGGCTAGCCCTTAAGGAGCTTTTCCCCTAAAAAAAAAAAAAAAGAGAAACCCGAGAGGACTAAAAAAATGAACAGAAAACAAATATACCAATTTTCTGCTTTTCTGATCTTGTCGTCGCCCGTCGTAGACCCTGCCAAGTATCTTGGCCCTATTTTTTACAGAGAGCTGCGCTTTGTAATTTTACAGGAAAAAAACCGACCTGTGAAATACTCCTTTGACGAAAAGTTTAGATTGATACGTGCAGGAGTCGATTTTTATGGTCCATTTTAAATCAAGCCCGTGGACTTGGGTCACCATATATATTTTTTTTTGTCCATACAAATTGTATTGCGTTGCTTATAATGTAGAAACAGTGCAAATACAGGGACGAGGCGGAAGAAATACGCAAACAGGACGAAAGCTGCGGCACGGAGAAACAATTTTACAACGATTATTTCACGCGTCCATCATCTCTCCAGCCAATGAGCGCGAGAAACGCTGTTCAGCTAGCTAAGCCGCATTCGTTATGGAGTTCCCCCACCGAAATTTCATCTAACGGCGTAAATATTGCTCTGTCTTGTTTCCTGGAAATATTTAGAAAAAACAAAAAAATTGTCCCATCTAAGCGCTTTAAACATGTTTTTTTAAACTTTATATTAGTGTTTTTTTTTTAAGAAACGCAGGACGGGGCGAGCCCAGAGCATATCGTTATCGCTCAATAGTCAATGAGATTGCGTCATTAGCCGATTAAGAACGCCGAAATCCAATTCACCAGACCGAAAGCGTGAACTTATTAAGCAACGCCGTGGGATTCTTAGACCGTCCTATATTGTTGGTGTTACTTCGGGACGGGGCGCTTAACTCACCTCTACAATAAACGTAACCCCACCTCTTTAGGTAGTACACGCGACCGAAAACCAGTAGACATTGCTGCGAACTGTAATTTGAGAAATCACGAGAAAAAAGACAATATTGAGATGAGCAATATCCTTCGGACATAACTTTATGTAAAAGAACGCGTACTAGTGAAGGCCTCAGCTATAATTAGTTTCTTTAAAAAAAACAAAGTTCTGCTTGAACTAACCATCGAACTTGCCACTTTAGTGAAATGATACAGCGTGACGTCTTGGCGCGCAGAACGTGTTGTCGTCAGGATGGCTTTTGTAATCGTGGTGCTCTCTCAGCTTCGATGGTGCACGTTTTTCGAGACGCCTTTGTGCTCTGAGCAAGTCAGAACGGGCTCGACTCTGCTTTCCAGGGTATGGCTGCCGGCCAGATTGTGAGCGCCCCCGTCCACTCACGCGAGCGTGCCAAGAGAAGCGTGAGAAGCTCGCGCTTCTCTTGGAGTCGAGAAAGAAATTGGGTGGCATTCACTGAGACACGATTTGAAAACAAGAAGACAAGAGAAGAAGACGGAGAGAATTGCTGACGCCGGCACGCGATGCTGCATTTTTGGGGGGATTTTTTTCCTCGCAAATGCTGCCGGAAACGAGTGATGAAATTACGGTATTGGGCGTCATACCCGATGCTGGCCTAGATCACACTATGACGCATTTTTTGATGGACGAATTTTAATGTTTACTATCATGCGTCTATTGCGTGAGTACTGAGTCGTTCCGAAATCTGGTCACTGTGCATTATTTACACTCGTGTCGTTGTACTCCTTCAATGGAGTCGTTTGTTCTTCAATATGTAAGTTCCCCATAATTTTCGGAATACAGAGAAATATCATGGAACATGTGGGACAGCTGTTAGTTGTTTATAATTAGTTGTAGGTAGATGACAATCTACTAACCTTTTTATAGATCGTCTTTCTAGACGTGATGTCACTTGCTGACCATTACTCTTTGCAAGCAAGCTGTTAGACATTTAGAGCTGCTTCTTGTAGACGTCACCCTTAATCGTTGAGGACAAGCTTTTCGTTCTTTACAGTTAGCTCTTGTAGGCAAGCTGTGATTTCTTTATAACTGAGGTTTGTAGACAAAACGTTTGTCTCTGTGAGAAAAACGTGTTGATTGAGCTATATTTCTAACCCCCATTGCTTAAACGGTAGATTAGTTTGTCTTTGCATTGAGACATGTAAGAGTTGAAACTTCAGGACTGGTCGAAAGAGACTGAACTGTGCAAATTCTTTGCAACAAGTCATAGGCATATGCGTTTTGATTAAGGAGATCCGCGGCACCGCAGAAAGACAAGTCGCCCATATCATGAATGCCTGAGTGCCGAGAACAATGATGACGTCATGAAACTGCAGAGATGAAAGAGAATTGGGGACAATGGTTCAAATAGAGCTGGTAGGCGAGTTTCAGGAAACTCGAATGGCTCATTGTCTTTGCGAACACTGGGTGATGAAGACCCAGTGTGTGTTCGTAAGTGGACAAATAAGGCAAGATGTTACAACAAAGTTTTATGCTAGTTTGCTCTAGCACTAGATGACAGCAGAAACAAAGTGCCGTCTCTGTTACATTGTTTCATGAAACATGTTTCAGGCAGGCGGCTAAATAGGGAACCAATGATCTCACAACTCAAGGAATTATCAGTAATTGACAAAAAAAAAAAGTTATGAAAATCAGAAGAAGAAATGTTACTAAGAAAAATTTTGTTTTGTTTGTTTGTTCACGGCCGGGCTAGACAGCACTATTTCTTATGGCATTTGCTTTAATTTAGAAGCAGTGGGAGTTTTTCTACCGCGTGCGGGCGCGACAACGCCATCCCTCGCGCCGCTCCGCTTAAAACCCCTCCGCTTACTGCCTGAACCACCCGGAACAACTGTTAGGACCACCGTGACTGAAACTGAGGGTTAATGCATTCATATGAAACAACTGTAGTGCGCTGACTGAAATACTTTTGGGTTAGTATATAAGGTACAAGTAAAGACGTTTTTATGATTTTTTTTCCTAAGAAGACGGGGAACTGTTCTGCCTAAGTCCTGCAAGCAGGCGGCCCCAGGGCCTGTAGCTCTAACTAGCCTGGAAATTTCTCCAATTCAACCCCATAGCCAAGGGTCCAGCACAGTGAGATTAGGGTGTCTTGCTAGGCCGAGTTAAAGCACTCTTGGTGGGGCGAGGTTGTAGCGACCGCACCGAGCTGCGGCTGCTGAGAGAAACCATCCGCGCCGTAAAGGTCGCAAAAAAGCGCGCCTTTTCATTCTAGCCCGGCCGTGGTTTGTTTGAACCGTGCCATATGACAAGCGCGATCTGGCCTTGACTACATGAGTTACACCGACATAGCGGCTTCGCTAGAAATTTTCAGACTTGTAACTTAAGAGGTCTCTGGGCATATATAAAATGGCTGTGTGAGCTTTCAAACGAATGTCGAAGTAAGGTTTGGTAATTAACATAATTTATTTTCGATAGTTTTTTCGCTTGATTTGTTTGTCTAAATTTAGAGACAACTGAACTACTTTCTCTTCTTTGTCTAGCGGTGACTGCGACGACTCAGCGCCCACTGGCCTGCGAGTCGTCGCTCGCAGGGCTCACAGCTCATTGTCTTTGCTTCTCTTTTCCAATTTGCTTAGCTGGAGTTTGAGGAGAACGAATACTTCGAGAACAATATCCGCGTGAGCCAGTTCCTGCTGAGGAAGAACATGCAGCGGCTGTACAGGCCCAGCAACAAGACCGAGTGGGAGATGACGCCGACGACCGTCAACGCCTACTACACTCCCACTAAGAACCAGATCGGTAAGCGCCTCGGGAAGACGACTTATGGAGTTAGTACACGAGCGGGGTAGGCACTCCTTCCTGCTCACTAAAAGATACGGTTCCTGGAACGCGCCTCCAGTTAGTGTAGTTAGCGTCTTAGTCCGCCCATGCATCGAAAGGGGTCCCGAAGTGGCAACAAATGACGTCAAAAAAGCCGGAGTGTCGTGCTGTCGGGTGTCGCAATCCCAGCGGTAGGTCGTAGAAGTTCCGACAAAAAGCACGAGCAAACGCGAGTGTCGCTTTCGTCACGGCGTCCCAACTCCTGGCTGCCGAAACTTTCGTGGACTGTCAAACTGGAGAGCGACCGGCAGCGGAACATATCCGTCTGCCGGATCCACCACTGATGCTGTGACGCCGCCAGGATCGCTAGTGGCGACAGCGTGACACTTCTATGATGTCATCAGGCGGAAATCGAAAAACCACATCTCTGAACGCCCATTTCTGGCACCATACTATTGGCGGCAAGATGTTTAGGTGGGGCCACCTTGCAAGCGCCCTCTTGTGACGCAGCCGGTAGGGTGCGAGCAGACGACGCGCTATGTCGAACGACGGAGTTGCTATGTTAGTTCGCATCTATGCCGATTAAAAGCGCTATATTTATTAGAGAAACACATATAGCGTTTTTGTGAGCGGTCTGTCTCGTGAATAACAGCGTCTCGAAGTTGCTTTTTACATAAAAAAAACCAACAAACTTGAAAGTGTATGAAAACAAGCCTAAAGCCCATTACAGCTTGCGCGGCGGGAGTCAGGGCTATTCACAGCCTCTCTACTTCTTATTTCTCCGGATATGTAGAGGCTGCTGAAAGTAGTGAAGTGACTCGAAAGTAGCTGGCCAGCAAATGCTCGTCACCAACTGACGCTTAGCTCCCGCTGAATCGAATACGTGGCAAAGAAGTTTGTGACGTCGCGACTTCCGCTCGAAAGAAAAGCAGTATTTTTTTATAAATTCTTAAACTGTCGGTGATGGCCCGGCAAATTCAGGCTATTGATTAATTTGTTACATCCTATTTTTACTAACGATTGTTTACAAATTTGAAATCGCTCGCTGAGAAGCGCATCACGCATTAGGCGCCTTTGAGTCCCCAAAAATTAAGCATACAAAAGGTGGTAATTCATAAAAGGTTCATTCCTAAGTTTTTGGGACGCTGAAGTGTCACCGACTTAGTAAATTTAAGACTTCGATCGCGAAGGGGTCTCGCGCGTTTTTCGTCGACCGGGTGAATAAGCAGGGATTTAGTTGAAAGGACTCCGGGAGTCAGCCACCGCTTCTTCCTGCCAGTTATTTTGAGGAAATGTTTGTTTACTGTTTAACAAAATTCAAAAAGGAATCAATTCGGAACTAATTCGAGACCAGCACTCACAGAACACATTGGAACCAACAGCCTAAACGGAGTCGCTTTACCTGAAGTGCTTACTACAGACGCGGGAGGTTCTCGAATTTCGCTTTACTATTCTCCATTTGATGAGACATTTATTTCCTAGTTTTTATTTTGTCCAAATCATATTAAAACCTACACTCTATTCGCCGTGATACATGTTGTGGTGGGATAAAGCGCTGGATATTCTATTTTCATCATCCAGCTTGGTTGAGAACAGCACACCACCATCCGAGCTTTTCGACACCTCAGCGCAAAAAGTGTTAGTTGGCACGACTATGCGTGCCACGTGCGGTTTCAAATTTCGGTACAGTGTCTGTCTACAAATATCACTTCACCAAATAAATACAACGCGTGAAGCACGCGTTGCTCAACCAGCGCATGAAGCGAGCGGACGAGACGGGGGCTCCAAGATCTCCGCGTTCTGTCCCAGTCTGTGCTACCGGTGACTTCACAATTGATGATGATGATGATAGCTTATGGAGTGCCTTTGTAGTTCGGACACGCCGCCAATAGACCGACACGCGGCTCGGCTCTGTTTACCACCGCGGCCGGAAGGCCGCGCAGGCGGGGGATCTATGTGGGCAGAAGCGGCCAGGCTCTCCCCCTCCGTGTTTTCGCCTTCGCGTTCTGTGGCATGCGCTCGTTGCTTACGTTATGGAAGAAGTCCTTTCGTCTCCGTTATAGCTATATCGCAGTGCTTTCGTTCCTACGTTTTCTAAAACTGCACGTTTATGCACGA
Source organism: Ixodes scapularis (assembly GCF_016920785.2). Classification (NCBI taxonomy): domain Eukaryota; kingdom Metazoa; phylum Arthropoda; class Arachnida; order Ixodida; family Ixodidae; genus Ixodes; species Ixodes scapularis. The sequence goes on from NW_024609846.1 coordinate 93,488,260, forward strand.
CGTTTCCTTGAAGAGAAACGTTGCTGAAATGATGGCGGTGCTTCCTCGCAGTTTTTCCTGCGGGCATTCTCCAGGCTCCTTTTTACGACCCCAACTATCCGAAGTAAGTTTTTGTTCAATCAAGTCACTTCTGTTCGGTTTGTTGTTAATTATTTTTTACTCATGCGTTCATTCCATTTTCTTTTTCATCTTCAGATCGCTCAATTTCGGAGCCATGGGCGTCGTGATGGGCCACGAACTCACGCATGCCTTTGACGACCAAGGTATGCTTCCCTTCCCTGCCTTCAATCTCTTGAGGCTAGCTCGCATCAAGGGCGGATTTATGAATCAGGATCTGCAAGGATAGATGTAACATCACAAACAGATTTAAAGTCACGGGCGGGTGTGACGACAGAAAACCAAAGTATTCACCATCTCAGCAAAAACAAAACCCTTTTCTAAAAAAAAAAAAAAAAAAAAAAACTTGCCGTTTTGGGCTTGGGGATGGGGGGGGGGGGGGGGGGGGGGGCTGGAGGAAGGGAGTGGAGTGGTCGCCTTCTTCGCTTTGCCGCCACCTTTAATCCGCCCCTCGTCTGCATGTCTCCACTCGTCAACGCTTGTTACCTGACCCGCTACGCTTCCTGACTGTGTGGATGTTGCTGTAGGTCGAGAGTACGACAAGACCGGAAACCTCCACCAGTGGTGGAAGAACTCGACCATTCGGAGCTTCCAGTCGCGAGCGCAATGCTTCATCGACCAGTACTCGAACTACACTGCCAACGGCGAGAACGTAAGCGTCCACTCTGTTTTACTCTCACCAACAATATCATTATAAAACATTTTCGCCATTAGCGGACAACAATATGTTTTTGCAATTTGATAGACATCAAAGTTACTTTAGACGTTTTATTCTTCTATTCTTTAGCTGTGGTATATGGTACGCTCGATGAAAAAATTCCAGAAAATAAAAGTGACGCGGGAGAAAAATTTAAAATACCGAAACAACATAAAAATTGTGACAAAGGACGAGTGTTGTCAAGCTCCCAAGAAGAGCGAAAGTGCGAACGACCTGGCGATTCACAAATTATAACTGAAACCCGAGGCCAAGAGAAGGGGAAAGACACGCAAAAAAGGGGACACTATGCGCGTGTGTGTGGCCCTCTTGCTACGGGCCTTTCTTTTACTTTCCTGGGTCTTAGCCTATAGCTATATTTACGTTAAAGTTTGCGCAAAAATAGTTGTACATGGTTTGTTTGACTTTCGACGCACACAAAAAAGCAATGCAGCCTTTATGATTTATTTTATAGGGAGTCAGCTTCCAAATTGCAAACTCATATTGTTTCTATGTTTACGTAGACAGCATGAAGCTGATATGCCGCAAAATGAGGGAACTTGTCTTTCCACCATTAAAGGAGGTGCGAGTATTTTGTGCACATTAAATAACCGGTTCTACAATAGCCATTTTACAGCAAGGGAAGGGTGCACACCCCTCCATTCTCCGACGAATTCTGACACAACCGCCGAAAAATAATTGTCAACGAAATTTGAAGAAGAGCTTCTTATTTACAAGTACGAAAATAAGAATCCACAACTCTTTTTTTTTTCTCACAGCAACAGCATTATAAAATTATGACTTGACTTCTGAAGTTTAGAGGTCTGAAGGTGTGCGGAGGTCTCTTTTGCTTGATGTTGTTGCTTAGACCAGATCAGCGTCCTGTTTACTCTTCGGAGTTCTATGAGATGTTTCCTCAACGTTGCGCATCAAAGACATGTTACTTTGTTTAATGTCATCATAAAGTCGAATTGCGGGCTATTTCCTGAGTTTTTTTATTACCACTGTCGCTTTTTTTTGTTTTGTTTCTCTAGCTCAACGGGAAGCAAACCCTAGGAGAAAACATCGCCGACAACGGAGGACTCAAGGCAGCGTTTCACGTGAGTGGTTCAGGAACTCCTCAAAGTCGTTATTAACGTCTCGAGAGAGGAACGAAGTCCGACAGTTTAGCATTAAACAAGCTAATACGGACTTGATAAAAAGAAAAGACGGTTTTATGCGATATATAGGTTATATGATCCGACGGTTGTAACTGAGAACGGTAACAATGCGTTCAATTTTCCCCTCTGTCTCAGTCTGGACTTCAGGTGGCCCCCATTCACGGCAATATGCATGTATTAGTATTAGAAAGACAACTTTAGTCTGGCCCATGTCGAAGTTTGCATGTTGCGAAAGTTGTGACGCCCCTGATTTAATTTTTTTTCTTTTTTCATTAGCAAGCATCTTGGCAGATTTTGAGATTTCGCACCCTTGGTCAGTTGCCGAATGTGAATTACGTAACTATATTTTATTTTATTACACAACGGCGTCCTGCGCCTTGTGAAACATGGTCTGGCCTTTTATACAATCGGCTAAAAATCTATAAACACGCGCTGTGAAGTGAAAGACGAATTTAATACTGTCCATGCATGGATAGGAACTGTAATGAGCCATGAAGGTTACGTGTATATCCTCAGATTCCAAGGTCTAATAATAACCAGAAACGTGTAATCTAAATTTCTGGTTGTTGCATTCAATAAATGGTCACGAAGTGCTGACTGAATATTTCTCCTGAAAAAAAAAAAAATAGAATCTTAATAAACCCAGTGTTTTTGGCGGCCAGGCTAGACAAACGGGGATGCTCTTCCAGTGATATCTTAATCTGACCACAATTAAAATTTTAACAAGCACGTACCGTACTTACTTGCGTAATAGATGGCACCGCTTGTGAACAAAACCTCTGGGTTAGCTTTTTCGCGGAGTACGCGGATAGCCAATCACCTCGATTGACGGAACGATTCTAGAGATTGATTAGACAGGTGTCTAATAAACACACGAAAAAATATCTGTGTCGTCTACACACGAAAATAATATCTCCGCAAATCGTATTTTTAAGGAGAATCGTGTTCTCAACGATGTTATTCGCTACTTTTTTTTTATACAAAATGCCACGATTGGATTATACGTGTTTTGTGGGGAAGTAGACGCAAGGACATAGTTCAATAGTAGCGCGTCTATTACTGCAGTAAATCCGGTGTTACCATGACGCGTTTGGTGATAAATGTAGAACTTCCAATTTCCCACTTTTTTTCTTTCCGGTTCGCGACGTTCCAAACTCTTTAAGAGCAGTGACCAATAAGCGGCGCTTTTTTCTGATGCTTTGCAAACGCCGGTTCATACCGTCGAATCTGAAGAAATCATAACAACTTAAGTCAATAAAGTTTAAAAAAAAAAAAAAGTAGACCAAGGCTGATTACCGTACCGTTTACTTATTATTTTGCAGTGTTCTTATAGGCTAATGCCACAATCCTATCGGCTTCGGAGTGATAGTAAAATTAAAATGAGCGGTTAGGCTAGTTGGTTTTGCATAATTAAAATGTAGCGCAAAGACAACACAGGAAGAGGACGGAGATAGAAAAGAACGCTTTCCTATCTCTGCCTCTGTTTTGTGTTGTCTTTGCGCTACATTGTAATTATGATAGTAAAATGTCCGGAACTCGCCTTGCCCCGCGAATCTGTCGGTGGCTCTTAGAGGAAAAATCCCTAACGTGCGAATCCCTCTTAGGCCTTCGAAGACTGGCTGGGCACGCACCCGGACGAGCCTCCCCTGCCGGGCGTGAACCTGACCCACAAGCAGCTGTTCTACGTGGGGTTCGCGCAGGTCTGGTGCTCCACCGAGACGCCGGAGGCCATCCACCTGCAGATCCTCAGTGACCCTCACTCGCCGGCCAAATACAGGTACTTTCCTTCGAACGAAAGCTTCATAGCAGAGCCTTGCCAAAAGTGCACGCCGTCCGGTAGCTGCTGCAGCCACTATCCAAGTCCGCCATTGCTATGGCACGCACTCTGAGCATGGCATTGGTCGTGTCGCTACACCGTGTTCACGCCGAGCGCTGCGTCAGAGTTCGACGTGAACTCGGCTTAGTTCGTATTGGAAACGAGTGGTGCGTCAGCATTCGGCGACGACTCGGATCCAATCACATTCTTCGTGTCCAAAAAAATGGGGACCGCGAATGTTGATTGGTGAGGAAGTGAGAGGGGTCTAATTAAGGCCGACGGAATACTTCTCCGTTCGTTCCTAGGCGTATCTTATGGATTGATGCTGCGTTTTTAATGGTGCTTGTTAGTAATGAGATACTGAGGGCTGACCACGTCCGGCTGTTTTTCGGTTCTCGGATGAGATCCTCTTCCTTGCACTCTAAAAAATGCCTGCGCGTCAAATTACCCGCAAAACACTCAAATATCCAATCTCTGCGCTCTACGAAGTCAGCTCAGCGAATGATGAGGCGGAGCATCCGTTTAGACCCAAAAATGAAGTCTGCGCTGTGGCATTACGGAATGCAAGCTCGTCCTTCTGGAATTAAAAGTTGGATTCGTTAAATTGCTTTTCATTTTTGGAATTGACATATGAACACACACAAAAGAAAATGAATACAGATTGATGCATCCCTTCAGCCGCCAGCAAATGCGTTAAATGGAAAGTAGTCGGAGAACGTACAACGTACTATGGAAGTAATCGCAAAATTTATGCTTGTATCATTCTGCCCATCCTATTGTTGTTTTGCTTGTTTGGTTTCTTATTATTACTTTTGGAAATTAAAAAAAAATGTTTTTACTTCTTTACATTTTGGGCCAGTTTATGTTTGAGGTATTTAATTTTAAGAGGACCCGTCTGAACAAAACTTTAAGCGCGTAACTAACCGTTATCGCATTCAGAGGTTAAAGGAGACATTCTTAAATTTTCGAGGGGAAAGTGGTCCCCGCTCTCGAATACATGAAGCTGAATGGCGCCAGTTCCCGAAAATGGGCGGCGAAAACCGGCCGCCTCCCATTGAAATCTTTGGGAGAAAATCGCTTATAACTTTTGATTGAGATAGCGGTCAGTTCGGAAACTTTGGCATCTGGTGTGCATCGCTAGCGCAACATTTGGACAGAGAACGAGCCTTCGGCGATGCATAGTTTATTTTTGCGACAAAAGCAACAACAACAAAAAAAGTTCTTTAGGCCGACACGTTGTAGTGTTTTTATTATTATTATTATATCGAGAAACGTGTGGCGTGGCCTTTTGTGGTCACACTTATTGCTTTCGTGATTGGTTCTTCGTCGTTCTTATTGGGTAATGAAATCTCATTGGCTGCGGAGCGTAAATGAGATGCTTGCCACGCCCTGCAGTTCTTAGTCTGTCTGCGACTACGATTGCTTGCGTTACACGATTTTTAAGAAAATAAATTATACGAACAGGCTCGAGCTTAGAACACGTCAACCTTGTTTCGCTAACCGAACTTCCTGTCTCGTTGTAGGGTCACCGGTCCTGTGTCAAATTCCGAGGAGTTTGCGAGGGAGTTCCAGTGCCGAAAGAACAGTGCCATGAATACGAAGAAGAAATGCGAGGTCTGGTGATGAAAAGGGTAAGCTCGCATCGTCATCCTGCTATGTTCTGTTCTTTTGTTTGGTCTCTTATATGTCTTTTTTTTTTTTTAAATGAGACTATCCACAAGTTGTTGGTTGTTGAAGTCATTTTCGCCACTTTCCAGTGGTCGCTTTCAAACGTCACTCGCATAGTATGCAGTGTTGGCGGTAACGCTTTACGAGTCCCGGCGTTACCGGTAACGCGTTACTTTTCCCGGTAACGTAGTAACGTACTTCTTACCTTTCAAAAACTCTGACGGGTAACGTACTTACGTTACTTATTTCGAGTAACGTGTGACATACTTGTGTTACTCGTTATTTATTCTTCCCAAGGCTTCATGAAAATAAATTCAATTTTTCCGTGTTTCTATACGACAATTGTCACGTAACTTTTTAGTTTTTGTGTTCTTTGCGGTCTTTCTCGTGAGTATTTAGGTAAAACTGTAAAAAAAGGAACGGTAATGATGTTCACTTTCTCGATGGACATAATGTTTCTTGAAATAATGCGTTGATGCATGCCTGAAATGCCAAAAAAAGTAAAACGTGTTAATTCATAATTTAAGAAGTAACGCAAAAGTGATGTGCCTTACTTTTTATCGGTAGCGGTAACGGTAATGCGTTCTTTTTATTTTAAAGTAACGTAGGTCGGTAACGCGTTTCGTTTATTTGCAGGTAACGAGTAACGTATTTCGTTATATTTTTTCTGCAACGGCTACAACACTAATAACATGCCATCACAACGTGTGAAACGCGGGTCATGGTGCATCGTGTAGCTGCTCTGCGCGGTCACTATACTTCGTTTCACCTTAAGTGACGTTCACGATGATCAGGAGAGTATGTCTGATTGACTGAAGGTCTTGTTAAACGTGTGGCCGACTGACTGAGAACCGGTGCTCTAGCTCTTTTCGAGGAGGGCATCCAAAAGCTTGCTCCACGTAGGGAAATTGCCGAAATTTGTGCGTTGATTGTGTACAGGAGTAGCTACGTTATGTATCTAAAGTTGGCGTATATTATAAAAAAAAAAATGTTGTCTTTACCCTTACGTGTTTTTTTACACTCTAAAAAAATCCCGTGAGTCTGCTTTCCCCGCACAACACTCGCAGAACCAATCTTCGCAACTTACGGAGGCAGCTCAGCGATTGACAATGCCGAAACATTTGTTTAGACCAAGAAAAGCAGTCCGAGTTGTGACATTATGCAATGCAAAGCATCACGCTTGCATTGCTTACTATCACAACTCAGACAGCGTTTTTTGGTCTAAACATATGTTTCGGCATTGTCATTCGCCGAGCTGCCTCCGCAAGTTGCGGGGATTGGCTCTCCGAGTGTTGTGCGGGAAAGTGGACTCACGGGCTCTTTTTAGAGTATACTACCGTAATATCCCGAGAGATGCCCCACCCCCTAAGGATAGCCCACAATTTAGTTAAGAATAAATTGCTATTAAAAAAAAATGCTCATTTTGAATAATTGCAGGGCTTTGGTAACACCATTTCCAAAGAGGTCACCATTGGCCCTAGCCAATGATGACCTCTGCAGAAATGGTGTCACGTAGCTACGGCGGGGGATAAGCGAACGTTAGCTGACTAGGAACGACAGTCGTTTTGGTTCGTCGCTCCTCCTTGCGATCACAAGTTTTAGCAGGTCATAAAATCTGAAATTATAACTTTTTTTACTTTTTTTTGATCGCACACCGAAAGTTCTTTTACTCCCTATTTTCACCTGATTTGCTTTCGCTTTTAGGTAGGTGGGTTATCTCTGGAGGTATTATACGCAAGTGCTTCAGAGGTAAAAATGAAACACGTTTACAAATCTCTGTAATGCGAAATAAGAGCGCACCTCTTCAGGAGGAACAGGGTATGCCCCTCCTCGTCCGTATCCTCTTCCTATCTCCTCCTCCTTTTCCTCCTCCTCCCCCCTCCCTTCCTCCACCGTACCCTATCCTCCTCCTCCTGCGTACCATCCCATCCTCCCACAGCTTCCCCGCTAAATTTAGCCGGAAAATCGACGTCACGTGACCTCAACACCAATTCAATTCCCCGCTAAATTAGCCGGGAATTGAATTGGTGTTGAGGTCACGTGACGTCAATTTACCCGCAAAATTTAGCGCGGTTAGGCCGACGTCACGAAACACGGAAAAGGGCGCTTAAAGATAGACTTCAACGAAATTTGAAATATTCCCGTCGTGTTGAAAAATAGGTTGAATATGATCCACAATATCCGTAAATGACAATCGCACGTTTGTATTTGGAGCATGGTGGCTCAATTTTTTGTTATAAACGGCCCATTCTGGCAAGCGCTCGGAGAAGGCTCAGTTTAGAGCACGTGACATCCGACGCAATCGTGGCGTAGATCGTCTCGGGACGAGAAAAGCTACCGCGAGGCTGATCGAAAGGATGGCCTATAGTCGTTCCAGGCACCAAAGCGGCGGCTTTTGTAAGAATTTTGAGTGACAGGTTAATCTTCTATAATCTTCTAGAGGGACAATAGCGACGTCTGGGACGCACAAAAGGCATTCTCAGGAAGAGGGGAGTTCCTCCTTCCCCTCTTCTCTCGTCGTGGCCGGAGGCGAGACAATAACCGTCACTACCTCTCAAGGTTCCTAGATGGGCATTACAAACGAGGCGTGAGCGACATCCACCAGGTGCTCTTTTCTAATCGTTTAATTTGTTTTAAAATTCCTTTTCCTGTTTTTTTTAACAAGATATTGGTGCGACCGACGTGATACTGCTCCTTTGAACACATACAGACCATAAAATAAGCGCCAAAATTTCGTTTTAATATCCCTTTAAAAGCTGCGCTCTAAAGACAAACCAGCCTTAGTATTGGTTAAAATTTAAAACTACCATTATAATACGTCGTGCAACTTCCTCGCCTGCTCAGCGAAGGTGCCTGCACTGCAGTAAATAATGCATATAAAGAGACAAAACACAAATTACATCACAGCTTTTCCACTTAGAAAACGAAGAAAAACAATGTTTCTAAGTGCGCATGATAGCGTTAAAAACAAATGCATGGCTCAATATAAAAATAAAAAAAAAAAAACACGAAACGTATCGCTGGTCGCAATAAAGATTAAAAAAAAAAAAAAAGCAAGACAGAAAGAAAACGAGCTCAGGACCATTCCTCGGTCAGAAGTTTTAAGTCTTGCGTTAATCTTCCTTCTAAGACCGAGGGCAGCTTCACGCGCTTTGGTATCTTGATACGCAGAAAAACTGGGTCTTCTCCTGCATACCGACACATAGTGTATACTTATACAGTAGGCCTGCCTCAATCGCAAACTAGCTACGCCGGCACCGCAACGATGCGGCGGGGTTAGGTCGTCAGATAAAAGAAACTAAAACGCCTGCGACGCATAGCAATGAACACACGTGCTCATAATCTGAGCAGAATCAGAGTTCGCGGGGAGTTTTTGACTTTTATTGCGACTAACTCAAATGGGGAACAAAGTCTTTGCTTCTGAGTATGATATGTGCGTTTACCTGGAATGGCAATGACGGCGTGGTTAAGAAATATGCTTCCATCAGACTTCCTCAATTTCCCTTGCTGGCTCCTCCTCGCTAGAGTGGCGACATTCTTGAGGAGGGCAAGTGCCTTCAGTTTTCTTGACCGCGGCCACAAGTTTTCCTCCTGCTTTGTGACCGCGTGACCACGGAACGCGTGAAGTTGCATGTCCTTAAAGTTGTTCCGCGTCATTTCACAAGATGGTAAGGCTCAATAACTGCGTAAATGGCGCACAAACGGCTGCATAGAATGGTAGGCAAGATGGCGGCTCCGCTAGAACACGACCGAGTTGTTCTAATTATGGGAGAACCGCCAGCCCAGCAACATTGAAGCTCTCTAGTTTCCACAGTCTAGCAGCGACTGGAGGGGTGCGAAGTTGACAAAACTGCTGATATACAGATTAAAAACTAGCAAAAACAATGGATGTTCCTAGTTTATTTAGTCAGCCGTCGGCATTGTCCGAAGCATCTTGCGGGAAGGTTCTGGCAGTTAGCTTCGCCCAGACCCCACTATGTGAACCTCGTCGCTGATATTTGTCACTGATGTCGAATGGCTTGGAGGAGTTAGCGACGTTTGCTCTCAAATTACAGCTATACTGTTCTGTGAGTCTCCTTAAATAGCACATTATATTTGAAATGTGCCCCTACGCTGAGAAACGCCCAGTATATACGAATCCATTTGAAAGGGAATAGTTTGCACAATAGTAAGCGTTTCAGATGCAGTAACCGTGATCATGAATGCAGTATAGATGTCGAGCGAGCGGATTACCTGAGACGTATACAATGCAGGTTACTTGAACGCAAACATTTTATATAGTATTTTGTGTATTTGGGGGAAGTTGTAGTTCTTAAAAATTTCTGGACCCCATGCTCTAAAAGGTTCCTTCTTCATGGTTAACTATAAATCGCCTCCAATAGTGAAAAGTCTGAATTATTAGTGCAATTGCTAGACTTGTGGAAATTCTTCTCGTTCGATTTAGATCTCGTTGGTGTGGTCATTCATAAAGACGACTGATATAAGGTTACCATTTTTTTGTGTAGTCAGGTTTTTGTTTAGGTTACATAAAGCAAACGGCCGGAGCTCCACTTGCTCGGTCTACCATCTCGGACGAAACACTTGTTAACACAATCGCCTTTTCAGCTGACGTTATTTTATGTAGCTATTAATTTCGAATGGCGCTCATTTCTGAATGTAAATTTTTTACTATAGGCTAATCGGAGGCAAATTATTGCCCTCACCTCTAATAATATTTGTGTAAGTAGATTTATAATTCTAGAAAGTGCTGTGGTACAGAAAATAATATACGTATACAGTCTTACAACTTTGTTGCAAGTCTCCGAAACGACTCTGCTGATATTATGCCATATGCGCGTAAATTGAAAAAGGATGACAAACATGTTACACAACAGTAGTAACTAAAAGTACTTTGACACCTCGCATGTAGCATAGGCTAGCATAGACCACACTCTATAGAGGCGAGAATGCGTCCGCCTTCCAAGCAGCAAATACCGTGAACATTGCTCGACATCATAAATTGACTAATCTCTAAGGAGACACTCCTAAATTCTCTAGTACCTACTTCTGACACCCATATATTGCGCTGTCATCCTCATTATCATATGCTCCACATCGGAATGCAATTTCACATTCTAACTGCAGTCCCATCCCTAGCTGCACGCTATTGTATAAATTTATTTTCGGGTTTTTGCTGAACATTGGCAACTCATAGCGGAAGCCTTTGAAAGGACTCCTCATCAGTGATTAGCAAGGTCATAAGGACCACAAGTACACTGATTCTCTTCTTAAAGAAAACGCGATATGGAGAAACTTTTCGAAACCTTCGAAGCAACTCCTGTTTGTTTTAATATTTTGTTGCACGTTCTTTATTCTTTATACATCTGTGTCCGGAATTTCATAAATTGCCGTTTTTATTCACCGTTTGTATGAAGGTCGTTTTGTTAATATGCCTGTTTATAAACTTAATTCATCATATTGGTTTCCTCAGCTTACCTTTCAATAACGGTTCCCGAGAACAAACGAAGCATCAAAGTAACGTTATTTAGCACCATATTATCATAGTGGTCAAAACCGATAAGAATAAATTCCTTGTTTGCTCAGCTCAAGCTCGTCCATAAATCTCGCCGGCTTACAAAATGAATTTCCTGGTATTTTCAATTTCGCGGCGAAATCCCTACGTTCAACTATGCTACTCGAAGACCCACATTTAAAATATTACGCAGCTTAAAGAAAAAAAAATTGAATAGGCTGGTGATAAGAAAGCAGCACAAAACAAATCGGCACACGAGTGAAAAACCTCTTTTCATTCTGCTCATTCACTTTTCTTGCAAACAACCGTTCAGTAAGTCGCTCTAGAGACACCCTAGATACCGTCAGACATAACAAAAAACCTTACCCGCGAATAATAACGACAAAAATCCGCACTTTTTTTCACGTCAGAACGCACGAACGAACTTGGTCGGCCCGTTCCCCTTCGCTGCTCATACGAGGACGACCTACACACCGCTTCACCTCGCGATGAACCGCAGCAGGCGCGAACCCAGCCATCGGAACCAATCCAATGCCGCGTGGGGGTCACGCGACCTTCGAGAGGGACGCAGGAGACGCGAGGTGCGCGTAGTCACGTGGTACGTTGCGAGCGTCGGATGGGCTAGCGTCCGCCGCTGTCCCTCGTGAGGTGAAACCAAATGTGGCCGGGATCCACTTTCGCTTTCGGCCGACCCATGCCGTACGGAGCGGCCGGGTCCAGCTTTCGCCTTATCTATCATCGCGTTGTTTCGTTCAGTCTCGATCGGTGGGAAGGTGCGCGCCTCCGGGCACTGCCGAACTTCCGGTTCGGCCCCCACCGCGCGCGAAGAAAAAGAACCCGCAAACCCAGACGGTCTTCCCCACTTATCCTGTTCAAACGAGTCGGCAGCACTGACCCACTACCGCGACAAGGCTCGCGCCTTTCCCCCACCGAACGTCATCGCAAGTGGATCCAAGCAGCGCTGGATGGATGGATTCTAACGGTTCTGCCCTTTATATAGAGCGGTAGCTTGCGCCACCTAGCCTAGAAACTACAAACCAAAAGTATGAGCGAAAGTGTGACTCCTACCTCGCGCCACTGTTGCTTCCAGGGCGTCTCGCAGCGTCTGACGACGAACGCGACGCTAGCATGCCGTGACGTCGGACGCACGCTTCTGCCGCTCTGCAGGGTTTCGTTGTTTTGGGTTTCGTTGTTTTGGTTTCGTTGTTTTGGGGAATAGCAGAAAACTACATTTTCAAACATTCAGATCCCTCCCCCAACTGCAGCCACAGTTCGCTATGCGATCAATGTTAACTGGTGAGCCACACAGACACCAATTGCCCTTACTGCACAACACGTGATAGAGCTTACAGGCTTATTTATAATAATTTCATTTAATGGCAAAACAATATCTGCAACAATGTCGTTAAAAAATAAAAATAAAAGCGCTTCCAAAACAGAGCCGGTACGCCAGAAGCGACAGGGATAGAATTATATGGTTTGCCGTTAATTGACACTGCTTGGACCCTGCCGTTTAGATGGTCAGCCAATCATCCGAGAACGTTATCATCTATCTTTAGTGCATTTTTGTTTTGCGAAGAATAAATTTGTGCGGCACGAGATCGGACGCTTTTCGTAAATTGAGGAAAACAGTCTGATTGAAGACCAATCTGTACGCTAAGTCATGGCTGAACTCCGCCATTTGTGTTGTATACAAAACAAGCATGTTGTAGAATGCTAGAGAAAATTACGTGTTCCACAAGTTTCGAGATCTTACGATGAAGTCTGATGAGCAGTATAAACCTTTGGACATTGTGCATGCCACTTATACACGCGTAATTGCGTTCTTTTGTTAACGCGAGCGCTGTTTCAAGCCGGCCGTGTACAAGCAGACGACCGACGACGTATCGCGCTGCGCTTCCGGGGGAACCGGTCGACGTGCGGCGGCGTATGTGCGGTGAATCCCCGTCTGATGTCGTGCCCGTCGCGTCCCCTGCAAAAGCGATGATCGCTCCTCGCGCAGTACTTGAAGGCCAATGTATTAGAACGTTGCGATACTCCGCCCCGCGAGAGTTTACAAACAAGTCCGCGTTTGCCCACACCAGGTGTGGGCACTGCGCATGCGCAAAAACAAGATTCGCGTGAGGTGAAGCTTCTGCGCATGCGCCGTGTCGACAACAGCGCCACCGCAGAGACGTGACGTCAGAGCCGCGTGTTGGTCCATACAGCTACTGTACCACAAACGATGACGCCAGGCGAAGGCATTTGAGAAGGGTCAGACCGGAACTCTTTCCCGTCGCGGAGTAAGGGCGATGCGGTTTTTTCCCCGACGTGTACTTGTTGCTTTTTTTCGAGGTTAATGTTTGTCGTTGAGAGCCGTGCTCTGCTCGACCCTGTTATGCGGCGGATAATTTGTAAGTCATTTGTCTACTGCCCCGCTCGCTCCCTGGTCAGTGTTACGCGTGCCACTTGTTCACTGCCGACGCAAATCGTCCGCGCTCGATGCTCGCTCATTTTGGGGGTTGGTTCTGCGATAGCTGTCCGCCGCGCATTGAATTCGGGGTGATGAGGGGAGCACCCCCACGCTCGGTTACCGCCGTTTCGCCACAGGGTTTCTCTAATGTAGCTTACTGTTGTTCGGCAAAGCGTTGCCGCTGAACTAGAGAGCGGTGTCGACCCATTCATTGCCGTCCTATATGTACAAGGCAGTTTATCGATGTCGATATCTCAGTGAGTGCTTTTCTTGGTCGGAAAGTGTTTATAACGTGAAACGAACTTACGAACGAAAAAGTCACTTTCGCGTATTACACCAAGATCACCATTTTGAACAGAAATTTTGCGAGCATATGAACACGTGCCCGCATGCATACTTTGCGGTGTACTAGAAACTACAACCATGGATATTATTGTGATCGGGAGTTGATCCAGGAATATTAATCTAAGGGGGGGGGGGGGGGGGGGGGGAGCGGCTTTAGCATATTTTGGGAGGAGCTGCGGGGGATATATACTGTAACCTTGTGTACCTTGTCTGGGAAATCCTGTGAGTCGTTAGGCTTAGCTCGAGGTTGTGTTGGGGGTCTGAGTATAAATCACTGTCTGTGATCCGTGTAAAAAAAAGAAAAAAGCGAGTGGTATCACGCTGCAGCATCCATGATCTATTAATGACCAATAGGGTGGGCGGCATTTTTTCCCACTTGTATCACATGACCATAGATGTGTGCCTGCTCACACTTTCCTTATTGGATAATCTGATTAAAGTGTCAATTTTTTTCTATGGGGAGTTTGCATAAAAACACTTCTGAGTGTCTAGGTCTGGGAGCGTTTTTACATCCAAAATAAGGTGATGTTTTCTACAGTACGTGGTTGACTTCCAGGATTTAGTAATTAGTGATGCTGAAATTGTGTAGAACAAAGTCATATGCGCCTATCGTAGCGAGAAAGTAAAAGTGATGCTAATCAACAATAGTAATTCATCTCGTCTAGATCGAACGCTGATAAGCTGAGATAAAGTGATATCAATCTTTAAAGCATTACCCTGTTGCCTGGCCACTGATGCACCCTTTTAATGGGAACGCGACAGAACAGCACACGACAAAACAGCACGCGACAAAACAGCACGGTCAAAACAGCACGCGTCAAAACAGCACAGCGTCAAAACAGCACGGCGACAAAACAGCACGCGTCAAAATAGCACGCGACAAAACAGCACGGCGTCAAAACGGCACAGCGACAGAAGAGCACGTGCCAAAACAGCACGGCGGCAAAACAGCGCATGCGACAAAACAGCACGCATGTAAAAAGGCTGTAATAGGCAGCGTTTTATGAAAACAAAACAGAACGTAAAGAAAAAGGGTTGCACATTGCATGGCATTATTTAACAGCTAGTGGAGAAACAATAAAAAAAAAAAGTAAGCATGACGGCGACGGGATCGCACTCAAATCCCGAGTGCTGCTGCTGTGTGATTGCTAAAGACAAATAAAGTTAGCAGTAGTTACTACTACTTAACTACGCTAATCTCTGAAGAGATTGGGTAGTTAGAGGGGATACCTTCGCGTCGATCTTGGCTTCGTTGTCTGGTGTTTTTTGAAGTATCAGAGGAAAAGTTATTGGGAAAAAGGTATCCATAAGTTCAAGTTATGAACTGCCTGGTTTGTGGCGGTCCGGTGAGGTTCCGTAGTACTCGTCGTTTCGTAATTACCACCGAAGCGTAGAACGTCCGCCTCCCCCTCCCCCCTCCAAAAAAAAAAAAAAAGAAAAAGCGGGAGATGCGCCGATTGCAGATCCATTGATAGAAACGGTGAGATAAGGTGACTTTAATGTGGAGCGTGAATAAAATCTCCTCGAAACACACGGCTGTGAGCTTGCAGGAGAAGTTGTACGTTTTGAGTTAAATTCACAGATTATTGGCGACGAAGGCCTTAATCGAGTGGAAACCGGTGAAGCAGTAAACGCCGCAGCCTCAATGCTGTGGTATTACCGCACTGCAGCATGGGCTGAATACACCGTTGCCGCACACGCTTTCTGTTTTTTTTTTTTTAACAACTAACGACAGCACATTGCCGTGCGATTGAATTATTTATTGTAGACGATATCACCAGGCAAACTTGCGCGTCAAAATGAGCAAAACTGCTCGAAAAAATTGCGGTGGCTTAGCTCGGCTATGCCACGATATACGTAGCGTGAGCGTATGCGCACAATATGAGAGGCGCTATCAAGCGACTCCGGTGCAGCGTCAGACTGGGCTACTGCGCAACGGAAGAGCACAGCTGGGCACGCGGTAGCGCCAGTGCGTCTGTCGCGGCTATGACGTCACTCCTCTGGAATGCGCAGACCGGCGAGGCGGGCGCGGCGGCGGCGGCTCCGGCGCGCCAGCTGTGCACCGTGTGACGTCACCGCTCCTCGCGCTTGCGCAGCACGGAGCACGGCTCATTATGCTAGCCACGCGAAACTGCTCAACCTCGGCCCCAATGTAGCTCACGCTACAAACTAGCCAGAATAAGGACCAGCGGGGGCTTCGGTACTACCCAGGGAACCCTCATGTGCGAACTTGCTTCCAAAAGAACAGATTTGAAAAATTGGCCGTCGACGAGTTGGCTTTTGACGAATTGGCCTAGAACCTCAATTTCTTTACAGTTCCTTATTTGAGACGTGCATTCTTTAACTTCAAACGCTATATTTAGGGTTCAGCGTTTTCGGGTTAAACCGAATATAACCGGTGAAAGTACGCCGAATTAATTTTTCCAAATTCGGTCTTAACTGAAAAAGTTCAGTATTTTCGAGGGCGTTTGGAGTGGTGTGTGTGGGGGGGGGGAGGGGTGAGAATGTGACTCATAACTAGGGTTTTGTGTTACCCGGCGGTAAAAGTTTCGTCTATTCGGATTGATCTGATAAACTCTGAATTTCGATGTGCCAATCCCCCCCCCCCCCCCCCCCCCCCACATACACACACAAATACATTTTACAATTAATGGTTTAATCAGCGCGTACAGTAAATGGTCCTGGGAAAATGCCACCACACATCTTTCAAATTTAGGTCAGGGCAACAGGTCATTGTACTATCGGGTCAAGACAAAAGTCACTGTTTTCGTTGCTAGTTTGGGTCATACTATTTGTGCCTGAGAAGAAGGAGAGGTTGTGTTTTTGTAACCGTAAAAGCTATGGAACCATTGAGATTACGTAAAGTGGGGAAAACGACAGTTGAAACTTCTCTATTTCATCTTTTTCCACTCTGCCTCTTGCCGCCGCGCGGTACGTCGATGGAATAGCATGGAATGAATACAGGCTTCCCAGCAACTACCTCCAGTAGGTTATAGATTTTAAGGTATCGACATTTATCGAAATAACACTTGTGTACCACTTTTGTTCTAGGATAAATTAGTATTGCCAGTAGCAATGGCACCAACGCCAAATCCAACTGAAGAAAATGTTAATTGATACAATCGCGTTTTTTTTTAATTTTTTGTCCAGCATAAGTTTACATTTGGATATTATTTGTTTATTTTTAATTAGAAACACTGCGAAATCGAGCTCCAAATTTCGGAGAATTCGGAATCAAGCAAAAATAAACTCCGATAGACTCCGAATTTTCGGCAGAAAATAAACTCAGAAAAACACCCTCCGAACTTGACGAAAATGAAGCTCCGAAAACACGGAACCCTACTCATTAATGACCTTATGACACTTCCTTTCGAAGTTTTCAGCTTTTCTGCGTGATCGGTTCTACTTTCAACAAAAACTCCGGGGGCGCAGGGGTCTTCAGGACGAAATCTGGGTTGTTCACCTGATAAGGATTCGTACCGGAATTTTCGTTAAAAGAAGAGAGTTTAATTATCAAATCAAACAACGGAAATCAAGAGCGTCCGTAAATGCCGTGCATTTCTTAACACCCCTAGCTTCCGTCTACTAGAGGAGGGCATAAATACGAGTGTTTTATTGTCATATCTGTCGTCGGCGCGAATTTATCATCTCTCGCAGTCGTGAAAATGGAATAAACGCACCGAGTACAATGCTTGCTAATTTCTCCATTTTGATATTTGTCTCTCCGACCGAAGTGGTACTGAAGCTCATGCTCGTCCTGTGTACGAATACGAGCACACGACGATAATGTCAGATCACGATAAGCCCCCAGTGCGTCTTACAGAACAGGTCGCGTCGGCTGCCAAAGACGGCAACAAATAAGTAGACAAGTACCTGGTACTCAATATACATTTTACACAAACGCTTTTAAGTATTGAATTTTCGTTAGTTTACTGGTTTTCGTCAATAGACCTAATATAACTGAGACGTTTATGAGTCTACAATTATTCACCGCAATAAACCGAAAACTTTTGTTTGGAATGTCATGTTTTGACGCTGTGCTATTTTGTCGCTGTGCTGTTTTGACGTCGTGCTGTTTTGACACCGTGCTGTTTTGGCACGTGCTCTTCTGTCGCTGTGCCGTTTTGACGCTGTGCTGTTTTGTCGCGTGCTATTTTGACGCGTGCTGTTTTGTCGCCGTGCTGTTTTGACGCTGTGCTGTTTTGACGCGTGCTGTTTTGACCGTGCTGTTTTGTCGCGTGCTGTTATGTCGTGTGCTGTTCTGTCATGGTGCCCCTTTTAATATAAAAGGGTTCTCAAGTGACAAATTTATAGTCAATTTTTGTTAGGGGGTGGTGGAATTTGGGGTTTAGAAATATCAAGAAAGCGAAAGTATAACCTAACTCGATATACTTTGGACAGAGTTTGACACTTTTGCCTCTAGATTGCCAAAGAGTAATTGCCAGAGTTAGGCTTCAATGCCTGGTTATGGTTATCACCTTGCTCCTTTGGCTCATGGCTGGCACTTCGGCAATTGCATTGTGAAGCAGAACAGAAGGAATAGAAATGGACATGCAAATTACTTTGGTACTAGGTAACGCCTGGGTGGAGTATAAAAATCAAGATGATTTAAAACGTGATTTGGATCACACCGGTTTTGCTGTAATTTTTTTAATCAAACCTTTCCCTCAAAAATAACCTCCACGGAAATTTTTCTTTACTGTTTGTCGATCATTTGATAACTTCTACGTCCGCTTGTTTTGTATTGAAATCAAGCATTTCCTAATCAAAACAGATTAAAAGCAGGTTGAACGCGCAAAACTCTTCTGAACAAAGCAGAGCGTCGAGCTTTGTTACCACGTTGCACTTTGTTTATCATCTACGCAATGTCCTACTGCAAGCAAATCAAAACTAGAAATAAAGAAATCAGAACAAGAAAATCAATGTTATGTGAGGGCAGAAACTGAGGAGACAAGAACGCGCGGGGATTGTCAGAACGCGTAGTTCCGGTTGGAATGACTAACGGCTAGACTCAATGCCGGCTGCGTTTGTCTTCGCTGCACGCGTCGAATGCTTTAGAACGTGGAACGCGGGCGTCCGGCATTTGGTTTTCGCACTCGAACGAGCACGATGAGTGCAATGGAGACATACGCAGCTAGTTTTACGTCTTTATGTCCACTAAACATTCGAACAAGAGTTCGGCGCTCTGACCTTCCCGCGAACTCTCGTCACCTCCTCTCCCTTTTTGTCTGCCCGCACTGCAAGCAAATCAGAACCTATAAGAAAAAAGACAAATGCAGTTTTTTCACTAATAAAATAACCTGCTTTTTTTTCTAGTATGGTGGGCATATCAGTTCTTCCGTATTGTTTTGAGTGATCGAAAGAATTTTATCAATCTATCTACGAGGTTTCAAAAAGAAATTAGTGAAAAGGAATAACTTTGTTTTCATTTACAGTGATTGAAATCAAATTAATCTGATTTAATCACATAAATTTGATATCAATCAAATAAATTTTATATAAACCGAACAAATGTGATTTAAAGCAAATATATCTGATTTAACGCTTCAATGCATGACCATTTCATTTTTCATGTAATTATTTAGGAGTGCTCGCTGCTATAGGACACGGTTCTAAAAATAATTAAAAAAAGTTTATTAATTTTTTTCAACTCAAGAAGGAAGAAATACTTCATGTATCATATCTGATACACGATGCATTGGTGCATCGAGGTTTGTAGAGGCGGCGAAAGCAATTTCGTCTTTGTTCGAGCAGAGCGCGCCGCAGCGAATTTCTCGTAGTTTTCAAACATCAGGGATGCCCAGCCTGGAAGTTTAAAGCGCTGCCTGAAAGCTGGGCTTTCCCCGAAAATGTTGCCGATGTCAGTTCATCTGAGTACCGGGAAACCAAATTGCTCCAACTGGAGGATTTTGTTTAGACAGGTGGCACAAAACATGCAAAAGATTCGGATGTCATAGTGCACGCATTCGCGTTGCCTTTCTGCTCTGATTTCATGGAAGTAGCGTTTTACAGGAGTGTATCATCTCAGATACACCATGCATTGTAGGGTCAAATAATATAAATATAATACGCATAATTAAAAAAAGAAACACGGTTTGTTTTTTGTTGTTAATGCGTCGAAGCGATACCTAAGTTTTTAAACCGCACCTGGGCCAAGATAGGCCCAGGTGTGGCCAAGTTAGGCGTTTCTTTGGAGATCTGCCTGGAGTTGGGAGTACACAGCACCCATCCCCCAAGAATTTAAGGACACAAGTTTTTGAACCGTGATCTATATAATTTCACAGAGACTCAGCCCTAAAGCACGGAACGTACTTTCCGTCGACGCGGAATGGGGTAAATTGGCTGGATCATTCGCGATGGTGGCGGGCCGCTTTGCAAGGAGGTTAAACGTAAACGGGCCTTTATCTCGAGATCGTTCCCTGGGAAGGGGGAGACACGCCCTTCGGTTACGGAGAAACCGCAGAACAGAAGAGAAATGGCCCTGACTGTTGCAGGTCCGTCTACTGAATACCTCGAGGGACTTGCCAGCGAGAGCGAATAAAAATTGAACACATTTCACAGTATACGACGTATGAACCTGATCCACATGAGATAAAACTCAATCGACACTTTCCTACACCAGTGACCCGTAAAGTTTACCAACAAGGTTATAGACCTTCGCAAAAATCGCCTTCTGCGCGCTGCCATCTTTGTCTGCTGTACTGTGGAAGGACTTCTGAGCATGCGCTGTTGCTCTGCTGTGCGGTGTATCAGACGCTGCGCAAGCGTCCACAGCTCAGTGATTCGGCATTTTTGGCCTGGGTGATAAGCGACGCAAAGGTCTATACTCCGCGCCACTCTAACCGCTCATTCACACTGGAAGCGGATCCGCGTACGCAAAGCGGTTGTGAACGCGGTTGAGATCCAGTGCAATTGCACGTGCATTTGATGTCATCGAGTACGCGTGCAATTGACCTTTTTCAGAGATCGCTGGGCGCATGCTTCGACTCTGAGAGAGAAGGAGGAAGGGGAAAGGCGCCATTTTTGGTGGCTCTCTCGTCCGCACAGACAGTACTAGTTCGGCTTGACTCCTCCGCTATTCTCGCGGCTTGGCTTCATAGTCGTCGCGCCTCACCACCGCGCAGCTGTAGGTTGCACAAATATCAAATAAAAACAAAAAAAGGTTCAAATGGGAGCCTTTATGTAGTTTCAGCAGCCTTTGCAGGTGGTGCACAAAAAGACTCGGTGTCAAACACCCCGCCCTTTTTGCCATGCTTTCAAAAGCCTAGGACGCTAATCGCCCGTGTCAGCTGGCTGGATCATCAATGTGACGGCGCGACATTCTGATTTTAACTAAAATATGGTAAATCTGAACATGATGGTAAGCCGGAAACGGGTAGGAAAACTAAAACGCAAAAGGAGATAGAAAAAAACAAAACAGGCAACGTCTTTTGAGACGATGCCTGTTCTTTTTTTGCGTTTTCCTGTTCCTATACCAGTCTCAGGTTTAATACTTGAAAATGAGCGCGTTGGTGAATAGATACGAATGCATGAAAGGATAAAAGATCAAGGACACAGGACTTCTTAAAAGAAGTCCTGTTTCCGTCCCTGTCCTCGATGCATATTCGTATATCAAGTTTACCACCATGTTGAACTTACACCAGCTCGCCTACACTATGACTATTTTTCCGGTGATAGTAAATGTGCACGCGAGGTTGTCTGACGTAATCACGCCATACACGGTACTCAAGTGAAGAATAACATGATAAAGCTTGCTGTCCTTCAGGCGTGCGCTATAGACATTCGCGTCTTGACATGTTAAAAGAAAAAAAAAAACGCATAAAAATATCAATCGCTGCCAAAGCATTTAAAGCGTGCGAAACGAATTTAAGCTTCACGGAGACAGAACCCTGCTAGAATGCCTAGGCAACCAACCGTGAACTCCTTTGTTTGCTGGGCTCACTTTGTCAAAGGTTCGTAAACGTGCTGAATTTAAAGAGAGATTGTTTCTAACGTACCTTTCCTTACTTTTTGTTGGTGCAGGCGAGCCTTCGCGATATCAAGACCGCCCGGATTTCACACCGCCCTAGTTTGTTTACACATTCCCGAATACGGTGATGCTCGTGCGTTCGCGCGGTACACAGGACGGCTAAGTGACGGACGCAATAAGCTCGATTAACTTAAGCGATCAAGGGGAGAAAAATCTGCTCTTTGTAGTGGCTGGGCCTTATAAACTGGGCTCAGAAGCTCCGCACAGGGTAGATGGTTGGGTCGGTATCGAAACTGGTCACCATTACTTTCCTTACATAACACTCTGCGACTCTGCCTTGAAAGCAGACCCCTCTTTTAGTAGCCAATTGCAAGACGCGATACCGAAGTGACGATTAAGTGGCTCCGAGTCGATGGTAGAAACTGACGCAGCGTCCGATGTCTATGCACCCTTGAAGGTATAAAAATGAACGAGGTCCTCTGTATTGTAGACAGTAGCTTTTGTTAATCCTCCAGGTCGTCCTCAGCCATTTTGAAGAAAATATGCGCGCCAAACGAAGACAGAAAGGCACGTTCAGAATGGGGAAAGACGGAACAACGTTACCAGGGAAGGCAGGTAAACACATGGACCGGGAGGCACGCCAGGCCTGGCGCGGACGACGGAGAGACGGTGCCAGAGCCACCAAAAGTGTTTAGAACGATTCCCGCGAGGGCGCGCCACGATCGCGGCCGAACTATGCAAAAGGTCAATTGCACTGGATCTTTTTACAACCGCGTTCGCAAGCGCTTTGTGAACGCGGATCCGCTTTCAGTGTGAATGAGCGGTAAGTGCGACCGCAGCCGATGAACCGATGGAGCCCATCAACCAGCGCCAGAAGTGCATTGTCACTGCGCTGTCTTTACGCGCTAGCTGTCAGTTACTGAGCCAATCAGACACAGTAGATGCGTCGCAACCCTGCGCTTTTGTGAAGCATGAAATTATTTTAACACTACCCCCAATCCCAAATGTTTTGTCCGTCCTTCAGTCCGTCCATTTTTTCGTGCATTTCCCGCTAAATTTAGCGGGGAAATCGATATCACGGTACCTGTACACGAATTCAGTTTCTAAGCTTATTTTTTTGCGGGAAGTACTTGATTTGACGTAGCGGGACACACAGACCAATTAAGTTTCCCCGCTGAGAAATTAACGTCATGTGGCCTATGCGCCAATTCAAATACTCCGCTAAATTTGGCGGAGGAGTGCATTACGTGATGTCACGTGACGTGACGTGACCTATACACCTTGGGGAAATTAACAGCACGTGACATTTACGTCGACTCAGTTTCCTCGTTAAATTTAGTGGGTAAAATCCGCGTTTTGTGGTCGACACAACATCAGTTCAGTTTCCCCGATAAATTTCGGCGGAAATCAACGTCGCGTGACTTATATATACCGATTCAGCTACCCGCTAAATTTAGCGGGAAAAACTCGCATCTTGTGACCTAGACACCGATCCAGTTTCTCCGCTAAATTTAGCGGGGGAAGTCGACGTCGCGTGACCCGACGTCACGTGACCTATAGAACCGTTTAGTTTCCCAGCTAAATTTAGCAGGAAAACATATGTCACGTTACGCACCAATTCCCTCGCCGATTCCCTATAACGCGTTTCACGCATCGTAGGACCTTCCGTTCCTTCCGTATCTTCGTCAAATATAGTGATCCAATGACCCACTATATAGTTGTTTTTTTTTTCACTTTGACTTTAAAAAGGCTTACCGCTACAATGACCGAAAAAAAAATGTGTTCTTTTCTTAGTTCTGAGCGGGGCAAGCATTATGTTTACGGTATTTTCACCAAACATATTTAACCCCTCGTCATATACATTCTTGGTGAATTGGCGGCACATCGCGGTTACCTAAATTATGAACTTTATTTAAAACGTGTTAGATTTTCTTTAGCCCACACGCTGCGACCGTGTCGTTATTCTCCAAAACAACGCCACACTGGCTTGGCGCCAGGTGCCTTTTGTCGAAGTTGTCAAAAATTTGAATGGTCGCGAATTGGTGTGTGTCAAAGACTCGCACCCTGGAAAAAATGTTCACTCGTTTACGTTTCCACTGTGCTTAAGGCGGACACGGTTTTCAGACTCACGAAAAAACTTTGGGAGCGATGAGGCCGAAAAAAAAAATTACTCAAGCTGGAAATGAAGCGTGTGATGCGAAACAGAATGACTTGAACGTGACAAATATCACTTTTGTGCCACATTCCAGATAATTCATCTTCGGGTCGAAACGTCTTTTTGTCCTCGTCATTCGCTGTCTTCTCTCCTTAAATCGCAGTTCTGAGCTCTATGTGGCTGTAAACCCATGGGACACTTTCGTATGCTTTTGAAAGTTAAGCCTTTTTTTTTATTCGTTATGATTATGCTCCTAAAAAAACCCCAACATGACGCAAACCTTTCTTTTATGGAGCCATTGTTGATTCCAAGGGAATCTAGAAGCATATATAGAATGATATTGTAGTGAGTGCGCAGGCGAGCTGGTGGAAATTAACCATTCTGATGTTAGCCTGAGACTGAGACTGAGGCGCATCCTCGACTGTTCCTTTTTCTTCTACTTTGAAACTTCCTCTTTTCCTGCCTCAGTCTCAGGCTAACATCAGAATGGGCATATATAGAAGGCGTTTCAGCTAAGTTGTGCTGAACCAATGCAGCATTGTTCACCGTTCCTATCGTTCGATAGGACGGTGAAGTTTGGCGATGTGTCAAACTGGGTTATTAACACTTTTTAGATATGTTTTCCACAAATTTTGTAATAAAATATTTGTAGAGCGCGTCAAGAAACGCACATCGTGTCGTTTTTATTAAGATAGCCTTTGCGCATAATTTGTTTTTGTTTATAAGAAACCCCAAAGTTTTGCGCGAGATCTTTTTTTTTCTTTAATTCCTGGTAATTACCCGTCAGCCAAGTGCAATTTTTGTGGGCTTAGTCACGTGGAATTTTGTTTAATCTTGCGCATTTTTTTTTAAACACCGAAAATTAGATACACGAAGAAGTGCCACGATGGGATGTTTCTCGCTCGACACGCTCTACGACTTGTTTATTTGAGGGGTTGCTCTCAAAGTACTATTTAAAGGGTTAGCCAATTAATCTACGTTAATTAGTGAGTTTGGCGCATCGCAAAAAGATTTTTGGAATGCTCAATAGGACTGTGAACAATACAGCGAGTTCGGCAGGCCTAGCGTGCACCAGCTTTTTTCAAGTCTTGGCACAAGTTGGCTAGGCACCCTGTATAAAAATTACTCTTATATGTTGTGCACTAAAATATACATAACTCGATCCGAAATAAATCGCCCGTGTACTTCGTCCCGCGGTTAACGATTTTTATCTTTGTTACTCATTCGGCGTGAAGGTATTGGGAAGATTCGCTTTCTTATGTCCAACTTTTTTTTGACAAAGGTTCTATCACTTTGTGTGTCAATTAAAAAAAAAAACAAAAAAACTAAACTCTTATCCCCCTCCCCCAGAGAAAAAATAATACATAATACAAAACATGAGATCGTTCGATTGACCATTTATTATTGGCAACATTGTGCACCAATTAGATAATAACAGTTTATCCGGAAAGACGAGTCGTCTTCTTTTTTTAATTTACCCGAGATTAACGCACACAGACACACACACTCACACACCTGAACAAAAAGCGGACGCTCAGTTTGTGAAGACATGCGCAACGTTGCATTGTATCACAAAAGAATGTTAGGTTTATCTCAATACTTTCTTTTTCTACAAAGCAAAAATAAAAGTGTGTAGTAGATGTGTCGCTGCATCCGGGATTGAAGCAGTATTTTGGGTATTATGTTTGTATGAAAGAAAATAGACAACTTGATTTTCGATGTGTTACTGCTGAGCGACAGATCATACACGAACGGTTTCTTCATATTTGAGGTGCTTGTAAGTCGCGTATAGGTTGTTTGTCTTGTGTGGACAGTTTTGTATTTACGTGAAATATCGCATTAGGTGTGTCCTTTCTAACAATACTTTGTGTTATTCAAGGCGGAAGCACCCCAAAAACTGCCAGAGCCTAGTCGACGTATCAAATTTGCAACCATTTCGTGCTCATGCCGCAATTTGGAACTCTTTCTCTAATCTCTCCTTCTTTCTTTCTTTCTTTCTTTCTTTCTTTCTTAACAGCATGAAGCTTGCAACCAGTACTGCATAGTTGAGACTAAGAGTCAGGTACGTCAGTGTCGACGTCAAGTGGGTCCAGGAAAAGAAAACGAAAACAACAAAAACGAAGAAGTATGCTACGTCAAGTTTACGAGCTTCTCTGTCTCCCAAGCAAGTTATTTTGTTTTTGTTCTTTTATAAGTGACTGCGGGATGAATGTTGTGCTCGTTGTTCTCGTGCTTCATTTTTATAGCATTGTACATAGTTCCGAAGTGTATATATATAAATATATATATCACTTCCACGTTGTAGACCTGGCACTTTGTAATGCTAGTGAAAGGCGCGTTGTACTTAGCACTGTTCATCGTGTCCTGAATGTTCACCCGTGACCTGTACATAAACCTGTGTTGCTTCGCCTGTAGCGATTCGTGCCATATCTTTGACACGCATTGTTTATTCGTGCTTGTGCTATGGATGAGAATGTGCGTTGTGAGGTATGTGCGTAGGGCACTGCGTGAGCGTGTGCAACGTCCCCACCGACTTTACACGATGATGTTAACACCCGTTTTTGCGAAAGAGCCAACCCGTGTTTTGTTTGCAGAGTTGACGATGGAAATGTTTTCCTGTACGTTTGTATTACGGTAGGACGATGTTCAGTGCTGAAACAAACTGCATATCAAAGGTTTTTGTAAATGTGCGAGAGGTTACTTGTTCCGGAGGGCATTGTGTATATAACTATGCCACGTTCACATTGTATAAATGTTAGGCCTAAAAGAAAAATGTAGTTAGTTGACAAAAAAAAAAAAAAACATCGCGCATGTAGAAACACGCCGGCCTGATGACGAAAATGTTGCGAAATTGTTCCCTCGGCGGCATATCAGCACCCGTTTGCATAGTCAACCATGCAACACGTGTTTTATAACGCCTATGTATCGTACCAATTCTAATCTTCGATGCTATCCTGCACACGGAAGTTTACCAATAACGAGAATCAAACGTACGAGCTAAATTCACCGTTTAAAAAGATGATGTTTGAACGTTACTGAAGGACAGACACAAATCTCCACGCGGCTACGTGACTGGTGCGCGGCTGAGAAGATGCGCCTGGTCCTGGTATCGAATCAAGGACCTCTCCATTTCCTGTGGGACGTTCTACCGAGTGCGCTAACCTTAGATGTCAGTAGAGCAAACAGGTTTTAAGAGCTGCCACCAGTCTAACGCCAAGAAGGGTGAGCGGCCTGCATTTTAAGGTTATGATGATAATGCAATTAATGCAAGGGTGCGAGCTAGCTGGACAAGAATTACGATAATTATTTCTGGATAAGGGGAACAAGGGGAACGAAGAACAAACACAAATATGCAAACACACCAGTCACCTAAATGTGTTTGGAGATTTGTGTTTGTCCTTTGTCTCCATTGTTCCCCTTCACCTGAGATTATTATCGGCATTCTTGTCCAGCTCTCTTGCATCTTTGCCTTTATGGCATTATTACAAATAACAGTGGTGGTTTCTTCGCGCTGTGTCATGTTTGCATTTACTTTTTTTTACATTGTCACGGGGCTGTATATGTACAGCGCTGTGTTTTACATCGTAAGTGCGACTGGATGACGGAGGCTTGGATGAAAATATTGATGTGCAAACATAGCTGCTTTAAAGCCAAATATTTGAACTTGAAAGTCATTTTGTCTGGGTTTTGAGGTTAATTTTTCTGTTCTTATTAGGGACAACGCTGTTACAAGCAAGGAAAAGAGAGCAAAAAAGAAATACGTGAAATATCTCTCTTGTTTCAATCGAGACAGCAGTGCAGCCGCGGCGCATTTTCGTAACCTTGACGAGGATCGGCAAATATATCTTTTTTGCTTTCTTATTTTGCTTGCCTTCCTTTTCTTCTTAATCCTTTTTTCTAATCCTTCCTTATCCACGAAGGGTTCGATCACGTTTCCTCCGAGCGCTGAGTTCGTTGAGCCATGTCATCCTCCCGTGGTTTCTTACTTCTTTGTTCCTTCCCTCCCTGTCACTATATTTGGAGTAGGAGATACTTTAGTCGGTGTTCTGCATTGTAAAACCAAGTCTTTTGAGCGAAAGTTGCATCGATCAGTTAAGTTCTTTCTTTAAACTTTTCTCAACAAAATCTACCATAATAGATGCACCTCTGTAAGAAATTACACTGTTGTAGTTCCTGAACAAAAAAGAGACGATTTCTGCGGTTCAACTTATTTTGCACTTGACTAGTTTGAGACAAGTTGTACAACTCTACAACCTGTTGGAAATCGGGGAATTAACCGAAAAGCGATACACGGGTGCTAGAAATGACTATGCCTTTCAGTGTATAGGCAGCATAGAATTATTTTATCATTTTAATCTTTGTTAAAAGTAATCCAATGTTGGTTTCTTTTTTTTTCTTTTTTTTTTTTGCATTTCAATGTTTATTTGACAAAACATCAGGCTTTGGCAATGAAGTTTTGACGCGCATAAAGGCGAAGGAAAAAGAAAACATGATTGAGCTAGTTTTCTTTTTTTTTAGTTTGATTCAGATTTTTTATGTGGTTTTTGTGGGATCTGACATTCTTTATTAACTCTCCTGGAAACCTACGCTCCTCGAATGTGGTTTTCGGTTAGTATCCGTGTTACACGCGGGCCTTTTTTGAGTCATCACATATAACATTTTTATTCACCAACATATCCAAAATGTGTAAGCTTCCTAAGTTAACTTTCATGGCTGAAGAATGGCATTCTATTTAGGATTAAAAAATTAAGAAACGTTAAGGCTCTATACACTTGTGCGGTCGAACACAAGCCAACTCTGTAATCGGATATTGTACATTTGCGACGCGTATGGCACTGAATTCTTATTATGTACGCTGAATTTTATTTTAACCGACTACGCCTTGTGACAGGGTAATTTTTGAACCATTTTTTATATTGTATGTGATTATGTGTCGTTCGTGCGGTCCTTCGTACTGCGCTGTTCATGCTGTGAGAAAAAAAAATCGTTTGTACAGGACTGGGTAGCAGTGGCAGGAGTCGAAATGACTACAATTGGTGTAAAACGTAAATCGAACGCGAGCTTAGAATTGTTTGTAAAAACGTAAATTTTAATCTCATTGTTATCAGTGGCTTGTACAGATTTTCGGGTCATGGTTAATGCATGTATACCTGCGTTTGTGGAACGTTTTGCCACTTTCTTGCACTTCGAACTCCACAGAGTGATTGTATTTGCAATGGGCGTTTATAAATGATCGAAGAAGAGTTTTAATGCGAGTACTTGCGTATGTGAGTGTTTTTAATGTTTTTTTTTCTTAATTTAGAGCGTAGGCTTCAGTTTTCCGGTGATTTAAAATGCATATTACATGTTCTTGTTGCGCTTTTCCTTCACAGAGCTAGTAGGTCGTTGAATGTAGAGCTACCACCATCATTTTGAATATTGTTCATTTTCAAAGAAAGTTGGCCAATTGAGCGTCATTTTTATATATCCTTGTTAATGTTTGCGTTATCTGAGCACTCTCTTTTATCGTTCATCAAAAGCGCATTCCTAATATGTGCTTTTCAGATTTTGTCTACAAAACTTTATGAATTTCCGGCATCTTGATGTAACTGATGTTAGCTTCGTGAACGCTTTCACATAATTGTTGCCCCTGAAAATTTTTAATGTGTGTCTGAAGAGAAGTATTCTCTTTCAACATCTTCTAAACATTTGCATTTTTAGGGCAGTTCGTGAAGATTAAGAATTTGCAAAGACTTCATTGATAACTTTTTTCTTACATAAAATCTTGGATGACGTGTTTTGTTCTGTTTATGTTTCTTATCAGAGAATGCGCGTAGCTTTAAGCTTTATAGTCGCGAGTATAAGATTCATGTGCGAATGTGAATTGGACAGATAACTGCGGTGTGCCTCGAAGTGAGACTGTCATGGAATCTTTTTCAAACTTTGTCTGAATCAAAGTACATTAGTATGATCCGACCTTAGTGTTGTCTGCGAAGGTTAACTACTGAAATCTAATAACGCATAGAAATATCTAGATACGGTTGTTATTATTGTTTGAATTTAAATAGAAGTGTATTTTTTGTTTGGCCCATTTGTCATTTAAACGTGTTCCCTTTGTTGTTATTTGTCTAGTCACGCTGCCAGTTTTTCAAACATCGTCAGAATAATTGCATGCTGTATTTTACGTAAGATATCGTTTGTGAAACATTTTCAGGCATCGGGACGGCTTGCAACAGCGAAACTTATCGCTTGTGACGGCAATGGGAATTGCCACCGACAGGGAAACCTAAACTGCGTGTATATAGTAATATGTTACGTTTTGCATCCGTAGCTTCCATATGTGTAATCATTATGTGATGTAATGTGTTAGTAACTTATTATTACTTTTTTCATGTTTGATAGGAAGGACGGTCGACTTTAATTTCTGGTATCTTTGGTCATTGTGTTTGATACTTAGGGTAGCAACATATTATAGATGGCGTGCGGTTCTGACGAGAGTGACATTGATTTGTGTCTTTTTTTTATGTCAGTGCCAACTTGTTTCAAGGTTTAAAACTCTTTTATACTCAGAAATCCTTAGAGGCTCTATGGTGTTGAAGAGCTCAGTACCATAGCTTTTTGTTGTCGCTGTGGAACATTTGTGTGTGTAGAAGTTGAAACAAACGTGATCGTTTAAAAGAATACTAGCAGGTATATAGATTATTAAGTTATCAAAACTTTGCTTAATTATAAAATTGAATGGGCGTCCCTTGTGTACGATGTTTTAATCAAGCAAAAATATCGCAACCTGCACGTTGATCCTTATAAGAAAACAAAATGCTTAAGGTTACTGTATAAAATGTGACACAAAAAGTGACATCATCTTCAGATTTTTTTTACACATGGAAACAAGAACTTTTGAAAACTTTCTTTCTTTCAGATTACTTTAACATTATTCCTACCAGCGTCATTCAAAAGAGCCGCGAGATGCGGTCCTCAGCCATTTCTAAAAACTAGAAACCCCTCGACGAAAACCCATCGATGTTTTCTTTTCATGCATCGAGTGTGTCGTGTGTTTGTAAAAGTGACACATCTTGGCGTGCAGGGAGAGATACCTTTAATGTACAGGTGTTAGCGTTCCAGCCGACAAATCGACGCAAAATACCAGAAGCGTGTCTGTTTTAACAACAAATATTTTCTCGTTTGTGTAGTATACTGTAAAGCGTGTGCTTCATATGTGCTTTCCGGCGAGGCGCAGACTCTTCAACTACGTGTAATCACAATAATAATAAAAACGAAAACAACGTACGGTGTGGTCCGTTCTCTTCTGAGTAGGGTTCCGAAAGAATCAGTCTCTAGTTTGTGTGTGTGTGTGTGTGTGTTTTTTTTTCTTTCTATTTTTGTGGACGCAAGATCTCGGGAGGAAGGGCAAAAGGAGTACCAGTGTATTTCGAATTCGCCTAACCACAGAACCCAGACATCCTGGGTTGAATCCCCACCTCTGTCCGATTCTATCTTGACGATCATCGTACTGGCGTGTGATCGTGTATCACTACTGTGTGATGCACGTTAAGGACTTAAGTTAACAGGGATACTGCACTGGACAAACCGCGTCTCAAGACGCTCGCACGCCCCTGCCTTTGCAGTGCTTTCTTTCACCCAGTTTCGGCTGAGACCAGGGATGGGCAGTATTTCAAATACAAGTATTTGAAATACGTATTTCAAATACTTTGTGTATTTTGCATTTGTATTTAATTACAAATTGGGTAATGTATTTGACGGTTGTATTTAAGTACTAAAACGTGGGTATTTTAAATACAATTGTAATTAAATACAATTTTGTGGGCGAAAATACATTCCTCAAATTTATTGTCACTGTCCAGAGCAGGAAGAAAACTACGTTCTGAACCGAATGCAGTGTCTCTCAATCCAGCACAAGCCTTTAGTGACTTTGTGATTACAGTGCTAGTTCAGGGCAAGAATAGTGACGAAATCAACGTTCACAGGCAGACTGGCGTATTAAGTGCCTGTGACAACTTGTGATCCTTTCCAGCCGGATTTCCATCCATACTTTTGCCTTGGACATTCTAAATGCGCGGGTCATTCAGATTTTCGTAACTGGTGCGAGTTGCAACAATAAAAAATTCTCTAGCTAGTGCTGCGCGTCTTGGTCGTCTCGGTTCTTTGTGGGCCTATATCAAAATGTAATCGACAAAAAAAGCTGCTTAAAGCTCTGTACTTTTTTCACCTATTGCGTCCAAGCTGATTACACTTTTTTGTGATTATATTTCTATTACGTTACTAGAGCCTCGCTCACTAACTCCCGAGTGTGAGATTCAAAATGAAAATGAGATACCCAGAAACCCGTTGCAGGTGCCCTGAAGTGGCTGACGCAGATTTTGAGGAATGTATTTGGAAAAGTATTTGGAGGAGACCAAATACATTTGGTTGTACTTGTATCTTGTATTTAAATGCTTTTTTGGAAATGTAATTAGATTTGTAATTAAATACATTTTTGACGAAGTATTTTGTATTTGTATTTCGATACATATTTGCATGTATTTTGCCCATCCCTGGCTGAGGCGCTGTTCTAGCAAGCCGGCCCTGATGGCCCATGGG
The DNA here is from genome assembly GCF_016920785.2 of Ixodes scapularis. NCBI lineage: Eukaryota > Metazoa > Arthropoda > Arachnida > Ixodida > Ixodidae > Ixodes > Ixodes scapularis. Next base: position 93,520,725 of record NW_024609846.1, read on the forward strand.
AGTTGGAGCTAACTAACTTCCCGCTGGCTAAACCATGGCCTCCGAGATCCCGAAGCGAGCGAACTGCACGAACGGCTCTCCGGCGGAGAACCGTTCGTGCGGAGAGGGCGGATGCGGAAAAAGGGGAGGAGGCGGCGTCTCTCCGCGGTTAGGCGCTCTCAACCCTCGAATTCGCCGTTTTAGAGGTTTCAGCATGGCGCAAGGCAGGCGAATCAGAGAAAGAGTCGTGTTACCTCGAGTTACTGCAACTTCTAGATATAATTTTTTTTTTTTTTTGTTTTGTCTTGCGGTAGTACGATGAAAAGCTACTCTGAGGAAGTAGAGGCAAGTTGTGATGCTTATTTAATTCGAAATATTCATTTGGACATGTGGCAGCTAGCGCGACAAGCGCGCTTTTCGATATATTCAACTGCAATTTGTAGAGCCTATAACAAATTTAGCTCCGTACATAAAAAATTGGATTTTCCTAAATACAAACAACCATTTTTTTTTTTTTATCTACGCGCGTTGTTTGATGTAGCTTTTGAACCTTGAGCACGGGGTTTGATACTATCAAAGTGCAATCTTCGTGCTGTCTTTCTATTAATATTTGTTTATTATTTATTACACAATTTAAGGGGGTGATATTGCGGTGTTTGCTTCTACTAGAAGGGTTAAGGCCAGGACACACTGCTTATAGGGAGTATTCACTGGCGGCCATATATGTGTGCGCGGCTGCTGAGCGCGTGTTGACGGCTAGCTTCCACAGTTATTTTTCAACGCGCATTTCGCACCATCAAGAGTGCCGGTCTTAGCAGCCTATTGATGCGAGCTCGTTCTGAGCATGCGCTCTAAACAGCACCCACAAATATGGCGTCCAGTGAATACTCCCTATACATCATACAAAAGACAGTCTGCAGATATTAGTCACCACGATATCCGTGGCTCGAATACCGCTTGCCAAGTGTCTCCTTGAACTCCCTGCCATGCGGAATTAGAAGCACAGATCTCGTGCTCACTCGCGTTCGACTCTGTTGGCAGACGGTCTTTTGTGTAATTTGTAAGCAGTGTGTCCCCAGCCTTAGGGAAAAATTATGGCGGCGAGGTACGACCACCTCGCAATAATTTCGCCGTGTTTTTTTAGTTTTTTTTTAAAATAAAATATGTGATATATGCAGGTACTGAATCAAAAGGTAGGACGTTCTGTAGTAAACGTCTAGTTTTTTGGCACATGTAGCGCAAACTACCGCATCCCGTTATGCACCTTGTGATGTAACTTAATTGATATGCAAACAAACAGTGAAATCTAAAAAAAAAAAACAAAAAAAAACAAAGCAATTCTGGTTTATTTTTAAATTTTAACCTTGTTCCAGCCTGGTTTATTCGGTATTTTAACTTCCAACCGGCCTTATTTACATATTCCAAGCCTTGAATTTTTAGATTAGGCGCGAAGCACTTAGCGATGCAGTGGCTTCAAGCAGTTTCTATCGATACGCTACCCTGTCTGCAATATTCATGCCTATGTTGACCACGAATGAACGTAAAAAATTCTCTATTACAATCCTAGAATTTTTTGTCTCATGGTTATCTCTTACAGCGCTAATAAAACTGCAAATAAAATTTCCCTTTGTACACACACACACACACACACGCACACACACACACACATATATATATATATATATATATATATATATATATATATATATATATATATATATATATATATATATACAGGGTGTCACAAATGAAAATTTACACGGTCGTTTTTACCGCAAAAATAAACTAGGCATCGCCGAACGCTCATTCTCCGCCCAAAGATAGAGCTAGAGGTCACAACCAGATGCCAAAGTTTCAGCCCGATCCGATAACTTAATCAAAAGTTATAACTGATTTTCTGAAAATTTCAATGGGAAAATGTCGGCCGACGGAGTTTTCAAACACATGGGGCTCTATGGCTCCAGAAACCGAAAACGGGCGAAAATGGGCTCCATTTTCCCATTGAAATTTTCAGAAAATCATTTATAACTTTTGATTAAGTTATCGGATGGGGCTGAAACTTTGGCATCTGGTTGTGACCTCTAGCTCTACCTTTGGGCGGAAAATGAGCGTTCGGGAATGCCTAGTTTATTTTTGCGGAAAAAAGACTGTAAATTTTCATTTGTGACACCCTGTATATATATGTGTTGTTGAGACACAAAACGAACACCAATCCTCGCGGTGTTCAAGCTCCGACTGCCCCGCGCGCCCACTCGTCACCCGGTTGTCGGTCCTCTTTATTCTCGTTTTTTTTTCCCGTTCCCCACACATCCCCCCATCCCCCTCGGGGGGAAGGGAGCGCTTGGTATTGATGGCAGCGATGGCCGCCTGCAGGAAGCGGTCGCCCTCCTTGAAAAGGAAGTGGTCGTCGATGAGCTGCTGCTGCGTCTTCTTGTCTATGCCGGTCAGCGGATTGTAGGTGCCCTTCAGCTCGCCCTCCAGCGTGCGCAGAGTTGAGCTCCCTTTCTCCTCCATCTGGCGGTACTGGGCCTCCGTCAGGCACGAGTTGAAAGGGCAGCCCTGCAACGAGCGTCCGCAGCGCACGCGGGTGGAGATGATGAACTGGTCGTCGGGGTCCACGTTGACCAGGGAGTTGAGGGCTCCGAAGTCCGTGGGCGGGTGCTTGTCGATCACCTTGAAGCCGCCGTGGTAGTCCTCGATCACCGGGTTGAACAGGTCGGCGAACAGCGTGTACGATTCGGCATCCGGGGCGCACAGGCCAACGCCGCTTTCGAGGTTCTCCATGCCGGACTGTATGATGTCGGGCAAGGTGGCTCCCATGGCGTTCTTGCGAGTTTTAGCTATTCGAAGAGATCTTTGGTGAGGTACTTCTTGAGCAGCGACTTGCAGTCCTTAGCATCCTAAAGCTTTTTGAAGCCCGCATCCAGCTTGTCTAGCGCTGCCTGGTCGACCATGTTGCTGCCCGAGTTGTGATGACCACCGGAGTTTGACGATAACCAGGCGCCGTACACGAACGGCACGACCGCGCGCTTGAGAAGCGGGAAGTTTCCTTTCGCGACTCTGACGTAGTGCCGAGCCGAGTCGGGTGGGTTGTAGCTTCGACCTTCGTGACTGTAAGTACCCGGCCCCGGGTTCGTGGTCGTCTGACTCGCGAGGTTCGGTGCTACGGTGTCGTCTTTCGGCCCGACGTTCCTCTTCGGCGGATCGGGCGGCGCGACGGCTGGCGGGAAGGACGGTGGAAGCAGACTCTGCCTTTCGACGCTCTGAGCTTCGACTAAAAAGTGCTGACTCCCGACGCCTCCGCTGGAACGGGACACGTTTACTGTGGTCTTGGTGTTAACGTACACTCGGATGCGCATCCACTCATGGCTACGTCGTTGGCACGGACCCGCATAACCCGGCACGCTTTTCGTCTGTCTAGGTCGACGGTGTGTCTTCTGCGCACCGATCATACAGAGTGCGTCCCTGGAATAGTGCTGGGATGTCGGCCGGCGTCAGTCCTTGTGGGACTTGTGGCTGTCGGTTCCAGCGCAGGCGGGAAGCGAACCCCACGAGGCTGTGATGCTCCATGATGCACCAGGTCGCAGTCTCATGGGTTCGGGGGCGTCGCCGTGGGTGCTGGTGAGGCAGCCTATGGCCGCGACTGCGGCTGCCGGGGAGCGCGACCGGTAATAAGTGGACGCCGCGGGGGTGAGTGGCGTGGCCGTGACCACGGTCGGTCTGGTGGCATGGCTGCAGGTAGTCCAGGTCAAGAAGAGGCACGATTAGACAAGATGGAGACTTTACTACTAACTCTCAACACCCTTCGCGCGGTAACTTTTAACACTCTTCGCCACATTCAATAAAAAGTTTCAAGTCATTGATGTTAGTAGGCCCGACAGGCGGGTAATTCGCGTCTCGACCACGTATGGACCATCCCATCCTTTGGCGAGTGAAACTGAAAATCCTTGGCTGGCGTTACTGAGTGGGTGAGTGCGTCGGAGAACCAGATCTCCGACGGAAAATTCGACGTTTCTCCGGCCTTTATTATATTGGGTTCGCTGTCGTGATTGGGCTAGTTCGATATTCCCCCGGGCTATTGTCACTATTTCGAATATTATCGCAGAGTCTTTGCGCAAACCATGAGTGTGATTGGCGCGGGAGAGCATCTGGGGCAAGCTCTATATTGTTTTCCATGGGTACTCTCAGTTCCCGACCAAAATTCAGTCGTGCCGGTGAGAATCCCGTGGTTCGGTTTTGAGTGGTATGGGTAGCAAAGGCCATCTCTGGGATCAAGGATGGGCAAAATACATGCGAATATGTATCGAAATACAAATACAAAATACTTCGTCAAAAATGTATTTAATTACAAATCTAATTACATTTCCAAAAAAGCATTTAAGTACAAGATACAAATACATCCAAATGTATTTGATCTCCTCCAAATACTTTTCCAAATACATTCCTCAAAATTTGCGTCAGCGACCTCAGGGCACGTGCAACGGGTTTCTAGGTTATCTCACTTTAATTTTGCATCGCACACCGGGGAGTTAGTGTGCGAGGCTCTAGTAACGTAATAGAAATATAATCCCAAAAAATGTAATCAGCTTGAACGTAATAGGTGAAAAAAGTACAGAGCTTCAAGCAGCTTTTTTTGTTGATTACATTTTGGTACAGACCAACGAAGAACCGAGACGAGCAAGACGCGCAGCACTAGCTAGAAAATGTTTTATTGTTGGAACTCGCACCAGTTACGAAAATCTGGACGACCCGCGCATTTAGAAAGTTCCAGGCAAAAATATGTATGGAAATCAGGCTGGAAAGCATCACAAGTTGTCACAGGCACTTATTTAGCCATTCTGCCTGTGAATGTCGATTTCGTCACTATTCTTGCCCTGGACTAGCACCGTAATTACAAAGTAAGTAAACGCTTGTGCTGTATTGAGAGACACTGCATTCGGTGCAGAACGTAATTTTTTGCCTGCTCTGGACAGTGCCTTTAAAATAAAAGCCGGAGAAGAAAAAGAAAATAATCCCCATGGCCAAATAAAGGATGGAGACTATATCTTACAACCACATGCATAAAAACAAGAATTGTAACTTTGGCAATAACATTTATTTAACGTAATAGAGGTGAGTGCAACATTAGAGAGGGGACCTTCCCAGTTCAGTGTAATATTGGTGCGTGCTAATCTGTGAAGTTTCGACTAGTACCACTTCAGCAGCAGAAGCTTTTCGAACAACGTGTCGCTAAGACGACTCCTGTTGGGGCACAGAATAAGGCTGCCAATGGAAAATAGGCGCTCTACGGGGGCAGACGAACATATCAGATTACTCTAAATTACTAATCCTGCAAAAAAAGTTCTACGTAAACTATGGGGGGAGAATAAGAGAACTTCGTACTAAACCACTTTTTAATAAATACAAGATCTTAAAGGAAAATCAAGTATATTACTTCAAATTATTTAAATTAATTTATCTAAAAAGATTATACGCCACCCCAGTCACAACAGAAGGACTGTACCCGTTCCGTCATGTTAAAAGGAAAACCCTATACAATAACAAATTACGGAAGGCAGAATGTACACTATCAAACAATTAGTCAATTAAATAACATGGCCTCTATGAACGATGCAAAGTCGTTCCCTTCATTTAAAAAATAATGTAAAGCACTGCTGGTAGGCAGCGATATAAAATTTATATAAAATTTATCTAAGCTTCCTAATCACAATAAAGTGTTGTATTATACTTTATACCTTCAAAATTCATCCTTGTTTTATTTTATGTGCATGACTCGCCTTGTTGGGTGTACACTGTTCAGTTTCTGTAAAGGGAGCGATAATGATGTTTGTTATTTGTGTGTTCCTTAGATGACTTGTTTTTTCTTTCATGTGGATTACAGTCTGTACTCTTGTTTTCTGCATTCAGTACGCATTTTTATCCTTATATACATGGGTTTTATTGTTGCATTTGTGTTACGTATGTGTGCGCCTCAGTTCTGTAAAAGTTTTTATATCCTGTTGTATTATTTTATTAGATGGAATGCATTTTCATGTTATTTTTTTATGTGAGGACTGTACGGGACCAGTGCCACGTCAGACTTTTTTAGCCTTTTCCACTGGCCTTTCTTTCGGGCTCTGCCCGAAGGAAAACAAATAAAGAAAGAAAGAAAGAAAGTTCGTATTGTACCTTAAAAGACGCGCTTCACAGCAGGGACACGTCTTAGGATGAGCAAAATGAGTCGTGACAATAAATATGAGGGATGTATTTTCGCCCACAAAGTTGTATTTAATTACAATTGTATTTGAAGTATACCCACGTTTTAGTATTTAAATCAGTGTGTCGAACCGAAAGAAATACGGGTTCGGTTACGGTTCAGGTTCAGGTAAATTTATTTTGTTCCGGTTCAGTTCCGGTCCGATTAATTCGACCCGCGAGCCGGTTCGGGGCGCTGAACCGGTTCACGAACCGGTTCGGAAATTAGAAATGACAAATTGCAACATCAAAATAAATTACAAATAAAACATCTGAAATCAGCACATACGAAACAGGATACATTGTAGTGTAAGGCTCAGGGATTTCTACCAGGAATGGTTTCTTTATGTGCACTCAAAGGTTACCTCACCGACGTTTACGCATTCGGACTTCATCTAATTGGGTCCGACGCAGTAGCTGTAAAATCCGCGACCTCCTTACAAACCCACTTACAAGTAGAACTCGCTAACTATCCCGCCATTTCGGCGTGTAAGCAATTGAAGGAACAGTGGGGAGAAAATACAGCTTTCTTTATTTGAACTAACCTTCGGTAACTCAAATTAGATCCTTAAAGAAGTTTTCATTAAACAAGATACGTAATATGAAAAACGCTTCACCGAACGCAACGCCAGAAGGACGTAATAGGATAAATATTAAAATAGAAGAGTGCGCTGTCTCACAAATATGTTAGCTTCTAAGTGCCTATACGAAACCGGATGCATTATTAGCAAACTCCACAGCCTTTTCTTTTCTCATTCCGATGGAAGCAAGCTTCAAGAACTCGCGCGTTCTAGAAATGTGTTATGAAATGAGCACACAGCAGCATTTAGGATTTACGAGATTGTAGAAAAATAAAATCCCGTGAAGCGATTTTTTTTTTTTTTTTTGCACAGCCTTCCAATTTTTTTTTCCGTGCAAGCCGCGACCAGCGCAATACTGGTTCCTATGTCAAGATTCATGGATGCAGCGTTTGTCAAGATTCATGGATGCAGCGTTTATATTCCTAAGACTGAGTGGAGAAGAAAAATATGTAAGCGAGGTGTGTGTCAGTTGACGGCACTTAAAAGACAAATGGCATTGATAGCACATTCATTGTCAACAGCGCGTGGCCGAACCGTTTTTACATGAGCCGGTAACCGTTATTTGTTTTCCGGTTCAGTTCACGTTCGGGTTCATCGCGATAACAATATAACGGTTCGGGTTCGGGTTCAGTTCCGGAAAAAATACCGGTTCTGTTCCGGTTTTCGGTTCGGTTCGGCTCCGGTTCGACACCCTGATTTAAATACACACGTCAAATACATTACCGAATTTGTAATTAAATAAAAATGCAAAATACACAAAGGATCTGAAATACGTATTTCAAATACTTGTATTTGAAATACTGCCCATCCCTGTCTGGGATATAAGAGTCCCAGTCTCGGTGTTCGTCAGTGTACAAAATTAGCATTGCCCGAAGTTTGCGATTTACTCTTTCAATGATATTGGCCTGGGGGTGATAATTGTGTTGGAGACCGAGAATTCCACAACAATTTTCGAATACAGTGCTAGTGCAGTAGGTGGCCTGGTCTGCTAAGAAGACACCAGGATATCCAAACCGGGAAAACGTTTCTCGAAGTTTTTTCCATATCTTTTTGGACGGAAGTTGACGCAGGGGATGAAGGTCGACCCACTTGGAGATCTGGTCGGTTACCACAAGGAGATACCTGTTGCCTTGTGGGCTGCGTGGAAATGGGCCCATGATATCACACGCAACGATTTCCCAAGGACGATGACTCTGAACAAACTGCATGAAACCAAGGAGCTTGCCGCCTCGGGGTTTTGTTGTCTGGCATTGAGGACAGCTGCGGGCATAACGCAAAACATCGCGGTTCATTCAAGGCTAGGTTGCAATGCGGCAGAGCATTTGGTAGGTTTTTTCGCATCACTGTGACCTGCCAGGACACTGTCATGACAGTAACTTATAATATCACGTCGTAATATTTGCACTCCACGTTGGGCGCCAAACATGGAGACAAAAAAAACGAACACCAATCCTCGCGGTGTTTAAGCTCTGACTGCCACGCGCGCCCTTTCGTCACCCGGTTGTCCTCTTTATTCTCGTATTTTTTCCCGTTCCTTACAATATATATTTATATATTGTTAGGAAGGTGAAGACGACGACGGGGCAGTGGCGCGCACGACCATCTCGCTCCAGGCCCCACGTGCCGGCTCGGCCTCCATAAATCCTTTGTGTGTTCTATCATCGCGTAATATACTGTCCTTTCTGCTGCCGACAGCATCACCCTAACAGTATGATGGAGGTGCGGGGTACATACTCATCTCGTTCATTGAACATCGGTGCCGCTATGATCCTGTGAACCCGCATCGTTGAGGCTGTCATCCGCAGCAGCAGACCAAACACCAGCCCATGGCTACGTCGCCCAGCCCCAGCCCAGACGCCATGACAAGCCGAATCAGACGAAGCCGCATCAGACGAAGCCGACAGGATATCCCCCGCCACTATCCCCAGCCCCCGACGTTCCGACGCTTCTCAGTGACGTGAGTCCCCCAGCCCGGACCGTGCCGTCGTGTGGCTGGTACGGAGGTTTGTGACGCTGCGGAAGAGGCCGAAATTCAACGTCTTCATCTTCACCCTCACCCTCGCTCTCGGCAGACGTCCTTTGTTCTTCTGTGTATGTGGCTTTGTAAGTGTGCTTCATGTGTCCATTATTCACCGGCCGGGACGGCCGTTTTCCTCGGAAGGAGGTACTGTTAGGAAGGTGAAGGCGACGACGGGGCAGTGGTGCGCACGACCATATTGCTCCAGGCCCCACGTGCCGGCTCGGCCTCCATAAATCCATTGTGTGTTCTATCATCGTGTGCTGTATTGTCCTTTCTGCTGCCGACAGCATCACCCTAACAATATTGTGATGAAGACCCTCATCGTCGTAATCGTGCATCATCATATCGCCACCATCATCGCCATCACCGATGGCTCTTGTGGCCCGCGCCTGACACCGCGGGCCAGTTCGAACGTAACCATCACTGAGACCGGTCGTTGAGCCTCCGTCTTCCTGACATTATTGGTGGAGGCGCGAGGTACTCAATCCCAGTAACGACATTCCTATCACTCTGGGGCTTCGTCCCCGAAGACGACCAGGGACAATGACCAGCAGTGGCCAATTCTTCTCTGGTGCCCCTGCAGCTGCAGTCAGCACTGCCCCCAGCCAGCTCCGACATCCCAAAACCTTTGCCAGACTCCGAGAGGACAACGTGGAGGACTGGCTGGACATCCACGAGCGAGTGAGTCTTTATAACAAGTGGGACGACCGGGTAACACTGCGGAATGCTATCGTTTTATCTCTCTGATGTGACCAAGATCTGGTTTACAAACCATGAAGATGAAATCGTGACATGGCTGCTATTCAAAACCCAGCTAGCCGAAATCTTCGGCAAATCCGCCAATCGTAAAGCTGTAGCAGAACGAAAATTGGCAGCACGATTTCAATCTTCTACCGAGACGCATACTTCCTCCACCAAGGATGTTCTTTCACTTTGCCGGCCTTTTAACAAGCGCATGTCCAAGGCCAACCGAGTCCGCCATGTGATGAAAGGGATCTCTGAAGAGGCGTTTAAAGTCCTTCTTTTGCAAACCACACCACTGTTAAGGACATCACCACGCATTGCCAACGGCTAGATGAGGCCCGCAACTTCCATTTTCAAGTTCGAGCACTGCATGACGGCTCATCAATTACCCTTTATCCTTTATCGACCGATTCCCTTAAAGGGATACTGAACCAAGGAATTTGGTGTCCATAATAAGTGGCGCACGTTCTTTCCACGAGCCAGCAGCCGCCGGTGTGCGCGAGCACAGGCAACAAAAATGACGTCACAGACCTCCATTTGTGGTTGAGATGACAGTGAAATTTATGGGCTTCGGACCAAAGGAGAATAAAGACAAGTTTTTCATCTACACAGTGGTGCCTGGTGTAAAAAGTAAGCGATGAATTGGTCTAACAAGCACGTAGCTTTCACTTGTAGAGATGAAAAGCCTGTCTTTATTCTCCTTTAGTCCGAAGCCCATGCATTTCATTGTCCTCTCAACCGCGAATGGAGGTCTGTGACGTCATTTTTGTTGCGTGTGCTCGCGCGCACCGGCGGCTGCTGGCTGGTGGAAAGAACGTGCGCCACTTATTACGGGCACTAAATTCTTTGGTTCAGTATCCCTTTAAGAAAATGATACAGAAGGTTGTACGAGATGAACTTTCACATTTTCTCCGACCTACTGCAAGCCACCCCACGATTGACAGCGACGACAGCGGGTTGCGCCGCATTATCCAAAAAGAGATCGCTTCTGTCGTCACATCAACAGCGACTTCCTCTGATGTCACCGATGGACTCCGAACTTCTGATGAGACTCTTCGTTCGGGAGTTCCCCATATGATTCCGGACCTTTCTCTTCTGGCTTCCATCTCGCCTGCTTTTAACAAGGGTCCTTTAACCCTTGTTAAAGGTTTAAGTGATAGTGGCGCAGCCGCCCCACCTATCACAACTACGGATCCTGGGGATATCGGCCGCGTCCACTCTGACATTATTGTGAGATTACCGGCCACGTGGCACGAGTTTGCCGAAGAAGGCAACAGGATTACGAAACCTGCGACTACTACAGTCGAGATCGAAACAACAGAGGGTACTGGAATCAGCTGCGGGATCAGTCCCCACCCCCGGATCCCTATTTAGCACGTCGTCCAGAAGTCCGGCGCCGCTCCTCACCTCCGTATACTCGCTCTTTCTCACCCATGATCTCGAGGAGAGACGCGCGGCCCAATACGGGAAACTAGGTTCCGCAGTTGTTGGAGGAGCAACTGCGTCACGGGAGAGCCTTCATCCTCCCTCTGACCCATCCAATCTCATCAAGGTACATATCGACGGCTTACTCCTGTACGCTTTAGTTTGCACAGGGGCGGCCACTTCAGTGATCAAAGAAGACATTTGCTTACGTCTTCACAAAGTTAGAACAACCCTCCATGGTTGTTCATTCCGGGCGGCGTGTACAGACATCATTCATTTCACCGCTGAGTGCATGGCTCGTGTTTTCATACAAGGTACGTGCCACACCATTCAATTCATTGTTTTGCGGTGTTGCACGCACGACCTGATTCTAGGCAGGAATTGTTTTCAATCTGCTGAAGCTGTCATTAATTGCAAAGGCGTCAGTTTGGGAGATTTGAATAACAGCGAGTCTAATTCCATAGTTCCTGAAATCAAATTACGGGCCTGTTAAGATACTGTCATTCCCCCGCTACCATCTTCCCTGATGAAGTTTTGGAGCGAACCAAGCCTTTCGGGGACTTTTCTGGTAACTCCTCTGTCTAACATCTTGCTATCGCACGGCTTCATCGCACCCACTTCCCTATCTAAAGTGACTGGCGGCAAAACAGTATTCCCTGTATGTAACGTTACACACCAGCCACTTCTTTTCGTAAAGGACACAGTCGTCAGAAGTATCGAATCACATAATTCTTTGGAACTTACGGCGTCGCTCGAATCAACGCAACATTTTGACCCTCCAACGTTGCCTGTTATTTCCAACAAAACACTTGTGAATGCCATGGACTCTGGCTTGGAGGAGGCTCGTAGAAAGCAATTATTTAATTTATTAACTCGTTTTCAACCGTGCTTTGACGTTTATGCGTTCTTCACAAGCACAACAATGTCAGTAGGACATACGATCAATACGCCTCCAGGAGAAATCGTTTACCAGCGCCCATATCGCGTGTCTCCTTCAGAACGCCGTATTATTGACCAAGGGGTGTCAGAAATGTTGCGTAGGGGAATCATCCGCCAATCCTCAAGAAAAAAAGATGGTAGCATACGTTTCTGCGTTGATTACCGTAGACGTAATAAGATCACTCGCAAGGACCCTTTGCCACGGATTGATGACACATAGTAGACACCCTACAAGATGTCGAATATTTTTCATCCCTGGATTTAAAGTTCGGTTACCGGCAATTACCAATGAAGGAAGAAGGCAAATAAAAACAGCTTTCATTACAACTGATGGCTTGTTTTGAGTTCAACCTTATGCCTTTTGGTCTTTGCAACGCGCCAGCAACATTTGAGCGCATGATAAATAACGTCCTTCGCGGTCTTAAATGGCACATATACGTTTGCTACCTTAATGACATTAATATTTTTTCTCGCACGTTTATCGACCATCTCCTTCCCCTGTCCGAAGTATTAACTTGTCTCACGAAACCTCCTACTGATCACAAAAAAAGTGCCGCTTCGCCTCTCGAAAAATTAAGATCCTTGGACATCTAATAGATAAAGATGGCATTCGGCCCGACCCAGACAAGCTCAAGGCAGTAAACGAATTTCCTGTTCCTCTTAACATCAAACAACTTTGTAGTTTCGTAGCACTCAGCTCGTTTTTTCGCCGTTTTGTACCACACTTCGCCCAACTGGCTGCCCCACTTCCGTGTTTGTAACGGGCCAATACACCATTCATCTGATCCCCTAAATGTCGAGACTCATTTCACTCTCTCATAGCCACTCCCCAGTCCGATCCAATCCTGGGGCACTTTAATGACTCTGACCCTACAGAGTTGCACACCGACGCCAGTGGATAGGGCCTTGGTGTTGTTCTATTGCAAAGCGATCCCAACACACTAAAAGAATATGTTATAGCCTATGCGAGCCGAATACACTCCGCCACCGCAAAGAATTACACTATAACCGAGAAAGAATGCCTAGCTTTCGTTTGGGCCGTTACCAAATTTCGGCCATGTCTTTACGGTAGACATTTTACTATTGTGACCGATCACCACGCTTTATGTTGGCTTTTTTCCTTGAAAGATCTTACTGGCAGACTTGGTCGATGGACGCTTGCGCTTTAGGAGTACAATTATACAGTAGTATACAAATCTGGGCGCAAGCATACAGACGCTGACAGTCTATCTCGATGTCCCGTAGACGAACCAGATGAACGGCCTGAAAACATGAATGACGTTTTTCATGTCTCAGTACTCAATTTCGACTCTATTACACATGAGCAATCCAAAGATCCTCATTGACCATCATAACAAACTCAATAACTTCGTTAATAAAAAGTCTGAAAATAATTACAGAACTTTTTTCTCTATGATGGTATACTCTACCGACGTAACTTTTCCCCTTCAGGAAACCGCTGGCTCGATTGTAGTTCCTCGCCAAATGCGCACTGACATTCTTCGATCATTTCATGATGACCCTACCTCAGGACACATGGAATTTAACAAAACGTACGCTCGCATTAGTCAACGCTACTTCTGGCCCCAGCTTCAGACATCTGTTTTTAAATATGTTTAATCCTGCTTGAAATGCCACCGTAAAAAAAACGTCCATCCACTGCCCCTGCTGGTTTGGTGCAACCATTAGTTTGCCCCAGTGCGCCTTTCCGAGTAGGAATCGATTTGTTCGGTCCGTTCCCCGTTTCTTCTAACGGTCACCGCTGGATAGTCACGGCCGTTGTCGACTTAACTAGATACGCCGAGACTGCCGCGTGGACGTCTGTGACATCTGAAGAAATTGATCAATTCTTTGTACACACCATACTTCTACGTCATGGCGCGCCACAGGTCCTCTAAAGCGACCGGGGACGGCAGTTTCTTTATAGTACGCCTCCAGCTATTCTGAAAGCCTGTGACCTAATTCACAAAACAACATCATCTTGTCATCCACAGACAAACGGTTTAAGCGAACGTTTTCACAAGACCCTTGCAGACATAATATCTATGTATGTTTCCCCCGACTACACAAACCGGGACACTGCACTTCCGTTCGTAACTTTTGTCTATAATACTGCCCTCCAGTCTACTGCGGGCTACTCCCCATTTCATTTAGTGTACGGACGCGAAGCATCATGCACTATGGACACCATCTTTCCTGTTGCTCCTTCAATCAATAATCAAAGTGAACTCCTAGAGAACTTCATCTTTGGCGCCGAAGAATGCCGCCAGCTCGCGCAGCTCCGCACGTCGCGGCATCAACAGGTCACCAAGGACCGCTATGACAAAGCACCACACGAACACTTCTTACTCCCCTGGTGACCTTGTGTGGGTTTGAACTCCGGCCCGACAACCTCGCCGAGTGGACAAGTTCCTGCACAAATACGTCGGTCCCTACAGAATCACCGAGAAAGCATTACCTGTCTTGTCCCTCGTCGATGCCATTTCTTCCTCCTGGGATGGCCGCCGTCGACGTTCGGAAGTTCTACGCGTAAACCGCGTGAAACTGTACCACTCACCTCTGCAATAACTCTTTCCTACATCCCCCTTCCCTCCCCCCCCCCCCCCCCCACCCACCGAGAAGGGGGGTAATGTGCCGAAGACCCTCATTGTCGTCATCGTGCATTATCATACCGCCGCCATCATCGCCATCACCGATGGCTCGCGTGGCCCGCGGGCCAGTTCGAACATAAACATCACTGAGGCCACTCGTTGAGTCTCCGTCTTCCTGACAATATATATATGTATATATATATATATATATATATATATATATATATATATATATATATATATATATATATAAAACACGGGCACTTCACGTCATCGTACGTGGTCTCCGAGGGGGATATAAACGAATATGTGCAGATGAATGAACCGTACTTAATCCAATGAATTAAAGAATCCAAGTTTTCAGGAACCCGCCGAAAGCCTGGCTCCGCCAATTTTTGGCTTTCGGCGGGTTCCTGAAAACTTGGATTCTTTAATTCATTGGATTAAGTACGGTTCATTCATCTGCACATATTCGTTTATATATATATATATATATATATATATATATATTATACGACCTTCCTAACACCGAATCTAATGCTGAGTAAGTCGCAATTTCGAATCATGACGATGGGCCGTTGCGTCTGCTCTGCATACGAGCCAAAATGGCGGCACCCACAGCAATGTCGGGGAACGGAGTGCCTACACTCTAAGCGCAGCTCATTTAGTGGCTCTAGTCTGTACCAAGATAAGCCCCGCGGTAAATCGAACAAAGTCGAAGACAAATCAGTCATTCCAATGGGCGCGTTCAGTAGCGCCTCCCTTGCCTCCGAACGGAGTGACTCGAGTCGGAGCCATCGGAGCGCCTACTGAACGGCAAAAAACCCGCGGCTCCAAACTTGCTTCTACGCAATTTCCCCTTCCTCCACTGTGCCAGACGGTCTCCGAATAAACTGGAAGCAGACGATGACGAGCACGATCGCTTTTATTTGACGCCGATACTGAAGAGTCTTGACAAGGTCATTAAAGAAAAAGCGAGTGACTGTACAGATCAGCGCTGCTGTTCGAAGCGATGCAACGCGATCGAGCCCTTCGCTTGGCGGTGCGAAGGCAGCTACTGTTATAAAAGCCGACAAAAAACGTCGTCAGCACACGCAAAATATATAGCTCGGCGAATCTACGCCGCCGGTTGCGATACTTTTATACGGCCATGCGTTTGTTCTGCCCTTCGTAACGAACTTCCTATAAAATGTATTCTTGTATACACACGGGAAGTTCGGCCGCGCTCGGCGATCAAGGTTTTGTCGACCGAAGCTAGCCTCACCCAACGTGCACCCCGATTTAGCTACGGAAACAAAACATAAATCGGTATCATGCTCTGCGTGAGTGTCCAACCGGCTTCCAAAGTCGCGTTCATACCCTACCTTGCTCCGTTGAGCGCGGACAGGACTATCGTCGATATTCACCGAGTTTCCGTGCAACGGCGATCAAGACACGGCGTCAAATGAACGTTTACGCTGTTTATTAGCATATTCAAACCAAAGAAAATACGGTCCAATGCATTTTCCGAAAAGTGTCTTACCTGGAAAAGAAATTCGAACGCGTTATTCGTCTTACTTTGAGCACTTCTCATTAACAAAAGCGAGCAAACCGCACACCCACGACAAAACCGACGCACCTTATCCCGCCATTTTTTTCTTCCTTTTTTAGCGCCGGAAACCGTCACCAGTTAGGAAATGACGTCATCTTTAGCTCCTTTGACTCTACGTGCACCATCTCCGGACTCGGTGCTTCGGAGCTTGACTCTGAAGCCCCGGAGTTACGTGCACCGGAAGTGACTTTTGGCCGTCCAGTGGAAGGAGTCAGTGACTCCTTGACTCCGGGGCCGCTACTGAACGCGCCCAATGCTACCTTGGTTAGCAGAGGAGGATAGAGCCTACATTTGTTTCAGCGTGCAGCTGTACGAGACAACACGACACGATAATCATGATCTGATAAGGCAGTGTCAGGGCCTCCTCCTAAACCTCCGTGATACGAAGCGGAACTACCGTAGCGGAACGCCAAGGTTCTTTATCTTGACTCGCGATTATCGATCACAATTATCGAATTGGCGTATATATCGTTCATTCATGTAGCGTTTATTTTTAACGTGTGATTATTAAATTGACAAAATATTGCCGATGAATTTATGCTCTTACTTTAACATTTTACGTGTCTAAGAGTACTTCACCCATCGTTATTGCCAACATTTGCGAGTGACACAATTTTTTCCCGTGTGCCACCGAAACACATGAAGGGACATTCGGTAAGCTGAAGTGCACTCGGTTGAAGTGCGCTAAATTAGCCCGTCTGTCAGGGCTATTGCTGGGTTCTTTCGGAGGAATGTTTTGTCTCTTAGCTTCGTTTTAATATGCTTTCAGAAATGGACGAGGTAAAAAAAAAGAAAAAGTGATACTTTGTTTTACCTTAAATTCAGAGGCAGCCGACGCCACGAACTTATTGGACCAATCAGCGTCAAGAGCGCAGCATCATTAGGTTCGTTGTGTTTCTTTATACATGTTCTATCACTGCTAAACCAATCACAAACAGAAAAGGCCTAGTGCCTGTTTATAGCGTTCGGAACGGACGACGGCCATGTGACAGCAGCCCAGCTCATGACCACAACCAAAAAGCCCTTTTATTTCCACGTGCCGCCCCTTATATGGGCGCTCTATGGATGGTGTCCTCTGGCGAGCAATAAGAACACCATCACCTCAGTAGCACCCACTACATCTCCCCTCTTAGGATCTTTAAGTCCAATTGCCTTGTCGGTCGAATCACACGACCGCAACGTGTGAGTCTAAGCCGAAGTCCTTCCTGCTGAGGCTCTGGCGATGATACTGGTTGACCCTCAACAGGAGTATACTGCTATGAACCGGCTGACGGCTCCTCTGCTGACTGACCGTTTGAGAGGGGGCAAGATGCCGACGGGTTCGCTGCAGATTTCCCCTGGGGGTTTCCACAACATATGACCGTGGTCGCTGAGCGGGGCTGAGTATACGGCCTCAGCAATTGACGTCCTTAACCCATACGTCCTTCCCCGACTTCAAGGGAGTCAGAGGACTTGAACTATGCCGGCGATTGTGGTTCTTTGCCTGCTGTGTCTTGTTTGCGGCATCTCTCGCCTTGAAGTTCTGATGGCTGGGCATTGCTGGCTCAAGTCGTTCGGGTAAACCAGGAAGTCGAGTTTGGAGTTTTCTTCCCATGAACAACTGTGCAGGAGACACGCCATTGACACCAAGTGTGTCTCGGTGCGATAGGAGAGCCAGGTACGGATAAGAACTTTTTGCAAACAAGTCCTTCACGGTACGCACCATACGCTCTACTTCGCCGTTACTCTGGGGATACCGCGGGCTGCTAGTCTCGTGGCGAAATCCGTACGCCTGAGCAAAGTTTGCACACTCGTGAGATGCGAACTGCGGTCCGTTATCGGACCGCACGACGCTCGGGATCCCATGGCGAGCCATGCAACTCTTGACAGCCGAGATAACCGCTTGGGCAGATGTAGTTTCGAGAGACACTACCTCAGGAAACCTTGAGTAGTAGTCTACAATCAGAACGTAGTCACGTCCTTTTAGCTGGAAAAGGTCTAGCCCGAGGCGCTGCCGGGGTCTTTCTGGCGTTGTAATCTGCATCACCAGCTCAGAGCGTACCACACGAGTCTCGGCGCACTTGGCACACTGGTCTACAAGATGTTTGATGTGTAAATTGCAGTTCGGCCATTAAACACTTTCTCTGGCGCGTTCTTCACAGCGTCGAACCCCCTGGTGCCCTTCATGCAGTAAGGCCAGGATGCTCTACCTGAGAGCAGACGGAATGACGATGCGGCGATCCAGCAGTAGTATGCCTTTGTAGACGCTCAATCGTTCTCTCTCCTTCCAATACAGAGCAATGTGAGCTGGCACTTTGTTTTTGCTGGGCCAACCTCTTCCACAGTAAGTTACTACCATAGACCATTCTCCATCTTGCGTTTGGTGCTGGCGGACGTCTTCCAGCCGACTCCCCACGCTGACGGCAGATCTTTGAAGAATTCACCAATGGATGATTTGGATGATTTACGAAAGCATTTGATTATCTAAACCATAATTTATTGCTAAAAAAAACTTTATCTTTTTGGGAATCGGGGCCAAGCACTTACGTTGCTTCTGTCATATTTGAGTAATCGTAAACACTTTGTCTATTTAAATGGCTTTTCATCAAATACAAAGTCTCTTTTTTCCGGTGTACAACAGGGGAGTATCTTGGGACCTTTGCTATTTAACATTTATATTAATGATATTGTTAACATAGATTCTCTTGCTAAATTTGTTATATATGCAGACGATACAACCCTTTTATTTTCGGCTAAGACTAGTGATGAACTTATCAACTGCGCAAATGATACTTTAACAGGGTTGCAAAATTGGACATCCGACAACGGGCTTAAAATTAATAGTAGTAAAACCAAAGCAATTTTCTTTCGAACCAAAAATAAAAGCGTTTTTATAACGAAAAGTCTCGTAATAAATTCAAATGTTATAGAGATAGTGGAAATTTTCAAAAGTCTTGGCGTTATTTTTAACCAGTATTTGTCTTGGGACGACCATGTAAGCTATATACTTCCTCGATTGTCCAGGGTCATCGGATTAGTCTCACGAAACCGTTTTATTTTACCAAACAACGTTAAACTACTTATTTATCAAACACTATTTGCATCCCACTTAAACTACTGCCACCTGGTATGGGGTAGAACCACCAGTTCAAATCTACAAAAAATACATCTATTACAAAAAAAAAATTGTTCGCCTCATTGCTAATGTTTCTTATATTTCAAGCTCCAAGGGCTTGTTTGAAAAATATAATTTGTTGCGTGTTTTCGATATGTATACATATAAACTTATGGTCCGTTTTAAGGTAGAAAAAAAAAAAAAAAAGAAACGTGGATATTTTGGCCAAACTTTCTAAACTAAGGGAACATGTTACCTCCTATCCAACTCGTTCGGCGGCACGTTGGGCTGTGCCTCTTTGCCATAACAACTATTCCATGCAGTCTCTAAAGTATATGCTACCTACTTTACTAAATTTCCTCTTAAACAAAAACGTTGATATAATGTCTGTCACAATGCAAGATTTATTTTCTTATTTGAATTGAATATATTACTTTTCTGCGATAGGTTATAATCTATTTTTGTATACAATGTTGATATTTTTGCTGTTGCTTTGTATTTCTAATCTGTCATGTGGAATTGTAAGGGAGCAGGGGGCTTCGTCAAGCTGTTAAACAGCTTTTTCCCTCTGTTTCCTCCATTCCTGTATCGAATGGGAAATAAACTTCATTATTATTATTATTATTATTATTAATGAAGAGTTTCACTCTTCCTACCTGTTGCGAAGCTGGTGCGTCACAAGGGGCTCGTGAGGGAGTGTCTGCAGTCGCCAAGAGCTTCCCCGGTACATACTTCACGTTCTACTGATAACGCATCAGCTTGATTCGCATGCATCTTGGGGGAAAGGACCTGGAGCTTTTGCCACCCGCGGTGGCAAAAGCTCCAGGTCCTTTCCCCCAGGAAGGGCGACAAGAGGAAGATGATCTGTCTCGACCTTGAAGTTCAGACCACGAATATTCTGATCGAACCGTAAGACGGCCCACGTTACGGCTAGAGACTCCTTCGCCATCTGACTATAGCGACCCTTCGTGGGAAAGGGGGATCTGAAAGCAAAGGCGACAGCACGCCGAGTCCCCGAAGGTTGATCTTGAAGCAGCACGGCTCCCAAACCATAAGAGCTGGCGTCCGCAGACACCACGGTGGGGTAGCGAGGGTGGTACTTCGCCATGCATGTTCCAGAGCTAAGCAGTGACTTGAGCCGGGCGAAAGCCTGCTCTTGGCTAGGACCCCACATCCCGACGCTGTTCTTGTTTAGCAGGAAGCGAATGGGTGTAGTAACGTCAGCAAGGTGTGGAATTAAACATCCGATGTGATTAGCCATCCCCAGCAACCGGCGTACACCGCTGACATCTACTGCTGGCAACAAATTTTTGATGGCTTTGATCTTGTCTGGATCTGGCGAAATTCCTTTGGCATCCACGACAACGCCTAAAAACTTGACGGAGGTGACGCGGAATTCACACTTTTTCTCGTTGAGTGTTACCCCAGCATGTTCCAAACGACTCAAGGCGTCGGCCAGACGTTGATCGTGTTCGCGACGATCCTTCCCAAAGATTAGAATGTCGTCAATCATGTTGACGACACCCGAGAGACCTTTAAGAAGTCTTTACATCAGGCGTTGAAAGCATTCCGGGGCCGATGCGATGCCTAATGGAAGACGCTTGTAGCAATAGCGGCCGAAGGGAGTGATGAACGTCGTGAGCTCTTTATTGTCACGACTAAGTTTCACTTGATTGAAGCTGGACCTAGCATCGAGCTTAGAAAAAATCTGAGCTTCACCCAACTGACCCAGGATGTATTCGACAGTCGGCAAGACGTAACGCTCTCGCTGAATAACTCGATTCAATGAATAAAAGTTTCATTCAATCAAGCAGCGCTTTTGACGCTCCTTGATTGGTCTCATTTGGTCGCAGCGTCGGCTGCGTCTGGAGTAAAGCTGAAACCAAGCATAGCAGTGACTATTATTCACCGTGGAACGCATCGCATTACAATATGTTGAGCAGCTATGCGCCAGTGTAGATCTTGTGAATGACGAAGGCACCTTATTTGGGGATGATAAGAAACGTAGGGCTTTGTTAGGGTTAATATATATACCTTTTCTTTTCACGCATGCAGATCATTCCTAAGGTTTCGCGTTCACTCTACCACTCGCCTATACTTCGTCTCATCCTACGATGGACTAAAGGCCAAAGTCATAGACCGCAAGGCCCAATCACGTTTCACGCTACAACATAATATGGCTAACATTGATTATTGGTGGACAAATAATGCTCTGAATAAAAAAGCGCTGCATCATTTCTATAGCTTCGACACTCTAAAGAGCCTGTGTCGTGGCTTTCTTTGCATGTAAAAATGATTAGTCACTCAGTGCTATTTGATTCGAACCACTGTCCGCCCATATCAATCAGTGATCCCACACGCGGGTACCGATACGTGCATCGAAGCGAAATACGGCGCAATTAGGTGACTTATGATTGGATCTGGCGGTTCGTGCCTTTTGCCTTTAGTCCATCGTAGGGTGAGACGAAGTATAGATTGCAAGATATTTGCTGTTCCGATTGCTATTCTTGAATCGGCGATACAATCATACCATGTGGCAGTGTCATCCACACAAATATCACTGATATTCATCATGCGCTCAGCCATGCTTATGTATTTGTAACTCTACCGTATCTCGCCTCAGTTTATCTCCGCAAGTGGTGTTTGCGGCATACCCTCTTAACGGTGACCGCGCGTGTACTTACACGCAAAACACTCGAAGAGCCGATCTGTACGATCTATGAAACCAGCTCAGCAAATGATGAGGCGAAACATCTGTTTAGACCGTAAAATTAAGTATGCGCTGTGGCATTACGCTATGCAAGTATGACGCTATGCCGAAACGCAGACTTCATTTTTAGGTCTAAACGGATGGTCCGTCTAATCATTCGCTGAGTTTATTTCGTAGATCACAGAGATTGGCTCTTTGAGTGTTTTCCGGGCAAGTATACGCGCAGACATTTTTTTGAGTTTACTCCCCACACCAGGCACGTAGCCGGGGGGGGGGGGGGGGGGGGACCGCCCCCCCCCCCTCCCGAAACTTTTTATTTTGCTGGGACCGCCTCCTCCCTCTCATACCGCATTCTGTCATGGGCGCCCCCCCCCCCCCCCCCCCCCACTCCCCGCCCCCTCCCCCCGAAAGAAAATCCTGGCTACGTGCCTGCCCCACACGAGTGACCATACCCTCGGCAATTGAAGAAGCGCATGACAGTTGGGCGGACTTCATGCGTCTTATTCCTTATTGAATTGCTGACTGAGAGTTATTTCCAAATGAGGAGGAAACTCTGCAACCCATAGATGTTGAGACGATGGTGCGTCGTGCAGATGTCCGAGGGCTCTCGAACTGACGGCAGGTTTACCTGAGGTAAATAAAGTTTTCACATGTTTCATTCGAGCTCACATTTACTTCTCTCCCGTGCCGAGTGCTCTTTTCAAAGTGAGTAATCATTCCACTCTTATTAGGTGCTGCGGCCACCAAGAGACCTCAGGTTTAGTTTTTTTCTCTCTCGACGTCAAGAAACTTTTAGCCTTTAGCTTGACGCTCTTTTTAGATACCTGCAGCCATTCCATTTATACGGGCAAATTCAGACGTGAGACAACTGAAGCGGGATTTCTTAAGAATCAAGAAATCAGCAATGGCCCTATGAAATGTCACAACGTGTAACACACAAAGAAACTAAACTGCACCACATGCTAGCTGATAGCAAACGTTTGGAGATTATTTTGCTTTCTTCAGCAGGGCTAGAGCAGACGCCGTAACGTTCCCTTGACAAAAGGGCCCATATCTTTTTTTTTTTAAATTATATCAAACAATTGTCTTTTCAGAAGCAAAAAGGGGAATAAATGGAACAGTTATAATTGGGTCGTATACTTTCAGGTTAGAACCAAAAAAAAAAAACAAAAAAACACACACCGTTAAAGAACCGCCACTGTAAAAAAAAATATATTAAAATCCGAAAAAAAATTATTTTGTTTATATTTTTATTCAAGTCGCATTCTTTTTCTTTTTTTACCGAAAAAGTCTTATCTAACATCTTTCAGACACTTTTTTTTTTTACGGTCGTCGGTGGTTTTGCGTTACGTTTACCGTTACCATAGGTGTATTAGTAATCGAGATGTGCATGTTCTGTCAGTGCTGGTTACTTTGAAGTTCAGGTTGTCCCCAAAAGTTTGGCCTCATTGTGCCCTTTTGTAGATTGCCCCCATTGAACGTTGTCCTCCTTTTTTGTGAACCCTAGTTGGGTGGTTTCAAAGCAGAGCCTTGTATCGGGAAAGTTTGGCCATTCATTGATTTTAATAGGCGAGCACCTCGCGGACAACCAGAGGCCGCGAAACAGCCCCATGAGTTCTAAAAATTGGACTGGACTAATTTAAACCGTTTTAGCGTCGCTAGAGTAAAAAGGTGTAACTCCTGGTGACTGAAAACTTGGTACATGTGAGGTTTTCATCGCGTCCATATTCAACGGTACAATAAACGAACGTGCGCTTTAAACCAGAGAAAACTGCGGGGTTGCGATTATCACTGCTGCGAGATTAAACGCTTCTATTTCACGCTTTAAATGTCGTTTCCAATATTCTGACGTCGAGGTTTGCTGATTGGTCGACGCTATGCCGCAATTTTAGTTCACGCTCTAACCGCGGGGAGAATATTCCCCGCTAGCGGAAAGTGTCTTTCATATTGTTTGGGTCAGAGCGTGTGCCGGGGAAAGGGTGAGAAGGAAGGGACTTAGGTGTTTTTTTTTTTTTTCGTTAAAGCTTAAGTGCAGATGCAGCCGGCGCGGCGAGCTAATGGAACCACTAAAGCAGCGTCAAAAGCGCAATTCACTGGGCCTTTTTTGTTTATGATTGGTTTAGCGATGATAGAACACGTACAGAAACAAGACGAGCACCATGATGGTGCACTTTTGACGCTGTCTGACTGGGCCCATCAGCATACGTTACAATGAAAAGTGTGAAGTAAATTTTTGATAAGATGTAAATAAAAGATGAACCACTTCTTGTCTTGATTGTTCGTTTCTTTTCGCGATTCTTTTCCGTCGTTAAACGCTGTTTTGAGCGCCTGCACGAAACAATTCACCGAAATGCACGGGTATTTTGGAAATAGATATACATCGAAAAACATCCGTCACTTTTGGACATGCCAATAAACACCTAAAAGCATAAGGCCTAGTTGTAAGTAACTTGACTAGGGCGGGTGTCTTATTTCGCAGGCAATAGCTCTGGTGACTCATTATCGAACGCTTTATACTTCATACGTAAAACATTTCACAAGACAACAAACTAAAAGATCACAGAATACTGAACATCTAGGATTATGATCATTATACTTCGTCTCATCCTACGATGGACTAAAGGCCAAAGCCACGGGCCGCAAGGTCCAATCAAGTTTCAAGCTGAAATATGACACGCTTAAGGCCCGTTCACACGATGCATTTTTCTCGCGCATCTAGTGTCGCGAAACGTAGTTTCGCGAAATGGTTGCGCCGTCTGAACGAGTCCGAAAAGGACGCGCGCATCTAAAAAAAGTTGCGCGTACACCTCGCTTCTGGAGCGAGCTTGTGCTGCAACTTTGCCGAGTCCTGTCAATCACTCTGAGGGCGCCGCCAATGGCCGCTCAGAAACGCTCTCACGTGGCCTTTGAGGGGGGAGCGAGCTGTTTGAGAAGACCACTTCACTGCCGGTGTTGTAGCCGAGCCAAATCCGAAAAAAACCGAAACCACGAACGATGGATACTGCCGGCGCTTCCGCAAGCACGTCAAGAACCACTGAAGGAAAAGTGAGTAGCATATCAGAAAAAAATCCAGCGATGGACGAAGACGTAATTGGTGATGATGATAATTCGCGTCTATTTTTAGTCATAATTAAGAAATAAAACCTTGAGACAAGGAAACAAAAAGGGACGTACACAGTACCGTCTCAAAACGAGCACAGCGTACAGCTCTCATTTACTTCCACAACAGTCTTCTTCTTTGTCAACCTCCATCCAAATTATACATATTCAACAGTAAATAAAGTAAATGGCAGTAAGTATGACAATTCAACAACTAGTAAATGAAAATTTAAGAGTAAATTAAGTAAATGGAAGTAAATGACAGCTGTATGCTGTGCTGGTTTTAAGACGGTAGTGTGTATGTCCCTTTTTGTTTCCTTGTCTTAAGGTTTTATTTCTTAATTATGATTGTTCACAAGCTCACCTGCGTTTTGACTCTGAGAATATGGCGGGAGGTGGAGAATACGACGCTGAATGGCTAATGGTGATGATGATGATGTTGACTTTCAACTGAAGCGCCACTTTATGGTCAACACCCAAACTATTTTCGCGAGTCAAAACGTCATCGTTGCTGCACGTGAAGCGGTACGTGTGAACGAGCACATTTCGCGAAACTTGAGTGTCGCGAAACTGTTGCGCGCCTAAAAGGTGCATAAAGTGAACAGACCTTTGGCATTGTTTAGGGGTGAACGAATGATCCTCCGAGTCCAAAAGCGCTGCATCATTTTATAGCTTCGACACTGCAAAGAGCCTGTATGACATACCTTTCTTTGCAATGTAAAATTGTTGAGTCACCCAGTGCTATTCAATCCAAACTACCGTCCGCCCCTCCCTATTAGTGATTCGAGACGCGGGTGCCGATACGCGCATCGAAGCGAAATACCACGCAACTTGTAAGCGGCTCGTGACTGGATCTGGCGGTCCGTAGCTTCTGCATTTAGTCCATCGTAGGGTGAGACGAAGTATAGACAGTGGGAACCTTTGCAAAATGGCGGAACAACTGCACCGAGGAAGGTGCAAGTCATTCCATAAGAGACCGAACGTTGGATCACGGCCAACATTACAAGCCGACGAGTCAATCAAACAGCGTCGAAAGAGCCACGTCACTGCGCTCATCACATTTTTCTGTGGGTGTTTTTTTCAAGCATGCCGTGACGTTGACGTTTTAGTCCGCCATTGTACAGGGATCTTACAGCTGCTAGCAGAGGGCAGCATTTGTAAGGGGTCTATAGAGTATTTTCTTCCCAAAATGAAGAAAACAAAGAATGTAAGTCTTTTTTGCTAGTCATACGTATACCGCGTGTTTGGTCGAATGCTTTTAAAAATTATCTAAAAAAATAAAAGATCTTTACAAATCTCTGTAATGAGAAAATAAAGCGCAGCTCTTGAGGATAAGGAGGGCAGGGTATGCCCCTCCATACCCTCCCCTCCTCCTCCTTAACCCGCTATACTTTGCGGCAGAAATTTCCCCGCTAAATCTAGTGGGAAAATTTCCCGGCTGAATTTAGCGGGTTAAGTTTCCCCGCTATATTTTGCCGGGAAATCGGCGTCACGTGACCTCAACACCAATTCAGTTTTCCCGCCAGCGGGGAAACTGCTGTTACATGACTTCGTCTCACGTCATCCATGAACAAATTCAGTTTTTCCGGTAGATTTAGCTGGGAAATTGACGTCACGGGACCGTAACATCAATTCAATTTCCCGCTAAATTTAGCGGGGTAGCTTACGGCGACGGCGACGCCGATGCCACGAAACGCGTAAACGGGCGCCTAAGAGCTGCGCTCCAAAATAAGGTGGCGAAGAAACAAAGAAACTCTTTCTGGGAACAAACTGTCAGCCACGGCGGACGCTAGGAATTACGGGAAAACATACTAATTAGTTATAAAGTTAACACAAAATTACTAGTTAGCTTTTTTTTAATTTGTGAAAATAAACATATGGTTTCAAGAAAAAATTGCTAAGCTTCATCGAAAATCACTAAATAAACTCATTTTAGAAAGATATAAAGCTGGGGCAGCATTTTACGCTGTTCCGAAAACCGCTCAACTTGGAGGCAGTTCTCACTTCAGAGACGGCAGTAACGACATTACTGTAAGAAAATTACAGTAATTAGATGGTTTTCTGTGGTAATGACTAATGTAATGAATTACCTTTATAGGCTGGTAATTCAGTAATTTAATTATTTACTTTCAGGCACTAATTTCCAGGAAATTACTCATTACTTCTGAAATTACTTTTGTGTCATAAATGAAAGTTCGTTTGCGAGCTTTAAAAAAATAGAAAAATTAATTTTCCTGGATAAATGTCGTGGAATAGACATTTATTTATTAGTGATAGTTGTAACTTGTATTGTTGCAATTGTAAGTTGGAGTTCGCGTGAGTGCTGTTAAATATTGTTGCTTTCTAACCAACGTTTGCCAGCTTTTGATTGAAAATCGTCTCAGCGCGCTAATAAAATAGCCCCGTTGTCTGGGCTCGCCGATTCGACGAAGGAGCGACGCCTGTTATTGTCTTAAAATTCTCCCGCTTGTCTAACGAACAGAACGGCAGCTGTCAGAAACCACTTTGTGAAATGGTGTGCCAAACGGCGTCTTGTTTCTCCCCGGCCACCAATAATTCCTTCCGGGGTTCCAGACAGCCCGTGTTTGTGCAGCCCTGAGTGAGTACACCGTCTACTCTGTCTCTCTTCCTTCTATCGTAACGACATGCTTAAAAGGTTCCGCAAAATCAAACAACGGGCGAGTTGGACGAACATGCTGTCACGTGCGACATTCATTCCCCCTCTCCCGATACGAAGTTAATTTCGTGGCGTAGTGGCCTCGTGTGTCGTCTTTGGTCGTTTCTCTTGGCGATTTCTACAATAAGAACAGCTGCGTGTGACAGGCTCCAGTATTCATTTTGCTTAAGGCTGCGGTCCCACGGCAGCCATCTTGAACAAGGCGTTAGTTCAACCAATCGATGGCGACACGCACCCGTGGGGTGGCCGAAACATTGGTTAACAGTGGGATGGCTCGAGCACCATCACGTTCCCCTCGTGGCCTTGCTCGCGCCGCTGCCAGCTGTGCTCAGCTAGCTCAAGTAGCGTGGCCCATCAAACGGATGTATCCGAGAATGTCAGGCTGGGTATAAATTGTTCTCTGATATAGGAAGATGCGGTTCGGCGGTTGTAACGGGTTTTCGCAATAAATCTTACCAAGAAGGAATCAAATGTTGATTGACGTGTCAATATTCTATCAATGAAAATTTCTTCTGCAGGAATGCACGCTCAGTAGACTCAATCTTCCAAGACACCGTGAAAGCGAACGTCTAGTGAACGGCTTCGTGATTTACGGTACTTACCTCACCATTTTAATGACGACTAAAATAACGTCACGATATATTGTGTTTCATGGGATTCGGAAGATGTTGTAAAAGTTGTTACATTACAGGGGGGGGGGGGGGGGGGGGTTCCCAGAAAACAAACGCCGTTGCAATAGTTTCGGAAGTACCGACACATATAATGTTGTAAGTACAGCTTACGAGGAATATGATGAAAACCATCAGAAGAAATAGGGAGGCGTTTATTTGCAATGATGACGCTATGAATGAATGGCGTTTAGCGACGGCAGGTTATGAGCGTTCGGGAATTTATAAATTCACGTGATTGCTAACTATGGACATGCGTTTTTGTCGGGAGATGGTGTTGCGGTGATGACCTGATATTGGACGACTCGTGGCAGACGAACAAGCAAGTTTAGTCTCAGCGAATGGTAAGTGTCCAGTGTCAAGCACAACACGTGGCTACCGACGTTGTCGACGTTTCGAACACTTACCGCTTTCGACAAAAGTCCTGGCACCTAGGCTAACTTTCTAGAAAGACTCGAAGTCTTCCTTGAGTCCAACGCCATCATGAACAGTAACTGAAAACGATCCACTATTCAATCGGTGGGTAGCGAAAACGTATCCGCATCTACAGAGTCATGGGCGATGCGTACTCTAAGTGGCTGGAAGTTTACACGATGCCTGCCACGACGTCCAAACATGTCATTGACGTTCTACGGTCTCTTTTACCTACTTTTGCCCTACCGAAAATACTTTTCTCTGGTAACGCGCCAAATCTTGCTTCAAACAAAATAAACAATTTTTTGAAGAAAAAGCCGGCATCAGGCATCACATTAGTGCACCATACCATCCTGCAACTAACGAGCATGCAGAACAGATGGTGTGCGAAACAAAAAAAGCCCTTTCGAAGCTTACGGAAGAAGCACTTCAGTGAAGAATCGCCAGGTTGTTGTACCAGCAGCACGTCGACGGTCTCCTCTTACACGGTAAAAACACCCGCCGAAGAAATATTCGGTGGACGAAGAGCCACACCCCTCGATCTCATGATACTATGGCTTACAAACGAAGATCGAGAGATTCCCAGATCGGGAGTAATTGCAGTTTATTCGGTCGGACAACTCGTCTACGTAAGGAATTTCAGCGGAAGTTGGGCCTTCCAGGTAAAACTTGAGTAGAAAAGGCTCTACGTTGGTTGACCAGAAGGTGTCATCTCTCTGTATACGTTGGATATCAACGCCCTTGAGTGTAAATATAACTAAATCACAAAACTCTCTTTGTGTATTGTGTAACTGCCCTTGTATTTGATAGTAGAAGCTATGGTGGGTGATTTGGACCTTTCACACCAGGCTCCTTTTTCTTATTTTTCGCCTCATACTCCTTCGCGGTTTAAGTATGCTTCAAGAATCTTTTGTAACGGGGACACTTTACGTCAATGAGGCCATTTGTTCCAAGTAATCAATCAGGGAATACTGCTAGAAATCCGTCCCTCCTATTAACGAATGAGCCGCACTTCTGCACAGTGCAGTTTTCCTGTTTCACGTACAGTAGTAAAGCAGCATCCTCATTGATTCTACCATATTCTGTTGCGGGTGAAGAAAGTCTTTGGGTACAGGATACTTGAAACAGGTATGGCACTGTACGTTGTGGTTCGACACCCACTAATGTCGTCGTCCTTATAGAGCCTCATCATTTAATCATTACCTCGTCACCTCATATTGCTCTTCATCAACATCAAGTACAATAGGCTACCGCCATATTACAATCCAAGAATTAAAATATTGAGTCGTTGAGTCCTTCAACAAGTTTATTATTTATATAATGTTATTACGTTACATTACCTCGAGACGATCGACGCCCATCGTCGATCTGCAAATACTTATACCTGTATATAAATTAAACGCACAAGGGGGGGGGGGGGGGGGTCGGTGGCCGAGTGCATGGTCTAGCGCACACCAGCTCGGAGCACTTGGAGCGAAAGCTCGCGCTGCAGAAGCCACCCCGCCCCTGCCCGTTTCGATCTGGAAGAGCATCCTACCGGTGTGTGGTCGTGTATGCGTACTGCGTGGTGCACGTTAAAGACCCCAGGTTTGCGGTTGTACCGCACTGGCTAAATTGCTCATCTACAGCTGAGTCAGACGCCCACTGAGGCGGACTAACTTCCGGCTGTATAAACATACACACAACAATTTGCAATTAGACGCATAATAACAAAGAGCACAGCGCGCCGCCTCTTTTCTTTGGATGCCTTTTTCTTTAAACCAGCGCAAGCTCGCGCATTATTTTTTCTTTTTTGAGACGGTCAGAACGGTCGCACATAAAACCCGCGTTTCTCCTACCTGGCCGCTTCCTCCTCTCATTGTGTCTAGTTGGTTATAACTAAATAATCTATAATAATGGTGTATTATTCATATTTACTTTCAATTTCAGTCAGGGAAAAGGAGTTTCGCGGGAAGTAGAGCAAATAAATGAGCTGCGCTTAGAGTATCGGCACTCTTCCCCGACAGTGTTGTGAACGCCGCCATTCTGGCGCTTGTGCAGAGCAGGCGCAACTGCGGATTGTCATGATTCAAAAGTGCGACATCCTCAGCATTAGATTCGGTGTTAGGAAGCTCATGTAACGTTGCTTCGCTTTGGCGCACACTGTTTAAAGTGGAGGACGGAAAAGCGTTTCTTGTGATTTCAGATAAAGCTTCAAATAACTGCAACCATGATTTTAAGCCACAATATGGCCAAGTGTCGCTACTCTGACGCGTAGCTTATTTAATGACACTATTCATGCTCTTGTTCAAGAGGCTTCTAATACCTGGAGGGGCCAAGACGTAAGCCCCGTGGATTCCACAAGCCACTACCTTTTGACACCTGCCTCTTCTTCATTGTTCCCGTTTGTGCCAGTAAATTAGCTACGGTTCAGAGTAACGACACTTGGCCATATTGTGGCTTAAAATCATGGTTGCCAGTTGCCTGAAGCTTTATTTAAAATCACAGGAAACGCTTTTCCGTCCCCCACAAATCTTTAAACAACCCGCGACAGAGCATTGCAATATTGCATCAGCTTCCTAGCACCGCATCTAATGCTGAGGAAGTCATGCTTTTGGATCATGACGATCGGCAGTTGCGTTTGCACTGAACAGGACCCAAAATGGCGGCGCCCAAAACGATTTCGGGGAACGGAGTGCCGATACTTTAAAGCTCATTCAGTGACTCTAGGCATGAAGTGAACTTGGGTGTATTATTTTCCTCTTCGTCTTCATTGTTTATTGATTTTAATCATATCGAATAATTAACACATTATATCACGCTACGCGTGTGTAATTATTTGTCTTAGATTTATTAACCTGGCCCTGTACTTAAACCATTCATTTATCGATAGTAAATCTTCCAATATATTTTTTAAATGTGAAGGTAAAAAGACACGGCGATTGATGATGATACAGACGCCAACGCCGCCCTCGGAAATTTTTCGAACACTAGAAATCAGCACTTTGTCTGCCATCCGCCAGGTAGCACAACAAAACACCCAAACAGTTTTTAATTGTTTTTAAAATCAGCTAAGCTCTACACCTATTATGAAACCAAAGCAAAATCATTTTGAAAATTTAATACATCGCAATGTATGCCTATTCCAAACAATAAATGTTATTAGATGCCAATAAATCTGTTTGATGTCCAAAAAGATATGCGTCAAAA
The DNA here is from genome assembly GCF_016920785.2 of Ixodes scapularis. Classification (NCBI taxonomy): domain Eukaryota; kingdom Metazoa; phylum Arthropoda; class Arachnida; order Ixodida; family Ixodidae; genus Ixodes; species Ixodes scapularis. The sequence goes on from NW_024609846.1 coordinate 93,552,680, forward strand.
ACAGGTAAGTTTGAAGGGCTCCTGGAGCGTTATGACTTTGAAAATGAAAAAACGCCATCGTCCACCTCTTGGGCAACCATTATAGCTCTAAATGTTATAAAATATTTTATCATAGTTTAAATATTTCCTCAGCGGCATTTGAAGTACGATGACTCAAAGCACAAAAAAGTGCTACGTTTGATATAAAATATCTAAACAAAACATTTTTACACAACATTAAATTTTTTTCTGCATATTATCAATTATAAGCACTACATCTGTAGCTAATTTCATTGCCCTAGCGCTTGTCAATAAAAACATATTTGTGCTGAAAAATGTCAATTTTAGGGCAATATTTGGAGGGATGAAAAAAACAAAGTAGTGCAAATACCAAAAAAGTGTATCGTTACATTTTGCTCCGACATCATCTTAACAAAACTGCTATATTGGAACCGTGCTATCTTTAATGGATCGTTCATAAAACATGAACTAGCGGAGCAAGTGAGGGTCCGCGCCATCATATTCGCAACGCTACAAACGCGCATGAGCAGTAAAAACCAACACATACATAATATCAAATGAAAGAGAATTGCATTACCTTTCGAATGACATCAATCCCACAAAACAGTAGTTATAAGGAGATGAGTAATGACCTGCCAAAAAGTACCCAAACTGCCACATTCAGTGGGACCGTGGCCTTAACTTGAAATGGCAGAGTGAAGGGCGCAGGATCGATAGCGAGTGAGTTAACGCACCGCAGCTCGGATCATATGGAGCGAAAGCTCGCGCTGCACCACCAAGAAATCCTAGGATGCCCAGCCCTTCCCGTTTCGATCGGGATAAGCATCGTACTGGTGTGCAGGCCTGTATTGCTGCTAAGACAAAAGGCTGGCAATGGTAGTGCACTGGGTAAATTTCTTATCTGCAGCGGAGACAGCAGTAGCCCGTTGAGGCTAACTTCGTGCTGTTTTAAGCAATCACACGACCATTTTAAACTGAAGTGTAAACAGAAAGGGTGGACTCTCGAGCAACATCGGCGAAGAGCTTTTCAGGATGGCAATTAATATGGATGCACCCCGGTATGCTCCTAAACGTCTCCGGCAAAACCGTCAAAACCGTTCAAGCATCTGTAATGTGCGCAAAGAGTTACGTAAAGAGTAAAGAGCTCAGTCCAGCGACGGCCAAGAAGGATGACGTGTCATCCAAAACATGAGGCGAGCAAGTGAGAGGCTTCAATATTTCACCTCAAAATGAATCTTCCGCAGTACGCTGAGTTAGTATTGGTGCTCACGTTTCCACAAAATGGCTCACTGGTAAACAGCGGAGGTGCGCTTTCCACAGCCTCTTGTACCTACTCTCACCCTGCGAAAACTTGCGCTGCAGAACACAGGGATCAAGGGTTCGATCCCCACCCTGCACATTTCGATCTGGATAAGCTTAGTACCTGTGCGTGGTGGGGAAAAACTAGTGCGTGATGCACGTTAAAAACCCCAGGCTAGCAGTCGTGTCTGCACTGGCTAAATTTATAATATGCAGCCTGTAACAATGTCGCCGTAACCCAAAAGTAGAGTGAGCTCACGTTGTCTAAACCCGAATGACTATTTTATTTTCGCCACGCACTCCGATTTGTATAAGGATGGAAGTGGGCACGCTGAATCAGTGCAAGTGCGTTGGGTGTTATACTAAGAATTATTAACACAGTAAAACATAAATAGCTGTTATAGGAACTTCCCAGTCGACACAACCAGACAGAAATGTATAAAAGCTAGATAGGTGCTAATTAAAATTAAACAAAAGAAATCAATTACTCTAGGTTTCCACTACCCCCCCCCCCCCCCCCATAGTTATGGAAACTTGTTAACTAATATCAGACGCAATTTTTTTCTATAATTTCGCTCATAATATCTATAATTAGTCAAGCCAAATTATTTAGAAAACGGGGTTCAGCACATTTGAGCATCTGATTTCCGTAGTTTGTTCTGGTGTGCGGAACTAACCATAGTGTCTGCCCAGCGAGTGTTATAGACGGCTTCTCTGACCTTAAAGGGGCGGTGCGACATTTTCTGTACTTTGCGCGAATAATTCCTGGCGTTTATGACCAATAAAACACGCGTTCGTTTTCCTTCCTACGCAATAAACCTCGCAGAAAAGAAATAAAGAAAAACACACAGCATTCACCCCCTCAGCTCGCAGCGCAGAACAAGTGTCCCTATGATCTGGAGCCGATTATATGCCGCCAATGTTGATCATAGCCACGTGCTGGGGTTAGCAAAGCACAGGACACGCGCCGAGTTCCAGACATTGTTAGGGTTCGGCTATTGTCGTCATTTCCGCGATTAGAGACGAACCAATACCCGAATGCTTGTCGAGTTATTGATCATCACGAGCCCATATCGAGTGCTCACGCAATGCTAGGGTTCAGTCTTCGAGCCGCATTCCAACACCGTCACTGGGAGATATTGCGACCATACGCTACGCCATCAAGTTTTGCAAAGAAGAGACTGAAAGAAAATGCTTGCTTTTATCCTTGAAATTACATTGCAACAAATAGATATCTTAGTCAACGGCGTTACGTGCGAGTATACTTGGGTCCCACTAGTACCAGTAAACTCGAGTAAAGTCAAAAACATTCCAATTGAAAATTGTTGCACCGCCCCTTTAAGACTGGCAATTGGTAACAATATATTTTCCTTGTGGCTAACATACCCTTGGTACTTGAGAAAAGGTTTATAGTTATAGAGATTTAGAATTTGCACAATATTAGGCTTATTAAATAATAGCCTTGTATTAGTGCCGTAGGCAGTGTGACATATTATATGGAATGCTTCTTTGTAAAGTATGAATTCCATTAAGACTGTAGAGGTCGTAGTTCTCCATATTAAAAAAAAACAAAAGCAATAGTTATAATGAAAGTAAAAACGATATAAATAAAATAAATATAAGAGATGGGATTTTATGACTATATCTACAATTCTTGAGAGTTTCTGACGCGCATGTTGTACCATCTTGTCCCATAGCCTGTACTGATTGAAGATTTGTCCTAGAACTTTTACGCTCTATACATATATCAATGCTGATATATGTATATCAATTGACATTGATATACATATATCAATGTCAATTTTGTGACAAGGAAAATACAGCCTTTCTTTTATTACTCTTCATTCGAAAAGAGTTTCAAACGGTCCAAACATTTAGTTTATTCAGAAACAGATTTGCTCTAGTTATATCAGGTCTGAGAACTTATGAGAAAAATACTCTTGTATCCCCAGCATAGGTAACAAAACTTACATTATTATCAATATGTACAAATTAAGAAAAAGGTGGTCGAAATATACTTTTCTGCAGAAGGTCGGTTGCTTGTGATTTGGGGTCGGATCGGTTTCTAATGGTGTCTAGACAGTGGCAGAAACAACAGAGAAAACATTTTTTTAACTCGAGCACGCCGTAAAGATGAATTTATTGAAGTAACGTGTCGTAATTGAGGCGGTCAAATGCCTTTTAAATTATATGAATACACCAAGTATTAGCAACTTACTTTCAATGTGGCTCAAAATTAAATATTTTTGTTTTTAACAATGCAAGTTTCGTGAAACGACCTATTCTAAATCCGTATTATAAATTTTTCACAAAATTTATATAACCTTTGATGTATATAATCGTTTATCTATGATTTTGTCATACACCAAAGAGGTATGAAAAAAGCGCGAAGCATCCAACTAGTAGAACGATAGTTACAGCGATAGCTGAATGGCAGCGTCTCAATTTGTTTTAGGCAGGAACGTTGATCCATGTGCCCAGTGTGTTCCCTTTTCTACATATTGCAGCGATCCCAAGGCTGTGTTGTGTGTGACTGAGTAAATAATCTGTGGATGCGCATAAAAGTGTGTCACTACGCGCAATAACAGCTACTGGTGCCACTTCGCACACTGTGGCGAAAAGCTGCTGATTTCATTTTTAGGAAATGAAACTGTCTGGACTTCAACACCACATTTCAGAATTTTCTTTAAGCTGCTCTCTCAATCCCAAATATGAACATTGCATCACGAGCCGGGAATTTGAAATTACGTTTATAGCATAGTAAAAAAAAAACGTTTGTTACTTTCCGTGAAAAGGAATGAGTAATGTATTTTCGTTACTCCCTTGCCGAATGACGATATTTTGTTACCTTTGGAGGGAGCGAGCACTATACAAAATATACAACTTGTCTTACCACACATTTTGGGCCTCTGACTACCACAACTAAGGATCACCTGAAAAGTAAGCGATCGGGGTTGCACACGCCGACCGAAATCGACAAAGGCGAATCATATGTACCTGCGATAAGCCTTAAACAAACAAACACATCGATATTCACTCAAGTAAAGTAAGAAAAGTCTACACTTAGAGTCATTGCTATATTTTGAACTAGGCGAGAGTAAGGATCCAGGCGAGCAGAAGGAAGATACACATATTAAGCCAGAGGCATGGGAACAAAGAGAACAAATAATACGCGCTTTGTGTTAGTGTTTGTCTCTTTCTCCCATCGCTCCAGGGTTGAATACCTATCGTAGACTAGGTCGTTGCCAAATCTCATTGTGTTGCGTGCCAGGCGTTGGCAAAACGTACGTCAACGCCTTGCACGAGGCGTATGCGTGAGAATCGGTTTGCACAACTTGTTCTCTCGGTAGTAGGTTCCAAGGCTGTGGACCGAAAAGGCGACGTGCTTCCGCCGTGTTTTGAGCGTACTATCTTTCGTCTCCTGGGTAATTTCGGTTTACGGGAACTGAAAGGGTAATTTTAACTCTTTCCTAATCGGGAAGGACGACATTCTCGAGGTGAGACAATGGTATCTGAGAGAAATCAGAAAGTAAAGAGCTGAAAACAGCAAGGTCGATTGTCAAGATAAGACTTGGGTCTACGCCGGACGTACAATTAACAAAATATGGGTGGACGGCATCATCAAATCAGCAAAGCGTACGTTCATTTCTGGGCTGAGTACCTGTCTCAGGACTATTTCGAGGAATGGTTGTCGGTTGACGCCACTCATGCAGGCAGAGATAGTTTCAGCTCGTCTGCCAGAATGCCTTCAACGAATCAAAGAAGATAAACTACCACGAGGGCTCACACAAGTCTGACACATGGTTTCACAATCTGGCGTATGAATTTTAGCCGAATAGTATATTTGCTATTGATAATGCACCACTCCACACCAAGAAAATCTGACTGTGTCCGTACAACGTCTACAAGGAAGATTTTGACTCAGATTCAATTTATGGTTCATGTGTACTAATTTCATATTAGAGCGCAGCTCTTTGGCGCCCGTTTCCGGTTTGAGCGGCGTCGCCGTCGGCGCCGGCGTCGGCGTAACCGCGCGGTGCATTATGGGACGCGTGGCGTCACTGATGACGTTATCAGTGACGATGACGATGCCGATTAAGTCATCAATGACGATGCCGATACCGATGACGTCATCAGTGATAATGACGTTATCAGTGACGTCACTGATGACGTCATCACAATGACGATGACTTCATCGTGATGACATCATCGTCACGTGACCTCACATGAGTCACGTGACCCCCGTGAGGTCACGTGACCCTCATGAGGCGACGGCGACGCCGCTCGGAGGAAGGAGTAGCAGGCAGGATGAGGAGGTGAGGAGGAGGGAGGAGAAGTATACCTTCCCCTCAGTACCCTTCCCTCCTCCTCCTCAAGAGCTACGCTCTAATTCGGCGTCACAGGGAGTTCTAAACGGCTTTCATTTTTTTTTTATTATTTTTAATCAGGCCGTACTCTCCTCCCTCTTTCTCATATAATGACAAAAGGCCTTTGACATAGTGTAAACAAATAAATATTAAATAAACAACTCTGTTGTCTAACTCTTAGAGTGGTCTTGACAGACGAAATAAATAAATAAATAAATAATATACGTCTCTTATGTACAGCTCTTAGAGTGGTCCTGACAGAATTGAACGAATGAATGAATGAAGGAAGGGCAGCTCACTACTGGAGTCTGGATGGTCATGAGCGGATGAGAGAGATTGCTGCCGTACAAAAAGCCACAATCCCACAGATTTTGACCAATTGGAAATACTTCCAACAAATCCGATTTACTGCTCTATCACCACTTGTATTGCTGAAAATGACACCAATTAAATAAACTTGTCAACTAATGTCTAGCTGAATAATATAAAACCTGGTTGAAAAGTAAGGAATTGTCTACCGATTTTATTTAAATATCACTCACACTACGACAGTACGGATACCGTAGTGTATGACGCCAAATTAAAAACAAACGTATGACCAATAGCTGTTTTATGTCTGAACGCCGCAAGAAACGGTAACTTTAAAAATCAAAGAAGAATTCAGTAGCACGGCATGAAAGTGTGATACAGATTTAGGGCGACCATCTTGAGAAGTTATGCTCTAATGTATGTTTCTCACGTCATGTTATGGTACTGGTGGAAAGATGTGGAAAGGAGTGTGCACAAATGCACCCCTCTTAAACAAATGGATTCTTGCACATGCGCAGATCCTGACAGCTCGTATACGAAAACTGGGTAAACGTTTTAATTTGTAGTTATGCTTAAAGAAGACGAACGGGACGATATAGATAGATACAATCATAGGATAAGGATGAGCACTCGATGTTTCCCAAAATTATACAAGCTTGATTATGCTGGCAAAAAAATTGGTAAGCACAGAAAGTGTGATAAGCCTTCCAGAGTCGAAGATATTAGGGCATCCGAAAGGCAGCGCCTTAACAAAATTCGCTCTAATTTCTGACACACGCCGTGAGATGGCGCAGCATGAGGGAAAAGGCTATAGTTCCTATAGATGCGCGTCTCCAGCTCCTTGCTCGCTTTCCCGCGGCGGTAACTGGGAGCGCTCTATACTTCGTTTCATCTTAGGTCCGAGCGCGGCCCATGTTACGAGCCGAAGGGCCAATCAGAAAGCGAAAGAGGCACAACGTCATGGCGTGCTCTCTGCAGTTGATAGGACCGGACGGTATTCGCCATCTCTATGTGCGTGCTCCTCCGCCGGCTTGTCCTATCAAGCGCAGGGAGAGCGCCATGACGGTACGCTTTTGGCGCCGTTTGCTTGGCCCTTCGGTTCAAAACATCGGCCGCGCTCGGACCCAGGGTGAAACAAAGTATAGTGAGTGTCCCCTTGTTCTCCTGCTCAGCGGGCACGGCGGAATAGCTCGCGAGATCATGGCTCGCAAAATGTCACTTCCAAATGCAAACAACACTTTTCACTGTCCGAATTTAGTGCTGCAGCAGGTATGAGATTGTACCTTATTAGAGAGTTTTATTATTGCGTATAGAAACGAGCTCTGTGCGTCTGCGTTAGAGTTCCGTCCTCCCCGCTACGCAGGCGTGTCTTCGTCATGCGCCAATCCAAGACCGCAATTTCGGGCTCCCCACAGGCTTAGTGTGGAACACGCAACGCTAATGCAAACACACAGTGATTGCCTTCGCTCGTATACGCAAAACTCACTACTGTTTCACCGGTTTCCAACGCCAACGAAACGTGCTGCTGTGTGCAGGCGTGCAGGCGGGTGGGCGCAACACGGAATGCGGCAGAACGACGGCGCGTAAAAATAAAGAAACTAAATATTTTGAAAATATTGGTAATTCAAAAACAAAACAAACAAAAAAATCCGTTCTTTTTTCTTTTCTTTTTAAAGGGGGGGGGGGCATTTGGTTCGGAAGGATTGGCTGCGACTTTGGAAGTTTTGTCGATTGTCAAAAGTCGTGAGCTTGATAGCACCATAGGCTTTATCCACAATTACTGTAATTTTACGTGGATATCTCAGATAAGCTAGAATGTTCTCATTGATTTTAGACAATTTTTATTTTTTATATTAATATGTTGTTAATTAAAAAGCCTGCAATTGTCACCAGTGATCAGAAGTTGCACATTTTGATTGCCATACTTGTTGACGCTTTGTAAATTATATCATAAGCAACAAATTATAGGGGATATTCACTGGACGCCATGTTTGGGGGCGATGTTTAGAGCGCATGCTCAGAACGAGCTCACATTAATGGGCTGCTAAGGCCGGCAATCTAGATGGTGCGGAATGCACATGGCGAAAGAACTGTGCAAGCTCGCCGTCAGCAGGCGCTCAGCAGTTGTGCATGAGTACTTTCCGTATTAGTTGAAAAACTACCCATTGAAATATGTTATTTGTATTTTTTAATATTATAAATTGCGGCAATGTAGGCCCCCAATAAACGCCACGATCACAAAAATACGCCATTCAACCATCATACGTTTTTCACCAAGATCTCAATTTGTTTTCTTTTAAGCATATCAAAAGTTGTGACATCATCATCGAGATAAACAAACAGTCAAACACTAAATGTAATATGGAGTCCTATTCATTACGCGTTACTTCAAAACACACACACACACTTCAGCTGTCTGACTCGGATTCCGCCTCTGGGTTTTTGTTGTGAGGGCAGCGTTTCTTAATTTATACATTTTGTGAACGTATTCTAACCTCATCCCCCGTAGCGATAGTTTTTAAAATTTGCATTGATTTTGTTAATCTCGTGCTGAGAATGATGTTAAAGCAATTAATAATCTAAATACCCCAAAACTCATTAAAAGACACGCAGATTTCACATGACAATTATCTTAGCGTGAGAAGTAAGCAAGAACACACAAATATCAGCAATCATTTTTTCAGCAAATACAATATTATATGCCACCTCTAGGTGTATGAAAGACCGTGTATTTAAAGGGACACTGAACTCTCTAAAATATTTTGAACTGCCTGGATCGGAAAAAAATGTCACAAAATAGAGCTACTTTGGCTCAATAATTACGCTATCAGGCACATCTTGAGTTATTAAAGAATCCTAAATTAACACCTATACTGGAACATTCAACCAAAATACAAGTTAGTTTCGGTCTCGTTCCAGACCAGAATTGAAACGTGTCTCCTGGTTTAAATGTTACGCTAAACCCCGTTTATTTATTTTTATTGTTAATTTTTTTTAAAGGGTTAGGAGGTGATTTTTCGCTCACAACACCCCAGCTTTCTCGTATAAGCACAAATAATTTATGTCGCTCAGTGAAGCCAGCGCACTATAGTCGGTTACAAGCAGTGTTGTGCCCGTTACCGTAAAAAAGTAACGAAATAGCGTTACTCGTTAGTTCGGTAAAAAGTAACGCGTTATCGAGCTACGTTACTCTTTTACAAACGTAACGATATACCGTTACCGTTACTTTTCAAAAATAACGAACGTTACTTTTATGTTACTTTACTGTTGCAGTACATATGTTTGGCAGAGATGTATGATAAGCCGCCTTAACAAGCTTAGAAAAAGATAAAAATTTACAGAGTGGTTTCATAGTGTTTTGATGCGCGAAGCAGCTTAATTTTCGGCATGCAGATTAGGCATTGAAACTGTAAATTACCTGATTCTGTCTCCTTTAGTTGATACATTTCCTTCAGACCTGCTGGCCATGGCGACGGACTTTCGTTATTCATGCCCATCTCGCGCGCAGAATGAGTCGGAGATGTTAGTCAATCGACTTTTATAAACTACAGCATCCGAACGAGGACTGCTGGAACACAACCAGCCAACCAACACCCCTCATCTGTACGCCGGTTTTAGTAACAGTCCGGTTCATACTATTACCAGAGACTGATTTACTTCACTATCTGGAACATGACACCGGTTACCAGCACACTGGCTATAATCACTTGCTGCCTGTTACCAGCAGTAACTCTTAATTTTTCTGTAAAAAAAAAAAAAGGTTTCGTGTCTGAAAGTTTTCTTTCCAGGTTTAAAACTTTTTAATTTTTTTATCATGACCTTAGGGAATTAAAGGCTAATCAAGCGGAAGATTCTTCTATGTACAAAAGTGGATCAGGAACTTTCAGGCAGGGAGGGGGAGAGTGAGGGTAAAAATATTCCACACAGGATGTTTCTTTTTTTTTTTTTTTTTGAAACTAGAGAAATAAGCAAATCGCTTCGCCACTAGTTGTCCACTGTTGTAAACGGATGTCTCTCCACGGCTCCCCCCCCCTCCCCCCCCCCCCCTGTCCACTTCTGCTGTACAAAGCAGGGGGGGGGGGAAGAGGAGGGAGGGGAGGAGGCTGTAACGCAGTCGTTCGTTCAAGCCTTGTGGGTGGTGACACTATGAAAAAAAAAAAAAGGATGATGAACGGAATTAGCTGGTAGCCGAAGGTTTTTTTCGCCTTCGAGAAGTGAGTTATTTTTTTTTTTTTTTAACTTTACTGTGACGGATGCTGGTTCCGTGCAGCGATAAGCTGGTGCAGGATTTTGAGATAAGCTCGTGCAGGATTTCACCAGTTTTGGTCAAAAGTAACGAGTAACGAAATTTGACAGCCGATACCGTAAAAAAGTAACGGAAATACTTTACTCGTTAGTCATTCAGAATACTAACGAGTGCGTTACTGCGTTAGCGAAAAATGTAACGCGTTACCAGTAACGTCTCGTTACTAGTAACGCTTTACCTCCAACACTGGTTACAAGTCAAGAAGGTAGGAGAAGCTCCTCCCCACAAGCCTGATGCGCCCGCTTCAAATCCATCCGCAGTCGAAAGAATAGTTCCCTGGAAATGCCCCTTAAGTTTCGCTTCAATGAATAGATAACAATCTTTGGTAAGTTACTCTTAAAAAGTAATTCGTTACAATTTCAATTACTTTCAGAAAAAAGTAGCGAAGTTACCGTTACAGTTACTGCAACAAAAAAGGAACTCGTTACAGTTACAGTTACTTCTAAAATGTAATGACGTTACTCTTCAGTTACTTTTATATAACACAAAAAATTAGGAAAAACTAGAAAACGCTTTTCACCAAGTTTATTTGCATAAAATTAAAAATTGTGCTTTTTACTTCATATTATAACTTAGTAGCAGTTGCTTCTCGAAATTAGTGTCTGAAAGTTTCCCTTGTTTGAAAACGAACACGTCCCTGCCTTTGCTGAACAGGCGCTCGTCTAACGCGCTGGATGGGATTGCTGTGTTGTTTCACCGGAACAGGTTTTTGATTGCCGGGCAGGCGTTGAGGCAACAAGAGTGCCGTTTTCTGCGGTCAAGTTGTTAGTAACCACCTCCACCACAGTAAAATACTCTCTGTATGCGCCGGCCATGGTAGTTCTTCTTTGTTCTTATCAACAATCATATCCTTGGTAGCACTATAGCACATTGCTGGCTCGTTGACGGTTGCGCTGGGTTCATAAAGTCCATGGACATATTTCAGTTCGCACCCGGAAAGCCAGAAACAAACCCCGCGCAAACAGCAGTAAAGTTTGCCTCGACTGTTGACACTACACCGGAGTAGTGGCGCAAATCAAAATACGAAACACGCGCAGTACGGAATGGTGGCGCTAATCAAAATACGAAACATTGGCAGTGCCCTCCGCACGTATTGTTGTTTCACGTTTGATTCACCCGATTAAAAGCGTTTGCGCAGAAAAAAGAAAAACCGCAAAAGAAATAGTTCTTCAAGATGCCAAGATGCAAGTGTTCAGTCACTAAGTACAAGCGCGTGCTAAAGATAACTACATTTTTTTTCACCAAATCTACACGTGGCTATATTCGGGTCGTGACTGGCGAGAAAGAACGTATTCACAAGTTTGTGAAAAAAAATAACTTGACACTCGAAATGTCGGAACAGACAACTTGGAAAGCGCAAAGAATGGCTAAACTGTACTCTTTCAGTGATATATTATAAAAAAAAAGACTGGAAAGTAACGACAAAAGGAACGTCGTTACTTTCATCGTTACCTCAAAAAAAGTAATAGAATTACAGTTACAAGTTACATTTTTAAAATTGTAACTCGTTACAGTTACAAGTTACCAAAAAAGTAGCGAAGTTACAGTAACGCGTTACTAGTAACGCGTTACTACCCAAGACTGATAGATAATGACTACAGAGTGATGCCAGCTTGTGTCCGACCCCCACGTTTTAAGAAAGCGACCTTTGTATCCATCGGAGGGAGAACCTAATCCCCCAAAGTCGTATATGTTTCCATCGGAGGTCGAAAGCTCTAATCTAATCCCTACAGCGTGAGCACGTTAACGACCCCAGGTTTGAAGTTGTGCTGCACTGGAAAAATTGCTCGTCTACAGTGCCACCCAGTGTCACCCCATCCTGGCAGACCGACGTTATGTTGTATAAATCACTAAACGTCCAGTTTGACTTTTTAACGAAGACAGGCGGTGGCCCACCGCCTACCTGAGTCTTACCTGATTCCGGCCCATTTCGGTAGGTCTTGCACCATGCTCTCAACCGAAAACGTGGACATCCCACGTCTGACATCAGAGGCTCACGGGGAATACTCGCTGAACCACGGCAACATAAGTGTAGATAGCACCGCATATGGACCTGAGTGTACAAGGCCTATCCACTTGGTCTACCGATGGCATGGCTCCTGCACGCGTTAAGATTTGATTTCACGCATAACCTTAGACTCCAAGACGTAGGAACGCGGAACTCTGCTTCCGACGGGACCTTATATACAAGAATTCCTGTATATAAGGTACTTAAAGGTACTACGATATCGGTATCTGAAGATTACCCCCGTCGAGTTCAGGCGATCCGAAGACAGCTGTGGCGTACGGTTAAAGATAACAGAACACCAGATGTCTTTCTTCGCTACGATAAACTTATCTTAAACAACGACGTGTACGCGTGGGACCACGTAAACAACACACGAGTTAAAGTTACTTCTGCACGTGCGGAAAAGTGACTCTTGAATGATCAACAGCGTCAGCTAAAAATAATAAATGTCAATGCAAGAAGCTTGGCGAACAAAGTTAAGGATTTGTAGCGTATTCTGCTTGTTCATTCTCCTGATGTGGTGGTTGGAACAAAGACATGGTTACATCCTAATATAGCAAATTCAGAGCTATGCCCGCCTGAATATAACATAGTTAGAAAAGACAGGGCTTCTGGGGAAGGGGACGTAGCTATATTTCATAAAACGTCCTTGCAGTGTATGCCTGTATCTAGACCAATTGATCATGAAGTATTGCTGTGTAAGCTCGGGTACGACAATGTGTCATTCATGGTACGTGCTGTTTATAGACCGCCAAATACAGCTATTAGTATGATTAGCGATCTCAATGATTACTTAATTCAGCACGTTAAACCCTCAACCACTTTCATCCTACTGGGAGACTTTAATCTACCGTACATTGACTGGAGTACACTTACTGTGTCCTATAAAGACCGTGCGAGTGGAAAGGCCCTGAGTGATTTAACGTTCTCACTAAATTTAGTTCAAATAGTAAATTCCCCTACTAGGGCTGAATCACTGCTAGATTTTTTTTTTAATGATCGCTTGCTTAGTAAAAAATACAGCAGCAAAGTTTGCGAAGGTATTGCTGATCATGATATAGTGCTTGTGTCAATATTTTTAGGTAAAAGATTGTGATCTTTACCTGTTCTGTTAACAGTTCCAAATTTCAACAATGCTTACGACGTTTCTATCATCGATTTTTTAGAATTGTCTTTTAATAAGTTTGAACATATGTCTTTTGAATGTGGTTCTAACATTGAAGCGTTGTGGTACTACTTTAAGAATGTTGTAAACAAGTGTATATTGAAATATGTACTCCATCGAAAGAAAAAAAAAACGAATGTTCATAATCCATGGATTAACAGAGATATCTTGCATTTGAAACGTAAAATTGCGCAAGTGAGAAAGAATTCTAAATCTAATAGGACAGAAACATGTCGCTTCTTTCTGAACTAAATGCACGACTTAAACTTGAAATCTCAGAAGCAAAGAAAAAATATTTTAATACTTCGCTCCGCTCTTTCGTGAGAAGTGCGCCACAAAAGTTTTGGCGCTATATGTCACCTAAAGATAAGTCCTCTGTCTAAAGTAATATTACCGCGACTGAGTTCAATTCTTTTTTTAAATCGGCATTTACTACTGACGACGGAGTTATCCCCTGGAAGTTAACGACGCGGACGTAATTAGTTACATTTTCATAACTCAGGAGGGAATTTTTAACTTAATTTTAAATAAATTAAACGCTAAGAAAAGTACTGGGCCGGATATGATACCAAACACTTTTTTGAAAAGGTACGCAGAATGGATGTCCAAATATTGACATGTTCTGTTTTGTTTTTCTCTTGAGCATGCGGTATTACCAAATGACTGGAAGACAGTAAAAATAATTCCGATACATAAAGAGGGTGACTGGAGTACAGCCTCAAACTTTAGGCCAATATATTTAACTAGCACCACGTGCAAATCGCTAGAGCATATTATTTTTACACATATTTCATGTCACTTAGATAAGCATAACTTAATATATAAAAATCAGCATGGGTTTAGAAAATCGCTTTCGACTACAGCTCAGCTCATAGAATTTACGCAGGACTTGGCTGAAGCCATTAACGAGAGAGATCAGACTGATGTAATATACTTAGATTTTTCTAAGGCGTTTGACACAGTGTCTCATCCAAAGCTATTGGCAAAACTTTCCAACGTACTCAAAAACTCACAAATTATAAATTGGATAACCGCGTATTTATCAAACCGAAGCCAATATGTTCACTATAACAAACTTGATTCGGACAAACCGCTTGTTACTTCAGGAGTGCCCCAGGGTTTCGTACTTGGGCCACTTTTGTTTTTGACTTACAATAATAACATTCCAACCAATATTGATGTCCCGATTAGACTGTTTGCTGACGACTGTATCATATATGAAACAATAAAAAGCCATACGGACACTCTTACACTGCAGGAAGCTTTGGATGAGATACTGTGTTGGACTCAAAAATGGCAAATGAAGCTAAATTATTTGAAAACAGCCGTCATGACAGTCTCCAGTAAAAAAAAAAAGCCACTTCGATTTCGTTACTTACTTGATGGGCAACCAGTGAAGCGGGTCGAAGAGTACAAGTATTTAGGACCTCTTTTTAACAATAAACTGAACTGGAACCAGCAGTTAGAATTAACGGTTATCAAATCGAGAGGCACTTTGTTTGCGTGGCGTAGTAAATTAAAACTTGCCGATTTTGACACTAAACTTATTGCGTATAAAAGTTTTATTAGGCCTGTGCTAGAATATGTTAGTTCAGTGTGGTGCCCTTTCACACAAAACGGTATTAATAAGCTTGAAAGTATCCAGAAGTTAGCTGCTCGGTTTATTTTTAATGATTATCGTAGAGAAATATCGTCCGCTGAATTAGTTACTAGGGCGAAGCTTCAACCTCACAAATGAGAGCGAAAATGGATAAATGAGAATTCCTGTTCAATATCCTGAACGGCACTCTTCATGTTCAAAGTTCTAACTATATACAACCATTATCGACCGGGTCCTCCTGTTTAAACCACACGAGAGCGTTAAAACAATACAGGTTAAAAAACGACTGTTTTAGATATTCTTTCTTCCCTTGGGCAATTCAAGAATGGGACGAATTACCAAATGTTGTCGTCGTCAACACAACAATTGCTAATTTTGTATCTGCTCTTGAATTTATTCTTAATTGAGTTTTCATTTATAAATCTGCATCTTGTTTATATGTTTGTACCCACTCCTACCATGACTCCTTGAGTGCAGCCAGTAGTATTCCTAAATAAATAAAATAAATAAAATTCCAGGAAAGGCAGGAAAGGCCGCGTTTGCATGCTGCGTTCCCTCCGACCCTTGGCTTACAATCTTAGGTGGTGAGTACAATCCGGCCGGCGGACTGAAATCGTGGGTGTAACGCTTATGTGTCGGTCTTTCGTTATAGCCGACTGTTACACCCAAACGTTACAGGCAACATGCAAAAGGCAACGGGCAAATGTCATCACGATCGGATATCGCCACCCCCAACAAAGGCGAAAAATATGTACAAAATATAAATACAAGCAAACCGCTTGGTGACACACATGAAGAAGCCATATTGTACACATTAACATAACGTTTACTGCCTTTCCAAACAATACAACTCTAAGTGCCTCCTCACCCGTCCCTAAAGATGCCTAGGGAAGCCTTCCGACACTGAAGATACTGCCTTAAGTAAATTCAACGAACACCCCTCCTCCCCTTCCCCCCCGCAAAAAAGCAAACAAATAAGAAGAGAACATTAGAATAACGAGGTTTGGAAATTTTCAAATTTCGGCGCCACTTAATCTCTGGAGCGTATAATGGTAGACTCTCTCGAACGGGGTCTATCGCGTGTATGGGTTACGAAACCGCGTAACGCTCTCCCGGACACGAGTTTCTTTAGCAAAATCGCGCACCGAAACAAACGCTTCGGCAAAGACAGCTGAGGGGGGGGGAAAAAATACACGAAGAAAAAGCTTCCAAAAATGCACAGTGACGGCTCGGACCGCTCTCCAGAAAACAAAGGGATAGCAACGCTGTCCACGCGGCGCGGACACCGAGTTCTTTCTTTTTGCCAAATTACGGCCCGCGACCGCCCGTGCGCGACAGACTCTCCCCAGCTCTTAAAGCGCGAAACGAACAAACACAACGCCGATAAAACAAGTAAACTTGGTCGGGAGCCGGTCGCGTGTGCACGAATCCACTTAACCTGACACCGTTTCCCCCGTTCACCCTCGATTCAATTTTTGTTTTCTTCTGCGGCGCGGTCAGGTGACTAGCGAGACAGTTCACGTACGGGGTCATTACCGAGAGTCAGCGAGTCGAAGCAATCCCGTTTTCAAAGCCGCGATCTTGTTTTAAATCAACAAAGCGCGGCGAACACGCTCGCTTCTTTCTTCGCCGACGTTTTTGTGTTGGCCCGTTCGAGCGAATAGGGGGCTTCAGTGATCAGCTACCGTGTTTTCTGGCCAGTAAAAGGCTGCCTGTTTATACTGTGTTCACCCTTAAAATGCAGCCCTACCGTGCATGACGTTTTGGCTGTTATTGGACGGTTTATATTTTTCTTTCTGTGAGTCCTACAATCATAACGTTAATGTCAAATTAAAGAACTGTTTTTCAACGACACTTTAATGTCTCGATATTACGATTATTTTTAGCTGTTAGTTAATTATTAAGCTTTTAATAGACCACAATCTTTTAGTCTTGAAACAAAAATTTATTCTTCAAGTTATAACGTACCACCGTCAACGATATTTTACGTTAACGATCGGTTGGATATAATGAATTAGAAGAAGTAAGCAACCAACTGCACAGATAATGTATATTTAAAAATAAAAAAATAAAGTTTAGAATGTTTTTTTTTTATCGTACTATAAAACGAAATCACGTCAACTAACGAAAATAATGATAAATTAAATTACGAATCATCTTTTGACATTACACTTTTCAGAAACTGCATATCGATAGATTACCCGTAAAGTTCAGTATTCAATCACAAACTTACGCCAAGTTGCAGTTTTCTAATATAAAATACAGATGGCGACAGGTGTTCATGAATAGCTTGACTTGCAAAAAAGCGCCAGGTGTTAGGGCGGCAGATGCTTGAATGCCCACAGTGGGCCAGCCAGAGCATAGCCTCCCGTGTCAGAACAACAAGCGCGAGGCTGCGGGTGCACCACCGTTGCTTTTGCGCGCGCGTTCTACTATGTGTCAGTGCACATGCCTGGCGCGATCCAAATGAAATGGGCGCCATGAAAGGAATTCCCCCATTTCGGATTCCGCCATGTCTGCGCTTTTATCTGAACATGTAAAACATTTGAACGTTTTAATCAATCGCAAAATTATGTTTGCAATCGAATTATGTACGTCGGAATGGTTCGACTATATTTTGTTTCCAAAACCGCCTCGGTGGCTTTTAAGTGGCAATGATATTAATGCAAAACACAAAAATTGAAACGTCTCAGTGGCTGTGAGCCGATACGCTGGCCCATGAATCCCTATTTATAGTGTTTAAACACCGGCCGAGGAGCCCGCAATCCGACAGAGGCCAATCTGAGATTGCGGTTGCACGTCAAAAGGTCTTCAATTGATCAAAATAAACCCGCGATTTTTTATTTTTTTTTAGGGGGGGGGGGGGCGGGCGTGTTTAGTGTTTTTTGTTGGTTTGGCTTGTAAAACCCTAAGATCTGGATATTTGCTTTGCTTTGTTTTAGTTCAGAGCACAGCCAACGCTACGGCCTGATGAAGCCACTGAAGCAGCGCCAAGAGCGCGAAGTTACAGTTCGTTCTCTCTCTGTGCCTGTGCGATCGGTCTAAACTAGAGCCACTAAATAAGCTACGCTTTATGCTCATCTTGGTGCTTAAAATAATGGTTTTCAGTTATTTGAAGCTTTATCTGAAATCACAGGAAACGTTTTTCCGTCCTCCACAAATGGTTAAACAGTTCGCGACAAAGCAAAGCAATATATTACATGAGCTTCCTAACACCGAAACTAATGGTGAGGAAGTAGCACTTTTGAATCATGACAATCGGCATTTGCTAACGTGCTAGCCACCAAGATGGCTTCGTGCTAACCACCAAGATGCTTCGTGCTAACCCCCAAGATGGCGTCGTCCACAACAATATTGGAGAAAAGAGTGCCGATTCTCTAAGCGCAGCTCATTCAGTGGGTCTAGGCTAGTGCATGGTCTCAAACTCAGTTGAGTCTGGGGTCCAGATAGCCCATACCGGAAAGGTTGAGGGCCAATATAAGAAATGGACAGGGACTCACCAATATTATCCAGTACGTATGTGCCCAATATTTGTAAATATTGGGATAATCTTGGTATAATTGTCCAATATTATCCAGTGTGTTTTCAATATTGGTGAATATTGGGACCATCCTGGTATAGATCTACAATATTACCAATATTATTAAGTATGTGCCCAATATTGGTAATTATTGAGATAATCTTGATATAGGTGTTCAGTATTATCCAGTATGTTTTCAATATTTGTCCATATTGGTACAATCTTGGTGTAGCTGGACCATACTACAAATATTATCCAGTATGTGCCCAACATTGGTAAATATTGGGACAATCTTGGTATAGCTGAACAATTTTACCAATAGTATCATGTATGTGCCAAATATTGGTCAATATTGGGACAATTTTGGTATAGCTGAAAAATATAATATATAAGAATAAGAATAATAATACGTTTATTGCACATATATAAAAGAACACTGCACATAAATGGGTCTATTCAAGCAAAAGGAGGCTTGTGAGACAGGAGCTGGCAAGTCGAACGATAAAATACGCAGTAATGTTAACAGCACTACAACTAATACTAAGGAAAACAATTCGAAAACAATAAAAACGTAATCCTACAGTCTCGAATCTGATAGCAATTGTTTTAATTTCCTAACGGAATTGGCCTCGTAGACACCATCAGGTAATCTATTAAAGGTAAATGACACATAATAAGAACGAAATATTTTTCCATATCTTGTAACACAACGTGAGACTTCGAATCGAGACGTGCAACGAAGGTTTCTTCGGGCAGCATAGGTACACTTACATTCATTATTCCAAAAATGGCGATGCACAACAGTTTTCATAAACCAAGAAGAGAAACTCGGCATTCGTAAAAACTCGAAAATGTTCACATCAGACGAAACTTCCAAAGGATACACAACACTCTTTAACAAGTTCCTTAATATTCGATCAATTTTTATTTGCCAAAGCTCTGCACAATTACCGAACAAAGTAATACCATAGCTAAGCACACTGCAGCCAAGCGCGTATGTGATAGACTTCCTAACTGAAAAAAGGCATGAACACTTTGTAGTTGAAAAGTAAGCAGCTGACGCTCCAAAGTTTTCTACAAACGTGTGACAGATGCGAATTCCAAGACATTTCCGAATTAAAAAACAACTCCCAAATATTTCACATTATTGACATATTCTAGCGCGGAACAGGTGGAGTTCGGACAAGTTGATTTGTGTAATAAAGCCGGCGAGTTAAAGACTACAGCCTTATGTAGATTTCTGAAACAGACAAGCTTAGTTTTCGAAGCATTAATTGTAATTAGATTTTCGTTAAACCAGTCCATGATTTTCGTTGCATCATGCCTCAATAGTTGAACAACATATTACCAACATATTACCAACATTATCCAGTATGCGCAAAATATTGGTAGATATGGGGGTAATCTTTGTTTAACTGTCCAATATTGCCCAGTATGTGCCCAATACTGGTAAATATTAAGACAATCCTGGTATAAACCTTTCCAGCAGCAGTCTTGAACGGAGCGATTTACAGCAAAATTCTCTGGTTTTTAGAGTGTGCATGATCAGTTTTGCACGACTGCGCTTGGCTGTGGGTTTCCTCGTCAGTGGGCTGTGGCAGCCTGCGTATGTGGAATTCCGGACGCTGGTAGCGGCTGAATTAACTCGTTTTATTGTTTCTGCTGTGTTTTATGACGAATATAATTTATCGAGGCTTTTAAAAAATAATTTGCTATTTTTGGGAACAAAAACAAACAAATGAAATCTATTCTTGGTGAGTCCGTGCGCGACAGAACAAATGCAACAGGAATGTTTGTTTTATTTTATGGCGAGTTTCTACGACGCCATACACTGAGCCCTGTCAATCTACAAAGGTCTTAACTCTCGAAAATACTTGACCGCACAAGATGGCCGAAAGGCATAGGCATTCCCCGCTCTTAACGTGAAATTCAACGAGTCTCATGAATCAAACTGTATTCTTTACCTACCTCATGGTGCAGCGTCATCTGAACAGGACCTAATTTGGGAAATATCTCGAATAACACATCAGATTCAATTTAAAGTGCCGACGACAGTCACTTCACGGCGATAGGACGGAATCAGGCTTGTTTTAAAGCACGTTAAAAAGGTGGTTGTTTTTGTTTTGCACAACATTAGAACAAGGGAAGGAATGCGTCTGTTCCGTCTCCTCCACCGGACCCCATCGGCTATTTCTCGCGAAGACCGGAAACATAGCCGGGAAGTGCCAAGTGTCGAAGAATGAATAGCCCGCCTGCCTGGGGCCTTTTGTGTTTCTAAATAACAAAGAAGTAAAAAAAGTGTTCTATTTATCTGTGTTAATTAACAAAAACTGTCATCGGTGGCAGCATGGTGAAAACAATTACCCAATATAGACCTGCAATGAGGCAAAGGTGGAGGCCCCATAATGGCTAGGAGAATGCGATCAGTATAGGACAATAATGGGGGGGGGGGGGGGTTCATGCTGCCAATATAGACTAGAAGAGTGGAACCAATATATGGCAATATCGGGGAAGGTAGTGTAGCCATTATTGGCTAGAGTAAGCATACCAATATAGTACAATATGGGGGAAGTGGGTGTAGCCAACTCTAGCTAGAAAATTTGAACCAATATTCGGTAACACTGGGGAAATTCGCGCAGCGCTAGAAAATGCGTAACGATATTGGTCAAATAAAAACAAAGAATAAACATAGGGACGGACAGAACAGCACCTATATTTCCCTATGTTTATACTTTCTGTTTTTATTTAATTAAACCAACCCGCTCACGTCGAACTAAATATTGGTCAACATTGGGGATGTTCATTTAGCCGATTTCGGCAAAAAAATCTGTACCAATATTAGTTAATATTGGGCCGTTCGTGTAGCCAACTTTGGCAAGAGCATGTGTACCAAGACTGGTCATTATTGGGGCATTTAGTGTAGCCAATATTGGTAAGAAAACGTGCACCAATAGCGGTTAGTATTGGGTAAATTCTTGTAGCAAATATTGACTAGAAAATGTGCACTAATATTGGTCAACATTGGGTCCACATCAAAGGCCAATATGGGCACAAAATATTGTACCAATATAGCACCACGTTGCACTTTCCCATAGTGACTAATATTGGCGAAAATATTTACCAATATGGGACCAATATAGGACGAATATTGGTGTGCTGACTGGGCAGTCTTATGGTGTCAAATTAACGCTTTGGAGGCTCGCTCCAGTACCTGCGCACCAGAACGGAACAAATGCTCGGCATTGTCTATTCTTTAGACAGCTTGCTTGACTGGCAAGCCTGCCTTCCACTGGCGTCATGGCACTGAAAAGTGCGTATATATTTGAGTGTAGGCTTTCGCCACATTTGCACTTGCCGATTTTAAAATAACTGTCGAATTTCGCAACGCAAAACAGCATACTGGAAATTGTAAACGCAGGGGATTCAGAAAATATAGTTAGTTCGGGTAGCTCAAAAAATCGTCGGAGTACCCCTTTATTATTTTATTTTTTTCATAGAGACCTGCAACGCCATTCGGTAAGGTTGAGTACATAAAACGCATCAATTTCTGACAAAACTCCGAAACACAAACAAACTTGTATAAACGTCACACACATCCCCCAATAGCCAACATATTCCATTCTTCTATTGTTTTCGAAAAACAAAAAAACGCAAAAACATCGGTACGGCAAAAGTAGAGTCGGATTTTGTTCCGGTGGTCTGCCCTCCCTGATATTTAAAAAAGGTTGCTGTAAAAATATTTCTCGACTCATAAAAGCAAGGAGTTTTGTTGGAAACGGTAAGTTACATACCATTCGGGTAAAGAGGGCAAACGGAGACATTCCTTTCGTAACAAGCGGAAGTGCAGGTGAGTGTGGCAATTCCCGAATTTTGCATGAAACTCATCCATGCGACGATGAATTATGCAAGGATAGTCGAGCGTTAACGTGTCAGAGGTGAGCTACCGGCGTACGCGGATGTTGGCCAAAGACAAACGCACTGCGAGACGCAAACAACATCAAGAATCCAGGCGATTAGGCTGACAACGACACAACGCAAGCTTGCGGAGAGAAACAGATCATGGTCCTAGAGTCTGCCATCAAAAAAAGGTAAGCGCTCAACGTGATTCCCGGTGTTGCCCTTGATTTTGGTCAATGGCCACTCGTACGTAGCTCCTGCGGTAGCCTATTGGCGACGGCAAACTCATAGGGTCACTTCAAAATGCTTTACTTTGGCAGCTAAACGAGTTAGTCTCAGTCTAATTGGTTTTCAGTGCCTTAACTACTCCGAGTTTGAATTCGTGTGTTTGTAACTGTGAAAGAAACTGAAGCACCACTACTTTGCGATAAAGAAAGAAAACATATGCAGGCGAAAACGTTTCAACTTATCAAGACAGATGCTCGGTTTTGTCTTAAGGTATACATGTTAAAGTAAGACATAGAGAGCGAGACAAACTGCTTTCTGAGATGTGAATCGGTTTCCGAAACGTAAAGTGGCTGATAACGCTGGGCGCGCTGCTGCTAACGAAATAGCAAGTCAGACGCCTGCTGGAGAGACAGCGGCAAACAGGTTTTCCAAGGTTCCAATGAACCGTTTCCAAAAGTCTCTTTATTAACTCTCTCTAAAGCAAAAACAGACGTTCTTATGACGGCGTCGCAGAACTCCTCCACACCTGAGCAAATGGAAACTTCACGGGAGCGGCCAATAATTGATTGACCTATGTACGTTGCCTTCGGTTGCCAAACGTGCGGAGTTCTGTTGTTACTTTCATCACCATTAGATGAGAAATGTTTTTACTTCCACGACAACCTGTAAATCTCTTTAGTTTCGGATACATGTTTATTCGGACAAAGTAAAACTAAAAGAGGACGCAACACCCACATTCCATAGCCAACACAATAGCCATTTCGAAAAAAACAAATGCTTACATGACCAAACAATAATGATATGCTGATCAGTTGTTACAGTGCGCACAATTACCTTTGCTTCCTCCGCTTCTAAATAAAACAAAGAATATGCGACGACCAAGTTTCAGAACTTGCGTTCAGTGTTATAAATGTATTGCTTTGAACAGACCATTACGCAAGGAAAGCCTTTTCACTCTCCCTCGCGTCTATAAGCGCGAGAGCGCGAGGTATCTCAGAGCTGTGAAAATTAACTTTGCGTGTCTCCGAAGCCTGTTTTCTGACACTCAATTGCACTTTCATGATACAATATATATGCGTTTTATCAGCTAGAGAAAGTCTCGGGAATGGGGCCAGAGAGGGAGATGAAAAGCTTTCTGACGATGTTGCAGCCCTGGGTAAAGCACTGCTATGAACTCTGGTTTGGTTATTACACTTTCGCAGAATTTTATTTACCTTGTGCTCAATTAGTGCTCGATTATTACGGAACAGTTCCATATTTTAACACGTGGTGCCATCTGTGTGGCTGGAATGGCGGGCAGTCTTACTATATATAATGCCAGTTCAAAAGAGAACATATGAACGGGAAGTTGTAGGAATGTAAGTAGACGAGTTAAGAATTAAACAAAAAGTGAAGGAAAAACGAGAGGGGTCAGACTGGTGAATGAAAGGCAAATTGTTCGTAGCCTGTTGCTGTCCGCGAGTAAAAGAGAAAGATATTGCCTTAAAAGAGTGAGATGCAATAAGGAACGTATGGTGATAACAATTACGACAATGATGTTGGGACAACGCGCATTCAATTATTGGGGAAAAAACCCTTAAAAGTGACAGTTCCCATGTACTCTAGAACTTTCAAAAAGCGTGCATTGTTGTTAAGCTATGTAATAGCTAACAGCCGAAGAAAAAAAAAAGTTGGGGCGTGTGGAATCCTGAGTATATCTTATTAGGCAGCCAATGAGACAGTGGCATTAGCGGTAAGAACGCAGAACAACATATTATGGGGTAATAAGCGTGAACACAATAAGTGGCTTTTTGCGTTCACACTTATATCTTAAAACGCCCGCGTTTTTTAAGCTCTCCGCGATTAAAGTCTTCAATGAAATTACGGAAAATGTGTGTAATTTCTACAGGGGAACGTGGGCCAATGCCGTACGACCTGTCCAGCTCTTTCTTTAACGCGTATAACACGGTAAGGATTAGATAGCTAGCTACAGGTGGGTTCAGAGTGCACGTCTCTAACGAAGCAGGTGAGAGTGAGTTTTTAGAAGTGTCTGCACGCATACTGCGGGGTGTTGGCGGTGACGTGTTAGAAGCAACAGCGCAACCTCTAACGCGTTACTTTTTTCGGTAACGTTAGAACGTACGCATTACTTATTCAAAGCAGTAATAAGTAACATGCTTACGTTACTGATTTCAAGTAATGGGTAACGTAGTTCTGTTACTCGTTGCGCCTTCCCAAGTCCTAAAACAAAGTGCACTTCAATTATTTTTTTCGTGTTTCTATACTTTGTTTGAGCTTAAGTACACTCTAAAAAATGTCTGTGCGTCTACTTTCACGCACAACACTCTGAGAGCCAATCACCGCCACTTACGGGGGCAGCTCAGCGAATGACGATGCGGAAACGTCTGTTTAGACCAAAAAACGCAGTCTGAGTTGTGACATTAAGCAATGCAAGCGTGACGTTTTGCATTGCTTAATGTCACAACTCAGACTGTGTTTCCTGGTCTAAACATATGTTTCGGCATCGTCATTCGCTGAGCTACCTTCGTAAGTTGCGCTGATTGGCTTTCCGAGTGTTGTGTGTGGAAGTAGACGTACAGACTTTTTTAAAGTGTACAGGCGCAGCCGACTCTACGAGCTGATGGGACCAATGAGATAGCTTCAAAAGAGAACCATCATGGTGTTCGCCATGATTTTGTACGTGTTCTATCATCGCTGAATCAATCATTCACAAGAAAAGGCCCAGTGACCTGCACTTTTGACGCTGCTTGTTCGGCCCCATTAGCTCGTAGCGACGGCTGCGTCTGGAGTGAAGCTGAAGCGAAGTATGGGCCTCAAGGCGTTAATTATTGCAATTACTCCACATACCTTCAAAAGTTTGCCCGACTTTTTCCCACGCAAAAAGTCCTACTTTAGAAAAACCCCAACGTCCACGCCCTTACTATCCCAATGTCAAAAAACTTTTTCGCAAAAACAAAAAAGAAAGAAAGAACGGTCTTACTGTCAATTTATAAATAAAAAGTAACGCAAAAGTAACATGCGTCTCTTTTTATCAGTAACGGTAACGATAACGCGTTCTTTTTATTTTGAGGCAACGTAGGTCGGTAACACGTTTCTTTATTTTGCAAGTAACGAGTAACGTATTTTGTTACCTTTTGGGTGTAACGCCTGCAACACCAATGTTACTGCGTCGCGGGCAGGGTGTAAGATAGACAGGCGGGGAAACGAGAGCCGAATGAGCGACCGAATTGTGTCCCCCTCGGGTTTCTTTTTTTCTGTGGCGCCATCTATGTGGAGCACCGCGAACTCTCACTCCGGGTAGGCGACCGGTGGCGACCGGCTAAACTGACGGAGATGATTTTTCGTGGATTTCTAATGGAGGACTGTCGTGCTCTCGGTTTATTTTGCGCACTCTCCCATAAAGTTCCACGCAAATCCGATTCCAATTTTTTTCCTCTCGCCGCAGCGCCATCTGTCGCAAATCGGGGGTACCCGCAAGCAGACGAGTACACAATCCGGTCACGGCGCTGCGGTAGGCTTCTATGGGCCGTTTCCCCACCTGTCTATCTTACACCCTGGTCGCGGGGGACTTGGAACACCAATCGTGGATTCTGTTGCTTTGCTCATAGTGGTATACACATTCAAGCTCACTAGACTCTTTTCAAAAGTGCGCGACATCCAGTAACTGGTGCGCCAATTACAAGAGTCCGAAGTTGTTTGGCCACGCACACTGAGCGTCTATCGGACACGAGGGCTGCGTGAACGTTCGGCGTGAACTCGGATCCAATCACACGCTTCCTGTCCCAGAGATGGCGACCGCCTGTGTTGCTTGATGAGGTTCTGAAAAGGGTTTGTGGCGCACGCCTTCCTCACTTGCCGAGGTCCTGAAACGAAGGTCAATGACGGTGGTTCTCCGTTTATTTCGGCGTATAGCCACTGACAAGGCGAGAACTGAAATTCCTGGATATCGGGAAAGTAGAGCCTTGCCTTCTCTGCCTGCTAGCCGGACACAAACGAATACTAACATTAAATAAACTACCAAACCTCGCAAGGTGATCAGCTGATCTGTCCTACTTGCCATGGCGATCGCGGTTTCGGTCCATTCAAATCTTCAAAGCTTTGAAAGTGTCGTTCTGAACCAGTCGCACCAAGATCGCTATAAAGTGTCATCATACAGATAGCGTTCCACGTCAATGAAAGCGTCTTGGACGCTGCGCATGCAATCCACTTATAAATCATGCTTATCTCCACAGATCTGTTACGATTGTATCATTGTTCTTGCGTAGTTAAAGACGGGAAAATTATTTTTCAACACTCCAAGCACCGGCGCCGCGTGTGGTGCATCGGTGCGAATGTGGATAACAAAATCTCTGCATTCAAGAGACGTCTCTTTAAAGCTACCCGTCAACAGCGGATTTTGGCCGGCTCACCAAGAATGAAGATGTCAAGAGCAAACTGTTCATTTCATGAACCAAAATGGCGGCCATACGGGAAGCTTGGCGCTACTTTCCCAGGTTTCAGTGACATTAGTGAGAACGGCAGGAAGGAGCTTCAGTTGTCCCGCCTTTTGCGAGAGCTTCCTAACTTCGACGACGCTTCGGCATCTCGTGAGTATCGAGCGCGCGCGCGCAGCCAAAGCACGGCGGAAGGCACGGAGCTCGTGCTTGAGGCCGGGTGTACGGAAGACACGCCCTGCCGTTTTCATTTTGTCAGACAGTGGGGGACTTGGACTTGCGATGTGGAAGCGAGCAGCGAGAGCTGTCAATCGGTGGTTTTGAGGAAACGCCATGTCCTGTCTGACATCGAACGATAGACAAAAAGAAGAAAGAGGGCGAGAGGGTTTTCCCGAACACTGACCCATTTTTTTCTGTTCAGGGAGGTGGGACAGTGTTGCTGACCATCGGACACAATATCTTGCCTATTTCTCGTATACGTTGCGCGCAATTCGCATAAATGTTTACGTTTTATATGGATTTACATAAAAATACCCCCCCCCCCCCCCCGCCCCAGACAAAAAAGTCCGCACGGTGACACTGGGCATACGCGTAAAACGTCATGCTCTGTGCCAAAGCGCAGACTGTTTCTATTATAGATACAAACATATTTTGAGTCTCGTTACTCGCCGTCATTGAAGCGCTCGGCACGACCAAGTAGTACCTTGCGGGAAAACAATCGTACCGCGGATTCCTTCGATTGTATAATCTGTTTCGCTGCAAGGCCGTCCGCAGCCGATATATGTTGCGATCCGAGGGAGCCAATCAATCGGCACCAAAGCTGCATCGACACGGCATTCGTCGTCTTTGTGGCTTTTCCAAGGTCGACTAAACCAATCAATGCACAAAGCACACACACACACACACACACACGCGCGCGCGCGCGCGCACGCACACACACACACACACACACACACACACACACACACACACACACACACAACCTCCCCGCAAGATCGAGGTGCATTTACGGTGCATGATTTGTTCAGTCGGGGATAGAGAAAGGCACAAAGTCGACAAGCGGCGTGACGATGCACGTTACACGCTGCTTGATTGGCTCCACTGGATCCTATGCGGACCGCGAGTTCGTCTGCTTCTCTTTGTGTCGACGTCATAACACCGACCTATGAATGCTTCTGAATGAAAGGCAGTCGATAGACCTCAAGGCAACTAGCATTCAAGTCTACCCACTATCCTTTAATCAGAGCCAATCAGAGCTCTGCGTCTTTCTGACGTCACCGCAACAACTGCGAAAAAAAGCAGACGACTTGCTCTCCGCATAGCACCGGCTGTGGATGGACTTAAAGTGAAACGGAGCATAGCCTTAAGTTTTGCTGCTCTCTGTAAGCATGCATACCAGCAAACACCTTTGCAAGTGGTATCCGGGTTAACCTTGAACCGCTCGCCGAGGTGAGTTGAGCGGTTCGAGTGTTGCCGAGGGTTGCCGAGCTGTCCAGGGTTGCCGAGCGTCTCTTGCTGAAGCATACACCACTGAATGCAGAAAGACATTTAAGAAAAGAAAAGAAAGACAACGCATGTATATTTATAAAACATACATGTGTTGTCTTTGACCGCGAAAGAGCGCGAACAATTCAATAAAATGTCTAAGCCAGTCACAAATAAAAAAAATTACAAAAATATATAAAGTCTCAAAAGCGCTCATCAGAATGCGCAAGAAGTCGCATGGCCGTTGCATCAACGATGGCTGCGCTCGCGACAGCTCTGGCTTCCACGACGGGCTGGAACAAAGGCTGCGATCGTTATAAAGTCAGCTCCAGACCTTAAACATACCCCGTCCTAAAATATATGATGCTAAGATTCTGTGTGGACACCTCCTCCTGCGTTCCATAACACTAAGTGTATCGCCAACGCTGGCCGTCAGCGGAACAGCAGACATCGCCATCTTGTCATCGTGCACCCCAATGACGTGCCACTGGCGCTCCCCAGCATGGCAGAAACGTTACGCGGCGCCGGCATCGCTCAAAATGGCAGCACACAGGAGCCTTTCTTGCAAAGTGTATATGTACCACGATTATATGCGGAGAATGCATAACTCTAATTTTGGTCTAGCGAATATAGCATCGGGAGGAGGGTGTACTTCTGGGAGTTTCTTGCGGATCGAAGAAAGAAAAAGGGGCGCCTGTTTGCGAGTCAATTTGGGCGTACTGAATGCGGAATTGTGCGAACGCGATGAAGGAAAGCGGAGCCCACCAAAAGGTGCTCTTCTTTCGGAGCTCCCGCGGTTCTGCATTGGCTGGCATCGGGGTTGAGCGAAGCATCTCTCCGTTCGTGTTTTGTCCGACTGTGTTCTTTTAGTTGCTTCGTCAATTGTTATTAGCTTCTTTTTTTACGTTTTACGCGATCCTGGCACGGGGCTTGTCCTGGTTCGGTCGTGTTTGGACGCCGGTCTTTGTAAGCCGTTGGATCGTTCCTTTCAATTCGATCAGTTGCGGTCGCTCGGTCCTTCACAACGACTTATTGACAAAAACGATACCGCGACATTATTGGGCCTGAAATGGAAAACAATAAAAATAAATGTATTCCGTTTTGATTCTCGAACAACCCGAGATCGCTTTCGTTTCCTCTGCTATCGGAGTGGCCAATAAGTAAAACGCGCGACACGATCTTTTTTTTTTTTTTTTTTTTATTGGTTGTTTTAAAGAAAAGGACGCTAACGGTCCACGTGGCTTTTCTCTACAACGGCGGCAGTGAAATAAGAGAAGTTCGAGATATCCGCTGCATCACTTTATTTCGACAGCGGAGCTCTTTGACTTTCAATAACAAAACATTGATTCGTCGGTTCCTATCCCTCCATATAGTTCATCCGTTTGCGTATACTGTACGAGGATGAAATTATGTCTACAATTTTAACAACTAAAAAAAATAAGCGTTTTTTGTGTGCCTTCGTTTTCTGTTCGTCTGATACCGCCATATCCTATTGGCATGACAACGATAAAATGATGCTCGGGGGTTGGGCCCGCCCTGTGTTTTTTAAGCTCTCAGTGATTATAGTTATTAACAGATAAAGAAACACGGTGCGTGGTTATAATGAACATCAACGCTTTCTGCTTTGCATTTGGTTCTCAGCGCTCTAATAGGCTGATGCCGCAACGTTACTGGCCCCGAGCAATATTAATAAGATGCTTGGAACTAAGCACACCCATTGTTTCCTAATCACTCCTAACCTATAAAAGCATAAACAAAAAACAAAACAAAAACGCCCTTCGCGTTTTCTTTTTACGCAACATCGTATAATGTTACGCTCAGCGTCACAACGCAGACTGCCTTTCTTTTTAGGCCTGAAGATAATTTCAGCCTCGTCTTATCGCAAACCTCCATCTGCCGATGGCAGAGATTCGATCTCTCAAGTGGTTTGCGGAAAAGTAGAGACGCCCAAGATTTATTGGAGTGTGTGCGCAAATAATGGCATCTCATTTCTTGAAATAGTCACGAGTCCTGGAATTTTTTTTTTTTTTTTTTATTTGTCTTTCTCGCTTACGAAATGACATCTCAGTCGATCAGCAGAAAGCTAACAAACCCGCATGCGGTTATAGGAGGAGTGAAGAACAAAGCCACCACGCGTTATTTGCCTTCTCGATGACCGCTTTTGTCAAAAATCCCCATCGCCGCGCGCTTTTGCGACAATCTTAGACCAGCTACATGCTTGCGTGCAGAATTCACGAAAAAATTATAATTAAAAAAACAAAGGGATTCCTCTAAAGAATTTAACTGAGAAGATTCGACCGCGTTTACGTAATCAGTAACTCCAATTCGTGCGTGTGGACGCCGTGAAGCGTAAAATTAGAAAATACGAATCGGGGGGCTTTTTTTTTTTTTTTTTTTTCTTAGCCAAGATGCAAACACTCTGTTCGCTTCAGATGAGAAAGTAGCGTTAGGTAATATACAGGGTGTTTTATTTTAAGCTTTACAGATTTATTCAGGTAAAGCCGTGAAAGCTACAATAATGTGTCTTGTGCAGGTGAGTTATAAGGCCAGGGGGACATAATATAGGGGCCAATCGTCACAATAAGTGGACTAATTAACGAAAATATGTTAAATAACTTTTAATTAGTAAAAAATAAACAAATGGTTTCAATTAGAAATTTTCTGACGACATCTAAAGTGACTGAATATCCAAATTTTAGACAGATTTGCAGCAGGTGGTAAGCACGGTGGAGCGCTTAAGTTACCACTTGTGGCAACTTAAGCTACCGGTGCAATTAACAGGCCCTTGCGGTTTTCCCGTCTCTTCCCAGTTTCCTCACCGCCAGCCTTGTGCCTCTTGCATGGGTAGGAATCTTAGCCATAGCCTCCTCTATACTCACAAAGCCTGGCAGTTCGACGACAAAGCCATGGAGTGCCCGGTCGCAGATTCGGAGCGCGAGGATCTGGTAGCACAGAGCATTTCTCGGGGAGCCTGTAGACAGCGCACAGCTTTTGCAGCGGCGTGGACCCGAAACACAGTTTTCAAACCCGACGAAAAAATGAAGCGGTAGCCCGAGGAACGCGAGGAGCACGAGCGGACATTCCATCGCTCGGGACAAGTGTGTTTCGGCGTCTCGCCGCAGCGGGGTGCCCGTTACCTCCTCTTCTGTCTTCTCCTCTCTTCCGTTGTCTGCCGCTCTACCTTTTTACTTTTGGCGGCAGCGTCTTATGGCGATCTGCCATTCTTTGTCAGTATAGAGGATGCTATGCCTTAGCACACTGATGCCCTCCCGAAGCGCTCAAAGTCTTTCCAAAGTGACTAATTTAGTGGTTTTCGATGATGCTCAGCAAGTTAGCATTTTTCTAATTGAAACCATACGCTTATTTTTATTAATTAAAATGCTAAAATGTTTTAATAAATATGCGACTTATCGTGAGAGTCAGATTTTTATATTAATTCCGGCTGGACGCATAACTGACCTGCCCAGACCGCATTTTTACTGTATTTTTCATGACTTTTTATACAAACATCTATAAATAAAAAAGCAATCTATAAACAGCGTGTTTTTTTTTCAATTCATAAACGGTTTCAAGGTCTAATATATATATATATATATATATATATATATATATATATATATATATATATATATATATATATATATATATATATATATATATATATATATATATATATATATATATATATATATACATTTTTTTTTTTTGAATTTTGCAAACCCAAATGTGTTTCGGGAGAATTCTTGAAGCAGAAAAGCGCAACTGGTGAGCTTGGCTGATTTTTTTCACCCCTTAAGATTGAAGCGGCCGTGGAGAAAACTCACGTTTCACCAACCGGTTGGGAAATCGTATATGTTTGATAGCACACTATCTTCTTAGTTCTCAAAATGAAACACTAAGACCCTTTTGCGACACTCTCAAAATAAACTGCCATGTACTTGCGGAAATTAAGAAAAAAATATATTTTGTTGTAAGTAAAAAAGAAATGTCGAACTGTGTTCTTTTGACGATTTTTCTCAATGTTTGGCAAGTGCTTACGTGGGACCTACTTAAAGGGGCCCTGCAATCATATTTAAGCGTCTACCTTTTTTGCGGTTTCCATGACTCTTGGGGTTCGGGCAAGCCAGCGGGCACGGAGAAAGAAACTAAATATCACTGCGCCATATTTTAACCGGACGACGCAGAAACCTCCTCCACCGACGAGGGCGACCCGCGGTACCGAAAGCGCGCAAAATGTGACGTCTTTGGTCCTGGGCTTACTACTGGTCAGAGTCGCTAAAAGCTTCTTTTTAGTCGGAATACAAAATATAAGTGGCGCGAACCGTTTCAATTATTCATAAAAGTAGCTTTTGTTCAGTATTTTAGATGAGAAAAGAAACGAATGCAGTTTATAAAGTACGAAAACAAGAAATGACCCGTCGACATACCCGCCACCAAGCGGTGGAAAAGGCGGCGCATACTAGAAAAGAGTAGTGGGATCAGGCGCCGACACGGAAAGGTCCCGGATGTACGCGGCAGCGCTGCGGTCGTATGAACAGAAGGATCCGACCGGCTCCGAGCGTTCCGAAGGCCTTCGGCGAGGAGCTTTGTCTTGCGGTTTGGCCGTTTCGCGGTATGGCAGCGCTAAGTGGCTCCCATCCTGAACTGATCTCTACACCGTGTTTGCTGTCGTTTGTGGCCAATGAAGTATCATGCCAAATTAGTGTTAAATCACGCAGCAAATGCATTGAGAGCCGCTCTGGCTGCCCGCTGCATACCAGAACACGCTTTAGTGGCGCCCTCTCGCGCCGTCGACACGGAGTGCGGTAGCCATGAGCGCTCGATGAGCTCACTAGCCCTCGTCTAGTTCACGGCCACTCAAGCAACCAAGGACGTCGTGAGGGAGGTTATTTTTTGCTTGTTTTTGTAATTTTAATTTGCCTATAACTTTTAAAACAAAACGAATTTCGAGAAAAGAAAAGTTTCACTAAGTTACTACGATCAGTGCGCTCAGGTTTGGTGCAAATTAAAAACCAGTAAAAAGTCCTTGCAGGGCCCCTTTAAGATATTTTAATAACCTTAAAACTACCAGAAAGCTTAAATCTAATTATTTTCAATGAATACATTTTCGATATTATCCGGACGAAATAAAACCCCATATGAACATTTGAATGAACGAATATTTCGAATATCTATCAAAGTTCAAAACTAAATTTTCCCCGACAACCAATATTTTTGTTTGCTTCATTTTTATTAGTAGCAAGGCATAATAGCGGTTTATTAAAAAAAAAATATATAACATATAGTGCTTCGACTATATGACCGCAATTGAACCTTTCGTCGTTTTTTTTATATGTGCGTTGCAAAACCGGCCAGCTTTGTTGAGGAATAAAATACTTTTTTACGCCTCAACAGAAACAGTAAAAAGTAAAATACTCTTTAGTTCGCAAAACGCACAATTGCATTTACTGTAAGCGTACATTTTAATTAAAGCATTAATATTAGGAAAATAAATATTCAATGAAAAATGTTCACCAAAATAGTACCTATCCGCGGAAGCAGTCACAATGAGCAACTGACAAGATTCAAGCTTTGATAGCGGTCATACAGACAAAGTTCAATATTTAATGTTTATATTTCTTGATAAACAACAATCATACCTTGCTACGAATGAAATCACCAAAAAAATGTGCTTTTTAAGAAACTCGGTTTCAAAGTGGCTTGATGTTTAAAACATTCGTTTGTATGTGACATATTTTGTTTTGAAGACGTCATATTGAATTTCTGTTCGATAAAAACAGCCATGTTTGAGCTTTTCAGTGATTTCAAGGTCATTTAAATATCTTAAGTAGGTCACGCTTAAAAGCTTGCCAAACTTGCGAAAAATCATCAAAGGGACACAGTTCGACTTTTTCACTTTAAAAATATTTTTCCCCGTCATTATTTATATTAAATTATTTTGACAGAGTCAAAAAATATTCCTGGTGCAGTATTTTAAAAAGTTGCAAAATAGCGAGTTGTCTGCGATTCTCGACAAATCGCAGATAACATGTTCTGTCCCTTTTATGATTTTTGGCAAAAATTGGCAAGTTTTTTTTTTAATGTGATTCATCATTCAGTCCTTGTCAATAAGTGTCGAAGTTCGGAACACAATTGCTCCTAACAAAATAGAATGTCTGCAGAAGGAATGGACAAGCGGGACGTCATGCCCATTGTCCTTGCAAACGTCCCATGTTGTCTTTTTTTTGTCCAAATGTATGCTGAGCTTAGACATTCGTTACGATCCTGTTAATGTTTCTATGATTGACCGTCGCCAAGTTTTGCAGAAAGGTAAGCACACGTGCACACACTTAAAAAAAATTGTAAGATGAAGCGAATATAAAGCAAAAACCTTAACGAAACGCTGCAAAAAAAAAGATTTTTTTAAGAGCATGATTGGGACACGTTTTTTCCCCGTATTTTTTTAACAAGAAGAAAAAAAAATCGCGCAATATTTACGCCGTTAGACGCAATATAGGTGGAGGTCACGGCCCGCTTCAAATGTCGGAGGCTGCCGCCCCCCCCCCCCCCAAATCAGTTTCCCCGCCCAGTACTACTGGACTGGCTTGGCTGCTCGGCCGAACACACTAACAAGCCTGGTGTCTCACTTTCCCGACATCCGGCGCGTCTACTCTGGCGTCTGACAACGCCTGCTGTGCGAGCAGACGAGCGGCAGCTTCCGGCATTGTCTGCTATTTCACCACCGTCTATCGTCGTCTGCCATGCCCGAAGGACGCGGACATGAACCCTGCCCGTCGGCGTCGATTTTCGTATTCGTCCATCTGCTATTCCGTTCTTAAAAACGTTTACAACGGTGGGAAGACTGCACCATAAAAACGGCGTTTTAGCGTTCCATCATGCGCGAGCGACGATCCAATAAAAGCGCCTGTCAGCGTCTGTCAATGAGCGGTAAAAAGCGACATAATAAATATGCAATAATTTCAGCTTTTACGTGCTTGTAATTTTTTTTTCGCAAGGCATCCATGAGCAAGGTGAGAGAGCGCCATGACGCACAATTAAGACGCGACCTAAAATTATTCGCTTGGCAGGCCAAGTGAACTGCAAAACTTGAGAGCTACTTGCGTTTCGAAGCGAAATGACGGAAACATGCCTGGACTAACTTGATACGAGCCGAACGCCCGATTGCCTCTAGCCAAATGGCTCACAAAGTCTTACCTGTGTAGGTGTCGTCTCGGTATTGAAACCATGGTCGCAATCATGACGGTTGCACAATTCACAAGGCAGCGGGGCCGCTTCTACGGGAACTAACCATTTCATTCAGCATCAACACGCGCAAAGAAAGAAATCAAGCCAGATCGATCAAAACAGTTAATGTGGGACGCTAGGCTCAGGCCAGTCCCGCTACAAAAACAAGCATCGGCAAAGACGCTCCAAAGGCGCGTACTTGACAGTTGTTTGCTTCAAACTATGTCGGTTGATGAGATCTTCCTCTAAACACTCCTTTGAACTCGAAACGACCCACACTCATCAAAACTGACGGGCTTTATAAGCTACGCTCGTTCAGCACTACGCAGACGCCGGCAGCCATTTTGTTAACATTTTAAACCAAAGCGGGAGAAGCAATCTCAAAATACATTTGAAAACAATATTGACTCTATCTTAA
This sequence comes from Ixodes scapularis, assembly GCF_016920785.2. Taxonomy (NCBI): domain Eukaryota; kingdom Metazoa; phylum Arthropoda; class Arachnida; order Ixodida; family Ixodidae; genus Ixodes; species Ixodes scapularis. The sequence goes on from NW_024609846.1 coordinate 93,588,939, forward strand.
TTAGATGCTTTTCAAACAAAAACAAAAAAAGATAGTCGATTAAAATACTATTATGGCACGGATATACACATCTACAACCAACCCTTCACACATTAATTCCCTCTACATTCAGTGAGAGACGTAAGCAACTTGTAAGCACGGAGCGGGGCTTAGCAGGCTACTACCTCCAAATTCTGAACTTAAAATGCCTCTAGCGGCGTAAATATTGCTAGAACAAAATGTGTTCTTCGTGGTAAAATGTCTTTTTTAACAAACCTGTCCCTATAAAGTTTTTTTTTTTCATTTGAATGTTTTAAGATGATAACTATACGGTCTCACTGATTAATTACAAATCCCTCATCGTTGTTCAACAGCGTCTAATCACCCTCTATTTGTATTCCATGCAGATGTATTCTGAGAAAATATCACGGATTACTTTTACATTCATGTTCGCAAAACGTGTGAATAAAGAAGAAAAAAATATCGGTGTTTTTATTCTAGTAGATTAACGAAAGACATCTTGCGCGTCCCAGCAAAAGACACGTAATTAATTTACGTTATGTCCGACGAGATATTTGCCACAAAATCTCAATCTTAATTGTACATTGTCAGATTACAGTCATCTCGTCCACAATTTAAATGCTCTATAGTGATTGACAGCTTAAGGAACGTAGGCCGTCGCATTATTATGCTTACATATCTTGTTTTGGCACTTGTTCTTCGACCTTCTTATCTGCCGGAGTCGCAGTGGCGATGATAAGATGATCGAGACTCATCACGCCCTGCGCTTCTTAAAGGATGCTGAACCGAAATTTGGAGCTCACAAAACAAGGCTGGTGCGATGGGTGGGACGCTGCAAAACCCAAAAACACTACGCATAGAGCGATATGCCTAACGGATGGCTGTATTTTAAGAAAAGAGGTGCGCGTTTGAACACGGCCGACGAGGGCGACGAGACACGTGATGTCACGATTCTCATTCCTTCTCCTCTTCGCATCGTCGCCTCGAGCTGGTGGACCGAAGCGAGGAGGAGAGAAGCGAAGCCGCTTCCCTCATTCTCAACTTTTCGAAGATAATTCTGGCGTCACATTCCTTGCTTTGAATGCGCCCTTCTTTTCCAAAAAGGCGGTCAGTCGTTTAAGATATCGATGTACGAGTGATGTTTTGGAGTTCGTAGCGTCCCGTTCAACGCCTTCCGCGGCCTAATTTTCCGAAATCCAAATTTCGGTTTAGCATCTTTTTAAGTGTCTACAACAATAAAAATAATGATAATAATATTTATTTTGACGCGTTCACAAACAGCTCGAAATCTTCTGTTTAGTACACAGCGTATATAACACAACTATAAAAAGAAACGCTTCTCGAAAAAGCAGACCCTCCAGGCTTCTTAGAGTGAGGCAACCGTAGGAAGACTCTGCCTCGAAGAAACCGCGGAAAATAGATGTTTCGGCGTACAAATACGCCTGAATATGTGGTGATTTTATCAAAATTGGTTGTTCTCTACGTACTCGGTCATAGTTGTCATAAATAAGATATAAAAGTATAGGTATAAATAAAAAAAAAAAATCTGACAATGTTATACTGGTTATTTTGCGTATCTCTTTTTAATCTTCGTTTTAGGTCGATTTTTTGAAACAGCTGCTTTACTCATTCTAAATAAACGGTATACTAAAGGCTACATATAATTTTCGTCCAAGTTTGCTTGAATCCTCTGAATGGCAATATAATGCAGAAGAGATGAAAAAACGAGATTTGAATCGTAATGACACATTTTCAAAGCTATAGGTTTTACCACATCGTCGTTTCAAAACCAAATTTTAAAACGCCATATACTCGGATGGTGAAAGGTCTCGACGACGGCGACATATCATGGCCGCGGAGATTTTTTGCGCTCAAAGCTCTCCGGACATTCCATTTGTCTGGAGAGGCTCATATAGAGACAAAACAATGGATTGAGGATATTTCGGCAACGCGGTGGCGCTGGTACAGAGCCGGAGTCAACGTCATCGTGCTTGCCTGGCTAGCTGCGCAGATACAACGACGATTTTTGCCCGAATTATAGTTGTTGCCTCTAACCACAACAAACATTACCTATTAAAGGAGGCTGTAGGTTCAAATCCGAGAGCTTTCTCCTTGAAAATAAATGCACGCCTAATTGTTTTCAGGCGAACTGCGCGTCCAATCATTTTGGACAAAATATAGTGGCGAGTCAATAACGAGTCTCAAGTAAGTTTCTGACCGAAAAATACAATTTTGTTCTGCGGTGGGACCGAGCAGACGAAACGTGATGTTCATTATTCCCCCACAGATTGCTTTACTGACTAGGAGGTGAGACGGATTCGGGTTCTTTGGTCTCGTTATTCGGCTGGGACATCAAATTAGATCGTTTCTTTCGCGATATTTTTGTTTGTTTAATTTTATCCATCGTTTTTGTTGTGTCCTTTTTCGCGTTTTTCTCAAGGGTTCCTGGGACACCATCTCGCCATTACTTTGCTATTGGCAGAGCTTTCCCGGTTTGGGCCCTTTTGCACGCAGTGGAATTTCGTGCGACATTAGGGAACTGTAGTAGACCGTTTTTCTCCTCCGCTACGGTATCCGTGAAGAAAACACCGCAGCTGCGCATGCGCGCCGCCAGCCTTGTCTGCATAGTTCAAGGTCTTGTGGCGGATTACGGAGCGCTATCCGGGTGCTTAGCGGGCCGCGGAAACGGTTTACTACAATTCCCCATTCGCTCTTACCGTTTGTCAATGATCAGGGCCGACTTGCTAGAAACCGCGTCTTAGCAAAATCTGGCTGAAAGAAAGCACTTCCAGAGCCAGCGCACCTACTGAGCGGCCCTTGAATCACATTAACAAAAACACGAGCTCTGTGCCGCGTGCGCACAATGAACGTTTGAGATAATAATAATAATTTATATTTCTCAGTAGAGCCGCTGCACCACAGAGACGCAACAACCTGTACCATGGAAGCCCAAGGTGTCAAAACTAGTGATGGTGATTACGTGACAATGCAATATACAAGATAAAGATGACGTGTTCATCTGATCGTCACGAATACCATAGCCCGACTTTCGGAAGTTCGGGGAGCGCTGAGGGGAGTCGAGTTAGCCAGCGAGCCGAGGTCACGTTGCGGGCTGTTCGATGAGGCAATTTTGCGGTCGCTCGTTTTGGTGAAGGGAGCGGGCGGCGGCAGGTCGAACAATCGAAGTAGATGGCTGCCATCCCCAAGGCATTGTTGCCCAGGGCTTGAAACGTAACTCCGCGGTCACCCGGACGCCACATTTGAATGTGCTGTTCCCTAAGCATGCTCAGAACGAACTCACACTTTTAGGCTGTCAAGACCGGCAATACCGATGGTGTGGAACGGACGTTGCGGAAGGACTATGGAAGCTCTCCGTCAGCAAGCGCTCAGCAGCCGCGGACTCAGCTATGACCGCCAGTGAATAGACCCTTTACGAAAGTCAGTCTACCCACCTTGTGCAGAGCCAGACCCGACGCTCTAATGGCGGAACTACACTGTTTCTCCACACCAGAAAAATCGAACGTCTTCGAAAGCATAGAGCAGAAAAAGGAAAAGATGTTGGTCCTTTCACGTCACCTTCGATGCACGGAATCGAGGGTGTTTGATTTAGCCGCGCATGATCTCCTATCACCGCCATTAGAGCGGCAATAATGGAGCTTTTTATACTGCCACAAGAGGACTCTGACTTTTGAAAAGGGTCTATAGAAAGCCGCTCTATCCTGGGTAAAGTGGCGCTATTGATTGTTGTGGGAATGCTCGAGACACGAGTCGCGCGCCACTTCTGGGAAGAACATGGCGTCTGGAATCTAGCTCACTGCCACAGTGTACTAGAATATAGGGTAGTGTGTGGACTGGCGCGGCTCGGCAATGGGAGCTTGTGATGCTGCGCCTGTAGACAATAATCGCGGCGCTGCAGTCGACATGTCAGCAGAAAGTCGCTGCAGCCCGCTCGTGCAGCAGCGCGTGCTCGTGCACGCGGAATACGCGCACAAGCACTACCATACTGACCTATACTGCCGATGCTCCGCGGCGTCGACACCTATCGCTATATACACCACACGCATCACACGAGCCGCTCCGGTCCCAACACTACTCTGTATTCTAGTACACTGTATCAGTACTGCGCTGTGCCGCCATGGTCTTCCCAAGGGGTGCAAGTTGCACGTGCCTCGTGCATCGACGCACCTTGCGCTACTTTTAAAACATGAAAGGGCTTTAGGTGAATACTCCCTGCTTCTGGCGGGCCAACGAGCGTTTGGAAGGGCCGGAGGAGAGCTTTGAGCGCCAGAATTATCGGAGGCCATGGGTGCACCGTTCAAAACGAGGTATATATGCTCATCTGAAAAGACCAGAAAGTTAGATAATAGTTATATCCTATTGGAACGACGAAACGCGAAGCAGACACTGATATATTATACAGCGGAGGTGAAACGGGTACTACACCGACGTTATAATGGACCTTTTTTTTATAATTCTGCGTGTGCGCAGGCCCCACATGAGGTCAGATTCAGAGGAACGGTCTTACGACAAAAAAAATAGAAATAAAAAAATAAAAGGCGCGTTGACAAAAGCAAAGAACAAATTCACATTTCCAAAGAGAAATGTTCGTAAGTTTTTGCGTAACTTACGAATGAACCCTGCGGCAGCTCCAGAGGTGCCTTACGTACTATTTTACGATCAAATCAGCATAATCGACAGCGTTGCTCAGTTACTCCTTCGCGACAACCAACGGACATTAATTTTCCTTCGAGATCTTCACGCGCGTCCCGACTTCACGCAGGAAAAAGAAAGAAAGAAGCACTCGAAACCGGCCACGACAAAGATGAACGCAAGATACGCAAATATATCCGGAGAAAACTACAACGGCAATGATCCCACCGACCAAGCGACCGCCGCCAAGAGCTAGCTCGGCAGATATAGGCCTAGAAAGGCACTCCGTCGCAGCGTTGCTCTTAAGGCCTGTTCACACATGCAGCGGAGCGCTACAAGCATAGCGCTAACCTCGCGCTAAGCACGTGCCGAAGGGAGCGTTCACCAGCTATGTATCGCACCGTCAAAACTGTTGCTCATGGCAGACGATAAGTAGCTGACGGCACGTGATCAGCACTACATCAGCGCTTCGCTGCATGTGAGAACCGGCCTTTACACTCTAAAAAAAATGCCCGCTCGTCTACTTTCCCGCACAACACTCGGAGAGCCAATCACCGCAACTTACGGAGGCAGCTCAGCGAATGACGATGCTGAAACATACTTTTAAAGGTTTTACAGTCTGACTTTATTTTTTAGTTATTTTCAAAATACTGCCAATCCACCTTAGGGGATTATAGCGGGTATGGTGCAAATAAAAGCAACACACAACATTTTTGAGGCGCGCTAAAAACAGTAATTTTTAGAAATCGTCACTTTCTTTCATATTGAAAAAAAAAAAAAAGAACATAACAGAAAGAACTAACTCGTGAGTTTCCTAAGAAGGTCTTGTTCAAGAGCTTGAATGAACGCGTGCACATTTGCGTTAAAAAATAGCGGATCAAGGCTGTCCCAACCTCTTACAGCTGAAAGAAAGAAATAGTAGCTAAAAGTATTATTATTGAAAGAGTATTCGGTTAATGTATTGGAGTGTTTATGTATTGTTGTTCTTGCCTGGGAAAAATTCACGTACTTGTTCTTGTCTATATTAAAGGCGTCGTTTAAAAAGCATATACACAAATTTGAGTCTTCCTAATTTTGCGCGATCAGCAATGGTCAGTAGGCCGAATCTTTTTAGCAATTCTGTAGGGGAATCAAAGCGATCATACTTGTGGTGCACACATCGTATCGCTTGTGACATTAAGCAATGCAAAACGTCACGCTTTCATTGCTCAATGTCACCACCCTGCAGACTGCGTTTTTTGGTCTAAACAAACGTTTCGGCATCGTCATTCGTTGAGCTGCCTCCGTAAGTCGCGGTGATTGGCTCTCCCAGTGTTGCGCGGGAAAGTAGAAGCACGGTTTTTTTTTAGAGTGTAGGGTCCCTGCATGGCGAACATCGTCTGCCCACAAACCGGCTGGCTTGTTGAATGAAATATGTTCGCGCGGCCTTTGTGGACCAATCCCGTATTATTCGTTTGATCACTGACATCAAGTTTCGGTTAAGAGGTCAGTTTTTTCCCTTTGTCATCGCCTTATTTTCAGAGACAGCGGTGGTTAACGCTCTCGTCGAAAAAGGACACTCTCATCGATTCTATCTCCTTTTTTTTTGTGTGTGATATAGAGCTCAAGTAAAAGTCGTATGGATTACCTTCGCAACATGTGGTACTTACAATTTGTTATTAGTATGCCATTCTTATTCCGGCACGACGGTACGCCACCACTGTCGAGCTAGAGCAGTTCTTGGAAGCTACGCGAACCCGGTTCAACCTCCCCCTGCCGACTGTCACGACAGCATCGAGTGGAAATAGTAGAAGATCGGTCCCGAAGCGCGCTTACCAAGACGCTTTCCAACAGCGCGAATCGCGTCCGCTACGGGTGTGAACAGGTATTTACGTGGCTCTTGCTGACACTCTCATATAGACGCTTTACACACGCGCAAGATTACAGCCGCCATTGCCGACCTTCTCTTGCCTTACCGAGATACCAAGCCACTGAAACAGGTGATGTCGGGCCTCCACGGAGGCCAATGCTGGGGAGAAGGACGCAATAATATCTAAAATGGCAATGACCTAGCCTGCAACGGTAATGATGAAGTGAAGCAAACGGAATACTAGGAAACAAAAACAGAAGGTCGGTTATGGCGGCGCCAACGCACAGCTACTGCAAAGCGTCTATAGTTCAAACGCAACTTCTTGGACGTCGGCTCGCTCCTGCATTCCCGGGGCGGCGAAAAATGCTGCTGCGATTTGTTTCCCTGTACGCCGCTTTGCAAACGAGCAAGGCGAGAGCCGTCTCCGCTTAGCAACGATTATAGTTGTGTTGACGTCGTAGCGATCGAGTTCGTAGCAGTCGACGAAAGCGGTTATCCCGGCCTCGGCATTCGGCCCCGTTGAAATCGTGGTAGCATCGACATGTCACTGCACGGACACGATCCCCGGACAAGCGTTGGCAAAAAGACCGCCTGCGTTTGTTGTTATTTAAATTACACGTGCTTCGAACCATGCCGAGCTCTCCGATTGGTTGTTCGTGTTGCCGGAGACGCCGTTGCCATAAGAACAGCCCGCTCTCGCGGGGATCGGGAGCTTGAGAGACACCGGAAGTTCTTGTTTTCCTGTGCGGGAACGCCGCTTTCCTCCTCTCACCTAAGAAAGCGTTCGTGAATCCCAATATCTCCACTTTTTACGATGTGCGTAACTTACGAACTTCTTAGATAAGTTGTCGTAGGAAACTCTTCGTAAATCTTGCCTCTAATTCCTGCGCGACTGAGATGAGCCGCTGAGATGTAGCGCAACTCCCCTTCCGAACGCCAATCGCACTTCGAACTTTCGCCGCTTGGTATCGTTTTTATGTCGAAAGGTTAATTCGTAAAGTTACTTTAATGTATGCTAAAGGTTGAACTCGCGCTAGCGTCTATGCGACTTCTGGGATGCGAATTAAAGCAAACAGCAACCTGTCTACTTTTGAGGTGTTCATGGGCGTTCCTATAGAAAAACGCTTGTGCATTTTGTCTCTTCGCCGGACAATGGGAGGAATCGCCTTTGTTACTTGGGTTGTAGCGAATAGTAGGTAATTTTATGAAAATTATAAAACTAATTGCTTCAGTTATATTGTTAACCTTCATCAGTGAACGACGTTAAACTTCGGTGTGTGTAAGGACCTCTGTTCCAGGTGTCTAAAAAGAAGCTACGATTTTAAGCAATAAACATTCGAAAGGAATGTAAGTGGGTTTGAAGTTCGCCAAAATTCCAGTGACTCTTATATATTGCTAATATGCCAGTCTTGTAAACATATGGAAATGACCCCGTCGTGCATCTTTAAGATTGAGTGGTTAAAAACATTCAAAACGTAAATAATTGAGTGCATGGGCTGTGAGATGTTTCTTCTTTTTTTGTTTCAATGCCGGGCAGCTTTTATTGGGAACTTGTGCTCTGGCTTCTAGCTATTTTCAAAAAAATATCGAGCGAGCGAGTGATGATTTTAACGCTGAACGGGTACCTTCGCACATATGCACGAGCAGAGAGAATAAAGCAGTACTTATTTATTGCAAATCGGATTATATTATTTGGCCTTCACTTTATTTTTATCATAACCATGCACAGGGAATTACTGATCCAGTCTTACTGCGAAGCTCTTGCCGCCTCTCTTGATCTTCCAGATGTCCTTCGTTCGTTTGGCACGTAAATCCCTCATGCAGAAAAGCGCCGACGCCGTGTTCGTGCTAACGGAATCCGACAGTGCACATAAATACATGTATGAGGTTGTTTGAAGACTGTGTTTAATCCCAGGAATTAAAAAAAAAAACCTGTAAGTGCATAATATATCTATTTACGCGATTGATAAATCTTCCAGTACATTTAATACGTTATAGTTATTCGTAATATTTGCTCTTATAATCAAACGCAGAGGGAAAATGCACGCGCTTTTCCGCGTAGAAATGCATTGCCGGAAATCACTTTTCCACTGATTGCTGTCTGCTTCAATTTTCAACAGCACACTAGCGCCAGCTGAACCTCTAGTGCAGATTATAATAACTCTATGGGGAATTTAATAACTTCTATAGTCCGTTGCAACTCAAGAATGTAGGGCGAGGGTAAGACGGGCCGAGGAGGAGGAACCAGACGGAACGCTAAAGAGAAAAGTAGGCTTCCCTTTCTCTTCTCCAGCGTTCCGCCTGCTTCCTCCTCCCCGGCCAGTCTTACCCTCGCCCTACCTTCTTGAGTTGCAACGGACTACAGGAACAAAACGCGGAAGACGAGCGTTGAACTACGCGAAAGTAAATCCGGTATTAGGCCTGAATGATGTAACACTGTCATGGTTTGGGGACCAGGGGTGCTATTCTGGTCGCAAATGGGTACCTTTCGAGTTGTGACGTATCGAGAAAGAAGGGGCGGAGCCTCAAACTAGAATGATTCTTGTTTGACGCTCCGCCCCAACGTTCGGGTTCACGCACGCGGTCAGCTAGAATCTGACGATCCCCCTACGTCACGATGACGTCTCCACCCAGTTGGGGCAAAGGAATCCCCGCATTTCTCCTTTTTTTTATTATTTTTTTCCTTTTCTCCGGGAGTTAGAACGAGCGAATAACGGAAAAAAAGGCTACCTTCCGAAAAATAGAAGGAAACTGAGAAAATAATATTATCCTTTTATAAAATACGAAAGGTTGTTTCAATAATTATGACGTAAAGTAAATTTAGCTAAGATATCTCAGCTTGTTTTCTCGAAGGCTTTTGCTACGGTTTTTGAAAACAAACATGGCGAAAACCGCGGTACCGACCTTGTGGTGTTTGTGTCTTGTTTGCGTCGTTGCTTTCCCTGTTTCTGCACGATACGGATGGCATTACGAGAAGAAAATATTATGTGAAGGTACGCTGCGACACCGACCATCCTTTGTGAAGCCGCCGTGAACATAAGCTGCAAATGAAATTTCCTGTTTGTCTGTGAAGGAGACTCGAAAGGGATACAGAGCTGACGGCGACTCTGTGGTAATATAAGACAAGTCATGAGATTGACGCGGAGTGCACCGGTTGTGAACATGCTGTGGGTGATGCAGGAAAGTTTCTGCGGGCAGTTTTAAAAATGCTTTGCTCCTTTGCTCACTGCAGTGATTATGCCGGTATAATCTCCATAAGCCATGCTTTTCTCTTTCGGCGCTGAAGAAATGGACGCGACCGCATAATCTCGGGCAGTCGTTTTTACTTACTTCTTTATTTGCAGAAAAACTCGTGCAAAAAGGAACGAAAGAAAAGAAAACGGCTTTTGCGTTTTTACACGTCCCTACATATGTACCTCGTTATCCCATTGGCTTCATTGCGCGTGACGATTCAACGCTGTTTGCCATGGGAACATTCGTGGAACTAGAAAGCCTCTGTAATCTTTAACAGTAATCTTTCGAGTTCGGGTTGTGACGACAAAATGACGTAAAAACAAGAATGCGCGGGACTATTTGCATTGTTTTAACTCGACAACCGTAACCTTGGCGAGATAAACTCGAAAGAACATGGCCGCGATGCTCGTCGGATCGACCGCGGCTGGGGTTTGACATGCGATCGATCACTTGATCTACGGTGCCTCAATGTCCTTCTGTTTAGGGTGATGCCATCGTTTGTAGTACCCGATGCCGACAGCACGCGCACACAGGCAAAATACATAGAAATCGCAGGAAACAAAATGTCGCCGTAGCACAGTCAGCGCCACGAGCACGTGCAGGGACACGCTCTTTCACGCGCTTCAGAACAAAAAATAAAAATAAGCGTTCGAAACAAAATGGCCAGATGTCATCACCCCAAGCAAAGCGCACATGAAGGCACCCTAACTTGATCAACGCCCACACAAATGCTTTCGTGCTGTTAGATAAGCCCATTCAGCGGCAGGACCGGGTCGAAGAGCACAGTGAGCTGGCGTTATAAGCACACTGAGCTCCGATATAACACAAAATTGGGGCTCCGATATAACACTTTGCAAGATGCAAGACTTGGCTTCTATTTGTGCCGGTGTTATGAAGCTTGAAAGTGGTGGTGATGTTGTGGCTCGTGCGGTAGCCCTGCTGAGATTATGAATACGGTAATAGACCTTCATTCAGCGTTGCCATGCCTCGAGATTCAGAACCTCACTTTGACACAAAGGGAACCACGTTTCCGCGAGCACGGAGGCAGCAGCCAGCGGTCTGAGAAGGAAGTGTGCCGTCGCCATGACCGCCAGCGATCGCCCCAACGGCAAGAAAACAAACGACAAGCTTATTGAGGTTTGTGTAGTGCTTACTGCTGATCCATCGGACGATAAAGGTGAATGATGTAAAACGCAACGTAAGTTTTCTAGCGTTTTGCAAAACTAATGCGTTTCGTTGAAAATTTAATTTCGGAATTCGTTAACGCCTTGAAAGTTTGACGGGGACTGCATTGTGAACGCAGACTTCACACAAGTTTTCTACAGTGTGTGCTTTGCCTGCATGCATATAAAGACAAAAACACTGCCTACATGGTGCATAAAATCAAGAAAATTTCGCTTACCTTGATAATGTTGACTATCTATTGAGTGTTGTTGATAGTAGTAGCGTAGCCAGGAATGTTTGAGGGGGTGAGGGTGGAGGTGGGTTGAGGTGGCTGGGATGTTCGTGACTTGGGGTACGGGGGGGGGGGGGGGGGGGGGATGGTCTCGAAATTTGTGTGTATACTCTAGGGCCCGCCGGATTTGAGGAGGGGGGGAGGGGGGGCGAAGCCCCATAAGTCCCCCCCTCACCCCCCCCCCCCCCCCCCCCGCACCCCTGGCTTTACCACTGGATGGAACCGTAAGGGAGGGGAGCATCCTACATTCACAGGCTGCCATAAGCATATGCATAGCCACTGAGCTCGCACCACAATGGCAAGATAGTTGCTGACATTCTTCACGTTACGTAGCGGTTCTTTCTTTAGTACATATGCTCGCTTTTATTTCACACGTCTACTCTGCTTCCGCTTGTCGTTTATGCTTGATGGTGATAAGTCAACAGTTCGTATTTTCTCTGCATTACAGGCAGATTCTAAAGAAATCCAGCTCACACTACTCTTTAATTTCAATGAGTTACTGTCACTTTTGAAACTACGATCTATGTAATTGATATAATAAACTTTACATTAAACACGCGTGTGTTTAATATAGGACAATTGTATCCTTATTATGTTTCTTGGTCACGGAGATGACGACCATCCACAAATTTGCACTGGCTAAATTCCTCGGCTACAGTGGGTAACAATGTTACCATACTCTGTCAGACTAAACTCCTGCTGTCTAAACAACTAACGATTCATTTTAGGACAAACCTGTTCGTAGTTCATTGCGGTGCATCAAAAAGGGTTTCTTATGACTGTCCGATGACTGACATGCAATTCCAGAAGCCTGACGCGAAAAGTTAAAATATCTAATTGATACAATAAAATGCCGTCAGCAACCCATCCAGATTTTATTGCGTGATTGACAGTAGCTACAAACCGCAACAAATAGTCAACTGAAGACATAGGTACTAAGCGTGCACTAACTTCGAAGCGGTAGAAACCCTGAAGTTTTAACGTCAACTTACCACCAAGTTGTTAATGGCAAAATGGTGTTTGCGGCAAAGTGTTGGAGTCCTTCAGAACGGTGACGATCTCCTTCAGACCGATGATGATGGTGACGAATGTTCAGTTAGATTCTAGGTTCCGTCAACGCACCCCACGACGTCGGTGTGCTTATCGTGGTGGCGACGAAAGCCTTCTTTCGCACATGCTTCAGCTGCCTCGGTCCGGGGCTTTGTCGACCCAGCCGTCTCTTCCCAGCCGGTTGACAGCGACACTCGCGACGGCTGTCACTGCTCTGATCACCATCCACTGGGCATTAGCTATGTGATCATCGGTGGCAACCGCGCTCTTGTAGTTCCCCGCTGCGAAAAATCTCAGTGCGATTCAATAAGTAGCTGCTGCTCGACGGTCATCATCTCTCATCGTCGCCGTCTCTCGTCGCGTAGCTGGTCACACTGCGATCACGCGGTGCTTTTCGACAGGCGGTATTGTCGTCAGAAACAGTCGTCGTGCCTCGCGAAGGCAACCGGGTGCTCGCGGAAAACCCGTCATTGTACGCGTTGGACGAGCCATCGTTGCGCAACAAGCATCGCCGCCATTTTCTACGCTCTAGAATCCTGCCCAAAGCTTGTTCCCCTTCGTGCAATAGAAACAGAAGTTAAAAGCACGAGCACATCACCCCGAAAGATGCTTGCACGAACGTTGGCTTGCACTGCGCATGCGCGCCTGCTTGACAGGGACGTTGAAAGCCCGGAGCGCGTTCTTGTAGCTCCTATACACGCACTAGCTCGCACTCATAGCGAAACAGAAAGGAGGGTGTGTCGAGGAATACCGCAGTTAATCTAGTTACGCGACTTCCGCTATGTGCTACCTAGGTCGGACGTGGTCATACGCCACTTTGTCGTCACGGTCCGAACTCGAAGAGCGACAGTTACGGCAAACGGTTGCTTTCGTATTTCGCGAACGTTCCCATGGGAACCGCGTGGAATTATCACGCGGGCTGTGGCCAATAGGAGCGCGCGGTTCGTAGGGTCGGGAGGAGTTTTCGAGAAACACGAACGTGACCGTTTGTGACCAGAATAGCACCCCAGTATATCACGTTAGGAGCGTATTTCTCTACGCGGAAAAGAAAATTTTCTAGAAAGCGAGATTCCGAAGATACACTGTAACCTTGTTGAGAGAGAAAACATCTACTAACTCTTCCTTTTCTAACCCTACTCGGCTTCTCCTGTTGAATGAATGAGAAATGGGCTGAAGACACCTATTTTTTGCCTTCTGTGGAAGCCGAACTCAAGTGTCTCGCCAAACGCATTACAGTAGAAATAATTTTGCCTACCAAAGTGATTATTTTATTCAAGTTGAAACTTTCGGTAAAACAAAACATCTTGGTCAAACCAAACTTTAAATGGAAGCGCCCATGCAAATAAATATCTTAAATCAATGAGAAACTTCAGTCGCACTGTTACTTCAGCTAGATTTAGATTGGACTGAAGGCTCCCAGGTACAATCGCAGATATTGCGTCGTATTTCACGGAATGTCGTAATTCGACGTGAACCCGGGGTTGGTAACAAATTACTTCACTTCGCCGCGTTTTCTAATATAAAACATTTTTCAATAAAGGCGTTAATAATTTCATCTAAACTTTCGCGTTCGCAATAAGAATTCGCTGAACAAAAATATATATACATATCCGTTTAGAGGGCGAATGGAATTCAATAAAAAGATGCGGTTGGATATTTTTTTTTTTGCTTGAGAATAATTAATACTGAAAACTTAAAAAAAAAAAGTGCAATCGGATTTTTTTTTTTTTTTTTTATTTGCATGGTTTGGAGAAAAATAACGCCTGAGCATCCACAATCCCGTGAAGCACTCGAAAAGTCAGTCATTGTGATTTGCAAGATTTATTTGTTCACTTGAGTTCAGCGCTCCGTTCGAACGTCTAGAAAGAATGACAGTCAAGATGCGGGACCAACAGCAAAAAAGAGGAAAATAGTACAGAAACACTGCTCAGCAGACAAGTACTTCAGAAATGCGTGAATAAAAGTATTTGGAGTTTCCATGTCGCCAACATTTTGAATGAGCTTTTTCCAATCGGCGGTTGTGCATGGAAGAGAGTGAAAAAAGATTCCTTGGAAAAATAGTTTTCCAGATTTGTTCAGTGAGTGATCATAGTTACGTTTGTTCCTCGAACGACCTTTTGTGACCGACAGCTTGAGAAACAGCGTGTGTATGACGAGCATCGACCATCTTATCATCGACCTGCAGTGACGTAGAAAGCCCTGCAAAAAGAAAAAAAAAAAAATAATAATTGCGAGGGAATTGCATTACTCTCTTCGGTTTGCGTATAATTGCTAATAAATTACTTTTTCTGTCCTATTCTAATTGTCATTAAGTACGTTTTAAACAAAGTAATCTAAATTATAATAAAAAATATATTTCCGACGTAAATCATGCTAGAATATCAGCTGTAATGGGTTTCGTACCTGTGTAAGAAACAATATGAGCTTTGGACAGAAGCCTGCACATTCGGGGAAATTACAATGAAACCGAATGTGTAATCTATAGCCTGCAACCATTCAAAAAAACGCAGATCGCGGCGACTTCCCGAGTATCTTAGTTAGCCGAAAAGTATGAATCACGACCAATAAATTGCGTGCGTTTTTTAAGTCATGCGTTTCTTAAGTTTCTTAAGTCATGCGTTTTTTAAGCCGGAATTACGACAACGAGAAAGTCCTACCAAAGACACGTCTTCGTGAGCAATATATATTTATATATAATTTTTACAGACTGCTGATTTTAATTACTATTTAAACTAGAGATTAATTTTTTTGGGGGACCCAAACATTCCCGCGTTTATATTGTGTTTAAAAGAATTGAGTGTATTGATGCGTCTTAGCACTTCGCACTACTAACTTTGTCAACGGGTGTGATGGAGTTTAAGCTTTGGGCGATGATATAAACTATATTGTTAGAAGTTACTGGTTTAATACATTTTGATCTGAATATTTTGAAGCAAGTCTGGGGTTATCCATTGGCTTCCGTTTTTTTTTTTTTTTTCTCGTTTTTTTTTTAGTTTTAAAGTATAGCGGCCCTCCTGATTTCTTAGTAATAACTACTCTAGTGTTGCTAGGAAAGCAAATGATGCTGCTTTTTTCCTATTTTATACAGTTAGGGAGGGTCTAGAAATGAAATAAATATTTTTTTCTATTCATACTGCTGCACTTCAGCTTGCATTTGTGCGCAGCTGTCTGTTCTTTACTCACTTGTTCCAGGAGTTTACTTCTTCAACACCAACATACGCCAATTTAATGTTGGAAAAAAATACATGCCGATTTAAAACGCTGAGGACCTAAAGTTATGCAATTAATGTAAACCCTTAGAATAAATACGGAATGATAAAAAAATAAATTGAGCGTTTATTAAAAAATTAAGCTTCATAGCGCCGCCCTTACTTTCAATCATTGTGAGATGTACTTTTGAAGTTCCTGGTAATGACCATAAAATTATGGTAATTCGCAGTGTAGGAATTGCGCAGTACGTTCGCTGTACGAAACAAATGCTTGTTTTAAATTAAGCAATAAACTTTTAGGCAACATTCCTCCGCGAAATGAAGGCGTGGGCGCATTCAAGATTTATGCCGCATAATGTTTTTTTTTTTCTTCTCGACTGAAAGACTGAAATGAAATCTTAATTTCAAAGGCGAGATTGTGGTTCATCTTTGTCTGAAGAATAAAACGTTTTAATGGCAGCATTAAAGTTTTAATTGAGATGCGCGCTATATTGATTAAGGCGCTACTGCCCTCGGGAATACTGCGGTTCTTTATTATGGTGACGAGAAACTCAAGATATTGCGACGGCTTCCCATAAGACGTAATGCAATAAATATTCCATGCTTAGGATTAAAAAGGGAGCTTCCTGGGGTTTTAGTTTGTATTAACTAATACGGTATTAGTGCAACCTATTAAACTTTGGAGAAACCTAACGATGTCTGCTATTGTTCGGCTGAAATCAACTTTGTACACCGCTTTGATGAGAAAAGGTGAGAGAGGGCACATGGAGCGAGTGTCACAAATTCTTGGGTTGGGAGGCTGTAAACAGTTTAATATTGCTTAAAACTATTCGGGTCAATTTAAAAGTATTCAGTGGAGTGGATACTTTGAATTTAAAGGAACGCTCGCATTCCTTACAGCCACGATCAACGTGTGTTATTTTAAACGGTTACCACCTTTTTTTTTTCTTAAATGGTGCAGGCTTTACGCCTGAAAGTAATTGGTGGTCAGATAGGTGTGACAAATATTGGTATGGCTTTTCTTTTATTATGAACAGTGCAATGTGTTGTAAATTTGTAAGAGACATTGCCATATAATTAGTGCGGGAAATTTATTTTAAGGGTGCTTTTTTAAATTTTTATTAAGTGGATTCAGCATGTGAGGAGCTAAAGTAACATTGTCATAATTTGCATTGAAAAGAGGCACGAAACAAATTCTTAAAACTTTACACCCATATCCACAAAATAAAAAATTTGGAATATCACGCATTGCAGCTTAGCAGCTAGATAGGCAAAAGCTCGCACTGCAGGTATTCGCGTGATCACCACTGTGTGTGATTCACTTTAATCAAGACATCATGGTTCACAAATTATAGAGCGTTGGTTACATCCTTTCGTTTGAGTGGATGAAAAATTACATTTTTGAGTAGGCTGACTTCCCGCTGTTTGAGCATTCATACGACAATCTTGACTTAAACGTAGAAAAAAAGAACACAATTAAAATAAAAAGGGGAAAAGGCAATGTTCTGAGATAAACTGAGGGAGGGGGGAAGATGAAAGCGCGCAGGGGTGTCAGAGCGTCGATCTCTGATTGGAATGATTAGTGGGCGGATTCAAAGGATAGCAGCCTTCGTCTCCATCCACCGTCTCCCTCCAATCAGAGCGATCAAAAGCGTCGTCTGCTCCTCGCGCTTCGTCTCGCGTTCCAAAGCGTTTGAACGGTGGTCAGCAACAAAGGAAGATAGCCTTTGAGCCTACCCACTGTCATTCCTGGGCCCGTTTTCTCGCTTTTCCAGTTTCTCTCAGTTAGACACGCTTTTTCGCCGAACCGGCGTCGAGGGCCAACCCGTTCAGTTTAGGAGTTAAAATTTTTGTTTGGCCATCTGGACATCCAGGGTGACTCTTCTGAGAAAGAAGGATTGCTGTGCATGCACCACTTTAATGGAGTGAAAACGCGATTATTGCGTAATGAAGGCATTGCGCATTGCTTAAAATGGCAGATTAGTTTTGGTCTCGTTAAGGATGCTTACAATAGATGGGATAGCTCACAGCTGACTTCTTGGGCTTAACTGACCAGAATACCTACTCCGCGTGTATTGATCTTGTCTATATATATATATTTTTTTTTTTCAAAATACCCCTGAGGTTCCCCAAGGGAGGGTATTACATAGTGGGGGGGGGGGGGGGGGGGGATAAACAGATGACACCTCGCATGAGGCGTCATGTGTTTTTCGTCGAGTGTTGACAAATATCCCCGTGCTGTGGTATCGGACTGAAACCATTTTGGTCATTTCAAACGTTGACTTGACATTCTTGGTGTCGCCACATATTTTCTAATTTAGATCAGGTAAGACATCTGCAATACCGACTGATGGAGTGGTGCACTCTAAAAACTTTTCGTCGGTTTATGATTCGGCAGTACGCAGGAGCCATAGTCACTGATAATGAGGACGGCCGGAAGGAGCTTCGTTAGTCTCGGCCGCAGCACGAGCTTCAACCTTCGATGACGCTTCGGCGTCTCGCGAGCTTCGAGCGTGCAGTGCGCAACCAAAGCACGGCGAAAGGCAGTGACAACGTGTTGGAGGTCTGGCGTTGGGAGCACACGCCCTGCCGTTCTCATCTTCTTAGTGACTTTAGGGAATGACACGGCAACCTAAAAGATGTTTGAACCTAAAAACAAACTCTGTGGCGGGTCCCTGAGCAATGTGAAACGCCGTGCTCAGTGACCCGTACTGATCGGACATTGCGGCTTGGTTCAACAGGTAATGCCGTATTATGGGAAAGTTTCGCAACTCTGAGACGTTCCGCGGCCGCCATCATTGGACATTCGAGTGTCATGACGAGCTGTGAAGCAGCGCTCGTGCCCAGTCAGTCGATGGCATGGCCTGCCCAAAGTGGCCCCTTTTTGACCACCAGCTGCGCCCACTAGTAGCATTTCGAGACGCCCCCTCTTGAGTGACCCCGAAATGTTAGGTCTAAATATATTTTCAGCTTCGCCACTGGTCATGCTACGGAGATTATATCGGCAATCCGAGTTCTCTCATGGAAAGTAGACACACCTGCATTTTTAGAAAACGGGTCCCCGTTTCCACACACACACACACACACACACACACACACACACACACACACATACACACACACACACACAAACACACACACACACACGCGCGCACACACACACACACACACGCGCACACACGCACACACACACACACACACACACATATATATATATATATATATATAACGCAAGTCGTATTGACATCTATAAAAGGACGCGCTGTCACTTCTGTCGCTTCCAACCGACCAATCACGACTCGAAAAGACTCCGGGAGCCTTTGTTTTTCGACTCGACATAGGTTCGCCTTACGTTGCTTCCAAGCATCACATGGCGCATACGTTTCTGGTGTTGGCCGCAGTAGCTAGCGTTGCAGTTGTATAGTGAACGTCGTCAACGCACAACTTTCAACCGGCTTTTATTTTGTAGCACTGAACAGGAAGTGCCGGAGTCGGAGTTAAAGGCGCCCTGAAGAGGTTTCTTAGACTGCCAAAATATGACGATAACACACTCTGCGGGCTTTAAGCATCCTAAAAATTCATAAATCATAAAGGTGCGCGGCCGATTTCCCAAATAAAAAAGCAATCAAAGATCGAACACACCGAGGTCATGTTTGGCAATGGCAGGAGAATTGCGCCGGCAGCCAGGACGACACGTGAACAATAAAAACGAGACATTTCATTGAGATTGCAAACGCTGTTATTACAAAATGTGTATGCTTTCGTAGATGATAAAAGCAAATACAAGTTTGACGAAAAATGTTAATTTTTCGCAGAGAAGGAACCTAGTACACTCTAAAAAAAGCCCGTGCGTCTACTTTCCCGCACAACACTCAGAGAGCCAATCACCACCGTTTATGGAGGCAGCTCAGCGAATGACGGTGCCGAAACATATGTTTAGTCCAAAAAATTACCGCATCTCCACGTGGTGAATAATGTTGATTGGGGCGAAGCTCGGGTGGTGCTGATGATACTGATTTTGGCCATAGGTAGTGCTGATGGTGCCGTTTTCATTCATGTCAGTAGGAGAATGTGTGGTTTTCTTCTTCTTTTTTTAAGAAGACGGTTGGGATGGCAACTCAAAACCCCCTACTCTTCTTTTTTTTTTTTCTTCTTTTTCTTGATACTGAGTTTGGTCATAGGTAGTGCTGATGGTGCCGTTTTCATTCATGTCAGTAGGAGAATGTGTGGTTTTCTTCGTTTTCTTTTCTTAAGAAGACAGATGGGATGGCAACTCAGAACCCCCTACTCTTTTTTTTTTCTTCTTTTTCTTTATACTGATTTTGCTCATAGGTAGTGCTGATGTTGCCGTTTTCATTCGTGTCAGTAGAAGATACAAAACTTGAAAGTATAAAACAGAAAGTACGAGGACGGGAACAGGACATCTTCTTTTAGCAACAACATAGAATGGCACAACGATAAAACCGCCCCCCAAGGGTCTCAACGTTCTCAAAGAGGGAAAGGAGATCCTAGTTATAGAGGAAAGGGAATACAATAAATAGAAAAGTTTGAAAAGCGCATCAGTAATCTAGTTATCTCCAATTACTTAGAATTCGACATTTGTCATTGTCAGTGATAATGCAGAATTATTTTTGTTTGCAGTCCGAAAAGGGAAATGTACTATAAATATAAGAGTTTAAAAAGCTGTAGCGTCACGACGAGGTGTCAGTATTCTAGTCATCTCTGGTGTTAAGAATTCGACCTCTGTTTTTGTTAATGATAATGAAGGTGCAGAAATGTTGTTATTAACAGTCCCCATGCCAAATAATTCGATGATTTCTCTCCCAAATCTGTTGTTGTGCCCGCCCAGTATTTTATTCGATTCCACTAAGCTGTGGCAGTCAGTACATTGGTCAGACTGGGAGATGCGTCAACCACCGACTCAGAGAACATAACTTGGAAGCATCAAAGGCTTCAACTGAGTCGTATCACCCTATTGTCGTTCACAGCCGCACATGCGATGACTGTACTCCTCATTTTTCTTATACTAAAATACTGGGCGGGCACAACAACAGATTTGGGAGAGAAATCCTCGAATCATTTGCCATGGGGACTGTTAACAACAACATTTCTGCACCTTCATTATCATTGACAAAAACAGAGGTCGAATTCTTAAAACCAAAGATGACTAGAATACTGACACCTCGTCGTGACGCTACAGCTCTTTAAACTCTTATATTTATAGTTCATTTTCCTTTTTGGACTGCAAACGAGAATAATTCTTCATTATCACTGACCACGAAAAAGGTCGAATTCTAAGTAATCGGAAATAACTAGATTACTGATGCGCTTTTCAAACTTTTATATTTAGTGCATTCACTTTTCTTTATAACTAGTATCTCATTTCCCTCTTTGAGAACGTTGAGACCCTTGGGGGGTGATTTTATCGTTGTGCCATTCTATTTTGTTGCTAAATGAAAGATGTCCTGTTCTCGTCCTCGTCCTCTCTGTTTTATACTTTCAAGTTTTGTATCTATTAACCAACACTCTCGTTTTCAATTGTATCAGTAGAAGAATGTGTGGTTTTCTTCTTTTTTCTTTTTTAAGAAGACAGATAGGATCAGAACGGCTCTGGATAGGATGGCATCTCAGAGCCCCCTATTTTTTTTTTTTTCATCTTTTTTTCTTGTTTTGCTTGCTCTCGCTGCTAAACTCACGAGCACGAGCTCGTGAGCTCCTGCTCGTGAGCTCACGAGCAAGGGCACGCCGGACGGCGGACGGACATACGGACATGGCTAGCCCCTAAAGGTGTATCCACACGACGGACCGGGCCGCGGACCGATTGATCACGTGATGCACGGCCCGCGGGCCGCCCGGCTGCAATGAGCATCCACACGGCGGACCAAAAGAGCAGACGACAGAGTGAACGGGCCGGTCTAACTCTCGACCTCACAGCTCCGCCAAACGCATGCAGCGAGCTGCTTTGAGGCTATTTGTAAGGAGCCAAGATGGAGGTTGAACGAAAGAGACGTTTGGCCGCGGTGGCCCTGGCGTTGAATATTGAGGACGAAAACGACTTAAGTGAACCGAAAAAGGCATGCGGACATCTTTAGATGATTATTTGGGTAGTCGTCACGACTATTTTCCCACGGAGCGGAGAATTGCTCCATGAGCGCGATGAAGTAAAAAGTTGCATCGTCGGACAACAAAAGGTTCGTCTTCTTCGTCTTCAACAGTTGGCGCCAAAAGAAAACGACTTTGGATATGGATTCCAATCCAAACAGCAAAAGTCAGCTTGTTGCCAGACTTAGCGCTTCAATTATACTAAAAACGCCGCGGTCCGCCGCCAAGGTCCGGGCAAGAAAAGTCGCTTGGCATTTCTCACAAGGGCGGGCCGCGGACCGCCGGCGGACCTTAAAAGCCGGTGACGTAAGATCACGTGATGCGCGGCCCGCGGACCAAAAGAGCGATTTGGTCCGTCGTGTGGATACACCTTAAGGAGCTTCGCCCCTAAAAACGCAAACTGAGTTGTGACATTAAGCAATGCAAAACGTCACGCTTGCATTGCTTAGTGTCACAACTCAGACTGCGTTTTTTGGTCTAAACATATGTTTCGGCACCGTCATTCGCTGAGCTGCCTCGGTAAGTGGCGGTGATTGGCTCTCCGAGTGTTGTGTGGGAATGTAGACGCACGGCCTTTTTTTTTTAGAGTGAACGCAATAATCGTCTCAAAAACAGCGCACTCTTGTTTTTTCTTCCGCGGGAGTGATGCGTCCTGTCGTCAGCTCTTGAGCGCGCGCTCGCTCGATTGAATCGTAATATGGGCTGTAGGGATACGGTGTACTAGAATGGGGAGGTGTGCCGTCCGGCGTCCGTGGATGTGTCGTAATGTGCGGGCACGCCAGTGATGGTGCTGGGGAGCAGAGCGCGGCCATCGGACGGCTGACAGAGGCCTGGCGTCGCAGCAGAGTTTCTTTATTCGGCGTAAAAATGGCCATATTCTTCGTTTGCTTTTGTCTGCTCGTTTCTAAAAAAAATAAATTCCATCCTTTATCAAATCCCTATGAAACATTGTGACTTGCGCGAGCGGCAGAAGTTTATTATTCAAAGCGCAACTGCCGCGTGGGGGCGGTCAGTTACTTACATAGCCTCGCTTCTTTAATCTTTTGCTTTCGTTATGCTGTGATAGAAAAATTTTCTATCTCACCTTACATAACAGCATTAAAAAAGCGAAGTTTGAGTGTAATATCATATGCGATGCTTTCCCCTGCAGTTCAGTGCCAAAGCTCCTTTAATTATATTTTCGGCAGCTGTATATAATTTCTAGGCCTTTAAATACCTCGTTTTGTTCGCAAGTGTTAACATCTTTTTTTTTTTTTTGTAGCATGGATTAATGAAAGCGTGCTTTTCTTGACTTCTATATTTTCAGCCAAAGCTTATAGACCAGGAGATGTCTGAATTGATTTCATCTAGTGAGCATGCAGTCATACAAAATAAGCACGAAGACTAGCAAGCTAAATGGAGAAATTTCAGCTGCTGTCTTCATTGAAAAGCAATTCCACTTGGAGAAGTTTGATTTCTCTGACATGTCAAACAGGTCACATATGCAAACTTAAAAACAGCGCGAAAAAAAAACAAAAAAAAAAACAAGGGACAAGAACGAGAAGTGAACGAGCACAACCCTGTTGTGTTCGTTCCCCAGCGTTGTGTTCGTTCACTTCTCGTCCTTGTCCCTTGTTTTTTTGTTTTTGTTTTTTTTGCGTTGTTTTTAAGTTTGCATTATGAACCAACTAGCCCAACTTCACGCCTTGTTGCAGGTTACACATTATTTCTCTTGAACGGCGTCGGCGTAACCGCGCGCGTTTCATGATGGGACGTTTCACCTCAAAAGTTAGAGGGGAAATTTTCCCGCTAAATTTAACGGGGAAATTGACGTTACGGGACTTCGACACCAATTGAATATCCCCGCTAAATTTAGCGGGGAAAATGACGTCACAACTTCGAGTCACGCCTCCCATGAACAAATTCAGCGGCAGGAGGAGAGGAGGAGAAGGAGGAGGAGGGGCATACCCTCTCCTCCGTACCCTCCCGTTCTCTTCCTCAAGAGCCGCGCTCGGTTTCGCATTACAGAGACTTGCAAACGTCTTGCATTTTTCACTTGGAATCAGACAATCTTATTCCGCGAACAGAGAGGAGTTGCTCGGCGTCCGAAACAAGGAGCGCATGTCCTTGTATGTGTTAAAACCCAAGTTACACCACGGTAGAAAACAGCGCAACTCCGTCTTCTTTTTTTAATGCGAAAGCATTAACTGTCCGATGGAGCGATACGGCGTTATCTGCTTTTGAAGCCGCGCGCCAAACGGCACCTAAATTCCCCTCTCCCAATGGAGCAAAGCCTGTATGTAGTCTGTGGCAGCAATTTGATGGATAGGCTCCCATTTGCTGGCGCGCGTCATAGTTTCAAGGAACGCCACCCCATGACGCTGCGGGCCTTGCGCCGGCAGAGCCGTAAGAGAGTTTGGCCAGTCTATGATCTCGCCGCCATAACGCCCCGCTCCCGAGGAAGCCAATCAGCCCGCAGCGCAGAGCGAGAGGCGTGAGCGCATGCGCTGGAACTCCCGGCAGCTCCCAGCTGAGCGACGAAGGCCGCCATTTTCATTAAAGGCCTGTTCACACATGCAGCGGAGCGCTACAAGCATAGCGCTGACCTCGCGCTAAGCACGTGCCGACGGGAGCGTTCACCAGCTTTGTATCGCACCGTCAAAACTGTTGCTCATGGCAGACGATAAGTAGCTGACGGCACGTGAGCAGCGCTACATCAGCGCTTCGCTGCATGTGAGAACCGGCCTTTATTCTCCCGTTGGAAAGCATGGAATCGACATCCAAATTTCGGTTCTTTCCTTTTATTCGGCAGGCTCTGGCAAGAAAATAAGATAGTGTTATTACTCGGTGGCTTAGAAAGCTAACGAATGAAATTTTTCCACTTTTCGACGCAAACGTTTATTCAGGCAAAAAAGAAATAAGCCCGTGGCAGAGGACGCGTAGCCTCAACAGTGCTCTGCGGCGACAGCGTGTTGCGTCAAGATGGCGGTCGTCTCCGCTGTACTCTCTTCTTCATCTCTCGCTCCTTCAGCGCTCTCCTCCCTTTGCTTTACGTTTCTCCCCTCCAGCGCCTTCACTGCCACACCCACTGGGCAAACTCTCCTTATATACGGCTCTGCGTGCCGGTAAAAGGAACACGATGGCGCGCTCTCGGCCACTTACGCTCCTCTCGACGCTGACGAACATGGCGGTGCCTCCAGCATCTACATCGTCTGCGGCGGCAATCTCGGCAGTAGCGAAACCTTCCCAGGCACGCAAGTACACCGCAAACGAACTAAGGGAGCGGACTAACGCAGGTATACCACGAGCGAGGAGGCAGGCAGCGAAATCCACAATCGCTGTCAAGTATCCGAATACACGGCGAGCGGAACGAGCAGCGGCGCAAGGCGCTAGAAGACAAAACAAAGCCTTTCGAAAGCCTGAGGCGCAAGCGGATTGCGATTCAATTCGTCTCGGGCGGCAAGAGGACGAGGCCCTTCGACACCGCGAGGTGGAAGCAATATATCGCAGGCGGCAGGTTTCTCATTCACAACTCATAAGAAGGGCTTACATGTTTTCGGACTTTTTTTTTCTGCATTTGACATTGTTTTGAGTCCCTTGTCTCTTCGGCACAGCTAGCAGCCACACGATAAATTATCATTGAACGCGTAACACGAAACAAGGAGAAATAGTCACACCAACACACTCCCAGTCAACCTCACTAAGCGCTGCTTGACCGGCCTCCTGTTGACATTGGTTACCACGAGATGAGCCCAAAGTTACGTAAGAGCGTCACAAAAACAACCTTCACATGGCGGATAAATTTAACGGACGAGACATCACCCGCCAAATTGAGGACACTCGCGAAGTGATATAAGTTTTGAAATAGTCACTTGCGCAGCTCAAAACACACTTAAAGTATTATGTCTTCCGACTTCATGCGTACGATTAAGATGCATTATTTGTTTGCAGTGCCGCACGACTGATATTTTGTAGTTTTTAAGGTGCATCCCCGTCACGGAGACACCGATTGTATCTTGCACGCCTGTGAGACTTTTAATGACATAGAATCACAAGAAGTGTGATTTTATCTCATGAAATCCGAGTGGTGGTTCGATCCAAGCAATCATGATCTGCTGCGCGTTACAGTCCCCCTCCCCCTCCCTTTCATAAAACAGTGTTGCCAAATTAACGTTCTTCATGCTAAATTCAGTGTTTGTTTAGCGTTGTCTACTGGGTTGCATTTTGCGGATGGGGGACGTTAGAGAGTTTTCAAGTCGTATTACAGTTCTCTCGGGCATATGATGTCCCATAGTTTCCATTTATCTATCCGTAATATTTTGAGTTTCGTGATAAGTTAGAGGCATTAAGTCGTCATCCTTGCCTACTCTAAACAAAACTGGGTTCAGTCACAGTAACGCTCGCGAGACTGTTAGAATTATACGGTGGCAAACATTAGAACTTGTGCATGAACGTATTTAATGCGCTTTAATATCCCGGTCCGACGGGCATTTTAATGGTCTTTAAAAGAAGCTCCTTTAAAAAATCTGCAAACCAGCGCACGCCATAGGGTACGTGCGCACCCAACATCGAGAGCCGACCGGCCGATTTAATAAAGAAGTTTAGTGAAAAGGACCTTAGAGCGCCTTCAGACAGAGGTATTAAAGTCAGCCAGATAAAATTGGCAAGTGAAGTATGCACTAGAATTCAGAAAAGAATAGATCTATTTAATTTTAAACTTCGAGTCTGGTTACTGGAAATACCAAGGTACTTCAGATGAGTCAGATAATTTTACTGAAAATTATAGCCTTCTGCAAAAAAATGTGAATTTGGTCGATGAACCTTTGAAGTGACAACAGACGTCGCACGAAATATCGGCATGATGGAGGTTTACATCGGCGGGTGCGACAATCCACCTGGTTTCAGCAATTCGATGCAGTGGGAATTGTTCTGTGCATGGACCCGGTGTGAAAAAAAAAAAAAATAAGGAGCTTCCTCCTAAGAGTTGTTTTTTAATATTTATTATACAGTTCTTAAAAAAAATTATGACAGTTACGTTTTTTTAAACTTATTCTTGTCTTGCGTCTGAAATGTAGCGCCTTTTTAAGGTGCATTCACACGGTGGACTTGTCCCCGCACAAGTTCCTACGAAATCGGTGACGGCACCTTTTCTGCGGTTCCAAATCCGCCGTGTTCCAGGCAACATAAAAACATGCGAAACCCGACAGCTGGTCCGCGGATCAAAGGAACGTGTTCAGGGACAAGACCGCGGACCACAGAAATGTGTCCGGGGCAAGACCGCTAACCTTTAGAATGCTGTGTATCACTTGGGTAAACGTCAGGAAATAGGCTCGCGAACTTGTCGTACCATGTGGTTATCGAGATTTTAAACCCGTTGTATTGTCGCTCTTTCCTGGACAGGCAAGGTCCATGCCAGGTCCACGGACTCGACTAACTAAGAAGGAACCAATCGTGCAAAGATGCCCGTGCGAAAACTGGCTGCACGATATTTCTTTTTTTTTTCACGATTACTTTTAGCGTTCGTTTGTACTGCTCTTGCTTGGCTGTGCTTCCTGTAGCGGTTGTCACTAGTTGCCATCTGATTGAGCAAAATGTGTTTATATGTTATTTATTCTAATTTCTCTATTCGTCCCTGCCGCATATGAGGCAACTTTAAAATTCGACGATGTTTTACTGACTTTTTTAGTGAAAAATGCAAATTTAGTTCTTAAAATTTTAATACAGGAACCCACTTCGAAAAATGCAAACACCAATTCAAAATGTATTTAATAAAGAAGACATAAGTAGTTCTCTAAAAGCCCCAAGCGATATCATAATACGTACCATATCTTTGCAAGCCCATAGCCAGGTGCAACAATGAGTGCCACTTTCGCAACGCGAAATAATGAGGTCATGTTTGGCATCAATAGTAGTAGTGAAACGTGGAGTACACTTTTTTTTTTTCGAGGAAAAAGGTAATCCGTTAAGATTTCTCCACCTGTTTCCATTCATCGGAAGAATATTTATCTCGGGTTTCTTGAAATTATCGTTTTTTTAATGCAATTACAAATTAAACAGGCGAATGTCAACTGGAAAGAAATGTCCAGTGTCGTCACGAATAAAATGCTGTAAAAGCTGATTGACTTTGTAGATAGATAATTGATTTACCTAAACATATCTATCGCTTGCCGACCATTAGGATTTAGGCGGAATATGATACATAGCTATTAATTCTTGGATTGTCTAGGTGATATCCAATTACTTCCACACATGTATATAACACCGAATAAAACGTCTTTAGTTTAAACTTTAGGTGTGGGCTGCCACTAGTCTTCCAAAATTTCCAGCCACATTATCAAAAATTTTTGCCGCGAAGCTTTTTATAATTTTATTGAACACATCTGTGCAATTTTTTCAACCGGAGGCTGATTATTTCTCACGAGTCTTTTTCTTTTTATTGTCGCGTTGGCACTTCCCAGGCGAGTCTGATGCTTCCACACACAGGCCTGTAGCTGTGCACGATGTGTCTGAGGTGTGTCAATGCAGGATGCTGTCGTATCAGCCACAATAAATCCCAACTCTGTTTCGCAGGATAGCTCTAAAGTAAAAAGAAATTCATGAGTTATAGCCGTGTCTCCGTAATTGACGGAGCAACTTTCCGTCAATTATTCTACCAAACGAGCTGCTAAATGCGTTCTCGACTCGTCTTTAAGGCTTTATATCCGAGGCAACGTTTATGTGCGTACATGCTCTTCCCAACTTTGTCGCCTTGCGTGCCTTCGGTGCAACACATGACTGACAATTACTAGCATTAGCAGCTTCACTCGGCGTCTACTTTACATTTCAGTAAACACGACCTACCCCGCGAACAAATGTCGAAATATGCCAAGTGTCGTCATGGCCGGGCTAAATGCAAGCGGTGATGAGCAAAACTATGACTATGCTAGTCATCGGCAGCCATGTTTCGCACATGAGCCGATGGGTTCCATCAATTGAAAGGTAGCCGTGAACACTCGACAACTTACAAAAAGGAGTCAGCGAATTGCCTTTGGGTTGCTCACGGCATGAGGATCCTCATTTTCTCGGTAGATTACTGTGCATATATGCGCAGGTTAGCACAGGCTCGTTGCGGCCTACGAACTGGAGGCCGCTGTAAAAATTGGGGTGTGTGTATGTTTACGGGCGACTTGTTCCCAGCTGTTGATGAGCAGTTTAGCCAGTGCAGTACAACCACTAGCCTGGGGTTTTTTAGGGTGCCTCAATGACCTTCTGTTTAGAGTGATGCCACCCTTTGTAGTACCCAATGCCGACAGCACGCGCTCACGGGGAAAATACAAAGAAATCGACGAAAAGAAAAATGTCGCCACAGCACAGTCAGCGCCACAGACACGTGCAGGGACACGCTCTTTCACGCGCTTCTGAACAAAAAATAAATGTAAAAGTGGGAACAAAATGGCCAGATGTCTCCACCCTTAGCAAGGCGCACATGAAAGCATCCTAGGGTTTTTAAAATGCATCAATCAGTAGTGATACACGACCGCACGCCGGTATGATGCTCATCCAGATCGAAACCTGCAGGGGTCGGGATTGAACCCAGGATGCCTGGGATCTGCAGCGCGAGCTTTAGCTCCACGTGCTCCGAGCTGCTGTGCGCTAGCCCACTCGGCTACCGATTCCCTCGGAGGCTACGGTAGAGCCTCCGTATACCGCACTCGTCCTCAGTAAAGTCAGTGGATCCTTGGAAAGTAGCGCCATTGCCTTCCTTACCTGCTAGCCGGACACAAACGATACTAACATGCCGACGACCCAAACCTAGCAAGGCGATTGGTCTACGTTGCCATGGAAATCGCCATCTCGGTCCATTTAAATCTTCGAAGCTTCCAGAGGGTCGTTCTAAACCAGTTGCGCCACGATCACCATGGAGCATCATCGTAGTGGAGGCGTTCCTCGCCAATATAAGAGTCTTTGGCACTATGTATGCAATCAACTCATTATTCATGCCCATCTCCATGGATCTCTTACAATTATATTGTTCTTCTTGCGTATTTCAATACAGTAAACTTATTTTTCAGTGCCTCCAAGCACCGACACAGCATCTGGTGGTGGTACGAAGATACGCTTGTTTCGCCGGCGTGTGCTTAGCAAAATCTCGGTATAGAAAAAAAAACACTCCATAGAGCTACCCGTCCCCAGCGAATCTAGATCGGCTCACCAAGAACGGAGGGGTCAAGGAAAAATTGCTCATTTCACTGACCAAGATAGCGACCACACAGGGAGCTTGCCGTTACTCTCCCAGGATCCAGTGACTTTAGTCCTCAGCAGCTCGCTCAATTTTCTTTTATTGCCTTTTCCTGTTTTAGCTAGAGATTTGCCGTTTTTACTTATTTGCCCCCTCAGAATAACGTTTCACTTTCTCTGGAATATTAGACAACTATAAGCGCAAGCTTCTGCCGGTATGTAAGGCCCATACCGCCAGAAGCGCCGCTGCCTTTCTTTGTGGAGGCCAGAGTTGGCATTTTATGTCGTTATTTTGCTACTGCTCCTATCGGAATCTCTGCAGTATTAGGAATTTTTCCGTGAGTAAAGCTAGAAAGAACGCCATTTCGTCGGTGGGGTCCTTCAAATTTGTCTTCTTCGCTGGCACATGGTCCAGACACTGGCGACCTGTGCATGAATGCGATCGGAGTGCATCGAATCGAGCAGGGACCAGTCACACGCAGCCTGTATTCTTACTTATTCCTCTTCTAGCCATCTGCTACCAATCAAAATAGTCAAATATCGATTCGATGCCCTACGGCCGGATCCATGTAAACGCAGCCATTGACTGGATGCAAGCCAGCGTCACGTGCGCTCGGTGGTGGCTCTTTCTTAGCTTGGAGTGCAGCGAAAGCTACGGGCACAAGGTCACAACTTTTAGAGGTGCTGATCTTGTTTGGTAGCACGCGTATAATTGTAAGTGGAGATAGAGTCAAAACAAAATTGAAAAATAAAGTTATTGAAAGCAGCAACCGGAGCTACCCGCTCGAACTCGCAGTCGTCACATCGGTCCACGGTAATCGTGGAGTTTAGAGCCAGGTCCACAAACTCACCGCGGACCTGTGGATTGGTCCGTAATGACGTCAAGGTCAGGTGATGCGCACATTTATCTATTCCGAGGACCATGGTTCCCATTAATTCGTCCGCCGGGTTTATACAGCTTTGGCGGTTTCTCGGAAATCTTATAGTTGGATTCTTTTTTTTTTTTTTTTCATTTCTGAGTTGGCGACATTGGCACCCAGCGTTGCATTAAATACACGGCACGTGCTGAAACGCACTTCGACGCCATCCGGAATCCAATGACATCAACAACTCCGCCAATAAGGCCAGAAACGCACGGCAGTCCGCTCTCCTGCAAAGAGCGGCGCTTCGCGCAAAATCCATGGTCTGCGCACACACACACACACACACACACACACAGCGAAAGCGCGCCCGAACGAAAAAGTGCCTTCCGTTTCACCTTACGATGGACCGCAACAGACGCTACGAGCCACCGCAACCAATCAGTAGCTTGGAGGTTGTCACGTCACGCCCTTCCATCTGGCCGGAGCGACGAGCGGAATGTGAAGTCACGTTCCGCGCGACCCCCTCGCTATACATCGTTCACCCCTGAGCTGACAGTGCGGTGGAAGGTGTACGCGCTCAGGAAGACTAGTCGTAGCGTTTACTTTCTGCCAATGGATCACGCTCCTGCCCATACGCACGAGTGTATGCGTGTGGACGCGTTGTAAAAATAAGGGGGGGGGGGGGGGGGGGGAGGGGGAGGGGAGAGGGAGCGGGGCCATGCAATGAAAGGGGAGGCGGCTGATTGGACCGGCGAGCGCATAGCTCCAACCGCACTGTCAGCTTAGGAATGAACGGAGTAGGGGTTTGCGCTGGATTGGCTAGGCTCCGTTTCTCCACTTTTAAGCGCGAAACACATGTACGACGAAACCGTCCGATCCGACGTCCGACCGCGCAATACGACGGTCGGAGGCGAGGGTTTTCAACGCTCTCCGATGCTACGAAAACCCTCGCCTCAGACCGTCGTATTGCGCGGTCGGACGTCGGATCGGACAGTTTCGTCGTACATGTGTTCCGCGCTTTAGTCCGACCGAGCGTTGAAATCGTGCCGTCACTGCGCTCATCGCCTTTTCGAACAGTGCAGTGGAGACAAAGGCAGCTAGCTTCGCGTGTACCCACTAATCCGTCCAACGAGAGCTCGGTGTTCCGACGTTCCCGCCAGCTCTCGTCTTCTCCTCTCCCTCAGTTTCGAGCCGTATAGCGTGGCTCGTAGCGTCCGCGTCGGTCCACCTAAGGCGAAACGGAGCCTAAGCAATGGCACGCTCCCACCGCGGTGGCCGCGTGCCGGCGGCGGCCGGCCGATCGCTGGTGCCGCTCGCGCGGTCGGTGAGGTCGCGGCTGCCGGGGGAAGGGGAGGGGGAGGCCACGGCGCTGGCGGCCGCCGCTCGCCAACGGGACCGCGCCAGAGAACACGCGGCCACCGATAGCGCAGGATCCGCTCCGCTCTTCCGGCTCTCCTTTTCCTCGTGGCTGCTCCCGCGGTTCCCGCATCACCTCGTCGCCGCTGAGTGTGCGTGCCTGTCGGCCTTGAAAAGGGGGAGCGCTGCCGCCGACCAGGAAGCCACCATGCACCCGGGAAAGTGAGCGCGGATTTTTCTTTCTATTTGCTCGTATATTCGCGCATGCCACTATTGAGAAATCTGGAGCGTCAACTTTCTCGCAAAGCGCTTTGGAGAGCCGTTGTTACTGACTCGTTAAGAAGCGAAGAGATTGGCTTATTCTGCTCACGCTTCCTGCTCCGTGACTAGTTCTTCGGCGCTGTTATCGGGGAATACCGCAATCACGCTGGCTGTCAATAATAAGATGCCCGGGACTTGCCACGGCCCGCGGTTTTTAAGTTGTCAGCGGCTATATATTATTTACGGACAGTTACCGACGGGGCTGAAAGTATGACTAGGCCTAAACAGGCAGTTTGCGCTACGGCAATGACCATGACGTTTCGCCGTGCTGAGCGCCGCGATGTCTATCTATTAAGTCTAAACATATTTTCAGTCACGCCATTTGCTTAACTCTCTCCCTAGACTGTAGAGATTGCGTCTTCCGAGTGTTCCGAGGGGAAGTCTAGACGCTCCGGATTTCCGAAGGCACACGGTCCTACTGCTGGTATACGAACAGAATTATCTGCTCAAACTTGCTCGGAGCATGTTTTGCACCATACGTGTTTCGAACGTGTTTCTTTGACTAATCTGACCGTCGTACAAGGAAGACCCCAGGCGCTGTCTTCCGACTGTCTTCTTTGCGATGTGCGAGCACTGCGACCGCGGCTTCACATGCTTCTTTTTTTTTTCTCGCTGCCTTTCTTTTGTATTTACGTCCGGGCGCATATGCGGTCAGTATGTGGAATCGAGCGCGCTCTCCCCTGTTCGTCATTCTGAAGATGTGTCACGCGGCTGATAATTTCTGTTTCGCGATCGGTTGTGTGGTCGTCTGATCGTCGAGAGAAGGGTGTTTCTCAATATTTGCCATCCCGGAAACGTATTCTGGGTGGAGAACAAAAAGTTTGGTTGCGTGTTTAAAGAACACGGTAAACTATACTTGTAATTGTGTTAATTCCGACTTCTCCGCTTACGTGTGCGTACGATAAAAGCTCAAAAACAAAATCATACGAAGTCTTTAATATCGATGGCGTTAAATGAGACGCGTGTGACTTTACATAAAAGGTGTTCTTGAACGAACGCTCGTAAAGATGAGGCGTTTTAGAGCCACTGTGACCTTGATCGTGCTCCGCACACATTCCGAGTCAGAACTGTTCAGGAATTGGTAAAGTAGTGAAGTAGAGTCAGGCTTCCACGCTTTGTGAACTGTATTATTGACTGTATTAGTGATCCTTAGTTTTAAGGAGGAACCGATAGCATCCTACTTTACAAATCTATGCACTCATGCCTGCACTAGCACTCGGTTTTGGGCCATTTCAGAGGAAATATAGAGTGCGCGTGCACAGCTATCCTTGGTGCTCAAGGTGCGCGGGCAGATATGTGTCCATGTTTGTTACTTCATTGACAAAGAAAGTTGTCTATTTTTTTACAGAACAGTTCATCTAAACAGTTGTTTCTGCTCCCGTCAGTGGATTTGCTTGTGCGTATTGTGCGTGAATGTTCGCTTATCAAAAGCGGATACTTACACTTATATAATTTAATAATTGTGTTGTGTGTATGGGGTGTGCACCACGGAGTTGTGATACACGACCGCACGTCGGTGCGATGCTCATCTAGGTCGAAACAGGGAGAGGTGGGGATTGAGCCCAGGATCCCTGGTTTCAGCATCGCGAGTCTTCGGTCTACGCGCTCCGAGCTGGTGTGCGCTAGACCACTCAGCCACCGATCCCTTCTGTATAATTTGGACTACGTATTATTTTGGGAAGAAAAACAACTGTAATGGTTTAAAATGAACGTGGGCAATAATAATAATTGGGTTGTGGGGTTATTTATACAGCGTGTAGTTAGTCAGCGTGTAGTTAGTCAGCGTGTAGTTAGTCAGCCACGCTGTAGATGAGCAATTTAGCCAGTGCGGTACAATCGCTATCCTGGGATCTTTAACGTGCACCACGCAGTAGTGATACACGACCGCACGCCGGTACGATGCTCATCCAGATTGAAAAGGGCAGGGGTGGGCAAAATTCGTTTGCCCTGCACTCTCGATTGAAGCACGCATAGCTCTGACGGTCTGGTAATGCATTCTGCATGGCATGCAAATTTTTCCGCTTTTTCCGCACCTCCGACATAAGTTTACTTGAAAAATCGTTCGTGTTAGGTCTGGGAAATAATTCGATTAGCACACCAAATATCTGACTAAGGCATTTGTTTTTCTTCATTTTTTATTCTTTCTTTTCCCGATTGACCGAGAGGTGGGCAGAGCCTAAAGGCGTGACGCCTGACGAGCTCTTTGTCCCCTTTACAGTTCTAACACTGTAAAGGGAGACTGTAAACACTAAATCGACTAACTTATTATTTGATTTAGCGTTCAGAAGTGTATTTTTTTTTTGTATCAAGTGCGACGGCGATCATCGAATGGCATTGATAACATCTCATAAGTACTATTATTTACATATTTGTGAGTTATGAACACCGAAGTATGAACTGTTTTGCTTTAGCTTTCTGCTTGAGAATATTCCTTCTTTGCGTGTGTTCCGGTTTTGTTGGTGCTTTTGCCTAAGCTAAGGAGCTGAAAAGTAAATAAAGCACAGGGCTTTTCTTTGAGGGCCCCTGAAAATCTCAAGATTAATACTTTTTTATTGCCTTAAACGCTTCAGGATGGATTTTAAAGACAATAGCTCTTATCCCACAGCTTTCTCCTCTCTTCGTCTTCGAATACACCAAAAAACTACATCGCAAAAGAAATTTTAAAAAAAATTAACGGTGTGCGCCAATTAAAAGTTTGCGTTTTATCTCCCCCGCCGGACTCCTGGTCGCTGTTTTTTCAATGACTTAGATAGCGAAGATAGTTTTCGCAAATTTAGAAGTGTCGCAAATTTCATGCTTGGAATACAAATAAAATGTATTTGCCTTTTTTTTATAAGCATTGCGATCGCGCTGCGCTGCTGATTATGGAACATGACAAAATCAGAGTCCGGCAGTGTTAGCAGAACGGCGACCACTAGATTAGGGTTCCCGCTCGGCATGAAACGCCCCGCCAACTGGCTCTTTTTGCCGGGGGAAGTACGCGGCCGAGGTGAGTGGTATGGCGTTGACCGCCGCCGCGACTAAAGCCTTTCGATAAAGTTAATAATAATGTCGTGCGTAGGTTTATACCGCCGGAAGTTAGTCAGCCTCAATGGGCGTCCGGTGTCTCAGCTGTAGATGAGAAAGTTAAACTGTGCAGTACACCCGCTATCCTGGGGTCTTTAACGTGCACCACGCAGTAGCGGCACAAGACCGCACGCCGCTACGATGTTCATTCGGGTCGAGACAGGCAGGGCCGGGTGGGGATTGAACCCAGGATCTTTGGGTTCTGCAGCCCGAGCTTTCGCTGAACATGCTCCGACCTGGGTCTCTAATCTGGACATTTGGCGAAAAAGACGGCGAGGAATCTGGCGACCGCGATGGGCCGGCACCGTGCTTGACCTTGGCACCGGCCAATCACGGCGATCGAATTCCTCGCCGACTTTTTCGCCAAGTGTCCAGATTAGAGCCCCTGCTAGCCCACTCGGCCACCGATTTCCTTGGATAAAATGCACGCCTCGCGTTCCTTACAGCACGGCCGGACTGGGTTCGCGCTCGTAGTCTTATACTCGTGCCACACGGGCAACTCGAATGCCATTTTCAGCGAATGACATTCGCCCCAAATGTCATTCGACTGGTGCTACACGGCCTGCACGAATGGCATTCGCTGCAAATGTCATTTGCCACCAAAGGGGTTCGGCGGAACTCATTCGCATTCGGTCACGGGCCAAATGTGTAGCCTCTACCCCAGGCCCCAAGTAAAAAAACATCAATGTGATTGCGTTAATCAAAGTATACCCAACTAAAATTTATTTATTTGCGTTTGTTTTTATGTATGCATTCTTTTATACTAGATTTAAAGCGCGGCTTGTCACATAATTGCAAGCGGCTACTCTTTAACCCAGTAGACACAGCCACTTCGCCTGCGTCGCCATCTTTTTCGCGTTTCTTCTCGGTTTCGTTGTGTTTTGTTCGAACTTCGAAGTTTGTTTCGATGAAGCCGCAAGCGCCGCAAGCAGCCGCGAAAGGGAAGACCCAGTGGTCCGACCAGAAAACAACAGTTCTTATAATAGCTTGGGAGCACAAGCTCGGTGACTTGCGGCGTGCCAAACAAAACGCGAGAGTGAGCGTCCTCAGCTTCGGCTTCGAGCCTTTGCTGCTCGGCACGGTGCTTGGCGCGTAAATAAATGAGGGCGCTCATTAACAGTCGCACCCGTTTACCGTCCTCCGGTGCAAGGACCGACACTCCCGACAGTAGGCGCCATTTCCTTTCGCTTTGGCTTATTGCGGCTAGAGCAACTAGAGCGTCACCAAGAAATGAATTACAGCGGAAACACAAAAAAACATAAATTGACTGCAAACTATATTTAAAACTACCTATAGACACTTTTTAGAGATCATAACCTTGAACGAACGTATTTAGCTTACAAAAAAAACAAAACAAAAAAACTTTACAATTAGTTTTCGTTAGAGAGCAGGCGCTGTCATCATCATGGCGCCAAATGACATTCGAAATGTACGTGTAGCACGGGCTTGAAATGTAATGTCCTTCGGCGCCCGAATGAGATTCGCTCTGAATGGCATTTGCCGTGTCCGTGTGGCACGGGTATAACAGCCTCTGTAGTAAAGCATGATAGCACCTATGTTTGAAAAGGGGCTCCGGCACATAGTTAAAGCCCTTCATGCCTCAAAAGAAGCGCAACGTGCGCCGATGCACGAGACACGTGCAACGTGTTGCCCTTGGGAAGATCATGTCATGGCGGCACAACGCAGAACTGAGCTAGATTTCAGACGCCATGTTCTTCCCAGAAGTGACGCGCGGCACGTGTCTTGAGCATTTCCACAACAATGAATGGCGCAGCTTTTCACAGGATACAGGGGAATTACACATAGTATAGGCTCGAAGCGCCACTGGGTGGTCGGAAGCTGCGCCGCAGCGCGGCTTTGTAAGTGGTATCAGCTTTCTGTGGCTATCTATGCAACTAAAGGTATACAGGAGCCCGCCCTTGAGCTACAGTGGCATTACACAATGCAAACATGACGCTTTGCTTCGCGTAATACCACAGTGCAGACTTCATTTTTAGGTCTAAATGAATGTTCCACCGCATCATTCGCTGAGCTGATTTCCTAGATCGCAGAGATTGGCTCTTTGAATGTTTTGCGGGTGAGTAGACGCGCAGGCATTTCTTAAAGTGCATAAACCAATTCTAATAATTCTATTTCCATGATGTACACTCTTATATCTATAAGGCCGCAATGCTCCGAGAAAGTGGGGGAGAGGAGGAGACGAGAGTGCACGGGGACGTCAGAATGCCGAGCTCTGATTTGATTGATTAGTGGGTAGACGGAAAGCCCAACGCCGGCGTCCGGCGTTGGGCTTTCGCATTCGAACGCGTGTGACGAATGCAGTGGAGACAAAGGCATCTAGCTTTCGGTCTACCCACTAATAATTCCAATCAGAGCTCGACACATACTCTAACAATCTCATCAACCGCCATATTATATATCAATGTGGTGCGCAAGTTCGTCTGCTTCTTTTGTAAGGGGGCTGTGGTGACGTCAGAACGCCCAGCGCTGATTGGTTCTAATCGAGAGATAGTGAGTAGACCTCGAGGCAGCTGGCTTTGAGGTCCACCCACTGTCCTTCTAATGAAAGCAAATAGAAACTCGGTGTTCTGACGTCACCAGAACCCCCTTGGGAAGGAGCAGACGAACTTACACTCCGCATTGACTTATAAAGCTGCGTCCCATTGATAATGTGCATACAATACTCTCGGGCGAAGGGTTCTAACGTGGCATCTAGGTGGTGACAGGCGCTCACTTTCCAGCCATTGCGGCTAATCTTTTTAATGACGAAGACTTTTTAATAATAAAAAAACAGCGCAAAGACGAGGACAAAGTAAAAGGTAACCGGCAGGACACAGCCAACTGACCTAAACTTCAATGTTAATCAACTACATGTTTTAAATAAACTGGCGGATTTTGAAGCGCAACTTTTTTTGTATTGAACCGCTCGTTACGTTACTGATTTAGACACGGTTGCACGCCGAAGTATCGGATAATGAGATTGTGCCACCCACATACATAATTATGAGATGTGGTCGGCGATCCCATGGAAATAGAGTAGCAATAGTAGTTGAAGAGAATGTGTTAGTTTGCTACCTACCATACGGAACCATGAAAGTGTGTTTTGTAAAATATAATTCCATGGTAATACTTTTGTGACTGTTGTAGTATATCGGTACCCAAACTCGGATATTGTCTTGTTTTGGGAAATTGTACGAATATGTACTACGTTTTCGGGGCGGCAAGACAAAGATTGGTATTTCAATTTGCCTGATATCGACTGGTCAAATATAAAAATATTGGAAAGTAGTCTCAAGAATTTCGAAATTCTCATGAACATTGCCTTCTTGTGTGACTTAACACAAATTGTTAACCCACAGCCAAGGATCAGTGCAACATCGGGTAATCTCGATTTACTTTTTTAAGTCCTGTGATGGCATGCAAAAGACTCGACGTCATGAGCGCACTATCTACGCCGAACTTGTGTTTGCTGCATCTTATGTTTTGAACAGCGCTGATAAAAATAAGGCCCTATTATTGTGAAATATTTGAATAGAGGACATGATGTGATCATTTTAGATTATTTAGGAATGCATTACGATGACTTCTGGGTTCTAGAGCAGGGCTCTCCAAACCCCGGCCCGCGAGTCAGATCCCTCCCGCGGAAGTCTTCCGACCGGCCGGCGGCTGACTGCGGTCTTTCCAATGAAACCCCCCCCCCCCCCCCCCCCCCCCCCCCCTCCGAGGCCCGCTTCCAGCAGACCCGGGCTAGCAGCGCAAAATGAAGTGCACCGTAAAGAGAAATGCATCGTAACACGGGACGTCATGGGACGTCTCGCCATAGTAATAAATGAACGTTGTCAAAACTAGCATTATCATTTTTAGTACTCTGCTTCCCCCATATCTGCGTAACTATAAAAAAGTTAATTGTGTTTTCATGTACATTGCACTTAGTGTCCTCTTTCACAACTATGGCATATTGTAAGCATTAGTTATACCATTCTCATTAGTCTTCCGCCCTGTTGGAACTGCCAAGGTTCACATCCGCTACGATTTATGCCCCGGTGGGTTTTCTTGGTCACAAGTGTTGCGTGATGTACCTAACAATAAGCTAAACATGGCTGTTCAATTCGAAGTATGCATATTCATCCACCTGATGATTTTTTAATGCTTGCTCTAACATTAATTTTTGTGTTTAAATGCACATGTGGGTTTATTTACTGAGTTTTTCTTCGTTTATATTCACTCTTTTTTTTTTCAGGGCCTTTGAGACTAATAAAGATTGCTAATCCGGCCTTTTAGGCAAAACGTTTGGAGACTCCTGTTCTAGACGATGCAGACATTTTGTGGGTCAGGTTTAAAGCCTTGTGTTTTTACTGCCTGTCAAGGCTCGTTCCGAGTGGTTAAGGGAAAGAGAAACAATCTATGGATCACCATATGAAGCGAAAGTTAAAAAGAATGCAGCGGTTGCCTCGGCGCCGAGGATGTGCAATCACTGAATTAAGACGAGTTTGTTTTTAATGTTTCATTAGGCATTTTCTCGAGAGATGCCGCAGGCAAATGTTTAAGGTTTCTGTCTGGAAGCAAGTCCAGCGTTGTTTCCTTAACCACTGACGGCTCACCCGTCAGAGACGCCAAGGCTATAGCTGTAGCCTTTATTCGTACTTCGAGACAGTGTTTGCGGAAAAAGACGAACCAGGTTTTCCAGACAGGAAAGCATATAAGCTGCCATCTTTCACCACAGTCTCAAAAATTCTCAACATGTTTTCCAGCCCGATGGGTTTCGTTCATTAATGACTGATCTTGCTTTGACTGAGGAGGGACATTTGTATTTGTTACTTAACCTTGACGTCAAGAAGTCAGACGGACTAGATAATATCTCACTGCTTTTCCGCTATGCTGAGTGGGTCTCACATTACTTTCGGGTCTTTTCTAACGTGTCATTGACACAATGTACGCTTCCTATTGACTAAAAAATGCCCGCGTCATTCCCATATTTAAGTCAGATAATCCTTCCTGCGTG
Source organism: Ixodes scapularis (assembly GCF_016920785.2). Taxonomy (NCBI): domain Eukaryota; kingdom Metazoa; phylum Arthropoda; class Arachnida; order Ixodida; family Ixodidae; genus Ixodes; species Ixodes scapularis. The sequence continues at coordinate 93,629,293 of NW_024609846.1, forward strand.
TCTAACTATCGCCCATTATCACTTACATCGACAAGTTGCAAATTATTATTTATTTTTTATTTATTTATTAAACCTCCAATGCCCCAAATAAGGGGTATTAACGAAACATCAAAAAATGTCTTCCATGAATGCCTTGAAATGGGCGGGGTTGGAGTGGGGCACGGCGTCGGTGGGCAAATCGTTCCAATCCTTTGTTATCTGGCAGAAAAAAAAAAAAAAAGATGCGCAGTGCAGCAGCCATGGGGGGGATAGACAGCTTCCTGATGACTGATGCGGCATGAAACGCGGTGAGCTGGTGCGATAACAGAGCTGCCAAGTGATGTGTGATAAAACTTGTGAAAAAAGCAGAGCCTGGAAATTTTGCTCCGTGATTCGAGGTTAAGAAGATTAGCTTGAGTTTTATGTGCGGTGACACTACTATGATAAGAGTAGTCTGAGTAGATGAATCTTGCTGCGCAATTTCGCACGGTTTCGAGCGTTTTAGTAAGTTTAGATTGATGTGGGTCCCCAAACAGCAGATGTGTATTCTGGTTTGGGTGGTACTAGTGAGAGGAAAGTTAGTAGCTTTACCGATGGAGGGGTTAAGCGTAGGTTGCGACGTGGAAAGCCAAGGACGCGATTCGCGTCATTAGCTATGTTTGTTATGTGAGATGACCAAGTTAAATCGCTTGAAAAGGTAATGCCTAGGTATTTATATGAAGGTACAGGAGATATGAGTGAACCACAAATGACGTAGTTAGGAGGTGGGTAAAATTGCCTACGATGAAAAGAAACGAGGGATGTTTTGTTAGCATTCAAAGACATAAGCCATCTAGCACACCAGGCCTCGATATGGTAAAGATCAGACTGCAGGGCGTGAACGTCAATGCCGTTATTTATAGGACGATAAACAACGCAGTCGTCTTTGGATAAGCGTAAGCGTATATGTTAGATGAGATATTAGCAGGTAGGTCATTTATGTAAATTAAAAGAGGTAGGGGACCGAGAACAGTGCCCTGGGGCACTCCAGAAACAACCTGGGATCGGGGCGAAGAGTGCTTATTAGCATGAACGAATTGTTGTCGGTTTGACAAAAAGTTACGAATCTAGTTACAAACTTGACGGTCGGTGTTTGAACGCGAAAGTTTTAATAAGAGACGTTAGTGTGGAACTTTATCGAAAGCTTTTTCGAAATCTAGAAAGAGGGCATCCAGAGGTGTGTTATGATCAGCACTTGAACTTAGATCGTTAGTAAAAAGAGCAAGCTGGGTTTGACAAGAAAATCCTTTTAGGAAACCATGTTGGCTGGAATGAAAAAAAAAAAAAAAAACAGATACTAAGAAATCTAAAGCATGCGAGCACGTGGCTAGTCGACATCTAACCCAATTTTTAGAAAGAAAAAAAATGTTATCAAACGTTGAGCACGACTTTGGTCGCGGATTAACAGCCGTTAAGCAGCTACTTACGAGGTGTCATGACTTTGCACTTGCAACAAGTAACAGAGAACAGAGAGGTGCACTATTTTTTACTGCGCCAGAGCTTCTGATAAGGCACTCACAAAAAACTTCTTAAGAAACTCCACTCGACCGGAATTAGCGGTAAGCGTATTTACTATTTACTTCATGATATCTTACCTCGACAACTGCGTTCAGCATTCAAATTAAAAACCACAACTCAGACACACTACCAGGCACGGCAGGAGTGCCCCACGGGTCGGTTTTAGGGTCCTTTTCTTGTATATTAACGACATTACAAGCGTTCTTCATCCCAAAATTACACTATAACTTCTTTCGGGTGACTTTGTTTCGTGAAACTAGTAAAATCGGTTGCTGATCAGACGAGACTGAATAATAACCTAGAAAATACTTCTAGGAGGTGTGGAAACTGAGAAATGACTCTGAACATTAACAAGTACTCTGTTCCACAGGTTTCCAATAGAAACACACTTTAAAGTATTATTACTCGGTGATTACATAACTACCTGCAGTTAAGTATCTAGGAGTTACCATCACTGAAAACGATTTGGAATGAGCAGATCGATGACGTTTCTTGTAGTACTCTTAGGGCTCTTTAGGGAATCCAAAGCTTTCAAGAGCCCCACTGCAAGTGAAGCTTGCAGCTCACAAAAACTTCGTCAGACTTTGCCTGGAGTGCGCTCCCTGTCTATGGGGCCCCTACACTGTCACAAACATATCTAAGCTGGAAAGAGTACAGATAAATGCAGCTAGCCTAATCTGCAATCGGCATAGAAGAACGGACAGCGTGACTGTATGATTAATTTACTGGAGCTTGAAACGCTGGAAGCTAGGCGCTTAGAAAAGAGGTTGAAGTTTTTTTGTACATAATACGCAACGGTTGAACTCAAATAAATCGCATGGTCTACATCACGATTTACATCATACGTAGAAACATTCATCGCAAATTTGAAAATTGCGTCCTCGTAAAAATATGTTGTTACTGATGAACTCAAGCTTTGCTAGGTGATGTATTATGTTCATGCCTTATCGTATTGTTGTTCCTAATTTATTTGTCGGTGTCTTTTATGTCGTTTACTTTTTCTTGGACACGGACGAGACCACTGTAATATTAAATAAGAAATAAGACCGAAGGCACCGTCTAAGGAGTATGACTGACGGTTCCTTTATCGCATTGGTCATACAAAAACCGTCAGCAGACTCAGACTTGTTCAAAGCATATATATATATATATATATTTATATAAATATAAATATAAATATAAATAAATGAATAAATAAATAAATAAATAAATAAATATATATATATATATGAATCAAACGGGTGCTTCGAAGACGTTGGAAGCGGGTCCACAGAATATTCTGTCATTAGAGAGTTTCAGGGAACCGTTTTTGCACATCCAAAACGGTACGGTGGGCCCTCCGGTGCGCACTGCGCATGCGCTGCCACAGAAGACACGAATATGCACAGTTGGTACCGGAGGGCCCATCGAACCGCTTTGGATGTGCAAAAACGGTTCCCTGAAACTCTCTATTAGGTTCGCAGCGAACACCGTGTGTTTAGTTTGATTTATGAGAAGTGCTACTTTAGTTAACCGATTTAAGGTTACCGTCGTACTTTCGTTTTCCTATGATTTCGCCCTACTTCGTTTGCCCTTTCGATGGACCGTAGCGGACGCTACGAGCCATCCCTGCCAATCCGGCGCTAAGAAAGGATCACGTGACCATCCGTCGCTTCACCCCTCCCGAAGCCACGTGACACACACAAGGTCATTACATTGGATGCTTCAGTGGCACGTAGCGTGCCCTGCGGTGAATCATAATATGAGACGGAGTGGCGCCCTTGCAGGGGTATCCCATCAACTCGCAACGGACGATGCTTGGTGAATAAATTGACGATGCTTGGTGAATAAATTGACGATGATTAGTGAATAAATTAGCCGGACTTTTTTTTGTTCTGTTAATTAGCCTGGGTTGGTAGATTTTTATACACATACGACACCCTTGATTACACTTGTTGCACGAATACACTCGTTTGAATGAAGCCTTAAATATTCCTAAAGATCGTTTAGGCACTCGTGGTTCGTGTGGTAATATGAATTAAGGTACTGTTTACACACAAAAAAGGTAAGTATTTTTGGGCATAAATTAGTAACATAAAGTCTCTACTGGAAAAGTGTGTTTGCCTTATTTTCTCGCATAAAAGGTATAGTTCTTAAAAGCGCTGGTACCACAAGTTGTTTCATATGAGCCTCAGCTGCTATTTTGCTATGATGTTACACGGTTTTCAATACTTTTATAACCTAAAAACACTGTAAAAAAAACAAGCCCGTTCGTCTACTTTCCCGCACAACACTCGGAGAGCCAATCAGCGCAACTTGCGAAGGCAGCTCAGCGAATGACGATGCCGAAACATATGTTTAGACCAAAAAAAAAAAAAAAACGCAGTCTCAGTTAATTAAGCAATGCAAAACGTCACGCTTGCATTGCTTAATGTCCCAACTCAGTGCGTTTTTTGCTCTAAACATATGTTTCGGCATCGTCATTTGCTGAGCTGCCTCCGAAAGTTCCGGTGATTGGCTCTCCGAGTGTTGTGCGGAAAAGTAGACGAACGGACTTGTTTTTAAAGTGAACTACCATGTGTGCAAAATATTTTGCCCGCTGCCATGAAGTGTGTGAACAGCGCGATTGCGCACTTTTAAATGCTTTCGCGTGCACGCTGCACGTGCTTTCACGCATGGGATTCCAGGCAGGACACCACGCTAGCAATTGAGTGAAGTAGCAGATGCTGGTTAGGTTGCGTGAACGCTCTCGTGATGTGCAACGTATAGTAACGCTGCGTGCATGACCGCAAGTTCCGCAACACCGACACAAGTAATATACGGGCAATGCCGAAGAGAAATGCAGAAAAAATGGAAGAATGCACACGAGGTCCTCTGAACGTTGCGCGTTAGTTCGTGACGTGTGAAGAGAACTTACAAGCGCCATTATAACGCTGTCCTTTTATCGCTGCTGCGCTCGAGATGATCGTTGATGTTGTTTTTTGTTTTGTTATAACCTAACGGCGCAAAACTTTTGTTGATAAGAAATCGCTGAGCAGAGGCAGCATAATGGAACTTGCGGAAGACGTTAACTTACTCTCTCTAGAATATCTTGCGCCCGAAACGTCGTAGATTGGACGCACGCGCCGCGGTTCCAGTTATCATGAAGGCGACCAATCTGCCTGTGGGAGCGGAGAAGTGGCTCCTAATCAAATATCTGGTGAATCACAAAAGTTTAAACCAGCCGAAATAATATCGAGTATATTGCAAGCACAGTACTGTAGAAATCTACCTCAGGCACAAAAGTGTACAGATGGCGTCAGCAGTTTGTCGATGGACAACCTCCAGTGACAAAAAAGAATCGCATTCACATGCTCGTCCAACCGTAATCACGCAATTCAGTCCTTTTTTTTTTATGTCGAGGATTTTAGTTTGATGCCCAAAATAGAGGCAGGAGTGGCTGGACGTGCCAAAAAACTTAAAAAAAAAAAAAAAACAGTTTTCCGCATGTCGGATGTTACATTTCCTTTGCAGGTACAAAAGTTCCGCCTAACGTTCAACGACACTTGCATATATTAGAAACAGAAATGAAACGTGCTGGATAAAACAAATTGAGCACCCAGAAAGGGTGAGAAATTTTCGTCCTGCTTCGGGGAAGGTGATAATAAAAACATGAAGTAAACACGAAAAGAGAAAAAAAGAGAGAGAGAGAGAGAGAGAGGGAGAGAGCTAGAACATTTTTACTTTACCAGGTCTGATTCCACCGGTATTAATAATAATATTTCCTTCATTGCCAACAAAAGCAATGGTGGTCAAGACAAGGGGCTAAAATGATCAGAAGCAGGTTGACTGGCCCAAGCCCCTCACAGCAGCGGTAGAGCAAGCGTAAAAAAAATAAAAAAATAAAAAATAAAATTATAATAATTTTACACATTCACAATTCACACAAAAAAAAAAAAAAAAGAGAAATCATCCTTGTCCCTTATTATAGTGGCAAAGGCGGTGGTAACGCAGAAAGTGACGCAGCGTTGCCATTTCTGGTACTCCAGTGACTCCCGAAGATTAACGCCGGGAGCGAGATTTATTGGAGCGGAGCGGCGCTTCTAAGTGCTTAATCGAGGTCACGCTGGTATGGGCTGCGTCTACAATACATCCCTCGAAGAGCGGAAGAAAGCGTCGATTGTCTCCGAGCGTTTCCAAGTATTTTGCTCAGCCTCCTCACCCGTTGCCCTGTTTTCGTGTTGAAATGGGAAAACAGTATTAATTTGAAAAGCGTCCGCCGTTAAATTGAAAACGCTCTTCGTGGTTCGTGTTTCTCCCCTCTTAAAGCTATACTCGTTTTCACCTCAAGAACCGTAGTAAAAAGAGGCCCGGCTCTTCGCGGAACATTACTAATGCCCCCTTTTATGCGGACAATTCAAATAAATGTACGTGCATTTTAGATTAGATCAGATTAGATACGATGTTATCTTTCAAGACGTACACATTTCACGCCAGAAAGCATCACTTCTTCCTTCGACAACCGAATCGTGTAAGAACTACTTCGCGCCGAATATACAATGCGCAAATCCTTTTTTTTTTTTTTTATGTCTTGCTCGATCTGAGAATGAGTATGGGACGTAGTCACGGGACGCCATTTTGTTTGACGTTGTTCGCAGCGCATGCTCAAAAAGCTGCTCGAAGACGACGTTTTCTGGCATTTCAGAAGATGCAAGCAAGCACCGCACGAGCACCAATTTTATCGGCGCACAAGTTCCGCGAGCGCACGGGTATACTCTTAGCTTTGCCTTCGCGAACTGCGACGAATCCAAGAGGATGTGCGTTTAATCTCCATTGCACACAATCGGAATCGTCGTTTTTCTAAGACGATAAAATGGGAGCTTTAGCTTCCAGCATGCGCTGTAAACAACATCCAACAATACGGCGTCCTGTGAACACCGCCTCTGTAGGATCTCTACGGAGAAGATGAAAGGCTCCCCGACATGATATGCGGCTTCCTCGGGAACAATCCTACTATCGTGGACTCTACCGAGGAAAATGCACTAAAGTGACATAAAAAAAAAAGAAAACAAAACGCGCTCTTGATTAAAGTCTGGAGCTCGCTCGTTCAGCGAGTTTTAGGAGTATATAGAGCCATAGCCTCCTCTATGCTCACAAAGCCTGGCAGAGTATTCGGTCGCAGATTTGGAGCGCGAGGATCTGGTAGCACAGAGCATTTCTCGGGGAGCCTGTAGTCAGCGCACAGCTTTTTCAGCGGCGAGGACCCGAAACATGCTTTTCAAACCCGACGAAAAGAGAAGCGGTATAGCCCGCGGAACGCGAGAAGCACGAGCGCGGACATTCCGTCGCTCGGAACAAGATGTGTTTCGGCGTTTCGACGCAGCGGGGCGCCCGTTACATCCCTCTTGTTCTGCCGCTCTACCTTTTCACTTTCGGCGGCCGCGTCTCGTGGCGATCTGCAAGGCTTTGTCAGTATAGACCTTTTCAATTTAGTAGTTGCCTCACCGGCAGATAGAGGGCGCTGACGCACTCGGCGCCATTAGGTTGTTCAATTTAATTGGTTTCGGTTTCAACCTGAACGCGGCTATGTTGCTGTTTTACGTTGTTCTTGCTTAATTTTGTGATACGAATATTTTCCTTGTAGCATACAACCAATGAAACAGCGGTATTGAACCACTTTGAGGACTACGAAGTGTATTTTAACCTAAATTTCGTGTTTTTTTTTTTTTTTTTTACCAACTCCTTTGATGTATCTGATTATGGTCGGTTGCGAAACGCCTGACTGATGTACAGGAGAGATTACCCTCATCTACGGCCGTACCCGATGACACCAATTTCCAGAAAAACAAACTAATGAAGAGACCAACACGTGAACGTAAAGAAGAATATCGACAGCTTGATTAGCAATGTGCTGAATCGGCCAGAACAGATGAACTTGCGAGTTTACTACACACTGTTTGGTTTTCGTGGGCACCCTATCTTTAGGGCCGGTTGCACCAACGCCGCTTACCTTAACCCAAAACGGCACTTTCCTAAGCCGGCTTAGCGCCCTAAGCCGAGCTTAGGTAAGCACGGGTGTAAATTCCGGTTGCACCAACGTTAAGCCGGCTTTACAAACGCGCCCCTAGCTAAACGCTGGATTTGCGTAGGGAATCTAGGGACAAACAGAGCAAACTAGGGAACGCTCAGAGCGACGAATACGATTGGCGGAAAGGAATCACGTGATGTAAAAAAAAAACAAAAAAACTGCCGTAGTAGTTGTCGTCGGCGTCTGCTTTTCGCTGTATTTCTTCGGTGAGTAACAAATTAAAGGTCTCCAAATTCAATCATTTTTTCGTTTAACTTTCAATAAAAGAAGTCAAAGGTTCAAATAAACACGAATGCTCTTTACATCTGTGATTGTGTGTTTAATATCGGTTGATAACAGGATATTTTGACAGTGGTAGTAGTTTTCGTGCTCACATTTTGAGGCGAAGGAGCCATCGAGGGCCCCAAATCTCACCGAACGCGAGAAGGACGCTCTACTCGCTACATCGCTGAAGACAAAACATCATGAATATAAGTAGGCAGGTAAGATGACTACTAAAACCAAGTCAAGCCTGAGACCGATGAAGTTCAAAACAGTGACGAACTCGACACGGCAGCTGCGAAAATGCCCGGAAATCGTCGAATAGAAGTCGTCGAGAGGTCAGGTCACGAGACCTTGCATCGACGGTACTCGTTGCTATCAGCAAGGTGTCAGAACTGCACTGTACCGTCGTTGAACATCCGGTGCAGCCTCAAACGGACTTCAGTTTCACACTGTCAAGTTCAGAAAAAAAAAAAAAAAATGTCCCACTGGTGCATCACATCGTGCCGATAAGAACGGTCGTCTCTTCGCATCACCTGCCCCAGCCTGCCCCGATACAGCAATGCACGAATCTAACATAGTAGTCGTTACGATTTGTCGTCGCCACGAATGAAAGATATAAAGCAAAATATTCCTAAAAAATCGCGATCACCAAAAAAGTTACGGAGGACACAACAAGGCGCAACTTTCAACTGAATTTTATTGAAAACGAGTTCCGGTATATAGTCTCAACCATCGTCACAATGACAACAAACGACAAAAGTAAAGGGAAAACACCATCACAGAGCACAACTCGGAAACAACAGTATCTCGTTCTCGGGAAACGAATGAAAGATATAAAGCAAAGTATATAAAAAAAAAATGCGATCACCAAAAAAGTTACAGTTATGGAACGATACAGTTTTCTGAAGCCAAGATTCTACTCGCGAGATAAGGAAAATTCACTGAAGATTGTCTCAAAACTCAGAAAACGAAAGAAATTGAATTTTCGCTATTTTATTACTTAAAAGCGCCGTAATCTAATGCAAACGGCAGAGGTGTCGACAATCAGCTGATCGCCGAGATCATGTACTGCCACTATTCAACGCGCTGATCAGATTGAAGGATACGCGCTGCAAGTGTAGATAGACAAGGTGGTAAATAACAATACGTTACAGCTATGCGAAAATTAGTAAGTACATACGAATAAGCTCGCTGACAGAAGAACCAACGGGAATACAGACGTGAGCCCCACAGCTCCGTACGTTTCTCGGTTAGGGCTAACACGCCCTGAAAGTGGAGAGCCAACTTGAAAACAGGGGTCGGTCAACACTTCACGCGACAATATTTTGCATCCTTGTCACAATCGAAAGTCATTTTGTCGAAACTTTCACGCTGATGTAGCCTAAAACACTTTGCACAACCAATTTCGTCCACCGCGTCGACCGTGACAAACCAGCCGCCATGTTTTTAATCCAGGATTAAGAAACAACCAGAAGCAAAGCGCCCAATGTTGGGCGCTTAAGTTAAGCGTAGTTTAGTGCTAGGTTTAGCGATAAGCGAGTTTGGTGCAACCGAACGAAACCGAAACTAAGCTTAAGTTCCCGGCTAAGCTCCGCTTTGCGCTAAGCGACGTTGGTGCAACCGGCCCTTACCCCTCATTCACACTGGAAGCGGATCCGCGTTCGCAAAGCTGTTGTGAACGCGGTTGTATAACGATCCAGTACAATTGCACGCGCACTTGATGTCATTGAGTGCGCGTGCAATTGCACTGGATCTTTATACAACCGCGTTCGCAACCGCTTTGCGAACGCGGATCCGCTTCCAGTGTGAATGAGCGGTTAGTGAGATTCGCAGACTAAAAACGTATTGCGTAATGAGGCAGATAATTGATATAAACAAGTAGTATCGTCGCGACCCTCTATTATTATGATTATTATTCAGTATTCGAGCATGTTTTGACAGGCCGAGTAGGAAATTTCTTAAATTATCAACCCTGCTAAAGTATTTATAAGCAGCATTTCGCGATATTGGCCTAGAAAATAAATTATTTTTATATGAACATTTGCTCACACAAGATATGATATAAGTGACAGGTCCGTCAAATTAAACCTAGCATTTGTCTTCCGTAAAATTTGCCACATAAAATTAAAGGGCGCGGGAGGAGAAATACCTCGGAAAGTTTGGCTGAAACCTAGTGCGAGGCACCAGTTCACGGACCTGTGTAAACAAACATTTATTAGTTTCTACATATTCGCTTTGTAAATTTTGGCGCCGCCAGCCACCAAAAGTAAATCTCTATTCGTCATCGACAGCTGGACTCAAGCAATTGTTATGCAGACAACTATTTTTTTTTTTCAGCGTTACATAGTGCGGATTTCAGACACTGGCAAAAGTTAAAACAGCATACATAAAAAAGCGTCGTCATTATAGCGCATGTGCCGAACCCAAACCGCGTTTTAGATTTGCAAATATAAATGACGTTATTTCTTTGTGCACGCTATTCTAAAACTCGCTACTGTTGTGTGTGGCAGTTTCTTGCACGGAAAGTCCCAACCTTTGTGTTAAAATAGACAAAGTGGATGGCACTGGTTATCTGAATATAATCAATAAATCACTTAAATGACTGTCAAAACGGGAGCGAGCATGGTATACCATTTATTAAACTTCATAAGTAACCGACCAACCGAATTTTTACGTAGCAAAAAAGATTGAGAACCTCATGCACATGTAGGTGAACGAACAAATAGCCTGATGTTGACGTACCATTACTTCTAGCCAGAGACACACTAATCGAGTGGCCGTGCCACAGATAAAATACAAGCTAAACGTTCATTTTCTATCTCCTCCGCGCGTTTCCTCCCATAATCAAAAGAAACTGTTTCCGATATATTATGAATACAAAGAACGATCTTTTCAGGAAATACAGATAGTCTCCTTGCGCTGACTATTCTTGACGCCTTCCGATCCTCGATGCGCGATATAAATATACGCGCTTCTTGCTGAGAATGTTCCGCCACTATTAGTAAACAAACCTCAGTTGTCATAAGGACCTTTCAACCTTTGTGATGTCTTAGTCGTCGAGTAGACATATCAAATTACAATTTCCGAAGTAAGGCAAAACAAAAAAAAAAAAAGCGCGGTGAAACGCGACGAAAAACACGGAATACAACGCATCCGCCAAGGCGCGGAGGGGAGAGCGGAGCAGCAGGTTGAAGGAACCGAATGGCTGCCGCGTCACGTGATTCCAAGATGGCAGCGCCCATGCGGGAGAGGATGAGCATGATAGAGCGCGTTGCTCGCGTGTCCTTGTTTTCCCATGTGAGGTGAATCGCGGGAGTGGACCCGCATCCATCTGGAACAAGACGCGCGGTGACATCAGTATAGAAAGCTAGTCGATATGTTTGCGTTCGAGCTGGGGACTTCGGTGAGGAAACGAGCGTTCCGCGGCCAGCGTTTGGCGGCCACTCGCGTTTTCTATAGTAGATCCGCCTCAAGAGTGAGAACCGAAAACGGTGAAGCCGCAGTCAAACTGCCCGTGTACATCGTACAAAAGACAGGGTGTTCGTAGCAGACACGATCACAGAATCGTCTGCGGACGTGCTTCGAGCATACTGGAAACATGTTGACTTCATCCATGCTTCGAACACGTGTGCAGACAGTGTTTTGTAAGACCCATGTGACCGTCATACGAGGAACGCCTCAGACTGTGTCTGCACACTGCCTTTTGTATGACGTATATTAGCAGCGTGACGTCCGCGAGTTTAGGGCCAAACCATTTGACAGAATTTTTGTGTTGAAAAAGACATCGGTGATATAACGAGAGAAGAAAAAATATGTACACTATACACAGATGTAAGAAAGCCAAAACTTGGACAAGTTGCTGTCGATATTAAACGGTTTGGATAAACATGTTCAGACCCCTGAAAATGCTTGTTGATATATTGTCGATTTTTTTTTTTTTTTTTGCTATAAACTGGTTAAGAATGGTCGGGAGACTGTAGGGGATTGTATAATGGCTATACTTTAGTCTAAACAAATGGAACTTCGCAAGGTTCCATACATTGTGTAATAATATAAATACACTTTATTTTAGAGTGCAGCTCTCAGGCGCCCGTTTCCGGCTTGAGTGGCGTCGGCTTCGGCGTAACCGCGCTGTGCATTATGGGAAACGTCCCCTAATGCAACGCGCGGGACCGTCGTGACGGCACTCGTCAGGCTCGTGACGTCACGAGGGTCACCAGTGACGTCACAAGGGCGACGTTTCGGCATCGTGCCGAAACGTCAGCGCGGTGCATTATGGGACGTTTCCCATAACGCAACGGGCAGGACGGAGTAAGGGAGGGGGTGGAGGGGGAAAGGGAGAAGGAGGAGGAGGGGAGAAAGGAGGAGGAGGAGGAGGAAGAGGGGGAGGAAGCGAGGAACACAGGAGGAGTAGATGAGTAGGGAAGAGGAGAGGGTGCGGATGAGGAGGGGCATATCGTCCCCTCCGTACCCTCTCCTCCTCCTCCTCAAGAGCTGCGCTCTAATTTGGCATTACAGGGAGTTATAAACGTCTTTCATTTTTTTTTTCTTTGCTAAACTCGATAAGTTATTCAAACAGTCATTGTTGATTTTTTTTCGAATTTGTACCTAGCGTATAAGGGGTATCTGTACAAATATTACATTTTCATTATACAAAGTTGACTAAAACAAATTTCTGTTGGACAATTAGTTGCGCCATTGCAAATGCTTCTCGAGAACTATCATTCTTATGTAATGTGAATACGTTTTGAATCTTTGTTCGAGTCTTTACCTGCCATATTAGGTGATAATTGATATGCGGATATATATCAGTAACTTTACGTCAAGTGACATAATATATTAGAGAGTTTTAGGGAACTTTTTTTGCACAACCGATACTAGGGAATTTTAGGAAACCTTGTTTGCACAACCGATACAAGGGAATTTTAAGGGACCTTTTTTGCACAACCGATACTAGGGAATTTTAAAAAAAACCTTTTTTGCACAATTGATACTAGGGAATTTTAGAGAACCTTCTTTGCACAACCGATACTAAGGAATTTTAGGAAACCTTTTTTGCACATTAGCGGAAAACAAACAGCGCAAGGACAAGGACAGAGTAGAAGGCGGTAGACACACACAGCGCTGAATAAACACTGAATAAGGGCCGTTGTATTAGAAATGAAGTTCAGTAGTCTTGACGATTGGGCTAGTTGGTCATTCATATTAGCGGAAAACAAACAGCGCAAGGACAAGGACAGAGTAGAAGGCGGTAGACACACACAGCGCTGTGTGTGTGCCTACCTTCTACTCTGACCAACTAGCCCAATCGTCAACACTACTTTTTTGCACAGCCGATACTAGGGAATTTCAGGGAACCTTTTTTGCACAACCGATACTAGGGAATTTTAGGGAACCGTGTTTGCACGTCCGATACGGTACGATGGGCCCTCCGCTACGGACTACGCATATGCGAGCCTTCTGTGGTGGCGCACGCGCAGTGCGTACCGGAGAGCCCATCGTCCCTTATCTGATGAGCAAACACGCTTCCCTTAAAGTCTCTATTAACGGTGATATGCCAAGAAAACTGTGCTGGATAACTAAAACAAAATGTAACGAATTGCTTTGTAAGCGGCCCAGGGCTGCCAAATAATACTCAAATCTAAAATAACACCAAAGTAACTCTCACTCGTTTTTTGGAAGTAACGTAAAGGTATTTTTTTACGTTAGCCGTTCGGTAATAAATCCCAGCGACGCGTTTGATTTACCAACTAACGAACGGAATTTCCTCCCTTATTTTCGATAATAGGCACATTGAACTGAATTGAATTGAACACTAAAGAGATTTGTGATAGGATCCACAAACTAACACCACCTACACTCTAAAAAAAGCCCGTGCGTCTACTTTCCCGCACAACACTCGCGGAGCCAATCAGCGTAACTTACGGAGGCAGCTCAGCGAATGACGATGCCGAAACAGATATTTAGACCAAGAAACGCAGTGTGAGTTGTGACATTAAGCAATGCAAGCGTGACGTTTTGCATTGCTTAATGTCAAAACTCAGACTGCGATTTTCGGTCTAAACATATGTTTCGGCATCGTCATTCGCCGAGCTGCCTCCGTAAGTTGCGCTGATTGGCTCTCCGAGTGTTGTGCGGAAAAGTAGACGCACGGGCTTTTTTTAGAGTCTAGAATGATCAAGGGAGCTTGCGCGCTAGAATTTCGACGTCATCACACATAAATCGAGCGAAGACGCAGATTGGATACGGGGGCTGCGTCAGTGCTCGGCTGGGTCTCGTGTCCAATCAACGTGACGAATGACGCTCAGCATCGGGCTCGGGTCCAATTGCTGAGTTGGCGACACCCGACTCTGATGACGTTCCATGGAGGAAGAGTGGTACGTTCGGAGACCTTCATTACTGTAGATGGTGTCCCTCTCCCCCCCCCCCCCCCCCCCCCCAAACAGACACGAACACACAAGTACACTTTGAATCCCCCTACCCTAAGGCTCCCTGCCGTCTATGCGTCAGGGTGTTCCTCTCTTACCCCTTGATGGGTTTTGGCTTGTCCAGAACTGTACTTGTGTACGCAATTAAATTGTTTGGCCGGTATTCTTGTGCGCTGATTGCGAGGAGAGATAGTCCGCTTCCTGGCTTTCTGATACTTCCACCGGAGGTAAATGCTAATCCCTCGATTCTTTCGCGTTAGATTTTGTAAGAGGGCTCTTCCGAAATTGAGAACCGAGTGAGAACGGCACGGCGTCTCTTTCGGACATCCGTTCTCCAACACGAGCTGGTCGCCTTTCGACGTGTTGGTTGCGGCTGCGCGCTCGTGGGCTAACGAGGCGCGGAAGCATTTAAGAACGTAGGAGGAAACTAGCGCTGGTGGCGGGACAACTGAAAATCCTCTCTGTCGCTCTCATCCTGTTAGTTTCTAAATCGTCGTGGAAAATAAGAAAGTGACATTAATGCACTTTACGAGTCAACGAAGACTGCGAGATCCATTGAGTACAAAGTGTTCTGGTACCTTACACTGTGATTTTTAAACACACCATCAAACTTCTCATTTGAATTGATGATAAATATACAGGGTAGCAGCTCGTGACGTCACAACGAGGTGAACCCTGGTCGTGATGTTACGGATGGAGAGCATAACGGGGTATTCACACAAATTGCTCCCTTTGATCCCCCGGATGCGCATTACGTGGTAACAACGTGACGCCTTTGCGCGGAGTCGCGCTCACGTACACATTCCAGGAAGATGGAGGAGCTTCTGCTCGGTCTGCACAAGCAGTATCCGCCTTGGTGGGGAATGTCTTCGCAATTGGCAGCATTTTGTGCGCGTGTCTGCCAATTTTACAAACATTACTCTTCGGGGTAAGGGCGTTGGTATACGGATCGCCTAATTTGTCGTGGCTTGCGCTTTTGTGCATGTCGTCCCAGGCACACCAAAGGGTGTTCGATAATCACCAATGCCGTCCTCGAGCCCATCCTCATACAGCTGGTGTTGGATTCCACGTCCTTTATGTTGCATTCACCCGTTAAAAAAAAAAAAATAGCATTAGGCTTCTTTTACGTATTGCAGCTGTTGCTATAAACGCGTATCGCCATTTTAATTGGGTACATGTGCAACTCGGTTGTGAGAAAGAAAAATCCCCATTCTCTGTCACACCCCCATGAAAAAGTGTGACTTGCGTAAGCAGCAGAAGCTTATTTAAGAAAGCGGTCCTATTTTATAACACTCGATGCTTTCCTTCCCACTTTATTATCAAAGCTTCTTCAATTATTTTTCGGCAGCTGTATGTTTTGCAGACCTTTAAATACCTGATTTTCGTTCTAGTGTTAATACATCTTTCTTGTGGGGCATAGATTAATGAAGGCGAGCTTTTCTTAACCTCTGCATTCTCAGCCAAAGCTTAGAGACCTGGAGATGTCTGAGTTGATTTTATCTAGTGAGCATGCATCATATGAAAATGAACACCAAGACTGGCAAGGTAAACAGAGAAACTTCAAAAGCTGTCTTAATTAAAGAGCAATTCCATTTGGATAAATTTGTTTCCTCTGACATGTGACGCTGGTCACCCATTTCTTAGACTTCTTTTTCTCTGCATCAGTTTAGTTTTCGCCTTGGGAATCAGACGATCTCATTCCGCGAAAAGAAAAGCGTCGCTCGGCGTCCGAAACAAGGAGTGTTACCTTTTTCATGTGTTGTAACCCACGTTGCACCCCTGCACAAAACACCACAGTTACGTCGTTTTGTTCGCCGTATTTCACATCGTCGTGAATTCTTTGCCTCTTCGGAACAGCTAGCAGCCACACATTATTGCATCACTTCACACGCAACGTACAACAACACAAAATAGTGACACCAACGCGCCCTTAGCCAGCCTCGCCCAACGCTGCCTGACAGGCCCCTCTGACCCCGCTTTGACTGGCAGCGCAACCCCAGGTCACTGCAGCAGAATTCCGCCATACAACACCCAGCTCCTATGGAGAAGCCGACGCGGTCGGCACACCTCCCAGGTCTAGTACACCCTACCCGCATCCCTTTCTTGTTTGTGACTACAAACTTAACGCCACAGAAGCATTCGATGACGGGCCAAAGGGGAGCCTGCGTTGAGAACAAGAACACCGTGGTGCACATATTTCGTCTTGCTCTACGATAAACTACAGTACAGGCTACGAGCCATCAGGTCCAATGACGACCCAGATGGAAACCCCAATAAATTGACCCCGCGTCCGTATTCAAGCAGCGTACCAGAACACACTTTGGAACTAGAAACCACGTGGTTACTAGCTGATTTCTGATTAGACCTGGCATTCTGTGGCTTTAACTGCATTAGATCGTAGGCCGAGACCACGCATATGCATCTCAGCCAACGCACAGGCATCGTATAAGATAAAGTGAAGCGAAAGTTATAAAACAGCAATAAGAAAGTGAATGACAATTGAGGCCGCCGTCCGTGGACCGAAAATCCATTTACACAAACTCCGTTTTTAAGAAGGAGCGCGCCTTCCCGCAGGAGCCGGAGGAGCCTCAAATGGGCAATAATTTGTGTTTCGGAGAGTAAAGTATTGATCTATTGTATTGTCGTCTGCGTATTTCTTTCCCTTGTCCCTGTCTTTTTGTGCATAACTTTAACCATGCTTATTCAGTGCCAACTTGCCTGCCCCGGCGCCATTTTCTAGTTGATGGCACTTTCGTGTTGTGAGGCTAGGGAAATGAACTGGTGCCTCTCGATTATCAATCTCGTGTTGGTACTCTGGCAGCTGTCTCTATTTTACAGCGATAGCTTTTATAAGCCTTTCCTCCCACTCGAAATAATTCAGACGTAGTTCGTCGGTCGTTGATATTGTAAAATGTTCAAGAAAAAAAAAAAAATCCCCAAAACCCATCGCCATTTTTTCAGGATGCAATCCTGAGAGCGAGCGCTCTACCACGGAGCCACGCCAGCTGTTTCAACGCGTGGCCTAATAAACCGCATGTGTTGAGGGAAGCGGAGCCTCTGAGTCTTGCGCAGCGCCGGCTAGATGGCCGCATTAGCGGTTCACCTGAGTCTCACGCCGCGTCCGCTAGAGGGCTTTAGTGTGTATCGTGCATATATCTGCTCGGAGAGCAGATATTGGCAATGTCTGCTCTGAACCATTGCCAATGCCATTGGAGCCATTGCCATTGCCCCATTGGAACCATTTCCAATATCTGCATCGAAAGCAGACATTGCCAATGTCTGCTCTCGGAGCAGACATTTATCCATGCAGACATGGAGGAATCATTGCCAATGTCTGCTCTGAGAGCGAACATTGGCAGTGAACGTTCCTCCATGTGAGTGGCAAGATACATAAGTCAAAGATCTATATTATATATATATATATATCAGGGTGTCGAACCGGAACCGAACCGAACCGAAAACCGGAACCGAACCGGTATTTTTTCCTGAACTGAACCCGAACCCGAACCGTCATATTGTTATCGCGATGAACCCGAACCGGAACTGAACCGGAAAAAAAATAACGGTTACCGGCTCATGTCAAAACGGTTCGGCCACGCGCTGTTGACAATGAATGTGCTATCAATGCCATTTGTTTTTTGAGTGCCGTCAACTGACACACACCTCGCTTACATATTTTTCTTCGCCACTCAGTCTTAGGAATATAAACGCTGCATCCATGAATCTTGACATAGGAACCAGTATTACGCTGGTCGCGGCTTACACGGAAAAAAGAGAATTGGAAGGCTGTGCAAAAAAAAAAATCGCGTCACGGGATTCTATTTTTCTACAATCTCGTGAATCCTAAATGCTGTTGTGTGCTCATTTCATAACACATTTCTAGAACGCGCGAGTTCTTGAAGCTTACTTGCATCGGAATGAGAAAAGAAAAGGCTATGGAGTTTGATAATAATGCATCCGGTTTCGTATAGGCACTTAGAAGCTAACATATTTGTGAGACAGCGAACTCTTCTATTTTAATATTTATCCTATTACGTCCTTCTGGCGTTGCGTTCGGTGAGGTGTTTTTCATATTCCGTATCTTGTTTAATGAAAACTTCTTTAAGGGTCTAGTTTGAGTTACCGAAGGCTAGTTCAAATAAAGAAAGCTGTATTTTCTCCCCACTGTTCCTTCAATTGCTTACACGCCGAGGTGGCGGGATAGTTAGCGAGTTCTACTTGTAAGTGGGTTTGTAAGGAGGTCGCGGATTTTACAGCTACTGCGTCGGACCCAATTAGATGAAGTCCGGATGCGTAAACGTCGGTGAGGTAACCTTTGAGTGCACATAAAGAAACCATTCCTGGTAGAAATCCCTGAGCCTTACACTACGATGTATCCCGTTCCGTATGTGCTGATTTCAGATGTTTTATTTGTAATTTATTTTGATGTTGCAATTTGTCATTTATAATTTCCGAACCGGTTCGCGAACCGGTTCGCGGATCGAATTAATCGAACCGGAACTGAACCGGAACAAAATTAATTTACGTGAACCTGAACCGTAACCGAACCCGTATTTTTTTCGGTTCGACACACTGATATATATATATATATATATATATATATATATATATATATATATATATATATATATATATATATATATATATATATGGGTGGTTTCATCTCAAATCGTGCAGGCAAAAAGGGTCGAATTTTTAATTTCGATGAAAAAAATATATGTTATGGCGCCGTTTCTAAAACCGCAGTCGACACAAACCGCAAGTTCGTCGGATTTTTTGTTCTCGACTTATGAATTCTTAAAGAGGCCGCGGCGAAAAGCAGTGTTTTTCACACCCGTCGTGGGTCGGATGTTTCGCTTGATCTCCCGCCGTAGATTTTGAGTCCACATTATATTATCTTTTTTGAAGCACTCTGTGGACACATTTAAAAGGCTCCAATACCATGAAATAATTTTAGGCCTTTTGCTTTTTTTCTGTAGAAATGTCAAAAACGCCTCCTCGGTTAATTGTTGACGAACTTTGACAATTAATTACTGGCAATCTACTTGGGTTACACCGATATTTTTTATGTCCACATAGAGCCCAAAACACGCTCTTTACATTTATTATAAAATGCCTTGGCTGTAGAAAATATCCTTAGCGGTACGTTTACGTTAATAGTATGAAAAAACCAAAAAGTACCATTTTTGAAATTGATTTTCTCAAAAAACCCATTTTTTATTTTTTTTTTATTTTTTGTTCAAATGTAGATATGATAGTTGTCTACAGGAAAATCAAGCCTAGAAAGTGTATATTTTGTTTGTATGTTCTACATTTAAGCATCAATATCGTACAAAAACGTGTTTTTACGGCTCGAAATGGACTTGCGAATTGCGCGTCTTCACAAGCTTGGAAATAGTTTTTTTTTTTTTTTTTTTTTCAACGTTCCCACATAAAAATGAAATACAGTATTTCCACCCTGATATATTTATTGATTATTAAAATTTTATTATAGGCGGCAAGCTACATCGGAGGAGTTCCAAAAAGAGAAAGCAACACTTCTTAACAGACCAGCAGGTGTAAATTTTTAACGTGTAGGAGTCGGCAGACGTCTTATTGATTCGGGGCCCTCATTGGCCTGCATGAAAGTCCCGCCCTTTCGGAGCCAGCAGATGACCACGACCTTTCGCGCTCGTTGTGTTAGATGGGACGGCCCGTGACAGTGAAGCGAGCAGCGCACCCTGTGTCACGAGGAGTGAAATGGTACGATTGTGTCGTTGACGCGGCGAACAGTGACAGCCACCCAGGAGGAGTCTGTCAGAGTATTTCACAAGGGAAAGCAAAGGAATCGTTGCCTAAAAGGATGAGGACACCACGGCCTTACAATGTCGACGGTCAACGACTGTTCTGCCAGCCAAAACAACGCCACGTGCGCGCTAAAACCGGCGGCGCGGGACAGAAATCCCGCAGACGCACACATGAAGATGGGCCGGTTTCGTTAGGGATGTGGGGAAATTTGAAACCAGCCATCCGTGCGTGCGTGAAACGATACCGCCTGTTTGCCCTAGCTTCGAGCGCCCTACCCTTACCTTGAAACGGCCGTTCTCTCTCTCTCTCTCCGGGGAGATCCGATAACACCGAAGGGTTATCTATTAAACTTGAGGAAGAAAACGAGAAGGGAGTGTTTAAGTTTAACTATCCCCACCAACCCGCTCGTTCTGTCCATATAAAGGGTTATCTCTTTTGGAAACAGCAAAGCCCGGAGACTGACATTAAAACGAGCGTGTTGGTATTCTGCCCGGAGACTAGTTGGGTCGAAGTCAGCCTCCTTGCCAACTATAACCGTTTGTGAAGAGTGGGCTTCTCTCGAGATGAAACGTTAGCGCCGGCTGACGTGTTCTTTTGAAAAAGGGAAGGGGAAAGAGAAAGTTTGAGTAACTGCAGAAACTACCTCGAAAGCTCATCTCCCGATATGAAGCTTGAAGCATAGTCTCGGTTACCTTCTCGCGCATCGCCTGCTCGAATCTATTCTTCACTTTCTTTCGTACAGCCACTGTTCCGCACAGCCGTCGTGGATGTGCATAATAGAGGGAGGAACAGATTCGAGCATCATCTGGACACCGTCATCCTGCCAGACTTCAATGTCGTGGTGCCGACTCGTGTGTGTTTCTTCGCCCCGCTGAACTTTGTTTCTCGGGTGCGGTTTTTTCTGAACTTTTTTTTTTTTTTCAATGTTTTCTTACTAACTGTTTGTTAGCACTGTTCAGTTGTTGGGTTTATTTCGTCATGGCGTAGCGGCCTGGCGGTGATGTAGAGAGCGTGTTCGCACGCATTGGGTTGCGTCCCGTTTAGGGAAAGCCCGGGGGAGTTGGTTTTTGTTCTTGCCATGTGCGGCTGAGTTTTCCCGTCTTTATTAAATTATTGATTTTTTTTTGTTTTACCTTTACGTGCCGTCGACTTCTTTGTCTGACTCTCCACCAGCCGTGGACCTATCGCCTTGCCACCGCTCGAACCTAAATACTTTATTTTATTTTTTTAACGCAATTTTCGTTAAGATCGGAGTTGGGCAATTTAATTCCTGTTTATTTATTTTCATTTCCTACCCCTCTCCGTGACACACTCTCTGTGTGTTTCGGACCGTTTCTGTGTCACCACTTTTGTGTATTACGGAAGTGAAAGGACATTCCCTGGTGACCTGTGCGATGTGCGGTGAACAAGCCCCAGTGTTTGGTTTCGTAAAGAATTGTATATGATATATCGACGATGTGGTGACTTTCTTTGTCTTAGTAATATGACAGCTAATAGCTAGTCGTTCTAGTTTACTTTGAAAGGTTTATAAATCGAAACAATACAACGTCTGTGCCTTTTGGTTATTGAAAGTCTACTAGGCCTGCTGATTTGGTTAGATATGTATCTCATGGTTCCCGCTCTTATCAAAACATACATAAATATTCAATACCTCAAAATCCGTTTATAATTGATTACAAAATGCAGAAGAAAATTCAAGAAAACTTTTTCACAATTCATAGAGACGCATGGGTCGCTATGTCTGACTTAGGTCTTGCAAAACAAAGACGTCTTTTTCCGATATTGAGGCCTAAATATAAAACATGCAAACAAAATATACACTTTCTAGGCTTAATTTTTGTGTAGATAACTATCATATCTACATTTGAACAAAAAATAAAAAAAATAAAAAATGGGTTTTTTGAGAAAATCAATTTCAAAAATGGTACTTTTTGGTTTTTGCATACTATTAACGTAAACGTACCGCAAAAAATATTTTATATAGCCAGGGCATTTTATAATAAATATAAAGAGCGTGTTTTGGGCTCTCCGTGGACATAAAAAATATCGGTGTAACCCAAGTAGATCGCCAGTAATTAATTGTCAAAGTTTGTTAACAATTGACCGAGGAGGCGTTTTTGACATTTTTACAGAAAAAAAGCAAAAGGCCTAAAATTATTTCATGGTATTGGAGCTTTTTAAATGTGTCCACAGAGTGCTTCAAAAAAGATAATATAATGTGGGCTGAAAATCCATGGCGGGAGGTTAAGCGAAACATCCGACCCACGACGGGTGTGAAAAAAACTGCTTTTCGCCGCGGCCTCTTTAAAAATTCATAAGTCGAGAACAAAAAATCCGACGAACTTGCGGTTTGTGTCGACTACGGTTTTAGAAACGGCGCCATAACATATATTTTTTTCATCGAAATTATAAATTCGACCCTTTTTGCCTGCACGATTTGAGATGAAACCACCCATATATATATTGTGACGACGAAGAAGACGACGCTGCGGCAGTGGTGTGCACTACTATCGCGCGCTAGGCCCACGCGCTAGGCCCTGCCGCGATTAAATGATTCGGCTTCATTATGTGACCATCCTTGTCTTCTCCTGCCGGCCCCGCATCTCCGTAACATTTGGTGGAGGTGCGGGGCCGGCAGGAGAAGACAAGGATGGTCACATAATGAAGCCGAATCATTTAATCGCGGCAGGGCCTAGCGCGTGGGCCTAGCGCGCGATAGTAGTGCACACCACTGCCGCAGCGTCGTCTTCTTCGTCGAATCTTACGAAGAGGAAGGAAACGAAGACGGGCAGTCAGGCAGGAAAAAAGGAAGAAGTGCCCAATCGCCGGATCCCTCAAGTTCGAAGCACCCACCTCATCCTTCTCCTACAACCCTCCTTAATCTTCTGTAAATAAAGCATCTTTCACCGTAACATTCTTTGGTGGAGGTGCGGATCGGCCCCGACCTGGACCCACGAAGCAGACGTCGCCAACCTCCCACCGACATGACTTCCAGTTCCGAAACACCACCCGAAGGCGCTCAAGCTCCGCCGCAGCCTTCACTGGTTATCGCCAAACCGCGAGATCCTGGCCTTTTCACCGGCACAGGAGACCAGGAGGTTGAAGACTGGATAGACCTCTATGAAAGAGTAAGTATCCACAACCGCTGGGATGGCACTATCATGCTGGCGAATGTCATATTCTACTTGCGTGATACCGCCCGAACATGGTTTGAAACACATGAAGAGGAACTAACGTCGTGGGACCTCTGCAAAGCCAAGCTTCAGGACCTCTTCGGACGTCCAACCGGTCGCAAGCTCTCGGCCAAGCGAAAGCTGGCATCCAGAGTCCAAACATCGACCGAGTCATATGTGACCTACATCCAAGACGTCCTATCTCTGTGCAGGAAAGCTAACCCCGAAATGCCAGAAATCGAACGGATGGAACACATCCTCAAAGGCATCGCAGATGATGCCTTCCAGCTACTTGTCATTAAGGATTGCTCGACTGTCGACGACGTCCTGAAAGAGTGCCGCAGGTTCGAAGCTGCAAAGACTCGCAGGATAGCGCACAAATTCAACCGTTTGCCAAACACCCCGGCAACATCATCTTGTGAAGACTCTGATACTAACACAGAGCGCATCACGAAAATCGTCCGCCGAGAACTGGAGGCGATGATGCCCGCTGACGGTGTTTCCCCGTCTCCCCGCTCATCGACTAGCGAGTTATCCATCGCCGCCGTTAACACTGTCATTAGGCAAGAAATGGAGAAGTTCGGCGGCTCGCCGCGTCCAAGTCTTCGACCATCATTTGGTCAACAGGCACAGACACCCCAATGCTGCGCCTGTGAATCTTCAACTGCGACGCCATCCTTCAGACCGTACCACCGACGTGATCCCGCCACGTGGAGGACCCCCGACAACCGACCCATTTGTTTTGCTTGCGGTATGGCTGGTCACGTCGCCCGCTACTGTCGAAATCGCTGGAACAACCGACAACCAAACAACCGGACGTTTCTACCCACCAATGACGGTCGTTATTACAATAGAAACTTCGCTTCACCCTCTGATGACTACCCAAGCGAAGATGCAACATTCTATCGCTCATCGCGGAACCCTCGCCCTCAGTCCCCGCGTCGCCGCCAATCATTGTCCCCACTCGTTCGCCGCCTCGTTTCGCCGTCCCATGATCTTCGACCCTCGGAAAACTGAACCATGCAGCTTCAGGAGGTGAGGCTGCATCACAGTTTATAGCCGCAAATCCTCTACAGAATATCGTCGCTACATCTCATAATCGACTCATGGTTCATATTGACGGTATTAGCGCAGTAGCCCTTGTCGACACTGGAGCCGCGGTGTCCATAATGCGCGAAGACCTCCGACGACGCTTACGAAAAGTACTGACGCCACCTGACACGAAAACGCTCCGCGGTGCAGATGGCGGCATTATTTCACCTCATGGCATGTGCGGCGCTCGCATAATTGTTAACAACAAGACTACCTTCATCCTTTTTACAGTCCTTATAACCTGTCCCCACGAGATCATCCTCGGCTGGGACTTTCTCTCCTCACATTCGGCCCTCATCCACTGTGCCAAAGGCGAGATTGAGCTCGATACCAGTGAGTCCTGCGACGTTTCTGACTCGGTTGTGTCCAGATTATGTTGTTTTGAGACATCACGCATTCCTCCCTTGTCTGCTGCCGCCATAAATGTCACAACGACCCACTCGATTCAAGACAGTGACTACATTATCACACCGAATATGAGCATCTTGCTTGAGAGGCAACTTGCATTACCATACTGCGTCGCAACTATCCAAAGTGGTGCGACAGATTTATGGGTAGTCAATATTGGTCAGAGTCATCAAATATTACCGAAAGGTGTGACTATTGCGCCAAGTTTCCCTACAATCAATTGTGTCGTTGCAGCCATTTCCGAGGAACAATCAGAAAGCACCGTCGCAACGCAACTATCGAGCCCTGCCTTGGCCAGCATTACAACCATGATTGATCCGACTTGGGACGAGGATAAGATCCATCAACTTCGCGACCTACTTTCCAAGTACCACACCATCTTTGACTTTCCAAGTCGTCCTCTTGGCCAGACAAATGCAGTTACTCACCGAATCGACACCGGTACTGAACCTCCAATCCACCACCGTCCTTACCGAGTATCACCGAGCGAACGCCGCGCTATCCAACATGAAGTTAATAATATGCTGTCACAAAACATTGTCCAGTCCTCGTCAAGTCCTTGGTCCTCTCCTGTCGTCTTAGTAAAAAAGAAGGACGGATCATGGCGCTTCTGCGTCGATTACCGCAAATTAAACAACATAACAAAAAAAGATGTGTATTCCTGCCCCGTATCGACGATACTCTCGATTGCTTATATGGCGCTGAATATTTTTCCTGTATTGACCTACGCTCGGGGTATTGGCAGATCAGCGTCGACGAATCGGACCGCGAGAAAACTGCGTTCATCACACCTGATGGACTCTTTGAATTTAAGGTGATGCCCTTTGGCCTTTGCAATGCGCCAGCCACGTTCGAAAGAATGATGGATCGTCTCCTCAAAGGCCTAAAATGGGTAACCTGCTTATGCTACCTCGATGATGTAATCATTTTCTCTGACTCATTCTCCAAGCACCTCGAACGTGTGCAGCAAGTTCTTGAAGTTTTGCAACAATCTGGA
The DNA here is from genome assembly GCF_016920785.2 of Ixodes scapularis. Classification (NCBI taxonomy): domain Eukaryota; kingdom Metazoa; phylum Arthropoda; class Arachnida; order Ixodida; family Ixodidae; genus Ixodes; species Ixodes scapularis. The sequence continues at coordinate 93,655,024 of NW_024609846.1, forward strand.
CTACAACTCAACTCATCAAAATGTCGGTTCGGAAGTCAGCAAATTAAAGTCCTGGGACGTCTCGTCGACAAAAATGGTATCCTCCCAGACCCAGGAAATTCAGGCAGTCAAAGATTTTCCCAAACCTCAATCAACGAAAGACGTTAGGAGTTTCTTGGGGCTTTGCTCCTACTTTCGCCGCTTCATTCGAGACTTTGCACACATCGCGCTACCACTGTCCTCTCTCCTCAAGAAGAATCAACCTTTCGAATGGCACCATCAACACCACTCGTCGTTCGGATATCTCAAGGCTGCTTTGACATCAAGCCCCATTCTTGGACATTTCGACGACACGGTACCCACCGAAATTCGAGCCGATGCCAGTGGTCACGGCATCGGAGCTGTTCTTGCGCAACATCAACTTGGTACAGAACGAGTAATTGCCTACGCCAGCCGCCTCCTTTCGCCAGCTGAACGTAATTACACCATCTCTGAGAGGGAATGCTTGGCTGTGTTATGGTCAATTTGTAAATTTCGGCCATACCTCTTTGGGCGTCCCTTTCGTGTCATAACTGATCACCACGCGCTCTGCTGGCTGTCGTCCTTGAAAGATCCCATTGGCCGCCTCGGCCGCTGGTCGCTTGGACTTCAAGAATACGACTTTACCATCGTATACAAATCTGGAAAAATGCACCAAGATGCTGACTGTTTGTCCCGCTACCCAGTGAGCCCAGTCGATTCCTCAGATGACACTGAACTGCCTGTCCTTCCAATCTCAGACCTCCTCAACCTTGCCCAGGAACAACGCCGTGACCCAGCTATTCGAGCTCACATTGAACATCTAACGTCAAACCTAAACCAGCCACCCTCAGGACTCTTTCGCATTCGAAACGACATCCTATACCGGCAAAATTTCAGACCAGATGGATTACCGTGGCTTGTAGTTGTTCCTAAACACCTAAGGACAACTATTCTCAACGAACTACACGACGTCCCTTCATCAGGTCATCTTGGTCTGCTTCGCACCTACACAAAGGTTAAGGAACGTTTTTATTGGCCTGGCATGTATCAAACTGTTAAGAAATATGTCTCCTCATGCGACCCTTGTCAACGTCGAAAGAAACCGCATACTCGACCATCAGGACTCCTTCAACCACTGCACCCTCCGCTCAGCCCATTCCAGCGACTCGGAGTTGATTTTCTAGGACCATTTCCTTTGTCACGCACTGACAACCGCTGGATCGCAGTTGCAATAGACCACACCACTCGTTATGCGATCACCCGCGCCCTTCCAACCAGTACTGCTGTTGACCTAGCCAATTTCATCTTGGAGGACTTCATATTGAAGTACGGAGCTCCCCGAGAACTTCTCAGCGATCGTGGACGCTCTTTCCTCTCGCGCGTGGTCTCAGAAATCTTGCAATCCTGCTCCGTACGCCACCAAGTCACCACCGCTTATCATCCACAAACAAATGGATTGACCGAGCGATTGAACAGGACATTATCCGACATGCTGTCTATGTACGTCTCGTCCGATCACAGCAATTGGGACGCCGCCTTACCCTATATCACTTTTGCATATAATTCTTCACGCCACGACACAACGGGTTTTACCCCATTTTATCTACTCTTTGGCCGTGAACCCCCCTTAATGATTGATTCTCTCCTTCCACTTCAACCAGACGCTTCGCTAACAGCATTCGCGTCCGATGCAGTAAGTCGAGCCGAAGACGCCCGCCAATTAGCTCGTCTACGCACGCTCGATTCCCAAGAGCGCCAGTGCACTCGGTATGACAGTTCCCACCAGCATGTTAGTTTTTCTCCCGGAGATCTTGTCCTTCTTTGGACACCGCAGCGCCATGTCGGATTGGCCGACAAGCTACAACATCGTTACATTGGACCCTACCGGATCTGCCACAAATCTAGTGACGTCACCTATGTAATAGAACCCCTCCATCAACAAAACGCCGGACGCCGCAAACAACGAGACACAGTGCACGTGCTCCGTCTAAAGCCATACATCGCACCGTCGGCCCCGTAGCTCAACGACGAGACGTCGTTTTCTTACCGAGGGGGGTAATCTTACGAAGAGGAAGGAAACGAAGACGGGCAATCAGGCAGGAAAAAAGGAAGAAGTGCCCAATCACCGGATCCCTCAAGTTCGAAGCACCCACCTCATCCTTCTCCTACAACCCTCCTTAATCTTCTGTAAATTAAGCATCTTTCACCGTAACATTCTTACGACGCTGCGGCAGTGGTGTGCACTACTATCGCGCGCTAGGCCCACGCGCTAGGCCCTGCCGCGATTTAATGATTCGGCTTCATTATGTGACCATCCTTGTCTTCTCCTGCCGGCCCCGCATCTCCGTAACATTTGGTGGAGGTGCGGGGTACCGATCATCCCGTTCACCCCCATCAACCTTAACGCCGTCGGTGCAAGCGCTCCGCCGCATTTGACTGATCTCCAGCCCACAGCCCTGCAACACAGCCCCCGCCTCAGTGATGCCATGAAGACAGGACGACATGAACTGACAGACGTAAGCGAGGAACCATTAAGAGTGCTACGTGATGACTTGAGGACGCGATTGCGAGACGATGATTGTGACGAATGAGAGCTACGAGAATTGACGATCCCCTGCCCCGTCCCCAGCCCAATCTTGTGAAGGCATGACGGACGTTCCCCAGCCCGGACAGTGTCGTCGCGGGGCTGTGACTGGTGCTTCGGTCGGTAACGCTGCTAGAGCGTCTTCCGGTCATGGAACTGCGACAGGTTCTCGTATTTCGCGGCAGGCAGCAGTGCTTTCATCTGTCTTCATCTGTTTCTGTTTTGTTTGCGTGCTATTTTCCTTGTGTGTTCTTCATTCATCGGCCGGGTCGTCCTCTTCCAAGGAGGGGGTAATGTGACGACGAAGAAGACGACGCTGCGGCAGTGGTGTGCACTACTATCGCGCGCTAGGCCCACGCGCTAGGCCCTGCCGCGATTAAATGATTCGGCTTCATTATGTGACCATCCTTGTCTTCTCCTGCCGGCCCCACATCTCCGTAACAATATATATATATTTAGTTTGACATTAGGCAATGTTACAAGTGCACCATTCGTTGCATGTTTGTAATTATGTCTAGTGTTACTCTGCTACTGTAGCGCTGTAACGGGGACTGGAGACTTGTCAGGCGGTTTTGGTCGCCTTTTCCTCCAGCCTCCCAGACTTCTGGTCTAAGTAAAGAAAGAAACAAACAAAAATACGTATAGGATCGATTAAGGTTGAATTGGCATCTCCAGCTCGTTGGTCGCCCCCTCGCGGCGGAAACGGAAAGCGCTCTAGTGAGGGTCCCCCGGCTTTCGTGCTCAGGGGGCACGATGCTCGTCGCGACCATGACTCGCAAACAGTAATTTCTAAATGCAAACAACACTCTTCACTGTCCCAATATAGCGCTGTGGCCGGCATGTGACTGTACCTTACTACAGAGATTTAGTATTCCGTATTGAAGCAAACGGAAGTGGTGTGCGTTTGCGTTAGAGTTGCGTGCTCCACACTGCACATGCGCTTTGTTGCCATGCGCCAATTCAAGACCACAATATCGGGCTCCGCGCAGGCGCATTGTGGAACACGCCACGCTAACGCAAACGCACAAGCGGGTAGGGGCTTCTTCGAGCTGGAAAGGCTGAAATCGACAAATTGGCGGGGCGTAAAAATGGAATAAAATAAATGTTCTCTGTAATTATATATATATATATATATATATATATATATATATATATATATATATATATATATATATATATAACTGAGAAGAAAAACCCTTGGCGAAACAGCAACAACGGACGATCTATTCTTCGACGACGAAACACAGTAACCTCGCAGTCTTCTTTCGCTTCCTTAAATGTCGGTCTCACCACACTTCCCTAAACTAACCGCAGGAGACTTTCCCCAAGGTGAGTCCTAAGCAGGGATCTCGTTAAAGAGCCGGGGCTGCTCCATCCGATAAGACTGGAGGGGCTAACTTGATTGCCGCAGCTTAGCATATACGCACGTATTTCCAGTCTCACAAACAAGTTAACACACACACACACAAAATGTACGGACTTACACACATGCGTGCATACACACACACACACGAAGGTTCGATCGCACGAGAGCTTAAAAAAGCAGGATTACGGGCCAATCTCTCAAGCCAGGCACAGCGGATCTCTAGCGGGTTTGTTGCCGAAAGAATGCGTCTGGAAAGTTTATTTCATTTACGCATATTCAACACGCTGTGAAGTCGACACCGAGATTTTCCCTGTGCGGGAAGGGGGCGTTCTTTCCAGTCCCGCACAATTTCAAACCAAGTCTTTCTTATACATATGTTCTAATAATCAAAAATACATTACAGGTATCTGCATATACACAAAGTCTCATTATGTTCTGCTCTGGCTAATTATTTTGGCATGCTCTTTTTTAACGACGATGCTATCTACGGTGGTATTTTTTTAACGAATAATTATGAAATCTCATACCGTTCACGTATTATTCCTCAATAATATGGAATTTTGTGAAATATAAAGTTTTTTTTTGTTTATAAAGTCGCGGATTAAAAAAAGAAATCTCACATAACTTGAGTTTACAATTTCTGCGCCCGGAGTTTCTCAAATCCAGATATCACACACACAAACACACACTCACACATATTATATATATATATATGTGTGTGTGTTTGTGTGTGTTATCTGGATTTGAGGAAACACGCACACACACATACACACACACACACACACATATATATATATATATTTGTGCATGTGTGTATCTATATACACGCACACAAAACCGTTTTTAGCATAAGGCAGTTTGTCCAAGCGCTTTGTTATATATGCATGAATTGAGACATGGAGACTTTAAATACTTTTCTAAACACCAACCCCGTGCACTAAATCCCCTCTTCTCGGTTTCACATTTCGGCCGCCAGAATGCGCCAGTTTTCGCCGCACGCTTGGATAGGCGGTGTACTTCCCGCTTTTCTCCTTGGCAGTGTTGTCGGCGTTACCAAAAAAGAAAATGTAACTAAATACGTTACTCGTTACTTGCAAATAAAAGTAACGCGTTACCGACCTACGTTACCTCAAAATGAAAGGAACGCGTTACCGTTACCGATAAAAAGTAATACGGGTTACTTTTGCGTTATTTCTTAAATTATGAGTGAACACGATTTACTGCTTTGACGAAACAGTACGTTCATCCACAAACTGAACATAATTACTTTATCTTTTTTACGGTTTCACCTAAGTACTCACGAGAAAAAACGCAAATACAAACGCAAAAGAACTCAAAACTTCACGTGCCTTGACGTCAAAAACAGGAAAAAAAATTAAATTGCAATCCTTTTAAGTCTTGGGAAGAAGTAGTAACAAGTAACCTAACTACATCTCACGTTACTTGAATTAAGTAACGTAACTACGTTACAAATTATTGTGTTGAAAAACTAACGAGTAGGTTACTACGTATACTGAAGAAAGTAACGCGTTACCGGTGACGCCGTTGCTTGTACTGCGCTACTGCCAACACTGCTTTTTGGCGTTTCCTCCGCTTGGCGGTGTCGCCTCCTCTCGGGTTACCAATAGCGACACGGCTCACTACACTAGTGGCAGAAAAAACACATTACGTACACCTTTTATAAATTTTTACTTTCCCTGTACTCTCTCCCTCTTTATGTCCCCGCTGAGAGAAACAGTTTTGCAGCCCCTGCAAGAACTACTTCGCCACATCTACAGCTCCCCTCCCCCCCCCCCCCCCCCCCCCCGGGGTATGCATTACTTTGCATATAAACAGATCTCACGCGTTCTTTCCTGTTTCGCGAGATTGAAAGAAAACAGAGACATCGCGTCCCTCAGAAAAGCAGCCGTCGCCTTAAACAACAGCCCCATCGAAGCGCGCATCCGATCAAGACGTTTGCCACGAACATGAAATGCTTATGCACTCAATCCTCGTTGTTTTTAAAGTCCAACCGGCCTCTCCCTGCCGTCACCCAATGGCGTTAAAATGACAGTTCGGGCTAGTTGGTTCATCATCACGTTGAAAGCGCCGAAACTACACAAGCACAGTATATGAAAGGGGAACGAAAGCAGGGCGCACTCCTAACTGACATTTATTGAAAACCCATCTCTTATATACTCGTGCTAAAATACATAGTCACTCCAACATCCGGTGCAGCCCCCTGCGCAAAAAAGTGTACTCCTTCGCCGATGATGCCACAGATGTGTCGCTAATACAATCTTTGTATTTTTACAACGTAGCTGTTATGGGATAGTTTCCCCAGTATCGTGTCCGTGGGCAAACAAATCTCGACACAAAAATCTGGACAGCTACCGCCATCTATGAGTGACGGCGGCAAACTTTCCACTCTGGCTTGCCGACATGCGGCTGGCCATTACTTCATTCCCACATAGCACAGCTTCGCTGGTCTTCCTTCTTTCCCAGAGTGAAAAGGCCGAATGTTTTTCTTTTATTTAGCAAGAAAAACGTACCTGTTTGTCGGCCCAACCCTATAGCGTTTTGGCAGACACCGGGTACACAGAATACTTGGAAGAATTGGATGGCTAGCTCGGATGATTCCAGAGGCAAAATAAATGAGCAACATATATCATACCAGAAACATGAGATCATGTATTTCCTTAGATCACATGAGCGTTTTGTTTCCGCTGTATGAGGGCCTGTAGGGGTTTTGTATCACCGCCTTATACCCTTCAAGATCGAATCCCTATTTTATTATTTTTAACTTCTGTTTTAGAAAAAAAAAAAAATATCAGTGCCCTTCTGCATTCTTGCGACGGGATTATATTTCTTGCGCGTCTCTGGATTCATAAGTCTCGATAATACCGCTAAATTCTGAGTATATATACTATATACATCTTTCGTTTTTTTCGTTGCGAAACACTAATTGAATTTCCACGAGGCAGAAATTTGTTTTAATTTGTGAACGCAGCTGATCTCCTCGAAGCTAATAGCGAAGCATGTCGCAGTATACTTTTTTTTGTTCTGCGCGAGGCGTTGGGGCTTAAAAGCTTAGCCTGAAAATAAACACTTTTATTTATTTTTTAGTTAATCGCTCTCCTTCTGTTTTACTTTCTCTAAATAACAACAAAAAAACTTGGCATAAATGTGCTGGTTTAAAAGGGTCGCTCGGAGTATTGAATAAAACAATTTATATTTCGAGAGAAGAAATACATAATTATGCGTAATTATAGGAGCAAATGGATTTTTGAAACGCTCCCAAGCATTGTTCCCAAAGATTCATTAGCAGTATCAACTTTGGCAGCGTTATACGCGACTTACTTTTTGACCGTTTTCTTGAATCCGGACGACTCCGTTTAAATTCGAACATATTGGAAGATTGCTATTTAGTGCCGGTTCCGGCGCACGTTTTCCCGTGTATGCCGCTACCGAAAATGGATTCAGGTTTTAAATAATTCATGGCTACAGCGAATGGAACTCAATTACGAATAATATTCCGGTCGATAAACACACACACACATACACACACACATGCGCGCACGCACGCGCGCACACACACACACACAATACATACATACATATATATATATATATATATATATATATATATATATATATATATATATATATATATATATATATATATATATATATATATATATATATATATATATATATATAAAAGTAGATGCCACCGAAGGGTCAAACAAACTTGGACGATTTAATTGAACATGTATAATGCATACATAAACCGCGACGTTTCGAAGGGGGACCCTTCTTCCTCAAGCATGTTCAATTAAATCGTCCAAGTTTGTTTGACCCTTCGGTGGCATCTACTTTTATAAAAATACGCCTACAGCCTACTTAGCCCCAAGATATATATATATATATATATACAGGGTGTTTCACAGAACGCCGGCCAAATCGCTCCTGCGAAAACTACCCATCGCAACGAAAAAAGGCTTGTGGCGTTGTGGTCCTAGGCCAGGGGCCCATTTAAGAAAATTATTAAAGACGGGGATAATTAACTTCTTAATTATTTTTGCCTAGTTAACTTTTTTAATATTGTGTTTAAGGGCATGGCTTAAGTTAGAAAATTGCTCAGCATCATCGAAAACCACTAAACCAATAAATTGCAGAACGATAAGAGGCACGCGAGGCATTTTACGACCTTCTGAAAAACCACACAAATTCGACGGGTTTTTAAGTTTCGGTTTGTTACCGGAACACATCTCGGCCCCAGCAGCACCGCGCCGCGTGCAGAGATAGTGCAACCAGACTCTGCTGCGTCGCGCGATGACAGCGCAGCAAAGGTTGGTTGCACTATCTCTTCGCGGGGCGCGGTGCCGTCGGGGCCGAGATGCGCTCCGATAACAAACCGAAACTTAAAACACGCGTGGAATTTGTGCGGTTTTTCAGAAAGCCGTAAAAAGCTTCGCGTGCCTTCTATCGTTCTGCAATTTGTTGATTTAGTGGTTTTCGATTATGCTGAGCAATTTTCTAATTTAAACCATGCCCTTAAACACAATATTAAAATAAAGTTATTTACGCGAAAATATTTAGCAAGTTAATTATCCGGGACTTTAATAATTTTCTTAAATGGGCCCCTGGCCCAGGACCACAACGCCACAAGCATTTTTTTTTGTTTTTTGTGATAAGTAGTGTTTGCAGGAGCGATTTCCACGGCAGCACTTGTCAATCTTCACTCATTCCCATTATATATATATATATATATATATATATATATATATATATATATATATATATATATATGGGCGGTTTCATTTGGATTCAGGCCCCGAGGTGCAGTCGTATTTTTTTATTTTGCTTCAAATTTTTCATATTTCGTGGCTCAAGTTCCAACAAGAACAATCCTTTTTATTTTAATGCCCTGACATGCTTAGTTTCTGAGAAAAAAAATCCCAAAGAAGCAGGAAAGAACGACGAGGTTTCGACGATTGTCGCGTGTGGCAATTTTGAATCACTCTGAATCTCAAAGTATTGAAAGGAGAGCTTCTATATTTTTTAGAGCGCAGCACTTAGGCGCCCGTTTCCCGCTTGAGCGGCGTCGGCGTCGGTGTCGCCGTCGCGGTCGCCGCTGCCGTCGCCGTCGGCGAAACCGCGCGGTGCATTAGGGGTAAATTTCGCGCTAAATTTAGCGGGGAAATTTTACCACTAGATCTAGCGGAGAAATTTTGCCGCTAGATTTAGCGGGGAAATTTTACCGCTAAATTTAGCAGAGAATTGTTTCCGCTAGATTTAGCGGAAAAATTTCCCCGCTAAATCTAGCGTAAAAATTTCCCCGCTAAATCTAGCGCAAAAATTTCCCCGCTAAATCTAGCGGTGAAATTTCTCTGGGGGGTCACATGACCTCCAGGTCACAAGACCCCCCCCCCCCCCCAGGTCACGTAACCCCCCCCCCCCCCCCCCCCCCGAGAACACGTGACCCTCAATACCCTTCCCTCCTTCTCGCCAAGAGCTGCGCTCTAATTCGGCATTACAGGGAGTCGTAAACGGCTTTCATTTTTTGAATCACTCTCAATCTCAAAGAATTCAAAAGAGAGCTTCTATATTTTTATTGTGATATACGTATATGCAGGCAGGTAGAACGACATTTCAGCTACTATTTATTATTCGTCCCTCCAATCTTTGTAAAAGTCCCCAAAACATGCCTCGGCGAACAACTGTAACCTAAACTGCGGATTTTTTTTTAGTCAAATATGTTTAGTATTGCTTTTAAAATAACACCACGTGTAGAACCTTTCATTGCCTACCACATTATGCAAAGTTTGTGTCTTAATCATGTACGAGTACTCAGAAATAAATTGTGAAATAGAGAAGGTTTTTTTTCACCTTTTGTTCAATTTTAGCACGCTGAATAAAAAAACATTTATTTTTTTATTTTTTTTAAGAACAAACCACCAGTTCCTTGCAGAGTAAAACAAAAACGTAAAAAATAAAAAGTGACAAAAATAAATAAAAATTTTTTTGTTGTGCTATCTACATCCGCGGACTATACATGTCTAAAAGTTAAAATTTTAAGCTGCGTGGACAATCTATGCGTGCGGATTATACAGGAGTTTCCTTCATCAGGTTCGTTCATCATGACGAGACGTCACGGATTTTGTGAATGAAAGAGTATGTTATTGATGATTTGTGTATAATGCAAGCTTCTTCGTGAACCACAAAAACAGTCATGCGTCAAGATGTGCCGTGCATGAGAAGATTTTCGTGTCGATCAAGAACCAGGGGGGCGTACTACGGCACGGCGTGCGGACTATAGCCCGGAAAATACGGCATATACATATATAAAAGAAAAGAGAATCCCTAAGTTCAATTCTTGGGAGGCTGCAGATGCTGGCACGTAGGTGTCGGAATGCCTGTTCGATATCCTATATAGCAATGCTATTATTACCAGTCTCGGATGCTTTTAACCCACACAGACGTGTGGATAATACTCCCTACCAGGAGAGCGCACACAATAACTAGTCATCATTCGCCTTATCAAAGTCCATAAGCGCTCTTTCGTGAGTGCTCGTACTGGTTTCATTGGACGGACGGAACTCAGTTGGAGTCAATCATAGCGAGAGCTGCACTACATTCAAGTCGCACGTATCAGGAGTGTCTTCTTTTTCTTATACCTGCTACGTAGTCGCAACGAGGAAAAGTTAATATTCTTGAGAAATTGCACACGCATGAATGATCGCTTCGGTGTATTTTAAAATAGCTAAATTGTAGCGGGGGCTTCGCGGCAGAAGCTCAAATACTCCCCAGTTCTAAAGCTTCGGGGGTTTAAATTGGGAATAACTGGAGCAAATAATTGCGGCGTAAATCGAAAGAATATTTTGTGTGTGTGTTTATTAGAGAGGGAGCAAACCAGAAGAAGTACGGAAAGAAAATTACGCCACCAGCTGCTGCTTACGGTACGGGACTAAAAACGCAAATTAAAAGCAAGACATGCAGTTTTTTGTTGTTTTTTCTTTTGTTTTTTTACATGAGTCATTTTACAAGTAAGTCTTTCTTATAGTAACCGCCGTTTAATCTTTTCGTGACTTTATGATAAATTATAAACTTTTGATTTATTTTCTCAAAATCTTACCTGTTCCGTGTTTATGTAATTCGAAGTCTTCGATCCCAGGACGATATCAAATTGATGCTAGAGCGATTAATAATTAGCTAACTATCCCAAAAGAAAAAACAAGTAAAAATCAATCCTTAAAATTTTAATGCTCTTTTTTCTAGAGGTGAATTTGAGGTGAATTTAGGTTTTATTTTTAATAGGACTGCAGATATTTCTTTGCAATAAAATTATACTTTTTCACGTGACCAATCAGGAATTAAATTGCTTCAAAGTACTTAAGCATGATGTTGCTCTGCGTAGGCGGGATTAAAACAAATAATATTGAGAAAAGAAAGAGAAAAACAAACTGAAATTAATAAATAAAAGCGAAAAAACTAGCCCGGCCAAGAAAAATACATGACACGTCTAAACAAATAAAGCAGAAGTTCGGAAAAAAAATTATAAAAATTTTGTAACTTGAATTAAACATTTGTTACCAGATGGGCATGCCACCGTCACATAACAAAATGATAATAAATGTGGAAAGTAAGGCCGTGCAGATAATGACAATTTTTAAACAAATAATATGATATAGTCAGTCGATTAATTACCAGGTTCACTAATCTAATATTTAGAGCTATAGAACAGCTTAGGTAATACGTATATATCTAAATACAGCATTTTAAAATTTGGAAACAGAGTTTCTGGGGTTAGTACTGTATTAATGATGCTGCAATGCTACGTTTTAATAGAGCCATTTTGTTTCGTTTATTAGCTTGCTTAACTGAGATTAAAGTGACATTTGCAGATTATACTATTGGAAGGAAGAACAGGGTCCTTACACTGTTTTAATGACAATGATTTGTCCGCTACTGACCACTTTCTACTAATATTTAATCAAGACGAGTGATATTATGAACACATGCTGAAATAAAACGGAATATTTCTTCAGCACGTTACTAAGCAGGAAATGTACACTATGACCTTTAGACTAGTTCCGTTATGTTATTTGAGCACAAGTTGTCAATAAGTTCGATGTTTCACGGAAATACAAAACTAGCAACTTCATAACATCAAAGATGACAGACAATATTGACGTAGCATCAAAATGCACTACACTCTTAGAAAAGCCCGAGCATCTGCTTTCCCGCACAACAGTCGGAGAGCAAATCACCGCAATTTACGGAGGCTGCTCAGCGAATGACGATGCCAAAACATTTGCTTAGACCAAAAAACGCAGTCTGAGTTGTGACATTAAGCAATGCAAAACATCAAATGTCACAACTCACACTGTTTTTTTTGTTTTTTTTTTCTGTCTAAAGATATGGTTTGACATTGTCATTCGCTGAGCTGCCACCTTAAGTTGCGGTGATTGGCTTTCCGGGTGTTGTGCGGGAAAGTAGACGCGCAGTCTCGTTTTAGAGTATATATTTCACTGACTACACTCTAAAAAGAAGCCTGTGCGTGTACTTTTCCGCACAACACTCGGAGAGCCAATCAGCGCAACTTACGGAGGCAGCTCAGCGAATGACGATGCCGAAACATATGTTTAGACCAAAAACACTGTCTGGGTTGGGACATTAAGCAATGCAAGCCTGCCGTTTTGCATTGCTTAATTTCACAACTCAGACTGAGTTTTTTGGTCTAAACATACGTTTCGGCATCGTCATTCGCTGAGCTGCCTCCGTAAGTTGCGCTGGTTGGCTCTCCGAGTGTTGTGCGGAAAAGTACAGGGTGTCACAAAGAAAATTTGCACGGTCTTTTTTACCGCGAAGATCAACTAGGCGTCGCCGAACTCCCATTTCTTGCCCAAAATAGAGCTATAGGTCACAACCAGATGCCAAAGTTTAAGCCCGATCCGATAACTTAATCAAAAGTTATAGGTGATTTTCTGAAAATTTCAATGAGAAAATGGAGCCCATTTTTGCCCGTTTTAGGTTTCTCGTGCCATAGAGACCCATGTGTTCAAAAAATTTGTCGGCCGCCATTTTCCCATTGAAATTTTCAGAAAATCAGTTCTAACTTTTGATTAACTTATCGGATGGGGCAGAAACTTTGGCATCTGGTTGTGACCTCTAGCACTACCTTTGAGCGGAGAATGAGCGTTCGGCGATGCCTAGTTTATTTTTCCGGTAAAAAAGACCGTGTCCATTTTCTTTTGTGACACCCTGTACACGCACGGTTTATTTTTTTAGAGTGTAGTGCTAGAACAGCTTAAGCTCTAAAGCTCTACTCTAAAAACAAAAAAAAAAAAAAACAAAAAAAAAAAAACGCGCGTTTACTTATTTGCAAAACACTCGAAGCTTGCATTGCGTATAATGCCACAGCGCAGACTTAATTTTTGGGTCTAAACAGATGTTCTACCTCATCATTCGCTCAGCTGATTTCGTAGATCGCAGAGAATGGCGCTTCGAGTGTTTTGCGGGTAAGTAGACGCGCAGGCATTTCTTAGAGTGTATAATAAAAGTAATGCAAGGACATACATTTCAACTGGAAGTTTGCCTTCTTTGAATCTGGCAACTGTGTAAGCAACGAATGTTTTTTTTCTTGTTTTTATGTAAAAAAAAATACTGCGTTTGTTAAAAAAAATAAAAGGTTGTTGAGCTGGACAACTTTTTACACTACACAGAAGTGCCAAAACGCATAGGATTGGTGACAATTTTATGGAAGGATCAATCTTGACCGACTTACCGGTCAATAAGTTAACTGACGATTAACAGATCAATTCAACTTGCAAGGTGAATCGGTTATTTTCAAAAAACCTAATAGATGAAAGAGCAAAGGTGCAGGTCAGCTTTAAAACGAAAATGTTGTAGCAGCTGAACGCCGAGTTGAGGTAGAAAGAAAAATAGGACAGACATCTTGCTTTCCTCTTGTCTCAAGCCTCAGTTGTTACAATTAAATAGGCCTTTTTTTTAAAATAAAATATAGTTGCATCAAATAGTATGTCGATTCTTTATGACCAATTTTCTGTCAGAAACAAATTAAAAAAATTTTTAGATTTTTTTTTCTTTACTTTGGTTGTTGGATATTGCAAATCCTTCGGCCGCAGTGGCAACTAAGTTTTATTCGACTCGGTCAGGAGGTTTAAACAAACCAAATTTGAGATTTGCTCACCTATATCACTGGAAGCCATTATTGTGGGTGCTGTTTAGAGCGCATGCTCAAAACGAGCTCACATTAATAGGTTGCTAAGACCGGCAAACTTGATGGTGCGAAAGGCACGTTGAAGAACTGTAGAAGCTCGCCATTAGCACGCACTCAGCAGTTACGCACACAGCTATGGCCGCCAGTGAATGCTCCCTATTGGCGGCAAGATGTTTTGGTGGCGCCCTCCTATGGTTACCTTTACTGACGTCATTATCTTGCGAACAACAAGTTCGATGGTGTTTGTACTTAGCATGATGGAAGCTTGAAATTATTGCACTCTGAAACCAACATTGTCAACACCGTTAAGTCCTTTCTTTACTCTTATTTCCGTCGATGAGAAATCCTTTGCTGATGTCATAGTCAGCATTCGCCCAATAATGGCAGGCCGACCACTGCAACGCTTTCGATCGCTCACGTCGCCAGTAGCTCTGTCAAAACGGCATTCCGTACGACTGTCAATGCTGAAGTATTTAACGTGCATGGCGATTTACACGAATCCATCCCAGTATTCCGCGTGGAAGTTGGTCTCCTCCCTGAGAATCTGGTGCGTCTGTTTACACGCTGCTGGTTTTTGGATTGCTAAGGATAATTTGCTACAAGTTGCGGAAACGAGTTGGGCTATAAGTAATAGGGGCATATACTTTAACCTCGTGGGTTCCTGACCTATGTATAGACCACTCGGTATTTCCGAATCAAGATGCAAGTAAAGCGCGAACTGGTCTAAGAATAAGGCTGCTGTTGCTCACGTTTCTTATAAAAAAACAAGTAACTCAAGATCGTTACTCGTTATTCAATAAAAAAAGTAAAAGAAATAAGCCACTCGTTCCAGTCCTCACAAATAAAGAAGATACGGATTATTTTTTTTAAACAACTTCTCATAAATGCCAACTTCCCATAAGTTATTATGACGGGGCAATCTGCTTTTGGACGCCCTCCCCAGAAAGGGTTATCCCCCGGGTACTTGGTGATTCCATCGCGAGTTGAACAAGTCCGTCAGTACCTACGAACGTTTTTTCCTGCCCTCCCCTCTCCCCAATCAAGGGTGTCTGTTCGTCCTTCTCGAAGCTTCAGGCAGTTTATACGTATTACACGTTTATGGATAGTGACGGCCGTCTTGAAGCATAACGCAATGATTGAGAACCCAGACTGCAACCTTCTTTGAGAAAGGCATTTGAAAGGTTGTTCTATGTCATAATAACTGTCTAAATTTTGCGGTGATTATGTGGAAAAGTAGCCAGAATAAGTTTCTAAATGATGTGTTGAATTACAAAAAAAAAATATTACGCCTGTTTTTTGTTTTTTTTCACTTAAAGGAAGTTAAAAAAAAACAGAAGCCTTCGTATTAGTTTATTCTCGAATAATATAACGAGTTACAAGTAACGCACTGCGCATGTTAATTCAACTTACAGTAAAAATAGAACACTCACGAGTGGCCGGTTTTCCTAACCCGACAACCGCAATCTAAAAATAAAAAAAAAAAAAAAAGAGTGAACCACAGCATCCATCATCTCCCTCCCTCTCAAATCGGCGGTTTAGTCTCCAGTCAAGAATGATGGATCGAACCGCTCTATTAGCCCAGCTTACCAAGGGTGTCCAGAATAACGGGTTTAACGCCTATCATCGTAAAGCTGAGAAAGTGCAGGCAAGCACATGACAACAAACATTCCCGAAACGTTAGACTAGAAAAAGGAGCGTAAGATAACGTCACTTGTAGGCAAATAGCGAGAAAACGACTTCCGTCGTTATCGGCTTTCAAATCTCGTTACATCGACTGCTTCAACATACTAAGGCACCGGCGAGCGCGTATACACTCAAGTTTGACGACGCGTAGTCCGGCGGTGCGAGTGAATCGGTGGGAGGGCGCCGTTTCGGGTCTGCAGCAAGGTTGAGACCGGTTGCCGCCTGCTCGTGAAGAGACAAAAGTGTATACGGAATGAAGTAGAAAAGATCGGGTACATACTCGCCAAAGAGGTCTCTGGTTCCCTGGGCGAAGTCGGTGAGAGAGCCGAACTCCTCCCTTCTTACGTTTATCTGATGGGAGCGAGCCCGGTTCCTGCCGCCCTTTCATTGTTCCGACTGCAAATGAGAAAACACTCCGTTTATTTTTTAAATCTTTTTCTCGCCTTCCTTTGTTTGTCTTTTTTTTTTTTTTTTGCGTCGCTACAACCCTTCTTGTTACGCTATTTAATATTGTCCCCGTAGAAGAAAGAAAACTCCAGGAAACGATAGGAATAAAGAGCTAAACTAAGTATGGCAAAAGAGGAATGATTCACAGATGTAGACCCTGGCATCTTAAGGAACGAAGGGCGTGGCGAATTCCGAGCTTTCTTCTTACCGCTCCGCAGCCAATGAGATGGCGTCATTGGCCGCTAAGAATGCCGAACAACCAATCACAAAGCAAGAAACATAAAAATAAGAGACCGCGCCCGGCGTTTTTTTTTTTTTTTTTTTTTTTTTGTCTTTTTTTTTTTTTAGAGGACAGTGATTATTATCGTTGTGATTGTCCCGCTTTTACGGCAATCTCTAGCCTCTTCGTCTAATGAAACCTTTAATTGCGCGTTTTTTTTTTACTGGGTTGTTTATTTATCTTTTGTTAACGCACGGGATACTCACAAAAACACTCGTGACAAGAAAACGGATAGCAGTGAAATGAAATATATATGTATATTTTTTTTTTTGACAGAGAGACACTAAAAATTGGTGAGTATAGGGATAAAGCACATTTTAATTGATTAAAAGCGGAGGAATTTCGTATGTTGCTTACCAATAATATGCTACGAACAAAGAAAGATCGTTTTGTTGGGCCAAGTTTTGGAGGTTCGGTTTCCGTGGACCTTTTCACTCGCTCTTGAAAAATCTGTTAGAAGGTAGGGCCCAGGTGGTTTCTATGGATAAAGTTAATAGCTCAACCCAGTTGCTCGAAACCGGCGTCCCTCAGGGTTCGGTGCTATCCCCATTACTTTTTAATGTTTATGTAAATGACCTAGAAACTGTTATTTCTGGATGTGATATTTTTCAGTATGCCGACGACACCTTGCTTGTTTCACGACACATCAATTTCGAAAAGGCGGTTCACGCTCTGCAGTTAAATGTGCTTAAAGTTATGGACTGGTATGCGGCCAACCGTATAAGAGTTAACCCATTAAAAACTAAACTCGTCTGTTTCCGTAATCCCCTGAAACCCGGATTCTCCAATGCCCCTTTTCTTCTACACAGTTCTGGTTGCAAACTTTGTTGTTGTAAGCCTGTTCCCTGGGTGGACTATACAAGATATATGGGTCTGATTTTTGAATATGATATGTCGTGGAACAAACATATGGCACATCTGTGTTGTGTGCTAAGGAGAGTTGCATGTATGTTGTATAATATGAGATTGTTTGTTCCTTTTAAGGTTAGAAAAACGATTGTCCATGCGCTTGCGTACAGTGTACTGCGATATGGGGTGACGCTACATGCCTATTGCACAACATCTTGGCACTCTAAAATTGACAGCATTTTGAAAGGAATTTTGCGAAGTGTAGCGTATAACTCATGTTTTTCATCCAGTGAGGATTTTTTTAGAGATTTGCAGATGCCAAGATTACGTAGTTTGTATACTGAAACTGTTGTGCTACGCCATTTTTGGAGTGAAAGTTTTAAAACAGTTCATACACCATCGCGCCTCCTCAGAACGTCTCCTCGGTATGAAGTGCAAAGATGTGTCACCAGATATGGAAAACGAATGCGGTCGTTTTACGTGTCAGACATTTTTAATACCCTTCCTGAAGATATTTTCAGTGCTACTGGCAAAGGAGAGTTGAAGAAGTGGCTTCGTCATTATGCTTGTGAAAGCTAATTATTGTGCTGTTGTCGTTTTGAGTTGAATTGGGATGCTGGTTAGTTGAAGCTCATGATCGTGTGTTTGCTTCTATGTGCGTTCTTCATTATTTTCTCGCTTATGTATGTTTGTTTTGTGTTTTTTTTTTTTTTTGATTTGACTTGGGAAGCTGGTTAGCCGAAGCCTTGTGTACGTGTTTGTTTATTCATGTGTTCTTTTTTTCGCCTATGCGAATTTGCTGGGTCCAGTCCTACAAGCCATTGTCGGCTTAGACGGACCCGTCATTTGACATACCGAAAGCGTTGTGTGAATAAAAAGATTGTTATTATTAATTGATTAAAAGCGGAGGAATTTCGTATGTTGCTTACCAATAATATGCTACGAACAAAGAAAGATCGTTTTGTTGGGCCAAGTTTTAGTATGGGCAACCAGAGGATGGACGTCTTTGTTCCCGGGGATCATCGCTAAATAAGAGATATTCGAGAGAAGAAAAAAAAAACGGAAAGACGATTTTAATATTTCATGAATATTAAAAACGTCTTTCCGAAGATACGGTGCCAAATGTATACATTTTTATGAAGCACTGCAAGAAGCATGGTTTTATTCATTTTACGCACTAAAATTCCACGTCCGGATGACAAAGCGCAAGTAGGCCCCCCTTTTTGTTTCGGTTTCCCCCCATCGTGCAACCACATTCCCGCCAACCCGATTAAGAAAATCTTCGTTTTGCGTGCTCGCCGCCATTATGTGATCGTTATTGCGCCAACTCGGAAGTACGTTAGCTCATCTGATGTTGCGAGGGCAGAGCGAGATTTACATGTGGCATGCCTGTCTTTCCTTTTGTTTTTGGTGTAGACAGACTTTCTTTGCTTCGGGTGCCGCCAGCCCGTACCGAACACACTCACATATTTTACGAACTAAAAGGGCTCGATATAGTTCTATGTAACGTGGCGCAGCGCGTACGTGCGCCATGGTTACGTCACGTCGGCGAAGAGCCGACACTTTACAGTCCGGCGCCTCGGCGTAGACAGCTCAACCGGCGGCTGCTGGCGCGCTGTGGCGGCCCCGGCGCGAAATAGGTGTTGCTCTTTTTTGAGCTATGTTTGCCAGACCAGAAAGGGAAAGACAAAAAAAGAACCCTAGGTTGTTACCAAAAAACGTGGAAGAAAAAGCCCTCGAAATACATGCCATACTTAAGGTTATCCCATTTATATCAATGAAAAAGAAACTACTAAGGTTACTCAGCTTTAAAGAGGCCCTGCAAGGACTTTTTTACTGGTTTCTAATTTGCACCGCACCTGACCGCGCTGAACGTAGTAACTTAATGAAACTTTTCTTTTCTCAAATCTTGCTTTATTTTAAAATTTATAGGCAAATTAAAATTACAAAGACAAGCAAAAGATAACCTTCTTCATGGCGTCCTTGCTCGCTTGAGTGACCGCGGACTAGGGGAGGGGTAGTGAGCTCAGCAAGCGCTCACGGCTACCGCACTCCGTGTCGACGGCTCGAGGGGGTACCACTAAAGCATGATCTGGATAGGCTGTATGAAGCGGGCAGCCAGTGCGGCTCGCACTGCATTTGCTGCGCGATTAAACACTAATTCGGCATGACACTTCATTAGCCACAAACGACAGCAAAAACGGGGTAAACATCAGTTCAGAACTGGAGCCACTTCGCGTTGCCGTACCGCCATAGGGACAAACCGCAAGCCAAAGCTGCTCGCCGAAGGCCTTCGGAACGCTGGGAACCGGTCGGATCTTCGACTGCAGTGCCGCCGCGTACATCCGGGACCTTTCTATGCTCGCCGCTCGTGGGTGCCTGATCCCACTATACCTTTCTAGTATGCGCCACCTTTTCCACCGCTTGGTGGCGGGTATGTCGGCGTGTCTTTTATTGTTTCCGTACCTTATAAACTGCATTTGTTTCTTTTCTGATCTAAAATACTGAACAAAAACTACTTTTATAAATAATTGAAGCGGCTCGCGCCGCTTATATTTTGCATTTCGACTAAAAAGAAGCTTTTAGTGGCTCTGACCAGTAGTAAGCCCAGGACCAAAGACGTCACATTTCGCGCGCTTTCGGCACCGCGGGTCGCCCCCATGGGTGGAGGCGGTTTCCGCGTCGTCCGGTTAAAATATGACGCACTGATATTTAGTTACTCTCTCCGTGCCCGCTGGCTTGCCCGAATCCCGAGTGACGTGGAAACCGCAAAAAAGGTAGACGCTGAAATGTGATTGCTGGGTCCCTTTAAGTAACGCGCCACAGAAAAAGAAGATATCTTTTTTGAAAACAATGAAGTCACGGAAAATTCTAAACAAAGATTCCGATAAAAATAAAGGAAGAAAGGGGAAGATTAAGAAGATAGTAAACTAAATTGTCTGAGTGGACTAGGAATCGTCAAGGATCGAGACTGAGGTAATTAAGTTCTTTTTTGTGTCAAAGCCACTGACGGGCACGCTGACGCAGGCGTCCCCACTGCACAGAATGTCTTGCGTCTCATACAGCTCGCGAGTTCTCCTTCCCCCGAAGCGTTTTAGGATTTTCTTTTGGTTAAACAATGCAGAGCACTTGCCGCTTGAATAAAAAAATAAAAAAATAAAGAACTCTCAAACCAATAACCGTAGAAACAAATAGTTCCCAACGTTTCGGGGTCGACGTGACCGCTTCTTCAGGGAGCGACTAAATGCTGCCCCTACGATGGTACCGCTTACATGCAGCGAATATTCAACCAACTCGCCCACCAGATGAACTCGAGGTTGATGCACGCGCCGGAACTACAGATCAGTGAGAGGTTTATGAAAAGGAGCAGAGCTGGCATACCTGACGAGGGCTTATGTGCTAAATGACACGCTGCCCGGCTCAGCAGCGTTCATCTATCCCTCTCTGATTATTCCTTACGCGCACGCGCTACCCATTCCCGCGTTCGATGTTCGGGCGGCGTGAAAGTCGGGCAGAAGAGAGGCGCATCTCTGGCGCGCCTGGCGTGTCGTGGCTAACGTGGTTAGCGCCACCACCGCCTGCGGCCTCGTTTCAAACGTAAGACTATATCGAGCCCTTTAAAGCCGCCGTCAGACTGTTCATACATCATACAAAAGCCCAGTCTGCCCACAGATTCGAACGCGAGCCACCGTGAAATTCGCGCTTCGAATGCCGCATGGCAATGACTTCAAGGAGAAAGCTTGGCACGCGACATTCGAACCACGTATATTGTGGCGACTCGTGTTTGCAGACTGTCTGCTGTATGATGCACATGAGCACAGGAATCGTGACTGAAAGGTGTCAAATGGCTGTTCTAGAGACTTGCACCTATGGCTACACCTTTTCCACACCTTTTCTTTGCAGTGATCGACCTATTTTAAACGTAAAACAGGGTGCTGTTGCATGAAATGTTCTACATATATTGAAGTGCGTGAAAAGGGTGTATAAAAGTGTGCTGCAGTAAAGTGAGGTAAACGCCTATTTTTCCAGAATTTTTCGCCTCTCGAGAATAATTCTTGCTTGTATTAATTATTTGAACTTGGAGATAGATTCCTCGGAATGAAATATATATTGTGCTTTGCACGTTATAATGACGATAACAAAGCAGCATAGTTGGAACTTTTGTAAATGTGAAGAAGCTCACCTGCGAGGGAGAGTCTTATTTCCAGCATATGAAGTGGATGAGCAGTCAGCAGGGGCTGATTTTCCCTCGCTTGTGATTTACTGCGTCTTTAATGGCCGTTTTTGAGCAAGTGAGAACTGCGTGTGCATTATGTTGTTTTTACACGTGCTACTCGTAAAAAAAAAATTAAAAAGAAAACTATCCGTAGGGGCATGCGAAAATTGCTAGCCTTCTATTAATAATAATAATATGATTTATTCCAATTTCGAGTATACGATGAGGACCCAGAATAAAAGCTGCACGCGACGTGTTGATGAGCTCTCGGCCCACATACATTGGGTATTCACCAGCAGTCTACGGGTGTTTCTGTAACATCCTTAGTGTGCTAGCCCTAAGTCAAGCTGGTTCACACACCGAAGGGTTTAAAAAATTAGCGTGAAGCAAGTGTAGGAATCGACTTTGGGCGTTAGATGTTGCATCGAAGTGCAATGCCACGCACAAAAACCCAGAAACGCTAAAACGAAAGCGCTCTGAAAAAAAAAAAAAAAAAAAAAAAAAAAAACTTTTGGCCTTTTTATTCTGGCGAAGAAGGAAGACCAGCGGAGCTTTACAATGGAAATTAATGGCCGGCCGCAAGTCGAAAAGCCAGTGTGGAATGGCTGCCGCCATCTATGAGCGACGGCGGCAACCAGATACGTGGCTTGCCGCCGTTGCTCATAGATGGCGGTAGGTGTCCAGAGTTCGGTGTCTTCATTTCTTTGCTGGGGACACGATCCTGGGGTAACTAGCCTTTAACAGCTCCGCTGTAAAAAAGAAATATTGAAATAGATGGGATGCTGAAACAATCGAGTTGTCATTATCATACCAAAATTCAGTAAACCTGGTGGCTCAAAATGCAGTTTCACTTTCGACAAACTAATGGCGGCTATGAAACTAGTTCATTCGACACCGCAACTTTCGCACGTCAATGGCGGATGACAATGGGTTCTTAAATCACCTTATACATTTTTTCTTGATTTGTTTTAGTTTTGACGGCGTAAACATTAGAACTGACAAGCTCAAAAGGGTGACCCGTAAGCGCCTTGAATAAATTTCTGCCATCAAAAGTCTTTATAATAATAATAATAATAATAATAATCTGTTAATTTAATGTACCCCAAAACAACCACGCGGTTATAGTCACAATTGTGCCAGCGAATTGATTGGACCGCATTCCGAAATAAACGCTTACGCAGCTGCTGTATTGAATTCGTGCGTCTTAATGTACCGACGCTTCAACCGAGCAGGTCTCATTATCCTGCGCTTGGTAGTATACCTTCAACTTCTTCCTTCATCAGCTTCAAGAAGGCAGCCATTAGTTTAGCCCCGATCCGATACACCAACGTTACTGGAGCAAGCTTGCTTCAGTAACGTTGCCATACACTGAGATAATGATAGTGATAACACATAACTGCCCCTCGCTTCAAAATCGGCCAACGAGAAGCGCAATGCGTATCGCGCTCGTTACGTCAATGGCTCCTGCACGGCCAAGAGTGCTGTAGTTGCAAGCGCAGCCGCTTAATGGCGTCAACGCGTGACAATCTCACATAGTAGTAATATATGAGGACTGTAGGCCCCATGGCCTATTCATAGGTTGCCCGTAATGTCATTCGCGGCCATGCCAGGATTTTATGAGCCACGAGCGTTCGGTTCACCGTGTTAGTTTCACACCGCTGCTCGAGGGAACCAGTTACTAGAAACAACCGTCAGTACCCAACAATGGCGACACCTGCAAGCTATGTGCCATGAGCCGTGTGCAACAAGCTTGAATTTCTCGAAGCCGGTGAGTGACTCGAGCCTTGCACATGCATTGTTTCGAGGCTCGTGCTTTGTCCTTAGAGAGCTACATGAAAAAACGTGATAGGGGGCCGTCATTTCGCTTCCATAGCATTTTCGGGTGATGCAGAAACCATTTAAAAGAAGCAAAAGCATAAATGCAGCAACTGAAAGGATAATTCACTAGCGTCCATAGCTGTGTGCGCAAATACTGAGCGCGTGCTAATGTCGAGCTTCCACAGTTCTTTTACGAAGTGCATTCTACATCATTAAGGTTGCCGATCGTAGCAGCCTATTAATGTGCGCCTGTTTTAAGTATGCCATCTAACCAGCGCCTTCAAGTATGGGGTCCAATGAATACCCCCTATACTTACTTTCGAAGTGCAGCGTTTGTCTCCATGATAGAATGCGTCCTCAGCAGGTCAAAGCGTTCTTTGATAGCGTGTGTCGTAAATTGTCTATAAGACTCCTGCGATTAATTCACTTCGGAGTACTGTGAGCCAATTGTTCAAATCAAGAAAAGGATACGAGAAAACGACATCGACCACCAAAAAAGCGTTTTCGCCTGGCAACGCTCATTGGATACACTAAAGCCATCTTGTTTGCAGAGTTACTTTCTCTTGCTGAAAGCAATCTCGTGACACTAGGGAAGTTTTCTGTACCGGTTATGTTCCGGGATCACGGTCGCCCTCGGCGTCTCGTACCGGAGAGTAGTGCCGGTAGTGCCGGTAAGATGCCTCACAGAAGGACCTGTTGTGGTTAAAGGGATGCTGAACCAAACATTTCAGCGTCCATAATAAGTGGCGCACGATGTTTCCACGAGCCAGCAGCCGCCAGTGTGCGCGATCACACGCAACGAAATTGTCGTCATAGTCCCCCGTTCACGATTAAGATGACAGTGAAATGTATGGGAGCTCCGGGGAAAACTACAGTAACGACACGCTTTTTATCCCCACTGTGGGGTCTGGTGTAAAAGGTAGGCGATTAATTGGTCTAACAAGCACGTAGCTTTCACTTGAGGAGATGAAAACTCTGTTGTTTTTTTTTCTCCTTTTCCCTGGAGCTCCAACATTGCACTGTCATCTTAGGGCTGGTTCACGCATTTGCAAAGGTTGCTTTCGCATGCAACCGAAACGACAGGAGCGACGAAAACACAGGAGCAACCGTGACTAATGGATTGCTTCGCGAAGCTACCCCTTACATCCCTTGCACGCTGCGTACTGCAAACACTTGTCCCAGTGACTCTGTCGTGGCGGTCGTATCAGTTGCATGCGCACGCAACCGATTAAGCGTGAAAAGAGGACTATGACGTCAATTTTGTTGCGTGTGCTCGCGCACACCGGCGGCTGCTGGCTCGTGAAAAGATCGTGCGCGACTTATTATGGTCACTAAAATGTTTGGTTCAATGTCCCTTCAAAGCCGTTTTTTTTACAAGTACCGCCAACTGTTGTTGTGGGAACACGCAAAACACGTGCCACGAGTGGGTGCTCCGCCGCCATTCGCTTCCAAGGGCCGCTCATTTCAGTGCTCTGCCGCCATTTGCTTCCAAGGGACGCTCAAAACACGGGCCTCGTGCGCTGGAGCATTTGCGCTACTTGCAAGACAAACGCAAATCCGCCCCTTTCCTCAAGCGGAGCGCGCATCACGTGAGACACACGTCATTCCTTTTTGACGCCTCGCGGCGCCGTTCTCCTCCGTGGCGGAGGCGCGGAGGCTTATAATCCGTTTCACTTCATGTTGTACCTAGGGCATGCCTTCATGTGCGCTTTGCTTAGGGTAGAGACATCTGGCCATTTTGTTCCCACTTTTACATTTATTTTTTGTTCAGAAGCGCGTGAAAGAGCGTGTCCCTGCACGCGTCTGTGGCGCTGACTGTGCTATGGCGACATTTTGTTTTCGTCGATTTCTTTGTATTTTTCCCGTGAGCGCGTGCTGTCGGCATCGGGTACTACAAAGGGTGGCATCACTCTAAACAGAAGGTCATTGAGGCACCCTAGTTGTACCGCAGCGAAGGCTCGAAGCGTGAGCTCATAGCGTTGGCAGCCGCCCTTAATTCACGAGAGCTTGTGCCACCGAGACGTGCCCTAAGGAAGGAGCTCGTGCTTGTAGCCTTTCCTGCGGTACATCATAAGGAGAAATAGAGTATAGTACTGTCAGCACAAGAGCTCCGCAGGCGGGCGATGGAGCCGAGGACGGAGTTTCCCGGGTTGTTGACGTCACGACATGCGTCCCCGGAGTTCTCCTTCGTGTGGATATCCCTTTAGTTGTGGTAACAACAACCGCCCTAGAAAAATCTTCCAAGAAATAAAAAGAAAAAGAAAAAACACCGACCATGGCGCTGTCCAACCAAGATACACGTGGAAGCCCCAACCTTTTCTTTTCGAACGAGGTCACAAGGTAACATTTGCGTTTGCTTGATTTTTAGTTCAATCTGCACGCGAAAATAAACAAACCCTAGCGTTTGTAGAGCCGTAGCCTCCTCTATATTGACAAAGCCTGGCAGTTCGCCACGAGACGCTGCCGCCGAAAGTGAAAAGGTAGAGCGGCAGACAAAGGGCTAGAGTGCCTTCATACACACGCGCGCTTTTGCTTGAGTGGTGACATCTCAGCCATTTTTCCGCCCAATCGTTTTTTTATACATCTTGAAGTGCGCGCAATCCGGTGTCACTCAGCTCGAGCGCGTGGCTTTGGTTAATGCATAGACGCCATTTTACCGCCCAAGTCACGCACCAAGTGCGCCAGAGCGTCACGCGCTGGCACATTCAGGGAAACAATGGATGTCTTCACCCTGAGACAGACAGACATGTAGGCACCCTACAAAGGGCTAAAGCCCCTTGATAAAGGTGTTTTTACAAGTACCGCCAACCATTGTTGTGGAAATGCGCAAGACACGTGCCACGAGCGGGTGCTCCGCCGCCATTCGCTTCCAAGGGCCGCTCATTTCAGTGCTGCGCCGCCATTTGCTTCCAGGGGCCGCTCGAGACCTGGGCCACGTGCGCTCGCGCATTTGGCGCTACTTGCAAAGACAAACGAAAACATATCGAGGGGCTTTACAAAGGGCTAGAGTGCCTTCATACACACGCGCGCTTTTGCTTGAGTGGTGACATCTCAGCCATTTTTCCGCCCAGTCGTTTTTTTATGCATTTTGAAGTGCGCGCAATCCGGTGTCAGTCAGCTCGAGCGCGTAGCTCTGGCTAACGCATAGACGCCATTTTACCGCCCAAGTCACGCACCGAGCGCTCGAGAGCGTCGCGCGCTGACACATCCACGGCAACAATGGATGTCTTCACCCTGAGACAGACAGACATGTAGGCACCCTACAAAGGGCATGTAACGGGCGCCCCTCTGCGGCGAGACGCCGAAACATACTTGTCCCGAGCGATGGACTGTCCGTCCGCTCGTGCTTCTCGCGTTCCTCGGGCTGTGGCTTCTTTTCTCGTCGAGTGTGAAAAACATGTTTCGGGTCCTCGCCGCTGCAAAAACTGTGCGCTGACGACAGGGTTTCCAAGAAATTCTCTGTGCTACCAGATCCTCGCGCTCTAAATCTGCGACCTGGCACTCTATGGCTCCGTTGTCGAACTGCCAGGCTTTGTGAGTATAGAGGAGGCTATGGTAGGGCGCGTATTTATAATAGAGGAATCATTCGCCCCTCTAGTCTAGGCTTCGTGACCCCTAATGTTCCGGTAGCAGATTGCCGGTTCGCCGGTACGCCATGCGTCCCCGGAGTTCTCCTTCGTGTGGATACCCCTTTAGATGGGCAGTAGTGAAGACACCACACTCGAATAATACCCGTATCGTACGGGTACCGTACCGGGAGTTAGCTAAAACTTTCTATAATGAGTGCGCACTGCGCACCGTCGCTGGTTGACGCACCAAAGCTTATACGGCGTGTCCCCCCCCCCCCCCCCCCTAAAAAAAAGAAACAAAAAAAAAACATTTAGAGTTGCTTACGACGCAGAAGTGAACTACTCATCGCCGAAAGCTCAGTCTACGCCAAAATGTAGCACTGTCCGAGCCAGAGGCCAAAGTTTCATAGCTAACAATTATCTTATTCAAAAAGTTGTAAATGATGTTTTTAAGGTCAATACATAGGAACGTTGGGCCTGTTCCCTGTATGCATTGACGCCGTTCAGTTCCATATTTCGTGGACTTTGACCCCCGCCGTTTTCCCATTTTGAATTTTCCGAAAATCGCTTCTAACTTTTGAACTGTGAAAACGGCATGCTGTGCAAGTTTTACATCACATCTGGACCACTAGCGCTACGTTCGGGCGCTGACTGAGCGCTACGGCATGCAGTGCGTTGTTTAGTTTTGCGAAGAAAAGTAACACTGCAATTTTTTTTTCGGGGATACCAATTGGAGTTTGGATTTTACTTTGTGGCTTAACGTCGGTTCGAACGTCGTAGCTGGGGATATGAGCGTCTGAAAAAATATTATACTCGAACACTGATGTGCACTCACTGGTAAATATGTTTAGCGTTCGAATGTGCTCGAAACTGCCAACTCTCTGTGGATAAATTGCTTGGCGAAGGAGGTATTGATATTCCCTTGTAAGGAAATATTATATCAACGTTTTTTGACCCCTACCCTCGCAACTGTTGGTGCGTTCAGCGCGTGCCGCGTATCTCAGATTGTGGAAATAAATTACCGCCACCGATGAAATAATGGCCCAAACACCTCAAGTCAAGCGACACCCGTCGAGAATGAAATAACATGAAGTAGTTGATATTCAACTTGAACTAATGAATTAGTACATCTGAAATATATTTTATTTTGCAAGAAGTATAATTTCCTGCCTTCATTTTATGAAATGTGAAGTATTCAATAAAGAGTAACAACTCACCTCCAAAGGAAAACAACTCACCTCCAAGGGTAAACCCGACAAAACAATTGAAATGCAGCACACTTTGTCCAGAATACATAGCACTTCATAAAATACTTTTTCTGAAAATCCGAGAAGGTCTCAACGCAATCCCAGATTAAAACGCGTGACGCAGGAAATGTTGGGGTTGTTCCGGTGCACGCTCACGCTGACTCGGGAACTTCCTGTGTCCTGGAAGGGAGACGATTTATTCCCTCTTATCCTTGCGAGTTCAGAACACGCAGTTTACAGATCAAACGTAAACAAATTTCGATACATACTCTGTCGCCTTATCGCCCTGCCTTCTTTGCGCTCCGAAACCATCAAAGGTCATACAGACATCAACTTCTTTTTCTTTATTCCACGTGCCGGGAATCGGATCATCATAATGCAGCGAAAAGAGGGGCTACAAATTTCTGGAACGGTCTGTTACGATGATCCGTTTTATTTATCATTTAACGACGTACACGCGTGTTCACGCCACGGTGTAGTTCACACGCATCAAGTGCACCGCTGTCGCCACCGTGTTCACGCGCACGGGCCGCCGCCGGGTCCTGCTGCGGCACATTTGCAAACGTTCAGCCGCCCGCAATCTCCATCAGCTGCCACTTTGACCCCGAAACCTGGCCACCTTTTTTTATTTCTTTACCACGACCGGCGCAAAGAAAGTGTTGCACTGGCTGAGGGACGAACATGCGGGCACGAACGATTGCGAGAAGAAGAAAAAAAAAATACAAAAAGGTAAATAGAGAGAGATTGAGAGTAAGAGAGAGACGCGGAAAGAGCAAAGCGTTTGGTGCGCCCTCAACCTTGCATGCAAAGCGAAGACGTGGAGCGATAATCGGTCAGTACTTTGCGCCGTATCAATCAGTACCTTACACACTTCCGGGGTGCGAGACGGAGAACGTTGCCTCGAAAGCTACAGTCAGCCTCATTTGCATCTGGTCAGCCGACGATGATTTCTTTCCACATTTTTATTTTATTGTTCCCCTTCGCTTCCGACATCCAGTGCACGTCAATCGCGCCTCGCTTATGGAGCCCCGTCTGCTTCGAGGCACGTTGCTCCGTTTTCTCGTCTTCTGATCTCGCTATCGAATCAAACCGCACAGAATTGAATGGATTGAACACTTTGTTTTCGATGTAAGCCCTCCCACTTGGCGATGTTATCTGGACGGCGGTTTGCTCAAAGCAAAAATGCGTCGCTATCGTATTTGTGAAGGTCTTGAGTACCCATTATTAATTGCAGCCTGCATTGTGTACGCGGTGAACACGTCTAACGCACGTGGGCGCTTATTGTAAGTAGTATCTGGTACTCTCAGCGTTCTAATCTCTTCATGAGCTAGTTTTGCGAGTGTTTTATATGTGTGTGTGTGTGTGTGAGCTTGTCTTAAATGAGGTTGTTGGTTCGTTTTGTTTGGAGCATACGTGGTCGGA
Organism: Ixodes scapularis; assembly: GCF_016920785.2. Taxonomy (NCBI): domain Eukaryota; kingdom Metazoa; phylum Arthropoda; class Arachnida; order Ixodida; family Ixodidae; genus Ixodes; species Ixodes scapularis. The sequence continues at coordinate 93,684,730 of NW_024609846.1, forward strand.
GACATGCCGTTTTGGATAGGTTGTTTTGCTCCCTTTCCCACTTGCGTCGTATCGATTAACCTACGCCCTCGGTGCTGACGCTAGCACGGACATGAACATTCTATATTGTCATCCAATGCGCTTTTACTAAAAATAAAGACTGTCAAATACTGGAGAACACACAGAATGAATAAAACACGTGAAGGACGAACACGGACACACACTGTTCTTTCATAAGAACTGTGATCATAAGAACACACAGTTCTTATGAAAGAACTGTGTGTGTCAGGGTTGGGCAGTATCGCGATACAAAGGTATCGCGATAGTATTTCAGAAATACATTTCGTATCTGTATGTGTATCGCGATACATTTTTTTCGCCAGTATCTGTATTCCTGTATCGGAATACATTTTGAATGCTCCTTTGTATTGCAATACAATCAGGGTGAAATGTATTTCGTTACATTTCTTAAAAAATACCCCCCCCCCCCCAAAAAAAAAAAAAAAAAAAAAAGATCCGAAAGCATTTTTTGTTACTTTTGAGGACATTAGGGTCAAGGAGATGCTGGGGCATTGTTACTATGCTGACCCAAGGTTCCTTCCGATTCTCCAAACTATTTTTCTATGCGTCCTAGTGTTGCGTAGTCGGGAACCCGAACCAGATGGCGTGCCAGGAGTGGAGTCAGAGGATCTTGTGCGCAGGTCCTTAGGTAGGGATTTGGTGAGTCATTTTTTGCTGGCATCCAAAGCCCGCTGCTAACCGTCTCTTCTGTCTTAGCTTGCACAGTACACCAAGCACGAGCCTGGCGGTGGTTGACTTGAAATAGCAGGATGACTCACGCAGTGAAGTTCAACACATATTCGAATGCGTCTGCGGCTGCTCACATAATATTGCACGGCTCAAGGGTATGTCGTCAGCCGACGTGAAAGTTACCCGCTGCTCTGGTGATCCGAAACCCAGGACGGAGGTCAGACGTGGCCTCACTGTGCCGACCCAGACTTCGTACACCTGCGACTCGTCTCAAGCGCGCTCTTTCCCGGAGAGCTCGCACCTGTGCCGGCAATATCAGGTCGCAATCCACGAGGTCTCTACCTGGTGTGTGCGAGACGAAACTTGAGGACTGCAATCCATGCGTCGGTGGCGGAGGGTCGGCAGGAAGGACCTTCACAACAGGGATGCCACCGTATCGTTTATCAACCGTAACAGAAGACATGTGTTCCAGGATGCTTCAGGTCGCCCACTATTCTCGGAAATTCCAAATGACACTGCCTGCATGATCTTCAACGGGATAACCTACAACGAAAGCACTTGTCCTTTCATACAACAGCGCGGTAAAGTTTCATGTTCAAGGCCACATCTACAGACAAAGAATACCAGTTCATTCCACCGTGACGTCATGTGATAAATGTTGACAGGAGCGTCTTATTAGACAGGGGCGTGGTGACATTTTGATGGAATTTAGGAGGACATAGAATTTATGTAGAGGCCGAAGCCTTTTCGCATCCCTCGTCAGACAGACAGGATGTCAGGGAAGGGACCGTGGTCAGTCTTTGATGGAACGTTTTTTTGAGCCCACTGAAGACTACTCGTCGTCCGAAATCACTACCTTCAAAGCAAAGTGCCAAGCATACGGGAAAGTAATTTCAGAATCAAAAACTTTCCACTTCCAACTTCAAGCTTCATCTCATTTGGCGTCTCAAACAAATTTGAAAAATGTATTGCAGTATCAGTATTTCTGTATTTGTATTTCTGCCCTCCCTAAAATGTATTGCAGTATCAGTATTTCTGTATTTGTATTTCTGCCCTCCCTAAAATGTATTCCTGTATTTGTATTTCTAAATACTTTTTGCCTCTATTTAAATTGTATTTCCGATACGTATCGCGATACATTTTTACAGATATATTTTAGTATCAGTATTTTAGCTACTATTTTAATGTATCCCAGTATTTGTATTTCCAAATACATTTTTGAGTATTTCTGCCCAACCCTGGTGTGTGTCTGTGTTCGTCCTTCACGTGTTTTCTTCTTTCTGTGTATTCTGTAGTTTTCAACGCGCTCGGCTACTTGTACAAATACTGGAATTATCGTTTAGAGGGGCGGTGAAACAATTTTTGTAGTTTCAGCATAAATACCCTTTAGAGTTATTTATTGACATTGATAACCCATAAAACAAGCTTTTTTTTTTCTCCGTTTAATGGGAGGTTTAGAAGAAAAAATCAAGAAAAACAAGCAGCATAAACACAATATTCCCTAGAAGACAAGGCTTGCGCATGACATCATCGTTAGTGGTCCCCCGACCCACCGCAAGCGGCAAACACCACGAAGCCTGCCGAGTGTCGCTGCAAAGCGGCAGAGATAGCTTGACGTCCCGACGTGCTGGCGTCGCGCTCGTCGTGAAACGCTGCGAGTCGTGCTGGAGGTGAGGTTGCTGACGCAAGCTAGACGGCGCTGCGTCCATGCACTATTGATGACGTTTGGGGCGGGAGTTGTCTTTTTGGTGCGCATTGGTTCACCCACACAACTCGCAGCCAGAAGAAGCGGCCGCGTGATCTCAAGCCGACCTTGTGCAACTGATGTTTGTCATACATATCCGCGTGCTGGAGTTGGCAAAGCACAGGGAACGCGTTGAGGTTCATTGACTACGCCGAAAGGCAGAGGAAGAGACGAGAGCGCGCGGGGACGTCGGAACGCTGAGCTCTGGTTGGAATGATGAGTGGGTGGACCTAGTGCCACTAAATCAGAGCCGTATATGGAGAGAGTTTGGTCATACCTTGGGAAGTATAGGAGGCAAATTAGGAGGCGCCATTGGTCGAAAGCGGGCTGGGCGTGTTCCAGGGCTTCTCCACAAATTCCAATGTGGCCAGCCAGAAGCCGCGAGTAATACGCGAGAAACAAAATTAGTAAGTGCGTCGGAGTAACTCTCGGTGACTGAAAATGTGGTGCAGGTGATGTTTCAATCAAGGTTGTGCAAAATAAAAATCTAGAACGATCGACGTAATCCGTACGCCATGCGCCGAGGGCCGGAATTCTGCCGTCCAAGTGGTTAGGTTCCGACCGAGCAAAATAAAGATCGAGCGGCACATTCGACTCTTACATATTTTGCATCATCACAATCAAAATATCATGTGCAGCATATTTTCACCCATGAAGATGTACCAAAATTAACTCTTACCGCTTAATAAAACTGTTTCTCGGTACCACCAGCAAGGGATTATTTTCGGCTTCTGGTTGTCCAAGAGAGCGTGTCAAGCCAACACCACCTAGATAAGCAGAAGGCCTCCGCACCGTGATCCCATGCAGTAAGATCGATCGAGGCCTGAGATTTGGTACGAGTGCTGCGTCAGTGTTCGGCCGGGGCTCGTGTTCAATCAGCGCGTCGAAGGTCGGACTCGGGCCCAGTAGCCGAGTTAGCACGATCCGACCGTGGTGACGTTCCATAAGAGGAAAGGAGGTGGTGCGGAGGCCTTGATTATTCTAGGTGTTGTTGGTCAAGCCCTCTTTCTGCGTCTGGTGCACGCCCTGGTTCTGCGCGCTCCTCCTATTGGCCAAACTCTCCCTATATGCGGCTCGGCACTAAATATGCTACGCTTCAGTGTAACGACACTTACCCATCTTCTCGCTTAAAATCCTGGTTGTTAATTATCCGAAGCTTTATCTCAAATCACAGGGAACGCTTTTTGGTCCTTCACAAACGTTGAAACCAGTTCGCGACGGAGCAAAGCAATATTACATGAGCTTCCGAATCTAATGCTGAGGAAGTCGCACTTTTGAATCGAGGCGATTGGCAGTTGCGTCTGCTCTGCACACGCACCAAGGTGGCGGCGCCCACAACAACATCAGGAAACAGAGTGGCGATACTCTAAGCGTAGCTCATTCAGTGGCTCTATATGTAGACCTAAAGCTAGCTGTCTTTGTCTCCACTGCACTCATAGAACGCGTTATAACGGGGAACGCCGACACCGGCGTCCGGTGTTTGGCTTCCGCATTTGAACGCGTGCGACGAGTGCAGTGGAGACAAAGGCAGTTAGCTTTAGGGAATTGTCCCCGTAAGTGATGACGTCACAACATGGCGCCTGGGTCCAAACAAACCATTGATAGGGACGTTGCTATGGTCTAATGCATGGAGACTCCACATGAGGCTAGATTTTTGCTTACAAGTAAGTAAATAATTTTTTTTTGTAAGCAACCTAACTTCTTGATATCTAATTACGAAGATGTTCTTGTCATCTCAGTGTCATATTGCAACAATGAAAGCCATTTCTGAAGTATTACACTCCGCTTTGCTTTGGTAGCAGACGACACGATAGATTTGCTGGCCTCTGTTGCAGCGGGCGTCTTCATTGAATTACGTCGGTAAACAAGCGACAAAAACAAGTGCATTTCCGTGGCCGTAGAGGCCTCCGCAATGTGCGTTTTTTTTTCTGTGCAGAACCCAGCTAGCTCAGAGGGGTGAAAATGCCGTAAAATCAAACCATGTCATGCAGATCATTTAGGACGACGACCTGAAGTGCGTTACCGGCGTAGTGCAGGCCAGTATGAGAAACAAATCGTACGCCGTCAAGGTAATTCGCTTATTATTGTTATTATTATTGAGGTTGTCAGGTTATTCAAGAAGTCAATGTCTATCGCGATTTTTCAGTAACCATTGCAGCGATGATTACAACCAGGTACGACGCACCCTCACATAGCGCGAGTCCACAAACAAAATTTAGGATCTCGGCCGATCGCCTGAAGTGCTTTTCTCACGGGTCCAATGCGATCTTTCAGTAGACGATCATTTCGATCGACGCCCGGACTTTTGATAAGCCTTATTTTGCATCACACCCCACTATGATTTTTTTTTTAAGTTACTGAAAATCATTATTTTTAGAACAAATCCAAGATCAGAATATCGTCCTTATTCCCACGATTCAAACGACGGCGCCGGCTTGGCCTGCCGATGTGTGGCAGACGGCATACTACTTGCATTCGTCGTCTGCTGCAGGCATCTTGAGGACCGGAAGTTGCAGTCGTAAATATTTCAGAAAGAAGCGATTACTGAAACACTTCTGTCGAAACATATATGACATTCAAACTTTCTATATCTGTCGTTTTTAGAAGTTTAAATCCTACTCCGGATTTTTGAACGGTCGGGTTTCCGTAGCGAAATCTATCCACATGTATTTGTCCATAACAACGACCCTAGCAACGGTTTGTTTGGACCCATGACATCACACTTTCGGGGTCAATGGTGGCGAGTTATTTTCGTGGCGCCCTCCTATTGCTCCACATCTTGACGTCATTACCTTGCCAACAGCAAGTTCGATGGTGTTTGCAATTAGCATGGTGGAAGCCTGAGGTCATTACTCTCTGAAGCCAACACTGATCATAGCGCCAAAATTTAAGTTCTTACATTCCTCTTATTTCCGTCGATGAGAAATCCTTTTGCTGACGTGATAGTCAGCATTCGGCCAATCGTGACAGGCCAACCACTGCGACGCTTTCGATCGCTCACGTTGCCATATTGCTCATATTGCCAGATTACCCAAGCATCAAAGAGAATGCAGTGATTAGTGTCCCACGCGCCGCACGTGCTGGCCTCAGCAGTAGTAACTTTTCTAAAGCAAATACCTAAAACAAATTGCATCTTGCACGCGCGTTCGTCAACGCCTTATTTTGGATATTTACTTCGAATCTTTTATACGGGGAAGGCGTGCAAGTGTGGCACGTGGAACACCAATCCCTGCATTATTCTTGATGCTTGGGTAATTTAGCAATAGGTCTGCGCTGCCCACACGAGCAACACGCTCATGGCGGCCGAAAGACCATTTTATGACGTAACGACTTGTCGGAAGTTTTTCGCGTTTTCTCGTGTTTAGTTACATCTTCGGAGGAAGCGAACGTTATATCCAGACACTAAAAATACTCTAAAATTCACATCTAACTGGTTTTTCAAGAACCTCTTTAGCACCCCTTTAAATGTCGCCAGCCGAAATCAAATGCTGGCACAGTGCTTGTGTTAACTGTATGATACCCGTTCAAACATCGTCACCACGGTCATCGCAAAGCTTGGTGTCGAAATCCTGGGGTTTGCACTGTTGACATCGCCAACCAATGCGATCCCAACAACTTTGTGGGCAAGTTTTGTGAAGGACATACTCAAAGAAAACGTCCGCTTTTAATCTCGAGATTACGTGGCGAAAAAGAGACTTCATAGTCAGTGGTCGTTGCGTGCGAAAATACTTGGGTCTCACTAGTGCCAATATGCTTGTGAAAAGCGGAAAACAACCCTACCCAATATTGTTCCACGACCCCATTATTATATAGGGTGCCACAAAAGAAAATTTACACGGTCTTTTTTTTTTCCGCAAAAATAAACTAGGCATCGCCGAACGCTCATTCTCCGCCCAAATGTAGAGCTAGAGGTCGCAACCAGATGCCAAAGTTTCAGCCCGATCCGATAACTTAATCAAAAGTTATAAGTGATTTTCTGAAAATTTCAATGGAAAAATGGTTGCCGACGGAGTTTTCAAACACATGGGGCTCTATGGCACCAAAACCCGAAAAAGGGGCAAAAATGGGCTCCATTTTCCCATTGAAATTTTAAGATAATCACTTATAACTTTTGATTAAGTTATTGGATCGGGCTGAAACTTTGGCATCTGGTTGTGACCTCTAGCTCTACCTTTGGGCGGAGAATGAGCGTTCCGCGATGCTTAGTTTATTTTTGCGGTAAAAAAGACCGTGTAAATTTTCTTTTGTGACACCCTGTAGAAGAGATGCATTTAGTCCTTTATAGAGCTAAATGCAACTGATATTTGAAACTAAGAAGAAGCAACACACAACATCTCTAGTTTCAGTTTTAATTTCGAGTTGCTGTTTTCTGGGTGAGCTTATGGTTATCTCCGCGTACTACCATCTCAAAATATAGACAGCGCTCTTTGCTTTGATACTTTTTTAGGGCGCCGGTGAAGCGCTCCTTGTACGGAAGTGCGCTTCAGAGCCGTCACGTTTTAAGCCCTATGGAAAAATTAAATGAGCAATAAAACAATTTTCTTACTCACACTCAATGTTATTTTAATAATTCATTGGCGTTTATCACTTTTAAAATTCTTATCAGTTCTCGCTTGTTCCTTTCTCTCCACGCACAATCCTTTCTAAAAAGGAGAAAAAAAAAGACGAAAAACTCGTTGAGTTTATTACAGATCCACTGTTTCAGCTGTTATTTTTAATAAATCATTGGCATTCATCACTTTTGAAATACTTATTAGTTCTTGTTTGTTTCTTTCTTCTCCACACACAATCATTTCTAAAAAGGAAAAAAATGACGGAAAACGAGTTGAGTTTATTATAGACCCACTGGATCAGCTACGCTTGGAATATCGACACACCAACTTCCGATTTTATTGTGGGCGCCGCCATTTTGGTACTTAGTGCAAAGCGAGCTCAACGTACTCTTTTCAAATGTCCATCGAGCAACATTGGCGGTCGCCATTGCTCGGACACAAAGCGCGTGATTGGATCCGAGTCCTCGCCGAACGCTAATGCAGCGCTCGTGTCCAATACACGCTCAGCGTATGTGATGAAGTAATGGCCGACACGCGTTGGCGTGGACTTCTGAAAAGGGTCTATTGGCGACACTTGCAGCTCGAAGATGCGACTTCGTGAGCTTTAGGTACGGTGTCAGGAGGCTCAGGCGATATCTTTTTGCTTTGATACGAAGACTTCTAACATTTCCGTGGGACTGAAAACTGTTTTCTACGTTAATATTATTAATCCGTAAACAATAATCTTAATCACACACACACAAAAACAAGAAGGACACGACACTTCGTTACTCTGGTTTCCTCCTTCAAAACGCAGACAAAAGAAGTGGCCACGTGATCCATTGTTGATCATCTGCAACCAACATTCATCTCAGCAGCTCGTTGGGATTGGCAGTGCATTTTGTACGTGCGTATCGTCCGCCAAGGTTGTCTGCAACCGAGACCGAGTTGACTGCTCACGAATCGTCTACTCCTTGAGCCGTATCTTACTTCAGTCACGCTAGAAACAAAGTCACACTCACGACTACGTAATTAAGGTTTCGAGGGACGAACTTGAAGAAATAGTTCACTGTAATCGTTAAAGTTGCACCGCGGCGAACAACTTGTGTCACACGTGTGAAAGTATGGCTGTGTAAGTGCGTTGCATTTATACTCAACATCGCTTTATGGTTCATTTAAGAGAGAAGCGCAAATTTAAAGCAGGCGAATGACGAAACCTCAGCAGCACCTCGAATTATGGAGATATCCGGTCATTATTTAGTATCCGTGAAAAATATAAGAAATGTATAACTTTTAAAACATAAAAAAAGCGAATTACCTTTTTCTTTAAATAGGTGCAGGTACGAATAAATCACTACTCGGAAATACATTTATTTCACAGAAACAGAAATGAACAAATTTTAGAAAGAGACATGACAAAATGTTTGAAACTCGGGCTTAGTGTGAAACTTAGCTATAAAATTATTCACACATCAAATTTCGCCGTATAATCTTACCTGGTTTATAAATAGTTCGTCACCCAGAACTGTTGACAGTTTTCATGACATAATATTACAGTTTGTGTCCCTAGTTTGTGTAATCATTTTACTAGCCCTGCTGAGATTGTTCGAAGATTCCTCTAGCCTCAAATTAAAAAAAAAAAAAAAAACTAAAATAAGATTTAAGAGACAAGAAACTGAGGATATGAATTTCTCAAACTCAGCTAAAGGGTTCATTTACTGCATACCCCGCAATATACTTGTTAACAAAGAACTGATATCAACAATATCCAGGTTAATTGAACGCTGATAAACGTATGCCATATCGTTTTTTTTAAATTATTTCTTATACAAGGAACTCACTCTTTAGTCCATTTAAAAGCAAACTGAGACAGTGCCCAGCATTTAATCTCTAAAATTACTTTTGGCCATGACTTCCTTCCGAGTTCAGCCACCGAATCAGTCGGCACAAAACTCGCCAGCGTATACAAGCGGTAGCGCTGACCTTCGTCGGTAATCGCTCTTATGCAGATTCGTTTGTTTGTTTCTTCGTGTCCACAGTTGAAAGCAGCGCTCGAGTCGTTACACCATCCCACGTCGAGAGGGCAAGCGCCCGAGTCGACGAAACAAGCCGCCTGCGCCACGCTTCGAGATAAAACACACGCCGGTTTTCAAGGCGAAGAAAAAAATCCACCGATTGCTCCGCGCTAAGGAGCAATTCGTCGAGTGTAACGTTTTCGGAGGGCAACGCATTCGCGACCCGTTCGGCCAAGGCCGCCGCCATATCTTCTCCGTTCTCGGTGCAGAGACCGCATTGCGCGGACGACGAGGGGATAGCGTGAAGGGACTGCGTCGCCAAATGAGACAGATTGAGCGGCACACGTTTCCTTACGACCTGTCGAGCGGGTGGACGCGAGCGGATAAGGTAAAGCTGCATTACGACTGTACTCAGATATTGATTACGCGAACGACGACGACGACCTTCAGAGGTTAGTTGTTTGTTTGTTTCTCTCGCCTCTTCGTCAAAACCGTCTCTCGGAAAAATGTCGTAACATTATCCGCGGGAAACCGGCATGGACTGTGTTGGGCTTGAGATTCAACCGTTACACGTGTTACGGTGAAGGAAGTATTGTGCGTTCTAGACCGTTTCGTTATTGATGACAGTCTAGCGCCCCAAAATACCCCTGTTTCACGAGCGTTCCAAGCTCTTTTCATGAGAGCCTTACAGCCGCGGTAACACTTCTAATATATCACGCAAAAAACAGTCTGCAGAAACTGTACACTCTCAGAAACAGGGGGTGAAGTACTTACACCTCTCGTCCCATATGCGTATAACATCACAAAAAAACTACAATTCGACGTTCAGTCCATTGACGTCGAACCGACGATACAAACTTTCATGAGCAGCTTGGTAGTCGGTGATTCAACTTATTAGAGTAGCTAATGTAAGCACTAAAGACTACAGAAAAAAAAAACGCTTAAGGTTTCGTTGGCCCTGCTGCATCACCTCGGTGTGTGTGTGTGTGTGTGTGTGTGTGTGTGTGTGTGTGTGTTTCCGTAGTTTTTTATACGTACATTATCTTTTTACCAGGTTATATCACGCAGCTTTCAAGTTGCTCGTAAAAGTTGGTACCGTCAATTCGACGTCAGTAGACTGGACGTCGAAATGCAGTTTTGGAATTCTATATATGGGACAAGGGGCGTAGCCAGAGCCGTATATGTAGAGAGTTTGGCCATTCGTTGGGAAGTATAGGAGACAAATGAAGCGGCGCCATTGGCCGAAAGCGGGCTGGGCGTGTTCCAGGGCGTCTTCAGAAATTCGAATGTGACCACCCAGAAGCCGGAAATAATACCCTGGCGGTGGTCGCAAGAAACAAACCTGATAACTGCATTGGAGTAACTCTCGATGGCTGAAAATATGGTACACGTGATGTTTCAATCACACTCATCTAAAATGATGGTGGAAGAGTGCGACTAGCGGAAAGATCGACATAATCCTTACGCCAAACGCCGAGCGCCGGGAATCTGCCGTCAGAGCGGTCACACTCTGTCCGCGCAAAACAGAGTTGAGCGGCGCATTCGTTTCTTACATCTTTCTGCATAATCATAATAAAACAACACGTGCACCCTATTTTCAACCACAAAGAGTTACTACACTTCACTCTTACGCACTTATTAAAACCATATACGAGCAGAGACCTTCGATGATTGATCGGCTCAGAACTGTTTCTCGCTACCACCGCTAGGGGATTCTTTTCGGCTTCTGGTTGGTCAAGAGAGCATGCCAAGCCCTCTTTCCGAGTCTGCCGCACGCCCTGGCTCTGCCCGCGCCTCCCATTGACCAAACTCTCTACATATACGGCTCTGGGCGTAGCTACTACACCGCCTACTTCTGAGAGTGTATAACGCGTGTTTCCTCCTCCAAACAAGAACACTGTTTGACGTAACAGCGTTCTTGTTATTTGGGTGGTACGCTCACTGTATTACAGCATGTCGATAAAATGCCATCACTATACTGAGCAAATAAATGCAATATGTTAAAAATGACTTCAGAGTACCTGTGTATGCAAACAACTTGAATCAGGAGACCCTCTCCCGCGTGCTCCGGTTTAGGACACTGTCTTTAGAACTTGTCTGTAAGCGAGGGTAATACCCCTGTTTTTACGGGCACACGTTGGGCGCGTTAAGTCCGTGCTCCGGAGCGCGAGAGTTTGGTGCTCCTTTCACTAAGCGGACAGGAGTGCCACCGGAGACTGACACTCGAGCGCGCTCTTCGTGCACCGAGATTTTTTCGGAGCGCGAGTGACTTCTTCGCGCTCCGTGACGTCACGTAAAGAAACAAGATGGCTGCGCTGCTGCTGAGACGGTCGAGACGAAAAGGCGTAGCTGGACCGCTGCCCCTTTTCAGTTAATTAGTGCTTAACCCAACTGATAAAAACGATTTGATTTGAAAGCCAAGACATCAATTAGTGTTCCGAAAAAGGTTTGTTCGTTCATCTTGCCTGAAAAAGGAATTCATCTATCAAATGGTAACGTGCCGATTGCACAGCGACAGAAAAGTTGTCGAAATGAGGAGACATTCGGACCGCTCTGTCCCTTTTGTAATCCTTAGTCCAGCGAATAAAGTTACTTGGATTTGAAACCCGAAACATCAGTGAGCGTAGAGGAAAAGGTTTGTTCGTGCGTATTGCCTGAAAACGAGTTGATCTATCGAACGAGCGTGCCGATAGCTCAGCGACAGAAAAGTTGTGATGAAAAGACAGTCAGACCGCTTCCTTGCTTAGAATGCTTAGCCCCAGCCGCAGCGAATAAACATACTTTGATTGGAAGGCCGAAACACCAGTTAGCGTCACGGGAAAGGTTTGTTCATGCATGCCACCTGAAAACGAATTTACGTGCTATCGAACGACGGTGTGCCGGTATCGGCGTAGCTTCCGTCTCGCTGCGAGACGGAACCGACGGAACCTGGGAATCTCTGACAAATTTGATGGTTTCCTGAATCGACGAGCAAGTTCAAGAATGTTGTCTTTAATTTAAATCGGAGCAGCATGCGTGGTCAATAAATAGAACGGTCAAGGTAACCTTCCACATATGTGCACGAAGCGAGTCTTCAAACCTTTCAGGAATAATTAAAACGTTCGGAGAAACTTCATAACGTCGCCGTCTCTTTTGCTTTAGGCTCTACCGCTCCACACCGGGCCTAATTATTTATCTTCAAAATATGTTCGGCTTCTGCCACCCGTATCCTCGGTCGGAAGGAAGGAGCTCGCGTGGCCCGTCTGTAGCCCGTCCAGTCCGTCGATAGTTTCTGGCCGTGTTCCAAAACTTACTCGATCTAACTCTAGGGTAAAGGTGGTTGTCGAAAACCTACCCGCGTCCAGCGTTTCTCTATTTTTGTTGTCAGGCGACACAAAACGCCAGGGTAACTCGGATCCATTCGAGTAGGTTTGGAACGCAGCCTCGGTGTGTCGCGCTCTTGTACGCTATGCGCCGTTTAGTTGCTGCGCTCGGAGTATGAAACTCGGAGCGTCGGAGTAGGAGTAAAGGAGCGCGACTTAACGCGCCCGTTGAAAGCATTCAGAGTCGGCAAATCAGTTCGCGATCTCAGCCCTGTCCGTGCCCATCGGCGCCCTCTGGTTCGCCGATTCAATGAAACCCCACCTTTGGTTAGTGTGACTTTGAACAAACAGATGGCGTTGGGATTGCCTTCCAGACCTTTGCATGAACGCAATAAATCGTGTGTGGTGGCGCTTCGATATAATATGGTATTTTTCTGTCTACTGAAATTGGCATCCCCGGCTGTGCACTTGTTTCTCGATGTGCGAGCTTTTGTTAGAACGTAGCCTTGCTGCACCGGTTCTCGTGCAAAAGGAGAAGTTGCCTACGCTATGAGCTCGCGTCTTCAGCAAATGTGGTAAGAACAATACGAGAAAATCGTCGTAATCTAATGACGAGGCACATGCACAACAATAGAATAGACGCCTAAAAATATTGAAATTGGCAGTGAGCGTTTATCACTCCGGGATTCGGGAACCCAGTCACACATATTTCAATATTTCAACGTCAGATTTGCATGACGGGTCGGTCGTTTTCTCGAGCATGTGTTTGGTGCACTATAGATTTTCTAAAAAAACAAAAAAAAACATAAAAGAACAACGTCATGACGTAATAGACATGAGATTCCGGGATTCTAGCTTGAAGAATTAAATGCATCGGGAAGTAAAGCAAATAAACTATTTTTTCTCGGTCAGGTGTCTCATTTTAGGTCACTGCGATTTTTTATGTGACCGTAAGACTTGAAAACACAAAACAAATTAGCCTTGGCTGATGTAGATATTCAGTTTGGTAAACACGGAGTAGGACTGTCACAAAAGTCTTATGCTTACAGCATACCGAGAGCAAACCCAATGTTAAAGGATTATTCACACCATTAAATGATCAAAATGTTTTTTTAGCACTGAGCACAGGGACAGGCAAAGCGACTCCAGCCAATAATTTATTATTTTTCTTATGGATGGCTATCACATAGTTCAAGAATTGTAGCAATATTAATCTGGTAATTTGTGCGGATCTCCTCGAGGCGTTAAAAAAATATAAAGGAATACGCAAGAGGAGGAGTGTGACGTTCTGTCAAATAATAGGGAATTTGAGCAAACCTTTACCGTGTTTCGCGTACCACACTACCGGAGCCTTTGAAGCACGCTTTTAAGCGTGCGCCCAGCGGTCAAGGTATCAGGCTGCGGTCCCACGGCAGCCATCTTGAACAAGGCATTAGTTCAACCAATAGATGGCGACACGCACCCGTGGGGTGGCCAAAACATTGGTTCACAGTGGGATGGCTCGAGCAGCATCACGTTCCCCTCGTGGCCTTGCTCGCGCCGCTGCCAGCTGTGCTCAGCTAGCTCAAGTAGCGTGGTCAGGCTGGGTATAAATTGTTCTCTGATATAGGGAGATGCGGTCGGCGGTTGTAACGGGCTTTCTCAATAAATCTTACCAAGAAGGAATCAAATGTTGATTGACTTGTCAATATTCTATCAAATAAAATTTCCTCTGCAGGAATGCACGCTCAGTAGACTCAATCTTCCAAGACACCAGTGGAAGCGGACGTCAAGTAAACTGCTTCGCGATTTACGGTACTTACCTCACCATTTTAATGACGACTAAAAAAAGGTCACGAAATATTATATTTCACGGGGTCCGGAAGATGTTGTGAAGGTAGTTACATTATAGGGAGTTCCCAGAAAACAAATGCCGTTGCAATATTTTCGGAAGTACAGCTACACATAATGTTGTAAGTTCAGCTTAGGAGGAATATGATGAAAACCATCAGAAGAAATAGGAAGACGTTTATTTGCAATGAAGCCGGTCTGAATGAACGGCGTTTAGCGACGGCAAGTTATGAGCGTTCGGGAATTTATAAGTTGACGTGATTGCGAACTATGGACATGCGGACAATGAAGACCAGTTTTGTCGGGAGATGGTGTTGCGGTGATGATCTGATATCGGACGACTCATGGCAGACGAACAAGCAAGTTTCTTCTCAGCGAATGGTAAGTGTCCAGTGTCAAGCACAACACGTGGCTACCGACTTTGTCGACGTTTCGAACACTTACCGCTTTCGAAAAAAGTCCTGGCACCTGGGCTAACTTAGTGGAAAGACTCAAAGTCTTCCTTGAGTCCAACGCCATCATGAACAGTAACTGAAAACAATCCACTATTCAGTCGGTGGGTGGCGAAACGTATCCACATCTGCGGAGTCATGGGCGATGCGTACTTTGTGGCTGGAAGTTTACACGATACCTGCCACGACTTCCAAACACGTCAATGACGTTCGACGGTCTCTTTTACCTACTTTTGCCCTACCGAAAATACTTTTCTCTGATAACGCGCCCAATCTTGCTTCAAATAAAATAAACAAGTTTTTGAAGAAAAAAAAAAAACGGCTTCAGGCATCACATTAGTGCGCACCATACCATCCTGCAACTAACGGGCAAGCAGAACAGATGGTGTGCGAAACAAAAAAAATCCCTTTTGAAGCTTACGGAAGAAGCAGTTCAGTGAAGAATCGCCAGGTTCTTGTTCCGGCAGCACGCGTCGGTCTCATCTTACACGGAAAAAGCCCACCGAAGCAATATTCGGCGGACGAAGAGCCCCACCCCTCGATCTCAAGATACTATGGCTTACGAACAAAGATCGAGAGATTCCCAGATCGGGAGTAATGGCAGTTTATTCGGTCGGACAACTCGTCTACGTGAGGAATTTCAGCAGAAGTCTGGCCTTCCATGTAAAACTTGAGTAGAAAAGGCTCTATGTTGGTTGACCAGGAGGTGTCATCTCACTGAATACGTTGTATATGAATGCCCTTAAGTGTAAATATAACTAAATCACAAAACTTTCGTTGTGTATTGTGTAACTGCCCTTGTATTTGATAGTAGAAGCTATAGTGGTGATTTGGACCCTTTCACACCAGGCTCCCTTTTCTTATTTTTCGCCTCATACTCCTTTGCGGTTTAAGTATGCTTCAAGGATCTTTTGGAACGGGGACACTTTACGTCAACGAGGCCATTTGTACCAAGTAGTCAATTACGGAATGCTGCTAGAAATCCGTCCCTCATATTAACGAGTAAGCCGCACTTCTGCACAGTGCAGTTTTCCTGTTCCACGTACAGTTGTAAAGCAGCATCCTCATTGATTCTACCATATACTGTTGCGGGTGAAGAAAGTCTTTGGGTACACGATACTTGAAACAAGTCTGGCACTGTACGTTGTGGTTCGACACCCACTAATGTCGTCGTCCTTATAGAGCCTCATCATTTAATCATCACCTCGTCACCTCATATTGCTCTTCATCAACAGTAAGTACAATAGGCTACCGCCATATTGCAATCCAAGAATTGAAAAATTTAGTCGTTCAGTCCTTCAACAAGTTTATTATTTATATAATCTTATTACGTTACATTACCTCAAGACGATCGACGTCCATCGTCGATCTTCAAATACTTATACCTGTATATAAATTAGACGCGCAAGGGGGGGGGGGGGGAGGGGAGGGGAGGGGTCGGTGGCCGAGTGCATGGTCTAGCGTACACCAGCTCGGAGCACTTGGAGCGAAAGCTCGCGCTGCTGAACCCACCCCGCCCCAGGCCCGTTTCGATCTGGAAGAGCATCGTACCGGCCTGCGGTCGTGTATCACTATTGCGTGGTGCACGTTAAAGACCCCAGGTTTGCGGTTGTACCGCACTGGCTAAATGGCTCATCTACAGCTGAGACACCAGACGCCCACTAAGGCAGACTAACTTCCGGCTGAATAAACATACACACAACAATTTGCAATTGGACGCATAATAACAAGGAACACAGCGTGCCGCCTCTTTTCTTTGGATGCCTTTTTTTTTTTTTAAACCAGCGCAAGCTTGTGCGTTCTCTCTTTTGAGACGGTTAGAACGGTCGCGTATAAAACCCGCGTTTCTCCTACCCGCCCGCTTCCTCCTCTCATTATGTGTATTTGGTTATAACTAAATAAGCTATAATAATGGTGTATTATTCATATTTACTTTCAGTTTCAGTCAGGGAAAAGGAGTTTCGCGGGAACTAGAGCCAATAAATGAGCTGCGCTTAGAGTATCGGCACTCTCTTCCCCGACAGTGTTGTGAACGCCGCCATTTTGGTGCTTGTGCAGAGCAGGCGCAACTGCCGATCGTCATGATTCAAAAGTGCGATATCCTCAGCATTAGATTCGGTGTTAGGAAGCTCTTGTTCAAGAGGCTTGTAATACCTAGGGTGCCTCAATGTCCTTCTGTTTAGGGTGATGCCACCCTTTGTAGTACCCGATGCCGACAGCACGCGCTCACGAGCAAAATACAAAGAAATCGACGAAAACAAAATGTCGCCATAGCACAATCAGCGCCACGAGCGCGTGCAGGGACACGCTCTTTCACGCGCTTCTGAACAAATAATAAAAATAAAAGTGTGGGACAAAATGGCCAGATGTCGTGCTCCAACCTAAGCAAAGAGCACATGAAGGCACCCTAGTAATACCTGAAGGGGCCATGACGTAAGCCCCGTGGATTCCACAAGCCTTTTGACACCTGCCTCTTCTTCATTGTTCCCGCTTGTGCCAGTAAATTAGCTACGGTTCAGAGTAACGACACTTGGCCATATTGTGGCTTCAAATCATGGTTGCCAGTTATATGAAGCTTTATCTAAAATCCCAGGAAACGCTTTTCCATCCCTCACAAATGTTTAAACAACCCGCGATAGAGCATTGCAATATTGCATCAGCATCCTAGCATCGCATCTAATGCTGAGGAAGTCGTACTTTTGGATCATGATGATCGGCAGTTGCGTTTGCACTGAGCAAGACCCAAAATGGCGGCGCCCAAAACAATTTTGGGGAACGGAGTGCCGATACTTTAAAGCTCATTTAGTGACTCTAGGCATAAAGTGAACTCGGGTGTATTCTTTTCCTCTTCGTCTTCATTGTTTATTGATTTCAATCATATCGAATAATGGACACATTATATCACGCTAGGCTTGTGTAATTATTTGTCTTAGATTTATTAGCCTGACCCAGTACTTAAACCATTTAGTTATCGATAGTAAATCTTCCAATATATTTTTTAAATGTGAGGGTAAAAATACTCGGAGATTGATGATGATACAGACGCAAACGCCACCCTCGGAAATTTTTTGAACATTAGAAATCAGCAGTTTGTCTGCCATCCGCCAGGTAGCGAAACAAAACACCCAAACAGTTTTTAATTGTTTTTAAATTTAGCTAAGCTCTACACCTATTAAGAAACCAAAGCACTATCATTGTGAAAATTTAATACATCGCAATGTATATCTATTCCAAACAATAAATGTTATTAGATGCCAATAAATCTGTTTGATGTCTAAAAAGATATATGCGTCAAAACAGGTAAGTTTGAAACGCTCCTGGAGCATTATGACTTGGAAAATGAAAAAAAGCCATCGTCCACCTCTTGGGCAACCATTGTAGCTCTAAATGTTATAAAAGATTTTATCATAGTTTAATTATTTCCTCAGCGGCATTTGAAGTACCATGACTCGAAGCATAAAAGAGTGCTACGTTTGATATAAAATATCTAAACAAAGAAATTTTACACAACATTAAATTTTTTTCTGGGTATTACCAATTATAAGCACTACATTTGTAGCTAATTTCATTGCCCTAGCGCGTGTCATTAAAAACATATTTGTGCTGAAAAATGTCAATTTTAAGGCAATATTTGGAGGGATGAAAAAAACAAAGTAGTGCAAATACCAAAAAAGTGTATCGTTACGTTCTGCTCCGACATCATCTTAACAAAACTGCTATATTGGAACCGTGTTATCTTTAATGGATCATTCATAAAACATGAACTAGCGGAGCAAGTGAGGGTCCGCGCCATCATATTCGCAACGCCACAAATGCGCATGAGCAGTAAAAACCAACACATACATAATATCAAATGAAAGAGGATTGCATTGCCTCTCGAATGACATCAATTCCACAAAACAGTATTCAAAAGGAGATGAGTAATGATCTGCCAAAAAGTATCTAAACTGCCACATTCAGTGGGACCGTGGCCTTAAAGGTCCTCTGACACGCGAATTTTTTTTTTCATGCTAGGCGTTATAATGGTGTCTCAGGACATCACCAAAAAATTGTTTCACTTAGAGTTGTGTTGTTTTTTTTTTTTTTTTTATAAAAAAATAGAAATATAAAGCCCAATTCAAAGTGCTCGCCAGTTCCCTGTGACGTAACAATGTATCGCAAGATACCGGGGTGGTCAGAAGCAACGGTCATAAGGGAGGCATCGCCGGAAGTCACGAGAGTTGTGTCACTCCTCGTGCTTACCGCGACCGCGTGTATATATATATATATATATATATTGTTATTCTCCGCACCTGCGCGAGCAATCCAAGCAGACAATGTTTTTTTTTTTATTTGCTTTTCATCGCCTAATGTCGCTGTAAAGGTAAAAGAGGAGTCAAGGAACTTAGTTGTAGACTCTTTTGGTGTGATGGTTGTGTCGTTGATGACTGTTTCAATGGCATATTGAATAGCTCCGAGTTCGCTACCCTTGGCGGTGGTGCTGTTTGGTACTTTGTTTGCGAGAAATAATTCCTTTTCCTGGTATTGCCACTGCGACCATAGCAAGTTGGTCTAGGAGTGTCGCGAAATCCGCGTCTGTGTAGACGGCTTGCTTCTCCGCCGAGCTTTCCCAGGCCTGTGTTCGTTTGTTGTGGCTACTGGCTTGCGATGTCTGAGGATCTTGATGTCTGAAGCTCTCGTTCTTCGGGACGGGCTTGCCTTCTGCGAGGTCGATGTATTCTAACCAAGGAGGGTCATTCTCTGGGAAGTCGGGAAGCGGGTGTTTAAGTGCCTGAATTAGACTGACGATGGTTCTGCCGGGTCGTGAGTGTTGCAGTCGTTCACGGTGGGCGACAGATCGTACCAAGTTGTTGAGCTGGGCATGTTGCATGGGTGTTCCTATTGGTGTGAATCGGGGCAAACCGGTAATGACCCGTGCGGCTTGTCTGTTGATGGTTTCCAGTTTTTTTTTTCCACTGGCTTTTTGAGATGTTGTAATACGAAGCGCAGTAGCAGACTTTTGATACGATGAGTGCCTTTACCATCCGACGTGCAATTCCTTCGTTCGCTCCGCCTCTGGAGCTGCATATCTTTCTGGAACAGCCCCTGCAAAAAAGCAAAATCTATAAAAAAGATGGCCCTCCAATTTTCTCTGCAAGGTACAAAAGTCCAGCTGTCCTGGGCGCCCGCCCACGCAGGCACAGCTGATAATGAGCAGGCCCACTCTGCAGCTCGCGCGCTAATAGCTACACTCCGCGAGACGCAGAAGCAGCCATGCCACCCCATGATCACAGCTACGCATCTTCCTCACCCGAAGATGACGAAGACGACTATGACCCCGACGAAGCTAAACAGCAGTTCAAACTTTCGTCTCGTACTGCGCTGAAGGAACACCTTTCACCCATCTCCGACACACTGCCGCGAGGCTTCTTGCGGAGAACGAGGGTGCTCTTAAGGCGCATTAGAACCAATACCGCCTGCACGCCGAACAGAAGAGCAGCGTGGGAAAAGGCGCGCACATTACCGACATGCTGTTACTGCAAGGACCCCCAACATGCGATCGACCTAGTCCACCTGTTATGGGGCTGCAAAGGCCTTGAGGCAACAAGGAAGAAGCACTTAGAGGACGGGGTGACATTCATGGAGGACTGGGTCTTTCCCACAGGCCCTCCAGATAAGCAATATCAAACTCTAATCACGCTTCTGGATTATATCCACGAAGCTGGCATAGAAGTATATATTTAATTCCCTTCTCTCATACCGCGAGTCCAGGCCGCGATGCCATTGACTCATTCCTCTCCCCCTCCCCCTTAAAGTGGTTCAAATAAACGTTTTATACTGCTACTACATGTTCTAGACAAAACACGTACTTTATACTCGACGTTTACTAGTACTCTGTACACTCAACGGTTCGTATTCTCTAGACGGCAGGCATCTTCAGCCTGGGGAGTATCTAATGATTCGAAGACCTCGGTGTCTGAATTTCTGCAAGCGTTCTACATTTTTTTTTTTCGAAACTCGATAGTTTGTTTTGTTCCTAGTATGGTTCTGTACCATCGGACTGATGACATGCACTCGTACACTGCCTTGTACTCGCAACTCTTTCATCATTGATCTCCATCACGTCGATCCACTGACTTTTCGTCCTCAACTTTTACAGCATGCAAACTAACCAACGGTGCAGCGATAAAAAAACTAGTGGAACTGAAACTTCGTTTTCTGCAATTGCTCGTAGAGAAGACCAGAATAGAAAAAAAGTCTTAGGCACGCTCGTGGAGAGCACGAGGAGTGAAACTCTCGTGACTTCCGGCGAACCTACTTTTAGCGACGTAGGTCGATGCCTCCCTTCTGACCGCTCCGACACCTTGCTCTACACTGTTACGTCACAGGGCACTGGCGGGCACTTTGAATCTGTTTGGCGTGTCAGAGGCCCTTTAAAGCGTGCTTCAAAGGCTCCGGCAGTGCGGTAGGCGGAACACGGTAAGGGTTTGCTAGAAGCCCCTATTGTGTACGTACACATATCGCGCACGCGGATGACTGGAAAAGCGCTACATCTTATACTCTTGACCGTATAGAAAGCTAAACCTTGTACACGTATTTCTGAGGCTGCAATGTTTGCATTTTCATAGTATTTTATTACACTCAGGCCAGCTGTAAGCTGTGCCTCCTGATTGCTTGCAAGTGGAAGCATGCGAACTCCGGGTTGCTGAAAAAAAAAAGTTCACGTGCTGACAGCTGACAATCTTCTCGGTCAAGGACATGCCACAAAGCGCACGCTGACAGCGGACATTCACCACGTGATTTTACAGCCTCACAATTGTCCTTGACAGACAAAAATATTTACCCACCCGAGCGTCACCATGTGAACATCGGTCCACGTTGTTCGCTTGTCGAATCTCCGCACATCTTTTGTGAGAGTCTGCTCTGCATCGCTTCATTCTGGCGCTTCAGGGTTTCGTCCTCTTGATGTGCGCGTGCATTCCTCCGTTTTTTTTTTTTCTTTTTTGACAACGAAGCTGTTTATGGCTAGGGTTCCGTGGATTTTTCGTGTGCGTGACACAAAAACTCTACGCTCGCACCGCTACACGCGCCGAACGTGCACGCCTTTCCCGTATAAAAGATTCAACGCAAATAACCAAAATAAAGCGTTGACGAACGCGCGTGCAAGATGCCCTTTGTTTGAGACTTTTGCTTTAGAACAGTTACGGCTGCAGACGCCGGCACGTGTGGCGCGTGTAACAACATTCCCTGCATTCTGCTTGAGGCTTGGGTAATTTAGTATGTGCGTATGCTTTCGTCACGATGACCACCAATCAAGACAATAAGTGTGTTTGTACCTTTGTTCAAAATTCTATGTCACGTCGTTGTCGTGAGATAAAAGAGCCTCGCTGGTCATCCCACTTCACATAGTGGAAAGGTTCGTAATTTTTTTATCCGATTTATATTGCAGCTTGGACTATAAACCAAATCTATATTGATAAACAAGCGTGTGATGACGTCCAAAGTGGTTGGCACTGCGCATATTCAGAAGGCAAGCTCGGTTTCACCGTAAGTGCGAGCGTCGCAGAAATTACACGCGCTAGCATGCTGCCTTGAAAAACTATTTCACTGCACAAAGGAGTCCAGACTGCTTCGTCGAAACACGTTTTGTGGACAACTTTTCATCGACACAGGTTTTATTGACATATTTCATGAGCATACGTTTTGTCGACACTGGGATATTTCGGGGAAACTTGTTTTAGAAGAAACACACACATGTGACATTCCGTCGAGAAAGTATTATTTTTTGCTAGATGGATTGGATTGAATTAGTGGCTTTATTTGGTTCGCTGGAAGGATACCGGAACTAAAAGCGTACTCACTCAGGCTGTTTCGATGAGGCAAAGACCAATTCGCATTCCCTAATCCTGGTCCCGCAAACACTCCACACTAAGCTTGTAACCCCGTTACTCCGCTCGCGGAAACTTTAACATAATCTCAGGCCCCGAGCTTACACCTGTCCTCAATGGAACTGGCAAGGGTTCGGCAAGCTAGGCCCACCCCGATTCTGATGACAGATGCGATGGGAGCAGACAGACGCCTGTGACGAAACGTCGCAAGGTGTGTCGACGAAATGATCCCGAAAACCTTTCGATAAAATGATCTGTCGATGGAACGTCGCTGTACACGAAACAATTTGTTGATGAGACGTCGTACGACGAACTGATGGCCACCGCTCGGCAGGCCTCGTTCAAAGCATGGAACTCGCTCTCGTAGCTTTTGCTGTGCTCAAATGCCCGGAAATGTCCCGCGGAACGTTGAAATATCATTACCACAGTGAAATTCGTGTAGTTTTTGTATAAATATGAATATGCGCCGAGAAAGTGAGGGAGACGAAGTCAAAATTCAGACCTCCGTGTCAAACCATTGAGGGACATCCGGCATGCCCCAACAACAAAAAAAAAAAAAAAAAAAAAAAAAACAAGAAACAGCGTGTTAATTGCTTGACCAACTGGCGATCTTTTTTTCGTGCAACAGAAATCTCGATTACAGGGCACCTTCTCAGTAATTGTGTTCCGTCAGATTGCGGGCACCTCTTCGGACGGGATTAAAACCCGTCAATCTAGACCCGTAGGCTACACTTTTCCTCAGAGCCACGATATATTTTTTTTTATATTTACAATTAAAAGCCACTGAGACGGCTATGAAACATAATATAATCGCACCATTCCGTAAAGCCATAGCGTGATTGCGATAAGAATTTCTATAATTGATAAAAAATAATTTAATTTGCAAGCATGGAGGAATCGCAACCGCCCTTTTCAAAACTTAGAGTCAGCTTGTGGCAGTCCCAAAAGCTCTAATATTGCCGCCCGAATGGCGGGGATGAAAGATCATGCTCGCTTAAATCAAGCATCCTCGATTTTGTGAACCCAAGGTGAGGTAAAAGGACCAACATCTTTTCCGCTTTCTGCTCTGTGCTTTCGAAGACGTTCGCTTTTTCTGGTACAG
This sequence comes from Ixodes scapularis, assembly GCF_016920785.2. Classification (NCBI taxonomy): domain Eukaryota; kingdom Metazoa; phylum Arthropoda; class Arachnida; order Ixodida; family Ixodidae; genus Ixodes; species Ixodes scapularis. The sequence continues at coordinate 93,708,304 of NW_024609846.1, forward strand.
AGAAGCTGTCTAGTGGCGCCATTAGAGCGGCGGGTTTGGCTCTGCAGTGGGTGAATAGACTGAATTTGGGGAAGGGTCTATTTCATTTGGGCATACCGATACAGAGTGGAACGCGCGCAAAAACAGCTGTGGGCCACTTGCAGTCTCGCGATTGTTTTCACATCTCAGGCTCGCTCACTGCGGGAATCCGGGCATCTGACACCTAAAGCCACAAAATGAGCTGCGCTTAGAGTATCGGCACTCTGTTCCCCGACAGTGTTGTGGGCGCCGCCATTTTGGTGCATGTGCAAAGCAGACGAAACTGCCGATCGTCACGATTCAGACGTGCGACTTCCTCAGCATTAGATTCGGTGTTAGGAAGCTCGTGTAATATTGCTTTGCTTTGTTGCAAACTGTTTAAACATTTGTGGAGGACAAAAAGCGTTTCCTGTGATTTCAGATAAAGCTTCACAGAACAGGCAACCATGATTTTAAGCCACAATATGGCCAAGCGTTCGTTACTCTGAAGCGTAGTTTATTTAGTGGTGCTGCTGACACCCCCACATCTGGTGTAATTTTTGTCTGTTACGGTGGCGTTCCGAGCAGCACATGACGACAAATGTAAATCAGGCTATTATTGAACACGTGTCGCCATCTGTATTTAATATTAGAAAACTGCCACTTGCAGTAACTGAATGGGAAAAGTTTGTGATTGAATACTGAACTATACGAGCAATCTATCAATACACAGATTCTAGGAAATGTAATATGAAAATATGCTTCGTAATTTAATGTCTCGCTATTTTCGTTAGTTGACGTGATTCCGATTTTATAGCACGAAGAAATAACACAATTCTGAACTTTATTTTTTATATAAAATGATAAATTCTTTGTAAACTTGACCGCTTACTTTTTTTATTCATTACATTCAACAGACCGTTCATGTAAATGATCGTGGAAATCGGGAGGTTACAATTTGAGAAATCAATTGTTCAATATTAGAAACTAAGAATATACGTAATATCGAGACATTAAAGTGTAGTTAAGAAACAGGTATTTAATCTAAAATTAACTTCATAAGTGTAGAATAGAAGAATAGAAAGTTATGACGTGTCAAAAATTAAGCAAAACGGCATGCATGGTGGGGTTGCACCTTAATCCGGTTCATTTTGAAGGTCTTTACCGGGCCCATGAAACAGCCCTCACACGCTGCATCTAGACTAAAACCAGTGTCAATACACTGTTTTGAGACGCACTCCAGGTATCATGCTATTTACCAACTGGTGTATTTTTTTCTGAATCCCTGTTGTGGGGATATATAATCTAATATGAAAGCACAGAGCGTGTGAGGCAAGTCTTTGGAGCTTTTTATGTGCTAAGGGCTGAACGAAATTATTCGCGGATCTGGTTCTGGATGAAATGGCATTTAATAAAGTTTCACCGCGATTCTGTGTCTAAAAATGACGTTTAACTTGGCCTGGCTCGTACAATGACGGCGGTCTGAAAACACGCATAATCGTCGTCTTGTGCTTAGAAAAGTTAACAGTTTTGCTCAGAGTATAATTAAACCAACAGCATTGAGTTGAGAAGAAAATTATCTCACTTACTTTCATTGCCGTTCTCTCGTTTTTTTTTTTTTTTTATGTATGTTTGCTTAACCTCTCTAAACCGTTTTTTCTTTTTCGGCCGCGAAAGAAACGGGACACGACTAATTTGGCGTAATGCGCGCTAACAACCCGCAGCGAACGCGTATATGCAAATAAAGCGGCGATGCAAATTTGCGGAGTAATGAGCACTCCCGCTAGAACAACGTCCCTCCGTGCGGGCAACGTGGAAAGCGAGGAAAGGATCATTTACGTCGGTGCACAACGTTAGCAGAAAACTGAAAATAATAAAGAAGCGAGAGCGCGCTCGAGCGAGCAGAGCCATAAGCTCGGGCCCGCGGTGCCGAAATTTTCGCTTAATTAAAAGCCAGGCTTCGGTGTCACGAAAGTTGCATCGCAGAGGTGAATCTCACGTTCCACCGGTGGCATCTGCCAAAAATCTGGGCCTGGTTGCTAAAAAGTAAAAGCGTTTTTTTTTTTTTTTTAGCTTAATTTAAAGTATTTATTTAACAGATTGTTTACTTTCTATTTTCAATCCCAGTATAAAAAAGACTTAAATGGGCATCGCTTTCGGGCAATCTACGAGCCGGTAAGCCAAGACTTGCGGTTCTGGCTTCTCGTGCGCGTTCTCATTATCGGTGTAAGTTCATTTCACTTTAAGTTCGACAACAGCCGTCGCTATACGACCAGGGGCCCTAATCTGGACACTTGGCGAAAAAGTCAGCGAGAAATCTGGCGCCCGTCATTGGCCAACTCCTCACTTGACCTTGGCGCCGGCCAATCAGAGTCGCTGGATTTCTCGCCGACTTTTTCGCCAAGTGTCTAGATTAGGGCCCCAGACGGACCAATCAAGCAGCGACAGAAGTGCATGGCCACGACGGCGTCCGTCGTTTTTGCGGGTTTGCTACGACCGGTTATTGGGGAAACCTTTGCAAAAATCGCCTTCTGCAAGCTATACCATTTTTGTCTGCTGGGCTGTGGATGGTACACCATCTGAGCAGGCGCTGTAGCTCTGTTATGTGGTACATCAGACGCTGCGCATGCGACCACCACTCAGTGACTCAGCATTTTCGTCCGGGGGTTAAGCGATGCAAAAGTCTATTCCAATCACGCACACACGCAAAATAAAAGCGCGCACAATTGCGGCGTGTTCAATGTGAGTGATTGGTCATTTGCGATAGCAAACGAACAAAGGCGATGAGCGTCGTGACGATGCGCCTTTGGCGCTGATTGGTTGACTCCACAAAGTCTTAACGTCGGCTGCAGTTAGACTTAAAGTGGGATAGAGTATACATCATCACAAGTGTTTACAAACAAGCCCACTTTTCCCACACCGGGCCGAATTCTGGAGGAGTGAAGCGTTTGCGCATGGGCAGTATCGACAGCAGCGCCACCGCACTGGCGTGACGTCAGTGAGTTGAGTTGGTCTATACACTTGGGAGGTCGTTGAGAGCACGCAATCTGAAATCGAGGTGGATTTCATGTATAATTATATATATGTATATAAAAACATTTTTCTTATGCATCCTGCGTCTGTTTTGGGGGATGCGTCGTTTTCAGCGTATCTGTAGTCCTGAGTTTTCGGTTATAAAATCAGACGCTTCTGTCTGTCGTAGGTGTTCTGTTATTGGTTTCGTATCCATAATTTTATTCCTGCATAGAAAATGTGTGTAAAAAGAAAATTATCCCCAGACGTCTTTATAACCGCAGCGGTCAGAGATCAGGGGGAATGTGTAAAGTTAAAAGTACAGCGTCAATTTTTTTTTTTTTTTTTTTTTTTTTTATTACGTGGCGAGTGTTCAAGGTTTTTGCCACCGTGGCACCAGCCACAGGTTCGGTACTTTGTTACGAACGTTAACCAATCGGAGCCAAAGTCCCATGGTTCCTTACAGATTGAGAAGGGCAGGGCGTGTCTTTGGAAGGCCTCCGGCACGTGCTTCGCGCCTTCCGCCGTGCTTTGGTTGCGCGAGAGCGCGCTCGAACTGACCGAGACGCCGAAGCGTTGTCCAAAGTACACGAAGCTCGCGCTGGAAGCGGAACAACTGAAGCTCCTCCCCTCCGTGCTTCTAACCTTGACAGTGGCCACAATAGTACATACGTACTACTCTGAAAAACACTGAACGTCCATAAAATGCAGAAATAAATAAATAAATAAAGACGAAACGTTTGACGGTTCGTATTACGCGACTGAAAGATGGATACATGGTACCAGTCGCTGTCCTCGGCGTCACGTGCGTCCTCGTGTATACAGTGATTGGCCGTTGCTTGGCTGGATTTGGTTATTCACCATCTTTTGACGCGTCAAACAACCTGTCGAGCGTTTAGTTGTGCATGCGTCTCACATGTCGTTATGTTCCGCGTAAGCGCTAAATACTTGGTACACCCGCAGTTTTGGAAAGCTCGGTTGAGTCATCGGTAGTGTTTTAAGCAGACATGTAAACGTTACCCCCCAAGAAGTAACTAAATACCCATACTCGTTACTAGCTCAAAAAGTAACTTAATTCGTTACTCGCTACCAATTCTCAAAAGGAACGCGTTGCGTTACCTCAAAGGTAACGAGTTAGGTTTTTCGTTGCTTTGACTGCCAAATACGCAACTGCTTTTGTTTTGTGGTTTATTGTTCGGTAATATTTCCCCGCTTCTTTAAGAATACTGTTGAAACCTTTAAAGTTCGCGAGCCCTAAATTTTCGCGCATTTCGCGAATGGAAAAATTCGCGAAACTTAGTGGCCGCAATTATGAGCTCCGTGATCGATTCGCGAAAAATACCAGCAGCGAAAATAAAGGGTTTTACAGTAGATCTCCGACGACACTGAAGAGTCGTAATACTGACGTGTTCGAACTAATGGCGGTGTTGTGCTTCGGGAACAGATAGTGAATCTGGGATTCCACTCTCTCTTTTGTTCTTTCTGCTTCTAAAGTTCCAAGTGGACAATGGGATCTGTGCGTTCTCGGGTTGGCAACCTCCGGTTGTACATTCGGTCAGTACACGATTCTAGAAGAAGGACATTCACAGCTGCCTTCGACTGACGTGTTCATTGCTACACGTTTCTATACTGTCATACTGTTTATTTATTTATTTTTTTTTTTTGGGGGGGGGGGGGTTGCTTATTTGCTTTTGTCGCAATAGACGCATACTGAGGTTAGAATTAAAACGAGGCTGTTTAAACCGCGTTGTACACGTTACCTCTCAAAAGTAACGAAATACCGTTACACTTTACTTGGCCTTAAAAGTAACCAAGTACGTTACTCGTTTCTTTTTTAAAGAATAACTAAGTACGTTACTCGTTAGCAATAAAAGTAACCAGGCAGAAGTACCCCGTTACTATAGTAACGCGTTACGTACATGTCTGTTGACAGCCTTTAGAACATTTTACATAGGTGCGCCCTGGGCCGGTTTGCTGGCGAATGTAGGTATCTCACCCCGTGGTCAAAATAGCCACAAGATAAACTTTTCGGTCACGTAATCATCTCATTGGGGAGAAATTCGTTCCATTAAAGGGGCGGTGCAACGATTTCTGAACTTCGGCCAATTAATTTTGGGAGTCGGTTTCGGTCATAAAACCATTTTTGCTTCGTGAGCTAGTTTTTATCTCAAAGAAAAAAAAAATAGCAAATATCATAGTTTTTGGCGCCTCTCAACTCGCGCATCGGCGACAGAGTACTTCCGAGTCCCGTGCGCAGTGACATCTCCAAGGGATCATGTCATTTCCGGGTGGGTTCTGTGTCCTCTGCTTTTTGGTCCTTTCATATTAAAAATAGCGCAAAAGAGACGGGACAAAAAGACGAAGAAGCACACAGGACAAACGCTAACTGGCAACTAAACTTTATCCTCCAGCGCTCCTTCTGTGATTCCGAACACCGTATCAACCGTGTCCTCGACCAACACGGCGTCATGGCGTGTTGGTCTCTGACGCCACGCACCCCTAAGAGCTTTTTCAAACGGGAGATCATAATAAAGGATATTTTGGTATACGAACAGGGGACTCCGGTTCGGGCACAGCAAAACACCGCACCCGGTAAGCATCGCCAGTGAGCGCGGCGGACGATACGATCGTACGTTGGGAAACACGAGAAGACGAAAGTCCAGACTCTTATTTGTTTCTCGAACAAACCGAACTGCTAGATATTATACTCGAGACGTTGCTGAAGCTCTTTAATCTATATACAAATATTTACACTAGATGTGCTCTTGACACTGAACGGGACATCAGTAGACCGTTGGGTAGACCGAGCAGTTCCATCATCGCTCGCCGCGTTGGCTCACGAAACTCTTCTTATTTTTCGTCATCGTTAATGCGTTTCCACGCACGCGGAAACAAGATGCTGTCTGAGATGCAGCAAAAACGAACCCGGGGACGACGGGGTGGTGGTGGTAGAAAACGTTTATTGATACTTCAAGCACTCGGATAAAGCTGGGCTTGGTCTTGCGACGTCCCTCCTAGGAAAACGAGGCCAGGCCGGACTCCTTCAAGAAGAAAAGTACCGACCCTAGGATTATCTTTGCCCTGAGGAGGTCTGTGGCAGGCCTGGTCCAATCCTCCCGGGTAGATGGCCGCAGGTTGAGCGGGAGTGAGTTCAGTGCCTTGTATCTGACGGGGGTAAAATATGAACAATCCCACATGAGGTGGTGTAAGTCTGCTGCAGTGGTTAGACTGTAGTAAGGGCATGTCTCGGGCTTGCCCAGTGTGGATGTGTGAGGGTGGAGAGGTCTTGGGGTTGCGTTTTGCTTGTTTCCCGCTCTCTGTTTGGCAGTCTTGCTCGCCGAGATACCCCACAGTCGTTTGATATGTGGGGTGATGGCACTGTTGGATCGGACTAGGTTGGCTGCGCTAGGGGGATGGTTTTGTTGACTTCCGGTAGATGGCGCCACGAGAATTTAATACATTTTATGGATAATACTAGACTTTTCACGCATTGCTGTATGCTCAACCGACAAAATAAAAAAAAAAACCTTAAATTGAGCACGAATTTTCACAAATCGCTAACTTATAAACGACATCCCACAGAGTATGCCCCACAACAGATCCTGTAACCGCCACTCGCGGCTGCAGATCGGCAAATAATTAGTTTTTTGTTTCCTTTGCGATTACGCAACGGAACCGTTGTATTTTGGGGAAAGGATGCATATTTTCGTTTACTTGTGGAACGATAAGCGATATTAAAAATACAAACGGTAAATTGTTTCAACCTTAAAATCGTTGCACCTCTAAGGGCCGGTTGCACCAACGTCGCTTAGCGCAAAGCGGAGCTTAGCCGGGAACTTAAGCTTAGTTTCGGTTTCGTTCGGTTGCACCAAACTCGCTTATCGCTAAACCTAGCACTAAACTACGCTTAACTTAAGCGCCCAACATTGGGCGCTTTGCTTCTGGTTGTTTCTTAATCCTGGATTAAAAACATGGCGGCTGGTTTGTCACGGTCGACGCGGTGGACGAAATTGGTTGTGCAAAGTGTTTTAGGCTACATCAGCGTGAAAGTCTCGACAAAATGACTTTCGATTGTGACAAGGATGCAAAATATTGTCGCGTGAAGTGTTTATCGACCCCTGTTTTCAAGTTGGCTCTCCACTTTCAGGGCGTGTTAGCCCTAACCGAGAAACGTACGGAGCTGTGGGGCTCACGTCTGTATTCCCGTTGGTTCTTCTGTCAACGAGCTTATTCGTATGTACTTACTAATTTTCGCATAGCTGTAACGTATTGTTATTTACCACCTTGTTTATTTACACTTGCAGCGCGTATCCTTCAATCTGATCAGCGCGTTGAATAGTGGCAGTACATGATCTCGGCGATCAGCTGATTGTCGACACCTCTGCCATTTGCATCAGATTGCGGCGCTTTTAAGAGATAAAACAGCGAAAATTCAATTTCTTTCGTTTTCTGAGTTTTGAGACAATCTTCAGTGAATTTTCCTTATCTCGCGAGTAGAATCTTGGCTTCAGAAAACTGTATCGTTCCATAACTGTAACGTTTTTGGTGATCGCATTTTTTTTATATACTTTGCTTTATATCTTTCATTCGCTTCCCGAGAACGAGATACTGTTGTTTCCGAGTTGTGCTCTGTGATGGTGTTTTCCCCTTACTTTTGTCGTTTGTAGTCATTGTGACGATGGTTGAGACTATATACCGGAACACGTTTTCAATAAAATAAATTGAAAGTTGCGCCTTGTTGTGTCCTCCGTAACTTTTTTGGTGATCGCGATTTTTTAGGAATATTTTGCTTTATATCTTTGATTCGTGGTGACGACAAATCGTAACGACTACTATGTTAGATTCGTTCATTGCTGTATCGGGGCAGGCTGGGGCAGGTGATGCGAAGAGACGACCGTTCTTATCGGCACGATGTGATGTACTAGTGGGAGTTTTTTTTTTTTTTTTTCTCTGAACTCGACAGTGTGAAACTGAAGTCCGTTTGAGGCTGCAGCGGATGTTTAACGACGGTACAGTGCAGTTCTGTCACCTTGCTGATAGCAACGAGTACCGTCGATGCAAGGACTCTTGACCTGACCTCTCGACGACTTCTATTCGAAGATTTCCGGCCATTTTCGCAGCTGCCATGGCGAGTTCGTTACTGTTTTGAACTTCATCGGTCTCAGGCTTGACTTGGTTTTAGTAGTCATCTTACCTGCCTACTTATATCCATGATGTTTTGTCTTCAGCGATGTAGCGAGTAGAGTGTCCTTCTCGCGTTCGGTGAGATTTGGGGCCCCCGATGGCTCCTTCGCCTCAAAATGTGGGCACGAAAACTACTACCACTGTCAAAATATCCTGTTATCAACCGATATTAAACACACAATCAAAGATGTAAAGAGCATTCGTGTTTATTTGAAGCTTTGACTTCTGTTATTGAAAGTTAAACGAAACAATGATTGAATTTGGAGGCCTTTAATTTGTTACTCACCGAAGAAATACAGCGAAAAGCAGACGCCGACGACGACTACTACGGCAGTTTTTCTTTTTGCTTTTTTTTTTGTTTACATCACGTGATTCCTTTCCGCCAATCGTATTCGTCGCTCTGAGCGTTCCCTAGTTTGCTCTGTTTGTCCCTAGATTCCCTACGCAAATCCAGCGTTTAGCTAGGGGCGCGTCTGTAAAGCCGGCTTAACGTTGGTGCAACCGGAATTTAAACCCGTGCTTACCTAAGCTCGGTTTAGGGCGCTAAGCCGGCTTAGGAAAGCGCCGCTTTGGGTTAAGGTAAGCGGCGTTGGTGCAACCGGCCCTAAGTCGATTCCGCTCAGCTGACGTAAGCATGGCCTGTCGTTTTATTTCAGTTTTGTTTAACATGACTTCCCCCGAAAAATAACTTCACGTGCCGATTATAAGGCACAAGAATGATATTAATTTTACTTCAGTTTTAATCCATGTTCACCTACTGTCTGCGAGCGAAATCGGACTTTAATCAAGGCGAGGACAAGCTTACCGCAAACATTTGCCTGTAAAACTAGGTACCATAGGTTTCTCGTTTCCACCGACTGGGTCACGTGACCTTAAAGCCCCTCTTGAGGATATTTAACGTCCGAGAGCCAGCAAACCGGTACGGATGTGTTGCATTTTGTATCCGGAAGCTTTGCTAAACATTTTGACTGTCATTTTGTTTTGTGTTCTGATTGTTTTCGCTTTTTCTTATTTTGCATCAAACTTGCCGCGCATATGTACGCGCTGTCCCCGGTTGTTTGTACATATTTGTGGTGTCGATTTACGAAAACGCCCTTCATGACAAAAAAATAAGGCAAGCCTGGATGAATGTGTTCCCTAGATCCGGGTGTTTGTATAAGTACGGCCATGACTACATATTGCTCATCCCATGTTTATTTTGTTTTTGCTGTTTTGAGGTTTTCGTTTTGATTTTGTGTTGAGGCAACTACCGCGTGACTGTGTAACCTTCCAATAATAACAAAACGTATTTGTTGTTTTTGTTTTTATGAGTACCGAAGTTTTATTTCCACGATCGTAAGTTCCGAAGTTAATGTAACCCGTTGTAAGCAAACTTTGGATAATCATTTCCAATACGCCGTAATCACCATCACTTGTGTACTTTGCCTGTCAGCGGACGTTATTCTTTCATTTACTATTTTAGTTTACTGAGCGCGTAATTTTATTTTTATTGCTTCCTCCTTTTCGCAGCACCACAACCACTGACCCGGAGGGTGGAAATCCCGTCGTTCAACGAAGCATGACGTCACTCACGTGAGTTTCGATGTCTGTCTTTGCTCTGAGGCTCGGTCGTTTATTTCGGCAACAGCTTCGCTAAGGTAAACGTTGCGTCGGAAATATTGCGACAAAACAACGCAGATCGCTTGAAAAGTAACGAAAATTCCTAACTTTACGTCGATGGCGAGTAAAAAAAAAAACAATCGAGTGTGAATAAATGATTTCGATTTTGTAATAGACGCTAAAGTCCCGTAGTCTTTGAGTATGTAAGGCAATGAACGTGTAAACTCCGCCATAATGATAATGGACAACACGAAACATATAATGTTCCTCTTTCTTTTTCTTTTTGGAGGCGAAAAAAAAAGGGGGGGGGGGGGGTGTTGAAAATCTTTATTTCTATTTATTTGTTTATGTAAGGTAGTTTGAACGCCTAGAGGCTGCTCATACTTTAGACTTAATTTAGGACACGACTTCCGGAGACTGTGTTTCGTGCCATGTATGAGGAGTGTGAGCGTGGCTTTAGAGGAACACCGAAATCGACATTAACTGAAGAGCGTGTTGTTAACAATGACTGGCAACAGAAATAATTTGTTTATTTGTTTCTTTTTTCTCTGTTTGTTTGTTTTATCCTTTCTGTTGCAAACCAAAATTGAGTCTGTTTGTTTGTTTTTCTTTTGTTTGTTTGTTATATTGTATCTGTTACCAAGCAAAATCGAATGTGCGAAGCAGACGACTCGGGAGATATGTGTTCTAAGGAAGTGTAAAAAAGTCTAGTCGCCTACCGCTTAAGAAACTGAGGGCCCAGCGAGTCCCCGGATTCTTAGAGCCGCTCCGCTGCCAACGGACGAAATTGCGGCAGTAGTCAATAAGATCGCCGAATGAACGACTAACGCTCTGCGGATCTTATAAAAAAAAAAATAAAAAAAATAAAGAAACGGTAACCTAAGCTTTTTAAAAGCTAAGAGGATAGCAGCCGACCCACATCTCTCGAGATACTTAATTAGCTTCTTTTTATCGGGCTTGTCGATTACATGTTTAACCCCCTCCTCCCCTTTGTGTGGCTCTTCTTACGTTCCAGGGAACCTTATTCTACCTGGTATCGATGCTAAGTAAATAGTGGAGTTGACCCACACGATCCGTCGGTAGCGCGTCCTCTGTACTCTCAAGTCGCGGTCACCTTGCTATGCATCAGACAAAACAGTCTGGAGAGACTTTCCGTCCTCGTATGACAATCCCGGCACATTTTCTCACGCAAAAACTGCCTGCGGCGGACATCTTCGAAGCGTACAGATGTGTGAAGCAAACACCCACCGAACATGTCTGAGGCGCGTCCTCGGGTACTTTAGTCATCAGGTCCACAGCGAACTACCGCGTCGTTCGTACGAACTACGAGTATGGTGCCTGGAATGCGTCCTCGACGTGGTCCCTCCATATCCGCCCGGTGACGTCATACAGGTGTCCCGCTGTCGCCGGTCGCGATCCTGGCGGTGTTCCAGCAGCGGTCGTGGATGTGGCGGACGCCTGTTTTCCTGCAGGTCATGCACTCTCCAATGTGATATGTGTCCACGGAAGCTTCGGCGGCCAGAAGTTGGGACTCCACGACGACAGCGACACTCGCGTTCGCGCGTGACTTTCGCCGGCATTTCTATGACCAACCGCCAGAGTCGGGACACTCGACAGCGTGATGCACTCCGGCATCTGTGACGTCATTTGTTGCCGCTTCGGCACCACTTTTGATGTATGGGCGAGATGGGACGCTAAACACACCAGTCGGACGCGCGCTCCAGACACCATAGAATACGGGCAGTGTCACTGCGGCTTAAGATATGGGCGCTTCCCTGCCGCATCCCCCTAAAGAAACTGAGGAGACAGCCCACGCGCTGTAATCCGCTCTGCGGCACACGTACTACACATCTATACTCCACCAACATTCGAAATTTCGCGGAGGTGTCAAGATTACGTTGTCACGTGACGCTGCAACGAGTCATGTGGCTTCGACGTCGCCTGGTCACTTGACGTCGTGTGACGTCCCGTGACGCCACCATTTATTTACTAAATTTAGCGGACACATTTTCACGCTAAATTTAAGGGGAAACGCTTCACGTGACCTTACAGTGTCAGGTGACATTACGTTAAGTGTTGCCACGTCACAGACTCCCCGCTAGATTTAGCGCGGAACTGCTTTTCGCCACTTCACGTGACGACGTCCTCTTGCGCGTCTTAATTTGCCCCGTAAATACACGTGACATGACTTCACAATTTCCCGGCTAAGATTAGCGGGGTTGTTTCTTCGGCTGAACCTCTCGAAAATGCTTCCCCTGACATCGAGGTTTCACGTGACACTGATTTCCCCAATAAACTTTTGCGGAAAGGAATAGTTCACTAAATGGAGCGGGCCACGCCGTACACCGTATACACGCACCAATTTCGCTGCGACACCGCAGCAATAACGGCTGTCGTCGTAAAAGAACAATTATTTGCGTCCCCAGGGAATTACGAAGCTCAGATTACCATCACATAGGTGAAAATCTGACGGGTGCACGCACATAGAGCAAGTAAAACGGCGTGTGAGTACATTGTCCCCGCGCAAATTGCCATTTTTGTCTTTTTTACTTTTGCATTTTGAATTTTATTTGCTCGGTTTCTTCTACTGTTCGCCATAACTGGCTGTCTTCGGGACCGCTTTCGATGCATGGGCGAAATTAGACGCCAAACACACCAGTTGAAGACGCCTTCCATGGCACCGTACTTATATAATGCGAAGAATTCATCGCAGTCTATTCGATAATATAAAAGCGGATGCGGTTAGGTATTCGTTGAACGGCTCTATCAGGTCAACGTCCGCCCTTCGTGTCTTAGTCCCAAAAGGTGCATCGGCATGGAGAGGACTCCCCTGGAGAGGGCGCTGCTCGTGCTGCTGGTCGTCATGACGTCCCTCTGCGCCATCATGCTCATCCTTCTGGCGAGGCCCTCCTCGAGATCGTCCAGAACACGTGAGAACTCTTTCCGGTTGTCAATAAACGATAAATGAAAAAACAGCACCGTTTAAACCATCGGTTCAGGAAACTTTGAGTATCTACATTCCCTCAAGGATGAGACAATCGCTGCAATTATACGGATGGTGCTCGACGAATGACGATGCGGAAATTATATTTAGACCTAGAAAACAGAGTGCGCTGTGACACTGACCAGGGTCACGCTTAATGTTAGAACGCAAACAGTATTATATTGTTTTAATAGGGAGTTTTTGCGAGTCGTTTTTCAAGCACACGGTTCCGAAATCACGAACGGTACAGCTGGTTCGTTCCGTGAAACCGTACGTCAAATTTGACATAGTTTAGCTAATCGTGAAAGCGGCGCGACCGTGCAAACGATGATGATGATCGTGCTTAATGGTGGCGCCATCTTCGAGTAAACATGTGAAACATTCTGCAACGTGTAAATCAGTGGCGACGGTGGCGGACACCGTGGTGGCGGTTCGTGTTTCCCGCGTACGACTGATGTAAACAAGACGGGCGACGTAACATTTGCCGGTCGGAATTTTAAGAACTGCGAAGCTAGATAGAGTAAAAAGTGTCTGAACGACCGTAAAGGTATGTGGTGTGTCTCCGTCATCTTCAGCTTGAACGATCGTTCACGTTGTGTGCCGTCGAACCAAATCATTTCGTCTGCTCGCTGTCGCCACAGCAGCTAGTCTGCCCGCAGATCGCAAAACTTTACTAGCATGCGCAGTTTACAGCATTCACGATCGCTTACCATTGTGAGCAGTCCTCGAAATGATTTGGTTCAACTTCTGAAATGAAGCAGACTTAAACAGGACGGCAAATCGCCTCCCGCTGTCCTAAGCCTAACGCTCGGCTGGGTCGGCGAAGGCGGTCGCCGAACCAACCGCCATCTTTTTTTTTTTACCCGAGTCGTGAACGGTGCTGGCTGCGTTGCGGTGACGACTCCAGCGGCCGGAATGGGAGAAACGAACGAGAAGAGCCTCCCGACTCCCCGAACGACTCGCGCGCGCATGCGCAGTGGCGTCGCGGATGCGTTCGAGGGCGAACCGTTCGTGTGGAAACGACCTGCTAAAACTCCCTAATGTCTCAACATAATTTTGCCCTCATCATCCGCGGAGTATTCTTGCGTAGATTGCAGTGATTGGCTTTTCCAAAGGCTTTGCGGGAAAGCAGAAGCTCCAGATTTTTTGGAGTGTAGAGCAGAGATAAGACACTTCAAAAGGCAAGACCAGCGTCTAAACACTGCCCGGAGCTCGGGTACACAGGCTTTAAAATCTCACAGGTCACACCGGGCATTTGTAGAGACCTCAAAAATCATGCTGAGGATTCATGCTAAAAAAACACTGGAAGTAATATAAACAGCAAGAAAAAACACTAGAAAACACACAAGTGAGAGACAACGCAGGAGAAGGCGTATGCGCCTCTCACTTTTGGTTCCCGTGTTTTCTTGACGTAAAACAATTTAGTATGAATGAAAAGCAACTAGCTCAACGTGCAGTCTCAAGGGGGCCATGAAATAATTTTTTAAATTCCTCCTCCTCCGCTGTCCTCCTCAACTCAAAAGCGAAATGCGAAATCACGTTGTCGTGACGTAGTATTTAATCGGATGCGATTACCCCAAGCTTCAACCGTGCTTTTTAAGCACACCATAGAACTTGTCATTCGCGAGTGATGATAAGGGCCGTCCCGGCACGCATTGGCCACGAACGCGAATGCAAATATTCCTCGACAGATGAATTGTTGACGAGCGCGTACGTCCGAGTGCAAAGCATTGCAAGCGTGACGTTTTACATTGCTTAATGTCACAACTCAAACTACGTTTTTGGTCTAAACATATGTTTCGGCGTCGCCATTCGCTAAGCTACCTCCGTAAGTTGCGCTGATTGGCTCCCCGACAGTTTTGCGGGAAAATAGACGCACGGGGTTTATTTTTTTTAGTGTACGTGAGAGTTTTCAGACAAATTGAAAACTATGTGAACATCCAGATACTTATACGAGGACACAGGTTCGATGCAGCGGTTACCGAGAGAGTAAACAGAACGTGAAGTATTAAGACGGGACACACGCATGTATTTACATTTATTTGAGTTTGGTTTTCTGCACCTCAGGTTACACCCCTCCGAGAGGTGGTTATAGTTAGAAGAAAATCGATATGCTTTTGGCAACCCGTTCAAATTTCAAATCCTTTTTTTTTTCCAGTAGAGATGTTGTCATCATTGTTAATATTGCGATAAACAACGCAGTTACATGCGAACAAGAGTGACTGATGAAAATTTATATTTTGGTAAGTCATTAACATATATTAGAAATAGGAACGGCCCCATAACATAGCCCTTCGGAACACATGAAGTGGAGATGGGTGAAAGTCGATAGACATCATTTGTGGTAACAAATTGGCATCAGTTTGTTAGAACCTAGCGTATCCATGCGACCGACTGTGGTCTATATTTAAACTGCTAAGTTTTTGTTTTGTTTTTAAAGAAGAAGGTAGTGGGGACTTTTTCAAAAACTTCAAAAAAGGCGAGAAAAATGGAGTCCACCTGGGAACCACAGTCAAGAATGGAGTGACGATCAGGAGTGAAACACGGAAGCTGGATCCCAAGAGAAGTCGATTTCCGGAACCCATGCAGCGCCGAATTGTAGGATGAATTGGACTCAAAAAAGTTTGCAAATTGCGAGTTTATGACATGTTGAAAGAATTTACATTGTATGCGAGTAAGAGAGATGGGGCGATAGTTACTTGGACATGGTTTATCATCTGAATTGTGAAGGGGAATAACGTTCACAACCTTCCAGCCACCAGAAATTAAGCCAAGCTCAATAGATTGAAAACGTTTAGTCAAAACAATAAAACTGTACATATTAATATTCTTAAAAAATGCTCGGATTTTTTTATCAATACCACTATAAAAATATATTTTAAGATCATATATCGATTTAGATTGAAGAACTTTCTTTTAAATAAACCCTGGTACATCGCCACGGCGAGCACAACTCAGACAGACCAACTGTTCCTGCTCATGATTTATTGACGAATTTGTTTCTTTCTGGGACTTGCGAAGATTGCTTTCTGTTGCCGTTGTCTCGTAAATTCCGTTTTTTCCCCTCTTTTTTACTCGCACACCTCTGGTGTTTTTGCGGTGAAGACGCAGTTGAGTGGCGGTGGACCATTGGTTCTTGCACGGAAAGGTAATTTGCTCATCAGCCCAAGTTTCACATTGCGTGTCAACCAGCACTTTGCTTGTCACACGTTAATTTTCTTCCAAAAAGCTTGTTTCCACACTTCCACGAGCCCTTATATTATCACAACGACGTTTTATTTTGACATTCCAGTAATCACATCTGCTTCTTTCAGTCTCGCTAGTTTTCAGCTTCCAAACTACGTTGATTTCCCGTGACTCGATTTCTTTTGACGAACCAAAAATTGACATTGAATATTCGGTTTTGCTCCGTACTTCCTTGAGTTTAAATATTTATTTCTTACTTTAATCGCCGGTTATTTCGTTTTCATTTTTCATGTAGAATTCATACTACTCACATTTATCAAATCTAATATAATATTTTCTTCGTACTGCATGAAATCTGCAAACGCTTTCTAGAGACTTCGACGCCCGCGACGCTCTACTTTCTTCTGTTCCCTACTTTTTTTCTTTTTTTTTTTTGGGGGGGGGGGGGGGGGCACAAGTTCGCCCCATTAAACGTTTAGTTTCTTCAGTTATCATCGCCTCATCATTTGTCATTCGTGACAATATATGCTTGCGGCAGACGACGGACACATGCGGAATGACTGAATTCGGTATGTTGTCTGCAAGTGTTTGAATCGTTTGCAAAATGACACGATTTTATCCTTTATATTTTGGGAACATGGCAGGTCTAAGAAACCTCATCACGTTTATAAAAAAAATATATATATATTTGCGTGCGGTACAACATACAGTCTGAGAAAAATCTTGCGAGGGAAGCATCTGTTTAGAACATGATGTCAAAGCATCGACAAGCCCTTCTCTGTGGTTTTGTAGTTGAGGTGCATTGTAATGGGGGGTGGGGGGGGGGGGGGGGGCGCCTTAAGAATAAATTATTTTGAGTCTTACGTGATCGGTTCGAGAAACGAATTTTCGTTCGCAGGCCCGCGATATGAGTGTGTGCTCCGTACCTGCTTGCAACTATCACACTGAGAAGAAATCCTGCTGATTTTGCCGTTTTCAGTAAGACCCCAAATACCGAAAGAACTTTATCAGGTAAATTTATACTTGTTACGCACAGTTCATTTGATCACAGATATGTAAACTGAAGCAGCTTGTGTGCAGTCAGAACTCCCTGAAACTAATGCTGACATGCATTACGACGTTGAAAGGCTTCACGTCGTCGTCCTATCCGGTTCGGCCTTCACGGTGTTTTCACCTTCTTAAATATTGAGAAAGCCTCTACCTGCCGGCCTTCGCGCACCCGCGCTCATCGAGCGTCGACCAAAGCTGTGCACGGGCACTTTTCGCTTCCAAAATCTCACACCAAGTTCACCCCGAGAATAGAAGTTTCGTCGCTCGCTACCAACTTAATTTAGCGCAGTTATGTACTCCCTCACAAAGAACCACCGAACCCGCGAAGCCATCGTGTCGTCTGCTAGCAAGGCCGAACCGGTTATAAAGCTATAGACGCTTTGCAGCAGCTGTGCATGGGTGCCGCCATAAGCGACCTTCAGTTTTTGTTACCTTTTATTACAATTACTTCAGTTGGTCATTACCACAGCAGGGAAGGTTATTGCCCTTTTAGGTTCTGCTGTGTCTTCCTCCACAGCACTGACCTTTGTGGAGGCTCGTCAACGCCCGCTTTAGTTGCTTCGCATCTGGTAAAGACAACTGAAGGTCATCAATGGCGGCTGTAATTTGGCGCGTGTGTAAAGCGTCTATATTACGGGCTTTTATTATCGCTTTCCGGCACTGAGACGAAAGAAAAAAGTATTCATGATTAGATATTAGGAAGACATAATGCTTACGAAAAAGTACTACTTTTTTATTAAATGAATTCAAACCTCGCGTTGAGCCCCGATACATTTAGCACCATAGCAACGGTCTGTTTGGAGCACAGCGCCATGTTGTACTCCAATGGTGACTGAATGCTGCTCAATTCCTCATTCTCCTCTTCGTCACCTCTCTAACAAATAAAACATTCCCATCTTCTTCTTTGCTTTCTTTTCGTCGTAGTTTCGAATGTTGCAGATCAAAACTAGGGATCCTGGGTTCAATCTTCATCCCTGCCCGTTTCGATCTAGATTATCATCGTTCAGGCATGCGATCGTGTATTAGAACTACGTGGAGCATGATAAAGACCCCAGGCTAGCAGTCGTACTGCACTGGCTAAACTGCTCATCTACAGTGGGTAACAATGTCGCCATGCTCTGGCAGACTAAACTCCTGCTGTGTAAACAACCAACGACTGACTAACTTGTTGCCGTTTTTTTCTCATTAAAGCTATTCTATTGTGGTAGAGAGTGTTCAGTTGGGGTGCTAATCTACGCTCTAAAAAAACAAACCGTGCGTCTACTTTCCCGCACAACATTCGGAGAGCCAATCACCGCAACGTACGGAGGCAGCTCAGCAAATGACGATGCCGAAACATATGTTTAGACCAAAAAAACAGAGTTTGAGTTGTGACATTAAGCAATGCAAAAACATTTGTTTCGGCATCGTCATTTGCTGAGCAGCCTCTGTAAGTTGCGATGATTGGCTCTCCGAGTGTTGTGCGGGAAACTAGACGCAAAGGCTTTTCTCAAAGTGTTAGTGGTAAATTTGTAGCAAAAGGCGAAAAAGCACCGAAGTCGTGTTCGCGCTACCACTGTCGCGCAGTGCATGCATACACGCTTGATGCCGTCCGTTTTGCTCGCGTACTTCGTTCTACCACTTTCGCACGAAATAAGAACAAGAAACGTAACATAGAATTAATTACCCGCTGCCCCACGGGATCAGTACAATAATATACGAGATTAATCTTCCGTGTGAATTTATTAGCTTTTCGCTTTATTTCATTTTTCTAGCCGTTTGCGGTTGACAGGTCCGTTGGAAGCAGTTTGTAATTATCGGACACGCCTGATTTGTTTGTATTAAAAAAAATATTGAGCACCCGGATTTCTTTTTAATAGAAAGTAACAAAGTGGTGAGAATGCCTTCCTTTTCATAAACAATAATATTTAGTAATAAATATTTTTGTGTCCAGTAAATCAATCAAGAAATAATCTACTTTCCTTTAATTTGTTTCTTTTAAATATTTTAAAGCCGTACATGCACAGATAAAAAACTGTGTGTTCTTTGAAATAGAAGCTAACAGGCAGCAAATATGTGCGAAATCGCTTTCTTATATGAAGTCGCATCTATAAATGGCACCAAATGCTCGATCGACAGTAGAAGGTAATTCTATCGAATTCAAGCTATTGCGCAGGGAATAGACATTAGTACTTTTGATTTCATATTAGAGCGCAGCTCTTAGGCGCCCGTTTCCGGCTTGAGCGGCGTCGCCGTCGCCGTCGGCGTAACCACGCGGTGCATTATGAGACGCGTGGCGTCATCGTGATGACGTCATAACGATGACGTCATCCTCATCATCATTATTAAAATGTCGACACTTATGACGTCACTGATGACGTCATCCGTAACGTCATCGTGATGATGACGATGGTGTAATCATGGTGACGTCAGTGATGGCGTCATTAGTGACGTCACTGATGACGCCATCACGTTGACGTCATCACGGTGACGTCATCACGTCGACGTCACGTGACCTCACGGTTACGCCGACGCCGCTCGGAGGGAGGACTAGTACGCAGGATGAGGAGGTTAGGAGGATGGAGGAGGGGCATACCCTCCCCTCAGTACCCTTCACTCCTCCTCTTCAAGAGCTGCGCTCCAATTCGGCGTTACAGGGTGTTGTGAGCGACTTTCATTTTTTTCTTATGTTCACGAGACATTGACGCTAAAGCAAAAGTAGTCTGGCTTTGGTATGGTGCCACGTTTTAGCAAAGCCTGTGCGAGGTTCATTCGCGATTTTCTACTGTCAGGCGAAAAAGGGCTTGCGTGTGATGTTTCCGCCGACCACACAATATTTGGGTAATTAAAATTGCTTAAAAGGATGAAGTTTTGTATGGGAGATCGTGAAGGACACTGTACTAGTTACGTCTTGAAGTTTGTTCAGCAAGCTGTCGTCACTTGAGGAGGGGCGGTTACAGGCACCCAAGATCTATTTGTTTGTGATTCAAGGAAAGACAAACAAAGACTGTCTCGAGGTCACTCGCAACAGCACACCTCCGCCTTGGCAAGCGTCCCTATCAGTGCGATAAATTTTGAAGCGTTTGTTAGTAGTTAGGACTTCGTTATCATATATTTTGCTAAAGAGCCACGTTTCTGTCAATTCTACCACATCAGCCCCGGTAGAGTCAATAGCAGAGCATAGATCAGCGTGATTTCGCCAAACCCTTTGTAAATTAGTAAACAAAACACTAATTAGTTCGAGCGCGAAAGAAGAACCACTACCGATCGCAAAACTATTCGGGCAAGGCAAATCGGGCAGATGCTGAGCGGGCACTTAAATTTGACGTCACATTATTTTGGAACGATGATGAAGGTTGATTAATATCGCAGCCAGGACTTGTATTTGTATTGGTCTTGCCCGGCCTTCTGACATTTCCAACTTCATACACCTTGTTGTTCGCGTTTTCATACATGAAACGTTTATTGTTGACGTAAAGTTTATTGTAACGCAGTTAGCTGGAAGACGCTCTTTTATAATTTTCCATATTCAAAAAGCTTCTGTCTTGCTAGGCACGTAGCCGGAGAAAAATCTTCATTAGCTGTTATGCCGCATGGCTTTAAGCCTAGGTCGTGATTGTAGGATTGTATGTGTTGTTTTGAAGGAAGAGAACTTGACAATCACTGGTCTGCACCCTCCAACTGCGTACCAACCAAGCCTGTGAGCACGTTCAACGCCTTCATCAGGAACTTGCAGACTAAGTGAAGTAGATAACGTATCTAATACATTTACTTTTGGCTGTTCCCAAGATTCAGAGGCGGAATCTTCAATACCGTGAAAGAAAATATTGTTCCGTTTTGAGCGGTCCTCTATATATCGTCCGGGTGCTCGGGCAGTCTTTGGTTCTCCTTAATAACAAATTCTACTAATAACACAGCGGCTAACAGCTCTTCCCGCGGGTTCCATAGAGAATCGCAACTTTGCACTCAACGCCATCAAGCCGATTTTGGATGTCGGTAACCCTTAGTTCGAAGGATTCATGCTTACTCTTTAACTCGTTAATAGACTCAATAAGATTAGCTTGGCCTTGGTCAATCTTGACAGTGCGTTCATTAACATCTTGCAATGGTTTGAGCGTGTCGTTAAACTGCTTGGAGTGATCGATAGACATGGGTCCCGGAGTGGCCTCGGCGTCATCGGAGCGAAACAAGAGAAGTTTTAAGGTATCAGCGGAATGTATAGGACAAACATGGAATGCGTACACAACCAGTAATACAAAAAGTGCAAAAAACACACACACACAAAAAAAAGAGCGCAATGATCGTGGGTATGGTAACTCGAAAAGCCATAAGTTATTACTTCGTCTGGAGTGTATGGAATGCTGATCTCTAACTGTTTGTAGAACAAAAAATTGTTCGTCAGCGACATTGCAGTTAACGAGTTTCCGTGCCCACTGGCGTAGGCCACATCATGCGCTGCTTTTGTAGCAATTGACGTGGCTGTCGCAGTCGATGGTCACACTAGGTGCGGCTGAATTGACGCACGATTGCGTCAATTCAGCCGGGAGGTGATGATAAGGTTGTCTTACGATCGGGACAGTGATAATAGATTTTAAGAAGAAGGAAGAGCTGCGAGACATTTCTACGAAGCTGTAGGGGGGAAAGGGTTAGTTGACTTTTTAAGTAGGAAACACTGACGGAACGGTCATACGTGAATAGAATGACCCGTGTAGCCCTGTTCTTAATCGCTTCCAGATGATTGATAACGTAGGCTTGATAAGGGTTCCAGATGGAGGCGGCATATTTTAATTTTGGTCTGATGAATGTGTCGTATGCCAGCTGCGGACAGGTGATGGTCCAGAGCTAAGGTGTCATTAGAGAATTATTCTATTTACACTGATGGGACGCACGGGTTTGTAAGGCTGTTCGAAGAAAGCGGGAACAGTGTCCGAACGCTCGTTATTAAGAATGGAAGAAAAATATTCGTTAAAAACTGCAGAGCAGTCACTTTCGTGTATGGGATCACCATTGTCGCGGTGGCAGAGTTATTTCATTTCGGTGATACCTGATGGTCGGTCAGTCGTGAAGTGGGCGGTAAGTCGTGAAAAAAAAATATATTTCTAGCAAATCTTAGGTTTTTATAGTGGTTTTTAAGGGCGAATTTGAAGCGTCCCACGCTTTAGAGGTGTTAACACGTTTAGTCTTTGCAAAAATTTATTTTTCTCGTTACGCAAAGTCTAGTCGTCGCACAAGTCGTCGGACGACAACGCCACGCGCTTCTTTGTCTATTTAAGACTAAGCTCTCCTTTGCGTGCACCAGAGGAAAGCAACCCAATCGAGATGTCCGAATAGAGCATCACGAGGGAGAGGAGAAAAGGCCTAGAGTTAATACCATGATCGAAAGGGACAGGTCCTATATGCCTTTCGGCGACTTCGGAACGGCGGGACATGGGCGCGAACATTGGTGGTTTCAGTGGGCGGTTTCGATGGGTCTTCATATATCGCTGGTGAGGTGAGATCTTAAAGAGTAACTGCAAAGAAAAAAAATTTCTTTTTTTTTTTAAGCAGCCTAATTGGGTCAAGCATGTAAAAAAACAATTTTTCCGCGAGAAAAAAATTTTTTTACAGCAATATTTATTGCGTGAGACCGATTTTAGTTTGCGGCCATTTCGTCCGTTTTGAATCGTACGCCACGAAGTTGGTATTCCGTGACGTTAAATACCAATAGGCTGCTATAATTCTCATTGGCTAAGAGTTTGATTGACAGCTTAGATCTTGGTTGTTAAACCTTTGTTATATGTTGCAATTTTCTTTTGAATAACCCATGTGATGAGAGTTATTAATCTTCACAAAATGTTTACAAGACGGGCACTTCCGTTTGGATACATACCATAACAAACAAAAGCTTCGCCATTCTTTCATGGCCGCCGAAGTCTCTGCTCCCGCCTGTCTCGCCTACCTCGGCTAATCGTTTCGCCGAAATGATGTGCTGACCCAGGTGCTTGAGTGAGACTTCTTTAAGTGAAGTAGTGTGTGTTTAGCAGCTGTCGCAGGTGTTAGTGATAGGAAGCGACGCGGGGTTTTGACTTTCATAGCGCGGTTCTTTCGTTTTCCTCTTTGCTGGCTTAGCATGCTTTTTTGTTTGTTTGTTTGCTTGCGCGTGCAAATACCGACTTTTCGGAGATGTCAGATGAGTGATCCCGACAGCGAGCCTTCCAGCAGCCATTTCGCCCCGAAAGGAATGCTATTGGCTGGAGGCAATTGGGCGTTCGCGTAGCGACAAACGTGTCCAGCTAGGTTCTCGTCATATCGCTCTGGAGACCTTCGAGATTCGCCCCATCTGCACCTAACGTCCGCGACTAGACACAGAATAAAAAAGCACTATGTTCACTACGTATAAAGTGGTCTCAGTTCATGCATCTGTAGGCAGGTACGAAATCGTGCCCAAATTTATTCACACCGCACGATGCAGCACGTCGCTGTGCAAACGCAGTCCAACACGAAGCATAAAAACGGCAGATTTAGGACAACAATTCGGAGTCCATTGTTAAATTAAAACGACGTAATTTTGTTGAAAACGCCCGCAGCTTTTTACTCACGGTATGCGTCGGGAAACTTCCACATTTTGAAACAGAACGAGGCAGATTTACTTTTAAAAACGGTCGCTGCGTCCTTCCGGACCAGTTTGACTGGATCAGCTGACGACGACGGGACTGAACTGGTTGAACGCCAACCCCACAAAAACCAATTTGCGCTCTGTGTTAGCACCGCATTACACACACCACGAACGTTTGAGCTCTTTGTCGCATCGCCGTGTTGTACCAAACAGAACGAGATCGCCGAAACCAACGCAGCGCTGTCGTGAACCTTTGCTCTTGGTTGCGCACTCGTGGATCCCTTCGCTTTCAAAGCACGTACGACGATTACGAATGATACTTTCCAACTTCCGGGAACATCACAGGGGCACTTCTCCGGTCATGTCTCCGCTACATGTGCTCGCAAACCGCGTCAAACCAAAACAATACCGCCGCCGTGCGTTCTTGCCAGATCTTACCGGACGTCGAGACGCTGCGTCGTTCAACTCCGCAACGCAAGGAGAGTGAGGGGCGGGGCGTACTCCTCTTCCGCGGGGGTCGAAAGAGCGGGAGTTTCAAATGTGGAGAGGTTCTGACTCCGACTAAATTGCGTCCTGTGGCGTAAATATTGATAAAAAATATATATATAATTTTTTTTCGCGAACATTTGTTTTGTGACATGCTTGTCCCAATTAGGCTGTTCAAAAAAATACTTTTTTTTTCTTTGCAGTTACCCTTTAATATACACCTTTCCCACAAGGGCGCAGCCATCTTGAATGTCGTCACTTCTGGTATGCGGTAAAACATCGATTTATCTCCCCACGCCGCTAGAAGGTGTTTACAAAAATGCGTGATTGTCCCACATTCTTGCTCTGCCTCACCCATATTTTCTCGCATATTCCAGGTTGAAATGTTATTATTTTTTTGTCTCGCATACCAGATACGGATCCAGAACAGGAAACAAAAAAGCGTCTATGCACGAAAAAGCAGTAAAACATCACCAGTATGGTTCGTCTCCTAGATATTTTCTGGCTTAAAATAAAAAAAAAAAAACCAAAAAAAAAACCCCCGGCATCGCGCATTGAATAAAAAGTAAAAGAAGTCGACAAGCACTCGAGCTTCAACTCATCGCGACGAACTGAACTAACCTATACATCGTTTCAGCTGAAGTTCAGGCGCAGCCGGCTCTACGGGGTAAGAGACCAATCAGCGACGCCAAAAGCTCGAGTCGCTAGGTATTTTCTGTCTATGATTGGTTCAGTGATTATGGCGACTCGTACAGAAACATGACGAACACGAACACCATGATGCGCTTTTTGACCCTGTCTTGGTGTACCCATCAGCTCCTAGCGGCGGCTACCACCAAAGCAGACTTGTACGTAACTTAAATACTCTAATTAAGTTACTGTATCTTAAATACTTTTGTGAGTAACTTGGTATCTTGCAAACACTTTCGAACGTCAGTATTTAGTACTCTAACTTAAATACTTCTTCAAGTAACTTGTACTCATTTCAAAGTTACTTTTAAGTTGGTTTCTATTTTTTATTTTCTTTAGAGGCGGAAAGCTTGGAAAATATTCAACTCCAGTTATTTTGGCTAGGCGCCCTGCCATTGCAGATATATTTCGTGCCAGGTAATATAGTGCACTTTCGTGCTTCTGCCGAAAGAGGTGACATGGAGAAGCAGGGTGTCGCAGCCTCAGACCGAGCGGACGCGTGTCGTGTTTTCTAACTGAGCGAAGCGTCAAAGCACATTTCTTACAATTTGCCTGTGGCGAAGCCCAAGAGCAACAGAGATTCCGAAGCTGAAGGGCACGTGGGTGAAATCATAATATGTGTACAAGGCTACAAGCCAGAGAAAGGGCGCTTGTGCTGGAGACAGGGTGGGCTCTACAAGTGTCTGGAAAGAGTCAACAGTAAACCGGAGTTTACTTCTTTATGTTGTGGAGTGAAAGCATATAAAAGAAAGCGTTCCAGCTTCTGAAATGCCTTTGCATCCGTACGCAGTCGCACACACCGCTCGTTCGTTTCACTAGGCTCTCTTCGCCCACAAGACTCGTAAGACGCGACTACATGGCTCCAATCCGGCGGCCCATCGCTTGCGCCGTACGCAGCATTAGCGAGTTTTAGGAGACCGTGTTGCCCCCTCCGCAAACCCTCCGCTACGAAGAAACCGCCACTGCGCCTGCGTGCGGATGGCCTTGGCTGCAGAGTTCCGGGTGGCGCAGGGGCTCAGCAGAGGGGGAAACACGGTCTACTAAAACTCGCTATTGTCTTCGGTAGCACGAATGACCACCAGCGCCCACCACGGTGGCGCCCGCACTCCCCTGGCCTGGACTCCCCGACCCCCGACTGCACGGCACCGCCAGTGCACTGACAGGGGAAGCGGAAATGAACACCCGACACAAGGGGAGCGTCGGAGGCGAGCCTCTGTGCAGAAAGTTGAAAGTAACGTGTTACTTTTTTGGAGTATTTTGTAATTTATTCAATTACTTTACAAATTTGAGTATTTAGTACTCTACTCAGTTACTATCTTTCGTGGTACTCAGTAACTTAACTTAAATACTTTTAGTGAGTATCTTGAACAAGCCTGCAC
Organism: Ixodes scapularis; assembly: GCF_016920785.2. NCBI lineage: Eukaryota > Metazoa > Arthropoda > Arachnida > Ixodida > Ixodidae > Ixodes > Ixodes scapularis. Next base: position 93,734,444 of record NW_024609846.1, read on the forward strand.
CAATGACAGCGCTTGCGATTTGACGCGACCTCTTCCCGTCTTTACAGCCCTGCGGAGAGGAGCAGGAACAGCTTAGCCACAACTTGCCTTCACACGTGGCAATGCACAACGCCCGAATCCCTCATTACCGCGACCTTGAAGAAATTAGACATGAAGAATTTCCACGCGCACGTAACATATTGAACGGACAATTTATCCGGTCCTCATTTCCTTGCACTTGCCTCCGAATTGTCACATCACCAAAAGAGGGTTTCCGTGCGCACGAACTGCAGTGAGAGGGGAGGTGACTATATTTTCTCTTCGTTTAATGTAGAGGGAATACTTATACTCTATCTTAGTCTATTATAGAGAGAAAAAAGACAATATGTTCTAGTCTATGATGGAGGGAGTAACTATATTGTATCTTAATAAGAGGTGTAGCTATATTTTATCTTAGTATATTTTGAGGGCAATAGCTACGTTCTATTATAGTCTGTTAAAGAGGGAATATCTATACTACATTTTAGTCTAATATAGAGGACATAACTATCAGATTTCCTAATCTAAATTAAAAGGAAAGGGTATATGTTCTATTTTTGTCGACTATAGGTGGGATAAATACACTCTGTCTTAGTCTAATATATAGGAAATGACTATATTCTGTGTTAGTCTAATATAAAGGGAATAACTATATTATATTTTAGTTTATTATAAAGCGGAGCAGTAGATGCTTCATTTTAATCTCATATAGAGGGAATAACTATACCTCATCTATGTCTATTATAGCGGGAATAACTACATTATGTATTAGTGTATCATAAGAGAAATAACTATACTCCATCTGAGTTTATAATTAATGTATCTCCCGTTTCAACGCGCATCCTGCAAGCTCTCAGCTTAATGACGATGTTGGCCGGCACATACCCGGCTGCACAATTCTCACCCCGAGAACCTCCTTGTGTAATTGAAGGAGGTAATGCCTGCGGATAGAACTGTTGTAGACGGAAAACCATTGTCTAATAATGCAACACGAGGGTGCTTTTAAACCCCCGTAAATTACGCGGGACCCTGATTGCTCCATTCTAATCCTAGAAAACATGGGCTCAATCCTCGCCCCTGTCCGTTTCGATTCGAATGAGCGTCGTACCGGCATTCGGTGGTTCGTCACTACAGCGTGATGCACGCCGAATACGAGCAGGCATACTGCGCTAGCTAAATTTATCATCTACAGCGAAGACACAAGACGCAATCAAACCATTCCAGAAATATAATATCGCCCCCACCGTCTGCTTGGCGCATTGTGGCGATCTAATCCTGGCAGGCATTTAGCCGAAATCTTCTATTTTGCTGGGGCGTCCCCTTCCCCCTCCTCCTCATACAGTATTTTGTCATGGGCGAATACCCCCCCCGAAACAAAATCCTGGCTACGTGCCTGAATCATGGCCTCCGAGATTTTTCGCGCGCTGGCTGCGCTCCTTAGGCCATTGCATTCGCCGGTAGAGACTATTGCTGCGGAGCGATTCGTGACGCTCGCAACCAAATAAAACAGTTACAAATAAATAGCCGCCAATTATCATCATCACCATTCTCGTCTGGGAACTTTGGAGCAGCGCGAAATGTGCTCCCCGCCAGGGAAACGCTATTGTGACTATTTGGCGTGATCTCCGTCGCAGCCGATATCGGGGTTTGCAAATACTTTATCTCCAATCAGTATACAATTTGGGAGGGAGGGGAGGTATATATGTCGAAATTAGGGAGAGTTTGCGCTCGGTTTTGTGCAGATGGAGGGCAATATGTTTGTGTTTAATTTATTTTCTTTTGCGCTCGTGATCGCAGGCGTCGCAGAAAGGCGTGTAGCCCATACGTCAAGTGCCTGTAAGGCTCAACTTAATGTGATAAAGAGCAAACTGCTGGCAAACCAAACATCTTTCGGGCTTGCACTAACCAAGTATTGATTACGCTCTTCACCAGTACTGAAACGTTTTCTTAAAACAGCTCACAGAGGCAGGATTCAAGTGTCGAGGAACGTACTTGACAGACCTGCATGCAAGCAGTGCATTCGGTCGCCACGTGATGCCGCACCGAAGGTGGCCATGGAAATTGAAACGTAGGGGTTAACCGGTACCGAGAGAGTGTTGCCGCGCGCCTCACCGTCAGGAACGTTTCGAGTTTTCAAAAGGTTCACACAGCTATATTTTCTCGCTAGCCTTGATTTGAGATTGTGGCTCTTTTCTCAAAATGCTCCGTTGGTCCTTCGAAGTGACTACATATTGTCACGGGTGGTGACCAAAAGAAAACAGGAAATAAACAAGAAGAAATAAACGTTTAATGTGGCGAACTTGTGCCAAAAATAAAAGAGTACAAAAGATAATAATAGAGCGTCGCGGGCGTCGAAGTCGGCGTGGCAGCAGAGTCGAACGCTGGGGCGAGACTGACTCGACAAGGTCGCGGGCGGCCTCTTATCTAGAGTGCGCCGCTATCTCGAAGATTCGGCGAAAGCGGTTCGAGCGTCGCGTGATCGGGGCGAGAATGAACACGCACTTTCTAGAAAACAAAAGCAGGGATAAATGATAGAAGTTACGTGCGGTACATGAATAAACGGGAACTTTCTGGAGGACCGTGACCGAGCGTTGCTTTCTCAGCCTTGCGCGCGGCATTACTCCCCCCTTTAAAAGTGCATCGCCCCGATGCAGTGTAAAACAAATCAAAATAAAAAAACGATAAACTAAAGAGTCTTTTGGAGCACAAAAGGTCCACAGTCCTATCGAGCGTAGTACGGCTTCAGGCGCACGACGTGGACGACCTCAGGTCGTGGTGGGCGGCGTGACGATGTTCGTGTTCCGTCGGGCATCACCTCGTAGTTCAGCTCGCCGAGACGACGAAGTACCTTGTATGGTCCAAAGTACCGTTTCAGCAGTTTCTCACTGAGGCCGCGGCGACGGATCGGTGTCCACACCCACACCCTGTCTCCGGGTTGGAAGTGGACGTCCCGACGACGAAGGTTGTAGCGGCCAGTGTCGACACGTTGTTGAGCCTGAATCCGAAGTCTGGCGAGCTGACGGACTTCTTCTGCCCTTTGGGCAACCACCTGGGCGTCGTCGCTTGCATCGACAGCCGCTTCGTGGGGTAACATAGCGTCCAGCATTGTCGTTACCTTGCGCCCATGCACCAGCTGAAATGGTGTCATTCCGGTGGTCTCTTGTACGGCCGTGTTGTAGGCAAATGTGACGTACGGCAGCACCTCGTCCCATGTCTTGTGCTCTACGTCGACGTACATGGAGATCATGTCGGCGATGGTCTTGTTGAGTCTCTCCGTTAGCCCGTTGGTCTGCGGGTGGTACGCCGTGGTGCGGCGATGGCTGGTGTGGCTGAGACGAAGGACTTCTTGCGTCAGCTGGGCCATGAATGATGATCCACGGTCTGAGATCAGGACTTCGGGAGCGCCGTGCCGGAGGACGATGGATTCAATGAAAAACTTGGCAACTTCCACAGCAGTTCCGGAAGGAAGGGCTTTCGTTTCGGCATACCGCGTGAGATAATCTGTAGCGACGATGATCCAGCGATTTCCCGACGTCGACGGCGGAAAAGGGCCAAGTAGATCCATTCCGATCTGCTGGAAGGGTGCTGTTGGCGGAGGAATTGACTGCAAGAGTCCGGCCGGCCTCGTCGGAGGTTTCTTTCGTCGCTGGCATTCATGACATGATCGCGTGTACAGGTGGACGGTTTTGGGGAGCTTGGGCCAGTAATACTTTTCACGAATACGTGCCAGGGTCCGGCTGTAACCAAGGTGTCCGGACGTCGGGTCGTCGTGGCAGGCTTGAAAGATCTCCTCCCGAAGGTCGGTCGGGATTACCAGCAGCCATGGCGAGTTGTTGTTCCCGAAGTTCTCTTTGTAGAGTACACCTTGTCTAATGGCGAAGGTCGGCAGCGCTCGTGAAAAAACACGTGGCATCGCACTCCCGCGCCCTTCCAGGTGCTCTATTAGTGCGAGCAGCTCAGGATCGTCTCGTTGACGCCGGGCCATGTCGTCGATGTTCACTGCGCCCAGAAAACACTCGTCGTCATCGTCGTCGCTGCTGCCGGAAGGTGTTGCGACGGGAGCTCTGGACAGGCAGTCGGCGTCGCTGTGCTTGCGGCCTGACTTGTAGACGACGGTCATGTTGAACTCTTGTAGTCGGAGACTCCACCGCGCGAGGCGTCCTGACGGGTCCTTGAGGTTCGCAAGCCAGCAGAGCGAGTGGTGGTCCGTGACTACCCGGAACGGGCTCCCGTATAAGTACGGACGAAACTTCGTAATTGCCCAGACGACCGCAAGGCATTCTTTCTCAGTCGTGGAGTAATTTCTCTCCGCCTTGGTCAATGTCCGACTTGCGTAGGCGATGACTCGCTCGGTGCCTTCTTGTACTTGAACCAAAACCGCGCCAAGCCCTGCGTTACTTGCGTCCGTGTGAATCTCGGTTTCCGCATCCTGGTCGAAATGTCCAAGAACAGGAGGAGTCTGTAGTCGTCGCTTCAGCTCGTCAAATGCCTGCTGCTGTTCGTCGGCCCATTCGAACTTCTCGGCGTCCTTCGTGAGGTGTGTGAGCGGTGCGGAAATTCTTGCGAAATCTCGAACGAAGCGCCGATAGTAGGCACATAGCCCAAGGAACCTTCGGACGGCCTTCTTGTCTCTTGGCGCTGGAAATGCTGCGACGGCACGAGTCTTCTCGGGGTCTGGGCGGACACCTTCGTTACTAACCACGTGGCCGAGGAACTTCAGTTCGTCATAAGCGAACCGACACTTTGACGGCTTCAGGGTGAGTCCGGCGGTCCGTATGGCTTGGAGAACTGCTCGGAGTCGTCGCAAGTGCTCGTCGAAGTCGCTGGAAAACACGACGACGTCGTCGAGGTAGACGAGACAGCTCTGCCACTTTAGTCCTGCCAGTACGGTGTCCATGACACGTTGGAAAGTTGCTGGCGCCGTGCACAGTCCGAAGGGCATCACTTTGAACTCGTACAGTCCATCCGGCGTGACGAAGGCTGTCTTTTCTCGGTCCTTTTCGTCGACTTCGATCTGCCAGTAGCCGCTCTTCAGGTCCATCGATGAGAAATATTGAGAGTGGCGCAGCCGGTCTAGAGTGTCGTCGATGCGGGGGAGTGGGTAGACGTCTTTCTTCGTCACCGTGTTCAGCTGCCGGTAGTCTACACAGAACCTAAGCGTCCCGTCTTTCTTCTTAACCAGTACGACTGGAGAGGCCCAAGGACTGCTTGAAGGTTGAATTATGTCGTCGTTCAGCATTTCTTGAACTTGCTCCTGGATCGCCTGCCTTTCTTTAACGGAGACTCTGTATGGCGATCGATGCACCGGGCGCGCGTCGTCCTCGGTAACGATGCGGTGCTTCGCAACGGTGGTTTGGCGCACCTTCGACGACGTGGCAAAGCAGTCGCGGTATTCGGCGAGAAGGTTAATCAACTGTCGTCGTTTCGGGCCCGGGAGTTTAGGGTCAATGTCGAGCTGCGCTGGCGACGCACTGTCTTGCTGAGGTGGCGAAAATTCGTCAGTAATGGCGGCGACAGCGGCGGAGTTCTGGAGTTCCTCGACCTGGCCCACGGCTGCACCTTTTGTGAGGTGTTGCGCTTCATTTCGGAAGTTCGTGACGAGGACCACAGTGCGGCCATCCTGAAGTTCAGCAACTCCTCTTGCGACGCCTATTCCTCTTCCCAGAAGCAACTGGAGGCTTCCTTCGAGCAGAACTTCGCCGCAGAAATCTTCGGTGATCCCGACGGGTACGAAAACACTCGACCGCGGCGGTAAGTTCACGTGGCTGGCGAGGACTCGGACCGCAGATGACGTCGCTTTGGGTTCCTCCGGTGGTGAAACAGGCTTTCGCAGCGTCAACCGGTTTGCTCCGAGGTCGATGACGGCGCCATACTCGCAGAGGAAGTCCATTCCGAGGATAACGTCCCTCGAACAATCTTGCAGAACGACGAACTTTACAGGGCACGTCTCACCGTGGATCTCGACGCGAGCGGTGCATCGCCCGACTGGTGTGATGAGGTGCCCACCGGCGGTTCGTATTTGAGGTCCATCCCACGGCGTCGTGACTTTTCGAAGGCGGCGGGAGAGCCTCCCACTCAAAACTGAGTAGTCTGCTCCGGTGTCCACGAGTGCCGATGCGTCGTGGCCGTCGATGATGACGTTTAGGTTGTTGGACACCGTTTCAGGAGCGTCGTTTCGGTCTCCGGTAGCGTTCGAGTGGGGGCCCTCCGACGTTCGTGGAGGATCTTGGCGTCGGTCGTCTTCGGCAACTCCACCTCCAGGGGTTGCCGCGCCTAGTTTCCCCGGCGTGGAGCGAGGGGTGACAGGCTTTCACGTCGGGGTCGGTGCATCGGCGAAGCTGGACGTCGTGGTGACGGCGACCGGAACTCTCGGCGTGACGCAGGCTCGGGGGACTGGGGTCGTCGCAGGTACTCGTCGATCTCCCGAGGGCGTTCACCATACCGGGGGCGCGGGTCGCTTGGATGGAATCCGCGCAGCCCGAGTCGTCGGTATGGGCATCGGCGGTACACATGGTCAGCTTCCCCGCAGTGGTAACACAGTGGGCGTCGGTCGGCCGTCCTCCAGACGTCTGTCTTCCTCGGCGCAGGTCGCTCTGGGGGAACGTGCGCCTGATCTTCCGGCCGTCGGGGGTACTGCGGCGTTGGGACGTCTCTTCGGGGTGGCGCCGTGGCTTGGCGGGAAGCTTGCGGCGGTCGTCGGGCCATGGCGGCGTAGCTCAACGTCGGTTCCTCCGGTGCCACCCTGGTGACGGGAACCTCTGGTTGGAGCGCGCGATGCACTTCTTCTCGGACAGCCTCGGCGATGGAAATGGTTGGCGGACGGCTGGTGGTTGGCAGCAACCTTCGCAGTTCCTCCCGGATAACCTCCCGGATAATTTCGCGGATGTCCGTACCAGGCACGTTTTCACCGCTAAGCAGCGCGGTTGCAGTGACGCTTGGCTGCCGCTGGTAGTGGGAAGCGCGCGCTTGGAGGGCGCGCTCGATGTTTGTCGCCTCGCTGACGAAGGCGTCGACGGTTGCCGGCGGGTTGCGGACGAGGCCTCCGAAGATGTCGTCCTTCACGCCCCGCATCAAAATGCGCAGCTTCTTTCCCTCGGTGGCCTGAGGATCGGCGCGGGAGCTCAGGCGGAGCACGTCTTCCACAAAGCTCGTGACGCTTTCATTGGGGCCCTGGGTCCTGGTTCGCAGTAGGTCCTCGGCTCTCTCTCGGCGGTGGTGGTTGACGAACGTAGCCTTCAGGTCGGTCTTGAAGATGTCCCACGACGTCAAAGAGGACTCATGGTTCTCGTACCAGTGCTTGGCGGTTCCCTCAAGCGAGAAGTAAACGTTGTGCAGGCGTTGCTCGTCGGTCCAGCCATTGTGGCGGGCAACGCGTTCATACTGGTCAATCCAGTCTTCGACGTCTTCGTAGAGTTCACCGTGGAAGGGGGCAGCCGTCCGCGGTGCGACGGGCATGTAGACGACGGGAGAAGCGGCGGGGGCTTGCGACTGGTTGGCCATCGTCGTCTTCTGCGGCTTGGGCTTGTCCAGGAGCAAACCGTACTCAGGATCCTCTCCCTTGGTGCGGCGGCTGGTCCGAATTTCAGGTTCTGCGGTGAGTGGTCTTCTCACCGAGCCGGGAATCGGACTTGCACTGCGGTCCCTTGGAGGAGAACGCTGCACGGGCATGCGGTACCCCGCACCTCCACCAAAATGTCACGGGTGGTGACCAAAAGAAAACAGGAAATAAACAAGAAGAAATAAACGTTTAATGTGGCGAACTTGTGCCAAAAATAAAAGAGTACAAAAGATAATAATAGAGCGTCGCGGGCGTCGAAGTCGGCGTGGCAGCAGAGTCGAACGCTGGGGCGAGACTGACTCGACAAGGTCGCGGGCGGCCTCTTATCTAGAGTGCGCCGCTATCTCGAAGATTCGGCGAAAGCGGTTCGAGCGTCGCGTGATCGGGGCGAGAATGAACACGCACTTTCTAGAAAACAAAAGCAGGGATAAATGATAGAAGTTACGTGCGGTACATGAATAAACGGGAACTTTCTGGAGGACCGTGACCGAGCGTTGCTTTCTCAGCCTTGCGCGCGGCAATATATTGGTTCCTCAACTTGTCCCGCAACGATTTACTACTGAGGTGCCCGAAAGTGGTGGACTCATTATTAGAAAGTATGAAGACATTGCTCCCCTGAAGTAAAAATTTAAAAAAAAAATATTGTTTTCTCTGACGCAGAAAACAAATTGGAGGGGAGAAAAAGGACAGAGGAGGTCGCTCTTTATGTAGGGGGAAGGGGGTGTTAGGGGTGCATATTTGGAAGGGTGCGGGGGGGGGGGGGGGGGAGGGGGAGTGTATAAAACCCTGGCTGGAGCAAAGCACGCGAAAATTCTCGGGGGCCATGATCTAATGCACGGTACGTGAGAGATCACTTGGGAATAGAAGACGATGTTGGTTCATTTTGTGACTGCATAGCGCAGAGAAGGCAGAAGGAATGCAAACGAGAGTACGATATAGCTCTGTTTTGTGTTTGTTTTATCTTACGTGTGATAAGAGAAATTGCATCGTGCCGCTTGCAGCGGCACGATCCAAGCTTACGACAAGGTGTCACATAAACTTCTACTGCTTAAGATAGGTAAACTTAACATTGACTTTAACGTGTTCAACTGGATTTTTTTTAACCTATCTCTCTCAATCTGTAACGTGTAATGGCGCAAACTCCTCTCTCGCATCCATCTCTTCTGGTGAATCTCAAGGGTTCGTCTTAGGTCCTTTACTTTTTTTTTACATCATAGTAATGATTTGCAGACTTGTGCCTCGTCTTCAATGAAACTCTTTGCTGACGGCTGTGCTATTTACCGTGTTTTATCCAGCGACTCCGATTCACAAGAACTGCAACATGATTTAGATTCGATTTTGCAGTGATCTGAACTCAGGTCAATGCAGCTTAATATTACCAAATGCCAAACGATGCGCATAACACGTAAAGGTAAATTTTCTGCTACTTATAACCTTTACCACACACCCTTACAGCTTGCAGATTCATTCAAGTGTCTGGGCGTGATCATAACCGCCGCTTTTTCCTGGCAGCTGCATTTTAATGACGTGACTAACAATACTAATCGGAAGCTTGGCTATCTCAAACGCAGCTTCTACCTAGTTCCTTCATCAGTAAAGCTTTCTCTCTATAAAACGCTTGTATGACCTAAACTCGAGTATGCAGCTTCCATCTGGGATTCCTATATTAACTATCTCACCGACTCACTTGAGGCAGCTCAAAACAAGTTCGCACGTTTTATACTAGCCAATTATCAATCAATCAATCAATGTTTATTAAAGTGTCCAGGAACAACCAATCGGTCAGAGTGCTGGCACACTAAAAAAAAATGAGCAAAAACACACACATACAAACACGCATACAAACGAGTGCAGAAGGAGAACGTAGTTCTCCAGTCTGATAATAAAAATATTAACAAGTATGAAAGACACTCAGATTAACAAGGGAAATCAAAAGCACAAAACAGAGACATCACCAGGTGTGAGAGCAAAAAGCAAATACTACATCAGCGCTTCAGCTGATCAGCCCTTTTCCTGCAGGAGGAAGATTTGAACAGCATTTCCGAACTTGCTCCCGCATGAGTTAAAAATATCAATTGTGTCAGAGTAGCGATTATAACACTCCGCCGATCTTTGGATCGGGTTTAAGTTGCTAAAATGTCGAGCTATATAAAAAGATGATTGGAGCCGTGTAGGCACACGTGGAACTCTGAGGCTCACTTCGGACAGAAGGCTGGGAGAGTTAATCGAGCCGTGCAGGGTCTTAAACAAAAACAACAAATCTGCCTTCACCCGACGCTGCTGGAGGCTCAACAACTTGACAAGTTGCGAGTTACACACACCGTTCAGACAAGGATCACCATTCTCAAGGTAACGATATTTAAAGATAGAAATAAATTTGTTTTGGACTCGCTCGACAGATGAGCTGTTAGTTTTGGAAATGCCGTTCCAAACAACCGAGGCGTACTCTAGCTGGGATCTAACTAAGGAACAATACAGCGTAAAAAAAGCGGACGGGCTTTTGAACTCCTTCGTTATGCGAGACACGGCACCTAACGTGCGCAAGGCCGATTGAACCACTTTGATGACGTGAGTGTCGAATCTCAAGGTTGAATCAAAGACAACTCCAAGGCCCCTCAGTTCACTTACACGTGACAGCAGTTCGCCATAACTATATGGAAAGAATATATCATGGGTCTTGCGAGAATATGTCATTATTTTTGTTTTAGAATGATTCAAACGGAGGTCATTGTCTAAACACCAACGACCGAAGGAATATGCGTCATTCTGAAGCGCGATGCAATCCTTTAAGGTCGATATTTTTTTGTAAATTTTTATATCATCAGCGTACTGCAGAAATGAAGAATTTAATGTAACTCGAGAGACATCATTTACAAAAATATTAAAAAGGAGGGGGCCCAGGACAGATCCCTGAGGCACTCCAGAGCTTGCCTTGTACAAGCACGAGGTAGTATTGTTGACGCGGACGTAGGCTTGCCTATCAGACAAATAGCTTTTTAACAAATTGTATACCGAACCACATACTCCGTACGAAGAAAGCTTGTATAAGAGGATGTTGTGGTTGACTACGTCGAATGCCTTACTCAGGTCGAAATAAAAAATGTCAAGCTGACCTCTATTACAAACTACTTCAGAGGCAGCAGACATAAAAGATACGAGATTGGTGGATGTCGATCTGCCGGACATGAAACCATGCTGATTAGGAATGACTATACTACGAAACTTGAAGGAGAGAAATTGATGGATTACCATTTCAAAGAGTTTGGAAAAAGAAGAGAGAAGAGAAATCGGTCTGTAATTAAGAACATCACCACTATTTCCAGATTTCAGGACCGGAACAACCACTGCCAGTTTCCAGCCGTCAGGGAATATCCCTGATGTCAAGGAGTTATTGAAAATTGTGCACAGTATAGGCGTAAGTAATTCATGATAAGCCTTAACAATTGCAGCGGGTATCCCGTCATGACCTGCAGACAATGTGGGTTTCATTTTCCTAATACATAGCCTAACACATTCCTCATCGACAACCACAGAACCTAATGAGTCGCCAAAAACGTCCGAGTGAGGCAAAATAGATGAGGAGCAGTTATTATTATTAATGTAAACTGACGCAAAGTGATCAGCAAACAACTCAGACATGCCCTTCGCACTGTCGCTATGCTGATTCAAGACGATTTCGGACTCAATACTCTTCCCCAAGCGCGATTTAGCGTACCTCCAAAATTTCTTGGGATTTTTAACAAGATCTGATTCCACCGAGTCAGAATGCGCCTGGCGATCACGGTTTAAAATTTTCTTACATCGCTTTCTGCAAATTTTAAATTCAACTTCCCACTTTGGAAGACCACTTTTCTTAAACCTCCTGTGCAAAAAATCTTTCCGTTTTAAAAGCGTTCTGAGTTCACGAGAGAACCAGATAGGGAAGCGAGATTTTTTAGACGTTTTAAGAGGGATATACATGTCCATAGCCTCCTGAACAACAGTTCTGAGGAGATATACTTGGCCGTTGATATCAGACGACTCCAGGATAGAAGCCCAGTCAACACCCGAAAGATGGTGATACATTCCGGTGTAGTCCCCCGCTGAATACTTATATGATGTGTGTGGGGAAGGACCATTAGAGGGACTGAGGACCGGAGGATCAAAAACAGAAAGAACTACATCAAGAGCAGGGTGATAGCTATCCTCAGGAACCATAGAAAGTTCACTTCGAGCCACACGTATACCGTCCGTGTTTGAAAAGCATAAATCTAAAGCATTACCTTGGTCGTTTAGAATGTTATTGTGCTGTCTAAGATCTAAAAAGGAAGTAAAGTTGAGGAGATAGTTGCACTTTTGTTTACAATAAAAGTTGTCAGTAAGGACATTGAATTGTGTCCAGTTAATCCCTGGAGCGTTAAAATCCCCCAAGATTAAGATATTGCTCCCCTGTGAATCATTAATAGTATTTTAAATGTCAGCAAGACATCTTTGGAAATCATCTGGTGTCGTCTGAGGAGGAAGGTAAAACAGACCTATTAAAATACGTTCTCTGCTAGAACACTCAATTTCAACCCACAGAGACTCAGGAAATCTCTCCAGATCTTCACGTCTTCGTGAACTATATTGTTTGTTAACCGCGACCAATACACCGCCTCCTACTCGGCCCCGGGAAGAGAAATCACGATCATGACGGTAGACATCAAAACAAGGCGGAAAGTAGTCGGAGGAACTAACACTAGGACATAACCAAGTTTCCGTTAAGCAAACAATTGAGTAATTAGATAGAGTAATGTTGGCAAAGAAACATTCAGCTTTCGTCCGCAGGCCACGGACATTCTGGTAAAACAAATCGACGTTACTCATCTTTGTATTTAGTGTTGGGCTTGTGGGCTTCTTCAGACGAGTGAAGGAGTTCTTGACGAAGAGCGCCTCTGAAAGGTTTAAAAAGACAATCCTTCGGCCACAAAGCAGGGTCAGAGAGTTTCTCAAAGTCTTCGGCAGCTACAGAGACGTGAAAAGAGGTGTGAGTGTTGTAGCGAGTCTTCAGTCGGTGGCACTTCAAGTTTTCCACATCGAGGGAACACAGATGCCCAACGACGTCAGTAGAGGTGGTGACCGGATCCAGCTTGGTCACAAACAATGCCCTCCGGCGGGAAGATGAGGGGGCAACGCTCAGCTTGCACGCCACGGACGCTCCGGCTTGCGCGGGGATTCGAGTCTTCGGGCTGATCGGAATGGGCTTCACAGAAAGTGGATCATCTACCGATGCCTCGCTCACCAGCGCAGAGACCGGTGCCTGCGGGCTCATGGGGTTCGGCTTACCAGGCAGCGCATCATCTTTCGTCGTCCCGTCTGCTGGTGCACCTGCAGGCTTTGCAGAGAGAGCCGAGGCAGGAGGGCTGCAGCAAATGTTTTTCCTCCACAGGGCCCTGCCTGAACTTCAACATCAGTTCTTGCACGCTTACCAAGCACATCGCGTAGGCTGCGAACTTCCGCCCGGAGACAGGCGATGGAGCCTGCCTGGAGCTCCGCCTGCTGTCTCTGCTCACGACGGAGACGCGCGTTGTCTTCACTGAGGGAAGCAACCTCCTCGGTGAGGAAAGAAATTCCTTCCAGCGCGTCGAGGAGAAGGGACCGAAGGGACTGAAGGCTGGCGTCCCCACGTGCGTCGAGGCCATCGGGAGAGGAGGCAGGCAGCGTCGCCGGACGAGTAGGGGAGGCCGATGGCGGAAATCGCACTGCTAGTGTCACATTAACGAAAAATAACTTACTGCTTCCAAGTCTCGCATATCGTCGCAGAATCTGTCGACTTTGTCTTTTTCATAAGATCTACCCCCATATTCCTGAACTCAATGCACAGCTAATAATCCAACTTTCGCTTGTTTCCGCACGCACTGATCATCATCACAAAGTCGGTGTCCCGTTTCGCCACTCTAATTCTTTTTCTGCATCGTTCATTCCTGAATCTTCCAATGATTGGAATCGTTTACCTGCATCACTTAACATCAATCGTTGGCTACACTATTTTTGTACTAGAATAGATAGTTATCAGTTCTCTACTGTTTGAGTATTTATATTCCGATTGTGCCTAATTTTTTTTTTTTTTTTTTATTTCCCGCTTTGTTCTGTATTTCTCCGTGCCTTGAGAATAAAATAAATAAATAAGTATCATTTTCTATTTTAAATAATGATTGTGTGAATTAGATGACACAGAACCTTGAATATATTTGCTACGCATCAGTTTGGGCGGCACATGAGCATAGAAAAGAAAGTAAGCGCGGCTGAAACCGGCCAATTCTTGACCGGCTGTTCTCGGGAGGAAAAAAAAAATCGAATTTAGAGCCGCAAATTGTGTTCTGTGTAGTTGGGCTCTTATAGATTATGTTCAAATAAAAACCTCGGTGAGCATAAATACTCTGTCAGCGTCCTTTCATAAGAAAACAAATAATTTTCGACTTACATTTATTTCCTAGCACACACACTCAGCAAATATTAGTACGATAGATACACCACCTAAACACATCTTCGTTAAACGTTTCAATGCGCTCTGTTTGTTGGTTTTTTTATACGAATATTTTTGGCTCCCCAGCAGGGCTCGGAAATTTCGTAGATAAGGTCTTTAGAAAATTATGAGTTTTGTGGCGCAAATTACGACACGCAGCTCCTGATACGAAACCTTTCGCATACAAAATTTTCGTGATTGGTTTTCTGGAAAACGCAAGTGTAATCTTGAATTCCTAAGAGAAACGACCAGAAATGGCACAAAGAAGAGCGTTTAAATTTATTTTCGTGTAATGGAACAGTTAACTGCAGTTAGCAACCTGCTAAATGAAGCACACCTAGCTATCCTTAGTACCAGGAATACTCTTAAAAATTTCAACTACTCTTTCAAATCAAATCCATGACATTATCGACATCAAACGGGTATATATCATTTTCTGCACGTTCCAATACACCTAGCAACGAAAATGACATGTTCCACTATTCATTTTTCTCTCGCTCCGTCAAATATTTTTAACAACGTTCCTTTTGAAATAACAAGCTCCAGTTGCCTAAATTAATTTCAACACGAAAAAAAAAAAACATTTTGACGTTGAGTCAAACCTTACTTTTGTTTTCTTGCTTGCAAGTTTGTGGTTTTTGTAAAGTGAAAGAGATTAGTTTTTGTCAAAATTTAGGAGGCCGTCGATTATACTCTGCCACCGCGTTGTGTACGCCCTTCGCACTCTTTTACCATAATATGTTTTGTGCTCGTGTATTGTTTTGTATTGTTAATGAAGTCAATGGTATGCCAATCAGGATCTGAGAGATATATTAAGGTAGTCTCTTTTTACAAACATGCAAATCTAATAACTCAGCCGCAAGAATTCATTCCAAACACTTAAAACAAATGAAAAACTGAGTTAGGATAAATATTGCGTTTTTCATCTTTGTTTGGACGAACAAAGCGTTGCTTTTGTCATTTGCATGTATATCACTTTCTTGTTGTTTCGAGATCTTTGGAAATAAGATATGTGGCGGTGTCTGCGTAAGGCAGCCTAGCTCGCAGCGTCCTCACTTCAAAACTGTAAAATGTCTTTAATTATATTAAAAAAAAAAGTTGCTCCGGATATAATAGAATATCTTACAACTTAACTCAACTTAACACTTTTATCTATTTACTGTATGCCATAAAATTATCTTCTGAAACCTGAATATAATTAGTTTCAAGGTGGAAAAATGTGTTTACCTTCAGATATTTCGACTTTTAATGAAAATTTACATTTCTTTTTTTTTTTTTTTTTTGTATTTAGTCGACTGATGAACGCAGGGCGTAACAATTATTTTATTCACCTTTCTTGCTTCGTGATTCGTCCTTCTGTTTTCTTATCGACTAATGCGCGCGTTTCTTACGATGTTGATGGACTATAAAAATGATAATAACAATACTTGTATTCACCTCAAGAACCGTAGTAGCGTAAAAAAATTTGCTTCTCGCGTAGCATTGCTCACTTACTCCTTTATGTGGCGAGTTAAGATATATGTGTAAGTAAATTCTAGAATAGTTTGTCGTTATTTCATCGAGACCTGCACGTTTAAAACGTCCAAAGCATAATTTCTTCCTCCAAGAACCAAATCTTCTAAGAGCTACTTCGTGCAGCGTATGAATAATGCGCAAAACTACTCTTTTTTGTGACAGCTAGAATAGTTTATATCGGCATTTATAATGCTGCTCGCCTACTGCGGTATTTTGCACCCTTGTCAGATTTCAAGAACTTAGTCTTTACTAAATTGCACAGAATTCGACAATTCCTCACGCAGCACAAACGGCATATGCATCCAGAGACGCCTCGTGTGCGTTTCATGACGCAACGTGATGCGCGGAATAACACAGTCGGAAAGTGCGTTCAAAATAGACCGCTGCCTCTCGGCGTTCCCGTTTAATGGCTTTCTGAAACTTTATAGGTTCAGACACCCGCTGTTTTTGTATTTCTTGTTCTTGAATTGAGAAAACATGAGCGCCGACTTTAGTGGCGACTGAACTTTTTTCTATTCGCGACATGTTTTCTAAACATGGCAGACACCTTGACAAACGACCGTTGGGCAACCCGGCTCAGTGCTCCAAGGTGAAGTTCCTCCAAGTATCTAAAGTATATTACATATAGGAAGGCGTTCTAGGTGTTGTGAAAGATGCCAATCCCGACTGCGACCGTGCTAAAAAACAAACAAACAAAAACATTTCTTTAATGTTTTAGAAAAACAAAACAACCAAACAGTATCCTACATATTGAGAAAAAGCTCAGCACGTAGGAAACGTGCGATTGTCGTGACTTTAACCTCCATTGCGAAGATTATGAACGACGCAGTGCTTTTTGATTCGAGCCGGTATTCGCACGCCACTAGAATCTAGTTATGTAGTTTCTGCGCACGTGCAGTGCCCACACCTGGTGTTGGCAAACGTGGGCTTGTTGGTCAACAGCGCGCTGGTGTATTGGTCGGATTCAATCGAATTCAGTCGCGCTCATTCTTGTTTCCGTGGTCACGTGGCGTTTAAACTATGTGTACCAAATATATTCAAAGTCGTGGGTTACCTAAGACACACATTAAATATAAAGGCTTCGAGGTTGGGACTCTCGCTGCCGTCTAATTAATTAAAGCTTTAATTCGCATTTTCTTTTAGTTTGTTTCGGCAATATAGCGTTGTCTTTTCGGGGACACGAATACCCCGTGGCACTCATAATGAATATAATAATTTATATTTTTGTTTTGTATAACCATGGTGCCCAGAACGCTTCTCGGACTGCTGTGTTTACTGTGTCCTAAACAGTGGTGCCTCGATTTTCGCGTGATGAGGTCATCGACGTATCATGCTGTTGCCTGCTGCGATCCTGGCGGTGTCCGAACAGCGGTGGTAAAGGCGACAGAAGCCTGTTTTGCTGCTGGTCACTCTCCAGCTTGACAGTTCACAGTTCACGGAAGCGATCAGGGCTTGGGACGCCGCGACGATGGCGACACTCGCGTTCGTTCGTACCTTTTGCCGGGTCGTGTACCGCCAACCGCCAGGATCGCTATATCCGACAGCATGACACACCAACCCCAATGATGTCACTCGTGGCCACTTCAGGAACACCTTTGATGTGTGGGCGAGACAGAGCACGCTAAACACACCATTCTTGGACGCTTGCCATGCACCGTAGTCAAACTGCCGGGAGTAGCTCTGGACGTCGGCTTCACTGTAGGCAACCGTGCACACAGGGGAAGCTCTGACTGAAACGGAAGTTCACGCCTGGCGCCGAGTTGGTATAGGGGTGGACGGTCTTCACGTTCCCGTTTGCCTTCATAATTCAGAAGTAATAAGTACGGACGTTCAGCTTAATTGGACCGAGAAACAAAGTCTTACGGCCGGGAAACAAAGAACTTTCCTCTCCCGCGTGAGGTTATTTCGTCAGGACCACATGACACGTCGTGTCCCCAAGCGTCGCTATTGGTTGCAGCGTGTTTTGCTTGTTTGTTTCGTTCACTTAATGTTAGAAATTCCGGCCCCACTGTGTTCAAGCGTGGCCAAGCAGAATATCCGCCTCCAAATGATAACTTTTTTCGTGTTTTTTTGTTCTTTTCTTTAACAGTCTAGGTCGCCAGGCACTAGAGAAGACCGGGCAGTTGAGGAGGAAGAGTGTGACTGTGATAAACGCACGATTTCAGAAGTCAGTGCGTGCAGACAAAAAACGAATTGCCTTATTAGTCCCTGTGCTACTCTCTTGTTTTAGTATTACGAAGAAAACACAAAAAAAAAAACGTTCGTTCGAAACAAATACCTCAATCCTTGTTGTCCTTCTTGTCTTTTTCAGATGAAAAGAATAGCGGATTTTTTTCCAATGATAATTACAGTAAGTGGCGATTGTTTACACACGACGCGGACATAACATTTTGTAAAAAGTGACTTCTGAATTACTTCGTTTGACACACATGTGCAAGCGGGAAGAAAACGGACAAGCTTTAGTTTGAGCCCAGTGAAGGCGCTGTACATACTGTGGCATGTATAACTCGCTAAAATGCCACATTTTTTTTATATATTCGTGTACAATCTGCTTTGAAAGGCTTATTTCATGCCTGCAGTTATCGCTTTCACCACACTGTTCTTTCAGATTTTCGGCAGACAAATTGTAATCGTGAAATTATAAATCTTGATTTTTCAGCGGCTTACTTTGTTAGCGCGCTGTAGAACAATCATATTTCAAGAACGACATTTAAATTTTGAGGTCTTGACTGGGCTGATTTACGTGTTCGTTCTTCTTGTTCTCTTTTAGACTTATTTCAACAGTCTTTTTCTAAACCCATGAAAAAGTATATATTTCCTGAAGGCGTATTCAGATCACTAAAATGTATTTTACCATCACTATCTAAATCACCCGTTCCACAAATACAGCTGCGCATTTTTTTTAATAGTTTTTGTAGGGCAGGTTAGTGAGTGAGGCTTGTAGTATATATACTTCGCAGGCTTCATCCTGCAGCGTGACTGAAAAATGGAACAATAAGTAGGACATTCCGGATTAGAGACGATGTAGCTACTATAGTTAGCAAGTGTGACTGTTACCTTACATATAAGCAGCTCAATTGATCTCATATTCAGCCCTTGCGCAATGTGCTAAGCGAAGTTTTTCACCCCGTGATAGGTGGAGGAACCTGTGTTTTCTTTTTATAGTATTCTCTCTAAAGTGCAACATAGTAACGTTTGCATGAAGTCAGCGTTTTCTGACAAAGTATTGTATTTATTTCCATTACTTCTTTCAGACTTGTCTCACAACTGTATCGGCGAACATTGTCGCAACGTGTGCATAACTGAAGCCTGCGTAAAAGCTGGTAAGTGCCTACCGAAAGCACTCTTTGCTCGATAGTTTACCAACTTACGAGATTGATTTTTGGATAATCATAAAAATATCTTGTCACCATTCCCCTGTTGAAATTATTCATCATCTCAATATATAATGAATATTTAGCGAGTCCATTTACTCACTTATTATTTTAGATAAAGAAATTAGGCACGCACTATAAACCTCTGCTCAAAATCTGCAAAAGGGGTAAGCACGTGCAAAATTGCTTTCCGGGAATTAAGTAAAAAAAAAAAAAAAAAAAAAGAATGCCTTTACACGCTTTGCAAGACTCCAAGTATTTTAGCATCTTGTGTACTTCTAGAACATTGTAGCACTCTTGAACCAATTTTTTACTCGTGTTTAGTTTGTGGATTTTAAGAATTTTAAGCTAGAAAAAAGCGAAGAGAAAACTTACGAAAAAAAAAAAAGCAGCATTATGAGTTCCATAATGGCACATATATACAAAAATAAATACCTGGGCCCAAAAAAATCCAACTTCGCTCTCTTTTTTTTTTTTTTTTTGTGGCTGTTACGTGCACAGCTAACGTTGCCAGGCACGCGGCGTTATAGAAGCACGGACAAATGTTGTTGTTTTTGTTTTGACAATAGATGTCTATTTAATATGTAGTAAATTGTGCAAGTAGTAAGCGGTTTGCCCGCGTGAATGAGAGACGGATCCCTTTTGCCATCTACTCCAAGCTTAAAAAAACGATAATGGAGTTATAACTGCTATGTGGACAGGGACAGTGAGCGTGACGATTTTACTTGTTCGTATTATTCTACTGCACGTCGTATTAGCGAAATTAGATTGTAGTTTATATTATTCTCTGGGATCCTCCAATTTTTTTTCGCAGTGATTGAATATGCCGGCGTTTTCCATAGGAAGGAAACGCTCGTCTTCTTTTTAGTATCTATGAGGAACCGAGCTCAAGGTGAGGAGGAAAAGGGCGAAATGAAATAGAAGAGTAAACTACGAACAGTCAATAAACAATAAAACGTTACCACATTTATTGACTCTATCATCTCAATTAGTGCACGTCATTCTAACTAGTGTGATTTCCTTTCCACCTCTGTCCTCTCCTCCGAGGGGAAAAAAACAACTTAAATAGCGGTAACATTGTATCTCCTACTTTTTTTTTTTAGACAAACTATTTTACTAGTTTTTTTATGCCCTCTAAAGTAAACATATGCTATCTCGCAAAGCCTTCATCTGACCCCATATTTCTTTTGAGAGATCAAAGCATATAAACTGTCCTCGATTAAAAACGAATCCTCCTCAGGCGACAAACAAAATTTATCAATTCGCTGAACATGCACAGCCGCCACCATCTTGCGGAACATGGATCCGAGCGTGGACCCGTGCACGGACTTCTACAACTACGCATGCGGGAGCTGGAAGCACCACCACGTGTTGCCCCCCGACAGGCCGCACTCCGACACGTTCGCCGTCATGAAGGACGAACTCAAGGTACTGCTCAAAGGTAACTTCACTGGCCAAACTAGCGAGAACCGGCGGCCCAGAGGTGCACCGCAGAGTATGCCCCTGCTACACAGCTTTCCCGAACAGCACTCAGGGAACCAGTCACAGTCATCTACAAAGATAGCTTGGTAACAGACGGAACCACGAGCAAATGTTTTGTTGCAGCTTAAAAAAAAAGCAGGACAAGCAGCTCCCCTAAAGTCCTCCACTCCTTCCACTTTAGGAGAGGTAACGCTAGAGAAGAGCTGAGAGAGAAGGCGAGTTCCCTCGCCTCCCCTCCAGCGTTCACTATGCCTAATTGAAAAGAGTGGAGGGCTTCGCTAGAGGAATTTATACCAAGGAAGACATTTCACTCCTCTTGAAAGCGAAATGTATTCCTCATTTGACTCCTTTGCTATAGTTGATCTTGACCAGGATTACATCATAAATAGAAAGCTTTAGCAGAGCGTAAAGACACCCGCGTTAGCACTGCGTACGACCCACGCAAGATCTCAACGGAACGCTGCGGATTGCATCAAACTAGCGCTTTTAGTGGGAAGGAACGCAAACGCATATGAAAGATGTTGAAGCGCCCCCCCCCCTTTCCTCCCCCCCCCCCCCCCCAATCTGGATTTGCATGTGGAAACTACTCCAGGCAATCCAAGGCCTGTATTCGACAAAGCAAATCGGATGCCACGAATCCCATCGCTGCCTAAATGACATAGATCGCTTCCCCTGTGCCGGCTGTGAACGCGCTTTGTTCTTTTTGTTTAACTATACGGTCAGCTGTTTGAGGTATGGTTCGCATTTTTCAATCTGGGGAAGTCTCGCACTGTCCCACGCGTGACGAGTGCAACGAGAAGGGCACGCAGATGACCGCTCCGTACGCACGCAAAAACCGATAGCGAGGCAACGCACGCGTAGCTCGCGGCATTGCGTGCGTATGTTCCATGCGCAGTGTGGAGCACGCAACGCTAATGCAAACGCGCGGTGCTTGCCTTTGCTGCTATGCACAATACTACAATTCTCTAATTACACTGAGTCCTTGCAAAATCGAGCTCTCCGTTTCATTTTTTTCCTTCGGAGTATTGACCCTTTTCTTGTGTCAGAGAATTCGAAAATCGTGCCCAGTTGCAAAATTTGCCATAACGTCGGAAACGTGCGCATATAAACCTTTTTTCGCGAACCTTTTTTTATTAGTACATGCTCCACGATTTTTTTCAGGCACCTTACGTTATGCTTTTAGGACGGCATCACATATATAAAGATAAACGCATCACATGCCATTCATCTTTTTGTGCACACTCATTCATGCCACAAACAGTCGTCGATTGGAAACACTTGCCAGCACAAATATCCATCGAAAATGGTATAACAAAATGTCAGGAACTCGTGTGCAGTAATAATGACATCTAGTGTTTTTTTCACTCGTCTACTCGGGTGTATCTTTTTTATAATATTAATTGGTTTAGCTTGATTTTGTTATTTTGTGTTGCTGTCATATTCCCATTTTTGTTATTTAATATATTTTCTGTATCTTATACCCCCCCCCCCCCCCCCACCCCTTTATAAACTCCATGGAAGGACTTTAAAGTCGGGGTCACACTGTTTATACATCATACACAAGGCTGCCTGCATACAGATTAGAACGCGAGTCACCACGAGATTCGTGCTTCGAATGCCGTACGGCAATAGGTTCAAGGAGAAACATGGCACGCGGCATTCGAACCACGGATATTGCGGTGACTCGTGTTTGCGGACTGTCTTTCTTATGTTGGTATAGTGTGACCCCGACTTTAATGGTATTTAAAAACGAATGGGCGGAATATGAATTCTCCCTACTGAAGTATTTGGCGGAAGAATGTTTCACCTAAAGTATAAGCTGGGCTTCAAAGTAAGGACACATTAGTTTTCATGTTTCTTAAATTATTGCTTCTAATCACCTGAGGCTTAATTTTAAATCACTTCGTTGTTAAAAAAATGTGAGAACAGATCGTGACATAGCAAAACAATGTAACCTGAGCTTTTCGGCAGCTAAAGCTCGGGGAGGCGCATTTTCTAAACGTAACTATCGCTAATTGCGCCCGCTCTCCATAAGGCAACAAACGGGCAACGCTCACAAGGCTAGGTGACGCAAGCTACCGCCCGTTATTAATGGTACGCCATTGGCATCTATCTATTTATCCATCTATCCACCCAGACAAACAATCGGAGAATTGAGTGTCTGTAATCTCAGCGTAGTTTACTATATAGTGGCTCTACTTTCGCCCTCAAAATTGAAGTTTGCTATGTAACACGAACGTGACACATGAAACACTACTTATGACAGCGCTAATCTCAATTTTGCTAGAATAGTTTTCTTTTTCCCCTGAGTTTTGAAGATGAGAACATTGGGGGAGTTATACGTTACTAAAATAATAAAAGACGGACACGACGACAGGTCTTTTAATTTTAAACACACCTTATGTGATAAAAGTTGGAAGGTGATCGAGTTCGTTTCTGTGTTTATTTTTTTCAATAAAGTATACTTTTTTTTGTTTACCTAATCACCTTTTGGTGTTTTATTGCTTTGCATATCGCAGTACTTGGCTCATTGAGTACTCTGGGTACAAGTGGAAGCACGACCTCAGAACGTGGTGACCGAAGAGTCAGCATTACAAATAATACAGACTTTCATGAAATGCAATGCGTACGACCAACTGGCATATCAGGTATCCGCTCTCTGCCATCAAGCCCTCGTAAAGGGCCACCAGATTTCTCTTCAGTGCATACCAGGCCACTGTGGAATCCCCGGAAATAATGCAGCAGACAGAGCCGCCAAGTCAACGATCAGTGCCGATTCAATTCTGATACCTTACTCCAAAAGTGACACCAACTCTAGAGTTCAAACCTTGGCAAAGACAATTTCATTAGGACACTGGATGAACGTAAAAACACACGACCGGAGATTATACTCTCTAGACCCCCAACGAGCCTTTCGCGTTCCATGCGGAGTTTCAAGAAGACTGGAAACAACTCTGCACCGACTGCGACTAGGTGTAGCATATACACCGGAGTTCCTCTGTCGAATAGGACAGAACATCTGCGGGAATAGCACCAGCTGTGAGGTGGAGGGGTCAATTGAGCATATCTTATGCCAGTGTGTTAAGTTCGAGGAAGAACGCCGAACGCTTAAAAAAACATTGTAAAAAATAGATTCGCGTCCGTTTAGCGCTTTTCAAAGTGCTTGGCAGCTGGGACACAACCGAACAGTTTATGAAGGCCACCGAGGCTCTAATACGATTTCTGAGAAACACAGGACTTTCGGACAGACTCTAAATGACTGAGAACTTTATATGAGACTGTTTACATAATTCACTTGATCATAATCATCTTCATTGACAATTTTCACCTCATATTCCTACCCCACTGCTATGTATTTCCTTCCCCCTCTCCCTATCCCCGGTGCAGAGCAGCAAACTAAAATTAACGTTCGGGTTAAAATCTCTGTCTTTCGTTCATAAAGCACTACTACTACCTACTACTGCTATGTGCAGTGAAACAACCAACGTGTCAATTGCTTTGCTACCTGTCGGCGATCTACACGAGAAGAATAGCACCGTGATGGGTGTAATTTATTATAATAGAATATATAAAATAATTTGAATTGTGGCGCTTTACATGGTGACTCAGATGATGTGTGCAAATGTTTTCTACAGATTTAACACGACGCATGGTTTAAAAAAATGTCTGAGATGAGCGACCTATTCTAATCCAGTACCGGCGACGCGCTAATGACAGGTCGGATGACACTGAAGCAGGTCATTTATATTTTATAATGAACTACACAATAATTGTTAAATAAGATTTATAGTTCACTGGAAATATAGAAAATAGACGAAGAGGGATCAAATTGCCTAGATAGGTTACAAACACCTTATGCCTGCTTTGATCAGGTAAGAAAAAATGTAAAAAGAAAATAAAATCAATGATATTCACCTTTTATGCCTGAAAATCAGTTTCAAATAGTCTTTAAGCATAACAAAGAAGTAGTTTTAGGAGGTGCACATAGACAATGATGAGCTTAAGCAGGTCAATCTAGGTAATTTTATCTCAAATTTGCTTGATTACGAAGTGAAACGAAGATGCAAAACCTAGTGCTTGTGAAATGGTAAAGTTAAGGAGGCAATGGAGGAACGTAAGGAAGCTTTTAAAAAATAAAAGTAGATATTTAAGCGTAGTTGGCACCAGAAATAAAAGTAAATAAAAAATGAATACATTTACAAGACGTCGAATGGTGCATTTTGTTTAATCAGTGCAACAGCCAAAAAAAAAAAAAAAAGGAACAAGAACAAAGTTACTATGTAAACTAAAACTTAAAATAAAATCCCCAAAAAAAAGGTTGAAAGAACTTTGAATTAGAAGAGAAAAACGTGGGGCAGAGGCTCATTGGTGGAACTAATTAGTTGTCATCTTGAAGATGATACATCGCTGTAACGTAGAGAAACATTAAAGTAAAAAAAAAAAAATTATTTACGACGCAAGAAATACGGGAGGTAATATAGCAAGGTATATAAAAAAAATATTTTTTGCTTCCTAAGTTTACGAGGGGCATTGACGAAAATAGTTTTATATTTATTTTACAAAGCTTACGGGGGGCATTTAATTTGTAATTTCTCATTTTTTTAATCTGGATTGTGAGCAGGTAGAGTCATGGGACGCGTTTTAATATAAGCGAAATATTATTGGCAATTAGTACGAGGTACATGATAAATGTTAAAGTGAGCAAACGCTCATGACACTTTCTGGTCTTACCAATGTTTCATACACTAATAAAAGAAGACACTCATCCTCAAAGATCAGCGTGTTAATTTTTACTGCGCCTGCATGAGATGAGGGTATTTTGTTCCGTCAAAAATAGTGGCTTAATTTTATCAATTAGAATTTACGGAGGTAGATGCCGCTTTTTCAATACCGGAATCAAACGCCAGTTGCAGTGTTGCAAGCACAGCTGCTCTCTGCCACTGAATAAGTTTTACCTTACCGTATGTGCAGAGCACACGGTGCTGGATATATTCTGGGATAGTGAAAAGGTACACTTATTCACTGCGTCCCAAAAGCAACAACGTGGTGACGACTGCATCCCGTGAAAGAGTTATTGAGAAACCATCTTTTTCCGCACTGGAGTACAACCCACTGAAAAAGGTTGCAGTCGTGATTTTCTGTGGCGACAATTCTTCGGCTCAATGGACGACAGGTCTTCAAAAATGTTCTTTATGGAAACAACTTCGAAGTGGTTTCTCAGGCTCCCAGCCCCCTGAACTCGCAGCCAGTGATACTTGGATGTTTTCGACGGTGAAAGACACGTACTCTTCGTGGTCAAGTGTTTTCAAAGCGCTCCGCGGTCGCCTCAGCAGTATCCCGGTGGTATTGACAAACCCTCAGGGAAGTCTTCACAGCGGCCATTGGGTCGTAGTACAGTGTTCTAGAGAGGTATAGGAAAAAAAGCGGTGGCCGCGCCGTGAGAATTTTCCGCGTTGACGGCGCGTGGAGGCGCTGCAGAAGAATCCCAGAGTCGAGGTGGAGCAAACCGCCGCCCAATTTCGAAGGGTTCAGCCTCATCGACCCAGAGCGCTCCGTCGCCGAAGACTCCCGCAACGGTTGGGTTCCAGCTTTTCGCCCTTTTCGCAACGAGAAACACGTGGGAATATGCCAAAAGAATTTTATTGTTACCATTGCTTCAGGATTGTGCGCTATCCCTCATTGACTATCGGCGTACGTCTTAGAATATACATATTAAAAAAAGTGCTAGTAACTCGTCTTTCGGCGACACCATGTTTCAAGTATGCGCCGAAAAAAAAAATCACTTCGGTAATTGCGATGCGAGCGATTCAATCCTAATATCATGAAGAATGTAATGTTCCTGTAAAGCATTTATGTATAACTTTTCTACCGCTATTCTGGTGCATAATTAGTTTTGGCAGAATTATGATTATGCGTGCTTTACCTTCCATCTGGTAAACAACTGCCGTCGTGGCACTTGACTCAAACCAAGGAGACCGCTTACATCTAGTTGGAGGACACCTCCTGCGGAGATTGACGGCAAGTTCGCATGGGTTCCGTTGTCAGGTTGCAAGAAGAAAAGCAGGCGAAGACTACTGCAGGCTTTCAGCGCTTTCGTCGAGTCCTCGTAGCAGGTATTGGAAACATGGCCCATAAACCACGTGACATTAATCGAGCAGTTGCAAGCACACTAAAATCTAGGCACACTATTTCGCGATTGCGACAAGTTGCGCCATCTTTCGACAAGAGTTCCAAACATGCCTGGCGGCGCGAATCAGTCCTCTCCACCAGCACTATTCAAATTTGTGAAGGTGTTGCTTTGATTTTTCATAACAACAGAGATATGCTTTGAAATTTTAAAAATGAATAATTACCTGCGACAGCTGACCACGTACAAAGGCAAATTTTAGTGGCTAATTTTATAATGACCAACATCGGAGTTAGAGAAACACTAATTGTGTAAAGGGAGATATTGCAAGCAAGGCGACTGGCAGCAGTCTTGGGTAGTAACGCGTTACTAGTAACGCGTTACTGTAACTTTGTTACTTTTTTAGTAACTTGTAACTGTAACGAGTTACTTTTTAAAAATGTAACTTGTAACTGTAGTGTTATTACTTTTTTTTAAGTAACGATGAAAGTAACGACGTTACTTTTGTCGTTACTTTCCGGTGTTTTATGAATAATATATCACTGAACGGGACGGTGCAATTTAGCTATTTCTTGCACTTTCCAAATCGTCTATTCCGACATTTCGAGTGTCAAGTTGGCCTTGCACAAAGTTGTGAAAACGTTCTTTCTCGCGAGTCACGACCCGAGTAAAGCCATGTGTAGATTTTATAAAATAAATAAATAAAAAATCTAGTTATCTTTACGCAGGCGCTTGTACTTTGTGACTGAACACTTACATCTTAGTGTCTTGAAACTCTATCTATGTTGTGTTTTTTTGTTTTGTTTTTTCTGTGCAAACGCTTTTTAATCGGGTGAATGAACCCTTAATCAACAATACACGTGGAGGGCACTGCGCATGTTTCGTATTTTGATTTGCGCCACTATCCTGGCGTGCAAACTTTCAAACACTAACTTGGAGAAGTAACTGCTGCTAAGCTACAATATGATGTAAAAGGCGTACTTTTTAATTTTATGCAATAAAACTTTGTGAAAGGCATTTTGTAGTTTTTTTGTCTAATTTTTTTGTGTTATAGAAAGGCAACTGAAAAGTAACGCCGTTACTTTTTAAAAGTAACAGTAACTGTAACGAGTTACTCTTTTGTTGCGGTACTACTGTAACGGTAACTTCGCTACTTTTTTCTGAAAGTAACTGTAACTGTAACGAATTACTTTTCAAAAGTAACTTACCCAAGACTGACTGGCAGCCGCCATGCCTATGCTTGTGCGGACAAGCCCGTGCAATTGCAAGCTTGCCAAAACTACGCTCACGCGCAAGCTGCACGTGCTTGCGCGCATGGGGCGCTTCTTTTTTCCTCACTATGGGTAGCACAGGTGCTATCCACGCGGTTATGTTTCAATTTTCATAGTGCATAGAAGCTTGGCATTGCACGTGCTCGTACCAGCAGAAAAAGTTGAAATGTCCTCACTCTGGGTTGTGAACAAGTTCCACCAGGCGGCGATATCGGAACTTCTCCTTGCGAATAGCAGTGATATAAGCTCCTTTATTCATGCAGCTAAAAAAAAAAAAGGCGGCAGGTATAGGTAGAGATAAGGGAGAGTGTTCGACGAGGTAATACACGCATATGACAATATGACAAAGGATGGAGGACCATTCACTCTCTGTAACATGCTGTATTGAAGTTGCACACACGCACACAAAAAACTACTGTGGTGCCCTTTGTGTGTGTGTGTGTGTGTTTCTAATGGTGCCGTTTTTTGTTGATTAGATATAAGGAAACGAGGCACACTGATTAGCGTTGATGAAGAAGATGAAACAATGACTATTAAAATACATCCATAGAGCAACAATGTAGTTTAATATGAAAAGGAAATGAGACTGAGCTGGAGAGATAAGGACACCGTTACGTCAAACGAGGTCTGACGTAACGATGTCCTTTGTTGCCTTTGTCCTTTGTTGTGTGGCTGACGAGGCTTGTTGAAAAGGCTGAAGAGTAGTAGTTCTCTTGAACCTCAAGCAAGCACGGAAAAATAAACAATTAATCGTACGCCGCATGCAGGTGATATAATGCACATGACTGGCAACTGAAGGAGTCTGCAGCAATTAATTAACGTGTTTGTACAGAAGGAGTCGAGTGACGTCTGGGTTTCTTCAAAATATTATACGTCTTCGTTCTTTCTTTTTTTTTTAATAAATAGTCTCACGGGCCTATATTGGTCTAGTTTATAAGTATGTATTTCCGCTAAACCGCACCGCAAAAACACACGTGCATTTATTCGAAAAGAAGCTGAAGGAGAGAAACTGAGAGCGTGAGTTGAGGGCGCGAAGCTCTGATTGGAAGGATCGACAAACGCCAGACCCCGTGTGAGGAGCAGATGACGCCTAACACCTTTGTTCGATCTAATGGAACGAAAAAGTGGGTAAGGAGACAATGGTAGGTTGCCTTTATTTCGCTATCCTACCGATCAGTGCTCGGAGCTCTGACTACTTGGCCCTTACGCTCCCATCTCTTCCTATCCCGCAGTTGCTCTCCGTATACGCCAGGAAGCAGCAATCCCATGCAGCGAACGCAGAGGATGAATCGTGTCATTTGTTCCTCTTCTGCTTCTCCCGCAGTAAAACAACTTTCAAGAAGCCCTGGCAGGAAACATCTGGTGTCTTCAAGTTTTAAAAGTCATTTTATGCGTTTGTGGTTTGGTTGAATCAAGATAATATTAATAGGAAACATTTTTTTAATTAGTACTTTTTTTCTTTTCTCTGTCAGACCTCATCTCTATAAAAAAAAATAATAATAACGATATTCCGGATCTTGAATAGGTATTCACGGGGATGCCGATGTGTCGCACCTTGTTCCAGGTTGGAGAGGTTATGAAAGGCAGAGACGTTTACATGTCATAATAAACTGAATTTACGAATTTACAATCACGGGACAAATTTAAGTGGTGATGCTGAAAGCGCCCGTTCGTTGGCCTTATCTGCTAGTGCGCTAGCTGCCGATTAGTGCCACTAAATAAGCTACGCTTCAGAGTAACGACACTTGGCCATATTGTGTCTTAAAATCATGGTTGCCAGTTATCTGAAGCTTTATCTGAAATCACAGGAAACGCCTTTCCGCCCTCCCCAAATGTTTAAACAGTTCGTAACAGAGCAAAGCAATATTGCGTGACCTTCTTAACAACGAATCTAAATCTGAGGAAGTCGCACTTTTGAATCATGACGATCGGCAGTTGCGTCTGCTCTGCATATACGAGCCAAAATGGCGGCGCCCACAACAATGCCGGGGAACGGAGTGCCGATACTCTAAGCGCATCTCACTTAGTGACTCTACTACCGATCTTCTATTCACGTGACACGAGAGAACCTGCTCTCGGTGGCTCGGGGAATGCTTGTCGTGACGCTACAAGGGTCCATTTCTCACGCATAAATGGAGGCTAATAGTTTGTCTTTCTTTCAGAACTCCTGGAGTCTCCAATCGACAGCACAGACAGCAACGCCACGATCAACGCTAAGAACCTCTACGCATCTTGCCTGAATGAGAGTTTGTATTGCGATTCAGTTATATATATATATATACCTTTCATCCGAACTGTAACTTAGAGGGCGCGCTTTATATGAAACGTGCATAGTTTCTTTTAAGAAAGCTTCATAAATGGTGTTTGTCACACCGGAGTCTTTTAATAAGCTACCGGTCGAGAAGTTTCTCCGTAACGGAGAAGTTTCTTGACCAGCAGCTATAAACGGTATGGGAGAGCTTGGTAAGAGGCCACGCGTTGAGCTAGCGTGGACAAAGGGGCCAGGAGCCGCCAATCTAGCCGGGACCGCTGGAAGTCTGGCAACCAGAAAGTGGGATCGGAATTTCAAATCCACTTTGAACAAGCCACCAATTAGCGGTGAAATGTTTCGGTGGCGCCCTCGTTTGGTTACCTTTCGTGACGTCATTACCCTGTGAACAACAATTTCGATGGTGTTTGTAATGGGCATGGTGGAAGCCTGAAATCATTGCGCTTCCAAAACAACACTGCCCACACCGTCAAAATTGAAGTTCTTGCATTCCTTTTATTTCCGTCGATGAGAAATCCTTTGTTGACGTCATAGTCAGCATTCGGCCAATTGGGATGGGCCTACCACAGCGACGCTTTCGATCGCTCACGTCGCTAATAGACGAGTGCAAGCTTAGCGTCCCGACTGCTGCCCCATGGGTATCAACACGCGTAGCGTGCGCATGAACGTGGCCTTGACAGGCTTGCAATAGCATGTGCTTGCCCGCACGAGCAGAGACATGGCGGCGGCCAGATGCCCTGCTTGCAATGGTCTATACACCTCGGTGACGCTTCATCGCACGGACAGTGTTACTTTTTGATAGAGGCGTCTACAGATCTCTACACTCAGTCGATTGATCAAACTTTCTTTTCAAGCTGCTACTAGCTCTAATATAATATCACCCTGTATTCCTTCTCCTTGCCTCAAAAATGAATTCTTCTCAATACCGCTATCACCGTCGAAATTCAGAACCGCGACTAGCGGCATCAAGTAGAGGCAATGCGAACCCGTACATTCAGTTGCCTGACTCGTTTTTTCTCTAAAAACATTGTTTTCTTCGATAAAAAACGTAAGAAGCGTATTTGTAAGTCATGTTGTTAGAGATCACTAAGAAAGCAGACGAAAAAGGTGAGCGAGTCACTAGCGGCAGGTTTGCAGAATGCCTTTATTTATCACTTTTTTACCGCTATTCTGGTGCATAATTATTTTGGTAGAATAATGATTGCACGTCCTTTACTTTCTATCTGGTCGACAACCGCCCCTGTGGCACTTCACAACAGAGGGAGTAACTTAAACCAAGCAGAGCGCTTGCACCTAATTGGAGGACACCTTTTGCGGAGATTGACTGCAAGTTCGCGTGGGTTCCGTTGTCGCGCTGCAAGAAGAAAAGCAGGCGGACACTCCTGCAGGTGTTCATCGCTTTCGTCAACTCCTCGTAGGTGGTATCGGAAACATAGCTCATAAACCACGTGACGCCGATTGAGCAGGTGCAAGCACACTAAAATCTCGGCACACTCTTTCGCAATTGCGGCAAGTTTCGCCATCTTTCGACAGGTGTTCCAAACATGCCTGTCGGCGCGAATCGATCCTCTCCACCAGCACCATTCAAAGTTGTGAAGATGTTGCTTTAATTTCTCATAACAAGAAAGATATCCTTTGAAATTTTATAAGCTAATATTTTAACAAACAAACTTAACAAAATGTTGTTCCGCGAGAAATTGCTTTTCCAAAACTACTTGGCATCGCGAATATTTGAGGTGGCTCGCTGAGATAGGGGCAACAAAACAAACACGCCACCTCTGGAACTGTGGCGCCTCTGGCGGCAGTGTTTGACCCTGTACCAAAAGTTTGGCCGAAGTTTCGAGGCCAGCAGCGTATTGAAGGAATCCGGTAACACCAACGAATGACGAATTGTATAACCCTATACCTATATTTTGAATTATTTTCTGTAAAATATCTCATTCATAATGTCATTCAGCTACTTACTCTACATTCTAAGAAATGCCTGCGCGTTTACTTATCCACCAAACACTCAAAGAGCCAATCTCTGTGATCTACGAAATCAGTTCAGCGATTGATGAAACGGATCCATGAAAAGCATCATGCTTGCATTGCGCAATGCCAAAGCGCAGACTTTATTTTGAGGTCTAAACAGATGTTCCGCCTCATCATTCGGTGAACCGATTTCGTAGATTGCAGAGATTGGCTCTTCACGTGTTTTGCGGGTAAGTAGAGTGTAAGATACAGAGCAAGTATCCATCCAAAATTTGAAAATATTCTTGAAAAAAAGAACGTAAAAACAAATCTAGGAGATGAGTCCAAAAGCAAAAATGATGAAGGGGCAAATGATACTTTGGGCTTCACCGCTTTGCACGCGGGTGTTGAGAGAAGTGGCTGGCCAGAAGGGTTATCTCGGTTAATTAGGTGAACTCGGAAGTTTGAGGTGGGCGCTTGATATGTCTTCTGCCTAGTCTTTACATTTATTACTTGGTAGTTACTATGACTTACACGAAGCACGTTTATGTCTTTAGCTTCGAACCCGTCCACTACGTTGGAAAGCAAATTTAAAATGATCAAACGTAGTACAGGGTACACCGAACGTACACAGAACACCGAACTGTGGCTCATCCCGCGGGAGTGCTATCCCGGTGGTCACCGAACAAGAAATGCTCCATGACGTAGGGAACAGCCCGAGCAGGAAAGTCCGCCCTCTCAAATCGAAATCGCAGCCGGAAAAAAAAATGGTTTGCTCTTTATGTTTATACAGCCTTGATGGAGATGCGCCTCAACGGGTAATCGGTCTCTTAGCTGTAGATGAGAAATTTAGCCAGTGCAGTACAACCGCTAACCTGGGGTTTTTAACGTGCATCACGCAGTAGTGAGAATCGGACACGAACGCGTGCCGGTACGAAACTCACCCAGATCGAAACCAGGATGTTCCCAGCGCAAGCTTTCGCTCCACGCTCCGATCCGAGACGCGTTAGCCCACTCGGAACGCCGACGAGGCATTTTTAGCAGCCACCTATGCATCGGAGTTCAGGAGGACGGCAAAAAGCGTACATCGCCCGGCTTCGAAAATTCCCCGCGTTGTCCCCGGTTCAGCCGCGATTTCGGCATTGAACGAGCAGCCTTCCCTTCTTGGGCCCTTCCATTAAGCGCCACGTCATGGAACAGTTCTTTGGCTGCCACCGGATTGCGTAGTGCTCCCGCGAGAAAAGACCCCGTTCGTGTGCTCTTGATACGAAAAGAAACTGAGGGAAAGAAGGAGCGAAGAGTGTGCGAACACGTCGGAGCTCGAGCTCTGATTGAGTTATCGCACACTCTCACCTCCTACTCTCTTTCAGCTTCTCTCCGTGCAGGTTCGGTGAGCGCCGTAAGGTCGTTCCCAGCTGCCTTCTCTTTCTGTCATGACTTTCCCCAAACGCTGACTCGACGCTGTTTCTCAGCCGTGATCGAGGCTCGTCGCGAGAAACCCCTGCTGAAGCTCCTGGACAGCCTGGGCTCCTGGCCCGTGATCACTCCCAACTGGACCGGCGACGACTTCGACTGGCTAAACCTGACCGCGGTGATGCGGCGGCACAGCAACGACATCCTCTTCGGCCAGTGGGTGGGCGCCGACAGCAAGAACTCCACCGTGAATGTGATCCACGTGAGTACCGTGACTACGACGCTTCGACATATACTCACGTGACGGAAATAATAAAAAGGCCATGCACTTGGGCCAGAGTACTCAGTTTTACAGTAATTCCGACCGCCGCCGACGGTATGCGAGATCTGACGGAGCTAATCAAGCGGTGTCAAAACCGAATCCTCATGGCGCTCCTTGTCTTTGTTCATTCGCTATCTTCTGTAAAAACAAAAACCCGCAGAAAACTACAAAAAGAAATACAAGATTACGGCACCTTCACTGTGCGTGATTTCTTTTAGCCGGTGATTACAAGTGTACAAAGACGACGAGCGCGGTAACAATGCACATTTTTGCCGCTGCATGATTGGAAACATCGGATGCTAATGTTGGCCTGCGGTCGGACATAATGTAGAATTGTGTATTGGCGACGTGAGCGATCGAAAGCGTCGCTGTGGTCGGCCCACCCTAAATGGCCGAAGGCTGACTATGACGTCAGCGAAGGATGTCTCATCAACGGAAATAAGAGGAATGTACGAACTTCCATTTTGACGCTGTTGGCAGTGTTGCTTTGAGAGCGCTATGATTTCGGTCTTCCACCATGCCCATTACAAACACCATCGAACTGTTGTTTACAAGGTAATGACGTCACGAAAGGTAACCAAACCAGGGCGCCACCGAAATATCTCGCCGCTAATAGGTGGTCATACATTATAGCAAATAAAAGGGCTAAAAAAAAAAAACACTGACAAGTCTAGAATAATTATGATGTCTGGTGTGCGCTCTTGTGGTGTTCGTAACTTTTCTACTTACTCGTCGTTTTTTTTGTTGTTGTTTTTTTTTGGCGCTTTTTATTTTTTACAGTGACACGACGAGGGAAGGCTGAATGAGGGGGGGGGGGGGGCGTATTATTTTTAGGAGCAAATTATTAATTGCAAAATGTTACCCCGACGCTCGGATCCGTGAAGAAACTGCAGGCACACTGGTTTGATCACGCCAAATTATAGCGATTTATGAGTATTGCGGCCTACGGCGCAACTCACAATGAAACAAAGGGGAAGGTTGTTTTTCTACAACGCCGCAATTGAAGTTAAACCTATTGCATCGTTTTCTTTTTTTGCTTTGCTTTTTTTATAGCGGATCTGTTAAAGGCTAGTTTCCCCATTTTCGTGTCCGTGGACAAATAAATCTCGACACAACCCTTTGGACAGCAACCGCCATCTATTAATGACGGCGGCAACCAGACAACCGGCTTTCCGGTTGTCTGGTTGTCGCTTTCGTTTATAGATGGCGGCACATAGTACAGCTCCGCTGCTCTTCCTTCACCCTGCAGAGTGGAAAGGCCTAAAAGTTTTTTTCTTTCTCTCTAAAAAGGTTTTTTCATTATTATTATTACGTCGGCTTTAATTTGTTTTCCTCGACAACCAAATACTTATATTTCAAAATTCTTAAGTTGAAAAACTAAAGTTATTTACAGTTTAATAAATGCGGGGTGTGATAAATCCCGACCTTTCTCTAGCTCAGCAGCCATTGAAATTAGACAACCGCTCTAAAAAAAAAAACCTGTGCGTCTACTTTCCCGCACAACACTGGGAGAGCCAATCACCGCAAACTTACGGAGGCAGCTCAGCGAATTACGATGCCGAAACATATGTTTAGGCCAAGAAACGCAGTCTGAGTTGTGACATTGAGCAATGCAAAACGTCCCGCTTGCATTGCTTAATGTCACAACTCAGACTGCGTTATTTGGTCTCAACATATGTTTTGGCATCGTCATTCGCTGAGCTTCCTCCGTAAGATGCGGGGATTGGCTCTCCGAGTACTATGCGGCAAGTAGACACACGGACTTTTCTTAGAGTGTAGAACGAATAAAGCGAGAAGCATAAACATATAAGGCAACACTCGGTGTTTCTCCAGCTGCCAGCGTCTGAATCCTATTACAATCACTATGTGCTTTGTGTTTTCTATCGCCTCTTTTCTTTTCACGTAGTGAAGCGCTAAGGCTGAATTTAACTTCGTTAACCATTAACAAAGTTAATATGTAAAAATATTAAAAAATTAATAACTAGAAATGTTGATTTTTACAAACTCCCGGATGGTGCAAGTATGAGATTGAGAACTGGTGCGGTGAACATTAGCTCCCCCTCATTCCAGTTGGACCAGGCGGAGACGGGGCTACCGAGCCGGGACTACTACATCCGGGGAACGCAGCAGGTGGAGGCCTACTTCCGGTTCATGGTGAGCATAGCCCAGCTGTTGGGAGCCGAGAGAAGCTTCGCCAGCCAGGAGATGGAGGACGTCCTCAACCTTGAGGCCAGGCTCATCAACGTGAGTTCTGGGGCGCCTCCTTTAATCCCCGTCTTTCTGTTTCGCATATTCGCCGCCAGGCCGCGCGAACTTTTGCTGCGCTTTGCTAGAGGAAGTAAGCGTTGACTGCTTTGGAAGCCGGACCTGGAAAATACCCTTAGGAGCGGAACAGACGTAGTCAATGTGAGCTCCTGC
Source organism: Ixodes scapularis (assembly GCF_016920785.2). Classification (NCBI taxonomy): domain Eukaryota; kingdom Metazoa; phylum Arthropoda; class Arachnida; order Ixodida; family Ixodidae; genus Ixodes; species Ixodes scapularis. Next base: position 93,770,648 of record NW_024609846.1, read on the forward strand.
ACGACCAACACAGACGCGCCAGTAATAGAAAGGGCCGCGCTTGCAGTGTGTGCAGGTAACAAAAACGAGACTGGAACACTGGTGGCTTATTCTTGAAAGTAGTAGATAATACTTTTAAGTTTTATTTTAGAACCTCAGCCGGGACACAAAGTTTTTTTTTTTTTTTTATCTTACCCGATACGAAGTGAAAAGCCGCCTCGTCATCGTCATCATCGTCATCATTATCATCATCATCGTCGTTAATGTGGCGTTGTATACAAGTTGCCAAATATCCCACAATTTGGGAACAGCGCGCAGAATACTGAGACCAGTCGGAAGAAGTAGAGTAGGACCGCCTGCCTCCTCCGCTTAGTGTCAGTCCTTTGAGCGCTATTTCCAAACCGGCAATAACAAATCCTTCTAGTTAAGGGCGAAAGGTATGACCAAGACATGGCGGAGAACATGCAACATTTTTGAAGTCATGTTGTTTTTGTTTTTTTTATTAAAAAAGGTAGGAGAAAGCGCACTACGGTGTTCCATCTTCAAACTGAAGTCTTGAATAGCCGCATTTTTACGACAGCTGACAGTCCCAAACGAACTGAGACGAAACTTCACGGCGATGTACAACAAATGGACTGTGGAGGAGCTACAAGAGCGCATTCCCCTGGTGAGTGATATTTCACGCACGTCACTTGGCGTGCACGGTCAATTCTAAGCTTGCGAATTGTTTTAGAACGTACGAGCCGCAGATTGCCGTCTCGACCTCGACGCAACGTGATCATGAACGACCAATGATCAAAGGAGATTCTGTTTGCGCGACAAGAGAAACATAAACGACGTTTCCCAACTTTTTTTATTCAGCACGCTTCGCGATCCACTAAAAATGGCTTGAACGAAAACATCACTAAACCCGACGCTTTGTGCCTTCTTTTTTTATTATTATTAATCCACACAAAATGGCATTAGTTTAACGATGTAAATACCGTAGTAATAATAGTACACATCCTTGAAAGCGACTGGCGTCCGACGTGGTTTTTGCGTGTAAGCCCGCGCAGTCAAGGTAGCCATGATTGATATATGCCCATGATATAAACTTGGTTTCACCGTAAGTGCGAGAAAAATAGTAAGCTGGGCATGGATTAAAAGTTTTAACCCGATTAATCGCCACCACTTAATCGAACAATCCGCCTTGTTAATGCGAAATATTTTATAATCAATCAATCTCTCTCTCTCTCTCTCTCTCTCTCTCTATATATATATATATATATATACATACATATATACATACATATATACATACATATACGTGCTTCATTCATATCAAAATTGTATATTGCGCTGTTTATTAAAACCCCAAAAGGCAAAAAAAAAACTATATATATATATATATAGTTTTTTTTTTTTTGCCTTTTGGGGTTTTAATAAACAGCGCAATATACAATTTTGATATGAATGAAGCACGATGTGTGGTTGAGAACAGTTCATAGACACTTGCTTTCACAGAATATTACTTGAGCTACACGAGGCAAAGGAGTTCGTTGATATTCTCCGGCAAGAGGGACCTCTTTTGATTGTTCACACTAGTCTTTGTTGAACTAAACGAACACTTGCATGGCATTGAAGGGGCCGGGATACGTGTAACCGTCTGCACTTGTCAGGAGTTACAGGCCCTGCCCTTGCAGTTTAGTATAGAATAAAATTTTACCTAAAGTTTGCCTTTTATACAAATGTACTTGTCCGCGCCCGCGTACTGAAAACGTGTTATTTTTTACTTTCTTTTTGTTCGTTAAAGTTTTACCAATTAACGGGGCTTTAATTGATTGATCGGTAGGTTAATCGATTTATTGCCCGCCCCAAATAATAGTAGTAAGCATCTTTATTCTACCCACGAGGGTTGAAATGCACTAAAAAGGTAGGGTGACCAGACGTCCCGTTTTGGCCGGGACAGTCCTGTTTTTGAGGTCCGCTTCTGCCGTCCCGTCTTTTTGTGCCCATAAGGAATCATAAGGAATCATGTCCCGTTATCGGAGGAGTGCATAGTTTCGAAATTGGCACCAAGCCAGTTGAAGCAAACCGAAACGATGCCTACTTATTACAGTATATTTTACAAAAATAACCCTAGGTACTTTAATATTTTAGTTAAGCTAGCACGTGCACCTCGACCGGAAATGGCTGTACGCACGACGCGAAACTTGGTGGGGCTCGTAAAGAACGAATAATTACAAAGAACTTAAATTCGAAATAAAAAAGGTAGCGTAGCATAGTGGAAAGGTGCCTGCTTCATACGCATTGAACCAACCAGGTTCAATCCACAATGTGTGCGTACATTTGTTTTTGAACATTTTTGTTGTCGAGAATTTGGCGATATTTACGTTTCATTTTTACAATTAACACTGAAAAAAAAAAACTAATGTTGTCGACGAAACTTTGCTGACCTAAATAGTATGGGACTTCCTTTCCGGCGGATTGGGTTTGCTTGGGTTGCTTGTTGTACGGTGAGGCCAACTGGGTTAATAGTTTTGCATTGAGCAGCCGCATACTGTTGCCGTGAAGCGGCGTGAACTCAGGCGGGGGAAATTTACCCAGAGAGGAAAATTTAGTGCAATACGTTGACGTTTTGAAGAAACATCAGTTATTTCATTAACTTTTTTTCTCCCAACCTCAATCTCTAATACAACCCCCCCCCCCCTCCCCCCCCCCCCCCCCCCCCCCCCCCCCCCCCCCCCCGGTTGGGATGCCCCGTTTTCCACATTGAGGAATATGGTCACCTTATAGAAAGGTCGAAGACCTCCATAAGTAAGTCTGAAATAAAAATAAAATATTAATATTATTATGTTTCCAAACTAACTACATGCTTGATTCACAATAGTCACTGATAGGATGAGAGTGGCATGGCATATCTATCGAATGTCTGGCCTCCAGCACCCAGCCATTGCCTTCCACTGTGCATTGGTCGCGCGTGCACGCTCGAGGTTCACGAAACTCTGAAGCGCCATCAAAGCTATTGGCCTCGAGATCGACCTAGAGGTGGCGCTACGGTCCCGCTATCATCATCATCAAAGCGGGGATAGGAGAACGGCTGCCCCATAGGCTCTCCACGGTCACGCGCGAGACGGCGTAGATTCTTGCGTTTATTTTGTCGCATACTGTCGTTGGGAAAACAATTTTAGCGGAAAAGGATGCAGTACTGTTCGGTGCTTCAGTGAAGATCGAATCTTGTAGTCAGCGTGCCGCCCAAATTTTTATAATCGCTTCTGTGGGTGCGCGGTCTGCTCTAGGCAGACGTTGGAAAGCATGGAACACCACGACTGAACTGCTATATATATATTTATTTAGCCGGAATATTTATGAAATAAATATTCCGGCTGAACTGGAATATTTATGTTAAATATTTGTTTCTTTTAAAATGGATGTATCGGTCCATCAACGCGGGAATTTAAAAAAAAAAATAATAAATTCCATCCCAGATAACATAATACTGGTACTGTGGGCTGTGAAATCGCAGCTTCTATGCTTTTTTTTTTAACGTCTAGCTTTTGCAGTAATATAAATATTTAGAATGAAAATAAGTTAGCGCTGTATTGGAAATTATCATGCTATTGAGTTCCTCTGTCCTTTTACTGTGCCATAGTGTGGGTAAATGTTTTGGAGTCTGAACAAATCAACTGCGTTGCGATGAGGAGAGAGTGCCTCTTCTAGTTAAGATCTGCAAACTGCACGGTTGGCAGGACAACTGAAACAAGTGGAACAAACTGTTCTAATATATCTGCCGTAACTGTAATAAACGAGTGTAACCGAGCAATGCAACAATGTTCCTATAATTAAATGCTTTTATTTATTTTTTATTTATTTATTTACCCTAAGGGCCCTTTCGGGCATTACATAGGGGGGAATTTTTAACACTAATATGAGAAGCAATACAAACAATGAGCAAATAGCCGTAACACACGGCGAGCAACGAAAAGAAAAAAAAAAAATAATAATAAAAGATAAAAGCCACGAAGCTACAATTCAAAGTTGTCATGGCAAAGCAAAGCATACAGAGTGATAATGACTTAGACTTTTTCTAAGATAAAAGAAATCAAGAAGCCTAAAAATGTTTGGTAATCTTGCATGACTGCAATGTTACTTGGTAATGCGTTCCATTCATTTATTGCAAGGTTCAGCGGGGAGTATTTGTATAAGTTAGTACGTGCAAATACTGAATTTACTTTGTTAGGATGATCAAAGCGGGGAAAAATGCGAGTAGCGGACATAATGTGCGTTTGACGGAAAGATGATGAACTATGGTAGATTTTATGAAATAACGAAAAACGTGCGATTCGCCTTCTGGTCGCGAGGGGCATTAAATCTAATGATTCTTTGATACGGGTGATGCTACTAGTAGGAGAGTAATCGCGTGCTATAAACCGGGCTGCTTTATTTTGTAGTGACTCCAGACTGTTAATTAAGAAAGCATGGTGTGGATTCCATATCACTGAGGTGTATTCCAGTTTGCTTCTTACAAGAGATGTATATGCCATAAGTTTCGTGTTAGTGTCAGCCAGAAATAAGTGCCTTCTCAAGAAACCTAATATTTTAGAAGCATCACTTAAAGTTATTTCAATGTGGAGGTTCCATGAGAGGTTAGGTGTTAAATGAATTCCTAGATATTTATATGATTGAACCCTTTCAATATCTGTATTGTTAATTTTATAAGTATGTTCGGTTATCTGTTTTTTTGTAGTGAAAGTCATGCATTTAGTTTTCTTTGTGTTAATCTGCATTTGCCAATGAGAACACCACCTTGAAAGTTTCTCGAGGTCAGCTTGAAGTAAAGCACTGTCAGAGGGAGAGGTTATGGTCCGATAAATGACGCAGTCGTCTGCGAAAAGCCGAATGGTAGAAGTAATGTTGGTATGAATGTCGTTAATATAAAGGAGAAAGAGTAAAGGCCCGAGGACAGAGCCCTGAGGAACACCAGATTTAACGGAGACAGGAGGAGAGACAATGTTATCTATAACAACACACTGGTATCTATTTGAAAGAAAGCCTGAAATCCATTTAACGATGCCTGCTTCTATCTTTGCTCCTCTTAGTTTATGTATTAGTCGTTTGTGAGGGACACGGTCGAAAGCTTTTGAAAAGTCAATAAATACTGCATCAGTGCTGAGGGATGAGTGAATACTAGAATGAAGGTCAGTAACTAGTTCAAAAAGTTGAAGTTCACAGGAGCGTCCTCGTTGAAATCCATGCTGATTTTGAAAAAGAAGATTGTTAGTCACTAGGTGATTCATTATCTGAGAATATATAATATGTTCAAGCAATTTACAAGATACGCAAGTTAACGAAATAGGCCTGTAGTTTGTGAGAGAACTAGGGTTACCGGATTTAAAGATGGGCACAACATGGGCTAGTTTCCAGTCGTCTGGTAACGTGCAAGTTGATAGTGACTGTTCGAAAAGCGCTGCTAGGAGGACGCTGGAACAATCTTTAGTTAGTTTAAGTAGTTTAGTACTTATTCCATCTGGACCAGGGCTCGAATTAGTGGGAAGACGGTCTATTGCACAGGCAACACCCTCACTCGTAATAGCGAAAGGGTTCATTTGAGCGGTCACTGTAGCCATTGGCATATTAATATCGGTTAGAGTCATCTCATCTGTGAATACGCTAGCAAAAAATGAATTGAACGCCTCAGCCGTTTCTAAGGGGTTTAAAACAGTTCCCGCTTCTGACTGGATAGAAGGTGCTGCATTTTTGGCTTTTGGGTTTACCACACTCCAAAATTTTTTAGGATTAGAATGCAAGACGTTGTACAAATCATGGTTAAAAAATTTAGCTTTTGTTTTCTTGATTTCTTTTTTACACCATCTTGAGTGCTCGCGATAAGACTCCCAGTCACCATCAAGATCCGAGTGTTTGGCTTTTGAGAAAAGTCGTTTCTTTTTATTAATGCAACGTCTCACATTTGTCGTAAACCAAGGATTACTGGCACATGGCAAAATAGTAATTTTCGGGATACAAAGTTCAGCCACCTCATTTATTTTATTACGAAAGGCCACCCAGTTTTCATTCACAGACCGGTTGTTCAAAGTTTGCAAAAAATCAAAAGAATAATTAGACAACAAATGAAACATTGATTGAAGGTCGGCCCTTCCATAGTCAAAAATATGTTTCTTTAAAACTTCCCGCCTCTGAACAGGAGCAGCAAAAACACAATGCACCATTTTATGGTCACTGATATATTCTAAGACCTTGACATCAATAGCTTCTGGGTGGGTTGTTAAAACTAAGTCTAGAACAGAGTTAATACGCGTTGGCTCCTTCACAACTTGGCGTAGCTGGAAGGCTTCCATAACATCAAGGAACCTCTTGCACTCCTGTTTATTTCCACAACAGTTATCTACCTCTTGTGTCGACCAGTTGATACCAGGCAGATTAAAATCACCAGTAAGCATGACTGGGGAGTTTGGAAATTTGGTATGTACTTGTTCAAGGCTAGCATTTAACTTATCTACAAAGTCAGATGATGAGTCGGGCGGGCGATAACACACTCCAATCAAACAAGGTTTAAAGTTGAGCCGTACAGTCACCCACAAGATTTCAAGATAACTGGGAATATCAACTAAAGAAGAAGTTAATTCACTTTTAACAGCAATGATAACACCCCCGCCTCGAGATTCAGTCCTGTCTTTTCTATAAATTCGGAACGATGCTGATATGCTGAGTTCACGGTCTGTAACTTCTTTAGAAAGCCACGTTTCAGTACCCACCACTACATCGGCTGAACAGGCCTCAATACTGGAAGACAAATTATCTTGCTTGGGAAGTAAACTTCGAAAATTCGCCAAGATCAGAGAAAGCTGATCCCGAGGTCTTCTTTTGCATTTGTTGTTTTTGTTATCGCCCAGTCAAGCTCTAGTTTCGGCGGGCAGGGCCCTAGGGCTTTCTACCACACAGTCACTGTCCGAGTCGTACCGATAGAAGGAATTATTTATGAGTATTTTGTCGTAGTAAAGCCTAAACTTACTAGTCCCGAATCTTTGTCTTGCAAAGTCGCGTAGTTTTTTTCTTACTAATTGCATTTTTGGTGAGAAGTCCTCCTCTATCCATACACCAGGGGGCGCAGCGTCCTTTAGTTTATGCGCGTTCTTAATTACTTCATCTTTGCATTTAAAATTCAAGAATTTTACGATGATTGGTCTATTAAAACCAGGTTTCCGCATGCCCAGTCGATGTGCGCGCTCAATTTCGCCAACATTCACGTGTAGGCTGGAAGAAAGAAACGTTTTCACGATACGTTCGGAATCCGCCCAGTTCTCACGTTCGTTTTCTGGGAGTCCTTTAATTATGAGGTTATTGCGTCTCATTCGGTTATTCAGCTCATCTGACAAGACTTCACATTCACGCTGTCTTCGAGATATGGTATTTACTTCAGTTCTTACTTCTCGAATTGCGGCATTCACGGTAACCAGGTCTTCCCTCAACTTTGCAATCTCATTCATAGATTCTTCAAGATTTGAAACACGGCTGTTAATATCACTGATGCCTGCGTTGATTTCGTTTAGTTTGTGTGTTGTTTCTTTCTGGTACAGTTTGTTTGATTCTACAGATTCCTTCACAGCTGCCAATATCTGATCCAGCTTATCGGGACCGGGGTTTGTTTCCACGTCACCAGCACAGATTAACAGCTGTGCAACACACAGACACATCAACAAAATTTTGGCATCCGGGCACCATGTCTGCATGTATAATGCTAAGTGATGAAAGCGTGGTCTATTATTTGTCTTTGTAGTTGTACGAGAAAAGAACCGGCCAATTCGAATGCGGTAAGTTGACAAGTCGTCACCCATTCTAACTTACGACACAGAAACACACTACTGGGATTTGCAACCGTAACAACAGAAATCACAAAGTTTCGTAGTTAGGAGGGAGTGACAGCTTACCTATAACAGAACGCAACAAGAACTGTAAATACTTCAGAAGAACGGTCGCAAATCCCGCTGTGGTTGTGGTTGTCGCTCCTTTTATGCTGATGTTGCGGTGTCGCCTCAGTCGCCGTCCGTGGCACGTGTAGTCGATTTTGCTCCAGGGGGGAGGCACACACGGCTTGCTGGGTCGCCAATCTTCGGTTCCAACAGCGGATGACGCGGCGAAGATATCCAGGATCGGCGTACGGCGCTATAACAGAACGCAACAAGAACTGTAAATACTTCAGAAGAACGGTCGCAAATCCCGCTGTGGTTGTGGTCTCGGTAGTGTGGGTTCACCCGCTCCTATTTTCTTGGTGAGGGCCGCGGATGTCAAGATGCTAATACTATAAATTTCTGGCTAAATAATCTTGTATTCAAACACGGTAGACTTTGCAACCCAAACAAACGACGCGCACCACGACACAGACAGCATCGGCCGCAGTGATACTCTTTTACTCGTGAGGGCTAGCGACCTTCACGAGACTTTCCGATCACCCTCCGCCCTCACCTAACATATATCGGGACTGGGCAGTTTATCGATTAACTTTAGTTAATCGATGAACTGCCCAGTCCCGATAATGCTGTAAAAATAATGCTTTAATTGCAATTTTTTTTTTTTTTTTTTTTTGCCGGTTAATTGGAGTTTTGTGCTGGAGGAAGTCAACAAGGAGTAAATTATGCCTGCTTTAATATTTTTGACGACTTTACTTCTTTTGTGACACAGGCTTGCACGGTAAACCACTTCAACGTGCTTGTCACTTCGTCGAGGGTGATTATACTGTTTAAATCATAATTTAAAAAAAAACTTCATTTTAAATGGCTTCCCGTGTTTATATTGATGTAGGACTCACAACGTGAAGTTTAGAATGGGAATGCAATATGCCATTTAAGACATAGTAAAACCAGTAAAAAAAATGTGTAGTTCTAACGTCTTTCACGCAATATGACGGGGGAAATTTAACGTACGGATTTATTGATTGATTAGCCTATTGAATGATAGCGATCAGTCGGGTTAATTTTCTAATCAAACCACAGGCCCACTCAACATTCAATGCTTTACGAAAGCCACGGTTTGTGCGAGATAACAAAAACACGTGGGACCAACACACTAAGATTATGGAAGCTTCCGAGTTAATAATAATCGCTTTGCTGAATTTCTACGCATGGCAAACGATACAACACAACCTTTAGTAAGAAGAAACAGAAACAAAAACATAAAACATTTAATAAGGAATGTCAAGCTCAGCCTGAAACGGGCTTGCGTCGTCGAAATTCCATGCTTCTGAGCGTGCGCCCGTAGCAGACGACGCACGGCGGTATCCCCGCTTTCGCGCGTTTCCAATTTTGGCCGCACGGTGGCGGCACGGTTCGATCTCGAGGCGAATACGCCTCGCAAGTGGGCTCCTTTTCGTCTTCTGCGCATGAGAAAGGAAGTAGCGGTGACGTCAGAACGCCGAGCCCTGATTGGCTGATCGCGACCCCCTATCTCAGCGTCGTCTGCTCCTTTGCAACGGCGTCTGCTCGCAACATCGTCTGCGTCTTCTTACCTTTCCTGCGACTTTCGAAGCGAACTCGACTTCGCCTTTAAGAGAGGGCAGACGAAATAACTCGAGCGGTACGTTGTTTTTGTTTAACAACTAGCAGACGCGCATCAAGGAGGGAAGTCAAAGGACTCATTGGCGAGGTGTCCCGAGGCGCCGAGGTTTGTTTGCTAAGAACCGAGAGGTGAGCGTGTTAGTGTCCGCGAGTTCCCTCCCAAATACTTTTTCCCTCCATTCGTGTGCGGCGAGACCCCTCACTCTTTAACGGCGTCGGCGGGTTGGCGCAGTTAACGTCGTCTGCTTTACGTCTGCTAGTCAAAGCGATGGCCGCTTTACCTTTCCTGCGTCTGTCGGAGATTCACCGCTTTTTCACCGGCGAGAGTCACCGTTGCCTCGGGAAACAAGGAGATAACAAGAGGAAGAAATTGACCACTTAATCTAAAATTCAGGTCAGCGATCAAAGTATAATACGGGAAGGGTTCACAAGGGTCGCGCGGGCACATTCGATTCAGCACGCCAGCCGTTCGTGGACAGACGGTCGCCGAGTCGCGGAGTGCCTGCTAGGCCTAACTGCCCAGCTCATTTGGTCGCGTTCAGTGGAATCCTGGCCGTTGGAGCTTTTCCCGGGTGTTTGTGGATCCAGCGTTCTTGTTCGTCGAGGTCTGTTTCAAGTACTTTTTACTTTTTTCTTGCTGCTTGAAGTCGGGACGTGTCAGAAGCGCACGTAGAAAAATAAATGTCCGTGGGTCGTCGCGGCCGCGACGCTGTCGGCCATGCTGATTTGATTGTAAGAAGTGCGTAAGACAGCTTCGGAGCTGTCGTAGGATTTCGTCGTAACCTGCGCAAAACTTACAAAAATTTCGTTTCGTTAATACGAATTTGTTCTTAAGTTTTCTCTTACGCACATTTTTGGCGTAGGATCGTTTCGTGAATATGGCCTCTGCGCTTCCGAAAGTCGCAGGAAAGGTAAGGCAGACGCAGACGACGTTGCGAGCAGACGACGTTGCAAAGGAGCAGACGACGCTCAGATAGGGGGTCGCGATCAGCCAATCAGGGCTCGGCGTTCTGACGTCACCGCTACCCCCTGCGCAAGAAGCAGACGAACTTGCCCTCCGCATAGGAAGCTCTCGCAGGGAGCGGAACAACTGAAAGATCTCCCGGTCGTTCCTATCCCGTCTGTGCTAATTCGGAACCTGGAAAACGCTAAGCCTCTCAACGAATTGCGTTCGGTCATCTTGAGGTTTCCCAGAAAGTCGAGTTGGGTATACGCATAAAATACGCAAGTTCGTGTTTTTCTCTTTGTCGGTGCATACAAGATCAACTGGACCCTCTACTTCAACACCGTAATGCCAATGGAGATTCCTCCCACGGAAGAGATTGTCCTGTTCGCCCCCACCTACATCAAACAAATGTCGGAGCTGCTGCAGACCATCCCTAAAAGGTAAGTCTCCTTTGCGTAGCAACCAAACCCGAGCTATTTGGGGAAGGAGATAAAGTGCCTATATTTTAGAGCGTTTCACACTCCTCGATCGGGGTGGTCTCGTGGTTTATGGGCCACATTCGCAATACGAGCTGCGAAGAGGTGCCGAAAGCGTCGATCATCTGCAAACAAGCTCCACCATTCCGCTTGCTTTCCATACTCGCCTCGCGAAAAACTCAACGCACGCGCTTGTGACCAACCTCCTCGGGAGGCGTCCGCCATTGAATTTCAAATGCTCCCCATGGTTTGGGATGGACCTAGTCTTCAACCTAGGCTCTCTAAGAGAAAGGTCTAACCGTCACATCCCCTAGCGGCTAGACCGAGAACTAAAACTATGGGGATAACAACAACATATATAGCTTGACTGCGTTTCTGCCGCAGCGTTCGGCTGACGTAGTCGAACGCTATGTGAGCGTTTCACCGGAGCTCCTGTTTAATCAGTGAAGCAGCAATTGAACACGAGTCTCATCCGAACGCCGACGCAACATTCGTGTTCAATCGGAGTTCCGAACGCGATCGACGAAGGCGACGAGGCGAATTCAGGTAATGTGTGGTCTTGCGTCTGTTAAACATCCAGCTCTGCAGAAAACAAGCTCAGACAAAGCGCTTCCTAAAGTTCTATCTCCGCGCCAATATGTTTCCCGAGTAATAAAAAAAAAAAAACTTTATTTTAGAAGTAAACTTAAACACTAAGCTCATGCTAAATATATTTAGGTCAAATTAGTCGTTAGTTGTTTATACAGCAGGAGGATAGTCTGCCAGAACATGGCGACATTGTTACCCACTGTAGATAAGCAATTTAACCAGTGCAGTATGCTAGCCTGGGGTCTTTAACGTGCACCACGCAGTAGTGATACACGACCGCACGCCGGCACGATGCTCATCCAGATCGAAACGCGCAGGGATGGGGAAGTATATTTAGAAGAATGCGCTCCACAAATTCCCGACAGGGTGCCCCCAAAACAAGCTCTTTTATTCGAGAAGTTGTTACGAGGAATAGTAGATATCATTCTGAAGTTTGGAATGTTTTGGATGATATTTATGTTTTGGGTATTTTATCCATTCAGCGCGCCGACAGTTACCTCGTGTGCTTTTGCCTGCATGGTTCACATGTTATGCGCAAGACTGGAAGTAGAAGAAGACCGTTGTCGCTTCAGTCAATTTGTGTGGAATAAGCACCTAGTATACTCTCTTAAAAACGACCGCGCGTGTACTTACCCGCAAAACACTCGAAGAGCCAATCTCTGTGATCTACGAAATCAGCTCATCAAATGATGAGGCGGAACATCTGTCTAGACCTCAAAATTAAATCTGCGCTGTGGTATTACGCGCAATGCAAGCGCGACGCTTTGCATTGCGCAATGTCACAGCGCCGACTTTATTTTTAGGTCTAAACAGATGTTCCGCCTCACCATTCGCTGAGCTGATTTCGTAGATCCCAGAGATTGGCTTTTTGAGTGTTTTGCGGGCAAGTAGACGCGCAGACATTTTAAGAGTGTATAAGAAAAAATAATTTAATTGCAAAAACACGTCTACGGCATGCGGGTTCTTAGCAAGGTAGTGAATATTTGAGAAGCAACCCCGAAGGGTTTTTGCACTGCTTGCTAAATTGTATTTGCCTGGGATCTGTAGAGCTGTAGCCTTGCAATCCTCTCCAAGGTCAATTTCACTCCCTTACAAGCGCTTCGTTTGTTTAAGGCAAGGCCATAGAAGTCCAAATATTTTAAATGGATGTTCGTAATGCATGATATATCTGTGCGCCACGCCATAACATTCACACGCGCCAGACCATATTTGCCTTAGAGGGCTGTTGCACAGATAATGTGTTGGTTCGTTCATGTTTCTGGTCTATAAAAAACATTTTCTAAAGACTTCTGGTTACGTCCTCGGCGCCTCCAAAATTCCAAGAAACTGAGGCCAGATTCTCGAAACTTTCTTACGACAAAAAAGTTCGTAAATTTATCTTACGACAAAGTTACTAACTTTTAAGTATTCTCGAAGCAAAATTTTCGTAAGTTTTGCGTAAGTTACGACGAAATCCGTAACTTACGTAAAACTTACGAACGTGGTGCTTTGGGAATATTCAAGATTCGTAACATTGTAGTAAGATAAATTTACGAATTTTTTGTCTTAAGAAAGTTTCGGGAATCTGGTCTCTGATGCAACATAGTGCAGGTCCCTGTTGACTTGGCTTCTTTATTTATTCTCATCTTCTTGAATTAATAAACACAGCGAAGCCTTGAGAAACTATAAAACCCACAAACTTTGATCAGAGCAGAAAGACGGTACGAATATTAAGCAAACAATTATACAGAGTTGGTTTTTAGAAGTTTAAACCAAGTTTTTCGCTCCGCATACATAAACTACGCGTTGCAGAAACCTGCAAACTCTGTGGGAACGTGGCGTACAGCCGTTGGGATAGAACGCGACAGTTTGAGAGCATGATGTTAAATGGATCGAAAGATAAAAAAAAGAAATGAAATGTCTCTATGAACCAATGTGTACCTAGGCCTAGCTAATATTCGTCAAAGCAAAAGCGTAGTACGCGCCAGTGGTATTTATTTGACTGAAAATAACTTGTCAGGAAGAAAGAAAACAATGTTCTTTGTATTGCTGGCAAGATTTTTTTGTTCATTGGAATAATAGCTTTTCGCTCCCTCAGCCTTTCTTGGCTCGACGAATATTAGGCGTAGCAGGACGTCGGCTTATAGAGATAGCTACGTTTATCGGTTTAATTTTTAGTTCAGGTTATGACAGTTCTTACACTTTAGTATCCTACCTCTCGCTAGCGTCATGTTCATATGAATATTCAGGTTTCTGCGATGCAAAATTTATGCACGCCGAAAATCACTGTTTCAAATTTGAGTTTACGAAACGGGGTAACCACAGCCTCGTTGAGAAAGGTTTAGGACTGCTTTGAGGAGTCTACAGTTGTCACGGGTTGAGATGTCGTGTTCTGAAAAATTATTTCCCTTTACTCTAGGGTTTGCCGAAGCGGCTTTCCGCGGTACGTTGCGAAACGCGATAAGAAATTGATTCTTTGACGATATTCAAGGCAGCAAAAACCGTTGGTTGAAGGAGACATATATCATCCATACTGCAGGCATAAAACAAGTTGGAGCGCGATCGTTAGAGTAAACAGTTAGAAGTCAACTGTCTACTTTTGCATACTATAAGGGAAGAAACAGTAATAATTTCAAACAATATTGCCAACGATTCGAGTACTGCTGGTGAAATAAAGTTTAGTTCATATTTTTTTTTGTTGTTTCACGAATAAAAATAAAGAACTCTTCTGATTCCTTAGAATGCCTAGCAGATAGACGCATTGAATTCTTTTAATAAGAGAGATGGTAGTTAAAACGCTAAGTACAGGCAAGAAAATATTGCTAAATCATGCCTGGTAACAGCACATTAATTATGCTAGTGATTTTACCAATCATAACCATACTTGACAAATAAAGTTTGTCAGCATGCATAAACGTAAACTGCTAAAACATTAAGATAAGTAAAGTAACCGCGGTACAGTGACGGTATTGATTCCATTTCTGAAACCATCCACACGAAGTTAGACGTGAATGACTTGAACCATGTGCCTCGTGTAAATTTTGAAATGCACTTGATGCACGTAATTTCCCGTGTAAATACATGTAAGAAATATTACGCACCATGTGCATTTGCCTTAGAAGAAAAAGTTGTGTCCCTTTGGCGTCTCGGCAGGGTGATCGCCAACTACATCCTGTGGCGGTTCGTGTCAAATCGCGTGGGCAGCCTGGACAAGCGCTTTCTGGACAAGCAGCAGGAGTACTTCGGCGCCATCTACGGAACTCAGACAACCCCGGCCCGCTGGAAGACCTGCACGCTCCTGGTCAACAAGAACATGGGCATGGCTGTCGGAGCTCTGTTCGTACGGCGGCACTTCAACGAGCAGAGCAAGAAGAAGGCACGTGCCACAGCCCGACACACCCCCATAGAGCCCACAGTACCTTACTTTAACAAATACCGTATTTTCCTAAATATGAACCGCACCCGGCGTATTAACTGCAAAAAACAGTTCCGGCTTTTAAAAAACAAAACTTATTTCTTTTTTTTTTTTTGATAGTTCATACCTGGTGCAAACTTCGTAGATATTGTCTGGTCCGCACGTAAAAAAAGAAAGACTACCATCCACAGCACACCTCGACAAACGCCTGCTTAATTAGCTTGTAATTCACAACATTCATGACACTTCGTTATCATGAGCAATCTTGAAAAGCGAATTTTTGCGTGGTTCACATCTGTAGATACTCCGTAGAGCGTAAAATTTTGTCATTTAGGTATGTATAGTCCGCGGACTATAGGGACACCCATTTTCAAAGGGTGTCCCTGGGTGAATGTTCGTCAAAGGTACTTTTTTTTATTTTTACGCAGAAGGTTAGCGTGTGATAAGAAAAGGTTTCGTAAAAAATGTAGCAAAAGGATGTAAAATAAGTATGTAATGGACGTGTGTTATGAAAGTGGAACAAGTGGAAAGCAAATTTCCCACTAAATTTACCTACGAACTTGCGCCACACCTCTTGTACTTCCCAATACTTTCGTCGTACACATTGCAAGTGCGACCGGCTCAGAGCACCTCCTAAGCACCCTTCACAGCTCAAACTACGACGCACATTCTATGTCTACTTACCTGATGGGGCAGTGCAACGATATTCAGTTAAAACGGTGTTTACTTTACGAGTACACGAGCTCATCTGGCACTAGAGTGGAACCCAAGTATACTCGCTCGCGACGCCTAGAAAGAAGCTTTTTTTGCTGTGGTGTTGTTTCAATGATACAATTTCTTTCGATTTCTCCTCCGAAAAAGTAAATGACGCAGCTCGGACGTCGCAGTGTTGGCGTAGTCCCCCGAGTGACGATATTTTAATGCAGCTTATAGATTGGACCTGAGCATTGCGTGAGCACTCAATTGGGGCTCGTGGTAGTCACTAGCTTGACAAGCATTCGGGTGGTGGATCGGATCGAATCGCTGCAAAGACGATAATAGCCAAACCCTAAAAATGTCTGGAACAGCACATTTTCTGTGCTTTGTCAACCCCAGTAACAATGATAATCTCATTTTCTCTACTGTTTACTCACAGCCTCCTTATTACAAACAACCTTCAAAGTTAAAGGCTTTTTGAGGCCTGTACTTACGTTAGGTCTACTGGCCGCTGTCATTTGAATGAGCAGACGACAGTGTAAAAACGAGTTTGAAAGAGCAGACGACAGTTTAGACGATCACGGCTATTTGAGCGTGAAGGTGCATTGAACATGGTCCGCGGGTGATCCGAATAACTTGACGGTTTTCTTGCGTTCATGTTGGAATAAAACAAATAAATCTGACGACCCTAAGTATCGGTGAATTCAATCCAAAAGTGGTTCTCGCAGAAGCACTCGTGGTTCCACGGTATCTGGTTTTATTTTTGCGGCATCTAACGACATTGTCGGACGAACCGAGCATGCAGCAAACACACGAAAAGTGATCTCCACACCTTTCCCGTCTCTTTTAGTACACTGCAGTCGCGGCGTTTTGACGAGAAGGCAAATTTTATTCTGTTTTTTCCAAAACAACACAGGAATGTCCGTGCCGAATGGCGACTTCCGCGCACATGTCCAAAGCGGAAGTGCGCCCGAAAGGCCACCACCGCGGCGTGACGTAACAGAGTTGAGTTGGCGTATATAGGTGCTACATGATATAGGTTTGTGTGATATAAGTTTGTTACCTTACGGCGTTATTTGTAGTAAATAAACATGCTGAAATAACAAACATATAGTCCTGCTTGAAAAAAAAAAAAAAAAACGTCATCTTTTTTTCTTACAAGAAAAACGGTTCCTGCTAAAATAACAAAATAAACCAAAATATTGTACACATTTCACCTATGCATAAAATGCACATTTATACCTGATGCTTACTGACCATAATATCCTATGTAACATTAATGGCGGATTAGCCTGTAAATTAAATCCTCTTTGTCTGCTATTGCTAGCAGGCTCATGAATAATGCTGCTACACCGTCATCAATTTCCCCGTTGCATTGAGAGTGTTTTGTGTGTATGTTTATACATCGTGAAGCTAGTCTGCCACAACGGGCCACTTGTCTGTCAGCTATAGATAAGCAATTTAGCCAGTGCAGTACAACCCCTAGCCTGGGGTCTTTAACGTGCACCACGCAGTAGTGATGCACGATCGCACGCCGGTACGATACTCATCCAGATAGAAACCAGCCAGGGGTGGAGCTTAAACCCAGGATCTCTAGGTTCTGCTGTGCGAGCTTTCGTTCAACGCTTTCCGAGCTGCGCTAGCCCTCTCGGCCACCGATCCCCCAGTCATTGCATCGGAAAGGGGCTACGCTCTGCGTCAACTATTTTGTGCTACGTTGTCAAAGCTAGCGTAGCTTGCACCGTGCAGCAGTCTTGCACTGCTGCGGGAGCTCGTGGCTTTGTCTCTTGCGCCTCATTTGCATACGGTCGCGCAACTAGCTTTGACAGAGTTGGAGCACAGTAAAAGCTAAGCTAACTTTGACAACGTAGCACGAAATATTTCACGCCGAGTATAGAATGGACACTTGCGCATTTCATGTTTTTTATGTTTTTTTGTTTTGTTTTCAGGCTGAGGAAATGATCAGCGATATCAAGGCTGCTTTCTTGGAGATTCTCAACAATGTGGACTGGATGGACAGCGAAACCAGGCACGTGGCAAGAGAGAAGGTAACCTCCATCATAAAAGTGGTTTCATACAGCAACCCCATTCCGTGTCTACGCTGAATAGGTGTTCCATAGACTTTTATTGTTACCGTGGATTGTCAAATTATCTTGTAAAAACTGTCCAACCAACGTGTTGCACTCGGGGAAGATTGATATGCCGATTGACCAAGTAACAGATCCGTAAAAATATAAGGCAAAACGTTTTGAACATAACGGAATATTTATGTAGTAAGAGGGGCAGTCTAAGTATTTTGTTCAGTCAATCTGCAACGTACTTGGAGATCAACACTTCGGCTCATGCACTAAATTGAAAATTTTAATTTAACAACCACAAACACATCAATGTTCCCCGGAAATATTTTAGCTGACATTCATAAGATACAAGTAAGCAGTAATTACCCTACCGAAAAACCCAGTATAACTTTTCACTATCTGGATTTCGAAACTGGAATTGTTTCTGGTAACCTGAAATTAAGATTGCAAAGAAATGAATAGTTTCTGGAAACGAAAAATCCAGATAGAATCCAGTTAGATTTCCAGTTCCATAATCCAGATAGCGAAAAGCTTTACTGGGTCTTTTAGTAGGGTAAGGCGTATAATTTCTATACCACGACTCTAAAAAAAAAAAAAAAAAAATTTCATTATATATTATGTGCCACATTTACACAATTATCAAAATCTGTTTTTTTTTTTTACAAAAGATCGTAATGTTCCCGAGGACTGTAACTGCCTGGGTATCATAGGACGCAAATCAATTAGGCTCTTGATATTTCCTTGAAAACTTTTATTTCACGGAACGTCTAAAACAGATGGCCATGCTTGCAAAAAGAAATGCTACAATTAGGGCTGGGCAATTGATCGATTAACCTACAAATTAATCGATTAATGCTTTAATCGCAATTATTTTTAACCGATTAATCGGCAAAAATTTAACGAACCAAAATGAAATAAAAAGTAAACGGTTTCACCACGCAGACGTGGATGAGAACACCTGCATGAAGGGCAAACTTTTGGTCAAAATTTATCCTAAAGTAAACTGAAGGGCAAAATTTGTAACTATTGAGGAGTGCAGAATGTTACGCGCATCCCTGCCACTTCAACACCGCTCGAGTGTACAATCGCAGACAACATGAACTGAAACAGCGCTCTGGCCGGCGCACTGTACGACCTGCGCCGCCTGTCGCTTTGCACCGCACACACGGCGCACCCTGAGGCCGAGATAAATTAACACTTGCGCTCGCTGCGCCACTGTGCTCTTCCTGCCGTCTGCTAGCGAAACGGCGTGTGCGACAGCGGGCGTGTGTACAGGGGGGGGGGGGGGGGGGGGGGGGGGAGTTTACAGTTGTCCCTATTTTGCAATTGCTTTACTTCATTCTATCGCGTAGAATTGCGTCGAAAAAACGCTTACTGGTAATGAAAAAAATGTTGAGTTATCTTCAGTGGGAGCTGCGATTATCGTTTTTGAAAGTCACATCAAAAGACATTGCAGGTTGTTTTTCTTTGATTTAAGTGCATGCACAAAACAGGACATCGTAATATATAGGCTAAAATCTGTACACCCGATTTAGGCCGGCTCCAAGGTATTTACTTTTTTCCCCCTTTCATTGAGCACATTTGTTTAAAAAAAACGGTAACCATACATGTTATTGTAAAGGTTTTGTAACTTTGATTTTTGTGAAAATGTTCAAAAATAGTGTTTGTTTACTACTGGGCCCACGTGTTTGTTTAAAGCAAAACAAGTTGCTAACAAGGCACCAGTGTTTTATTTACAAAATCCTAGTCTTAATAAAGTGTGACCATCATATATTTGCCAGGACAAGGAGCTTGAAACTTCATCGAAGAAATATTCGCAGAGGACAATGTCAGACACCAAAGATTAATAGTCGGCGTGGAACTGCACTATACAAGGAGATTAGGATCATGGATGCACGAGACAAAAGTATGCGCTGGTTAACGGCATCAAACAGTGTGTCGCAACCGTAGCAGCAAGTTTGTTCCAATCGGCAGAAGTCCGGTTCAGGGGGTACTGAGGCGCAGTAAAACTTACGAAAGAAGTCAATACAGCGTCATTCTCCCCTAATCCACGACCACGGCTCTCATCCTGTCTGGTAAGGAATCATAGAGCGCGGCCACGAAGTCTGGCTCGACCCGAAGTCATTCACCGCTTTCCACAATTCGTCGGCAGTGGCGCGGTAGCGGGGACGCAGTGACACGGCTAGCTTGATGTGCCTCCAAACGTGTTCGATGATATTCAGATCGGCACCTTTTGGGGGCCAAGGCAGCTCTGTCTGGCAGCGCTTCTCGAGAATATACGAGCGTGACAACGCATTTTCCACTTCGGCGCTTTCTTGAAATGCACTGAAATGCAGGTTAGCTGGAAACGTGAACATTGGGCTGCACTGCACACGCATCCTGGTTCCGTCGGCCAATATTTTCGCTAGCAGACGGCCGGAAGAGCGCAGCGGCGCTGTGAGCGCAAGTGAGAATTTATCTCGGCCTCAGCATGCGCCGTGTTTGCCGAGCGATGCTACAGGCGGCGCAGATAGTACCGTGCACAGGCCGGATGCCTCGTTCACACTTGGGAACCGGCGGCCGGATCCGCCAGAATTTTGACGCCCGGCGACGAAAGCAGGTAGAATTTCCGGCGGAGAGCAAGATCGACCAATTTTGAACGCCGGAAAAAATTTTTCTCTCGCCGCAAGCCAGTCAGAACGCACGGGAGAAGTGGCGCTTGCTGACGTCAGATCCCCGCTGACGAGCTGGCGACGATGGCGACGAGACGCGCGCGGGCGAGGAGGAGGCTTGGGAACTCTCGTCAACTCCCTTGTCTGTTCGGGAAACTGCGAGACGCTTGTGCCGCACTCCGCAGACGGCAACAAATATGAACGGCCCGATATTTTTTCGGCGAGCAAATTCAGTCGGCGGCGAGTGCGTATTTCGCAAGTGTGAACGAGCCAGGAGAGCTGTTTCAGCTCATATTGTTCGCGATAGTACGTTTAGCGCAGCAGAGACTAGTGTGAACAATCAAAGGGCGTCATTCTTGGCGGATAATATCAACCAACCTTTTTGCTTCATGCAGCTGAAGTAATAATCTGTGAGCGTGAGTGCCTTTGAACTGTTCTTCACTGCACACCGAGGTTGATTCATAACGAAAATGGTATATTGCGCCCTTTACCTCATTTTTAGCAAAGGCAAAAAACGAAAATAAATATTAACTTTGACTCTTTTAAAATATTATGCGTGGAAATAAACGAGATCGATTAATCGAGTAGTTAATTGATGAAGGGGAGGCGATTAATCGGGTCAACACTTTTAATCGACGCCTAGCCCTAGCTACAACGGTCGTTTCAGCCACGGAAATAGAAAAATTAAGTAACCTGACACTAGCAGCACTAAACACTGTCCTATAATCAGTGACAGTTTAGGAGTACAGAAGAATGTTTGTATGCATGGCGTAATGCGCCCGCTCCGCTTTTGAGAAAATTGCGCGTTGTCGGCTGGACGACAAAAAAACACCGGCAATATCGGTTTCAGGCACGTGCGAAAGGAGGGAAGCAGGCTGACGATGCGTGAAAACATTGTCGCGAGGCGATGCATGGCTACCGAGAAGACGACCGAATAGTTTTCTAACTCGTGTAGTGTCGAGGGTGACGGCAGGACACGAGTGTAACTTTGACAGATGGTGTCTTCACGTGGGACAGTGGTACGAAGGGGTAACCATTGCTTACCTGAATTACCGTCAATCGATCGCAAACACGATACTTGGCAAAAGCGTCACGTTGCACAAATGAAAAAAAAACACGCTTTGAAGGCGTCATTTTATGGCATCCTTTATTTCTTAAGGGAAACAGAGAGGCAGGCAGAGTTCGGTGCAGCAGCAAGCGTGGTGGAGTCACTCGATCCTCTCACGTGGCGACCAAAGCATCTTCCCGGTGCCCCACAAGGACCACAGCATAGAGACGCTCGCGCCTGTGCGATTTATAACCAAACTCAAGGGCGAGCAGAAAACCCTAAGAGAAGCCATCAGCGCTGAGGAAGCGGGTACATTGAAGAATTCAACGTCGACACGATCGCTAGATTTTCACGCCACAACACCGGAACTATTATAGACAATATCAGACACCGGCACGACTTTGCGACGAAAACCCCGGGTGGGCAAATAGCTGGAAAATCACTGCAAGGACCGAGCGTTCCTCTGCATTGCGGCCGTAAACCGCGATCGCTGCCCTATCTAAAAAAGACAATTCGTCAAGCCGTCACGTCAGGGAAATGAGGGGAAGCGATTGGCTGGCGGAGGGATAGGGACACCTTTAAGGGGCATTTGCAGCTGGGTTTTTAGCTTGTCACTGACTATTGAAAGTCAGAATGGTGTCACTATGACCTGATTCTGACAAGGGTAAAAGGATATATTAGTTTCCCACCGCAAGCTTCCGCCTAATGATTCCTTGAATTGGTTAAACACGTCCTGGTATAAATTTATAAGAAAAACACTTTTTTTTTGTTGTTTCCAGGCAATGTTGATGACCGAGAAGATTGGTTTCCCGGAGTATATTTCCGATGCGACCGAATTGGACAAAGAGTATGAGGTAAGATGACGATTAAATCGAGTGTGGTCATGTCGTCCGTAAGGACAATCTGCTAGCTGCTTAAAGCCCGACGTACGAAACGTTTTTCCGCAAGGTAGGAAAACCCTCTTCGACATCCTTCTCCTTTCACTCCTTCCCACTGCTATCTTGACGGCGAGGACCTCGATTTGTTTCCGCATCTTAGGGCTGGATAAGCCGTGATCTTATCCCGAATAGGCTGGGATAAGATCACCACTGATCCAGCTTCAAGATGTGGCAACAAAAGGAGCCCCCCCTGCCGTCAAGATAGTAATGGGAGAGTGGGAAATGTAAAAGGTAGAGAGGAGGATTTTCCTACTTTGGCGGAAAGACTTTTTGTAGGCCGAGCTGGAGCGTCCATTTGTTCAGAACAGAACTTCATATTTTCCTATCAATAACTACCAGATATTCGAAACGTCCACATATCAGAATGTTTCTTACAGGTCATAATTTTATATAAACCTTTCAGGCTAAGATTTAACTTGCGTAAGAGAATGAAAAGAAAGTCTAAGAAGTTGTAATAATTTTGATGGCAGTAGAACACCTAATTAGACCAGACCAAGCACCACCAACAACAAAAAAACACAATACAGTGTTACGCTTCCGCATTATGACAAAAATAATCAGTTCCTAGGAGCTTAATTGATAGGCCCAGTAGCGCTCTTACTGTGAGTGGTGTTTTTTTTCTCATTCGTAGAAATGCAAGGAGAATGGGAACTATTCAATAGGGCTTAATTGGGTATTTTCTAATTAAAAGGTAGCGTGTCTTGATTAATTTATTTTCGGCGCTATGATTTTTTTTTTCAAACACCATCATAATAAGGTCACGCCATTCCGTACAACTTCAACATGCTCCATCTAGCAGTTTTTTGTCACGTGTGATCATATATCGTAAACGGTATCCTTGTACATCCCTTATGTAACGTACTGCGCACATAAATGCTCGCAGCTTTCGCTGCAAATTAACACTTTCTACGAAAGAAATCGGCATGCCTTCAATCGAATCGTTCTCTGTAGTCACTGACAGAATGAGAATAGCAGGGTGTGACTTGGGAACGCCCGGCCTCCCAGCAGGCGCTCATACCTACCGCCGTGCTTGGAAAAAGCTCGCACTAGAGGCGAGACGACAAAAGCTCCCCCCCCCCCCCCCCCCCCACACACACACACACACTTTGCCGTTTTCATCTTGTAAGTGACACTAGAGGCAGCAAGGCGTGACCCTCGGCGTGAGAAGACGGGTGATTCTCATAACATATCCTTCTGTCTCAGGTAGAGTTCAAACGGGACACCTACTTCGAGAACATCATCAAGAACCTAAAGCACAGCGCTCTCAGGATGGCCATGAAGCTCAGGACCGGAGTCGACAGGACAGAGTATGCGCATCATCTTTTCTTAGAGCCTAAAGGTGCCCTGAGGAGGTCTCTGACATCGCCTAAAAATGGCGATAATTCAATCTGTTGGCTCTAAGCATACTAAAAATCCCTAGATCATGACCACGCGTAGCCGATTCTCCTAATAAAAAAAGCGAAGGTCGCAACACACCGATCTTATCTTCGGCGGACCAGGCGAAGGATCCTTGCGCCTCCGACCAGTGGAACCGCGGAGTGATATCTCGAATGCGCGCGACTCGGTGCCCACACAGCCCGGACAACGATTCACCCCAGAGAGTGCGCGCTTGAAAGCTGACGACCAAATACATCACTAATGCGAAAGACAAAAAAAAAAAAAAAGAAAAAACACCATAATTTGTTGTTTTTGAAACCACAATTGCAGTAACGTGTTTCCTCTCCTCGAAAGGTTACCATTTTTCGACTACTCTTACTTACTTTTATCGTCTACGAAAACATACACATTTTGTAATAGCAGCTTTTGCAATCTCAACCAAATTTCGCGTTTTCATTGCTCGCATGTCGTTCTGGCTGCCAGAACAATGCCGAAGAAGACCTCGGTGTCTTCGATCTTTGATTGCTTTTTTAAAATGGAAACCGGCCGCGTATTGTTATGATTTATGGATTTCTAGGATGCTTGGAACACACAGAGTGAGTTATCGCCATATTTAGGCGATCTTAGAAACCTCCTCAGGGCACCTTTAAGAAACGCAGGACGTGGCTTATTGTCGTCACGCATTTCATTTCGTGATTGGCTCTTGTATGCGCTAGGGCCGCAATTTCATTGGCTGCGGAACGATGATAAGATGCTCAGGAATTGTCACCCTGCGTTTCTTGAAATATCATTGACTATAGTCACTTACAAAATAACGTGCCATCATATTCTTAATAAGGATACTCAGCCCTGCCATGTACGTCTTTATCTTTACAGGTGGATAACGTATCCCGCCGTCGTGAACGCTTTTTATACAAGGTCCAAAAACTTCATCAGTAAGTACATCAATTTGAAGGTGTCTATACTCCGTATCACACTTAGTATACAACGCTGTCAAAGCTACTGGCAGAGAACTCGTGGCTTTATCCATGGTTTTGTTTGTGCGAGAACGCCTCTAAACGATCTGCGAGATCAAACCCCATGCCAGCAGCTTTGACAGCGTTGTACACTACGTATGAAACAGAGAATATAGTCACTGACAGGATAAGAACGACAAGAAGAGGATTAAGTTATTCCACCTTTATCGTCAGCTTTCTATGGTCACTGACATGGCTATGAACGGCGAAAAAGAACTTTAGGTCCTCCACGTGAGCTGCCTATTACACTTCGTTTCAGCTTCGGTCCGAGCGCGGCCGATGTTATGAGCCGAAGGGCCAATCATAGAGCGAATAAGGCACAACGCCGTGGCGTGCTCCCTGCAGTTGATAGGACCAGCCTGTATTCGCCGCCTCTTTGTGCGTGCTCCTCCGCCGGTTAGTCTTATATCAAGTCCAAAGAGAACGCCATGACGTTGCACATTTTACGCTGTTTGATTGGCCCTTCGGCTCATAACATCAGCCGCGCTCGGACCTAAAGTGAAACGAAGTATAGCGCCGAGATGTTCCGGTGGTGCCCTCTTCTGGTTTACTTTCCCGACCTCCACGACCAGGATTTGCCTCTCGGTGAACAGGCGATTGGCCTTGCATTATAATAATACAGGAAGCAGTTGTTTTGGACAATCGCGAGCTTCGACCACTGTGACGCTCTTGGTCCCGCACGTCGCTTATACAATTCGACGATTCGCATCAGCGTCCTGTGTACCTCGAGCGCGCGCACGCAGCCGAAGCCCGGCAGAAAGCATGGAGCGCGTGCTGGAGACAGACCATTCGAAAGACACGCCCTGCCGTTCTCACTCTTTCCGTGATGATAGGTTCGATAACGCTTCGGCGTCTCGTGAACCTCGAGCGTGCACGCGCAGCAAAAGCTCGCTGGTAGGCAACGAACACGTGCTGGAGGCCCGGTTTGTAAGATACGCCCAACCATTCTCATCTTGTCTTTGACAAAGCGGAGTATAAGTTCGTCTTTAAATCGTCTGCTAAAACTTGGCAGTACGTTTGCAGGGGTTGTGGTGACGTCAGAACGCCGAGCCCTGATTGACACTGATTAGAAGGATAGTGGGTAGACCTTAAAACAGCCAGCATTGACGTCTGCCCGCTATCCTTCCAATCAAAGCCAATGGGAGCTAAGCGTTCTACCGTCACCGCAATTTCTAAGCAAGAAGCAGACGAACTTGCGCTTCGCATAGAAAGGCGGAGAGCAAGTTCGTCTGCTTCTTCTGCGAGGGTTCTGGTGACGTCAGAACACCAAGTTCTGATTGACTCCGATTGAAGGATAGACCTTAAAGCAGCTTGCTTTGAGGTCTACCTACTATTCTTTAGTCAGAGCCAATCAGAGCTCGGCGTCGTTCTGACGTCATCCCAACCCATGCAAAAGAAGCAGACAAGCTTGCGCTCCGCATAGCTTTCAAAATTAAACGAGTCAGGTGGCCACCGTTGTAAAAACGCGAAACTGTCGAGAGCCCAGCTTGCTTGTGTTTTCATTGTTATCATCAAGCTTAAATGGCAATTTCAACGTCGCAATTAAATGCTGTGAAAAGTGTTTTTGACTGCTACTGTTTTAAAGGCGTGTTGATGCGGAATAATATCTACGTACAATATTTTTTTTCGGGCTGGGCCAGTCATAATACTTGTTAAGGAGTAATATCTGTGTTTTGAAGTGATGGTCAAGCTTTTAACTGAAATAAGCCAATTGTCGCAAGTATGTTTATAAAGGTTATCGGAAGAACATAATGAAGCCATGACAATTATTTTTTTGCGGTCAGTCTGCTTGCTCCCTAACCGATACACCCGTCATTCACGGATTGTGCAGCTACTTCATTTTTTTTACACATTTTTATCCTATGAGTGACCGCAATTAGCCAAAACAACACAATAGCACTTCTTAA
Organism: Ixodes scapularis; assembly: GCF_016920785.2. NCBI lineage: Eukaryota > Metazoa > Arthropoda > Arachnida > Ixodida > Ixodidae > Ixodes > Ixodes scapularis. The sequence goes on from NW_024609846.1 coordinate 93,797,290, forward strand.
TATGTCGTCATAATTATGTAATAAACACCGTAAGATATAAATTCATCACAAAAGATTATGAAGAACTAGTAGTGTGCAAACAGCGTGAACACCTAGTGAACCTTCATTTATTATAGCATAAAAAGTAATTTTCTGTATCATTCATGTTGTCATGGTCGGGAATATGCGATAACCGCAAGACTCCGAGTATTTCACTGCGTTTCAAAGATGAATTTCTAAAAATAAACTATCGATGTCATATTGTTGATAAATTTTCGGATAAATGTGTACATGCCATGGGTGCGAAAAAACGCCTGTGGAGAAAATTGGATCAAGTAATTTTCTGCTGAACCTGCATTCCCATAAGGTGCAGGCTGTCGGCACTTTACTTTCTCTCCTGCACAGGTCAACTATTCGTAAACCGGTTGGGCGTTTTGAGTGTCTCCGTAAGATTGGTCGTATTCACACGCTAATAGAGCTTGGGGATCTGACAACTTTGATAAATGGCGCTTTATAACTCGGTGCTGAAAAATAAATTAACCAATCCAGCACGAACATTAGGGATGTTGTTCTGCATCCTAAAATTGGGAAACTATGATTCTTCACGTTAGTACAATAGACCTTGGTGTGGAAAGGGTTAAGAAAAAGGTTGTAGAGGACGACCAAAAAAATAAAATTGTGTTTTTTTCGCTGTAACTATGGAAGTTCTTCTGTTTGGATTATTAGGTATCTTTTATAGTGCGCCCCTTGTTTAGATAATCTAATTTCAGCGCTCCTACTATTACTTTAACGTATATAGTACCGGAGCAAGATTTTATGATTATGTTTGACTGGCATGGCATCTGTTGTTGTATTTGGCTCCTTTCTTTTCATCGCTTAGCGAGGCCTTGCAATTCTGTGTTCGCCTTATCTTTTGTTTCCCTCACAGGTCTCGCCTATATTTGTACGCTTCGTGTATACCCCGTCCCCAGTGCAGTGATTGCTGTAAACTATTGCACTAGAGTAATTATACAACTGATTTTCGACACTTTAAATAAAAAATGAAGACCTGGGATTACTACAACATGTAGACTTGGGAATACTACAAAATGAGATTTAAACATTTTATTTTTTCAATCACTGCAAGGAAATTACTTTGCGGAAATTTGATTGCAATGATAGCATGGCATTCAGATTTGAAATCCAGACCACACTCTCTTACTAAAGCGAAACTTAAATTATATGTTTGGAATGATGGCCGACAGATGGGGCTACTTCCCCTCGACTCCGCTGCCAGGAAAAGTTGCGCGCGAGATATGCAAGTCTCGTTATTTGAATTTTGGACGAAGTTAATTCATCATGACTTTGCGGTGAGGGAAGGAAAGGAAAGTTATCAAGAATGACAGTGAAAGGTAACGTATGCACATTAAATGCGTGTAAATTAAAATGAGAATAAGAAAGAAAGTTTGAACACTAAATCCGTGACTCTTCTGGCATAGAATCTATCAAAGTGAAAAAGAGGAAGGTGCCTTGCCAGAAAGGCGGTACCGAAATTTCACTCGGGCTTCGTGAATCTCCCCGGCAGGGGCACTGTCTGTCTAGGGCCCTGCGCAGGCGCGGTCGTCCACCACACAGCTTTGAAAACATGTGCGCGAAGAAGGACGGTTCCTCGAGCCCCTAGCCATGTCGTCCGTCTCACGGCGTTCGCCAATAATGCGAGTGAATCTTCGATACAGTTGTTTCATGACAAGGCAGCACAGTTAATGTCTGACCGTAATGTCTGAAAGAAAAAAACCTTTCTCTTCTTGCATCGTTACCCCTGTTTTAGGAAAACAATAAGTTTCTGCAATACAAAATTAAAAAAAAAAAAATAGGAAGTACATTTACGCGTTTGCAGATTAACAACAATTTCAGTTAGAAACTATATACGCGTACCATGTTGCTCTAACAGTTTCCTGTGGCAATACAAAAAAAAAAAGATCCAGATAACATCGGGCACATTCATAATAAATGGAGTCTGAAAAATAGGGCCGTCAATTGGTTAAAATATACTCGCGCATTTGCTGTCGAGTTAAGGTGGGAAAATTTATCATGTATCATTTATACTTTTTTAACTAAACAGGACTTTACATATTGGCGGCAGCAAGAAATAGTCCACGCTTCGGCACATCAATAGCTAACCTGTCGAAGCCGCGGGTGCGAAGGCCACTTCTATGTCTCGCTAACTGAGATAATATTTTCAAGAATGCGTTATTTTTTTAATGATTTAATTTTAATAAGAAAAATCAACGCATTAGTTACTTCTTCGAAGAGCGCACATAACTTGTAAATTATATTTACACACAGAAAACTATTTATAATGTGAATAAAAAATGGAACCGTAACGCCTGAAAGAAAAAACAACTTTAGCGCATGCATAATTCTGTCGATTTTGCACAGAAGCGTTAGGCGGTCGAACAATCTGTATAGTCACCGCTAGGGGTGTCGCGAACTTTTGTCGAACCAGATTTTTTGGTCGAACTTTCGGGGTTCGACTGGGTCGAACCGGTTCGACGAACCTTCGAACTTTTCACCAGATTCGACCGGTTCGACTTTGTGGACAGTGTGGCCAGACCTTGATACATGCATGTCTAGGTTTAGAGAATTTCTTTTCTTATGCAAAGGGTTATTTTATATTGTGAACAGCTGCAATTGAAAGAAACTAATTCTATTCACTAAAGAAGTCAATAACTTAAATTTTAGTACTGTATTGACTGAAATAGCCGATCAGCGCTGCACTTAATTCATCTCTTAGCCATTACCATCCAATCCGAAGCCAACTGGCCAGCCTGTCGCGCATGCGCACACGAGTCGAACCTCAATACAAGGTTCGACGAACTTTCCACTAAAAGTCGAAAAAGTCGAACCTGGTCGAACTCGAACCGCGGCCGGTTCGCGACACCCCTAGTCACCGCATCTTTACTGTTTTAAAGCTATCGTCGTGCACACCTTTCATAAGGTCTTTTTGGGCAAGCTTTATCTTAAAGAGTAGAGAAACATATCGTACGTTGATAATTCTGAAACAACACTAACAAAGCTAAATATGTCGATGTGCCTTAGAATAAATTCAACGGCGCTAAAACGACACAAGTGCAAGTATGCAGAGGATACACATAACCACAGCGATGTGTTTAACGTGTGTTTTTTTAAAATAAAATAATTAGTAAAGTGCATTCGATTAACAGTTTTGAGATTAGAAATTGGAAGTTGAATATTGAATGTGAGAATGGGTATTATTTTTTTTTCAGACAAAATATTCTTTTTGAGTCAGACTGGTCGTATTTCTAGCTGGAAACAACATTTCCAACGATTAAGCATTGCCTATATATTGTTGTACCCAAAGAAATATCGTGTTCATTACGTTGCCTTGCTAGACCAGCTTTTCCGGACTGTATTATATTGACTGGGCCCAATTTTATTTACAGTTTCGTAAATATGTCAAGTGTAAATACTTTTCAGGCTGCTCGAGTGTCTGCTTGAATGCCACTCAGTTGCCTGTTTCGGTTAAACCAAAAAGTCGACCTAATTACTTTGACGTTTCATCCCGAAAAGAGACATCCCTGTTTGATGACACATAAAATTGATTCTGTGTTTCTTGCTGCCTGGGCCAGGCTTCCCCGCAGGGGTCTTGCAACCACCACTGTACCACAGAAACTATCCGAGGTAAGGGAACGTTTTCATCTGGATATGATGAGTTTATTATTTGTTCGTTTTTGTTATGGGCACACAACATTATCAAATTCTTGTACAATCCCAACCAAAATAATGGAAAATAAATTTGGAAAACTATTTGCTTCGATTGCGCCATAAAAATGTAAGCACGCATTAAATGTCAAGTGCGGTCCGACCACGTTATTCCGATGGTGCTCAATTGCTTTTTTACGTGTATCTTTTTGTGGAAACAGTTACATTATGAACACGCACCTCTCAGCCTTCAAATGGTAATCGGGATCGCTAATTTTTCTGTTTTTGTTTCTGATGCATTTAGGTCTGTGAACTACGGCGGAATCGGTGTGGTGATTGGACACGAAATTACGCACGGGTTTGATGACAAAGGTAAGTGCCACCTTGCCACAATATGCTTTATATTGCGGCGATATACCACCGCTATAGGCCATGGGGCAGTAATTGAGAATAGCGTTCAGTATTACCTCATACGGTTAAACGCCGCTCACATAAGGGAGTTTTAGCAGGTCGTTTCCACACGAACGGTTCGCCCTCGAACGTATCCGCGACGCCACTGCGCATGCGCGCGCGAGCCGTTCGGGGAGTCGGGAGGCTCTTCTCGTTCGTTTCTCCCATTCCGGCCGCTGGAGTCGTCACCGCAACGCAGCCAGCACCGTTCACGACTCGGGTAACAAAAAGATGGCGGTCGGTTCGGCGACCGCCTTCGCCGACTCAGCCGAGCGTTAGGCTTAGGACAGCCGGAGGCGATTTGGGTCGTCCTGTTTAAGTCTGCTTCATTTGAGAGGTTGAACCAAATTATTCCGAGGACTGCTCACAATGGTAAGCGATATTAAATGCTGTAAACTGCGCATGCTAGTAAATTTTTGCGATCTGCGGGCAGACTAGCTGCCGTGGTAACCGCGAGCAGACGCAATGATTTGGTTCGACGGTACACAACGTGAACGATCGTTCAAGTTGAAGATGACGGAGACACACCACATACCTTTACGGTCGTTCAGACACTTTTTACTCTATCTAGCTTCGCAGTTCTTGAAATTCCGACCGGCAAATGTTACGTTGGCCGTCTTGTTTACATCAGTCGTACGCCGGAAACACGAACCGCCACCACGGTGTCCACCACCGTCGCCACTAATTTACACGTTGCAGAATGTTTCACATGTTTACTAGAAGATGACGCCACCGTTAAGCATGATCATCATCATTGTTTACACGGTCGCACCACTTTCACGATTCGCTAAAGTCTGTCAAATTTGACGTACGGTTTCACGGAACGGACCAGCTGTACCGTTCGTGATTTCGGAACCGTGTGCTTGAAAAACGACTCGCTAAAACTCCCTATATATGTAACCGAGTACGACCGAGAGAGACCAGACCAGTTTTTAAGCCTCTTGCTACGTCTTAGGACTGGATGCGCTGCAGCGGACTAGGTCCTAGGACGTCGCAAGAGGCTTAAAAACCGGTCTGGTCTCTCTCGGTCGTACTCGGTTGTAAGAGTGTGAACGGACCTTGGTGCTGTGACACACAACACAGTCTAGGAGATCCGCAAACATATATTATACACCAGTTGTCTATCGAATCGTCGTGGCATTGTGTACGTACAACCAGCGAATGACCTCAAGGTTTCAGGGAGGAGTGAGCAACTATCCTACGGGTGACGTGTCGGTGGCAGCAATCTTACATAGTGACTGTCCGCTTAAGAAACGCAGGGCGGTGCCTATGATTATCACTACACTCTAAAAAAAGCCCGTCCGTCTACTTTCCCACACAACACTCGGAGAACCAATCACTGCAGCTTACGGAGGCAGCTCAGCGAATGACAATGCCGGAACATATGTTTAGACCACGGTCTAAGATACACTCTTCAGGTGAGGACACGGCGAGACTGAACGCGCCGAGTGAGGAATCAGATAGTGTTCGTTCGACGGGCATCCGAAAGGCTGCATTATTCCGCGGTCATCGTGCCCGCGGCTGACAGTGTCGCCGGCGGCCAGGGGGCGAAACTGTGTGAGAGCGAAAAAAAGTATATCGTTGTCATCACACCCCGGTACACCGTGGTCTTTCTGCACGAGCGACAACCTCGCTGGAGCTCTGCGCGTGTGGAGCATGAGGCGTCACAAACCGTCTTTGCCGTGCCCACGGGTCGACGAGTCATCTGCCGGCGCCGCTTAAAACCATAGTGAGAGAGAGAGAGAGTGAAAAGCGAACTTTATCTGCACTGCGCGAGGAGCGCGCTGTCCTCACCTGAAGAGTATTATCTTACACCGTGGTTTAGACCAAATAACGAATATGAGGTGTGACATTAAGCCATGCAAGCGTGACGTTTTGCATCGCTTAATGTCACAACTCAGACTGCCTTTTTTTATCTAAACATATGTTTCGGCATCGTCATTCGCTGAGCTGCCTCCTTAAGTTGCAGTGATTGGCTCTCCGAGTGTTATGCGGAAAAGTAGACGCACGGGCTTTTTTATAGTGTAGGGTTGTGCGAATAGGTGGTTCGAATCAAATAGCGCTGCGCCATTCGTAGCCATGACAGTGCATGGGAAAGTCATGACGGAAGGTTCTTTCAACAGTGCAGAAGCTAGGGATGACGCTGCACTATTCGATACCGACAACTATTCGCACACCTCTAATTATCACGTTTCGTTCTGAGTCCTCGACGTTTTCGAATGGCTGATGCTGCCAATGGATTGGCTGAGGAACAATATTAATATCTCCAGTACCCGCCACGCCCTGTAGCCTTCAGTGACTATATATAGTTGCAATCACGCAATGGCGTCTCAAATATTTTGTAATCCGTCACTCAATCAACAGGTTTGTCTGGTTGAGACCGCACTGCGGGCACGATCCATCAGTTGAAAAAAAAAAAAAAAAAGACCCGCAAGCGTGACGCCGCAAGCGCAAGCCGCAAGCGTGAGCAAAGCAATGCAAGCGTGACGCTTTGCATCGCTTAATGTCACAACTCAGACTGCGTTTTTGGGTCGAAACATATTTTTCGGTATCGTCATTCGCTTAGCTGCCTCCGTAGTTGCGGTGATTGGCTCTCCGAGTGTTGTGCGGGAAAGTTGACGCACGGGCTTTTTTTAGAGTGATGCTAGGTATCAACTAAAACACCGCCGATGCAATACACGAATATATGAGAAACCTTGTGAGTTCTTACAGTTGATAAGGTGGCACAGTCAGTGCTTCGCGTTTATACAGTCACATCCACAATTCTCGGAGCGGCTTATACAAAAACAAACTCAATCACTTGTTCCTGGTGGATTTTTTTTCTCTTTTTTTATGGTTGACTTTAAGATGCGTCAACAACAAAACGCTACAATGTTTAAAACCTAATTTATGACTCACATTGTCGAACAAATTAAACCTATACATAGTTTCCAATGAGTTGCAAGTATGAGTATTCGAGTGAACTCTGATCGGAGCAACCGCGACAGACGCAATGAAAAGCTGCTATGTCGTCCATTCCTCAGAAAAGCGGCGAAGAAAGTTTTCACAATTCGCAACACGTTGAGTAACTATTTCGAGACTCCGCTGCAGCACCCACCCACAGATCTCCATGTTAGCGTTTGTATAGCAGTTCAACGGAGAAATGAGGTCGCCATGTCACCACGCCACGTGTTTAAGGCTGCGTCTTTGACGGTACTTCGTAATCTGCCTATACTCCCACCTGATCCGTTAAAATAGCATGGCGACTCAACAGCACGTGACTGGACCAGCGTAGAAACTGACAAGTTGAAAAAAACTGCGTTGGTTTTATAAAAAAAATCTCTACACCTAGTCATTTCAACTTGTTTTTTCATGCGGTACTGTACAGGAGCAGCTGCAAAAATACCCTGACCGGCTTCCTCGAAAAGAAAAATTCAAGCGCTTTTGTTAACCACGGTTTCACATAAAAGTATATAAGGGCTGGGGCGCGTGAAAACAATCGGCTCATCTTCGCGTACTTTAGTCAGCTTGTGTGTTATGGCTGTGCCAACTCTTATTTTCAGGCTGACTTAGATAAAACTTGACTCGTCCCAAATTAAGGCGGTCCGATCCCGGCGTCGTAATGGTCGCGTTTTCTACTATTATCGGTCTAGATATTTTCAATTCAAAGGTGCTTCTCTCTCGTGCATTTCCAGGCCGTCAATTCGACCAGCACGGTAACCTGAAACAGTGGTGGAAGCCTGAGGCGCTGAACTTGTTTCACGCAAAGGCGCAGTGCATGGTCAGCCAGTACAGCAAATATGTCCTACCAGAAGTCAACATGCCTGTGAGTTTGATATAGTTAATTAAGATTGTCATTACTGTTGGAATGCACTAGGCCATGCGAACAATCAGCACCCATTTTATGGGAGCCCTCGTCGACCAAAGCAGTATTATATTTGCTGCTTAGAGACCGGGTCTTTCCGTTCTTACACCGATGCCGTTTAATTATAATCAGTGAAAGCTTAAGACTTTAGTGGAAGCTCCTCTCACCCCTTTCCAGTTTAGTCTAGGAAACGATGGAGAGGAGAGGATGTCGCCTGCATTCCAAAGTTCGCTTTGCTAAAGCGAAAAGGGGTGGAAGGAGCTTCCCCTGAATTAACCTTTAACCCTTCACCAATTATAGCCTTCAGGTAATGTAAAATTGTTTAATAAAAGCTCATTACATTTGGGTTTTAGTGTGACCTAATTCATTGTGCCCGCTTGTGGCCGCTTACGAAAAACAAAAAGAAGAAAAGACTGGCGCAATGTTTCCTGGATACCTCAGTTTGGTAACCATTCTATTTCAACTTCTTATTGGCAGCCACGTCTTTCGTGCTTTGTTTGCGTATTCCTAAAGAGACGCGTAGCATGGTCATTGATCAAAACGTAGCCAAAGTCACTGACACGCTAAGAACATCAAAGAGAAGCTTCTAGTTGCCCGGCTTTTCGTAAAAGTTCAAACCCCTTAGTTTAACCTAAAAAAAAAAACAATACTGTGGTACAGATGCACAACTGGGAGCGAGTTAAGTATACCTCCTTCGCGAGTGAAAATGCGGATCACAGTATATAGTAACTTGAATATAACCACAAAGACAACAGAGACGAGTAAATAAAAAAGTGTGTATTCTGGAATCATGCACAGTGTACACTCGTCCCGGGATGAGCAATCAGTCGTTTATTCTATACAATAAAGTAAATCATTGCCTGGTGATAGGTGCTGCATCAGACAGAAGGAAAGAATTCATTTGACAGAGAGAGGGAGGAAAGTTTATTCTGCCCTCGCTGCAGAAGGACAGCGACAGTCTCTATCTATCTCTCTCTCTCTTCCAGGTGAACGGCGTGAACACCCAAGGCGAGAATATCGCTGACAACGGAGGCGTGAAGCAGGCATTCAGGGTAAGTGCGAGCCTGAGGTTTGAAGTTTCCTACACATCAAAGAAAATAAAAGATAAAGCAGCCGAATGAATGGAAGGAACGCCTGCTGTAGCGAAGTGACCTTAAAACGACGGCAGTATGCTTTGTTTAGTGACTGACTTCTTTGTGTTTTTGTTGGCCGTTATTTTAAATTTAAAGGGTTGCCTTGAAATAGTGAGATTAGTCGAGCTACGCTACGAACTAATGGGGTCAACGAAGCAGCGTCAAAAGTGCAAGCCACCGGGCCTTTTCTGTTTGTGATTGGTTCAGCGATGATCGAACACGCAGAGCAACATGACGAACACCATGATGGTGCGCTTTTGACGCTGTCTAATTAGTCCTCTCAGCTTGTAGCATTGGCTGCGTCTGGACTTAAGGTGAGACAAAGCACAAGCTCTGTCGTTTCTAGGCCATCACTCTAAAAAAAGTCTCTGCGTCTACTTTCACGCACAACACTCGGAGAGCCAATCACCGCACCTTACGGAGGCAGCTTAGCGAAGTACGATGCCGAAACATATGTTCAGAGCAAAAGACGCAGTCTGAGTTGTGACATTAAGCAATGCAAAACGTCACGCTTGCATGGCTTAATGTCGCAACTCAGTTTAGACAACAATTCAGACCAAAAAACTGCGTTTGTTGGTCTAAACATATGTTTTGGCATCGGCATTCGCTAAGCTGCCTCCGTAAGGTGCGGTGATTGACTCTCCGAGTGTTGTGTGCGGTTGTAGACGCACAGACTTTTTTTAGAGTGATCTTTCTAGTCGCTTACAGCCTAAGTAAAGTTGAACGTCATTATCCTCGAGCATCTATCATCGCTCCGTAAGCAATAAGATTGCGCCACTAGCCGCCGAAAAACGACTGAGGGAGCGAGAAGTGTGAATACAATATGCCCTGCGTCTACAGGTCTGTCCCAAAACTTTCCGGAATGATTTTTTGTAGTCGGCAACGCCGCCTGGCGGGGCGGTGCTTCGGGCGGAGAGGTTAGCGGGGTATCTAAGCTTCAAAATGGGGCTGGTCTCAGTTGCCTGCGGGCAGTTATTGAGGCAGGTCACGCTCCGCGCAAAGGTATCTACGGCACCCTCGTCAAGAACAAAATGTACCAGTTTTTAGAGCCGCGTTATGCAATCAAGTTTTGTGTGAAACTGGGTAAAAACGGCGCGAAGTCGCTCGAAATGCTGCGGAAAGCCCTACGGTGACGACGCGATTAAACAAAGCCAAACTTTTATGAGCCACAAGAGGTTCCGGGAAGGACGGGAGCCCGTCAACGACGACGACGCCTCGGGACGCCCGCCGACATCACCATCGGACGACTCGGTGCAAAAGGGCGTCAAGTTTTGGACAAGTACCGACGATTAAGTGTTCGGATGATCGCAGGGGAGCGTTGAATACTAAGAACAATCGTGCATCGCATTTTAGCGGGGGATATTCAAATGAGGAAAGTCTGCGCGAAAATGATGCCAAAGGTCCTGACGAGTGAGATGAAGGAAGAGCGTTTCTTGAAGTGCCAGGAATCGCATGAACGCTACAAACGGACCCGGAATGTTTGGACAGAGTGATCGCAGGGGACGCGACGTGGATTTTTGTGTACGACCCCGAATCAAACCGTCAGAGCAGGATTGGCACACCACGGAGTCTCCTCACACGAAAAAGGCAAGGTTGAGCAAATCGCGAATCAGGGCAATGCTCACTGTGTTTTTCGACAGAAAAGGTGTGGTTCACAGTGAATTCGCGCCACAGGGACAAATAGTCAACAAGGAGCTTTACTGTGAAGTGCTCAAACGGTTGCGCAACATGGTTCGACGAGTCCGAAAAGAAATTCGCGAACTTTGGAACTTGCACGCTGACAATGCGTCAAGCCACACCGCGCTCATTGACTCAGTGTTGCTGGCCAAAATAGGTGTGGCAATGTTGCCCCAGCCGCCGTACAGCCCCGATCTGGCACCACTGGACTTATATTTGTTCTCAAGAATCACAAGAACCCTGAAATAAACTCGGCATGGGACGCTGGAGACGGTAAAGGCAGCTGCGACGACCTCACTCAAGGATGTTCCCGTTGACAGCTTCCAGTGCGCCTTCAAGGATTGGGTGGAGCGTTGGCAACGGTGCATCGAAGCAGGGTGACCATACTTTGAAAAGTTTTGAAAAGATTGTAAACTAATATTGATTAAATGATTTATAAAAAAACAATTCTGGAAACTTTTGGGAGAGACCTTGTATTATTATTATATTTTAGCTGTCGGTTATTTCAGTTGTGCAGTCACCGACAGCTCAAAAAAAGCATTGTGTGGTTCGTTGTGTTCACTCGTCTCGCTCCGTGATTCTATCTTCGGCATTTTTAGACGCTAATGCACCAATGTCATTGGCTGCAAAGCAACAATAAAATGCCCGGGACTTGCCATGCCGTGCATTTCTTAATCTTCAAGTGACTAAGATAGGTGGCCTGGCATTTCGAGCTCTCGACGTTACTATATTTCGTTCCACCTTCAGTCCAGACGCGGCCGACGCCATGAGCTGATGGGGCCGGTCGGACGGCGTGAAAAGAGCACCCTCATTGTATTTGTCGTGTTTCTGTAGGCGTTCTATCATTGCTGAACAAATCATAAACAAAAAAATTCTAGTGATTTTCGCTTTGGCGCTGCTTTATCGGTTCGATTTGCTCGTGGCCTTGACTGCGTCTGGGCTCATGCAGAAACTAAGTATAATCGTCCGGTCTATCTTGAAGTTTGCTCCGTGACCTCGCTTTGTTACAACGCCAGCAAACTCACTGCGGTCTTCGAAGTGTTTCAACTCTCCGCAAGTGACCTTGAAACGGTGGCGCAACAAACATCGCCAAGGTAGGTTCGCAGAGAGCGTGGTAAAGCATCATATAGCAGAAACGGTTAACTCAAGTGCTGCCTTCAGCAGCCATTCACTTTTACCGGATGGAAATTTCTGTGGGATATTTTATGCTTTTATCGATTAATCGGAAAAAGATCGCTAAAAAGAACAACTAATTTAACTGACTTCCACCGATTGAGGCCTGAATTCTGCCGTATGCTACCGAACCGATACTCGAGAGACTTGTCTATTCCAGATTCAGCATAGCCTAATCCGAACCTTAAGTCTGTTTTAAAAGAGGGGCCAGTACAGGTAGAGCATATTGTGTAAACACCATGTTTGAGACTCCTCTACGTCAAGAAAAGTTACATTTTGTGTATTTACGTGGCAACCCAGCGAAGAGCATCAGACGCGCCTGAGCGAAGGACTAAGGACCGATTTCGACCGCCTGCAGGGATCTGTTGACGTGCATTCAAAGTCGCGGTTACATGCCGCCTTCTCCGTAATACGCCGTTGTCAAATTGCGGGCAACTCGGTCGGCATTCGAACCTGGAAATCCGTAGACCAGCTCATTGCCTGGGAGCCGAGGTACCTATTCCTATACGTCACCATGAAAATGGTGTCCTGTTTAGATTGTCCACGAAACTTATATTCGTTTTAATATGGAAAAGGTTTTTGGAACGACGCTTGATACAGTTTTTTTTTTAATAACCATTTCATGGGACTTAGTAATTTATACGTGATCAAGCAACGGTAAACGAAACGATCCTCAGATGGGACACACCAGGAGTTCAAGGAATGGCACTTCCTAGATTCCACAGCTAAATCTAATCTCACGTAGCTTATTGCCTTCCAGTGCTTCAGCCATTCACCAATAGCAATCGCTCTGCGTGACACTAAAAAAACTCAAATACTTCACTGCAGCCTGAATGGCTGCTGAACATCCACGCCATTCAGCTGAAGTTACTTCAACTCTTCGTATTCTGAGATGAAGATGCTGCAATTTGGATCATGTAGCCATGCGTCTTACGAACCGGTGGCCGATTGTGTTAACGCGCCGAGACTTGAAGCACGTGAAGTGAAAGCTCACACTGCAGAACCCATGAATCGCGGCTTTAATCCTCAACTCCTGCCCGATTCAAACTGGATTAGCAGAGTACAGGCGTATAGGTGTGTAGCACGCATACGTGATGCACCTCAAAGATTTCAGGCTGCAGTGGTGCTGCACCAGCTAAGTTTCTCATTTACAGCGGAGACACCAGATGCCCATTGGGGTTGGTTAACTTCTCACTATCTAAATTAACACGCACAGAACACAATTGTCATAATGCTAAGGATCGGTAAATTTGGCCTGGTACTACCACGCAGGCCTACAAGCGCAGGGAGGAGCGCACTGGCACGGAGCCCCAGCTTCCGGGCCTCAACCTGACGCACGACCAGCTGTTTTTCCTGACGTACGCCCAGATATGGTGCGGCACAATGCGTCCTGAGCACGCCGTTAACACCATCCGAACTGGAGCACACAGCCCCGGACGATTCAGGTAAGGAACTAACTAGTCCGGTAACGTCGTAATAAATGACTGATATCGTTCGAGTGATTGCGACAGTGATGTTGCAACTGAGGGTCTTATTTAATATACATATAACCTCTTGTGCAATGACTTGAACAACGGTTTTCCTCACCTTAGGATGAATCAAACTCAGAGCTACGGGCATCCAGGCTCAATTCAGGCCCCTATGTAACTCGCACTCCCCCGTCATTACGAAGGTTCAAAAGAAGTAGGCGGCATTTCTACGCTTGGTTTCATCGTAGACCCGATATCGGTTGAAAGCTAAAAGACACTCAAACGCAAACATGCGGACTAAGAGCGCATTGTCATGGTGCACTGTCGGGATTTGATAGGATTAGCCGCGAAGAACCCTCTCAAAGAAAGATTATGAAATTCGTGAAGCTGTGACGTCGGGTTGTACTTCTGGCGTTTCTTTATTGGGGACATCGGCACTTACTCTCTAAGCTGTGTAGCGTTTTTACGTGCTGCAGGGCTTCGGTGATGCCGCGCCTTAGTCTTAGCATAACCCTTGAAAGTAAAAGATGTGGCGTCATCACCCAGTCTTTCAGCCTTTGATGGAGGGACAATTTTTTTTTACAATTTGGCAACTTCAGCGGGTCTGAAGTTGTTATATTGCATACTGAAAGGTGATTTTAACAAATGCTTGCCAAGGTATTTAGTCGCACGACCGGTACCAGCTACGCGAGGTTTTACAATAGAGCGCCAACTTCGTATCTTTATTACACCGACTCTTGTCAATTGTACATCTTTTCCCACGAACTATTGAAGGATTGAAGTGTTTTCTGAAGTGAATGTCAATTCCTTTCCAGTCGAGTTATTCTTGAAAGCATTGTAAGGCTGTTGGTAAAAGTTTACCTGTTTTTACTGTATTGTTGTTTCATTTCCATGTTACCAATGTGTACATCCCACAGTGCATTGTACTCTTACCTTTGCATATACATGCGTATGCAGTGATGCTTACTAACCCCTCCTTCCCCCATTTTCAAAATGCAGACTAGCAAAATTTATATTTTTTATAAATTTTGAGATGCTAATACTTCCATCCAGGAGTATGATAGGAGAGAGCATACAGCATGCATACACACGTTTTATAAAAAAAGAAAAATGCAACAAAAGCAATACACACTCTCAACAAAGAAAAACGATAAGATTTTATACGCAATCTTCTCGAATGTGTTGGCAAAACTTCTGAAAAAAGATATAAACTGCTGCGGCAGTTTTTATATAAAACTGCCGTCAGTGAAGCCAAACAGCGTTTCTTCGGAAGTACTTTGCCAGAAATGTTGCTCAACAGTCCGTGTCAGTTTTGGTGTGCTGTGAACCCCTGCAAGAGACCTGGTGTAAGGCTCACCAACTCGAACGGGGAAGAGATATCAGAGAGGGAGTGGAAATCCGCGCTAAACGAAATGTTCGTCGACTTCCTTTCCAGCTCAAACATTCTTGACTGCCCTGACTTGCTCCCATCAAACTTTTGTACTATGGATTCCATTACTACAGACTGTGGTGGCATTGTCAAAATTATTGATGGCCTTAAACTATCCTCATCATCTGGCACTGACAATATGAACTCAAAATTTAAAAAAAAAACACTAAAATGTACTTTTTCCGTTATTCTAACTAAGCTTTTCCAGCAATCCCTCAATCTTGGTACTCGTTCCGAGGACTGGAAGGTACGGAAGGTGATTCCGGTCCATAAATGTGGAGATAAATCTAGCCTTAGTAATTATCGTTCGATTTCATTAACGAGCATCCCCTGCAAACTTCTGGAACACATAATTAACTCTCATCTTGTTGCTTTCCTTAATTATAATTCTTTTTTTACCCCTGCTCAACATGAATTTAGGGAACTATTCTCGTGCGAATCTCAGTTGTTAACACTTACTTACAATCTTCATGTCGCTCTTGATCGTTCTCATGCGGTAGATTACGTATGTTGAGATTTCTCAAAAGCATTCGACAAAGTTTCACACCGGCTTCTTCTTCATAAACTCACTGTCCTTAACATAGAACCCCATGTTTTTGCTTGGATTTATTTTCTTAAATTAACCGCTTACAATTTGTTCATGTTAACGGCTGTAACTCAGTTCATTCACTAGTAGGTGCAGGCGTTCTCCAAGGTTCCGTACTAGGTCCTCTTTTATTTCTTATATATATTAAGGATCTACCTACTCATGTTTCTTCATCCATTGGCTTATTTTCAGATGACTGTGTCATCTACAGGGAGATAACCAATGATTCTGATATTCATTCTCTTCAGTCAGACCTTGACAGCATTTACCGGTGGTGTGACACATGGAATATAAAACTTAACATTAACAAATGCAAATTCATGAAAGTATCACATCAAATGAACACATGCCATTCTTACAATATCAGCGGCGTTGTCCCTGATTTTGTATTATCATATAAAGATCTTGGTGTGCATATAACAAATAAACTTTCCTGGGATACTCACATTCAATACGTTATCAATAATGCAAACCGCATGTTAGGCTATCTTAAAAGAAACTTCTCTCTTGCTCCCACTTCTTTAAAACTACTTCTTTATCAATCTTCGGTCCGAAGTAAACTTGAATAAGCCGCAGCTATATGGGACCCTGGTATAACACTTGCATTTTTATTTGAAGCCATTCAAAACCGTTCTGCTCGATTCATACTACATAACTATGACCGAACATCCAGCGTATCAGCAATAAAATTCAATCTCTGTTTTCCTGTCCTCTCTCTTCGCAGGAAAGTGTCACGCTTGTGCTTATTTCACAAGATCTATTATCTTAACACGTCAATGCGCCAGTTTTTGTTAATACAACCGTCTTATATCTCATCGCGCGTCGACCATCGATATAAAGTTGGCATTGCTCACTGTCACACATCACTTTTTTCAGTCTTTTGCCTAAAACGTCACTGGACTGGAGTCGCCTTCCCGCAGCTGTAGTCGAGATTGCCGAGTGCTCCGATTTTTAAATTGCTGTTTACAATTATTTTTTGTATCCTCTATAACTCCCTTGTTAAGTGAATTTGTGTGTGTATTGTTTCAAATTATATATTTTTTCGTCCTGTTTAACTCACTAGTTAGATATATTTGTTTTGTTTGTATATTGTTGCTATGCCCCCCCCCCTTTCCCGTAATGCCTTCGGGCCCTGAAGGGTATCAATAAATGAATAAATCATCTCAAGCAAAATATCTCTCAGCAATAAGCAAGAATGACAAACGTCGGAGCAAACCCATGTGACACAAAGCTTGACAAAAAAAGGCATTGTGTTTTGTTGTTTAACCGCCCCCTCCCCCCCCCTTCAAAAAAAAAAGGGGGGGGGGAGGGGGGGAAGCCGAAACATAAATTATTTACTTCAGGGATCCCTAGATGGCTTCCTAGGGGCACGGAATGAGCAAAGCAATTCAATCGGACGACATGGGACAGCAATTCAAGCAAATGACATGAGTCAACATAAATAAAGAAAAGCGACAAGAATTATTCCAGCAACACTTCTATTGAAACTCGACGCATCTTCTTTTCGGCAGGGTCATCGGAGTGTTATCCAACTCGGAGGACTTCGCAAAGGCGTACAAGTGCCGGCGAGGGAGTCCCATGAACCCAACGCACAAGTGTGTCGTCTGGTAGGGCAAGCGGCCACGGAAAATGTTCGAGCACGAGAATATTTCGCGATCGCAGAGAGAAGGAAAAGCTATTTGTTTGTACACTGTAGACATCATGTTACTCGTTTTAATCGCGTGATCCAGGTGCAGACTGTTGAGAAGGAAATGGAGGTGACCAGCACGAGTCTCGTAAGATTTGTTCCTTTTGACTCGCCATTTTGTTTGCGCGTTCAATTCTTCAGGAAATTACGTAGAATGTCGTAGCAGAACGGTTGTTTTTACTTTCTTTTTATTTTCATCACACTGTTTACACATAAATGCATCTGCGCCCTCTTCAAAACCCCAGGAAGCAGAATTGGCGGCGGCCATTTCTTGGGCAAGACGCGTGTGTTTGGATCCGAGCTCTCGACACGAGCTGGACAGGGCTCCCGAATGCACACCTCAGTGTTTAGCACACGTTCAGAGTGCGCGCCCAAACAATTGCGGACTTGGATACCACGGCGCATCTGCTGCTCGATGGCACGCTCTTTTAAAAGAACGCTCCATTCTGGTGACCGGACGCAAGGGATCTGGGAATACTTGGCGATTTCGCACCCATAGAGTAAAACCCGTTGAGACGCCGCCGTTATCTTGGCTCCCTGCTTACGAAACCAATTGGCAAAAAAAGTGTCATATAATGAAGGCACGGTAATTCTCGCTCCTGCGTATAAGCTAAGCCGAATCCCTCGAATCCAAAAATAGAGTTCTATACATGGTTCGCACATGACGTCAACGCAACATTCTAGCGGTCATCCCTTTCTGTTCCTGCCGAGAAAACAAATTCGGTGGTGCAAATTGTCTGCAGCTGAGGAGATACGCTCTGTGACGTCAGTGTAAGCCATGTATACGGTGAGAAACTGAAGGAAAGATGGAGACGAGAGCTTGCGTTGGCATCAGAGCGCCGAGCTTTGATTGGATGGATAATAGGTATGCGCAAATTTAGCCAGCTTCCTTCGTCTCTACCCCCTACCTCCCCTCCAATCAGCAGACAAGAGCATCGTCTGCTACTCATGGAAAGTCTGGCGTTCGAACGCCGGACTCTGCGCCAGAGAGGAGCAGACGATGCTCTTGTTCGCTCTGATTGGAGGAGAGATAGGGGGTAGAGAATAAGGCAGCTGGCCTTTGCGTCCACCCACTCTCCTTTCAATCAGAGCTCGTCACTCTGACGCCACTGCAAGCTCTTGTCTCCTCCTCACCCTTAATTTCTCACCGTATACGCAAGTTTCAGCCTGGATGGCGGAACTGTACAGTGTAATAATATTGCTTAATGGATATGTACATACTTGCTCCTGTCATTTGACAACTCCATCCTTTTTACCAATTTACTTTGACGTCTCGTTGTTCTACTTGACCGTATACGTTCCCACCAAATGATTTAAGCGATGAATAAGTTTACGCGATGAAGTTCGTGCTTGGAGTGTAGCCGCTCTAGTCCATATGCGTTTCATTCGCGAGCATTACGATCTGTTCTTTTAATGTTATCGTTCTTATTTTGTTGCTAGTTTTATTGCTGGACTGCAAACTCATATATTCTTTTCTCATAAGGGCAGGGTTACTTTCCTGTTCAATTTTGACAGAAAAGTAATTTCTGGATAACTTTTCAGTGAAGAATTGTTAGAAGCACATATCTTGACGCCTTGACCCTAGACGTTGTTTAGTGGAAATGTCAAAGGGAGAAATCATAATATATACTATAAATTAAACTGCGAAGGTATTTAGAGTTTCTGTGGAGGTATTTACCCGGGAAGGTATTTATAGTTTCCTCATTTAGATAGTAGAGTGTTGGACGTTATCAAGTTTGTTTTTATTTTTGGGACGAAGCAAGCACAAGTCAACATAAGAAAAAAAAAAAAAGACTAGGAGAAAAAATTGGTTTTATTTACTTCATTAAAAGAAAATACATAAATACATAAATAGTTCCGCAACAACCGGTCAGATATGTCAACGTTCGCTTAAGAGCGACGTCACACGACGTCCAAGCAGATGAGATACGTTATCTCGAGCTTGACTTTCTGAAAAACTAAATATCTGATTATTACTCAAATAACCTCTCAGGAAAAGCCATATGGGCTCGTGTGATTTCTCTTTGTCAAGTACTCTTTTTTTTTTCGTTGTTGATAGGCTGTTTGATGTTGTTACACTGAGAATTATACTTGTTGCTACGCGCAGAGTACCAGTAATGTATGTGACTGGCTGCGATTGATACTCATGTTATGGTTGGGCCGACACAGTCACTCGCAGCTTAGGAAAAGCAGCGCATGGTTTATCAGGATCACGCTTTTCTAACTTTGTGATCGGTTCTTCAGAGTTTTTATTGGCTAATGCCTCATTCTCATTCACTGGGGAACGATAATAAGATGTCCGGTTCGCTCTACACCCAGCGCTTCTTAAATGTTAGGGACTGTGAAAGTCCACGTTTTGTTTTCTTTTGAATAGTGTGCCTTTTATGACCATTACTCTTGCAGTTGAACTGACGAGACCAATACAAAATAATGGAAATTGGAACACGTTTTGTGCTTGATGATTAAAAGAAGTGTTATTTATTGTAATTCAGAAAAGCAGACATATGTTTACGCCCTTGCATTCCATTTTAATTAAAATGCTGTATTTTTGCCGTGTAGTCAGATGCATTCGTGACCGTGATACCACACGCACATCAATTTTTTTTTCTAGTTGCAATTTTACGCAATGTAGACAATGGTCAATTGCTGTTTTTTGCTTCTATGTCGCCTAGTCTAACTTGGGTTTCAGAAGTATTTTACTACATTTAGCAGCAGCTAGGCTACAAATAAGTAGCAGAAGGAACAAATTCAAACTGAAAATAAGTTACTACAAGGGTATGATCAGGCGTGATAACTCGAGAATTTATCGCAAAACCTATAGATAAAGAAGTTTCTGTGACTATCACAAATGTGAAGTACAAATTTAAGATTGGGTAAAAAAAATGTGATGCAAATAAAGACATATATTTTGTTTGCCTGGAGAACAAATTTACTGCGACTTTCTGAGCACGGAATAGGCAGCAATACTTAATATACGCCGAAAACCAGAGATCCTATGTATTCCTGAACATAAAGTCGACCTTATCAGTCAAGTTATCAGGTCGTTGAAACCTAGGTAGAATTGAAGGGCATGGTCAACCTTGGCACCACAACCCATTGGCGTAACTTGCCTCTGACTTGCTCAGCTAGAACAGCTTGCTAGCTGGTTACAACCACGATTTAAATTAGTCTTTGTTATGTAAATGTTTATTGATTTTTTTACCTGTTCAAAGCTACCACTGTTATTGTAAAGCAATCGTGATTGCAACGCTGTTGATTTCATTATAGGTTGCTATCACGGGAGTTAATATCGACGGAGAGCGTAGGTCAACAAAATTATCCGTTTTTAAAATCGGTTCTGCGATCTACAGCAATATAATTTCTGTCAAAACAATTTTCTTTTTTTTTAAGCTTTGTTGAAAACTATTTTTATGGTGTTAAGTAACGTGAAAATAAACAGATTTATAAGTCTGGGGAGTTATTTCATTAAAAAAATATGGGGATTGTAAATAAGCTAGTAACTATATTTTGATGTTTCCTTTTTTGACGAATCAAAAGTTCCAAAAGCGTACGAATGATTTACTTGACAGTAAAACAGGCTTCATAAGAGAAAGTTGCTTTTGAGCGTAATGTTTTAAAAAATAAATTTGTTCTAATTTCAGAAATTATATACAGCAGTTAATTAATTACATTGACGCACGACGCGAAACTGAATTTTGCGACTGATCAAAGCAAGTTTGATTAATTTGGGTCATGGGGTAGGTAAACTTTTTCGCTGTTGCGTTGAAGCTTGGCGCAAGTGTTTGTATACAGGGTGTGCGGAGGTAAACAAAAATAAACAATGGGCGAACGTCCAGAGGGGGCATGTTACTTCCGGTTGGCTATTGTTTTTGCTTGTTTTTGATGACCGTCAGTGAGTAGCGCATACTGTAAAAGTGTCACCACCGTGGACTAACTGCGGTACCTCCTAAAATTTACTTACACGGGATCGACATCCCTTCCTGTTGCCTTGAGGGAAAAGAACGATCACTTTTTCCTCGAGGAAACGACAAATCTTCCGAAGGTACCGCGGGCGCATCTCCAGGACTACCTATTCCACTAGCGTGGTTCATATACCTGAGAATGACTTAAAACCTACGAATCCCTAAACGCGTTCAACTACTTCGTGAACGGCAAGGCATTGGCGGTGCACACTTACATCCCCCAAGCACCGAAGATACGCGCCATGCTTCCCCACGTGGGTTGCCGAGCCTGGTTTTGATTTTAGCAGACAACCTTCCGAGAGTTATTATTACGCTTCCTTTAGCGCGACACGAATCTCTGTAATGCACAATTTTCTAGTACTTTGACTCGCTTGCTTAGGTAAATGCTTCTTTCCAAGATCTCCGGGCACATTGCATTTGTACGTGCCGTAGCTGCCCATCGTTGTAGGGAGATGGTCGGTCGGTCGAGGCGCGGCGGCACCGGCGCCGCATTCTCACGTTTGTCGCGTTGCGCCATCTGTCGGTAGCACATCGAAGCAAGCTAGCACAGCTAGCATCGTTTGCCATTGCCGTCGTCCTGCGATCACCCAGGCTCGGAGGCGTCGGTGTTGTCCCCCGCTTCGATATAATCGAAATAACTTCACTTGTGACATTTTCTTTGTGCCGGTACGCATCGGCAGCTTAGAGGCACGACACTGGGGAATTTTTAGAGCGTAGCTCTCACAGAATTGTTCACAGTGAACCAAGAGTCGTTGCGCGCCCACCCAAACATAAGGTAAACATCGGAAAACCGGAAGTGTTTCTCTCCCCCTGTCATGGCGGCCGGAAGTGGCGCGCGCACCCTGTATAGTGATTCGCAAAACATCTGATTCTGTTTGTTTCTGATCCTGTTTGTTATATTCAATTGTTGAGAAATATGTTACCTGCTCCTGAGTACAAGGTTACTAAAGAGGCTTTCCAGATGATAAAACAACAGCTGTACAATGAAACCTATGTGCAAGCCTTTGGAAGCCGTATAGTCACGTTACTCTTTATTGCTGTTTGTGATTGCTGCCTGTTGATTTTTCAATGTGAAATTGTTGATGACGGATATTTTCAGCCCAATTTTTCTATTGTAATGATGGAGGTATCGTGCAGTGTACTTTTTTGTTTTTGTTTCTTGTATTTTTATCTGCAGGTTTTCTTCTTGTGCGGGAAACCATGGTCCCGCATCTTTAAACCGTCTCCAAAGTGCATCGTTATTCTGGTTTAATGGGAGGCACCGAATATATCTGCTAATCAAGAAAGAGCATGTCTTTTTGTTTGTTTGTTTTTGTAAAAAGTAGGTTGTCTCTCTGTTGATGTTTGGGATTTTTACGGTGTCCGCATTTTATTTTGTAAATAAAGTTGAAGTAACAGTTCGCTGTATCTTGTCGTCTACGTAACAACAGACAGTATCACCAACCAAACGATTGATCTTTGTCTCTCTATACACTCTCAGAAAAAAAGGAGTATTCTTACACCCTTTTTTCCATATAGGACACCCCAAAACTTCGTTTCGACGTACTGCGTGCTGACGTCAAACTGGTGGCACTAACTTTCAAGAGAAGCTTGATAGTCGTGTGGCTATCACCCCTAAATAGCTAGTGTAAGTGCAGCTGATTACAAAAAAAAAAAATAACCTGGGTTATCTTGGCCGTACTGCAAAACCTCGGTGTTTTCTTTTTCTGGTCTTTGATACGTACTTTAGCTGTTATAAGTTATATCGCACCGTTATCAAGCCCCTCGTAAAATTTGGGTTGCGGGTTCAATCCCCGCTCCTGGCCCAATTTTTCGCCAGCTCTCTTTCCCTTTCCCTTTCCCTAACTTTAATGCAATAAATTCAATAATCACCTTCTCCCCTCTTCGTTCTCAATATTACTACGGCTGCACTTGTCAATCGTCACTCAATCCCATTATATATACGGTGCAGCCTGTCCCTATGGGGAGGAGTGGTTCCCTAGATGTCCTGGAAGACGGGCCCTTTCCGACATTTGCAAGCTGAGATGATGTGCCACGTCACTGCCGCATGTCGGAAATAGCGCGGGCCTTAAATCAGCAACGGTTGTCGTCTACCCAGTTAAGCGAATTCGAAACTAAACAGTACACAGAGAGCTGGTCAGAAATTGAGTCCGCCGAAACCAGTGGCCAGGATGGTCTAATCGGTTAAGGCGTCGCCCCGGTCAGGCGAAGGTTGCGGGTTCAATCCCCGCTCCTGGCCCAATTTTTCGCCAGCTCTCTTTCCCTTTCCCTTTCCCTAACTTTAATGCAATAAATTCAATAATCACCTTCTCCCCTCTTCGTTCTCAATATTACTACGGCTGCACTTGTCAATCGTCACTCAATCCCATTATATATACGGTGCAGCCTGTCCCTATGGGGAGGAGTGGTTCCCTAGATGTCCTGGAAGACGGGCCCTTTCCGACATTTGGAAGCTGAGATGACGTGCCACGTCACTGCCGCATGTCGGAAATAGCGCGGGCCTTAAATCAGCAACGGTTGTCGTCTACCCAGTTAAGCGAATTCGAAACTAAACAGTACACAGAGAGCTGGTCAGAAATTGAGTCCGCCGAAACCAGTGGCCAGGATGGTCTAATCGGTTAAGGCGTCGCCCCGGTCAGGCGAAGGTTGCGGGTTCAATCCCCGCTCCTGGCCCAATTTTTCGCCAGCTCTCTTTCCCTTTCCCTTTCCCTAACTTTAATGCAATAAATTCAATAATCACCTTCTCCCCTCTTCGTTCTCAATATTCCTACGGCTGCACTTGTCAATCGTCACTCAATCCCATTATATATATATATATATATATATATATATAGAGAGAGAGAGAGAGAGATACTATATACCGGAAGTTTGTCAGAAATTGGGAAATCAATCCGGACCCGACTTTTCGCACCGCAAAAAATAAACTAGACATTCCGGGGAGCTCTAGCTCCGTGAAAAGTTGAAAACGTAGCCCCAACTGTTCGAGCATGATGCCAAGCTGTCAACACTTACCATTACCGGAATAAAAAGTTAGAGATAAAAAAACAGTTTTCGCCTATGAGAGGACGCCGTCCGTGAGAAGCAGCAGGCGGGATACCCCTGTTTGCGACCGCATCTCGCAAATGGCGCCTCAATCGGCAGAGAGTTTTTGGTTAGTTTCGGTTTCGGTCTGGCGGCTTGCGGCACAGCACCGCCACGTGCTCCGTTCGGTTTCGGTACAATTCCAGGTTGTTGGTGGACTGTTTTTTTTCTTTGTTTTAACTCAGGTTATGCTCGCTAAGTTGCTTATTTGTATAACACATCTGATAATTGTGGATAAAGATGTTCTGTTGCTTCACCAGCTGGCTCTGCATTTTTTTTTTTTTTTGTGATGTGAGTCTTTTATTGATTTACGGGTGTGCGACACCGGACTGTATAAGACGAAGGTAATAAAGCGAGCGATATCTGAGGTGAGAACAGGGCACATACAAAGGAATCTAATTTGCATAAGCATTCAGAGGCACGGGAGAGCAGGCGCGTCAAGAGTGGCCAGGCTCCGTGACGACAGCATTGTGCAGCCTAAAAAGGACGTTTGTCAAGGTATTAACATAAAGAAACCGTACACTCGACGGGAAGGTGTGAGTTTATTCCGTAGACTGTTGTCAGGACAGTTCTAGGCAGGGTACTCCAGTTTTAATTCGGTTGAAACCAGGGCTTCGACGTGGCCTCCTAGGCGCCAAGTGCAGAGGCCAAGCCACCGTCACGTACTCTCCGAATGCAGCAGCTCGCATTTCGTCCGCGATGAGAGCAAACGCTGCCTCGATGCGCTGCTTTAAGGCGTCGAGTGTGGGGATGCGGCCCTTGTACACCTGGAACGTTACAAACCGCCAAACGAAAAAGTCGTATATTGTGAGGACTGGCGATCGGGGCGGCCACGGTATGTTCTGCACTCCCCGGTCCATCCAGCGTCCTGGAAAGGTGTTGTCCAGCCAGTGGCTTACACTCGTCGACCAGAAAGGTGGCGTACCATCCTGCCTAAAATTGCACACGTTCCGCTGCATGTGCAGTGCTTCCAACTCGGGAAGGAACTCATCCTGCACCATCTTCAGGTACGTGCTTCCAGTTACGTTGTCGCTGAAGAAAAAGGGGCCAACGACGCCCTCTCTCCAGATTACGCACCAGACTGTTACCTTTGGCAACTGCAAAGCTTTCTCGAGCGTTCAGTGCGGATTTGTCGAACTCCAATAGCGGCAGTTCTGCGTTTTCACCTGCCCGTCCAGCTGAAATGTCACCTGATCACTAAGCAACAGAAACTGCAGATGCAATGGATCTTGCCCAATCCTGAGGAGCTCGTCTCGGCAAAAGTAGAGCCGCTTCTCGTCGTCTCCGGGCAACAACTCATGAATCAGGCCAAACTTGTATGGATTCATCTCGCCGATAGCTTTGCGCACGGTGCGCGTGGATATTCCGAGCAAACGCGCGGCTCTTCGCAGAGACAAGTGGGGATCTGCCTCAAAGACCCCGGCAATGGCGAAGCGCCAGTCTTCCCTTTCAGGAGGAACATGGAAGACGTGCGTTTTGTTCTTGACGCTAGATTCTTCTCTGCAAAGCGCCACGCCCACATCCAGATCACCTACTTCGAAGGTGGCCGCAATCCATACTCCAAAAAAAAAAAAAAAAAAGAACTTGCGCTTGATCTTTTTGAAGCTTGTCAGTTCGGTGTATTAAAGTACCAAAGTAAGACTTGACTTTGTTGCTTGCGTTAACTGCCGCATAAGGAATACCAGTCGGTAATAAAATAAAACTGAATATGAACAATTAATGCAGGTGCGCGTAGATGACTGTCGGCGTTACGACATCTGTTTCGGTATTTATCGGGACACCTTTTCATAAAAAAAAAAACAATAATAATAATAAAAGCCGAGAGATTACAATTTCAGATATTTTATTTATTTTTGTTTGCTTATATTAATAATCGACAAAGTTGGCGGCAAGGATACGATACTTTTGTCAGGTATCTTAACTTAGGCGCCAGTCGTTAGTATTAGAAAAACGGGGGAGCGCGGGAAGCTTCGAGGACAAGTGGCGCCATCTGTGAGATGCGGCGGCAAACAAATGCATTTCGTCTGCTGCTTCTCACGGACGGCGTCCTCTCATGGGCGAAATCAATTGTTTTACCTCAAACTTTTTATTCCGGCAATGGTAAGTGGTCACATTTTGGCGTCTTGCTCGAACGGCTGGAGCTAGTTTTGACGGAGTTGGAGCTCCCCGCAATGTCAAGTTTATTTTTTGAGGTGCGAAAAGCCGGGGTTCGGATTTGTCACTAACACCCGGTATATAAAGGGTGCCCCAAGTCACCAGGCTGTGAATCCTAAAATGGACCGTAATAATTTACGCCAGCACGTAGCAACCTGAACTTTCCGTCAAAGCTGTATTTCACAGGTCAATTTTTTCTTGTAAGATTACGAAGCGTTGCTCCCTTTCTGCAAAACATAGGGACAAAAAAGGGTCAACGCCGGACGGCGACGCATACGAACGAGTGGAGTTGCTAGGTGCATTTGGCGCGCTTTTTGATAGGATGCGTCGGGGGCAGCGTCCGAAGGTGTAGCCGACCAGCGAAAGAAAGCAAACGACACGCAGACGAAACCCATTGGCAGCAAAAGCGCCATTGTTATGCAAACGCGTTTTTTTTTAAGGTTTGCATTTATTGTTTGCATTTACTTTTCAACCAAAGGTGCATTAAAAAAAGATTTTGATTCATTTTATAATGAACGTTTTGATAGATGGCGCTACCTCCTTATCGAGAGTGCTCGCGGCCACCTTAATGGTCGTCGCGAGCACTCTCGACAAGGAGGTAGCGCCATTTATGAAAACGAGCGCCAAACCCGCTCCGCTACAAGACTTAGTCGTCTGCGTCGCCGCCTGCCGTTGACCTTGGCAAGTTTCTTGGCCTTATTTTTTACAGAAACAGAGCTACGCTTTGTAATTTTACAAGAAAATGCTGACCTGTGACATACAGCTTTGTCGAAAAGTTTAGATAGCTACTTGCAGGCGTCGAATTTTAAGGTCCATTTTAGATCGAGCCTGGTGAGTTGGGACACCCTACATATACAGGGTGTTTCTTATTAAGTGTAACATATCTCTTTAAAAAAACGCCGTGAAATGAAGCTCATGTAATTTATGCAGTTGAGTTATTTGGCCAGGGGGACATTCTCTAGGGGCTAATCGTAACGGTCAGTCGGCTTATTAATTAAATTAGTTCATTAACCTTTACTTAGTGAGAATATATAAATTGTTCCAATTAGAAACTTGCTGAGCGTCATCGAAAACTACTAAATCAAATCTTTTTAGAAGGATATATAAAGCAGGGGCACCATTTTACGGTGTTCTAAAAAAGCGCTCAATTTGGACGCGTTTTTAGGTTTTGGTTTTCCATCGGAGCGCATCGCTGCGCCCGCGGTCCTGCTCCCCTGTGGCTGAGACGCGCATCACACGGGCGCCACACTTCTCTCCATCCTGCGAGGGAGGCGAGGGGGTGGCTTCGCGCTGCAACCACCGGTGGACATTACCGCGGGCGTAAATATGAGCTCATATAAGAAACCGAAACCTAGAAACGCGACCAAATTGAGCGCTTTTTTAGAATGCCGCAAAATGCTACACCTGCTTTGTATCGTTTTAAAAAAAAAAAGTTGATTTAGTGGTTTTCGATAACACTCAGCAAGTTTCTAATTGGAGACATATGTCTATTTTCACTCAAAGATGTAATTAAGACATTTTAATTAATTAGAGGCCTGATCGTTATGATTAGCCCCCTATACAATGTCTCCCTGGCTGTATAACTAACCTGCAGAAACCGCATAAACCGCATTTCACGGCTTTTATTCAACAGGTTTGTTACACTCTAAAAGAAAAATCCTATATAGATATGTGTATATCGCTTTGTTATAGAAACGGTACCACACACACTCGGATCTGCTGTGTATGCTTTCGGGTGCTCATCTCGAATAAGCTTTCAAGTTTTTGCTCCATGCGGTGTCATCTGTGAGTAGCAGCGACAACATCGCGGTTTGTTTATGTTTTTTTCTCGCTGGGCGTAAGATTAACAGGACTTTCGTTTTTCTTTAATTCGTTTTAAAAACTTATACTTAAAAATTTTAGTATATTAAATGCGTCGCCTAGACATATCTTTGTTAAAAGTTTCCTTTTACTCCGTTCATTGGCTTATCTATACGTACTTGTTTTACGCCCAAATGACGTTCAGAAACACTCTGTACAGCACAGACAGCTTTCTTATCCGTGTTTGCTTGCTGTATTGACGAGCTCAAATACACCATTTTTTGCCCCATAAATGCCGGAAAGAGTAAACAATGCTCACACCTGACGGAGCGTGCGGTGCTCGAGGCCGATGCCGTGTACGGGTACACAGCCCTCGCCGTGAGTTATGTGTCCGCGGCGGCGTCGCCACCTTTGTTTTATGTAGGGCGTCGGAACGTCGGAAATGCTTCGAGCCCTTCGTCGTTGAAACTTCCGCCGATTCTCCGCCCTGTCGACCTCGATTAACTTCGTACTCCTCCTCGCTTTCTTCTTTCGCCGCTATCTCGACACACGAGATAAGATAAACTGGGCGAAGCCGTCTGAAGCAGGTGTTTCACTTGCAGTTCGTTGCGATGGGTGTCGCCTGCCCTCGGCAAAATATCGCGTCAGAGTGCTTAGTCTTCTAACTTAGACGATGCGAGGTGTTCTTGGGGAGTGAAAAAAGTCTCATACGTGTCCGTGCTTTGGTCTGTCTTCGTCGCCACGGTCTCAACCGGAACTACCATCGGGTCCAAAGAACAACCGACGTTCAATCCCAGCTGTAACGCCATTTAAACGTTAATGTGCCGTCTGCCACTTCACGCAACGGTCATGGTCCTCTATGACGCTCTTCAAACGTTGAGGTGTATTCTACTTTAATCGACGGTTAATTTTACCCACAACTCTGTTTAAGACGTTTAGTACTGTCTTATGTTGTGAAGCAGCGGCTAGAGGTACGGCATTCTTTAAACGTCGAACTTTCTTCGACTAGTGATATCGACGATCGTTTAGTTGCGGTGTGAGTCCAACCATGTTGTGGACGGTGTTTGCCACGCTGGTGGCTGTGGTGGTGGTGTTGTTGCCACGAGGTGACTCGGCAATATCGGGGTCGTTCGACAACCCCGGGTTTAAGGAGGACCGAACCACGATAGTTGAGATGTTTGAGTGGACATGGGCCGATGTGGCGCGAGAGTGCGTGGACTTCCTCGGACCTCACGGATACGGCGCAGTTCAGGTGAGACGCTTTTCCTCGCTCTTTTAGCTTGAAGGACTGAACACATTTCGAACTGATTGCAAATGTCGATTTTGCGTGGTGTGACGTTGTGAGTTGATTACGGGTGCAGGCAGGTGGTGATTTTTCTATTACCTCGTAGCAATGCCAAGGCAAAACTTTGTGTAGACTAGAAGTTATAAATATATAACCAGAAGCAATTTCTAACAGACACCGATAAATAATGTTGTGGGTCCATTTGGCTATCGTTTTTACGAAACATTGCTTAAAAAACAATAGTAAATAAGAATATTGTTTTCTACAAGAAAATTGAAAGTCCAATGTCCCCCAGTACTTTTTGTCTGAAATTTGACGAGATGTGTATTTTCCGAGATGTTTGATTACCATGGGGCAATCTTGATTTTCAGGATTTGGGTTGCTACGAATTATATCATGTAAGGTTGTATTATTCAGGAACAATTACAACTTCGTCATTTTCGATATCATGTTAGAAATAATTTTAATACGACATATTTAACCTGCACTTTACACCTCACCTTTAAGCTTTTCCTGAAAATAAATTATTTGAGCCAATTTAACGTGGTAAACAAAGATGAACATCACACTGTACAGTTAGAAAACGTCCGTTTCCGTTGAGTAGGGAAAAAGGGGGCTTTCTAATAAACTGCAATTTGTGCTGTGGAAAAGGAAACCCGACTTTTTAAACATTGCATTAACTTTCGGTAACTTTTCAAATGCAATCTAAGTAGCGATCTCGAGCGATTGGGGGGAGGGGGGGGGGGGTTGTGGGGATATTTAGACAGCGTGTAGTTGGTCAGCCATTAAAGTTGCGAAGAGTCACACGCTGTAGATGAGCAATTTTGCCAGTGTAGTACGACTGCTAACCTGGGGTCTTTAACGTGTACCACGCAGTAGTGATACACGACCGCAAGCCGGTACGATGCTCATCCAGATCGAAACGGCAGGGGTGGGGCTCGAACTCAGGATCCCTGGGTTCTGCAGCGCGAGCTTTCGCTCCACGCGCGTCGAGCTGGGTGTGCGCTTCAGCCCACTCGGCCACCGATCTCCCTGATCTCGAGCAACAAGCAGCAACAGAATTGAGACCTCATGCGTATATTCTTGCTGATAAATATAGGTGTAAGTTTAAAATTTACCTTCAACTATATATATATATATATATAGACCTTCATACCCAGATAAATTAAACAGCTTCAAATTTAATTATATTGTTTATGTTCTAAAATATAAAGAACAACCGAAAATTACTAGAGAATGTTTAATAAAGTTCGCGCTTTATTTTATTTAAAAAAAACATTGCTTTGTTTTGAGAAAACATTGCACTCATCTTCCCGGCTCACCACATTTCAAAGTTTGATATTCAGGACTACGCGTTGCATTAAGAGTCGCACTGTTCATGTCCACATTGCTGTTCAATCAAAGTGGTGTAAAACAGAGAGTTTATCTATTACGCGAATATGCGGAACCTTTCTTGCGCTCGATATACATGGTAAGTTCAACACTCCAAATTATACTTTTTGATAAGTTCGTTAGTATGGCAAGCTGACTGAGACTGCCAAATAGGATCCAATTGATTTTAGATTCTAAGATATTTACTATAACCTGAAAATGTACCTTCAAGAGCAACACTATGGGACTTGTTTCTCCTAGTCACAGGGACGGAAGTATACACTTCATGCTGGCCATATCTTGATTGTTTTATATTTAAACCAATACTTTCAAATCAAACTCGCATTCAGACATATAAAGTATGCAGTGGACGCCTAAAAATCACGCCTTACAAATACTGATAAATAATTGGACGTGAAAGTTTGTAATTGTCTAACATGTTTCTTCCTTAATAATCAAATGATAATAAACTAACAATTTACCAATAATGCAGCAATAATTTGTGCAGATTTTATACAGCTTGCATATATAATTTAAAACAATAATTTTAAAAGTACCTAATATTAAAATCGCATTAACCTTTTAAGAGCTTCGCCCGTTCACCTTATATGTTTTAGGAAAGCGTAACCTTTTGTCCGTAAAAAGGGACACTTCTGACGAGCTTGTACTTTCAAATTTTATTATTATTATGACAGTACAATTGATCAATTAACTTACCAATTAATCAATTAATGCTTTAATCGCGGATAATTGTTGTTTTACCATTTAGTCGGTTATTTTTTACAAACTACAAAAAAGTACAATTTAACACTTTCACTACGCAGACGACCAGTACACCTGTATGAAAGCAAACTTTGTTGAAATGTTGACTTAAAGTGAACTTTAGGGGCGAAAATTTGTAGCTACAAACAAGTTGAGAAGGTTATACGTGTCCCAGCCATTTCATTGCCGTGCGAGTTTCAATTTAGCGCAGTATGGTCTATTGAGAACAACCAAAGGAGTTCGCATTAGAGAATATCAACGAACCTTTTTGCCTTTACAGCTGAAGTAATATTTCTTTAGTGTGAGTGACTTTTGAAGGCTCTCAACAACACATTATGCTTGGTTGAATAACCGAAAATGTACACTGTGCCGTTTGTCAGATATCCCACAAAGGCAAAAATGTAATTCGACTTTTTAAAACTATTATGCCTGTGAATGAACGAAACTGATTAATCAATTAGTTAATCTATTAAAGGGTGGCGGTTAATCGGGTTAACATTTTTAATCGACGCCCAGCTCTAATTAATATCTTCTTTTATGCCCCTTTTATTAAACGTTCATTCCGATCTGTTCACGAACATTGTCATGACATTAGCAGAGGAAGAAATCCTAACAATTGCCGTTTTCTTTAAATGAACAAACATAACTTTGAAATATTTAAGGTATCAACATGTACATGAACTTCACATCAATATCAGACATCCAGGGTTGTATCTGAAGTTTTGCTTTCCTTGAGGTGCATCTTTATAAAACTCTGAACCCCCTCCCAACTTGAGTCTTGTCGGAGATAATTCCAATCTGCAAGCTCAAGATCAGCATCTCAGACGAATGGACTGAATTTTCACAGATTTATTTCAACTTGAGACATACCTCAGACATTGAATGCATCCGATTTACCATCCGCAATATTATTTTGCCTCAAAAACCTTGCAAAAAATGAAAACAACGGCAGCAGAAACTTTATTTGACAAACGTTTGTCCAGTGAAACGTCCGCTACTGCTTGAATTGGTTCCTAGGTTTATAACTTTCGTGATGCAGAATATGAGTACATCTTGTTTTACGTGAAACATGCTCTAATAAATATACACGAACAATATCACTTGCGATTGAGATTCCATAGAAACAAGAGTGTTTCCTTTTAGTTGCGAGTATTATAACCTGCAATTTTATAAGGTAATATATTTGCTTTTTATAAATATTGTCAGTAAATATCTTTAAAGTTTGCAGATAACAACTTGTAGAAACTTGAGCGGCATAATACTCCTCTGC
Source organism: Ixodes scapularis (assembly GCF_016920785.2). Lineage (NCBI taxonomy): Eukaryota > Metazoa > Arthropoda > Arachnida > Ixodida > Ixodidae > Ixodes > Ixodes scapularis. The sequence continues at coordinate 93,830,104 of NW_024609846.1, forward strand.
TGGAGGTCAGAACAGGCAACGACTGCAGTGCGTCAGGCCTTTCTGCGTGGTCAGGACAAACTTACTTCTTTAGTTAATTTTGTACGCTTTTACAAAGGGCGTGCTCTGTGCGTGTCTGCGTGCAAGTGTGTCGGCTTTACAAGTGCTTTGATGTCAATTTACCACTTGATACATCAAAGGGTGCATTTATCATGGGACATGACACTGAGGCGCCCAGCAGTGCTACGCCCAATAGACTTGGAAATTAACGTATAGACGCTTTTCAGCAGCTGTTCATGGGCGCCACCATAAGTGACCTTCAGTTTTTGTTTCCTTTTATTTTGATCATTTCCCTCCATCATTGCCCCAGCAGGACAGGTTATTGCCATTTTAGATCCGACTGTGTCCTTCTCCCCAGCAATGGCCTTTGTGGAGGCTCCTCAAAGCGTGCTTCAGTGGCTTGGTATCTCGGTAAGGCAAGAGAAGGTCAGTAATGGCGGCTGCTATATAGCGCGTGTGCAAAGCGTCTATAGAGATGGACTACGCTCGGTCTCACATATAAGGTTTCTGCTACATTGTCAAGGCTAGCGTAGTTCTCGCAGTACTTCAGCTCTGTCAAGGGTAGCTACGCGAGCGCATGCAAATAAGACATAAGACAAAAGCACGTGCTGTCACAGGAGTGCGAGGTTACAGCACTCTGGTGGCTATGGGGGGATCGGTGGCCGAGTGGGCTAGTGCACAGCAGCTCGAAGCACGGGGAGCGAAGCTCGTGCTGCAGAACCCAGGAATCCTGTGCTCAATCCCCACCCCTGCCCGTTTCGATCTGGATGAGCATCGTACCGGCGTGCGGTCGTGGATCACTACTGCGTGATGCTCGTTAAAGACCCCAGGCTAGCGGCTCTACTGCACTGGCTATATTGCCCATCTACAGCGAGTGACTTCTCACAACTTTAAATGGCTTACCAACTACATGCTGTATAAATATCCCCACAACCCCAATTCTGGCGGCTATGCGAGACTTGACAAAGTAGTAGAAAATAGTTAACGCTGAGTATAGATCAAATTGCCTGCTGGAACCCGAACATCCTTTTATTTCAGTTACCTCAGTGTTCATTGTCGCGTCTTAACTGGAGTGTTCCAATACTTTAAGGAATATTGCGTTCACGGATCTAATGTACATTAACTGGAGAGCGTAGTCTGTTCTTGCACAAGAGAACAAGATTCCACTCCGTTGAGACCGACAAATCGGAGGAGGAGGAGGGGGGGGGGAGAGGAATGAGCGGAAGGTTTAGTTTAGAATTCACACAGAAATCTCAGATTCCCAAATTCTTTGTTCACAAACAGAGTCGATTCATTAATACACTCAGACGGTGCTTGAAAGAAGAGTCATAATTTCGACTGTCCTTTTTAATCCAATTGCACCTTTGTTTTATCGGCAGAAGCGTTTCGGCCTCTCTCTGTATAGACACGAAATTCTGGACATTTAATTCACCCACTTTTACTAAACAAAACTTTGCTTCTCCTGGATGATTGCCGTATAGTAATACGCTGCTTTACCACTTGTCTTCGCTTTCGTCTCAGGTGTCGCCACCCAGCGAAAACGCGGTTCAGCTGTACACGACTCCCGGCGGGGACAAGGTGCGGTCCTGGTACGAGCGCTACGAGCCGGTCAGCTACCAGATCTCCTCTCCCAGCGGAGATCTCAATGACTTCGAGGAAATGGTGCGCGAGTGCGAAAAAGCGAACGTTCGGTAAGCCAGACACTTGCCAGATGCAGCTGATAGCTGTCGTTTCCGCTCTGGGTCCTGACGCTTCTTTTGAACGTCTCTATACACCTTTTCAGCGCTTACCACGCCCAAAAAAAAAAAAAAGGTCATTGAACTGTGAACAGATGCTGACATCCGAAGAGAGCAACTGTACTACATGCCCAAATTGCGTTGCACCGAAAGCTGCGTGCTGAAGGAGACTATTGGAACGGTCCATAATTCGAGTGTGGACTGTAAACGCGGGGTTTTAATTTTTCTTTTGCCGAACGAGTGATCGCGTTGCCAGAACGGTTTATAAAAGATTACTTTTGCAATCTCATTTGGAAATTTGGTGGTTAGTCAGTCAAGGGTTGTGAACCTTCGGCGCTGTCATAAATAAACGACTGACTCTTTTATAGTATACAGTTACATGGTTACTTGTTTGATATGTCAACAACCTCCTGCCAAAGCAGGATCTTGTCAAGTCGCCAAAGCCTTTGGTTTCTGGCCGGACCAAATATGCACAGCGCCTGGATATGACATAATGAAAATAATGCAAAGTCTAAAAATCGTTTCTCCACTTTCAATAGGGTTGATCGCGTCGATTTCTGTTTTTATTGCAAGAGCAGTTTTTTTTTTTTTTTTTTTTTTTTGACGCCAGAGTTTTTTTAGGGTTGCCTGTTCAGTAAATGCGAGTTATAAATATTGTTACAGATCGCTTTTTTCCCGCTGCTGCCACTTCGTCCTTCGCCCGTCTCCGACCCACTTCTTCTTTTCCTCCTTTTTGTCCCGCTCGTTGCACCTCAATGTCCTACTGTCACATTTTGCCCCCTCCTGGTTGACTGTCCGTCCTCGGCAGTCTGTGTCCTATGCTGGTTTTGACTGAATGTATGTCTTGACACGTACAGCTTCAGTTGACTGCGGTGAGCCGGGAAAGTCCGGGATGCTTCTCGAGATGCATTGAGGTCTCGTAGCCGGTAGCTCACGGGTCCTGTTTGTCGAAGCACTTCACAGGGTCCTTTGTATTTTGGAAGTAGCTTGGTTGCCTTTCCTTTCCTTCTAACGGGACGGCGTACAAGAACAAGGTCCCCTGGCACGATGGGGGACATTCGGTCATCCTGTCGGCGATTGGTTAGCATCCGCTGCTGGGCTCTGGTTATTGCGACGCGAGCCCGGCGGCGAGCCTCATTGAGTCTGTCCTCAAAATGATCGCTCATTTCTTGCCTTCTATGGTTCCACGTGGTGGATAACGTTGATTCCTGCGGCAGAACCGGAGTTCTACCGTACACCAGTTTAAAAGGGGTCGTCGTGGTACTTGCTTGTTGCGACGTGTTGAAAGCAAACGATGCGTATGGTACGTACACATCCCAATTGTCATGCGAAGCATTGACATAAGCGTACAATATATCGGCGATAGTTCGATTAGCACGCTCAACGAGTCCGTTGGTTTGGGGATGGTAGGGTGCTGACTGGGCGTGGTGTATTCCATGAGTTACCATCTCGTGTTTAAAAATACGAGAGCTGAATGGAGTTCCCCGGTCAGTGAGTACGGTGCGGGGTACGCCGTGGCGAAGTACTATTTGCTCACGTAAAAACTCCACAATGTGATTCGCTGACGTTGTAGGCACGGCACGTAGCTCAATCCACTTTGTAAGGTGGTCAACAGCAACAATAATGAAACGGTTACCCTTTTGTGATTTCGGAAATGGTCCTAAATGATCAAGTCCAATAAGTTCGAAAGCAGCTTGCGGTGGTTGAGTTGGATGAATCTCGGTGAAAGGTGAAATACTGGGCAATTTTCTCCTTTGACATGATTCACAGGAAGCGACATACCTGGAAACATCTTTCCGGAATCCGTGCCACCAATAGCGTTCGGAAAGTTTGGCCAGAGTCTTATCTCGACCGAGGTGACCCGCTGTGGGGTCATCATGGCAGAGATTCAACATGGTAGCCCTCAGAGAAGCTGGAATCACCGGTAGCCATTGTTGTTGACCGGGATTTCTGTGACAGAGTAGGCCATCTTCCACTCGGTATGCTCGACGCAGTCGCCGTAAAATGTCTGTCGAACCGGATAATGCGAGGCGCTGTACAATATCTTGTACTTCGTTATCTTGACATTGACTGTGACGTAGGTCGAAAGTCGCACCACAAAAACAAGTGTCACACTCCGGAGCCTCAGGGACCTTGTCTAGGGGGTTGCGGGATAGAAAGTCAGCGTCCTGATGACTACGTCCATTACGATGTATGACTTCAAAATCATACTCTTGCAGTAGAATCGCCCAGCGTGCCAGTTTGGCCGTCAAGTCTCGTTTGCTCTGAAGCCAGGTCAATGTTGAATTATCCGTCACAACAGTAAAATGGCGGCCATAAAGGTAAGGGCGAAATTTCTGCACCGACCAGACAAGGGCCAGACATTCTAATTCAGATGAATGATTCCTCTCTTCTTGTTGTGTAAGCCTGCGACTTGCGTACGAAATTACTCTTTGAGTACCGTCTGGAAACTCTTGAAGTAGTACAGCTCCAAGTCCTTGTCCGCTAGCATCCGTGTGGAGAATTGTCTTTGACAAGGATGGGTCGAAGTGAGCAAGCACTGGGGCGTTTAGGAGGGCCATTTTAAGGTCTTGAAACGAGGACTGCTCTTCGTTGCACCATCGCCATGGTACGTTCTTCCGGAGTAAGTAATTCAAGGGGGCAGCGCGGGTAGCAAAGTTAACAATAAAACGGCGGAAATATGACGCAAATCCCAAAAAACTTCTGACGTCTTTGATAGTTGTTGGCGTTGGATATTCAAACAAAGCCTCAAGCTTCGAGGGATCAGGTTTAACGCCGTTTTTGTTTACCACATGTCCCAAGTATGTGATCTCTTTGAAGCCGAAAAAACACTTCTGGGGCTTCAGACGAAGGTTGGCATCACTTATGGCGTCAAGTACGAGTGAGAGTCTTCGAAGATGTTCTTCAAAAGTGTTTGCGTAGATTACAACGTCGTCCAAATACACCAGCGCCATTGTCCACTTCAGATTGCCCAAAACTCGGTCCATGAGTCTTTGAAATGTCGCTGCGGCATTGCAAAGGCCAAAGGGAAGACGGTTGAATTGGTAGAGACCATCTGGTGTGATGAAGGCTGACTTTTCAGCGTCCCTTTTATCGAGTGGCACCTGCCAGTATCCCGACATCAAATCCAATGTTGTAAAGTATTCCGCTCCCTGCAGTCGGTCAAGGGTATCATCAAGACGCGGAAGAGGGTAGACATCGAGCTTGGTTGTATTATTAAGCTTTCTGTAATCTACACAAAACCGCACAGTGCCATCTTTCTTTCTCACTAACACCACTGGTGATGACCATGGGCTCGTTGACGGACTCACCACACCGTGGTCGAGCATCTCAGTCACTTGCTGTTTGATGGTTTCACGCTCTGTTGGGGCTAGGCGGCGTAGTGGCTGATGTATTGGTCGGCTGTCACCGGTGTCAATGGTATGTGTCGCATACGGTGTGCATCCAAGTTCGTCCGAACTCAGAGCGATGCAGTTTCGATGTGACAACAATACCCTCTTGATTTTCGTTTTCTGCTCGCAACTCAAATCTGGTCCAAACTTAAATTGTTCCCACGGTAAAGCATTATCCTGACTGTAAAAATGGCACTCGTTATCTGACTCTAGAGAAATACTGGCAAGTATTGAGATCTTGTCCTTCGCCAACGGTTGGAGTACACCAATCTGTTTCCCTGGATTGAGAGTGATGTCGTTGGCACCTAGATTAACGACAAGAGCGACGAATTCTCCATTAGTACAAGCCACGAGTGTCCGGGGTGCAGCTAGTTCTTTCCCTGGATTTCGCACAGAGCCACGAGTCGAAAACAGCTTCACCGTAAACCTTTTTGTTGTTTACAGTCAGGCGTATCATTGAAGCAGTCTCGGCAGGTATTGTAGCAGAGTCTTTAACGCATACGTTTAACTCATCCGATAGCTGTACTTGAGCACATATGATGTTGGTATATTGGGAAAAAAACTTTAGAAATAGGTGCCACTTTTCCACGGCGACGAAGGAAAATGAGCGAACGAGGTACACAAGCCACACCAAAATACTTTCGCATCGTGGAATGCTGGCGTGTAATGTTTTCATGGGTAGATGCGGGGTTTTGGTGGCCTTGTTCTGTTCGGGGTTCAACTTAAAAAATCCGTTTTTTTGGCACCACTCATAACCCAGAATGATCGGAGAGACGGAATTCGACAAAATTACGAAGTCCACTAACGACGTCTCACCGAGCGCAGTGACCAGTAACTTCACTTGTCCACCGGTGTGAACTTTGACGCCGTTGGCTGTAAAAAGTTGTGGAGCAATCCGGGAGACATTACAATCAGCCGGTACAAGCGTCGCGTCGATTATGTTAACCGCTGCTCCAGTATCGAGGAGACTTTCTTGTATTCCAATCCCTTGAATCTCCACTTTGGTAGTTGGAAGACCAGTAAAACTCTTTGAAAGAGAGACGAGGGGGACTTGGTCCTCTATACCCGATCCCGCCCCTGTGGACCGGGATATCCGTTTCCCGACGCGCTGTAACACTCTGCAGCCAAGTGTCCTTGTCGCCCGCATTGAAAACAGCGCCTCTTGGTGTTAACTCGTTGGTGACCTTCAGGTTGCTGGCGTGCTCCAGGCGTCTCCAGATGAGTAGTTGGCTGTAACTGTGCCGGGCAAGAAGCCTGGGCGTTTGCTGTTGCCTTTTGAATGGCTGAGATCTCCAACGCCTTAGCCAAAGCCTCTTGAGCTGTCTTTGGCCCTCCAAGTCGAACAAATTTTTGAACTTCAGTGTCCGCAATGGCGTCGACGAAGGCAGTAGTGCTGAGAAGGTGAAAAGTGTCGGCGGAAACTCCCACAAATGATTTTCGCGCTAGGCACTCAACTTCTGTTGCCAGGGCTTGGAGTGTCTCCCCCGGCTGTTGTCGGCGGCAACGTAACTCGCCATAGCGGACGTGTTGTAGATGTTTGTCACCAAAGCGGTCTTCAAGTGCCGCTACCAACGTTTGGTAGGTTAGAGCTCTTCCTTGAAGTTGGGCCAGTATTGCGATGGCTGGTCCCTGTAGTTGTGCCGCAAGAGCGTAAGTTGTTTCATCTTCGGACCATTGGTTTGCTTGAGCAACAATATTAGCTTGCTCGAGGTAAAGGTCAAGTGGCACGCTACCATCGAAGGGCTTCAGTTTCAAACGAAGGGGATTCGAGGCGGCAGGAACTGTGCGTACCGTTGCTGAGTCGGTCCGATTCTCCGAGTCTCTCCTTTCCTCTAGCGCTATGATTCTTTGTCGAAGGTCTTCTTGTGCTGACGTAACGGGTTGCACCTGCGCCTGGACCATAGCCGCCATCGTTGATTCGAAGCCCTGTCTCTGTTCTACGAACAGATCCCTCAGTTGGGCGTAGGTAACTGGACCTTCAGTGTTGCTGGTGTCCTCGGGAGAAGGGGAAGGTTCGCCAGACTGCGCTTGTTGTCGTGTGAAGGGCATTTTCTTTTCGCAGATCCCACTTCTGACACCAAAATGTTACAGATCGCTTTTTTCCCGCTGCTGCCACTTCGTCCTTCGCCCGTCTCCGACCCACTTCTTCTTTTCCTCCTTTTTGTCCCGCTCGTTGCACCTCAATGTCCTACTGTCACAATATTAAACAAATTCATTTGTAAGTTTACTAGAGTTATAAAAAAAAAGTGGAGCTTGGTGTATATATTAAGTAGTCTATGAATACATATAAAGACTATTCTAACTTGGTTTTGCTGTATCATGATCACCTTAATGTTACGCAATGGGGAGAATACGACTGCATAAGAATACGATGCTCGTCCACGTGGAAACGGAGAGGGCCAGGGATTGAACACAGGGTCTTCCGGTTTTGTAGCAGAATGTCTCGCTCCACATGCTCCGAGTAGCGATGCACTGACCGATGGTCACCGTTCCCTGCACTTGTAAGCTTTGACGAAAATTTTGCCCATTACAAAACTAAGATTACTTTTTCTGTTTTGTTAATAAAACGCCTTTTTTTTGTCTTAAAAAATTATTCCTTTAAATTATTTGAGATATTAGTTGACGTGATTCACGGGAAGAAACCTGAAGCTATAGAGACACAAAACGCCAGAACGGCAGAAAGACTGCAAAGACAAACATTTCTCGAGACCTTCTGCTGCTGTCATCGGAAAACTAGTTTTCAAAACCTTCTCCCTTCAACTTTTCTGTGCAGAGTGTACGTGGACGTCGTCCTCAACCACATGACCTCGGACATCGGTGAGGGCCATGGCTACAACGGAAGCGCCTTTAATTCGGACAACCTCGTGTACGAAGCGGTTCCGTACCGAGCCAGCGACTTCCACTCGTCAGCAGACTGCGGCACTGCCAGCGGGGAGATCGAGGACTATAGCAACGTAGTGCAGGTATGTACACACCTCGTGCACCAGGTTGCAGCTAGTCTTTATCAGCGGCTCTAGGAAACATGCACTAGCGCGCAGCATTCTACCAGACCCGTGTGTTTGACGTGCGCAAGATAGTCCGAAAGTCGTTTCTGGGCATGTCTAGTTGAAACATGAGCAGGTGGCAGATCGACAACACAAGGCGCGTGTTCAATATCGCGTACGCTATTTACTCGAGTAACAGACGTAAAACTTAGGAGCAAGGCTTTTGCGTCTACTCTCCTGCAGGACGCGCATACAGTCAACTATCGCGTTATGTATCAGAAATGTAGCGAATTCCCAAGTCGAAAATACGATTTTTCGCAAAATGCGATCTGTCAGATTGCATTGTCGCGCGAAAACGTTATCTCTGTTTCGTCAATCGCTGGCACCCTTTTGTCGATCGTAGTGGTTGGCTATCCGCGCGCTCCGCGGGAAAGCTGACTCACAGATTCTGTTCATAAATGGTGTGTTTGCAACTGGAGTAAATATGGTCTATTCAGTCTCCTTTGGAGTAAAATCTTTAAAACATAAAGAACGCCTAACGTCACTCGAGTCTTGCTGTCACGTGGAATTACCAGTGAAAATAATACGGATCTAGTCAGGTAAAAAATTGTTAATATGGTCGAAAGGTAATATAAGGATCGTTTTGATATAAAGCTAATTCGTTTGAGCGAGCTTTATTCTCCAAAGGCTCAACAAGAACTGGTATAGGAAGTATTGTATAAAGGTTCAGCTTCACTGCACTCGATTCAAGATAAATAATCAGTGCCGCTACGTGACTTCCTGGCAACGCAGTTTCTAAAGTGGTCCGTCCCACACCGCGAGAACGCTTCACATGGTACCGGTACTTATGCTGTGAACATGTTTCGGGGCAATCATGTCGCCGTTAATAGAATATCTCCGGTCGATACTTTGAAAACGTTACGTTGTGTGATGAAGTGAACATATCTTTGTAAAAAGAAAAAAATGACTGATATGAAACCCTTGTCGCGATTGTATTTATTTCTATTAAAAAAACCGAAGAAACGATTTTAGGGAAAGCTGTTATTTTCAAAACAAACCCCCTGCAACTTAGCGTTTGCCATATTTATTTTGCTTAGTTTTGCTTGTACTGTACACTACTCATGTTTGTGATATTATCTGTAAAACCGAAGGGAGAACATTGAAATTAAAAGGATACATTCAGCAAGTAAGAAAACCGAAAATATTAATTGAAAAATAAAAGTCGACCGCGACAGAAATCATGCAAATGCCACTATTGCTTTAATATTGATATAGCTTTAACGAAAACTAGGCTCAATTCAGAAAACTTGTCTATAAAAGGCGATATATATTTAAAAGAAAGTTATTTGAATGACCGCTGAAGCAACGTCGCGATCGAGGGGATAACGTATCCAGGCAACTTAGGCATTTCGAGTGAACAATACAGGAAAAAAAGGAAAGAAATAGACTGTGTAATCGAGATGCTTTACAATTGTGTATAGTTTGTTAAATCCCTAAAATATCTAGCATAATAATAAAACGTTTGAAGTGAGAACGGCTTGTCTTTCTTAACTACGCAAATTATCAGACATGTCAGGCAACATACATTAATCTTAAAATTGCTCATCCGCTTTATAATTTACTTAAAAACAAACAACCACTCGGGCAATTTTTCATGGCCGCTATCTACCTGTAAGGATGCTGGATGAACTACAATCTGACCTTTTTTTTTTCAGTATTAAAATGCATATCGCAGCGCCGGTCGTATAAGTGTAACGCTTTCCAGCGATACATTCGAGACATCTCTTAATTGGTTATGCGAAAGTGGTCAAATTGACGTCACCGGTCATAAGCAGCAGACCTTTGATCCATGAGAGTGCACGTCATCTGTGCACGTTTAGGCACTTTCTTTTCTAACAGTCTCGACGTTCCTCGTCAGTGCAGGTTCGAAACTGCAAGTTCAGGGGTCGCGCGGACCTCAACCACCTTCGTGAGCACGTCCGCCAGAAGATAGTGGAGTACCTGCGACGTCTCGTATCTCTCGGAGTAGCTGGCTTCAAGATCGACGGGGCCCAGTACATCTGGCCGCAAGATTTGGCGGCCATCTATGGGCAGATCAAGCCAGCACCGGAAGTTGAGAACGGTCTGGACGCCGTTGTCGATGACACTCTTTTTATCTACCATGAACTGTCTGCCCTCAACGTCACTTCCGGCGACGACTACAGGGCTCTCGGTGCCGTGACTGATTCCAAGTTCTTCAAAAAGACAGGTGAGAATTCGACGGTCCGTCGAGGTTTTCCGGAACGTGCTGAGAAGAAGCTCCCGGATGTGAATATGCCACCTATTCACTCTCAATTAAAATCGCACGGGCACAATGAAACCTCACCTTTGACGAGTGTTTTGTAGTTTTTATTGCAAGCCGTTGGTCATCTGTTATGTACAGACGACGCATAGTCAAACAGTTCCGTACATCGAGGCTAAAAAGAAACAACAAAAAATGAAAGCTGCCATTGCTTGATATTAATTTACAGACGTCCTGACGACATGGCGGAATAACCTGCAGACTCGGTTCGGGGTTGAAACTGATTCTGTCCCTTCTTCTGTGAGCAAGAAGAATCGGGTAGACTTTTTCGAAGTATAGCTGAGGCGGTCTCTTGCGGTAAGGTGGCACCATTGAATGGTCTTCTTGGCTGTAGGCTCAAACCCACACATTGCGTGTTTGGCAGGTGATAATATATACTGCTTTGTTTTGATATAAAAGCAACATCGACGATTAATGAGAGCTGAAAATATTACCTATGGCCGGTTGCTGTTGAAATGTCTTGATTAAAGCAGGAAAATAACTTCTTTCCAGAACTTGATTATTCTCATCTTCCGGAAAACGACGTTTCCTTCCATAGGTCGCCTATGGAAGGAAAGCGGTTTAAACGTCATTTTATGTACAGGAAAAAACGGTTCAAGCGAGATCTAATTTCTATTGTTTCGCTGCCAATAAATTAATTGCAAAATTAAAAAAAAAAAACTGATTTAACTTGTACGTTTGGTTTGGCACGGGGCATTGTCTAGTGCGAAGTTCTTTCAACAAAGAACAGTTTATGGTCGTATGCATTGTATCAGCCCTCATTGCATCCGATTTCGATCGAGCTCGAGTGTTCAAGTTTCTTTCCCAAGCGTTGTAAAACACTTGTGATCACTTGCTTAGTGGCAAAAACATTCTATAGCCGGCGACATGTTAAGAATTAAGAATACAAGAAAATCAGCCCCCACAGAAACTTCCACTTTTTTCACTTTAGCACAGCGAAAGCTGGAGAGGAGGCAAATCCCTCTTCGCCTTATCTCCAGCGTTCGCTCAGCTAAAGTGGAGAGTGAAAGGTTTTGTGGAGGGAGCTTGTCCTGCTCTCAACTATCACCCGCATGGTTTCTTTTTTTCTTTTTTTGCCATCGGCTGTTTTTATTGCCCGCTGACCGTAATGCATCGTGTTTAGTGTTTTAAGTTCATTATTACTGTTCCTTAGATGTGATAATAAACGTAAATTCTACAATGACTAGAAAAGCGGATAATATATGACGATGTCGATTCAACGCCCATTAAAAAAAGACTCTTTTTAATAAGATCACATTTTAGCCAACGTCCTTAGGAAGACCAAGGGATCTGAGCTGAGGGACCTCAAGCAAGACGTGTTGCACTGGTCTTCGAGAGACGTACTGTACGTCGACAACCACGAGACCCAGCGTGGAGTGGACGTTTCGGACCCGAAGCAGGACGTCGTCTCGTACCAGGACCGGAGAAACCACGTCCTGGCCAACATCCTGATGCTGGCCATGCCGCAGGGCATTCCCCGAGTCATGAGCAGCTACGCTCTGAACGTAGACGTTCAGCCCTACGTTCCTCCGCAGAAGCTGGGCCCGCCTTCGGACCACGCCTTCAACACCCGTCCCGTGCTCATGAAGGAGGACTACGCCTGCTACAATGGATGGATATGTGAACACAGGTACCAGTGTCTAATTGCTAGTTCTTCGTGCTATTAACGCCCAGATGTTTCGGGTGCGCCCTCTTATGGTTTCCGTTCGTGACGTCACGACCAAAAATGTTTCTCGCCGTGACGTCATGAGCTGTAATCTTTGACTACTTATCATCAGTTGCGAACTATACAAGTTCTATAGTATGTGCAAAAATAACAATAGAAAATTGGAATCATCGTATTATTAAGGGGGATTTAACCGCTATTTATTTGTAGCCTTTTTCTCATAGATGACGCTGATTTCTTTCCGGAATAAACGAGCTGCTCGCAGCTGCGTATGCAGGTCTGGAGCTCGGGGTGGGCTCGGGTCACGGGTTGTTCGCCGCTGATCTATAAGCGAGCCGCGAGCGCGTGGCTTCACGTGTGGTTTCGTTGTCACGATAACGCATGCAAATGATCTGGGAGATCAAACCCCACGTTGCCATGACATGGCCATGGCTCTCATTGGTCCTACTTTGTTGCGTGCTGCAGCAGACAGAAATTGCACACAAACCATTCTCCGGCAAAACTGATCTCGGAATAGTCAGGAAAACGACGTGTGCCACCGTGCATTCAAGTTCAAGGGAACAAGAACAAATGCCACGGCCCGGCCGGGGCATTTGGTGCTGGTGTCGCCATCTCGTTGAACTTATTGAAATTAAATCTAACGAAAACTGTCCTGTCAAATTTCGGTACGCATATACCACAACATTTAGCCATCTTGTCGGGGTCTTAAAACTAACATACGAGACATATCTAGGCTGTACAACATATACCGCATTATATAGCCTTCCTATCATGGGTCTTAAAATAAAATAGGATGCATCTTTAATACTTACAACCATTCGTTTTGTCGCTCTTATCTTAAAAGTAATCTTAATTTTTAATCTGCCTCAAAACACGCTAAATACAGTCAAAACAGTCATAAACCTACCATGGACCAACTAGCCCAAACCAAAGTTTTAATGAGAAATATTTTAAGATTTTTCATCTGCAGGGGGAAAACCGCTTCCCCATTTCCTTCTCTCCATTTCCTTTCGTAATCTTCTCCCCTCCTCTCCCATAGGAGCGGGACTCCGAGCTACTCCCCGCAGTGCGGATTAGATGGTTCCTTCTCCCTCTTTCGAACGGAAAGGAGGTGTTCAGAGAGAGTTTTCTTCTTTCTGGCTGATCGTCGGCCCCATATCGTCAAGGTTGACGCTCTGACGTTGCGCTCATTTCCATCGATACGAGAAGAATCAATCCAGATAAAGGCGTCACAATGTCCGTTTGGCCCATCAAGAATTGCGATCACGGCGAAGCTTTTGGTCGCGCACGTCGCTGATAGATGCCGATAACTTAAGAAACGCAGGGCGCAGTTTATTACGTTCAGAATCACTGTTCCATGACTGGTTTTTCGGCGCTCTTATCAGCTAATGTCCGAATCCCATTGGCTGTGCAGCAAAAACAAGTTTCTCGGGACCCTCCATGCCCTGCGTTTCTGAAGCCGCCAACAGTAATCACGTTTGCATTTAGCTGCAGGGCTTCAAATTCACGTAGGCATACGACCTCGAACCTACATGGCTGGGATCTATACGATGCTCTCTAGCTAATGTTACATAAAGCTTTTTTTGGAAACGTTATAATTTGAACGCAGTTATCTGAATCTACAATCTATTGAGAAAAAGATGGCTATTACTCAAATCTACTCTAATAAAAAAAAGACGTACGTAAGCCTACGATTTATGGCATTGCCGCATCCTATCTTGACCATCAACCCTGTCTTCCCATATACAGCGTGAAGCGAAGAAATCGATAGCTGTTTGAACGACCGCATAAACCGGTTTCCGAACGTATTGAGCTAAGAGTTTATGCAGACGTGACAGAAGAACGTGCATTCAGGGTGTACAAATTTCACTGAACAAACTTACGTGAGTAAAAAGTTAGAAATAGACAACTTGAAATCCCTACCTGTTCGGTGACGGTATGAGGCGTCTGATTTGCGCAAGAGCCGATCGGCGGTGCTCGGGGGGGGGGGGGGGGGGGGGGGGGGGGGGGGGGAGGCGGGAGGCAGGCAGGAAAGGCATTGAGTGCTGCATTTTATTTTATTTTTAGTCAGCTTCGGTAATGGCATTAGTGCTGTCGGTGTATTATTTTGAAGGTTTCCCTCCTTGTGCCTTGCCCAGCGTAGAACTCTAGGGGAGCTCGGAGGTCGCGCTGAAACTCCGCCCGGAAATGTCGGCGGAACTTTTTCGTCGTCTGGCGTTCCCTGTACCATAGAGGAACCTTCACTCGCTCGTTGCAGCAGACAGCGCACCATGAAGATGACATGCTTCTGAAGGTTTCCGGCTGGACGTAGAGGGGAAAAACGAAGGAGGGGAGAAAAAGAGCCACACACTGCCAGGCAGTCACAAATGAAATGACTTACACCCGAAAACAGCACGGACGAAAGTTGCGGAGAGCAGACGTGGTAAAAACCAGAGCGCAAAGCAAACGACGGCATGTAAGCCCAAAGAAGAAGAAAAAACGAGACAACGCCTATATTTTGTTGTTCTCGTTATACCTTAATTGTTTTTAATGTTTTATTGGTAGAATAAAATAGTCATGCACTGACAATTCGTACAGAGTAAGAGCGCATCGTTGAGGGAAGCGCCCGTCGTGGGGCTTTGCTCGACTAGAGATCTTTCGTGCCGCCATCTGTCGGCTGTTGCGCCAATCATACGCCTTTCGTTAGCAGACGGCCGCAGTAAATAAGGTTTTCAAGTTTTTCATTTCTAACCTTTTACTCGAGTAAGTTTGTTTAGTAAAATTGTTATACCCTTAATGTGCGTTCTCTGGTCACCGTTGTACAAAATCTTAGCTCAATACATTAGCAAACCGATGTATGCGGTCTCTTCAAACAGCCATTAAATCCTTTGCTTCCCGCTGTAGTTCCAGGTTTCTACAATGCTTTGTCTAGTGGAAAACTGAGTAATGCACATGGCTGTTTAAACCTAAGTTCAGGCGTCTGTTCATGCCCCTGATACTTGTAAGCGTAAAAAACTTCACACTGTAGCTAAAGCAGAGCAAACTCGTAGCTTCTGGGATGGATAGAACTCAAGCCTTTAATGCCCTACTAAAACTGCAGATTAAAGTTTTGGCGAGGCAGTGCCAACGTCTATTTGAAAACATATAGGCGGAAATTCACAGAAATTTCTTTCTTCTAGCCGACTAAGTTTCGTTCAAATAAAATTTACGCGAGGGACTAAAAGAGAAATCTCTGGTAGAGCTATATGAAAACCTGTAAGCAGCACAAAATAAACGAAGGACAAGAACAAGAAGTGAACGAACACAAAGCTATACTTCGTTTCCTCTTGTGGTGAACGACAGCGGAAGGCTAGGGACTGTGACACGGCCCTGGTGAGGCATTGTTACGCATTGCAAAGTAGTGCGTCAAAGACGTTTATAGCACAAGGCGCGTAGCCTTTGTCCTTAACATAATGTTCGTGTTTTGTACCAGTGATACATAATTTATGTTGTACTGGGTGATTCGAGGAGAGGCCAGGCTCGTTAAATCGACCGCAAAATTCAGTTTCTTAACCTATTGCGCTACGACTTTGCGCAGAGTTGCCCCCAGATGGTGCTTTTTTTTTTTTTTGTGAAATTTGCGAAGAGCGAATTTACCTGAGGAAAAAGTAAAGAAAACAAAAGGCTTAGCTCCTATGAAAACGCAGCGACGTCATCGGTGTTCAAACAACACGGCGCCGTTTGACACGGGAAACAAGAGATGGCGCAACGAACGCCGCCAACGAACGAGCATACGGCGCCGAGAGCAGGCCTTTTTAGCAGACGATCTTTTCGACTCAAAAGCGGCGCGCGTTCCGCAGGCGGCGACAGTCGCAGAAACAAAAACAGGCGCGGTAACAACAAGGAACTGCAGCTTCTTCTCTGCTAAAGACGCCGGCTCTCGGAGTCGTATGCTCGTTCGTAGGCGGCAGTTGGCGTCGCGACCGCTTGCGCCATCTCTTGTCTCCCGCGCGAAACGGCGCCGTGTTGTTTGAAGACCGGTGGCTTTGCTACGTTTCCATAGGAGCTAAGCCTTTTTCTTTCTTTACTTTTTCCTCATGTAAGGTCGCTCTTTGCAAATTTTACAAAAAAAAAATGCACCATCTGTGGGCAACGCTGCACAAAGTCGTAGCGCGATAGGTTAAGAAACCGAATTTTGCGGTCGATTTAAAGAGCCTGGCCTTTCCTTGAATCACCCCGTATAATGAAGCTCTCTAACGTGATAATTCATATAGTATACATATATGTAGCATATGTTTAGAGAAACTAGACTTGTGATTGGCATTGGCAACGCTTTCGTTGCTGTCACGTTCGTTTATTGAACATTCATGGAGCAATGGTTGACATAATATGGTGCAAAAAAAAATTTCTTTAGACTGAAAGTTTTATATTTCAAAATTATTATGTACAAACTGAACCCGAGTTATATATTTATTGGAACAAGTAATCTGAACTTTAAAATTACCTTGCTATCTCCTCAAAATGCCACATGACAAATGTAACTTCGCCAACTGCGCTCTCCCTTTCGTTCGCCGTAATGGCCGCGGAATGGCAGGCCAATCTCCGCCGGGGGCTTCTGTGTTTTCATCGCTAGCTCACTTCCAGACAGTTTTTGCAAAACTATCCGCTTTCGGAAGAGAAGCGCGGCAAATCGTGCTCAACGTGCACCTCAAACTTCGTTTTGAGCCTCCGAGCGAGTGTATGAAGCGATCGAATTCAAGAAACGTCTGAGCTGTGGTGAATGCGGAATGGAGAGAATACGTTTATTCGTCAGTGTCGCATGCGTTTTGGCGTTGCAAAAAAGGACAAAAATAATTGCGTTCCGCTGCGCTTGCTTCGTCAGTCACTCCCAACAGCTTTCTGCAGCGTAATGTTAGTAGAGTTGGTAGTCGGCATCGACACTTTCAAATTCGACACACGAGCCCTGGCCTTAGAGTCCAAGCAAGCGAGACACTTCGCAGGGGCGTTAGGTTGGAGTCGACGTTCCATTGTCCAAGCCTACCTCGTCCATGACGTGACGGAAAAGTTTCTAATTTTCCGTGTGGCACAAGAAGTAAACCGAAGAGTTTCTGCGGACACTGCTTCCGCTCGACTTGCAAGGCCTCTGTGATAGCACACCGTGCCATACCCACGATCCTACTCACAAAATGGAGACTGCACAGCTGCGCGTCAGCCTCGGTACGTCATGAGGTTTCAGCCACGATCACCAAAGATATATACTTGAACTTGTGCAGTAAATCTAGGAAAGTACACGAGGTCCGAATTTTCTCGAATACAGTAGACAAAAACGTTTAACGCGCACCGCGTTCACACTGGGCTTCCAACCAACGTCATTTTAACACGCGCACTGATATACGACCGAAGAGCCAGGTGACAGAACTTCTAAACTGACTCTTGGTTGGCTGTGAAGGCACCTATAGCCTTCCGCTGCGGTTCAACACAAGATGAAATGAAGTATAGCTTAGAACTTGTCTTGGGTGTGTCTTGCTCAACATATGTGACGTTAATTCAATTGGTAGGCGGTAATCGTAAGGATAGTGCATAGAAGCTGCCTACTTATCCAGATCTGCTGAATATGTCGTGCTGTTAAGTTAGCACCGTTGCTTGGACGTCGGTTTTAGTTGGCGCCAGCGATGATAATATTTTGAATAAATAAATCAAGTGATATCCTTCTTATAGCGGTCAGCTCCTTTCATTTTGCATGTTAATTTACGCATGCATATAAATGAAAAGCTAAATAGTTGAATGGGGAGAGGGATCTACACATCTTGGTGACGTTTTGCTCAACCTGATATGCGAAAAATTAGAGCTCCCGAATGCACACGATGAACTTCAACCCCTTCTCACCTGTCCGAAGTCCTCTTTGGGACAGCGGTTCCCGTGTCTAAATAAAACTTCAAGGCCTTGCGCAGAACTTTTCTATGGTAAGCTAACCTGACTGAAATAAGCTCTGAAATGCCTCAGAAAACAATATGCCAGACTGAATGCAGCCGACCTATTTTGTCATGTGGTTGGCTCGTGCCTACCCCGCGGTCTCGAGACCCTGCATCGTGTGAAACGCCACCTCACCACCGTTTTTCCCCTCATGTAGGTGGCTACCCATACGAAACATGGTCAAGTTCCGCAATGTTGTCGCTTCGGCGCCTGTCACCAACTGGTGGAACGACAGCGAGGACGCCGTAGCGTTCGCCAGGCTCCGCAAGGGCTTCGTGTTGATCAACAACGGCCGCTCCACGGTCACGGGACTGTTCAACACCACCCTGCCTCAGGGCTACTACTGCGACATCCTCAGCGGCAGTTCGGTGGACCGCAGATCCTGCACGGGCAACGTGGTTCGGGTCAGGGAGGACGGTTTCTCCGAGCTGGCCGTTGAAGGCGTCGGAGACGTGCCTGCCGTCGCCATTCAAGCGGACGTGAGTAGATTGCGCCCTTTGTGTGGCCCCCCTAAAATGTTGATGCAAACATTTTCGTGCTTTCAGTAAATAGCGATTTGAATTATTCCTTGACATTCATAGTCCATGAAACACGCGTTAGTTGTTGTTGCCGTTGTACTGTTCATTGAGCGGAAGTCCCAGAAAACAAAGGAACAAGAAAACCGAGCAGCGTTTACCCCCTTAACACGCAGCCACAACAAGAAGCGACGTGATCAGGAACCGAAAATATGTCCCCAATGTTTATAATAACAACTTGCTGGGATTGACAAAGCACGGTGCACTTGGTTAGTTTTAAAGATTGTTAAGATTCGGCCATATCCGTCATTGTAGTGATTGGACACGAACCACGTGTACTACCCAAATGGATGTCGAGACGTTGATTGCCACGAGCCCAAATCGAATGCTCGCACAGTGCTCGTGTCCACTGCATGAGCCGCATCTAAATATTATCACCACGGTAATCACAAAGCTCGATGAAAAAATCTTGGGGTTCGCATTGTTGACAACGCCAACAATGCGATCCGCACGACTTCGTCATTAAGGTTTTTTGAAGGAGAGTTAAAGAAAACGTGCGATTTGATTCTTGAAATTACGCGTCGAGGAAGCTTCCTGATCAGTGGCGTTGCGTGCGAGCATATGTGCCAGTAAGCTTATGCTGAGCGAGGAACATTTTTACGAATATCGTTACACGGCCCTTTTATGCGGTATTCACACAGGGAAAAAATCTGCGGAGGGATGGGCGTGACGTCCTTCACACCGACGAGGTGCCGGGGAGGCGGGATGTCCGCGTTTGCAATCTGAGACCCTTTTCAAAAGTCCGCGCCAACGCCTGTCCGCCACTGCTTGGACACATGCTCTCAGTACGCATTGCACACGAGGCACGCGTCGGCGTTCGGCGCGAACTCGGCTCAGCTCGTATTGGAGACGAGCGCTACGTCATCCTTCGGCGAGGAATTGGGTTCAATCACGCGCTTCGTGAGCAAGCAACGGTGACCGCCAATGTTGCTTGGTAGACTTTGGAAAAGGGTGTATTGAGAGGTTTTCACTTTTGACGCATGCAGTTGCAGACAAATGTAACGGTCGCAATGCTTAACACCAATGCGTTAAACTACAAAATATCGCCAAAAACAAACTCATCCGCCCCCAAACCGTGATTGCTTGTACCGCCTCAGTACCCCTTACGACCCTTTCTTCCTTCCTCCACCACGGAAATGACGTCACAGTGCCGCGTTGCAAGAGCCATGACGTTTTCGTCACGTGATGCGCCGTACCGGGAGATATTTCTGGGATTTGTCCTCCGTGTCAATACCGCTTTATGGTCGACGAGGAGCACTTCAAAGGGACAGTGCAGCGATATTGACTTGGAATGTTTTTCACTTCAGAAAAGCTTACTGACAGTACTAAAAACAAAATATACGTGTTAGCAAAAACAAACAAAAAGAAAGATCGTGTTTTCTTTTACTTTTAAAATTGCGCATCGCCGAACGTTCATTTTGTGCCTAAAAGTAGCCCTATAGTGGCACAGACTAGATGCCAAAGTTCAAGAGCTTAATTTAAATGTTTAAAATATCGTTTACACCTTTTGATTTAGATAACGACACGCTCTGAAAATTTGGCATACGGTTCGGACCGCTAAAGCTGCATTAGGCCGGAGAGAAAGCTATTCAAAGTACTTATTTTATTTTAAAAACACGTGCTTTTTTTTTTTTTGGGGGGGGGGGGGGGGGGGGGGAGGGACACTTTTGCACGCAATGCCACTGACACTCAGTCTTTTTAGGCGCGGTGTAATTTTACAGATAAAACCGGAATTTTTATTCCAGTCCCTCTTTCGAAGAACCTGGTGAGGTAGCATAGGGGTCGCCCGGTGTTGACGTAAACGTCCATAGTGATGGCCCTGGTGTGATATCTGAATGCGACTCATAGACAAGCATTCCGTGAGCACTTGATTTGAGCTCGTAACATTCAATGGCTCTTTAAGCATTCGGGTAGTTGCTTGTGTTCAATCTCTGCAATGAAGAAAAAAATTTAACCCTAACAATGTCTAATACCCCGGTCAGACAGGCTAATTTAGTGTACTTCAACGGAGCCCTTAGTGAAATTTGTATAATGTGTCACGCGGCTTCTCCTGAAAAACCTGCTCGGCTTCAAGTGAGTTTGCTTGTGCTCCTTTGTCGTCTTTTTCTTCATCTTAGCTCGTAATAATCAATCAGAATCATCCAACTGGCATAAATAGTGTCAATTAACGTAACGTTACCTTTTAAAGTGTTTTTACTAAAGAAGACTAAATATTGCTGAGACATTTATGCCTTTATTTTAACATTTTAGATGTTTAATTTTACTTTACCCATCGTTATTGTCATCATTTCCGAGTGAAACTATAGACGCTTTCAGGCAGCTGTGCTTGGGCGCCGCCATAACCGACCGTCAGTTTTTGTTCCCTCTTATTCCGTTCTCTCCAATTCATAATTACCACAGAAGGACAGGTTATCGACATTTTAGGTGTCACTGTGTACTTCTCCCCAGCATAGGCCCTTGTGGAGACTCGACAACGCCCGCTTCAGTGTCTCGGCATCTCGGTAAGACAAGAGAAGGTCGGCTATGGCGGCTCAATCTGGCGCGCGCTGAAAGCGTCTATAGTTTACCCCATGTGGCACGGAAACACTTGAAGTGATATAGACCCTTTCCGAAATTCAGTGCCATCTGGTGGCTGAAATGGCGGTTTAACTTTTGCCATACGAATGGCGGCAATGAACCCGTAGCCTGCAGTATTTTATCGGGCACCGTCACTTTTGCATGTCAACGGCAGACGAGAATAAACTTTTCGCTATACAGGTTTTTCTCAGTCATCTCTTCCAGTGTCGATTCGCACAACGATGCAACCAGTCAGAACGAAGCGCCAACCCAGACAGACGCCTTGATAAAGTTCTATAAGTCAAGGGCTTTCGAAGTCGATTATGTGCCACTAACAGGTTCACTGGGCTCAAATGAGAGAAATGAACACTTACGCAACGCTTGCATTCAATTCCGGTTTCGCAACGTGCTAACGTCTAGAATGTATAGGCCTCGAATCCTCAGCTTATGAGTATCTTCAACATGTTCCTTCATCAGTAAATAGAAAGCCGCCATTGGTATGGCACATATGCCATTTTTCAGATGGTGATGATAGTGATCAAAGTGGCCAGACTGAATTTCGGAAAGGGTCTATTCGGCGAGCTGAAGTGCGCTAAATTAGCCCGCCTGACAGGGGTATAAAACTCAACGCGTGCCTGCTGCTTTGCCAACCCCAGTGCGTGGCTGTGAAAAACATTTGCGCCGTATCATCGTCCCCAGACCACATGGCCGCTTGTCCTGTCTGCGAGTTGAAGGAATAAACGCTGCTCGTTTTCCTACAATCTTTTTTCTTGGACTGTTATTGCGTGGAGAGAAAAATAGCAAGTGTTTTGTAGGTTTCGAACGTCAAGGATTAATTCAAAGCGGCAGTTACGGAAAGTAAAAATTGTTTTGCTGCTGTGCGTCGAGAACTTATTCACATCATGTTGCTCATCCTGTCGAAACTGAGTGCAACTCTAGAATTATAATGAGAAAATTAGCGCAAATACAAGGAAGGAAGAACGTTAGGACAGGAAAGAGCGCTTTAATCATCTGGTGGGCTAGTTGGCTAAACATAATGAGAAAATTAGCGCAAATACAAGGAAGGAAGAACGTTAGGACAGGAAAGAGCGCTTTTTCCTGTCCTAACGTTCTTCCTTCCTTGTATTTGCGCTAATTTTCTCATTATGTTTAGCCAACTAGCCCACCAGATGATTTTATTGCAACTCTAGAAGCATCACCAAGCAGGCTGCAATAAGAATTTCAGAACATAAGTTCATGATACTTGTGTAAAAAATAAGTATCGTTAAATATTCACGATGCGTCCCTCGAAGTTGTGTTACATTAAGTTGCAATTTTCAAAAGCTAAACAGCAATACAATTGAAAAAAAAAAAACTAAAATAATTATCGAATCAAATTCGGGTTCTTAGCTCGGTTAATTTATAGCGCCTTCGATCAACTCGCACCGGAATCGATTTGAAAGCTGGACAGTGCACAGCGCACCTCGGGGGTGCAGCGCCGAGTCGTTCCAGCATTGACGACAAACTGCCCTGCGCCACTGGTAGCGCCGCGGCGAGCGCCACCATAAATCACCTCAATCTTTGTGTCTTTTTTTCTTGTTTTTTTCTGCGTTTGTTCGTGCGCGATGGCTGTCTGCTGTCACTTTCTCCTGTTACTCCCACATTTAGCGGTCCCACAAAAATGAACACCGTGAACGTCATTGTCAATGGAGTCACAAAGCGGGTGACAGTTCCACATGCATATTTTGCCCCTCATTGTCGGTTCAAGAAAGAGTACCACCAAATAATAGGCATATATCGGTGTCATTGAAACCCCTCACAAAGGCTTGCCACGAAATTCATAACTTTCGGGTGTTCCTTGCCACCGCAGCAATCGCCGCGGTAATTGCGGTGATGGTAACGTCGTCCTCGCGGTCAGAAGAGCTTAGAAATTCATCGAGTGCCGCTGCGAGGCGTGTTTGTTTTTGCAAGGTCGCCATCTCGATAGACGGCCATCTCCTCGATTCCCGCTCCTAGTCGCAATGCCTGACAGCACTGCACCACAGCGCACCGTCAATTTTGTTGGTGCGCGTTGGGGCAACGAAAAGCCGCACCGGGAGGATGCACTCCTCCATCGAGGACGTCCGGTGCGCAGCGGTGCGATTCATCCAAGAAAACGCGCATCTTGGTGCCCCGGTGCGCACCGTTGCGGATGATCGAGGATGCTATTAGTGGTTTGGGGGCAAATACCAGTATCGAATGAATTTGAGTTTGCTCTTGTCGCTACGATACAACGATTCCATTGCTAATGTTTTCTTTGTCTTGTTCTATTTCAGGAAAGGGTGTTTCCGGATTTCTTTTAAAAAGCCAGTACTCTACACACATGTCAAGACCAGCTTCAAAGGCCATATGATTAATTGTGGAATATCTTAATTATTTCATTTTGCCTCGAGGCGTGACTTACTTGTTAAAATGCATTAAAATAAGTACATTAGAATAAGGGACATCG
The DNA here is from genome assembly GCF_016920785.2 of Ixodes scapularis. Taxonomy (NCBI): domain Eukaryota; kingdom Metazoa; phylum Arthropoda; class Arachnida; order Ixodida; family Ixodidae; genus Ixodes; species Ixodes scapularis. The sequence continues at coordinate 93,853,791 of NW_024609846.1, forward strand.
GAAGGAAACATCCCATGCCTGTCAAAAAGATTAAAAAAAAAAAGAACGAAACCAAACTTAAAATGACTTGATGTTCTTTTCTAGCCAACTCATACAATTAAAATATATTTAAAACTTCAAACTTAGTTTATTATATATTTTTATTACCTTTTCCCCAACATAGTGTTATTTTTCATTATTTTTATTAGAAATACGAGACTAATTATCAGTTGTTTTCATGAACCTGAAACTCCAGAACAATTGTTCACAAAAAAGCAACTCCTTACATATTTAAATACAGATTTAATAATAACTTACTGGAGCACTCTTGGTGAAAGCTATAAACCACGCTGGTTTTTTTTTTTTTTGGTTTTTTTCAAGTAGGGTAAACTATTTGTGTTTTGAATTTAGTGAATGTGCTTGAATTGAAGTTAGTGGTGCTTGAATTGAAGTTAGTGAATGTGCTTGAATTGCCCTAATGCATCACCACATCAAAAGAAAATATGAGCCATTTCCGATAAATATTTATATCTTCTGAAAAAAGTATAAGGATAAGCGATGTCACAAACTTTCCCACGGATATTCAGCTTAACAATGATATACTGATATACTCCCTAACAATAGAGTCAATAAACATCAGTGCCCGGTGCCGGTCAGCCAAAATCATTCTAGCCAAAATCATGTGAATGCCGTACGTTTAAAACGCCTCCGACTGGAGAAATAATCACAATACTGAAGGGGCATGCCTATGCATCGATGCATCCGGCCTGCCGATGGAACCTGAAATAAGGGTTTATAAGGGGGAGGAGGGAGCTCCGAACACTACTTCTAAATACACTACTCAGTCTTGGGTAGTAACGCGTTGCTAGTAACGCGTTACTGTAATTTCGTTACTTTTTTGGTAACTTGTAACTGTAACGAGTTACTTTTTAAAAATGTAACTTGTAATTGTAGTTCTATTACTTTTTTCTGAGGTAACGATGAAAGTAATGACGTTACTTTTGTCGTTACTTCCCAGTGTTTTATGAATAATATATCACTGATCGAGTACAATTTAGATTCTCGTTGCACTTTTAAAATCGTCTATTCCGACATTTCGAGTGTCATGTTGGCCTTGCACAAACTTGTGAATACGTTCTTTCTCACGAGTCACGACCCGAATAAGCCACGTGTACATATCATGAAAAAAAAAAATCTAGTTATATTCACGCACGCGCTTGTACTTTGTGACTGAACACTTACATCTTAGTGTCTTGAAGCACTATTTATTCTGTGTTGTTTTCTTTTTTGTGTGAAAACGCTTTTTAATTGGGTGAATCAACCGTGAAACAACAATACACGCGGAGGGCACTGCACATGTTTCGTATTTTGACTAGCGCCTGAACTCCACACTGCGCATGTTTCGTATTTTGATTTGCGCCACTACTCTGGCGTGGGAATTTTCCAACACTAGTTTTGAGAAGCAACTTCTGCTAAGTTACAATATGAAGTAAAAAGCGTACTGTTTATTTCATGCATGCAATAAAGCTTGGTGAGGGGCGTTTTCTAGTTTTTCCTATTTTTTGGTGTTATAGAAAAGTAACTGAAAAGTAACGTCGTTACTTCTTAAAAGTAACTGTAACTGTAACGAGTTACTCTTTTGTTGCGGTAACTGTAACGGTAACTTCGCTACTTTTTTCTGAAAGTAACTGTAACTGTAACGAATTACTTTTTTAAGAGTAACTTACCCAAAACTGACTCTACTATAGTCGGTGACAGGTTAAAAGTTCAGGGGAAGCTCCTCCCATCTCTCTCCACTATAGCAGAGTGAACGCTGGAAAGGAGGTCGCTTCTTCTCCAACGTTCGCTCTGCTAAAGTGGAAAGAGAAGGGAGGAGCTTCCCCTCAACTCTTAAATCTGTCACTGACTATAGGGAAATACATTCTACTCGGGTCATCTGCATTAGACAGCGCCCCTACAGCACCAAAACCTCTCTTAGCGACGGGGACGACGCGCTTCCAAGACGATGCGTGCGCAATGCGCTTTCTACGCTGTTGCGCTTTCGGGCTGCGCCGAGGGAGAGGGCTGCCGCCGACGCACCGAGACACCGGATTCGTCAAGATGGCAAAAACGGCTGCCTCCAATCTATCGAAGGCTGTCCACGACGATAAACGGCGGCGATCACCCCTCCCAGTTCAAGGGGGAATACCTCAAGGCTGTGCGCGTCCAGCCGTTCCTAGTACGCAAACGCTGTCGGCGCGGAGTAAGATGTATTCCTTAGTAAAGTGCTTGCTTTTTTTTGCTGTCAGCTTTGACTCGTAGTATTCAACTTTTATCCTTCAAAAATATTGACGTACAAAGAGCAAGGTGAAAAGGTAAGTTCAACAACCTGATGTGTGTTTAACTCAGAAGTGAAGCACTCTAATTTTGTCTCCGCCCTTATAACATTTTTTCTTACACAATGATTATTCGATTTAAGTCGCACAACGAGTGTTTTCAATGGAAGTACACAGTGTCGGGTGCTCCTAATATAATGAAAGCGCGGTTTCTATGGCTACAACGTGAGGACGGCAGGGAAGAGCTTCAGTTGTCGCGCTTCCAGCGCGAGTATCCTACCTTCGACAACGCTTCGGCGAGTACTCGAGCACCTCGAGCGCTCTCGCGGAGCCAAAGCACGACGGAAGGCATGGAGCGCGTGCTGGAGTCGGGGTGTTTAAAAAACGCGCCCTGCTGTTCTCATTTTGTGAAAGACTATATCCCGTTCACCCCTAAGCTTAGATAAGAAGCTCCGCCTTCAGCGCGAGCTTTCTGCCTGTGCTAACACAAGCGTGAACGCGCAGGCACGCGCAACCAAGCACTGCGGGAGCCAGCGAGCTCGCGCTATAGGCGGAGCTTCTAGTCTCAGCTTAAGGGTTACCGGAGTATATACCTGTTTCATTCGGGAAAGCTTTCCCTTACAAAAAGTATCAATGAGTTTCAAGTTTCTAATGTATTCTTATAGAATGCATTAGAAATTCAATAGAAACTCATTGATCATTTTTGTGAGGGAGATACGATATAAATCAAGGTAGAAGAATTCATTTAATTTAAATCATGATGTAAATCGCGACTAAAATCATGAGTTATATCGTTTTTTTTCTCCTTTGACACCCTGCTTTTTATTTACTATGCGAGTATCCTTCGACAAAACCATGAAGCCGAAAAAAGAATGCCGGCTTTGCTCAAACTTGTTTTTTATCTAATAGTTTTGCTTCTTTGTAGCAACTTTAGGCGAAGCGCAAGTTCGTCTTCTTGCGCACGGGCTGCAGTGAAGGCAGAACGCTGAGCTCTGACTGGCTCGGATAGAAAGGATAAGGGGTACCTCAATGCTAGCTTCCTTGAGGTTTACCCACCATCCATCCAATCGGAGCCAATCACACCTCGGCGTTCTGACGTCACCGCAACCCTTGCTTAAGAAGCAGACGAACTTGCGCTCCGCATAGTCACTGACGTTGTGAGAACGCCAGGGCGTCTCCTTCAATCACCCGAGCCTCCAGCACGTGCTCTTCGCCTTCCGTCGTACTCTGGCTGCTCTTGCACGCTCGAGGGCGCACGGGACGCCGGAGCGTTGTCGAAGCTCGCGCTGGAGGTGGGACAGCTGAAACTCCTCCCCGTCATTCTCACCTCGTCAATGACACTCGAGCAAGAGACTTAATTAGCATTCGCGTCAAGAACACCTACAGTCGTGGCCACTTTAAGAAACGCAGCATCGGGCTCATTGTGAATATGCTTTTTGTCTTGTTCGTGATTTGTTTGTCGTTGTTCTTATCTTTTAGTGCCACAATTATATTGATTGCGAAGCAATATTAAGATGCTTGGAACTAGCCAGGCCCTGCCTTTCTTAAAGGGACCATGAAATTAATTTTCGGTTGGGTTAAATTGGGATTTGACTAATCGCACATCGTGTAGTGTGCCAAAATAAAACGAGTGCGCGGGAGTAGAAAGCCTAAAGCATGCTTTTTGGTACGAAACTTTGAAAATATAGCGGACAATCTCCTCTCCTTCGAAAGTTCTCCGCTTGTTCACTGCGATGCATCCGAGGCGTCCAATCCCGTAAGCCGAACCCAGCTCACGCATTGGACACCAGTACTGCGTTACTCGGATGTATGCGCTCGTCAATAATTAATCTGTCGACGAATATTCGCATTCGTGGCAAGTGATGCCGTAGCGGCACTTATCAGCACTTGAGAATAACAAGTTACATGACGCGCTTAAAAAGCACGGTGGAAGCCAAGAGTCATCCCCTCCGGTGCCCAAGCGCGTCACACGACCACGTGATTTCTCATTTCGCTTTTGAGTGGAGGGCTGAAGCAAAAGAGGAAGAAGTTGACAAATCATTCCACGGTTCTCTTAAGCCGTCACTGACTGTTAGTGGCGAGATGTTTTGGAGAAGCTCTCGCATGATTCCCCCTTGTAATGTCATTACCTCGCAAACAAGTTCGATAGTGTTTGTAAATGAGCATTGTGGAAGCTTTAAATCATGGCGTTCTGAAACCGACACCGCCAACACTTTCAAAAATTGAAGATCTTCCATTCATCTTATTTCCGTCGATGAGACGTCCTTTGCTGACGTCATAGTCAGCATTCGGCCAATCGTGGAAGACCGACCACAGCGACACTTTTGATCGCGCACGTCGCGTGCATGCTTCACACACGCAGACAGACAGTTTTTGTACAACGAATGTGACACGAGAGAACACGTCCCAGACCGTGTCTGCAGACTGTCTTCTGTTCTATGTATTTCCAGTCTGATTAAGACTTTAAAGAGGAACTTTAGGGGAATTCGTCTTCTTTGTGCCTATGGGTCAATCACGCTCAAAGCGTCCGGGAAAAACAAATCAATTACGATTATACAATTTTTCAACGCTACTGAAGATGACTACCCGCATAAAAAAAAGACTGCGCCGCGATCTTCGATCACGCTTTAAAAGTAGAATAGGCCAACCGTGATAATAATTGTATCCTCTTTTAGGCCACTGAAAAAAACGTGGATTAAGTAATCGTCACCATAAAAAGACGAACTCAAACTCATTTTTAGTGAACCTTTAAGGGGTATTCACACGAGGGAGAAATCCCCGGGATTTCTCCCCGGCACGCGCATCCCACGACGAAAACGTCAGGCTTTGCGATGTGCAAAAGCCTCGCGTTTTCATCTCGTGATGCGCGCGTGCCGGGGATTTCTCCCTCGTGTGAATACCCCTTTAAAGAGATACGGAAACAAAATCTCTGCCCTTATTACTTTGTTTAGGTGTTGTCTATGCTGTGCTGGCAACCCAGAAACACTAGCCTAGACTATAGTCGGTTACAAGTTAAGAAGGTAGTAGAAGCCCCTCCCCATAAGCGTGATGCGCCCGCTTCAGAAGCCTCCGCAGTCGAGAAGATAGTTCGCTGAAAACGCCCCTTCTACTTCAATGGATGGATATTGACTACAGACAGACCTTGTAGCGGGCGGCAGCTTGCGCCACCTAGCCGAGGCAAATTACTCGCTCCGGAAGGTTGACGTAAAAAGAAGGCTTCAGTGCAACGAAAATTGTAACTTTTATAAGTAATGCATATATGGTTGTTGGTTTTAGCTTGATAACCTTCCTACTCGAATTAGGTACATTCCGTGTATTTTCTGCGTTTGTTAAAAAAAACCTGCGTTTCGGGTTTTGAAAGTTTCTGCGATTCGCGTTTTAACAATGCCGAAGTCGCCGTTTTCCGTTATGAATCCCAACGTGGAGACAGCGGAATGCGATTCCTCTGATTCTTCTTCGTCAAGAGAGTCTGGTGCAGCCTCGCCGCCTACGCCAAGGCGCCTCTAAAAGAAGCATAAAAGCGGCGATGTCCTCAACCGAGCTGCACGGCAGCTGATAATGAACGCGTACGTTCAGGTGCGACACGAACCGCCCGCCAAGCCCGGCCAGCCCGGCCTCACTGTGGAGGAGTCCTGCATCAAAGTCAGCAAGCTGCTTGGCGTTGGTGTACGCACCGTCCTCGAGATTAGGAAGCAGGCGAAAGAAACCGAGGGACAAGTTGTGACACCTTCTCGGAAGCGCCCAGCAAGTGAAGGCAAGAGGCGGCGCAAAGTCAGGTACGGCGAGTTCACGTTGTGCGCGCTAAGATCGTGCGTCCACCGTTTCTTTCGACGGAACGAGGTCCCCACGGTCAAGAAGATAACGGCCGAATTCTGCGCGAGCACTGAACTTCCCTCGTTGAAGGCTTGGACTGTGCGTCGCCTTCTCCACGACATCGGATTCGAGCATGACAAGAGGGAACGAAACTCCCGGTTGATTGAACGAGAGGACATAGTCGCCTGGCAGCAGAAGTACCTGCATGAGATCGCACGTCACCGACAAGATGGTCGGAAGATCTTCTACTTGGACGAGACGTGGGTGACAGCAGGGCACACTGTCTCAAAGGTGTGGGTAGACAGGACAGTGGCCTCGTCTCACGACGCCTTCATGCGTGGTCTCTCGACTGGCCTCAAGCAGCCATCGGGGAAGGGCCAGCGTCTTATTGTCACCCACATCGGCAGCGATGAAGGCTTCGTCGACGGCTGCCTGGACGTGTTCCGTGGACAAAAAACCGGTGATTACCACGAGGAGATGGATGGCGCCCGCTTCGAGAAGTGGTTCGACGGTGTCCTCGACAAACTGCCGACAGGAAGCGTTATCGTCATGGACAACGCTTCTTACCATTCACGGCGGTTGGAAGCAGTGCCGACGACGAGTTCCCGGAAGGACGACATCCGACAGTGGCTGACGTCTAAGAAAATTTCATGGGACCCCAAGATGGTGAAGAAGCAGCTGCTCGACATTGTGGCCTTGGTGAAGCCACAGCACCTAAAGTATCGTGTGGACACTGCTGCCGAGACAGCTGGCTGCACTGTGGTCAGGCTTTCACCGTATCACTGCGAGTTCAACCCCATTGAACTGATATGGGCGCAGATCAAGAACGGCGTTGCTGCCCGAAACACGACGTTCAAGATTGTCGACGTGGGGAGACTCCTCAACGAAGAAGTTGACAAGGTCACCACTGACAACTGGATTAATGCTGTCAGGCACGTTATTGACATTGAAGCAACGTTCCGACGAGGCGGTGCCACAAGTGCCCACATCCAGCCCATCGTCATCCAGCTGGATGGAGAGGACACCCCATCCGAGAGTGACCTGTCTGGTGTCGAGCCCCTTGACGAAGTTTAAGGCCACCATTATGGAGAAAGCGTGGAACATCTCGGAACACAAAACGGTCCTTTTAAGGACCACTTATTTGCTTTAAGATCGGATTGTTGTTCTTGACCACCACTAACCTCCCGTGTCTCATGTTGTCATGCTTCTCTGCTCGTTGCCGAATAGCATTTCGATATGCAGCCACCAGACAAACTTTTTATTTTTGTTGCGATAATGTCTAAGCTGGTCTATACATTGCACTGTGCCATAAATCACCAGTATAAATTTCAACTTCACGAAAACAAAAGTTTGCAGCCCATCTACGGCAAAGACATCAGATGCCATATTGACCCTTCCCGCTGTCTAAAGATCTTTGCTACGCAGCAAATGGAATTTTGATTGCAAATAAGCTCTTTTTTGTCTAAGAAAAACGACACAACATATCACTGCCAGTGCTCTGCTTTAAAGCATAAATGGGACGTCTCTGGCCATTTACATGACTGAGGCTTCTGGGAATAACAAAGCCGTGTGTTAGCACAGTGGAGAGCGAAATCGCAGTACCAGTACTCTGTTTCTAAGTCTAAAGGGAACGCCTATGGTCATTCACATGACCGAGGCCCCTCTGAAAACAACAATAATGTGAGCCAGCACTGTGGGAAGCTAACTCTTAATGCCAATGACCTGTTTCGAAGCATAAACTGGACGTCAGTGGCCATTCACATGACCGAGGCCACTCTGAGAATAACAATAACGTGCATCAGCGCTGCGGGCAGCTAACTCTAACTGCCAGTGACCTGTTTCGAAGCATAAACTGGACGTCAGTGGCCATCCACACGACCGAGGCCACTCTGAGAATAAGAATAACGTGCATCAGCGCTGCGGGCAGCTAACTCTAACTGCCAGTGACCTGTTTCGAAGCATAAACTGGACGTCAGTGGCCATCCACACGACCGAGGCCACTCTGAGAATAACAATAATGTGCATCAGCGCTGCGGGCAGCTAACTCTAACTGCCAATGACCTGTTTCGAAGCATAAACTGGACGCCAGTGGCCATCCACACGACCGAGGCCACTCTGAGAATAACAATAACGTGCATCAGCACTGCGGGCAGCTAACTCTAACTGCCAGTGACCTGTTTCGAAGCATAAACTGGACGTCAGTGGCCATCCACACGTCCGAGGCCACTCTGAGAATAACAATAACGTGCATCAGCGCTGCGGGCAGCTAACTCTAACTGCCAGTGACCTGTTTCGAAGCATAAACTGGACGTCAGTGGCCATCCACACGACCGAGGCCACTCTGAGAATAACAATAACGTGCATCAGCGCTGCGGGCAGCTAACTCTAACTGCCAGTGACCTGTTTCGAAGCATAAACTGGACGTCAGTGGCCATCCACACGACCGAGGCCACTCTGAGAATAACAATAACGTGCATCAGCGCTGCGCGCAGCTAACTCTAACTGCCAGTGACCTGTTTCGAAGCATAAACTGGACGGCAGTGGCCATCCACACGTCCGAGGCCACTCTGAGAATAACAATAACATGCATCAGCGCTGCGGGCAGCTAACTCTAACTGCCAGTGACCTGTTTCGAAGCATAAACTGGACGTCAGTGGCCATCCACACGACCGAGGCCACTCTGAGAATAACAATAACGTGCATCAGCGCTGCGGGCAGCTAACTCTAACTGCCAGTGACCTGTTTCGAAGCATAAACTGGACGTTAGTGGCCATCCACACGTCCGAGGCCACTCTGAGAATAACAATAACGTGCATCAGTGCTGCGGGCAGCTAACTCTAACTGCCAGTGACCTGTTTCGAAGCATAAACTGGACGTTAGTGGCCATCCACACGTCCGAGGCCACTCTGAGAATAACAATAACGTGCATCAGCGCTGCGGGCAGCTAACTCTAACTGCCAGTGACCTGTTTCGAAGCATAAACTGGACGTTAGTGGCCATCCACACGTCCGAGGCCACTCTGAGAATAACAATAACGAGCATCAGCGCTGCGGGCAGCTAACTCTAACTGCCAGTGACCTGTTTCGAAGCATAAACTGGACGTTAGTGGCCATCCACACGTCCGAGGCCACTCTGAGAATAACAATAACGAGCATCGACATATCTTGCTATGTTTCGTCGACAAGATCTTGGTTTGGTTAGGGGTGCGCTGCTTAGTTGGTGAGCAAGGGTACGGGTACATGCACGGGGGCACGTCCACCCTTACACGCTGCTGCGAAGCGGCATGTACGGGTGGGCTGGGTGGGTCCACATCTTTCTAATGAACTGCTGGAGACTGTCGCCGCAAAGCGTCGTGAACTGGGTCGGTCGGATAGTTTAATATGTGCTTCAGTGATAAACGCACAACAAAATGTTCCTACAGCGTGAAATTTTTGTGTCGATGAAACTTCACAGCACAGTGTGGCAGTATCAATGAAACGAGTCGTAAAAAGTTGATGAAACGTGTCGATGAAACAACAGGGACCCTTCTTTCCAATGGTTCCATGGAGGCTCTGACAATGAGGACTGCAAGGTTGCCTCCAAGAAGCTCAATGATTTTACACGAGTCTGTCTTTGCCAAGGTAGACCAGAAAGACGATGGCAGATTCTGAAGAGCTCGTTCGCGGCTACGGCCTGGTATGATCCAGAGATAAACATACATCAGAAATGCAATTAGGCGGTTTGAGCTGCTGCTTGATTCAAACATTGTTGATTTTATTGTTATATAAAGACAAATCATTCTGCCACCTGCATTCGGACCAAGATCAAGAGTATTCGGTATGTTTTCAATTCTTGATTTAAACAAATATTTCGCATATAAGAAAGCCACAATTCATGAAGCAGGAAGCTGCCCTTGAAATCAATTTTTATTGACCATACTTTTCATCTTTTACAAATTATTAAACCAACGCTGCTATCCAGTATTGTGGACACATTTTGCTTCTTAAGTAAATTGGAAAAATTGGTGCGTGTTTACCGGTAATACCTCAGGCCGCGACGCAAAGCGAGTGGAGGTACAGGCGTCACGTACCCGGGTTTCGAAGCAGAAACATACGACTGAGAGCGCCTCGAGAGCAAGCAGAATGTTCGGAAGCATTTGAGAGAACCGAATCTGCTTCCCTCAAATTCTCTGGTATTTCTTCCAAAAGAAGACATCAGCCTCTTAACGTCCAAAACAATATCAATTGAATGTTTGTAACATACGCATCACTGGCTTTATCATTTGTGTGCCACCTGTATGTAACAGCTCATTATTGCGAACGAGGGTGTACCCGCGGGTACTATCGCAATCATAGATTACCGTGCAGCCGATTGCGACGCGGAAACTTGACAAGGACGCCACGTTTTACAGATGAATGCATACTGCTTGGAAAGCGTCATTTCAGTAGACAGACTATTTATTAACGCCAGCAAAGGTACGGTCGAAATTGGGTAAAGACACTTACTGTGTTCGCGGTTCACTTATGCCCCTCCCGCACAGCCCACTACACTTATAAAGAAGAGTTTGGTGACCGCTGCATTTTAACGTCGCTCCACGGAAACATTAAAAACGAGCGTGTTGGTAAATACATAAACAACCGGAAAGAATAAACACAAAGTTCGGGACGCAAACAGACGATAAAACCACTGCGAAGAAAAGCCGATGCCTTCACGATGTTGAGGCGCAACCCGAGGCACAGAAGCAGACGGCGTTCGACGTATGTACGATGCTAGGCCTTACTCCCGCATCGAAATTTTCGATGGCAATGCTATCGCTGGATTCTCACGCTGTCGCGCAGAACCTATTGCGAATAAAAGTGGACGCGGTTACGACTTAGCGACGTATGCTCGGGTAAGTGAAAAACCGCATTAAAAACAGAATAATTGCTGCAAGATACTCGAGTCGTAGAAAATCTGCCCGGCAGCCATGTTGAAAATATTAATTTGCCAGAACAAGATTGGTTCGGGCAGGTCGTGACGTCACGGAAACAACGGGACGTGATTGGTGGCGGAGGAATACAAGATTCCCTTTGAGGGGCTTTTGCCGCTACCTTCTTGACTTGTAACCGACTATAGTGTTTCTGAGCTGCCGGCAGTGAAGTCAGAAAAACTAGTTTTAAAACAAATGAGCAGTTTTCAAAATTGCGTCTGATGGCGGTCTGTGGATCTCCCTTGAAGTGCCGCCACGTCATGAGTTCCTAAGAAGCAGCGTCAGTTCCCGGCCTTGCGAACAACAAGTTTGATGGTGCATGCAATGAGCCTGATGGGAGCTTGAAATCAGCGCTCTGGAACCAACATTGCGAACACCGTCAAAGTTGAAGTTCTTACATTACTCTTATTTCCTTCAATCATAAAGTCTTTGTTGACGTAATAGCATTCAGCCAATCGTGGAAGGCTGATCACGGTGACCCTTTCGATCGCGCAACTCGCCAATAGCTCACTCGTGGAGTTACTTAGCCCTGAATGTGATTCGACGAAGAACACTAACGCATTTACTACGTTGTATAGGTTAGAGCTTCCACGGGGCTCCCGCAACGTGCATTCCACACCATCAAGATCGCCGTTCTTTGCAGACGTTAGGTAGGAGCTCGATCTGAGGATGCGGGGACCTCTGCCAGATCAACTAAAACCCCTTGATGCTTGAGAAGTAGCGTAAGGTGTGTCGATGCACGAAGCAAGTGGAACGTGCAGCCCTTGGGAAGATCATGGCGGCACAGAGCAGAACTGAGCTAGGTTTCAGACGCCATGTTCTTCCCAGAAGTGGCGCGCGGCACGTGTCTTGAGCATTTCGAAAACAATGAATGGCGTCCCTTTCCCAGGATAAAGGAGCTTTAAGACCAACCATACTACCCCCCCCCCCCTTCCCCCTGATGCGCTGTGAATACCTTATATACGTAGCTTGCAGGTGTCGCCATTGCTGGGTACTGACGGTTATGTATATCTACTTGTTCCCTCGAGATACTACCTCTGCCGTGTGAAAGTAACGCGATGAACCAAACGCTCGTGGCATATAAAATACCTCGCGGCCGCAAATGACGTCACGGGCAAGCGATGTATTGGCGACGTGCGCGATCGAAAGCGTCGCTCTGATCTGCCTTCCATGATTGGCCGAATGCTGACTACGACGTCAGCAAAGGATTTCATCTTCGACGGACTCGCTTGCGTTGGAACGAAAGCCAATTTTATTATTAGCGATAGCAAAACGGCCATCTGGAATTTTGGGAAGGGTAGGATCTCGCCGGAAGCGGCAAGGATTCTTACCGGTAGACAACTAAACAGAAAAATTAGCCTAATTTGGACCCCCGCACACACGTCCGTTCCTGGCAACGAGGCGGCCCACGAGTTAGCCCGAGCTCTCTACTTCCGGGTAACTGTGGAGCCGCCCGACTGCCGGAACATGGACGAGCGTCTGCAAACTTATACGGAGATTGTGGAAAATTATAGATTACAAAGGAAACAGGTGCCACCACCAGACAAAAGTCTAAGCAATAGGGAGGCAGTCGCATGGCGGCGCCTGCAAGCTGGGAACTTCATAAACCCAGTCTGGGCATACCATGTTCGGATAGATGACAGGCAACACGATAAGTGCAAGCACTGTGGGGCGAGAGGGACCCTTGACCACATAATCTGGGAATGTGCTAGCTCCCCAGGGGCTAAAGCAAATATAAATTGTGGAGAAGCCTGGGAAGCTCTGCTGCGGAGCGAGGTCCCTGCTCTACAGCAGCAAGCCATCCGCCTGGCGGAAGAAGCCGCGAAGAGCCAAGACCTCTTTGCCTGCTTCTAACCGCGGAGGTCCCTGGCCCCGTATCCTAGGCCTGCGTGCCGGGGACGAGGACTAGGTGTCTCCTCATCTGGTGGAACATTAAAGTTGTTATCTATCTATCTATCATCTTCGACGGAAATAGGAGGTGTTGCTTTAAGAGTGCAATGATTGCAAGCTTCCGCCATGTTCATTGCAAACACCATCAAAATTGTTTTTCGCAAGGCAATTATGTCACGAGAGGGAATCGTAGGAGGGCGACACCAAAATATCTCGCCACTGGTGGCCATAGCTATGGGCGCGTATGCTGAGCGCGTGCTGGTGCGTTCCGCACCATCAAGATTGCCGGTCTCTTAGCAGCCTATAAATGTGAGCTCGTCCAGAGAATGCGCGCTCTAAACAGTGCCCTGAAATATGGCGTCCAGCGATTTCAATACGTCGATCAAATCTAGATCGCGTTAGGCGGAGAAAAGGGGAACGGGTCGCGATGCGGCCCTCTCTTTGTGGCGTCGCAGGGGCGGGACGTGCGAGCGCGGTACCGGTCGGTTTCTAGTTGCGCGAGTGATTGCGCGGGCGGGCGCTTTGCGGAGCAGCGGGCGCGGGTCCGGGCCTTAGGCGCGGTGTTGGCCAACTTGGCTTGTGGCCTGTATTTTTCTAGTCATGACACCAGTGTTATAAATAAAATTTGCTAGCCAGTGAATACTCCCCATAGGCTATAGGGCCTACAGTGTTCGGATAGTACTAGTAGGCGAGATTGTCGCCCGTTGACGCAACGAAGCTGCAAGGCTCGCGCCGTTGGCCATTCATCAACTCTTGACGTCACGAGCGCGACACGCATCGCCTCACTGGCCGACTTTGAAGCGAGGGCTAGAGAGCTTGCGATCACGTCATTTTGTTTCCGTACGTTTTTAAAAGCTGCTATTAGCGACGAGATGTTCTGGTGGCGCCCTCTCGTGGTTCCCTTTCGTGACGTCATTAACTCGAGAACAACAAGTTCGATGGTGTTTGTAATGAGCATTGTGAAGCTTGAAATCATTGCGCTCTGAAAGCATCACTGCCAACACCGTCAAAATTAAAGTTTCTACATTACTCTTATATCTGTCGATGAGAAATCCTTTGCTGACGTCATAGCCAGCATTCGGTCAATCGAGGAAGCTAAAGCCCTTCCATCCTGGGAAAAGTGGCGCCATTCATTGTTGTAGAAATGCTCGAGGCACGTGCCGCGCGCCACTTCTGGGAAATTCATGGCGTCTGAAACCTAGCTCAGGAGTCAGTACTGCGCTGTGCCGCCATGATCTTCCCAAAGGCTGCCTTGTGCATCGGCGCACCTTGCGCTACTTTTGAAACATGAAGGGGCTTTAGTGGAAGGCCGACTACAGCGACGCTTTCGATCACGCACCTCGCCAATACTTCGTTCTGCCTTAGCAGGGAGAGAGAGAGAAGTGTTGAAAAGAAAGGAAGCCTGGAATTTCCAGACTAACTGTGAAGGCTGTGTAAGCGCGAGCGGCTAGCCTTGACTGCCTTGACTGGAGCAGTCGCTGCACGAGCACTCGTACAGCCGCCGAGTCTTCATCCAAAGCAACTAGCTCACGCTTTTAGCATGCATTTGTAACAATAGTCCATTCTGAGGTGACACGAAGTACAGTTATCAACTCATCTCAAACATCTCAACAAGCCAAAAAATGACCGTCCAGGGTACCTCAAAAAACGTAAAAGTTTTCCGGTCATACGAATAAAAACTCTTCGATTGCTTCGCGCCTAATACCTGCTCAGGCCTCCAGGGTATATAGAGAGAGAAAACCAGGGAGAGGATGAGATGACGGCGTCCTGGAATGTCATAGCGCTGTCATAGGCCAGCTAACTTTGTCTCTACTCACTGTTCAAACACGTTAGAACGCCGTAGGCTGGCGTCCGACATTCGAACGCGAGACACTGCGCGAAGAGCAGACGACGCTCCGATTGTGGGGAGGCAGCGAATAGAAACAAAAACAGCTAGTCTTTGTGTCTACTCCGAATCAGAGCTCGCCGCTCTGAAATTTTCACGCGCTGACATCTCCCCCTCTTCATCGTCTTCTCTCCATGTGTATACAGCTGTCACGGATGCTTGCGCAGCGACCGTTTAATCCTCTTAAAGAATTTTTTGAGCGACCACGATGCGAGAAGTTTTTTCATAATTATGGAAGGATATATAATAAACGTACACAAAAATGCTCGCTTTGTAGACATTATCCGCCCACTATTATGCTCGAAATTTTGCACAACGTATTTTTGGATATATATATTTAAAAAAAAAAAAACACACGAACGCCCACATCGGAAGCCGAGAGAGCTCCAGCTCAAGATCGGTCACCACGAAAACCACATCCTCAACACTCCCTCTTCGTCACTGCCAACGACAGTGTCTATAAAAGAAGGAGAAGAAGAAAAAAGCGTTCTGACCTACGACCTTGTACTTGAAGATTCTCCTAAACGACAACAAAATAAATCGTAAAGTTCCGGAAAAGCGGGATACAACCTCCTTGACCTAAACTCGAAACCACCTCCGATCCAAACCGCAGGTTCCAACCCCCTCTTACGCACACTCCAAATGCTCGGCTGCTCCCTTCACCCCTAAGCCACAGGTGCGGTGAAAGATACGAGCTCGTTGAACCAGTCACACGCCTACCTTTAGTCGCGTGTTTCCGCTTCTTACCCATTCCCACGCGAAGGGAGCGGGGTTGGGCGATGGAAGGAAGGCGATCAATTGGTCCGACGTGAGCGTAACTCCCACCACGCTGTCCGCTTAGGTGCGAACAGAATATCCGAGCGTGCGTGTTGTCTCGACCCGATCGTTTACACAACCTCTTAGACACCGCTTCTTTGTCGCATTGTCTGGAGTGGCTCTCTTTCGTTCCTGCTTTAATAATAAAAAAGATTTAAAAAAGAAATGAATAGCAGTCACGGTCGGTACGTGTTTTGTACGTGTCTTTCAAACCGGTGCCAGGGTCACGAGTGTTTGTTTTCGAGCAAAGAGCCGACAGAAAAAAGGAGGAAACAAATACGTGCACCAACACACGCTTATTCAAATTTGAGGAGGCCCCTCGTCTAGCTCCTCTCCTTCCTAGTCTTCAACTTCCCTTCATTCCTTCTTTTTTGTGTGTGTGCGTATTTCAAAGATTTCGAACCACGGCTTGTTGGGAGATTATAAACGCGCTCTCCAGCGGCTGGCGACGTTCAACTCAAAACGGGGAGAGAGCCGGAATCCCTAAAGAAACCCCGCGGTTTCGGGGTGGTGGGGGTGGCGGTGGGGGGGGTGGGGGGGCATTTCTATCTGGAGGTTCAACTTCTTTGGGGGTCTGCATTGTCTTTGACCGCGGAGCTCCCGCCCCCGAAACCCCGGAGGAAGTTGGTGGTTTTCCTTCCGCACTGGTGGCGCATTGTGCGAGTTCGATCTGGTTCGCGTCGGTGTTTGCGTCCGGAGCCTGGCAAGGAAGAGAACGGTCGGTATATGCGTCCCCAACCTTGTACTTTTTTTTTTTTTTTTTTTCAGTCCGTTGTTAACCCCGTTAACTAAACGGAAATGGTCCCCGTATTTCGTTGCGATTGTTTTGCTGCTTCCCTTCGCAGCGGCGCTGTTTGTATGCTCTAAAGTCGCTGGCAGCTTAATAAACACAGGCCGTGGCTCATATTGGTCCCGCTTCTTGCTTCGTGATTGCTTCTTCGGCCTTTTTATCGGCTAATGCTCCTACCTCGTTGGATGAGGAGCGATAATAGGGGACTCGGGATTTGTCACATGCTGCGTTTTTTGAGCTGTCAGTAATTACAGTGGCCGTTTGTTTCACTTCTATAGTCGGCATGCGAGTTTTTTTTTTTGTTTTGTTTTTTTACATTTTAGAAGCTGCTCGAAGATTACGAAATGCACGTAACATCGCAAGATTTATGTAGCAGTCTTATGAGTATTTGAAATACGAGAGTGCGAGGCCCGTGCAGTTTATTTTGGTTAGACAGGTAGCAGTATTATACTATACCGTGAAATCCTCGCAACGTTAGGGCGTATCACGGTTGCATACTGTGTATTCGATTTTGACGGTTCCAGCCGCATTGCCTAATATTGACGCGGTGTTCGTGTCTAATTGCGCGTGGCAGGTACTACGCACTACTCTCACTCTTTCTTTTTATGAACACCGACCGCGCTGAATTTCTTATACATATAAAGTGTCAAAATCTTTATATTTATTTATTTATTTAAATACCTCTAAATGCCTCAGGGGGGCATTACATGGGGGATACATGTAACATGTACGTATTTGAAAAATGTTGTAAAACAAAAACAAATATAAAGAGGGACACAGATTTCCGCTAAACTGAACTTAACGAAGAATAACATGGCTCATAGTCATGCACACAGGCATCTCGGTCACGCACACAGGAAAGGAAGGAGAGAGAGAGAAAAAAAAAGTACGGTTGCTGCTCGAGAACAAGAAAATAAACATGATTCACGCAATAATGCTAAAAAAGCGTCATGGTAATAGACCACTTTCTATATCACCCAAGCATCAAGGAGAATACAGGGATTGGTGTTCCACGTGCCACACGCGCACGCCTTCCCCGTATAAAAGATTTGAAGTGATTAACCAAAATAAAGCGTTGACGAACGCGCGTGCAAGATACAATTTGTTTTAGGTTTTTGCTTTAGAAAAGTTACTACTGCTGAGTCCAGCACGTGCGGCGCGTGGAACAGCGATCCCTGCATTCTCCTTCATGCTGGGGTAATATTACAGTGTACTAGAATACTTGGGTAGTGTTGGGACCGAAGGGGCTCGCCTGAAGCGCGTGGTATTGATCGCGACAGGTGTCGCGTCCGGCGCCTTATCCGGAAGGTGTGCGCATGCGCGGCTGCACGCGCGAAAATATGAATCTTTGGTGCCGCTTTGGTGAAGTGCACATAGGATTTCTGATACAGCTACGACCTGCCAGCGGTCGTACCACGGCATCAATTACGCTGCGGCACGATCGTTAGCAACATGATGCTTCAATGTGTTGGACGGTACAAGCTACATTACCCTTCCTTTACATAAAAACAATTGCGACTTTAAAGAAGCGGTTTCGGTTTGTCGGATGGTAAGCATTTTAAATGAAATGCCCATTTCCTTGGTCGCAAATGCCGAACATTAGATATTTTAAAGGGATATCTAAAACTCGGAAGCAGTTTTTTTTTTTTTTTCCTATCTTATTTTATAACGGAACGAAACGGCACATACTAAAGTTCGAGATTGTGTTTTTAATACCCCAGGTTAACTTCTCTGTCTTATTTTCTGCCCGTCTTCTTTTTCTTGACCTTAATCAGCTCGCTTCACTTGTCACTCATTCTTGTGTCCATTTATGCGACGAACCATCCAAGCGACGGTCGCAAAGGGGTGAGAATCTTCTATTTCTTCGTGGCTGCCACGACCATCCGAGAATCACCCGACGTTCACTTGTAAGAAATGGCTTATAAGCCGTGACAATTTTTATCACGCGTTTTAACATTTAACTTAAGTCCAAAAACGGAGACAATGTGGGCTGAACAAGTAATGCTTTATAAGATTCAAAGAAAACAAGAAACTATTTCACATCATTTTGAGCAGAAAACATGAGCACACGTAGATCAGGCAAGGAAAAAGTTGTAATAGTTTACAGCACGGCACTGAAATAATGGCTACAATGTGCAGCGCATACATGGTTACAATATGCAGCGCATTATCCTCTTGAGGGTAAACCATCTGAAACCTACACGCTCACAACAATACATTTAACCGACAGCTGCTTTCTGACAACCAGGTAAGTCTCGCCTGAGCTGGGTATTCGAAGGGAAACACCCATGGTTCCACAGGGGGCGTATCTGGTTCACGCAGACATTCGGGGTGTTTTTGTTTTATTATTTACAGAACTTTACATATTTTACAAAAAAAGGATGTGGCAGATATGTGGATGCCGTCTTTCGTTATATCTGTAGGGCTCGGTGGACAATGAATGGGTGAATAACCGTTGCAATGTTTAATAATGAACCAATATCTGTTAGTTAACTTGTTTATTAACGGCTTAATTGGCCATGGTGCGATTGCAGTTTTAAAAGGAGTCATTATTAAAGGCAAACACAATTTCGACAATTCGCGAAAAGGCAACGAGGTTCGCAAAATTAATCGTAAAAGTTTGCCTTTCTTCGCTTGATTCAGAAACCGCGTTATGAAAATAATACGTAGAATAGTAACTTAGTCGTCTTGATGTGTGGCGCCGGCGAGTCCACCAAAGAAACGCTGTCGAGTTAGTGACGAGGGGACAGAAACAACTGCGTCATTCTTCTACGCATCAATATCAGCACAACCTCATTCGCGCTTTCAGCGCGCAGTTTTTTTAATTAAGTGAAGAAAGGCAAATTTTTAGCGATGAATATCTCAGGACAGAACGAGCGGGTTGGTAGAGATAATTAAGCTTGAGGAAGAAACGAAAATGGACGGACAAACACAGCAAAAACGAACGCCTTGTTACTTTCGCTCAAAGCTCGTTGTTTGTTCGCGAACTTTTTAAATTAGGTTGGCCTTTAATGATGGCTCCCTTTAAAGCTGCAATTGCAACATGGCCCATCAAACATTTCATTAACCCTTTGCCTATCGCAAAAATTAAAAAAAAAAAAAAAGATTTGAAAATACCGATTTTTTTTACGTGCCCTATACTCTGTTTCACCTTGTGTTGTACCGCAGGAAAGGCTACAAGCGCGAGCTCCTTGCTCTAGGGCACATCTCGGCGGCACGAGCTCCCGTGCACCAAGGGCAGCTGCCAACGCTATGAGCTCGCGCTCCTAGCTTTCGCTACATGCACCGCTCAAAGAGAAAAAAGAAAAAAAGAAAAAAAGGCGGGCTGCGCGAGCCGGATAACTCGACTACAGCGCCGCCACGAACTGTCAATACACGCGCCCCCATGAGCTCCCGTTGCCGAGCCGCTCCGGTCCCAACACTACCCAAGTATTCTAGTACACTGTAGTAATATAGCACTAGTACCCAAGTATTGTAGTACACTGTAGCACTAGGTCTATTTAGGGTGCCTTCATGTGCGCTTTGCTTAGGGTGAAGACATCTCGCCATTTTGTTCCCCACTTTTATTTTTATTTTTTGTTCAGAAGCGCGTGAAAAGGCGTGCCCCTGCACTTGTGTGTGGCACTGACTGTGCTACGGCGACATATTGTTTTCGTCGATTTCTTTGTATTTTCCCCGTGAGCGCGTGCTGCCGGCATCGGGTACTACAAAGGGTGGCATCACTCTAAACCACGCTCTAAACAGAAGGACATTGAGGCACCCTAGGTCTATTGCGTTTAACAGCACATTCCAGTAGGCCGCAGCCTGTAGTAGCGGGGAGAATTTATACAAGTCAGTTCTGGCCAAGAGAATATTAACTTTGTTAGGGTGATCATGACGAGGGAAAATACGCGTGGGTGGGATGACGTCATCTTTGCGAAATTTAGTTGATGTGTGAAAGATTTTATAGAAGTGGGATAGCCTAGCAATATATCTTATCTGCTGGAGTGTTAATGATCCTATTGATGTTTTACGTTGAGCGACACTTACATGTGTATAATTTGTTAGCCTAAACCGAGTTACCATGTCTTGTAGGAATGTAGGCCTGTCAAATAAATACTTTTGATGCGGGTTCCGAACTATAGATCCCTGCTCCAACTTAAGTCTAGCCAGTCTAGAGTATGCTAGTAGACTAGTTTCTGCTGTTGCTATGAACAAACGCGTTAAAAGTCGGAAATATTGGTAGTTAGATGAACTCCCAGATATTTATATGAAGCTACTTTATCTAATTTTGAATTCATGATATTGTAATCATTATGCAGCATAGAAAAACGGTTAGTAAATGTCATCATTTTTGTTTTGTTTTCGGTATATATTTGCATTTGCCATGTCTCACACCACACAATGATGCTATTTATATGTATCTTTGTAGGGCCCTGCAACCAAACTGACAAGATATTTGACGCCAAGTGGGCTAGCGCACACCGGCTCGGAGCACGTGGAGCGAAAGCTCGCGCTGCAAAACCCAGAATCCTGGGTTCAATCTCCACCACTGTCCGTTTTGATCTGGATGAGCATCGTACCGGCGTGCGGTCGTGTATCATTACTGCGTGACGCACGTTAAAAACTCCAGGCTAGCGGCTATACTGCATTGGCTAAATTGCTCATCTACAGCTGGGAGACTCGTCGCCCGTTGAGGCAGACCAAGTTCGAGGCTGCATAAACATACGTACGCGGCACACCCCTTAATTAATTAGATATCTGACGGTATACCACACTGTCGTCTGCGGAAAAAACGAATTTTCGATGAACGATTGCTAGAGAGGTCCTTAATATAAATTAAAAACAAAAGTGGACCAAGTACGGATCTTTGAGGTACTCCAGATTTTACGTTTAGGCCGGAGTGTGTGTAGGGGGGGGGGGGGGGGAGGAGGAGAGAGCTTTTGTCGTTTGTAACTACGGTTTACTTTCGATTGTTGAGATATTCCCGAACCCATTAAATTACCTTTTAAATAATTTAAATATATTGTAATATTTTTTTTTTATAAGAAGACTGCGTGAAACACGACCAAAAGCTTTCGAAAAATATATGAGAACTGCGTCGATTTGTGAGAATGCTTGGGTGCTTATGTGAAGGTCTGTTACTAATTCAAATAGTTGGGTTTTGTATGAAAGACCTTGTTGGATGTTGCGCTGGTTAGGAAAAAGAACAATGTTAGTGACAAGGTACCTCATTACTGATGGATGGATATGTTCTAAAAGTGTACATGAAACAGATGTAAGTGATATAGGTCTATAATTTAATGTACAGTTACGATTGCCAGATTTATGAATTGAGACTATATATGCTATTTCCATTCAGCCGGTAAACAGCCAGTGCCAAGCGACTGCTAAAAATAGGCTGGCAAGCTAAACGCCTGACACAACCTTAGTTAGTCTAAGCAATTTCGTCAGGCCCTGAAATTACTGAACACAAACTGACTGCATTATTGCGAGTGCGCTGCATCGTTGAAATGCATTGTTGGTGAACGATGTTACGTTAGTGTTATATGGTTGATGCTAAAAAGAAAAATAAAGATATCGTGTTTTTTTTTTTTGTCTCAATAAAACACATAAAAACCTAGAAGAGCCACACCTTAAGATTAAGTGCTCCCACTGCTGAAGCTGCTGTCCAAAATCAGCACAGTGATGACTAAAATCCTCTGTATTTGTTCTTCTCACTTGGTGCAAACAAAACAAATTTGCGTACTGCTCAAGTGTGTCTGGTTTTTGTTTCCCCATCTGGTTCAGCCTCTCCGTTAAATTATACACCAAAGACGATTGCCAACTTTTTGAAATGAACAGTTTTCACAATTTCAAGAAGGATCAAGGACGCTAGGCTATTTTGAAAGAATCTTTTAGGGGATGCTTTGTCAAAATTTGGCATTCGAGGACAACGATATAAAACAAATGCTCTGTTTTTTGTTTTTTTTTTTATTTACAGGGTGACTGTAAAACGATCACTTTGTGGTGATATAGCTTGATCTCGACCTCATGGTTGCTTTTGACAATGGAAGTTCTGGTATTCTTAATTCCGTCCTTGGCCCTCGTTTAGCGCAAGCGGCACTGCGAGGGGGGGGGGGGGGGGGGGGGGGGGGGCTATGAGCGCGTAGAGCGAGAGCTCGCGCTGCAGAATCCATGGGGACCTTCATTCAATATCCACCCCTGCCCGTTTTAATCTGGATGAGCAGTGTATCGGCTTGCGGTCGTGTATCATACACTACTGTGTGGTGACCGTTAAAGGCCCCAGACTATCAATATGTACTACACTGGCTAAATTTCTCATCCAAAGCTGAGAGACAAAACGCCTTCTTTGAGGCAGACTAACTTCTGTTTGTCTAAACATACATACAACGCAATTTAATACCCGTGCCACACGGGCAACTCGAATGCCATTTACAACGAATGACATTTGAACGATCGGCCAATCAGCGCGCGACACTCCGAGCGTGGGGCGTTCCACTCGCGACAGATCGCGAGCCGATTCGTCGATCACACGAATGTCATTTGTTGTAAATGGCATTCGAGTTGCGCGTGTGGCACGGGTATAAAAGAGACCGCACTTCTCCTAAAAAGAAGTAACTTGCTTAAAAATATGCCGCATCATGATGTGATAGCGAGCACGTGCATTGTCTGCCACTGCCTAGATCTGACCTAGAGACGTGTTTTCACTTGCATGACTGTGTTAGATCTGATTATGTATGTCCCTCTTTTTTTCTTTTCAATGCGTTTTTTTCTTTCAACCTTACTTGTTTGGACGAAAAAATTACTTTCGTCATTCTTTTCCAGCTCGCTTGCACCTTTGCATTTAATTGCATTATCAAAATAAACCAGTTGTTAGTTGCGCCTTTCGTGTGTGAGTGTCGTCTTTTTTTGCCCAAGTTTGTAAACCTTAGTAGCGCAGAAGAAAAATAATGGAAAACCAACTAGCCCAAACACCAGCTTTATTCCAAACTGCGCATGATCCCTCGATTTTCGCCTCGTAACGCCATAGAAGTGTCATGCTAGAGAGCCTCGATTAAACAGACAGTCTATCTGAAACCACGAGGAACTTTGCGCTTTAATGGCGGACGGGATTGGTCGCAAGTTCGAATGCGCTGCGTTGTCGCGTGGCGAGGAGGATAGGAGGCGGAAAGGCGGAGACGTTTGCAGATACGTCAACGCTTTCTCTACCTCCTCGCTGCTCGTATACTATACACCAACTCATGTTTACAAACAAACCGAAGCGCCCCTAGCGGACGCCACCGGCGCCGCGCATGCGCGGTGGATGGTGGGCAAGAAGCCCGCCGTCGCCCATAAACAAACCATTGAATTGCGTTGTTGTCGGCGTCGGTGGGAGTCCCCGTGCTCTTTTTCGCGTTGGAATTGTTGATTCTACGTCCTCCTAACAATGTCTGACTACTTGAGCGACTTCAGCAAAACTATCGAGGCAAAACTTTGCGTGATAAATGTGACGTGCGGCGATTCATTTCACGCGGACGCCGCAAAATGTTCGCTAGAGCCTGACTCCCACGATGAGGTTCTGCTCGCTATATTCAGTCGCGACGTCACTCGGACTGCAAAAGCGTGGACCGTAGCTGAGATGGTGGACATCGATACTGAAAACCGCAAGTAGAATCGGGCATTACAAGTCGGTGATGGCCACTGGTAACAATGATCAACAACTTCTTGTATCTGTTTACACTTAGCCGACTTACCCCAACCAACCCTCAAAAGTGTTTTGAGGCCTGCACTTAGTTCTTATCGCAATTACCGGGTCAACGTTTGGTTTACAGGCCGCTGTCGTTTGAACGAGCTAACGACAAAAAGCAGCCAAGTTTGAAAGAGCAGACGACAGTTCGAACGCACGCGCAATGGAGTACGGGCAAGAAGCACCGCGTCCCGCGTCAACAAACCATTCGAATGTCAGGCTGTCGGCGCCTGTGTGAGTCTGCATACTCTTTTTCGCGTTAGAGTTGTCGATTCTACGTCCTCATCGCAATGTCTTACCACTTGAATCGCCTGAGCGAAATTATCAAGGCTCGTTACGCCGCTAAACTTTCCGTAAATAATTTGACGTGCGGCGATTCATTCGCATGAAGGCTGCAGAATGGACGCCAAAACCATGCTGAGATTCTTGTAGCTATTTTCGGTCGCGACGTCGCTCGTGCTGCAAAAGTGTAAAAGGTAGCGGCGATGATCGATGTCCATACTGAAAATCGGAAGCGGGAACAGACCAAGCGTAACAAGTAGGTGATGGCCACCGGTACCAATAATTAACATCTTGTATCTACTGTTTACACCGAGCCTACTTAAGCCTTTTGAGGCCTGCAATTACTTCTTATCGTAATCACCGGGTCAAAGTTTGGCCAACGGGCCGCTTTTGTTTGAACGAGCAGACGACAAAAAGCAGACAACTTTGAAAGAGCAGACGAAGGTTCGAACGATCAGGTGGCAGTGTGAATTTGAAGACGCACTGAACCCGTGGGTGGCCCGGACGACTTGGGGGTTTTCTCTCGTTCATGTTGGAACAAAGAAAATACATCTGGCGACCACAAATTGTGGCCCGCACACGCAATCGTAGTTCGACAGCGTCTGGTTTGCCCTTTTCACGGCTACTATCTACGTTCTCGGACGAACGGAGGGTGCAAAAACACATGAAAACTGATCTTCAAACCTTTCCAGACTCTCTTGGTAAAGGCCCCGTCGCAGCATTTTAACGAGAAGGCAGGTTTTTTGTCTCGTTTCTTCCAAAGGAACACAGGAATGCATGTCTGGCACGGCGACTTCTGCCCACCGCCCCATACCGGAAGTGCGTCCGGCGCGCCACCACCGCGGCGTGACGTAGGAGAGTTGAGTTGGTGTATAAACGAAGCCCATAAACAACGTGACACCGATGGAGCAGTTGTACACTCTCTTTAATACAGGCTCCTTATGTCCCGCTGTCGCCGGCCGCGATCCTGGCGGTGTCCCAGCAGTGGTGGTGGATGTGGCACACGCCTGTTCTGCTGCGGATCGCTCTCCATTGTGACAGTCAACGGAAGTTTTGGCAGAAAAGAAGTTGGCACTCCGCGACACCAGCGACACTCGCGATCGTTTGAACTTTTTGCCGGGAATTGTAGAACCAACCGCCAGGATAGCGAAATCCAACAAAACAACTACATCGAACAAAGCACACTTAGCATTACCTGATCAGTCTTCCCGCCGTAAAAATGCTCGTCTGTGTTTATTATGCGAGCTTTATCATCCTTACTTCCTCCGCTAGAAACTCGAACCATCATATCAATCATCTTGTCTCCCTCGTATATATATATATATATATATAATGTTGTCATACCAAGCGTTAACACTCACACACCCCTAACATCACATGACTGAAAACAGCTTCCCGCTTTAATTGCGGCGTTTAATGATCCTGTGCTTAAAAAAAAAAAAAAAAAACTCTTATTAAGTTTTAACAGCACCCTTAGTTGATTTGTCATCTTTCATCGTTTGTTCACTGTCCTCTGTAATGTACCTTCTATCCTGGGAGGTAAATAAATAAACGCGACTCGCCGACTCCTGTAACGTCATTTATTACGGCTTCGGGACTATTTTCGGTGCGTGAGCAGGATAGGACTTCAGACACACCGCTCGGAGACGCGTTCTATAGGCTTCGAAGCTTAGATGACACGGTCGTGGGATAGGGCGGTATTGGGTAGACTAAGCATCAGGCCTTTTGTATTTCGTCGGTAAACGCCAACATATACTTCGCAAGGTGCCCAGACGAGCTTCCTACCATCACACCACATCTTCCACCACATGTATACAAACGACCAGATCCCCCACCTGCTCCAAATGCGGAGATTACCCCTTCATCCCTCACATTTACAGGTCATACAACCCACCAAAACCCCCCTCCCTTCCCACATCCCTCTCCCGCATCCTTTCCTGGGAGGAACGGCGAGCTTTACCCGCGCCCACCCACGTTACTGCGACGTTACTGCGACGTAACCTGGCACGGCGCTCCCATCGCGGAATCCATCCGCCAGACGTGGACCGGACGGGTCGTCTCGACAGGGACGTGAGCCATTAACAAAATAAAGTTTTATCTCACTCTTTCTCTCTCTCGGAACGTGTTTCCTCACGCCCTCTGGTTGGCAAACATGAATAGGCATCCAGATTATGGCTTCAGGGAAATAGATCCCCTGTGGAATATCTGCCCCAGAAGAAGAGAAAAAGCCCCAGTCAGATAAAAACAAAACAAGAACAAATCCCACTTCGGCCACACATGAAAAGTCTTCGAAGGGCCTTTCAACTTTGTTTTTAATTAGCAATCAGAAGTAATTTTGAATGTTCATAGAACCTAGAACAGCAATCCGTTTTAGTTTCAGCTCTGGCAGTGTTTGTTGAGCGAGCCGACGGCAGAACGCGTCATCCGCTCGATACACACGTCGGGGTTTCCTACAAGTGGTATTGCTGCGAGAAAGCAGCACAGCGACGTCCAGAACTATTGAAACAAAAACAATTATTCATTTCATGGCCTTTAAGCTTTTCATTCAAGGTCATCTTGATTCCGGCGATAGTTTTGAGCTTTTGGAGAACTGAAATATTGGGGACAGATAGCGCTTTTGCTAGCGTTGCCACTTAGAAGCATGCCTTAAAGCGCACACTACTCTCTCCTTTTTATAAACCAACTTATATTTATTAGAAATATTTCCCTATAAAGTGCACTCGCAGGCTGATCAACTGCACAATTTAATTTGCACTATGCACAATTTAGTTAGCAAGGATAAACGCTGGTTCCTAAAAAAAAAATACCTCCCCTCCCCGAATTCACTAGTAAAAGCTTCTTTTTTTTCAATTTGTATGACTTTTTATTTTACTTCCATTAGCCTATGTCAGTTTTGGTGAATTCAATCAGACGACCTTGGTTCACTCGTTGATTTAACGCTAACTGCGCCACAGAACGGCTGCTGCCGCTGTCAAATACCGCTTTTGCTGTGGCTTCATTTGAATAAACGAGCTTAAATTTCTCCACGCGCCGTTAGCTTCAAGGCTCCGCAGAACCACGAAGTTCGCTAGAGCCCACCGCCATGAACCCATTTGTGAGAGCACAAGAATCCTTGGAGAGAACCCTATACCGAATGCCCCAAATGCCGCTATACACCCGTCACCAACTCCGGCGGAGAGGGGTGCATGTGATCTCTGACACTTTGCTTGCACCCTTCTTGTTATGCAAACTTCAACCCGAAACCGCGTCTCCCGTCCCCGGAGTGAAGATGTCCGGTCCAGCGGCTTTCCTGAAAGCACTGTCGGCTTTTCCAACCCACGCCCTGAAATATTTTGACAGCAGAATGGAAAAAAAGGGGGTCCGATACCAAACCGCGGACGTGTATACGCGCTGTCCTTTTCTCTGCCGCAAGGTCGACGCCATCGCAGTACGGTCATCGTCTGCTAAAGAGAGTCGGGGAGGTGGTTCCGCAACCGAGGCTCTGTTCCGTTCCAGCAACTCTTCTACCACAAATAACCCCTGTGAGCCCGCGAAGCGACTGACCGTGCCCGAAACCCGATCTGCAGCATTGAATTCGCGGATATTTTCCCCCGAAAACCTCCCGTTCTTTATTTCGAGTATTTCCCGTAAACGCGCAGTATACATTTCCTCGCTTGTTTCGTAAAAAAGAACGGACGAAGCGTGATATAATTCTCCCCGGGAAAAATCCGACCTTTAAGAAAGATATTGTGCTTACAATCCTAAGGGTATTCTTCGCCACCACTTCGCGAGTGAGGACACCGCGGTCGAATCGTTCGTTCATGTAACATCGGTGGGCACCCCCGGCTCTTGTTGGCCCCCGCAACCAACTGCGCAACGCTTACAAAAGCGTGTGTGTGTGTGTGTGGGGGGGGGGGGGGGGGGGGGTGTCACCCCGCATCGCGATGAAAGATCTTCGATTTTTCACCGTCTAACGTCCGCCTACATCCACGCGGACACACACACGCGCGCGCTCGAAAGAATGAGCGGGCGGCAACAAAAGGGGGACCGCCACAACGCCCGTAACAAGGATCCGTTTCAAATGGCTGCCGATTAGTAAAAGGCCATTTCTCCTCCGTTCTTCGCACCGGCGCGCCTTGTGGCGGCGCGCGTCTTCGGAAGTGCCCACCACCACAGGGAGAGCGAGTTAACCGGGCAGGTCTCCGATACTGATGCACGAAGCGAGTGAGCAACCGTGCGACAAAGTCTCCAAGTTCCGTGCAAGCTCCCCCCCTCCCCCCCCCCCCCCCCCCCCCGCTTTCCCCGCTTCTTCGTTTTCCGTATCCCTCAAAACTAAAAAAAAAAAAAAAGGATCGGGGTGGCCGCACAAAAGAAAGTCACCATTATTTTCTCACCTGGAGAATGAAGGGCAGCGCGCGCTCTCCCGTAGCTCCACCAAAGGCCGCGCGCATTTAACGCAAACTTAAAAATAAACCACAGAAATACAAATCGGAACATTGGGTGAGGGAAGTAAGCGTAGACTATACGGAAGATTGCGAGAGAGATGGGGAAGGAGAGGGGTGTCACGGTAGGCGGGAACCACTGTCGGGATTCTGCCGAGGGTCTACTTTCTCTTACCCCAGCGGAGGAATGGGGGACTGCTTCCCCCAGGATAGCCCCACTTTTAAGTGAGCCCCCTTCGCCCCCCCCCCCCCCCCGGGGTTTTTTCCCTTCCCCTCGTTTTCTACGTGGGTTAAAAAGAAAACTGCTCCCGCAGGAACGTGTTAGAAGGTGGTCTCCCTCCGTAATCGAAGACAGACCGCTCAGGTGTCGCTTCAGACGACGACGTGGCACTCTTCAGGGAATACTTCCACGGTCAGGAAGGGCTGTAATCATCTGAAGAGGGGCGTGGTACTCGTTTCTACTTGCCGATGGACGCTGAATTGCTATCACGTGCTTGCGGGCGGATGGTGTGGGTTGAACGAAAGGTTCGAAGGGTGCGAGCTTCATTTCATGTTAGCAAACACCTCCAGAGCTGCGTGACGGCGTGACAACGGGGACCAGTGATGATCGACATGCAGGCCGATATGCATCATCCATCTTCTGCGTTTATGCGAAGGAAGGTAAGTTGTGCCCTAATTTTATTTTAGGGATAATTTTACTTTCTGCATTTAAGCTTCTTTGTATATTCAAAATTCCTGTTTTAGCAGCATGGAAATTGCGCAAGTTTCAGTCCGACAGAGTGTTCCTTCTTATTTTGAGATAAATTAAAATTCTCAAAAGTGTTTTAAACAAAAATATGTAACAATTAAATCAAAGTTTATTGCGTGATGTTGTAGGGACTTTAGTTTTATACACCTATTGTTTTGAGAGAAAAAAAATATCGAAGCATCTCGACGTCCGGCCGCGACAGAGATAATAGTCAATAAAAAAATAACTAGATGCTCTTCAGGGTGTAATTAAGGCAGTACCACCTTTTATCACATGCCCGTTTGTAAACATCAGCTTCATTTCTCTTACCGCGATAATACTAGGAAAAGCTGGTCAGTGTCACCTTATAAAAATAAAGTGAAAAGCCTAACAATCATCAGGTTATGTCGATTAAATGCTTTATTTTATTGGGATAAAGCAAGAAACTAGTGTCCTGAGCAAAGGACTTTATGCAGGAAACAGTTGGAGACGTATAATACCGAGAAAAAAGTTACCACGCTTATATGTCACGAATAGGAGTTACTAACATATTTAGACAGTAGGCTCGTTCGATTTAGCTACCCGTCCTGCACCAGTGCAAAAAAGTGTAGTGTGGTCTACTTCCGGTATGTGTGTTCAGATACGACCGGAAGCACACTGCCCTACACCTTTCTGCACTGGTACAAAACGAGTAGGTAAATCGAACGAGCCTATTGTTCCCTAATCTCAGATTGTTTTGAGTTCAGCTTTCTATTCTAGTGACCAGTCGAAGAAAGCAGACTTTTGTTTCTTTTATAACACGAAGTTTGAACATTAACGAGGCGCAAGCTATAAGAAGTTAAGAAAAAGCGCCGAAGACAACAGAAGCAAGTTAAAAAATCACTTTATTTCACACTTCAAGATGAAAAAACTGGCCCAAATGACCATTTTGTTGCAATTATCTCGTAGACAAGTTGCCCATGTTCTCTTCAATGGACAGGTGATGAAGCCCCTGATGGAGAAGCGACGCCGTGCCCGGATCAACCACTGCCTTTCGGAGCTCAAGCGGTTTCTCATGGCTCACGACTGCGGAAGTTTCGAGAAGCAGAACTCGCGCTCGCAACGGGTGGAGAAGGCCGACATCCTCGAGATGACCGTCAAGTACCTCCGCGAACGCCAGTTTCTACTTCTTCAAGGTGAGTACATGCCCAGAAAGCATTATGGTGAAGCACGGCATGCTCCCATAGACTCGCGATCAACCAGCGACTTCTACATCCTAAAAATTTGATAGTTTTGCCTTACTCTGCAGTCTACACAGTCATCTCTCGATAATATGGTCGCCTTCGTTCCCCTAAAAAATCGTCAATAATGTGAGATGTCCCTAACAGCGAGACAAATAGGCATTTTACCTAGTTTGTATCCTGAAAGTTTTATCTATATGGTGGGGTATTAGTGTTGAAGAGGTGTGTACTAACGACTAATAAGACATGGCTGTGGCAGCATTGGAAATAACGCGCTAGTTGTAACGGCATTGCTCGCGATTCGTTACTTTATTTTTTTTTTTAATTGGGCGGCGCAGTAACGCTTACAAACGTACTCTTTAAAATTTTTAATATGTAATGGGTAATGGACTTGGTTGTTACTTTAGTTACGTAAATCACTACGTTACTCATTATATATTTTATTGTCAAGGCTGATACAAAGTGTAAATAGAAATTACATATTAAAGTTTTAGTGCTGAGACACGCCAAGGGGTGAGTATTGAGACACCAGTCTGCTCGACTTGACACGCATCTCACGTATGTTTGATGCCCTAAAATATTTTAAACGTGCAATAAATATAGAACGTATACGCGTATACCTGCTATGTCAAAATTGTAACACCTTTTTTTTTAATGAATAAAAAAATAGCGAGTAAGGTGTGCTTATTTTCACTGGTAGATTTAACGGCACCGCGTTACTCTTATATTAGGGACTCTTAGAGAACCGTTACCATGTTCCGCGTACCGCACTTTGAAGCATGCTTTTAAGGGCGCGGACACCGTGATACGATTTCCTAAAAGTCCCTATTGAGGTAACAAAAGAAGGTATACGAGTACCTTTTATTTAAAAAAGAAAGAGTAACGCATTCCGCTATACTTCGTGTCAGCCTAAGCTCAGACGCAGCCGACGCGACGAGCTAGTGGAACCAATCAAACAGTATCAAAAGCGCAAATCATTAGGTCTTTTCGGTTAATGATATGTTCAGCGATGATAGAACAGGTACAGAAACAGGACGAACACCATGATGGTGTCTTTTTGAAGCTGTCTCATTGGTCCCTTCAGCTCGTAGCGTCGGCTGTGTCTGGATTTAAAGGCCGAGAACCACACTCGAGATTCTGCAAGGCAGAAGATCCTCCTCACCGTGGGCAGAAAATAAACAGGCAACGGTGAGCAGGGAAGACGGAGAGGATGAAGCGAGGAAAAAGTGGAAAGCGCGAGCTGGTCGGTCGGTCTTTAAGGGGAAACGAAGTATAGCATGTAGAGCAACCGTTCATTTTTATTCCTGACATTACTGAAGTAAGCGTGGTAAATATGCGACAGATGTTGTGAATGTAAAACGTAGCTTTTTGTTGAATATGCTTCTGATTCAGAACAGTTCACAATATTTGTGTCATAGCTAAAACAAATATGTTCCTGCTCCTTTTTTTTTTCTTCTTTTTTTCTTGTAGACGATTATATAAATAAAAATCGCAAGGCGTCAAACCAGTAACCATATTTTAACCCGAGGAGTGTCCAATGCAGCTTTGCTGTGCATGAGGTACTCTATAAATGCGATAATACAAATTCCTTGTCTATCTTGTTTTTATGCTTTTCAGCACCAAGGTGAACGTTGCTAGTGATTTATTATTGAAACTTTTTCTTCGCGAAATCTTGTATTATATTTATAAATTGAGTAACTGGCAAAATGAAAACCCGGGAACTCCTTGGATAAATGAAGATGCAAAACACCCGACCGCTGCCTCTGCGCGCATGACGCTTTTTTATAGTGGGCTTCACAATCTGGATAATGTTTTTTTTTATACACGCTCAACATAAAACATAACAAGAAATCAGACCGACTGCACACTATTATACAAACTATGAATTTGATTCCCCACAACAAAGGTGCTTGAAATGTGTCGCAATAAAGACGGTA
Organism: Ixodes scapularis; assembly: GCF_016920785.2. NCBI lineage: Eukaryota > Metazoa > Arthropoda > Arachnida > Ixodida > Ixodidae > Ixodes > Ixodes scapularis. The sequence continues at coordinate 93,886,522 of NW_024609846.1, forward strand.
GGGAAACAACCGATTCAAGGCATGCAACGTAAAACACGAAATATCAAAGAATGCGATTATTTTCTACTATTATTTTTGCGTATCAAAAGCCTTAGTAATCCTCGTGCAGCTAAAATGCTGGTACCTTCCAAGCAAAATAATGTCTTCACTGTTTTGACAATTTTCATTGTGCCAAATTCTAAGCGTAGAAATTAATAATTGACTCTAGGCAAATTGCAAAAGCACGCAACAACTGTTACTGCGTTATTAATTGCGAAAACATTTATAAAAAAGGCGGTTAGAAATAAACACGGAGCGCAAGATTTATAAATATTCACGATTGCAATCTGATGTGCCTGTGATAGGGGCAATTGAAACGGGCTTTACATTACATTTCGTCATATAGACGCTTTGCAGCAGCTGTGCATGGGCGCCGCAATAACCAACCTTCAGTTTCTTTTTTCTCTCATTTTGATACTTTCGCTCCATCATTACCACAGCAGGACAGGTTATTTCCATCTTAGATTCGACCCCGTCCTTCTTCGCATAATTGGCCTTTGTGGAAACTCGTCTACGCCCGCTGCAGTGGCTTGGTATCTCGATAAGACAAGAGAAGGTCAGCAATGGCGGCCGTAATCTGGCACGTGCGCACAGTTTCTTTATAGGCCGTTTGTGTGACAAGGTGTGACATTAGTTAAACCGGCGTGCAGGATTTCAGCTGTAGTCCCTGATAGAATGAGAACGGAGGGCACCTCTTTTTGGTGTCCGGTCTCAAGCACGCGCTCTTCGCCTTTTTTTTGTAATTTGAGTGCGCGTGCACACTCCAGGCTCACCAGACGCCGAAGTGTCATCGAAGGTAGGAAGCTCGCGTAGAAGACAGGACAATGGAAGGACCACCCTGCGTTCTAATGTTCTAATCCTGTCAGTGACTAATAGCGACGTGGGCGACCAAAAGCTTCACTGTAGTCGGCTTTCCACAACTGGGCATACTTGAGCATTGTCAGGCTTTTAACTGCAGCAATGTTGGTTTGGGAACGCGATGGCTTCTCTAGCTTCCATTTTGCAGCTTAAACACGTTATTGAACTTGCGGTCGCAACTGACAATAAGTAGCCAGGGTCCATACTCGTGAAGTCACGGCGAGGCAAATCCTGGTCGCGACGTCATGAATGAATACCATAAAACGCCATGGTATATATCTCGGAGCTATAATAGTCACTGACAAAATAAAAGCGGCAGGGAGGAGTTTCAGTTGTCTCGCTTCCGGCGCAAGCTTCTATATACCTTCGATAATGATTCGGTGTCTCGAGAAAATTTTGAGTGTGCACGCGCAGTCAAAGCATGATGAAAAGCAATGAGCGCGTGCTGGAAGCCGGACGTTCGAAAAAGACTTACCTTTGTTCTCACCTTGTCAGAAACTATACAGTCCTCCGACGTCCGCTACCATCGAGGCACGTGGTGGTCTTCTCCGAAAATAAAAACACTTACGAGCTGTCCCGATGTCTTTTTTCTCCGATAGAATCCACGGGCGAGGAAGAGCGGACGCAGAGGTTCCACGAGGGCTACAAGCACTGCGTCTTCGAGGTGACCCGCTACGCCGACGCCCTGGAGCCTCAACTTCGCCAGACGCTCCTGTGCCACCTGCAAACGCGGCTCGGTAACCTCAGCGCCAGAGTGCGCGCCAATAACTGCCCGGACCAGGAGCCGGTCTCCTCGACGGACGGCGAGCCCGGGCGACGGACGGGCGGCCCGAGGTTCGACTACGGCTACGAGACCAGCTCCCCGACGGACGTCAGCGAGGAAGACTCGTCGTCCGAGTGCGGCGACGGGCCCACCGACGCGGAGCCTTTCGCCCGCCCCAGTCAGCAAGAGGAACCCGAGGACTACCGCCTGAACAGGGAACAGCGGCAGCTGGAAGAGAACGGGAACATGTTTATGTGGAGACCCTGGTAGCTTCGTAGTTTCCCCTCGTGACTGGAAGCGAGGGGCGCAGTTCCTACGAAGTACGGTGCCCTGAGCGCTTCTCCTACTGGTGTGTTTACTGCGTCCTCAAATGTGATCCCTGATTTCCGCCTGGTCACGTCACACTTTTGTAATGTTGTAGCCGGCTACAGTCCCGGCGATGGCATAGCGGCGAAAGCGAATCGATGCCATTTGAAAGAAAGAGGCCTACACCCCCCCCCCCTGACGTCATGACTAGTGGATCCACGCAGCATCGCCGCCAGAACGACATGCAGTGCTTCACAACGAGCACGACATATAGCACGCGGCGGCGTCATGACGTACACGCGTCTGCCGCTTTGTAGCGACTCTCGTCGGATGTTCAGAGCGTTTGCCGCTTGAGGCGGGTCGGGGATTCACTAACAATGGCGTCATGTGCAGGCCTTGTCCCATAGTAGGGTATTGCGCGGATACGGCAGAGGCCTGTTCCACTGTGGTTCGCTCTCAGCTCCCCGATTCACGAAAGCTTCTGCAGCAACGCGTCGAGACGTCGCGACAAAAACAACATTAACATTCGCTCTTTTTTTTTTTTTTTTTTAGCCGCTAGGATTGCGACATTTAACGGCATATCAAGTCGACTCCTGTGACATCATATGTTGCCACTTCGAGAGTTTTATTCTTTTTATTTTATTTTTTTTTTTTTTTTTTTTTATGAATGAGTGACATAGAACGCTAGACCTACCAGTCGAAGACGCGTTCCAGGCGCCATATACTACCAAGTCTTCCGCTCTGAGAGTGTGTCACAAGAAAGAAGGCGCAGTGAATGTCAAATGCGCCGTGTTTATGAAGGAATTTTGTGCACCGTCTCCGATGAAAGCAACAATGCGCAAGGTCAAACCTCGAAACGAACGGAAACGACGAGCGTTGACACTGAACCTTGACAGCAGTGAGTGCGTAGCCATAGAGCACAGAGTGGTTTGACTTTAAATAGGCCACTGTCGTTTAAGCGTCGATAGTAGAGTCAACGAAGCGAGTGGCCTTCGGCAACACTCGGGTGACATGAGTTTCGTGCGCGCCCAACGGGAACTATAGCTGCGATCATATCAAGCAGTGTCGTGGCTGAAGCTTCCGAGATGTGCATGCCAAACTTGGCGGAAGATTAAATTATATGATTGTCTTTGAATTCGTACGCATTTTTGTAAATAGATTCATCGTCTGTAAAGCTATTATCGCGCCACAATTCGTTTTTTTTTTTTTTTTTAGAATATAGTACATATTATAACCCGCATCTGGTTCATTTCCTGGACGGTTTGTGGACCGACGCTCACATTGGCCGAATTGTATAATAACCGCCATGTGGTGCCCCCAGCGTCCAAGTACGTAATGAAGTGCCGATTTTACACGGATCTGGTCATCAATAAATGTGCTTTTGCAAAGAAAATTTGTGTTCGTCCGTATCATGCTCATTGCTCATGCCTCTGTGATCCATGTGAAGCGCTCATTGAAGGCTGTGTACAAGGCGTACTGCCCTAGTTCCTAAATGGACAGGTAAAAGTAAACATTTATTATAAAAATATCGAGTTATATATAAAATATCAGGAAATACAATTTTATGAAATTACTAACATGGTAACCGAGGAGCGTTAGAAAAACGGGACGGACAACACAAAGTTCCAAACACAGTTCAATCCCGTTTTCTTGACATTCCTGGGTTACCATGTTAGTATTGAACCAGCCCACCTGCACTTTTGATTTAGTTTATGAAATTAATTTATATTTATTCGGTGTAAAGGCTGCCTGTCACGAAGCGCATAAAACGTATTTTTCAAGTATTATTTTTAGGTCTTGAAACGCACCGTCAGTATTTTCTTGTAAACAACGCAACCATCAGCCAAACGGGAAATAAGAAAATAAATTTAAGAGAAAAGATTGTTTACACTAATAAAAATACCGATAATATTAATTACTGTTTCCTGGGGAAGAGCCAAAATCCAATTACTGTTTTTCTAAGAAAGACACGAGTAATAAAAATTAAGCAACCTATTGAATTAGTATAGTTAAATGGACTTAGATAGGGAAAATTAAAAACATAGGTGATTATGTGGGGGTTTCTTTAGTAGGTTGACATATCCAAGGGAAAAAAACACCTTAAGTTCATGAGCAGTTTGTTAGTAAGTAAAAAAAGTTGGACCTAGAGTGACCTAAACTACTTATAGACAGCTCACCGTAAGAAACTGAAACAGCGTTTAAACTGAAAAAGCGATGACAGGAAGTTTCAGTACTCCCCAATTCTCTAAGTCAAATTTATCCTGGTGACAAGAGAGGCACACATCATTTTCGTGTTCCAAAGTGAATTATTTTTATTGGAACAAAAAAAAACAAAAAAACAGCGTTCCTATTTGTATAGATCCGATAGTTTTAGCTACGCCGGTGGATGTTGTTACAATATGATATTTTAGAACACTTGGCAGAAACATTTTTTTCCATATTGAGATGGGTGATGTCAAAGTTTTCGAGGAAAACGTTTGAAGTTTTGACCTTGTGAACTTCCTTTGAAACATCAAAGCGTCATTACATATTATGTGGCGTATGCCGCGTAACTAATGTTTATACACTTGAAAACATCTTAAAGTAAGATTCTTGACTATAGTGTGCCGTAATTTCATTAGACCTTAGCGTGTTTTGAGGGCCATTAATACGCAGTTAAGTCGTCAAAGTGTTTTTTTTTTAGTTCTAACCTTGGTAGTTTTCCTGATTAGTTAAAAACGAAGTTTTTAATTTTTCTTTTAGTCGGTCTGGGTTTTGTCGAACTAGAAACAAAACAGCAACCCTGATGGTTTATGTGGCGTTTTACTTAACAAAAATGTAACCCTGCAGAGAGCCAAAGCGATTAGTCTTCTAATATATTCGCCGTTTTATAAAAATAAGAGACCTCAAAGGAAATATTTTCAAGCATCGCTTGAAAATAGTTTTTTTAAGGTCTCTTATTTGCTTACAAAGCAAATAGTTTTAGAAGATTTGCTTACAAAGCAAATCTTCTAAAACTTAACATTCAAAGGAAGCTGAAGAGGTTCCTGAAAAAAAAACGAGTTAAAGGTGAATTCTACAGTATTTTTTATCCCGTGAATCTAACTACCACGTTCGTTTTCCCCGGAGATGTAGCTAAGCGCGAGAAAGCACGAAAAACCTCCGACCAATCGTATATACGTTATGCCCTGATCATTCGGTCGCCAAGCACGTGTCGCTCGTGTGGGCAGCGCGTGCAATAGACCTATTGAAAAATTACCCAAGCATCAAGAAGCATACAGGGAACGTAGTCATACGCGCTGCGCGTCCTGGCGTTGGCAATAGCATTTTTTTAACCAAAAGTCTAAAACAAAAGTGGCAATTCGCACGTGCGTCCGCAAACGCCATTTAGTTATGATATCTTTGAAACCTTTAATACGTATAAAGCGAGTGAGTGCAGCGCGTGTAACAACGTACCCTGCATGCATCTTGATGTTTAAGTAATTTAGCAATAGGTCTATTGCAACCTTGCCAGATATATTCTCCTGCACTGACACCAGTCGTGAAGTCTTTTTTTTTACCTTTTTTTTTTGAAAACTGCCGGAATGCGGGTGGATAGCTTTGATAGGCGCTGAAGATGCGCGAGAGCGGAGATTCCGAGAACTATTTTTATGGCGTCAAGCTCCGGAAAGGAGTGGCTTCAGCGGTACTTTGAAACTGATTTCCTGCAGCCTCCGCGAACGAAATTAAAAAATAATCTCAATATTCGAGATCCTGGAAGTCGATCTAATTGTTGTTTTTTCTCAAATACAAAGCCGCTTCTGTTTTTTCTTTAACGCAACTGTTGCCGCTGTGAATCGTACACACCTTATGTGGTCGTTTGCAATTTTTATTTTGCTTAATGATGTTGACCTCAAAAATAGTTGTGGTTCCGACACATTACTTAATGAGTTTTCAAAGTGGTATACAGAGTGGATATCAAAATACTTCTACGCCATTGTACGTGTTTTTTTTTTCGTTATAAAGTTTTACTTACACACGAGAAGATAGAAAAAAAAAGCATTCTCTATTCAGTCATCTGATGATCGTTATAACCCAGCAAATTACAGACGTTTCATTGTCTGGTACTTGCCGCAAAATTCTTCGGCATGTAAGCTTTCAACATATGATAAAGTATCTCAATATACAGGTTTGATTTTTAAGCTTAACAGCTTTGTTTAAAAAAAAGCCGTGAAAGTTACACTTATGCCGCTTGTGGAGGTGAGTTATACGGTCAGGGGGACATATTATAGGGGGCTTATCCTAGCGATCAGTTCCACAATTAATTAAAATTCATTAATTAACTTTTTAAATAATGAAAATAGACATATGGTTCCAATTAGAAACTTGCTCAGCGTCATCGAAAACCACTAAATCAGTCATTTTCAGAAAGACTTTGAGCGCGTGAGAAGCGTAGTATTGTACTAAAGCCACCACTCGTGGAGCAGGTACAAGGCTGGGGCTAAATAAAAGACGGAAAAATCACTCGGGCGTCTTATCGCAAGCGCTAGCTTTGTACCTGCTCCGCGAGTGGTAACTTTTGTGCACTACTACGCTTCTCACCCGCTCAAAGTCTTTCTGAAAATTACAGATTTAGTGGTTTTCGATGACGCTGAGCAAGTTTCTAATTGGAACCCTATGTCTATTTTCATTATTTAAAAAGTTAATTAATTAATTTTAATTAATTATGCAACTGATCGCTACGATAAGCCCCCTATAATATGTCCCCCTGGACGTATAACTCACCTCCACAACCGGCATAACTGTAACTTTCACGGCTTTCTTAAAACAAATCTGTTAAGCTTAAAAAAAACACCCTGTGTATATACAGGGTGTCACAAAAGAAAATTTACACGGTCTTTTTTACCGCAAAAATAAACTAAGCCTCGCCGAACGCTCATTCTCCGCCCAAAAGTAGAGCTAGAGGTCACAACCAGATGCCAAAGTTTCAGCTCGATCCGATAACTTAATCAAAAGTTATCAGTGATTTTCTGAAAATTTCAATGGGAAAATGGCGGTCGATGGAGTTTTCAAACACATGGGGCTCTATGGCACCAGAAACCGAAAACGGGCAAAAATGGGCTCCACTTTCCCATTGAAATTTTCAGAAAATTACTTATAACTTTTGATTAAGTTATCGGATCGGGCTGAAACTTTGGCATCTGATTGTTACCTTTAGCTCTACCTTTTGGCAGAGAATGAGCGTTCGGCGATGCCTAGCTTATTTTTGCGGAAAAAAATACGGGTTCGGTTACGGTTCAGGTTCAGGTAAATTTATTTTGTTCCGGTTCAGTTCCGGTTCGATTAATTCGATCCGCGAACCGGTTCGGGGCGCTGAACCGGTTCGCGAAACGGTTCGGAAATTTTAAATGACAAATTGTAACATCAAAATAAATTACAAATAAAACATCTGAAATCAGCACATACGAAACGGGATACATCGTAGTGTAAGGCTCAGGGATTTCTACCAGGAATGGTTTCTTTTTGTGCACTCAAAGGTTACCTCACCGACGTTTACGCATTCGGACTTCATCTAATTGGGTCCGACGCAGTAGCTGTAAAATCCGTGACCTCCTTACAAACCCACTTATAAGTAGAACTCGCTAACTATCCCGCCACCTCGGCGTGTAAGCAATTAAAGGAACAGTGGGGAGAAAATACAGCTTTCTTAATTTGAACTAGCCTTCGGTAACTCAAGTTAGACCCTTAAAGAAGTTTTCATTAAACAAGATACGGAATATGAAAAACACTTCACCGAACGCAACGCCAGAAGGACGTAATAGGATAAATATTAAAATAGAAGAGTTCGCTGTCTCACAAATATGTTAGCTTCTAAGTGCCTATACGAAACCGGATGCATTATTATCAAACTCCACAGCCTTTTCTTTTCTCATTCCGATGAAAGCAAGCTTCAAGAACTCGCGCGTTCTAGAAACGTGTTATGATATGAGCACACAGCAGCATTTAGGATTTACGAGATTGTAGGAAAATGAAATGCCGTGACGCGATTCTTTTTTTTTTTTTTTTGCACAGTTTTCCAATTCTTTTTTTTCCGTGCAAGCCGCTACCAGCGCAATACTGGTTCCTATGTCAAGATTCATGGATGCAGCGTTTGTCAAGATTCATGGATGCAGCTTTTATATTCCTAAGACTGAGTGGAGAAGAAAAATATCTAAGCGAGGTGTGTGTCAGTTGACGGCACTTAAAAAAGAAATGGCATTGATAGCACATTCATTGTCAACAGCGCGTGGCCGAACCGTTTTGACATGAGCCGGTAACCGTTATTTTTTTCCGGTTCAGTTCCGGTTCGGGCTCATCGTGATAAAAAAATAATGGTTCGGGTTCGGGTTCAGTTCCGGAAAAAATACCGGTTCGGTTCCGGTTATCGGTTCGGTTCGGTTCCGGTTCGACACCCTGATATATATATATATATATATATATATATATATATATATATATATATATATATATATATATATATATATATATATATATATATATATATATATATATATATATATATATATGTATGTATGTATATATATATATATATATATATATATATACAAATATATATATGTCAACATGACTTCAGAAAATTAACTATCAACTGTATATACAAATAACGAAGTAGTATATTTTTTGGTTAACTCGAAAAATAACAGGGGACAAGCTTGATAAAATCCTTTTAAACTTTTTTAAAGCATTTGACCGCGCCTCACACTACAAACTTCTGTTCAAGCTCACATGAATTTACAACAACAAAAAAAAACGAACAGTTAATAAATTAACTTCCCGTCTATAGCTATCTAAACTATCCCAGTATGTCTAAATCATTATTGAACCCTCCGCGTATCTTCTTTTCACTTCAGACGTACCCAATGATTGATCGTATTTTTGTCTACTTCTGTTGTTCTTTATGACCGTTATGCGAAACGTAAATTTCCATTAAACGTGGGTTATTTGTTTTGTTACAGATGAGTTCGTCATTTATACGAAGATAGCATACTGGCAGTATCAGCTAAATCTTAATAGCTAGTTCCTTACTGAAGAAGGAGGAATGAACAAGCAGGAGACAGATTCAAATAAATTATGAGAAAACTGTAGCGATGTGATTCACTTGGAGAAACATTTGGTGATATTTAGTTATTTCCTGAAAAAACAAATATAGACCATTATGCATATCTTGCTTCTACCTTTAACGAAAACTGAATTGGAATCAGGATGTTGATAACTTAGCGAGCAAGGCTCGAAGTAGGCTTGTTACCCTTGGAGAACTCTTAAATCTGCAGTCTTAAACAAAAAGTATAGCATAAAACCTTTATTAGACCTGCTGGGGTGCGCTAATACAATTTGGTTTCTCCACACGGTGGGTGTGTCGTACTTGCCCAAACAAGCCCATATTCAAAAGTTAAAACCTAGGTCAACGATAGATCTATTTATTTGCATTTATTTGCTGATGTCAAATTTAATATTAACGTTGAAACATCAATCATTTTTTCATCCACCAAATGGTTCAGTTCCTGACTGAACCAAAAGGTTAAGAGATAGAGATTTAAATACAGTGTTTTCAAATACTCATTTTTTCTCAGGCGAAACAAAACTGTAATTAAGTGAAAAATTATATAGTAACTTTTCTTCAATTCAAAGATATTATTGCTACACTTAAAACGGCACATTCACTTGACCGCTTTTGCGTTCGTGCATTCATGCGCGAACGCATGAATGCTCGCGATTTCGAGCGTTCATGTTTTTATTTTATATTTTTAACATTGTATTTTATTCCTGCTATGGCTTTCAGTGGAGAGCCGCAGTATAGTTAAATAAAAATAAAATACGTTGTGGACTTTTGTGAACCCTGAGACGGGGAAGGTTTTCCCCGTCTCATGGTTCATAACCAGCTCGCCTGCACTCTCACCCTTCTGACATTGTACAGCGCCCAGTGAACACCGTCAACGCTTCAAAATAGTACAAAGCTTCCAAGGATTTGAAGCACCTCTTTGAGTGTTTTGGCTGCTTAAGCGAGCCTATTTTTATGCAGAACAAGTAGCATTTTATTTATTCAAGGTGGAGTGTGTTCATACAGCGCTAGCGCACCATGTGCACTGCGCAGGACCACTGCGCAGCGCCCGGTACACAACGTGCAATAATACCCTTCGCCCAGTTTCCCCCGTCTTGCAATTCACGCGAGAATAAATTTACATCCACCTGAAATGAAGCGCAGCTCGCAGCCTGTAGATGACTGGTTCCCACCTGATTTATGATCGATTCCGGGAACTCTTCAAGACTAGCGCAACGCTCTACCAACTGAGCTAACCAATGGGTAGCCACGAGTAGAGCAAACCGATGTAACAGACTAGACCGGTGGTAACTGTTAACATCCGTTTGCTCTATACTGACGGATAGCTCCTGTTTAGTTCAATTGGTAGAACGCCCGCTAATCTTGAAGAGGTCCCGGGATCGATTATGCCTCGGGCGTATTTTTTTAAGCGGCCACCATTCACCTAGAGGGCGCGGGTTGCGCTCCATTTTATGTCTAAGCCAATTTATTCCGTCATAAACCTTCTGCGCCTTGGGGACATCCCAAAATAGCTATGTCTAACCATATTACGACATAAGGTCATTGTCTTGGCACTTGGAGTTGTTGTAAATGTCCTTCAAACTTGGAAGAGAGCGCGCATTTTTTTTTTTTGCTCGTTATTTTGAGTCTGTTCCTTCAGCGGATATGCATACGCAAATTAATAAGTAAACAAATAAATATCCCACACAATTTAGTACTACATAATGACGTCCTAAAATAAGATTAATATCAAATTTGCATTGTGAGAAATATTTCGGCCGGGCACATGTTAGAGCTAGAAATGTAACAGTCAAACTGTTTTCGTTGTACGAATAAGTGCACTTGATTAAAGCAAAATAAAAGCTTACGCGTAATCCAACTTGTTGTAGGATAGTTAATGTGCAGTGACTTACAGACTTCGTCATGCGCGTATGTGCCAAGGGTGCAGTGTCGTCTAGCTTTGTGCAACCCCTATTGTCAACCAAGACGTTAGAAAACCCAGCGATCTTATTGCAGGCACACAAAGTCAGAAAAACATGCGCAGCCAAAGCTGTTGCTGCGTGAAAGCTCCACGAAAGTCGTGGAGACAACTCTCTAACAAATTAAGTGTGTAATCGTAGACGACCCTACTATAGTGAAGGTCGCGTTCTTATTTACAGTCGTTTTTAAGTAGTATCTGAACGGCACACACTCGATATATAGGGAAAAGCTTTGTGGCATAGAAAGTCTATGTATTTTCTGTATTTTCATTGTGAAGTAAGTACCCGTGAGCTGTGCGTATATCTGTCAGGTAGGATACTATGTAGTGGGAACACAGCACGCTGACTGAATTAGAATTATTGTCGTGACATTCAATTAAGCGAAGGTACAGCGCTCATCGTTATAGCCTTTGAACATTTATGCGCAGATTGCCATAAACAAGGTGATAAAATTCTGTGTACTTTGAAGTGTTGGTTTAGCAGTGTTACGCGTGGAAGAATTCACTAATTGTGTTGGCTTACATGTGCATTCAAATCTTGTAAAATTGAATGTGAAGACATCGGAGGGCTTAACGCCAAGGCCCAAAAAACTCAGAACACTCATGTAAGTTCTTTTTAGAAAGAGTGCCCCATGGTAAAATAGTCACAAATTTAATCACTGAAAACACCAACAAAGTTTTCCGGTGTTTTTTTTTTTTTTGGCTCGGGTTGTGCGAGCGGGTCTGATTGTGCGTTGCACTACTCCTGATATTGCAAAGCATGGGTAGAGGAAGTTGGTAAAATAATCACTTCATCGACGAATTCGATCACAAATGTGCAATTTTCCACTACTATTTGACACGCGGGAGGAGCTGTACCCAGTCTAGTTTACATTTGTTAATTTTCAATGCCCACTTTCTTAGGGCACGCGCATGTGTTCCCCCAGTTAAAGCTCCCGTCAGTCAATCTTGTTTCTATCATCAGACACATGCACCAGCATCCTTCTGGTCACTTTAGACATAATCCTAAGAAAATACGCGTAAAATTCCTACGACCTCGCAGCACATGCACATAACAAACGAAAAGCGCGGTAGAAACTTTCAGTGCGCTTTACAGACAGACCCCAGGTGCGACTATCCATTTCGACGGGTCTGGTCAACAGATGTCCCAGTGGGTCGTCCGTCTCCAAAGTTCGGCTCCAAAGCCGATCTCACGCTTTCCGCAGTCAAACCCAACGAACGAGCTCGGAGGCGGATTAGCGGCCATCGCAGAACCGTCAGTGTATACGACCGTCATCGAGTCGTTCTCTCGCCCGCTGAAACGTACGCCAAAGCAAACATTGGGGTCGCCGTTTTAAGTCATTGTCCGTTCCGTTGTTGTTGGGGAGAAAAACCCCTTTCTTCATCCCTTTTTTTCTCCAACTCCCCCGAAAGGATTTTCGTGAAGCAGGGCGTGAAAGACGGCCGTAGGCGAGCGGGGATTCCTTTGCTGTGACTGGAGCCGTTCCGCTAGAAAACTGGCTTGCTGTTCTGTTTTGACTTTGGTCAGTGTGGCAGAGGCGGTCTGTTGTTGATTTAGGACCTGCCGCGTTTCGTACACGCTTGGTGCGAGAGGATTATCCACTGCGTGGGCGAGATAATCCCCCCTAAGGAACGAAAGGAAAATACCGCCTCTTTTTTATTCTGAATTTCGGATCCTTTTCCCGTTAATCCCCGCGAATAAAAGGGGATAAAGGTTTATTTTAAAATGCGCGAGGCGGTTGGCCGAATAGTCAAAGGTTTACCCAGGCGCCGCACTTTACACAATTCATTCTTTATAGTTTTTGGTCGCTGCTTTATGTAATTATTTGTTTGTTCGTTTAGTGTGTTTGTTTGTTTGCTTGCTTGTTTGTTTGCTTGCTTGTTTGGGATAAATCTTATAAAGGTTTATCCAACGTATACTTCGTTCACCTCTAAGCTGACAGTTTGGTGGAAGCTACATTCTCGTTGGGCGAGTCATACATCCATCTTTAGCCACGTGATCATGCTCCTCTCCCCCTTCCCCCTCTTACCACCGCGGAGAGATCAGGGTAAGGTGATGAAGGGAGGCGGCTGATTTGTCCGGGGAGCACGTAGCTCTCGCAGCACTGTCAGCTTAGGGGTGAACGAAGTATAGTACATATTTTTGTTGTCTCCCCGAATGTGATGACAAGAAGGAAACGGACAGGAGGGTAGAAAATGTTCCCATCTTCAAGATAATTCCACCAGAGAAAACAGTCGGTCGCGGCGACATCGCTGTTAGAGGGGCAGCCTGCCCGTAGAAACCGTCATAGCAGCGCTTGTCACGTTGTCCGTGTCAACAAGGTCCGCCGGTAAAGCGAGCGCATGCGTGACGGTGCTGACCCGAACGCGCCTCTAAGGCGCCGCCTATAGTTTGACCAGTTGCAACGCGTACCTCGCACGTCAGCAAGAGGGGGAACGCTTCACTTGTTTGCGGGAGGAATGGGAAATTTGGGGACACCAGAGCGAACACACCTGTGGTCTCCGTGGTTTCCTTGCCTCCCTGTTTTTCTTTCTTTCCTCTTGCTAGGCCATATTGTTCGGTTTTTGTATATGGACATGCGAGACGAGCGTCTCAACACGCTTGGATGGGCCGAGCCTCCGTTTTTGTCCGAAGCCTCCTCTTGTTGTCGGAACGGACTGTCCCTACCTTCTTCTTTATGTCGCGTGCAAGCGTGCACGCGTATGTGTGCGTAAAGTGCGCGTGTGTCTAGAGCGAGAGTGGTTGTGTCAACTCCGTTGGCCTAGATTCTTCTCTCTAGGAATTCATAGCTTTCAAAAACTGCTGAATGACCAACGGAAAAAAAGAAAAAGGGGGGGGGGGGGGGGGGGGCGGAGCGTCGTAAACCTCCCCGTGGATCTCAAATGTACTCTGTCGCGATGTTAAACCTGATGCCTGATGTCGTTTGAGGATAAACAGATAAAAACTTCGCCGTTCGACATAATCTCCCCATTGCGGACGTTTCTTTTTTTTTTTTTTACGTTTGTATTTGTTTTAAAGGATTGCCTCTTAGCTTTGCTTTACAAAAAACAATATAAAGTGATGGGTATAAAAATATCTAATCTTTCATTATTCCGTAGTACAAAAGTAAGTTCGGTTTCTATACTGATCAAAAGAAGTTGAAAATGTTTTGAGATTAGCTCATTCATTTGAATAGTTTCGATTGCCCTATCACGTGGGTTGCTTGATTTAGCGAAAGAAATAGCGGCCGAAAATGATATCACGCCGTATCAGGCGTTGCCAACATCAAAACTAATTTCGAGCACATTATGTTTGCATGCAACACATCAAATTTCACTCAACACAGCCACCGATCAATTTGTTTTTGGAAACTCGCTAACGTTCATTTATACTGAGACAATATTTTTAATTTTTTTCAATTTGTTTATTTTGTTTTGTGACAAACAATAGCCTGTTCATTTCGCATAATAGTGTGCGCGTACCGCAATGTTTATCTTTCTTTGTTGGTGTCAACTATCTTTGAAGAAATTTAGGTTACCAATGCACAACAAATCGCAAAAACTTAAGACATCAAGCTTCTAGTGTTTTAATACGTTTTTATTAAGGTATCCTTGAAGTTTTATGTACATTTAACATAGTGGTTAGTCACAATATTTAGTTTGGTTTTCGATAAAAGTACTTTGTGCAAGCAATTGCAGGCTACCTTCTGAGGCCAACTAGAATTCCTGCCCAAACTTTTGTGTCATATCCCTGATTTGATGAGATTTGTTTTTCTTTTAGGTGAATCCGCGAGCTTTCTGTCAATATACGTATATCTTCGAATGCCTTCGACTCTACTAGGTGTTTATCTGTGTAAAAAATAGTTAAGATGTTTGTTGTTTTTTCGCAACGATAGTTTACAACACTGAGCAGGCTTAATTTTTTGACAATTTATTCATTTTCTCGCTCCTTTTTCTTCAAGCTATTAGCTATATAAAACTGCATTCAACAATCATTCGTAAATACGCTCCGTGAAATAAGGTTAGTCCATATTAAACAAATGAAACAACAATGCATAATTATTTTTGTCAATTACGCGCAAACTTGAATTTTCCTTCTTTCTCATTTCTAGCATCTTAATTTGCAAATGGCATTATGAAATCCCCGTCAGGAGTCGGACGTGCAAATGTCCGGCGAAGAGGTAAATTAGCAGCACATTTAAAGTTGTGCAGCAAATATCTCTAACGAAAATAAGGGTAAGAGCGCAAGCTAGATGGTGAACGGTCATACTTAAAAAAAAAAAAAAAACAAAAAAAAAACGAGACAAGAAAAAAAAAGATACAGCAGAACGACGCGTTGTTGTGATGTCTCTCTTTTTTTTCTTTTTTTCTTTTTGTGTGTGTGTGTGGGGGGGGGGGGGGGGTGGGAGAGAGAGGAAGGGGGAAGGGTTATATATGTATGATCATTAACGCTCAAATTTATTTTACCTCAGAAGTTCCTTGCAGCACAGTGGAAGCTGCAGGCAATTTCAGCCAATCGACAGAGCGAGCACATCACAGAAGTGCTATCACCATTGAGTTCTTGTAATAACTCTTTGGGTATCACTACCGCGCTTTAGCTTTCTCTTCTACCTGTCTGTTTTTTTATTGTATTTACATTTTAGCCGCTGCTGGTTTGTAGAGTTACTGCAATTTTAATTAGTGTCATCGGATCTTGGAAACGGTTCTAGTCTGTTTGCGCGCATATTGGTTGCGGGTCTCTGTGTGTTGCAATTCAGGGAACCGAAAAAAAATATTACATATCTGTCATATGCTTGTTGTTGCATCGGTTGTTGTCACTTTCATGCTAACTGAACACGCCAGGCATCTGACCCTATTGCGTCTCAACAGAAGAAAGCATCCGTTTCGCTATCGTAAACGAAAACAGCGCCGAAAAAACACAGGGACACAGACGAAGGGAAATAGGACAAGGCGCAGTCTCAACTGAAGTTTATTGAAAATTGACAAGTTAATGTAGCCACAAAAACCTTGTTAACCTTACCTACTCAGCCCGTGTTTCAAAAATTCAAACTCATGCGTAGATAAAAATAGGGACGTGTTGCTCACACGTTTCTTCTCCCTAGTCCTAATTTAAAATGCCGCTTGTGTCCCTGTGTTTTTTCGGCGCTGTTTTTTGTTTGCAGTGAACCGACTGGCCCCTATATCCACTTTATTGCTATCGTAAAGTATGCTTATTTTAATCGTCGATTTTATGTGCCTATCACACACCTTATACGACTTTTTTTGTTTATTGACCATTTGGACGAAACGCAAACCATTGCAACATCTAACAAGTAAAAAAAACACTAAAAAAGGAAAGACAATAATCTGTGGCAGTTGCAGTTGAAGCCGGGTGCGCACATCTGCGTTGGTTGAATGAATAGGGCGCACAAACGACATATATATATCGGGACACCGCTGCAACCACTTATGACTGCATCCCGAAGTTTCTTACTATTCATTTTCACGTTGTATATGGCGAACACATGTACCCGTTATTCGGCTGGTGCATGTTGTTTCGGATAATTTCTGTCTGAACCAGGCTTGAAACCTGAACACCTTCCAAAGCCGTGGTGGGAGCAAAACAACGTTTTCCCGCATATTGGGTGTTCTGTCATTCAAGACTGCAGCGGCCGCGCAGGAAAGGTTTATGGAAAGACGGTATCTATACTTCGAAACAAGTGTCTCTTGTTTAAGTCATGATAGTTACACGACAGGAAAAAAGATAGACAGGAGGTATACAGATTGAGGATTGCATGAATATAAAGTGCAAGGTCTAATAGCGAAAGCACCTGCTCGTAACATCTGTCGTGGCCTTGATCAGTTTTCACAATGTGTGTTCATCTGACAGAAAATCCCTCCCTGAACTCATCATGCCACCCTCGCCAATGTTGCTGACAACGCTGTCCACAACATCATCAATTCTGTGGTCTACTTCACGTCATCAATTATGTGGTCCACTTCCCATCATCTTCTCTTCAGCAATAACATGATGACAACAATGTGCCCACTTCTCCAGTTATTGGTTGTGGTTCCTTATTTGCTTTCTGGCTCGGACCACCTCTCAAAAGCCTCCAACAATACCTTTCTCGTTGCCGCAGTGTGTGATAATTATACGCTCACCTTTACCCCTCGGATATTTTAGACCGAATGCCCGAACGTTTCGCTTGGCTCGTGCTGGAGACCGTTGCGCCCATCCAGACCTCGAATTTTATATGGCCGACGTTGACCGAGGTTGCGTCGGTGTAGCATACTGATCTTTTTAATGCGAAAGCATTAACTGGTCCCATGGAGCGAACCGGCGTTATCAGGTTTTGAAGCCGCGACAAACGGCACCCTGTCCCATTGAGCGAAGCCTGTAGTCTGCGGCAGCGAATTGATGGATACACTCCCACTGGCTCCATGGTTCCAAGGAACGCCACCCCAAAGAGAAGCCCTCTCCATGGTGCAGCGGCCCGGCCGCCGGTAAGAGGGAGAGGGTGACCGGGCTCTGCAGAGCGGCCGGCCGCAGAGCCCTTTTGGGCAGTCTCCTGAGGGGTTGCCCGCGGCAGGGCACAGCGCGGCGCACAGCTTGGAGGAATACGCTACGTATACGAATGGCATTCCTACACGTTACCAGTCTCAAGTCTCATTAGTTCCTTTTAATTCTGGTACTTGGTTTTGTGAAGATATCTACGACGCCACTTAATGATGTTGCGCGCTCAGTCAGATTTGCCTTTTCTTGACCGTTAACCGCACCTGAAGCCGAATTTCTCTTGCATGCGATGCAGCGTTTCTAACACTGGTAGCTGCTTGCTCACGGCAGTGTATACATAGGGTTGTTCGTTTTCGGGTTTTATATTTTTTTTAAATTCGGGGGGGGGGGGTAAAAATCGGGTGCTATTTTTCAAGCTGATAATCGGGGAGAAATCGGGTTTTGTGTGGAAACATTGTGAAATTCGGGTATTCTCGGGTTAAATTTACAAATGTACTAAATAATACATTCATTTCTTTTTTTTTTCCTTCCCACCCCAGTGTAGCAGATAATCGTCGTCTCGCCATTCCCGAACGTTAAGCTTGCGCTTCAGGGGAAGCACCGCTTAGGGAATCCTCCCCTTTCTTAGGAGTCAACAAAATCCCGCACCGTTTGAGGGACGGTCGTCTTCGATCAGATATCTCGCTATGGACTAAACCTGCTAAGTTTTCCCGATCTGCTTAGCCGAACTGTCTGGCTCGGACGTTGTTCGTGAGAACGGTAGACCACCAGCGAGGTGGCCATGCTACCCGAGAGACCAGGCTGGGTGTCGAGACCTAACAGCGGTCGAAGGGGGATTGATAGTGCATTTCACAATCTGCGTGCAGCAGGGCCGAAGATACGTGGCGTGCCGATGCGGTGGGACGGAAATGTACCTTCGAGGCCCCAACGCCTATTGTCGCTTTTCTTCAGCCTGCCTCCGTAGAATGTCACGGAGAGTTAGCACGTGGAGCGAAAGCTCGCGCTGCAGAACCCAGGGATCCTGGGTTCGAGCCCCACCCCTGCCCGTTTCGATCTGGATGAGCATCGTACCGGCGTGCGGTCGTGTATCACTACTGCGTGATGCACGTTAAAGACCCCAGGCTAGCGGCTGTACCGCACTGGCTAAATTTCTCATCTACAGCTGGGAGTCTCGTCGCCCCTGTGAGGCAGACCAAGTTCTAGGCTGTATAAACACACACACAACCCAATTTATTTATTTTACACGGAGAGTTAGGCGCGCTCGTTGGGCGGTTGGTTGAGAGCCGGGTAGCGTCCACAGTGCTGCACGCAGCTTCTTGCGAAATGAACTATATAGGTCACTGTTGTCCAGAGGTGGGGTAGCTAACGTTCACCGCAAACTGCGTGCGGCGTAAAAATAAATAGGTTGGTTATGTGGTTTTAGAATTCGGGGAGAAGTGGGGTTTAACCCGATTTTTTTTAAACATGTTCGGGTTGTGAAAATCGGGTCAAATCGAGTTTTACCCGAAAACGAACAACCATATGTATACAGCGTGTCCTCAAAACAGTTACTCGGTCATCCACTTGCACTCGGTCATTCACTTGAGTAAAGCCCGTTGACTTACAGTGCTTAACTTCGTGGTTTTCTGAACGATATTTCTGAACGTAAGAAAACGTGACTATGGGCCTCCTGCGTTGTCCAGGGGGCGCTGCAAAAAAGGACTTGTTAGGACTTGTTTTGGGTAGTACAAACTTGAGCGTCTCAAACTGTCACGCGTGCAGAGGCGTGTCTGCTCTGGTGCGGAACGCGACATCACGAGAACACAAAGAAACAACAAAAATTAGAACGCCGTCGAAGCACGGGTCAAAGATGCTAAGAGCGTGA
Organism: Ixodes scapularis; assembly: GCF_016920785.2. Lineage (NCBI taxonomy): Eukaryota > Metazoa > Arthropoda > Arachnida > Ixodida > Ixodidae > Ixodes > Ixodes scapularis. The sequence goes on from NW_024609846.1 coordinate 93,905,859, forward strand.
GCCAAGAAACGCCGTATCGCGCGTAGAAAAATAAAAATGAAAAAAAAAAAACGAAAGCGTCGTGAAACATATGCTGACGTCACTACCCAGGGATAAGCTACGCGTACCCTAGCGGCTGTGGCATGAATTTGGCACTTTCGATTGTCTTACGGCGTTGAATCTAGCCGGTATATGGCGTCCAAAGGTGTTTTTCCGTTCTTCAAGACCACACAGAAAGAAAAAAAAAAAAAAAAAAAAAGCTCAATCAACGTGCCATAAGGAACGCGAGGCTCAATATGGTGAGCTTGTACTACCCAAAATGAGGGCGCCACAGTTTGTTCAATGCTTCAGCGCAGGAGGCCTATGTGAGCGATGGTTCACACAGCCCCATTTTCTTACCTTACATTACGTTACAAAAGCGTACGAATGCAAGTCACCGGGACATATGTGCTTGACATTAAGAGCGACTATCAGTTTAAGGCAACGTTACTAAAACACTCAGTTGGGAAACTCCCATAGAGACAGCTTTGAAAAAGTGGCCCCAATCTGTTTCCGAGCACCGAGCTAATGACGAACACAACGCCACCTTTTCTCCCGCAGCGGCCACTCGAAGAACTGCACGTGACTTCTATTTTGGCTTTAAGGTAGCTTTAAGCGGTAGGTTACAGGGGTGCCACCCCCGTTTCCCGGCGGACGCGCCGCGCTCAACTATCAAAGTTAAAATGCACCTAGGGCGGGACGTGCTACCTGAAAGGCCCGCTGAGGCATGGTTGTATAAAAACAATATTAATTGTGCCGCAAAACCCTGCAAACTAAAAATTTTAAAAACATAACGCGCCCCTCTTTTTGTACTAAACTCCTATAAATTTCATACAAAAAGAGTCTTTTTCGTTTGTTTTTACGCAAAAACAGGCTTTCAAAAAGCTCAAGGTGACCACAGTACGGACAAATGATAAAGAGTGGCGCTGTTGTCGCATTTAGCTCGGTCTCGGTGGACGCCAGCGGCCCAGGTTCCGACGGCGAGTTTAACAACTGAGTGTTCTAGTAACGTTGGTTTAAGGAGATAGCCTGGCTCGCGACATTCGAGACACGAATGTTCCGGTGTCTTATACGTAACGTAATATAAAGTGTTGTTTGAACCAGCCTTGCTTATTGGTTTTCCGCGGTTCTCAAGCATGGAAACTGAACTCTATATGGAGCGAAACAAAAAGAGCCGAATATCGCCCGGCGGTGTTCCCTCTCCGCGCCATCAGTATACAGTGGTTGTTACGCCGCGCGCAAAGCGAACGCGCCGCCAGGCGAAGTTCGTCGGTTCTTCGCCGCATATTCGCTCCATGCAGTTCAGCCTTTAAACATTCAAGGCGACTTACTTTGCCCCTTTAGGATAAAAAGAAGGCTTAGTGCGGAAACCCATCCGTGACTCGGGAGCTGCCTATCTCTGGGAACAAGCACCACCTGAAAATTGACCTCCGCTTCATTTGAATCGAAACCTAAGTATATTTATAATTTGATTATAAAATATATTAAAACATTTCGGTGAAACAGAAGTTTCTTCCCTTAAGAAAACTATTTCTCGTTAACTGCTCCTAACAATTTGTCGGTGACTATAGTTTGTAGGAACTCTTTCTTGCGTGTTAATACATCTAGAAAAAAAGAAATAACCTCACCGAATTATTTAGATAAACCAAGGCAGGTGTCTTCCAATTAGGCAAGGTTAAAGCGGATTAAACGTTCGCACTTTTTTTCTTCTCATGAGAGGAATAGGGGAGTATTCACTGGCGGTCATACTCGTGTGCGCTGCTGCTGAGCGCGTGCTGACGGCGAGCTTCCGCAGTCCGTTTGGAGCGTGCATTTAGCACCATCAAAGTTGCCGGTCTTAGCAAGCTATTAATGTAAGCTCGTTCTGAGCATGCGCTCTAAACATCGCCTTCAAATATGACGTCCAGTGAATACCTCCTATAGAAGGAAAGCAAGCCGCGAACGACGGAACTTTATTTCATTGCGCTCCAATTAGCATGCGCGCATCTCACAGCTTCCACTATGCTGTGCGGAACTTCTGAAATGAAGTACGACACCATCCCAATCTACTCAGCCCAGCGTGGAATCTACTCAGCCCAGCACGCGCACGTTCGTCGCTTCGGACTGGGTTCCATCCCCACCCCCTGCCCGTTTGGATCAAGCATCGTACTGGCGTGCGGTCGTGTATCACTACTGCGTGATGCACGTCAAGGATCCCAAGCAAGCGGTTGTACCGCACTGGCTAAATTGCTCATCTACAGCTGGGAGACAAATCGCCCGTTGAGGCAGTCATTTTTTCTTTCTTTTTTTTTTTAATGGATTTGGCCAGAAGCCCTTTTTTAGAATCGTCTAAAGAAACGAGTAAGGACGAAAAATTACAAAAGAACACTCAAGGCTCCTTACGTGTGGGAAGGCCAACTCATTCTAGTCCTGTGGGAGAATGTTTTCGTGTAATTTTTCTACACGTATTAAAGTTTAGGACGACGCATAGGACGGCGTCGAGGACGGCGTCCTAGAAATCGACGCTTAGTACGGCGTCTAGGGCGACCTCAAGGACGACGTCGAGGACGGCGTCTAGGAGGACTCCGAAAACGATCTCGCGGACGATCTCAAGGACGGCGTCTAGGACGACGTCGAAAACGACGTCAAAGCGGCGTCTAAGACGACGTCGAGCATGACGTCCTACAGGATGACGTCAAGCAGGACGTCTAGGACGACTTTTAGGACGACAGTCGAGAACGACGCTTAGAGGGCGACGTCTAGGACGACGTGGAAAACAACGCCTATAGGAGGACACTTAAAGGAGTACTCCACCGATTTTGGAGCTACCTCAACTAACTATATTTTCTGACTCCCCGACCTTTACTCTCTCCGGTATGCTATTTAGAATCGCGAAATTCATAATAGTTATTGCGAAATCGGCAAATGAAAATGATGCAAAACCCAACATTCAAATATACGCGCGCTTGTCAGGGCTGTGACAGTGGCAGGCAGGCTTGCCAGTCGAGCAAGCAGCCAAAAAATAGAACAAGCCAATCATTTGTTCCGTGCTGGAGCGCGGGTATTGCAGCGAGCTTCCCAAGCATTCATTTGACACCATGAAACTGCTTCGAATCAGTTTAAAACAAAATCTACAGCCCAAAGAGTGAACCCCTGCCTTCCATTGACGTCACTTTTTCATTGTTGCCAGTAGAGACTTCGACCTTGAAAAACACGGTGAGGACCAAAACTGTAAATTCAATAACTTCGCGAAAAAACAATATTTTGACCTAATATTTGGGATACTATTTTCGCGATGTTTGTTGGTTAGTTTAGCAAAATTTCAAGCAAATCCGAGACAATGAAAAAATCGGTGGAGTAGCCCTTTAAGGCGGCTGTGGCGTATTTGCGTGGGCGGCCACGTTTGCCTGCGGAAGCCACCGTAGATGTATAGGCGCTGCTTCCGATGTCGAGGCCGTAGATGTAGACGCGGTCGCCTCACAGTCCATCGCACGAAGCACACAACGAGCACAGATGAAGTCCAAAGCGCTCCTTTTGCACATGGCACTCCGGCGGTGACATCACGCTCCCGCAGTTTAGCGTGAGCGGCACGTGCTAGATGACCTAGTTTCTGTCCATCCTTCGGGCACAACGGCGCCGCTTTTTCTCGTGATTGGACAAGTAAGGTCGTCCTAGAGGCTTAGGACGACCTTAAGGACGACGCCAAGGACAGCGTCGTCCCTAAGCATACGATTGAGCGGCGCGTGCCGCTCACTCATTTTTTTTTTTTTTTTATCGGCATATACGAGGCTTTTTCGCTCAATGGGACAAATAAGGCTTTCGCCTTAATAAAACAAACGATACAAAAACATCGAGCTTTCAATGCACACGTGCTTCACGATTAATTCGATGCGCACTCGAAGCAAGCTCTAACGCCAAGTGTATCTGCTCGGTCCATCTGTGGAAGTGGAGTGGGGCGGAGCGGAGCTCAGCGGGGCGGGAGGGCGTACCTTCATCGCGCACTCCTTGCACAAGAGCCACGTAAAAAGGACACAGTCATTCGACAGGAGTCTTTCTCAAGAACCCGACTTCACACGCGCTTGGACACGGCCACGGACAGTCTCGTACACACAATCCCCGAGAAAAGCTGGCACGCTTATTCAATTTCCGAAAGCGTGGAGAAAAAAAAACACTTTTGTCGTAAAAGTGTAGAGGAAACTTTCTTTTTCTTTTCGAAACGCATTTCTAGCAGGAGTCCCAACGGCCCTCTCCTTGAGGTCATGAAACGACTCCGCGAAGGACAGTGGGACACCCGCCCGAATGAACTATGACTCGAACTATAGGCGCGCGCTCATAAAAGCGCCACTATACGCATTTACGAAACGGTCGTCTTTTGATTAACAATGGTCGCAGCTTCTAAGACTTGTTAATTTTACGACGCCGCTGAAGTGAATCCATCAGAGTGCATATTCCAAGAGGCGGTGGCGACCGTTCCAGCTGTGCGTTTTATGATGTTGCCATTCTCCCCCTCCCCTCCCGCAGTAGAGGACCTGCCTCTTCCCCGTTACCCAACGTATGCCTTTCGAACTTGGCAAGTTTCCGGCGGTTCCATCGATATCTCTGTAGGAAAAAAAGACTTACTCCCCTTTCGTGAAAGAAAAAGAAAAAGAGACCGCTCTCGGCAAGTTTTCGATTTATAGCTTAATAAACGGGCCATTCTTCGCGTCTTCTATTCTCTCTACGCGACGCATCTTTTTTACGGCGGTCTACCTCGATCTTCTGCTAAAGTCCGACCTTCGCTGTTTACTTTTAAGTCACCCCTTCTTATTGTTTGCGCCTCCTCCTCCTTCCTGCATAAAAAGAAGAAAGGGACAGGGTCAAACTTTAAAAGGCACCTCTCAAAGTGGCATCGAACGGCGTTTTCGGCTGGCAACCACCACCGCGGCTCGAAAAGAGGGGGAGTGAGGACTGTCGTCAATGGCGGTTCCTTCCGTCACCGAATTAGCATTTTCCACGCATAAAACTCACGCACAGCGGTGGACCAAAGAGTATGAACGATTCCCGTTCGGCCCGCGAGGGAGATATGGGTCCTCAAACCCTCCCGTCACGGCCTATATAGGGTGCGTGGGATAGGTCATGACGAGGCTTAGCGAGGCCAACAGTGTTGCGCAGCGCGTATACCTTTACGAAAAATGTGGTTTCAATTTTTGTTTTTCACTCCCCTCCCCTCCCCCCCCCCCCCCCCCCCCCACCCCACCCTCCCCGCAAGAGGTGTAAACTTTATGGGCACCCAGAGTAGCGGGCCATCATCGCGTCTCTGTGCCCGCGGAGGTGCGCGTCGTATACGCATCTACGCGTTTTACGCGTTTTACGAGTAGCGATCTCGTATTAATAAACGGCTTTAATGATTCGCCGGGTAGCACCTAAATACGCTAGAGAGCCGTAAACAGAGAGCGGGGAGGCTCCCCCCTATGCCTCGAAATCAAGCGTCATTGTATACGAACCCCAGGACGGCAACATGGCGGTGCGCGTCCCTCAGCAGACGACACTTTAGTGCCCCGCGTAGCAGACGACACCGGGTGGCCCTGCATGCGGACGTGCACGACGCGGCTGAGAGTTTGTTTGACGTCATTTCTGCACGCAATCGTACCTTACGCGATTACTCACGGCCTTGGGACGTCATGCGGGCTATACAGGAGGCCCTCCTTTCACCGAGCTGTATTCGTTCATTCTTTCGAGCCTTTTTTTATTTGGATCGGGGTTCCAACTCTTTTACGGGCGATAAACGTTTACGACTGTTGGGTCCGGCACGCCGAAGAAAATCGGAGCGGGCGCTCCCGGAAGCCCGGCGTCCTGATGCTGTCGCCGTAATCCCTCATCAAATATAATAAATTAGAATGTTGCGCGCGCGACGGAGACGGTTCTTTGACGAGCGCGTGAATTCGCTCGACCTTCGAGGTGCCGATGTATGGACCGGCCTCGGATGGCCCTAAAATCGTATTGTTCCGATATGACAGTTACTGGCCCGAGTGTGTGTCAGTGTGCGCGCCGTGAACGACGCCGGGCTTGAGAAAACGTGACCAGCACAAAACGCTCGTTCGGCGGCGGCTGTCAGCTGTCAGACGTAACTGAAGCGTGCGCTTTGGCCTCCTTGAAGGTTTCGATGTGCACGACTGAAACTCGGATCGGTGTTACCTATAGTAAAAATAATACAATCGGAGCAACAGAATAAGTGAACAGGATACACTTTCCTCAGTTATATACTGGATGCCTACTTATTTACGGCTGCTGAAGGGAAACATCCTTATGTTTCAACTACGGTACAACAGTGTTGCATTACTGGTATTGGCATTTCATTATAGTTGCTTGGTTGTTGATTCGTACTTCAATGTTAAAACTTGTCTGGAGATGTCTTTCATAAACATACGAATCAGACGTCAATTCATGGCAAAATAAATATCGTAACTTGTACTAGACAAGAGCTACTTTACAGCATTGTTATAGTTCAACAGGTGTCGTCAGTGTAGTCACTCGTCGTAGGCAGCCCTAAGCGGTTGCAGCACACTTGGTCACACTCAAATAAAAATATGTAAGCGAGCCTTAAGTGGGACAAAATAATGCAATCACTCTTATGAATGAATGACTGTAATTTGTGAGCTAATCGCATGTTACTACAAATACAAGTTTCACACACAAAAAAATCACACAATAGAACTCACCGGTAGGGAACCTATGCACGCATGTCGTTGTTGAACAATGATGAAAACTTGCGTGTCACCATACAAATTAGTAACGTTGTGTCGATCAGCTCAGCCCAGATGTTTACCAACGCCTTAACCAATGGATAACAATGTATGTAGGTTGTGCTTACCTAATTTTCTGTAAGCACTTTTTGTTTTGTTTTTCTGTTATTATATGTTGCGCCAACGTCATCTCTTTGTCTTTGTCACCTTTGTCTATGATTACCCCCCCCCCCCCCCTATGTAATGCCCGAAAGGGTTTTTAGGGTAAATAAATAAATAAATAAGTAAATAAAACTGATTTTCAAATTATGGCAGTTCTTTTTTGTTTGTTTCTGTTTTGTAATTTATTCCGATCCTTGCAATACTCTATCACAAATAGGGAACATATTCCGCAGACATTATTCACAGTCACGTCAAGTTAACCTCGTTAGCAATCTATTTTGTGCTTTTGAATCACGAAACAAACCAGCGACGAAAGAATACGATGCTGAAGACTCTCAAATAAAAAAAAAACGCCGTTATTTTTTTTTTTTTTTTGTGCTAGGGATTACGCATTACAAGATTAACCTAAGGCAGATACCCTGCTGTAGGCTTAAAAATTTAGTCATGGACCGATGAATATTTGTCTTATAGCGCTACCAGGCTGGGGAAACAGAAACCGTAATAACCTTTAGGGTACGCATCTATATGTTAATATTTGAAGGCATGATATTACATATCATGCCCTCAGAGTTTCAAAATCAACAAACTATTGACAAGCGCAAAAGCTAAGATAAAGTAAATAACAAATACCTTGCTTGACAATCTCGGTAGAGCGAATGAGTTCAAAACTGTTCCTAAGAATGTATGGCTTTACATTCAGTTAGATCAGTGGTTCCCAAATGGGGGTCCGCGGACCCTTTGGTCCGCGACATTATCATTATCATGCACGCGGCATTATCAAGACGGCCGTGTATTGCTACGATTACATCACTTATGGTGGTGGTGGTGGTGGTGGTGGTGGTGTTTGCCTGACGTGAGGTTTTTCTCACTGGCTGTGGAAAAGTTTCACGGGCTTGGGTTATTGCAGTATTGATGAGAATGAATGCAGGGGAAAGGAGGGGGAACAGATGGTGATGAGAAATATAGGGTGATGAAACACAAGTTAACAAATTAAAGTAAAATAAAAAGTCGGCAAAAAATCAGTCAAAAGTGAGAAAATGGGCACATCTAGAACGCGAGCATCACAGAATGCTCACAAAATTCCCGCAGAAAACTTCACGAGAAAAACTATCACTGGCACACAAGCACGAAAAGAGAAGTCGGCGGTCGTATTTTCTCACTCATCACAGCCTTGCCAGAAGCCCACAGGCATCCAAGAAGCTGAACACAGTCTTTCGGAGACGTATGCACGTGGATGATGGACCCTTGGGGAATAGCATATCCACGAGGGTGGGTGAAACACCGAGGCTCTTCAGTGAAGCTAGAAGGACGGTTCTTTCTGTATTGTAGTGTCCACATTAAAAAAATATATGCGTCAGCGTTTCTGGTTGATCGCAGTGCTCGCAGAAGGGGCTGGTTGTTTTTTTGATGCGGTGCAGGTTCACTTGCGTGTACGCGCAGTCTGCTCTTAAGCGGTGGAGAAGAGAAGCGAACTTCCGTGTTAGGCCACGCGTACAAGCTGGAGAAGGAGGTTCATCAGACGCCACACTGGAAACGGGATGCTTGTGTTGTATCCAAGTCTTAATAGCCAATCTTGGGTCAGAGTGGCTGGGGAGATTCAACGTCGCAGTGGGCAGTTTTAGAGCGGTTGAGGCCAGATGGTCAGCCATCTCATTTCCGGGTAAGCCAATGTGCGAAGGTATCCACTGTACTCGCAGGTTAGAACCATGGGAGACAAGTAGATGACCCAGCCTAATTATTTCACAAACCAAATCAGGATTGGCGCCTTTGCTGCTGAGGATATTATGCACAGCACACCGAGAGTCTGTTGCCAGAAGCCAGTTATTAGGTGGTTTCGTCGTGATGTGAAGAAGAGCTGCGTGGATTCCACTCAGCTCAGCTGTAGTCGACGACACGGCATGGTCGAACCGTCCTGACCATGAGCAGGGTTCCGATGGGATGTGGTAAGCTGCAGACGCGACATCATGAATGAAGTCGACAGAGCCATCAGTATAAATGGCCGTAAACGAGGAATGCCGAGACGTCATCACCTCCTCTGTCAGGGCTCGACTAACCACACTGGGGTGTCGTGATTTTCCGTGGAAACCCGGGATGTCCTCGTAGATGGTGAACGGGTGCTTGCTCCACGGGGAGTCAACTGGAGGAGAATGGACGGAGGGTATGAAGCCGAGAGCCTCAACTAGAGAGGTGCAGTGACCGCCATATTGTGAAAGGTGACGCTGTTGCATGTCAGTAAACAGCGAGACACCACTGGTCGACTCAGCAAGCCGAACGAGATGTTTAAGAGCACGGTTCACAGCGTGTAAAGCTACCGGCATCTCTCGGCCCTCAATCCACTTTGCATCGATTCGGGAGTACGAGGGAAAACCAAGAGCCATTCTTATTCCGGCTCGGTGGCATCGTTCTAGCTGATCCCATAGAGATCGCGTAGGCGGCAAATATGACGCTGCATAAAGAATGCGGGAAAGGTTAAGCGCCCGGTGCACGCATAGTAGGGCTTTAGGGGACGATCCCCACTCAAGTCCACGAAGTCGACGAATGAGAGATGTCGTCATCGCCGTCTGACGTACAAGATTCGTTACGTGCCGACGCCAACATAATCGGGAATCAAGATCGACCCCCAAGTATCGATAGCTACGCACGCGCGGTACTCGAGTCCCACATAAAGTAAGCCGCGGAAATCCATGACGAAAGGGGCGGCGGGAACAAGCGAGCACAGCTGTTTTTTGCGCTGAGACGGAAAGTCCGAGGTCTTCTAGCATGTTTGCAACACGCGCGAGGGGTATTTGCATAAAGGGACGTAGAATGCGTCGATCAGAATAGGAAGCCCACAAACAGATATCATCTGCATAGATGATCATACCACTAGGGTGTGGTGATTTATGCATGCATAAAGGTATTGTCGTCATTACGATGTTGAATAGCACTGGACTAAGGCAACTACCTTGAGGTAACCCACGCAACAGTGGATGCACGGCTCCCGTAGTCTTGCCCAAGCAAACACTAATTGTCCTGTTGCTCAGAAACTCTTGGAAATATTTTAGCATTCCTCCTGTTATGCCAAGGTGATTCAAGCAAGCAAGAACTACATCATGTGGAACCGAGTCAAAAGCTCGTTCAACATCAAGAAACACTGCCAAAGCAGTGTCTCCTCGTGAACGAGCGTCTTCCAACGCTGATGTAAGGCTCGCAATACAGTCAGCAGTGCAGCGTTCACTTCTGAATCCCGCTATTTCAGGTGGCAGTGCTTCAATGTCGTCAAGGTACCACTGGAGACGCGTAAGCACCAAGCGTTCTAGAAGTTTCCCAGCACACGAGGTCAAAGATATTGGGCGGTACGATGACAATTCCGACGAAGGCTTGCCTCGTTTTAAAATGGGGGTTACTACAGCATGCTTCCATTCTTGCGGAAGAATACCAGTAGTCCACGCCAAATTTAAGCGCTCGAGCAAGACGACGCGTGACTTGTCACTCAGGTTACGCAATGCTTAGTAGGTGATGCCATCAGACCCAGGAGCACTGTGGCGTTTGCATTTCCTAAGAGCCGCATCTAGTTCCGACAGAGTGAAAGGATGATCCATACTCTCCGGACTCCGTGCAGGACCAGTCAGTGATCGAGGATATGAAGATCCAGAAGGGCGTTGGGGTACAATGAAGCGCACCGCAAAATCATCTGCAAGTCGTGATAATTCAAGGCCAGTTTTAAGACTGAGGGCGATGAACAAATCTCGAGGTGTTGGAGAGCAGCCCATACCTCTCAGTACTTTGTAAATCTTTGGCTTAGGTGTACATGGAGTTAATGACGAAGCATATTGACGAAATTGTCGACGGCGAAGTACGTGGGTGTGACGGAGTAAAGCTGACGTTACACGACGACAGTCTATCCAATGGGAGACCTTGCCAGATCGGCGCGCACGACGCTGAGTGCGGCGGCGAACAGCACGTAAGCGTACGAACTTCAAATCCGGGGACGGCTGAGATATCCTTAAAGATATTTTATGTGTTGATTGAACGAGACATGCAGGAATAGCTTTTAATATATCCTCTGACGGCTCAAGAAAGCGAACATTTGCGCGAAATACGTCCCAGTTGGTTACACTGTATTGACGACGTGGGAGGCGGGTCACTTCGGGTATATTCATCAAAATTGGAAGATGATCGCTTCCACGTGTGTCCGCGTCCAACGACCAGTACACGTCTAGATTGGGGGAAGCGAGAGTAAGGTCCAGCACGCTAGGTTCTCCGCGATGACCAAAAAATGTAGGAGAGCCGTCATTCAGAATAATCAAATCTGATGATTCAATCTCATCTGCGAGAGCCGTACCCCGAGGCGTCGTGCGTTTACTACCCCAGAGAGGATGGTGTGCGTTAAAATCTCCGCATTTAAGGAGACGACCAGGAAATTGAAGACGGAGGCTACTAATGGAGTTCGCATCAAAGCGACCAGTAGGACATATATATACGGACACAATGGTCATCTCAAAGGAGCGACATATAACCGTGCATGCTGCAAATTCAGCAGTTTCTGTACACAGATGGGACACATCTTCTGCAGCTCGCTGCACACTTGAGTGAACAAAGAGTGATGCCCGTGATGAGCTCTTAGGCGTGACCGCCGCGCTTGGGTAATGGACATAGGGCTGAATCCGAGAGCCATGTCTGAGGCGGCATTCCGAAATTGCAAGTATAGGTACCGGCTGAGATGAAAGGTAATACTGTAACTCTGCTAATTTAGAAGTGATGCTGCGGGCGTTCCATTGTAAGATAGATGGGCAGGAAGCCATAAAAATAAAAACGAGCAGAGTAAAAACTTTCATTGCAGAAAACTTTTGACCAAGGGCTCTATAAGTGTGATAAATTCAGGAGCTGGTTTGCCCATGGATACTGTAGAAGCGGGAGAAACTGTCGCGCTATGACGAGCATTTGGCGTACGAAGCTACCTAACGAGGAAGTGAGGGTGCTTGGTTTTGGGAGGGACGGTATCGCCTCCTGTCCAACACTTGGAGGAGCTTGAGTGGTCGGGAGTACAGGTCCGGCCTGAACTGGTGGTGACGACGGTGGGGGCTCGTTTTGCAGCGCTGCTTTGTAGCTTTGTCGCACGTTGTTCTCGCCGGAGGAGACAAGGACAGGTACTTCTTTAGGCGCAGGCTCTGTTTCCATTGGCTTCGGGGCTTCGGCGACAAGCGATGATGGCGGGTCTTGTTTGTCTGCAATATGTTGTTCCGCCTGGCGTCGTCGAGAATGACGTCGCCTCCGTTGAAGTTTTTCAGTTAGAACAACCATCTCTGTTGCAGCTTCGGCTCGTGGAGCCGCCCGCTCGGCCGTACGTTTGTCCACTTGGGCTCGTGCTTCTGCGAAGGAAACATTGTTCTCGCAGCGATAGCGACACACGGAGCGCTCAGCTTGCCAGAATGGGCACTGTTGTGGTGTTGTTTCATGTGGTTTCTTGCAGTTGACGCAAAGAGTGCTCGAGCCTTTGCATTCCGTAGTTGCGTGAGGCTCTGCGCATCGGAGGCAAGTTAGCGACCGCTTACACACAGCCGCAACATGGCCAAACAAACCGCATCGGTGGCATTGGATGGGGTTGTTGACATACAAGTCGACGCTATGTCGAACCAGGCCGACGTAGACGTGCTCAGGAAGTGTAGGAGAAGCAAACTCAACTCGAATAGTAGTGGACTTGCCGATGCGACGGACGTTGCGGATGCCTACTGTTGAGCGCAAAACTCCGAGTATTGCGGAGTCAGAAAGGGTGCTGTCAATGTCGCGGACAATTCCAACGCTGGAGGCCTTTCCACGAGGCTCGAAAGCACGCACTTTCATACCGCAAAGCGTGGTCTGGCCAAGGAGAGTGCGTGTCGTCTGTCCATTCCGCGTGTCAATCGCTAGGAGATTCTTCCGCCTGTTAAAGCGCACCTCAATAACACACGAAGGCACGAGTGTCTCCAGAGTGGACGTGAGGCGAACCGAAGTGATGGTGTCAATTCTTACATCTTTGTCCACAGGAGTGAAAAGAACTACGAGACCGACAGTGGGCTCGGTTTGGGTGATGATGGTCTGCTCGCTAGAACCAGAGCCTTGACTTGGGCAGCGTCTCTTTGTTCCGCGGACGACATCCTGGAACGCACCTTGATTGTCGTCGGCAATTGAGCCCGAAACGCTGGCAAGTGCTTCGTCGTCAGGCGGGAGCGGTTCCGCCATGGCGGCGACTAAGGACGTTGAAATTTCCATGCCTTGCCGGCTGGAGGGCCGCGCAACGGGCAAGCCAGAACCTTGCAAGCCAGCAAGAACTGCTTATGATGAAGTGAGAGAAAAAAAATACTCACTGGCGATGGGCAACGTAGTAGCAGTAAGCAGAGAAAATAGGAGCGAATGGAATGCACGTCCGCTATGTGACTTTCTCTTCTTCCTTCTACATCACTTATGAATTATAATAATCCTGTGCAGGTGTGAGTCTGCTTTCATTTTGCATGAGATACAGAAAAAAATACCTGCAGAAAAAAAAAACACTTTGTAACTGAGGTGACCATAAGAACATAGTCACCGATTTGAAGTAAACTTGCATGCCATGCTACTTTACAAGTCTGGTAGAGTAACAAATCGACGTTGACGGAAAAAGGCTGCAATACCGTGGGAGGTCAGGTGCATTGCAGATGGACGAAATACTTTTAGGCTTATTACAGCGTTCGAATATAATTCACGAAGATGGCTTTCCATTGCAGAATTTGGAATATACTACGTAGTATACACTGATAAACACTGAATATTGTTGCACACACAATTTTCGCAATTGCAAATTACTTTGAATGCGAATTGGTTGTTGAGGAGTCACAACATAGTTTGTTTATTTTGTAGTCTATACCATCGTAGTCTAAACTCTCGTGCATCAATAATAATTTGATACTCGACATAGGGCATAAATATTCTCACGAAGTTTGGGGAAAATTTTTACTCGAAGAGACCCGCACGACCCAGATGAAAACTTTCGATTGTTGGAGATTATATTTCCAATTAGTGAATCTTTATAATCCTCTGGCGGATTAGACGTAACTTCAAACACGAGCGTACATAACATACGTTTGTGATAAAGACCGGCTTTATTCACGCGCGGTGCGCTCAGCGCCCCATTTCCAAAAGCAAGCCGCCACAAGAAGCATGGAAACAAAAATCCAAATCTTCTATAGTGTAGTCGCTCCAGTAAAAAAAAAATTGTGCAACGAAGCGACAACGTTCGCGCAGAAAGCCCCTTCAATTGTGTTTCTCCAAGTTCGTCCTTATATAATCTTACGGTTGTCTAAAGAAGTATTCCATAAACCTCGACCAAACTCCGCGGAAATATTTTTTCTTGCCTTAAAGGTGCGTTTCGTAAAAGAAAACGAAAAAAAAAAAAAAAAAGAGAGATGGTTTTGAGGTCACTTAAGGGGGCAAAGGAGGCTTATTGAAATATCTTATTGCACATCCTCTCTTAGAAATGCAGACCAGACGGCTATACGTATTTAAAAAAAAATGAAGTCCTGTTAAAAGACTAGCCGGTTCAAAGATGCCTCCCTCTTTTTGCGTGCAATAAAAGAAACGAGAAAGAAGAGAAAGGGCATGCGGTGGAACCGTCTTTTTCAGAGGCGGCGAGTCTTCGAGGCCCGCCCGGACCACAGTGAACAATAGGTCCCGACGTTATTCGAACCTCCTGTGGAGTGCGTCCGTCTTTACGGAGTGGTAGCGTTTTGATGCACGCTTTTTGCCTCGAACCAAAAAAACCCTTTAAAAAAAAAAAAAAAAAAAAAAGATCCGTCCCATTTTAATTTTTTTTTTCTTTTTCTTTATGTTGATCGCGTGTATTCACGGCTCTCGTTGCTCGAATACCTCCATTTTTGGACACAAACACAGAGACGAGAAGCAGGTAGACGCGAGATTACGTATTCCACGTAAGTTATGTAAGTGGGACAATGCGCGGCGTTCGGTTACACGAGACCGCGTTCCGAGGACATCACATATCCGCTCGAAGTAGGGAACCTTGCGCGTGCGTGCTTTGTGAGTGTTATTATGCTTGTGCTCGTATGTACGCACACGAGGACTCCGCCATCTTTTTTTTATCACTTTGGTGTCGGGTTGTTTTAAAGGGATACGGAATCGAAACTTGAAATATAGAGAAAACATCAAGAAATGAGTTCAATATGATCAGCTAAGCCTGTAATGAATAATCGCACGGTCGTATTTTGAGCAGATGGCTATATTTTATGCTCTAAATGCCGCGATTTTGGCGAGCGCTTCAAAATCAGCCATGGAGGAGCGCGATGCATCTCAGGAGATCCGGCAGACGTCTTGACGTCATCATGCCTCGGACGACCAAGCGTACCGTAGTGACGAGTTTTGCCACTTGGAGGCGTCAACGCGTTACAATCTCGCTTTGTCGAAGTACCCAAGGGCTGTAGATATCGCGGGGCCAGCACGCGCACCAAACCTGAGAACAACCGAAGCACGCGTTTGCACGTCGCGCGAGAGCTGAAACCAAGGTGGCTCACTTCGTTTTGGCTCTTTCCACCAAGACGCCTCGGTATTGCGTTCAGGCCTAGGCAATCTATACCAGTGAGCGGACATACCGCTGCGGCGCTGCTTTCAGAGGCATGTTGTCGTCACGACATTCCATTGAAGCTTCATAACCAACTACCAGGTGGTTTTTGATTATCGTTTAATTCACTTTAAAATATGTTTTCTTGCGTTTTCTAGCGCAATATTTATGTTTCTGTGGTTGTGCTGCTACCTGCGTCGTGTTGAAACAAAGAAATGAGCTCCAGAGTTTGGTTTCCGTACCCCTTTAAGCACCACAGGTCGGACGGCTGTAAGACTGTTAAAACAACACCGAAGCGAATGATTAATTATCTATTATATCGTATTCAACTTTATGAAAGTTGCATCAGGTACGTTTAAAACTAATCGAGTTGAATTGGGTTGTGTGTATGTTTATACAGCCTAGAACTTGGTCTGCCTCCAAGGGCGACGAGTCTCCCAGCTGTAGATGAGCAATTTAGCCAGTGCGGCACAACCGCTAGCCTGGGGTCTTTAACGTGCATCACGCAGTAGTGATACACGACCGCACGCCGGTACGATGCTCATCCAGATCGAAATGGGCAGGGGCGGGGATCGAGCCCAGTATCCTGGGTTCTGCAGCGCGAGCTTTCGCTCCACGTGCTCCGAGCTGGTGTGCGCTAGACCACTCGGCCACCGATCCCCCAAAATCGAGTTGTGTGTATAATTAAACAGCGGGAAGCTTGTCAGCTTTAATGAGCATCTGGCGTCTCTTTGCAGGGCCGCTGTTAACCTGGGCTTTATACCATGCATCACGTGGTAGTGATTCATGACCGCGCGGCAGTACGATGCTCATTCAGATTGAAAGGGATTGAACCTGCAGGATCCGTGGGTTTTCCAGGGAGAACTTTCACTTTAGGTGCTCCCACCTGTACCCCCCAAGATATATTTTCAGAAGTGTCGACAGTGTTATGTGTTCGAAAAGAACGTTGGAAAGGAATAAAGCAAGCTCAATTTCGAAATGAACAAAAAGTTTGCCCACCCTATTTTTGCGACATTTTTTTTTTTTTATTGATGTTTTGAACGCTTCCTTTCTTTCTTTCTTTTATTCTTTATTTGCTTTCTTTCTTTCTTTCCCAACGATTCCGATCTCTCGAGAAACGTCGTATGTTCCCACACTTAGTTAACGCCGGGTTCACTGGCGCTAATCGCCGTTTGGCTCGGAAAAAAAATTACATGTATTTTTCTCTACGTTTTAATTACCAATTTCCTGCCCCTTAACGTAATGTCCCTGCTTGCTTCATAAAAGATTGATAAATAAAAGTATTAGTGAATCAATGTAGTTTCGATGGCGACTCGTCCTCATAAAGCGCGTGCGTGATTGTAGCCTTGAAGGCTGCGTGTGCACTCACGTTATAAAATACGAAATGCCTCCCACTCCTAATACCACTTCTGCGTTACAGTGACAGTCTTTCAGG
Organism: Ixodes scapularis; assembly: GCF_016920785.2. Taxonomy (NCBI): domain Eukaryota; kingdom Metazoa; phylum Arthropoda; class Arachnida; order Ixodida; family Ixodidae; genus Ixodes; species Ixodes scapularis. Next base: position 93,922,741 of record NW_024609846.1, read on the forward strand.
TGTTCAGATGAAGCCGGGTAAAATCCCAGAACTTTTACCCTATTCTCTTTATTTTTTTAAATACTACTTTAAAAAAGAAACTGGACAAAAAATATAGATACCCGAGCATTCTCGAATTCGAGGAGCAGGTTCATGGAACCATGTATTAAAAGGATTCTGCAACATTATAGTAAAGCAATAATTCCCTATGTAATTAAGTATTATTGACCTTGCCTGATGACCGCACGTCAAACCCATTCAAAACGCTTCCTTCCGTCTATGGTAATACATAAAATATCTAACCAAGTTTGCTTTCGAAAATTCTGGATTGAACTCGTATACAGGGATTTTTTAGTAGGCTGCAGCAGAGCACTGTACGCTGAAGTGGGACCAATTAGCAAAGGAAATTCATATACCTACCTTACTTAGCTTTACACACGCAGTTTATATTAAACAAGAAATAAAAATAAAAAACAGCTCCCGGAATTTCGTCACAGATCATACAAAAAAAAAACGGTAATAAGGCTTACAAAAAATTTTAAAAAAACCTAGCAAGTTATTAAAATTAGATAATGTTTTAATCAATAATGCAGAATCTGCTGCAACTGAGGGCATGCATAGATGACGACGTATCACTTTCATGCAATCACTAGTCATAGGCAGAGCCTCCCTACCCTTTAAGGCCTGTTCCCACATGCAGCGGAGCGCTACAAGCATAGCGCTTACCTCGCGCTCAGCGCGTGCTGATGGGAGCGTTCACCAGCTTTGTATCGCACCGTCAAAACTGTTGCTCATGGCAGACGATAAGTAGCTGACGACACGTGAGGAGCGCTACATCAGCGCTTCGCTGCATGTGAGAACCGGCCTTTACAGTTCTCGTTCCACGAGGAACGACCTGCCGAGCGGTGCAAGCACGACGCGCCGCCGCTTCCCGTCGACGACGCGTCGGGCTTCTGCGAATGTGCGACCTCCTGATGCGCAAGAAAGTTACTGAGCGAGCGTGCCTCCCTTCCCGATTTTTTTTTTAAATTAAGTTTATTTTGTTTCTTTTCTGCTGCCTGGAGGATCATAGTCGTCATAGGCCGCTCAATTTCTTTTTCAATACAACACCCCCCCCCCCCCCCCCCCAGGCCTTTTCAATCCCAGCTACCAGAATGATTTTGTTTTATATTTGCCCTAACTATATTTTAAAGACCCAAGATTGAAGGTGCCTGAGTTTGGCCATGTACTGTGCCCGAAAGCAAAATCAAAGTTCATTCGCTTCTCTCAGCTTTATATGTCCTTGGCTTCAGGTTATACTCCCTATTTTTGCTTAGAAATGTTGTGATACTAAAAGCACTGACTCACACTGAGCTGCTTGCGCATTTACATTATGAGGGAAGCTCGAAAAAATTTTCACTTTCTTTAACAAAGAAGCAGAAAAGAAGAGATTGAAGTGGAGAAACCTTTGACATTATTCGGCCGACTACGCGATCAATCAAACCATACGCCAGCGATCTGTTGCGTGTCACTACAATCTGGATAGCAACTGTTACATCATCTTTACCAGAAAATACTTTTCCCCTGCCCCCTCCCCCTTTTTAATACCTTATTTTCAAGAAATATACGCTATACAAACAGTCCCATAAAAGGGGGTGGTGTCAACCTGCAACACTCGAATTCTTCATAACCTCCAAGACGAGACTTAATCCTCCACAAGACACAGCGGCTTCGATCCCCTTCGTTGTAATCCGTGATCGACAAGCCGCATTGAAACGTCAACGTCATGCTCAGTCCCTGCGCAACATTATACGCGCCTGCGCAAATCATTAGCCCATGACTCAAGAAATGTCGCCACGCCGAACGAAAGAACCTGGGCTGACGACAAGGCGCCTTGGAGTCCTGGTACAGACGTCTTCGGGAGTGGCCACTGCCCATCCATCTACCCTAGCAAGCGATGTGTCACTAGGACCAAAGACGTGCAAGGTGCTCTGAGGGTGCTTGCCCTCTTGGGGACATGTACCGGCGAGTGGGCCTCACAACAAAAAAGGAGAGGGGGAGAAAAGGAGGGGAGGCGAGAGTTATTAATATGCGACTGGCCGTCATAGCCGCCCGCCGTCCATCATATTTTGACTCCAAAAGGACCGCTTTTCTGTAAATTCACCCGGTCAATGCACCGCCTTTTGAACGTTGCCGACGATGTTTGGGCGGAAAAAGTGTTTCTCCACTAGGAGGTAGGGAAAGGAAAGAGGCATACAGGGTTACAAAAGAACAACAAAAAAACGAGACTATGAACGGCAAGGCGCGCATAAACGCGCTAACGTAAATAATAAAAATATAAACAAGAAAAATATGTCGTTTCTTGCTTAAGCTATTCTTAAATAGAAACGGACGACTCTATTCGAAAAGCGCTGTTTCTTCGGATAAAGAGTTTCAAGGTTTTGTTGTATACTCGATACGATGTTGCTAAACTGTATCGTCTATCCGCCACCCTTCTTCCTTTTCCCGCATTCCGCTTTTCCAATGACTTTTGTTATTTTCTTCTTTTTTAGCTCTTCACAATTGTTAGTGTGAGGTTCCTTTCCTCGATGGTTGGAAAGAGGGCATCGACCAAGAAACGAAACGTCATATCACGTCAAAAGCCCCAGCAAGAGTTGTCCGAGAAGTTGTCCGTCGTCGGGTGACTGACTGACGTCGCAAAGGCTGCCTCTCAAGAGCCACTGTCGAAGAACGACGACGAGACAACAAACGCCAGCCAAACGAACAACAACGACCATCGTCAGAAGGGGAACGAAAACGAAGTGAACAAAGGCTCACCCCCGCGGATGACCGAAATCGGGAGAGGTGTACAATTTCGAGCAAATGAAACACGACCCTCTAAAGGGGATTGACTCTCCTCTTGTCCCCCTTCCCGTCTTCCGGACTCCCCTGGAGTTCCTGCCTTGAGGTAGCGCTGTTCCTGCTACGCACGTCAAGGAATTCAGGACTAGTCGTGACCAATGCCATGTCTCTGGTCTCTTCTCTCTTATGGGGTCACCCCTTGCTTTCGTTAGCAGAAATGCGACGCGCTCGTCAGACTCGCATTTTTCAAGCTTCGTTTAAGAAAAAACCTGGACACTTGTTAAGATTCGAAGCTGGTTGGTTTGTTGTCCTCTCCGTGAACGACCCCTTTCACGGTCTGTTTGGTGCTCCGCTCTGAATGATCTTCTGATCACCACAGCATGTATGCCTTTTTTTCTTAAATACACTGCTTCGCGCTCCTGAAAGTGCATGATTCGCATTATGTTCCACTTGTTTATTGGAAATTTATCTTCCTTCGAGTCCAACGTACCTCCTTCCTCTTGTATAGGCCGCTCTGGGGATGTACGGTGGGACTGAAGGGACAAGCCAGTTTGCCTTGCCTCCTCCTCTTTCTTTATTTTATGCTATTTATTTATTTTTTACAAGAAAAGTGGGCATCTAGTTCGGCGTTTTTTTAGAGGCCGTTAAAAAGACCGACCCTTTTGTGGATGTTCGTTTTCACGTTCCGACTGGTGAACTCCAACAATAAGCACGCTGACCGTACACATACGAGAGCCAATGGGTACCAACTAGTCCCCGTGCTGTAAGCAGGCGTGCTCCCTAAAAAGAAAAATAGAAGATATGAAAGGATTTTTGACGCGAGCGCACGTAGTGGTCCCCTGTCAGTGGGACTCGCGCACGCATGACAAGTCGCATGCGCGCCTCTTCTTCTCTTTACCCTCGCACCTTTTTTTTCCACCTCCCTCCTTCAGCTTCCAAAAGAGCACCTGGCGAAACCTCGCAAGACCGGGCGAAGCGTAGACCGGGCGGGTGCCCGTCCGTTCGAGACAAGCGAAAAGAAACCCCCCAAAAGAAAGACGTGGTCCGCTGCTCGCGTCTGACCCCCCTGCTTCTAAAAGTAAGATAAAAAGTTTTCCACGTGCGTTTTCTGCTGCCCCTTTCGGCCGCTCCGCAGGGTCTGTCTGCTTCGCCCTTTGGCGTGGTACTACTACTTGGTTTGCGAAAGTTTGCAATGAAAGAAGGTTCTAAAAGCCACGGATCGCTCAAGACGGCGGACTGCAGCCGGGTATAACGTTGGAGTGGTCGAGCGCGGGGGTGACAAGGAACTTTAGAAGGAGACTGAACAAAGCAAAAGGAAGGAGGTGTCTGGGGGGAGGGGAGGGGGGGGGGGGGGGTTCGAAAGCACGGTAAATAGAAGTGCACGCTGTGCTCCGAATCTGAGCTTCTGGTACCAAAGGAGCTGATGGGGGAGATTTAGACCTGGGAGAGAAACGGCGAGGGGGGGGGGGGGGGGGGGAGGAAGGGTTAAGAGGGTAGCGTAGGGCGTGCGCTGCGTTGTTCCTAATAAGAGATCTTAGCGCCCCAAAGGGTCGAAGGGGGTGGCGTTCGAGACAAACCCTCAGCGCTGCTGTCCACAAACATGACCGGGGAGAAAAGCGGGGTACCTGTGTGCGTTTTACTATAGTCGCCTCCGCACAATGACTGGTGTTCGGTGAGCTGCCCTCGTTCGAATGATGTGAGGAGAAGTTAAATGTCAAGCCCCCAAGACAGATTCGTATGTTGCTGTACACAGTACGGAAAGGATGCAGTTCAGGGTGTGGTGTGCACGGAGCTATGGCGTGTGTGTATTGGGGCGTTGCTATTTCCGCACACGTGACTCCGCAAAGCGTGCGAATAGGCTATCTTCATGTAGGTGCCGGTCGATGCTTGACGTTGGTGTCATTTGAAGATGTACCTTTTAGTGGGACTCTTAATCTTTCCCGGTAGGAAGAATTTCTGTACCCAATGTGTTTAAAAAGTAACGCACACTACACCCTGAGATAAAAGTTTGTGCGCAAAAATAAAACCTGAATAAGAGTGTAGACAGCTTTATCCCATACATCAATACATATATGGGATTTGGACTGACACGGCACAACCTACAAGCGAGCAAGGCTTTCTGAGGCAGCACTCAGTTAACTTCGACCATACTTAATAACAGCAAAAAGATAATCCTTCTGGTGGATACTATTTCCTACAAAAAAACGTCTTTTTATTTCTTAACTTATTTCCCTTACGGTCCCAAAGTAACTACAGCTAATTATAGGCATAGTAAACAGAATAACTTGAGCAGGAATGAAACTATGTATCTCAGCTAGAATGATTGCCTTCTTCTTCTTCTTTCTTTATTAATACTGTCAATCTCTTCCGAGATCGTAACAAAAGTGGTACATCGAAACACTTTCATGCAGGGTGGCCTGGCTGCGACAACAAAAAACAGAAATGTGAATATGTGGTAGCATTTAAAGCCTCAGGTGGTACGCTGTTGAAATCAATTATTGTTTGAGGAAAGAAGGAGAACTTACATTTATGTTCTTTTTATATTTATATGGCTTTATTGTTTTTCTATGTGAATAGCTGGTAGACCTGGGGCAAAAAAGATTATATATTTATCTTTTTTTATCACAAGCTCTTCATTGGCGATAAGGCAAATATATTTAAGGCGGTTTATTCTCCTTCTTTCCTGTTGGGTTTCCAGGCCTGCGTCATCATAGAGTTTAATAGGAGATACATATGAGGAATACATGTTACACACAAAGCGTACTGCTAGTTTTTGAATTCTCTCAAGTTCTGAAATACAAGATAAGGTATGTGGATCCCAAATTATGCTTTCATATTCTGGCCGAACAAGTATTTTATACAGTAGTAGTTTTGCATGACAGTAGGCCTGTCTCATATACCTACTCAAGAAACCCAGCTTACGCACTGCTTTGCTAGCCGTTTCACTGATATGAACATTCCATTTAAGATCTGATATTCTTGTCAACCCCAGATATTCATATGAACTTACTCTCTCAAGGCTACGGTTCCCAATCGAATAATTAAAAGTGACAGGCTCCTTCCCTCAAGTAATTGACATACATACAGTTTATGGTAAATTTAGTGACATTTGCTATTCATCACACCATCTAGACAGTTTTTATAATGAAGGGTTTAGTACTTCACAGCCCGTAGAACTTTTGATCTCTAAAAAGAACACAATAATCCGCAAACAGTCGGATCTTTACTGTAATTCAACAAACAATATCATCCACGAATATTAAAAACAACAAAGGCACGAGGACCAATCCCTGTGGGACGCCTGAAGTTACCTGTGTGGTACCGGAGCATGCGGTGTCAACTTGAACACACTGCTGTCTCAGAGTTAAGAAACTTTCAAGTCACTTCAGGATAGCAGGATTATCTAAAACTGTTTACAGCTTTGTCAGTAACTTTTCGTGCGATTCTCGATCAAACGCTTTTGAAAAATCTAAGTAAACCAAATCAGTTTGTCCTCTTTCATTAATCACCGATGCAAATTCATGCACAGTTTCTGTCAGATCGGTAATGGTAGATACTTTTTGGCGAAAACGATGTTAAAAATAAGTAAAAATATTATTTTGATCAAGATGTGTCGATATGTGTATAAACACCACATGTTCCAACACCTTATTGCACGTACTAAGCAAAAAAATAGGCCTATAATTGGAAACCAATCTTGAGTCACCAGATACTAAAATTCAGATCACCTTTGCGACTTTCCATTTGGAGGGTACAGTGGACGTCTCCAGAGATTTTCTAAGTATCAAAACCAAGTACTTGGCGCTCCATTCCGCCTATCATCTAAAAAAATTATCAGGAATGTTGTCTGGCCCAGATGCCTTTTTTTTAACGTCAATATTCAGCAGATAATTCACGATACACTCCTCAGAAATCGTTATATCCGGCAAAGCATTTCTACTATGTTTACTGCTTCCCGGCATAGTTTCCAGGACCGGCCCTCAATTGTTGTCAAGGCTGAAAACCGACGTGATCACAATTTTAGAATCTTTTTTTATACTTTTCAGGAAATTCGGGTCCCGTTACTGTTGCATCAGGTGTCCCTAAGGGTAGCGGACTAGGCCTCTACTGTTTCTAATATAAATCAATGACCGACCATCATCAATTAAATTGACAATATCTAATTGCTTTGGGGACTTAATAGGACTTTCTATGGGCTTTCCTGCGGGTATATAATCTATAAATAAATGTTTAAACCGCTCAATTAAATATCTCGCAGTAAAAAAATTCTGAAGTTGCGAAAAACTGCGTTTTGACGCATAAGCAGCCGTTTATTTTACCCTGAGGTGGTCTAAGTAAAAATACAATGTATGATGGGTTTAGAAGAACGGTCGATTCTTTTTTTATTCTGAAAGTTTAATCAAAGTAGTTTTTGTTTAAAGCGAGAAAACAATTTTTGAAGTTGAACTCTCGCATCACAACCCGGCGTCGCTTCTTCGCCGCACAGCACGCCACCGGCGACGATAGCTGACACGATTAGGTCCAAAAAAAAAAACGGAGTTAACTGCTGCTTCCCCTTGTCCGTCTTTTCAGCTGCAAGGGAAGAAACGGCGGGCATCGTGTTGATAATCGGAGGTGCCGCCGGTGCGTAGCCATAGCAGGCCCGTTGTGCCCTTTGTATCCGAGGGCGGCTCCTCACACTCCGAAACGCGATGCCTAATCGACGGGCGGCATCAGCTGACGTGGACTTCTCCTAAAAGAAAAACCCGACACTATCGCCGCGAAATCTAGCCGTCACAAATGCTGCGGTTAAAAGCGGGACTATGCAGCGACGCAAGGATTTGCCGATTCAAAGCCGATTTAAACACAAACGAGGCGTGAGCCTCCAACGGCGCGCATTGGTTTACATTACATCGCTTCGTCGTTTGAGATTGCCCATTCACGGGACTTTTGTGTTGCTGTTTATATAGTGTCCTGACGTTGACAACTGCGAGTGATTGCGATGTGTACATCAGAAACAGCAAGCTTACTAGTTGATGCTCTGACCCGGCAGCGCTAAGCATCTGCTGATATCAAGACAGTGGAAGACCACAGGAGGACACCGCCACGCAAAACAGTTGAAATAGGAAAATCCATAAGGCAACAAGAGTGGAAAAAAGCTTCTTCCCACCAAGATGTACCCGACAACTCGAGGTCCTGCTGTTTACCTACGTGTGCAGACCGTGACACCGCCGCACGCTTTGCCAGGCTCGACGGTGGCGTGCTCTGCAGAGAAGAGGCGCAAGAAACGACGCCCAGTTGCGGCGAGAAAGCTCGACTTCAAAAATTTTTTTCTTTTTAGAACAAAATTATTTTATTTAAACTCTCAAGAACAAAAGGCAATAAAAGTCTCCTGTAAAAGTCACCATGTTTCGTATTTTTGTTTGGGCCACCTCAAGGTAGAACTAACGGCTCTTGAAACGGCAAAACGCAATTTTGCACAAATTTAGTTGTTTTTATGCATGATATTTAGTTGTACGGCCTGAAACTTTTTTTTTGTGTGCAGTATATTTACACGGATGTCCATAAGAATTTTTACAGTCACCTGCAGCAACGAGATAGTTTTTAACACAACTGTCAAAAATGCTAAAATTCTCATATATTCCTTATTGGTTTTAATTGCTTCAAGCCAATATTCATGGAGCTTATTACATGGCATTCCAAATACCGTGTGGTACTTAGAAAAAAATGTTTCACTGTTCCATAAATGTATCTTACTTTTCATGTAGAAGTAAGATATATTTATGGAGAAGTCCACGTCGCCTGATGCCGCCCGTCGTTTTTGGCGTCACGTTTCGGAGTTTGAGGGGCCGCCCTCGGATACAAAGGGCACAACGGGCCTGCTATGGCTACGCACTGGCGGCACCTTCGATTATCAACAGGATGCCCACCGTTTGTTCCCTTGCAGCTGAAAAGACGGAAAAGGGAAAGCGGCAGTAAACTCCGTTCTTTTTTTGGACCTAATCGTGTCAGCTATCGTCGCCGTTGGCGTGCTGTGCGGCGAAGAGACGTTAAGAAGCGACGCCGGGTTGTGGTGCGAGAGTTCAACTTCAAAAATTGTTTTCTCGCTTTAAACAAAAACTACTTTGATTAAACTTTCAGAATCAAAAGAGAATCGACCGTTCTTCTAAACCCATCATACATTGTATTTTTACTTAGACCACCTCAGGGTAAAATAAACGGCTGCTTATGCGTTAAAACGCACTTTTTTGCAACTTCAGGAATTTTTTTTACAACGAGATATTTAATTAAGCGGTTTAAACATTTTCTGATGTATTATATACCTGCAGGACAGCCCGTAAAAAGTTCTATTAAGTCCCCGGAGCAATTAGATATTTTTAATAAAATAACAAAAATGTTAAAATTTTCAAATAAAAATTGTGTTCTTAAAAATATTTAAATTAAACAAAAGTGCACAAGCTCGACTACATTGCAAATCGAAAACCGAGCAGATTTAATGAAAAAATATTGTTGGGTGTTTAACAAAAAAGTTGATTTTTCATCAATTATAGAGATATCTAGTCACGCTGTTTTTAAAAAATAAAATTGCGCTCACGCCATCAAAAAAAAAATTCCGTAAAAGTCAGGGCATGGCTACGGACATTGCAGAAAAAGGCCAGGAATATATATATATATATATATTTAAATCGAAGGTGGTCGAGTGCAACGTCTGGGACGTTTGAGGGAATGACCCTGCTGTGAAGTTTCATTGACACGCAAATTGCGCGATGTAGGAACAATTCGTCGTCCGTTTATTACTCGGGTGCGTGTTAAATAATCCAATACCCAACCAGTTCACGACGCTTCGCGGCGACAGTCTGCGGCAGTTCATTACAAAAATGTGAACCCACCCGGCCCGTGCACCCGTACATGCCGCTTCGCAGCAACGTGTAGCAGGTAGTCCCGCACCCGTGCATGTACCCGTATCCTCGCTCACCAACAGATCAGAGCACGCCTAACCGAAAAAACGAAATGTCGTCGACGAAACAAAGCAAGATATGTCAATTAACGAATGTCGAAGAAATGATTTGTTGATAAAACGTCGCGGTGTCGATGAAACAAACTGTCGGGGAAATGTCGTTTCATGAAACGAATGCCACTGTACAAAAAGCCTGTTTCCGAGTCGCGTTACTTCAACACCATCGCAAATGGCATCATTTTTAGAAACCCATTGCCAGACAAAATGCACTCTAAACAGAAAAAAAAACAAAAAAAACGAATGAGTTTCACGTTCCTCTGCTGTTGAAGTTCACGACATGGAATTGGATAAGGAGCAGCTGGTTCGTCTCCATCAGGCAAATTGGATAGGGTTCTGGACTGGACAAGAAGGACTCGTCACCGGCGATATTGGTGCAAAATTATGACGAGTACAGCCGGCTCGGGCCTGAGAGTTAAGGTTAATGCGGGGCTCCCTAAGCCGAGCGGTACGGCAAGTGCACACTGACAGTGAGAAGCGACCGCCTCTTATCTGATCTCGTTGCAATCCTTACGACCCATTAGCCCATTAGACGGATCCTACGATTCCGCTCCAACAGTACATCCCCAGGCCTTCCAGGAGGCGACACACTTGATCGGGGTGCGAGAAGGGACCCTAGTCGTGACTTACACGTATTTAACCTCTGGGCCGGCTGACGAAAGCACTTCAGCAGCACCAACGAAAAAAAGGATTACGCCTGTTACAAGGAAAAAACGTTTACGCCGGTTACGCCTGAAAAGGAGAAATATTTTCATTAATTCTCCACCAGTTTCGGAAGCCATCTAAGCATTCAGAAACGGCCTTTTATTACTTCATAACACTGTCCTCGGCAACAAGTCTGGCTGCAATCTGTGCATTGTGGCTCTTATCAGTTCCAAAAAGGTTCAATTTAATCCTCTACATTGCACCAAAACGGGGGCTCAAAACTGAGGTCTCTGTGGAAGACCACTTCACTTTATCACAGCGTTCCTACAAGACTGACGGTATCAAGCTTGAGTCGGGCTGAACTAGGCCCAGTTTCCGGCATTGGCATTTCTCAAATCTCAGTCCTCTCAACCACCCTTCATCAATGTTGTAGCCAACTTTCCCTCGCGTCAAGCAATCTTCAGTAGTGTTGACGATTGGGCTAGTTGGTCATTCATATTAGCGGAAAACAAACAGCGCAAGGACAAGGACAGAGTAGAAGGCGGTAGACACACACAGCGCTGTAGTGGCATTGTACAGCGCTGTGTGTGTCTACCGCCTTCTACTCTGTCCTTGTCCTTGCGCTGTTTGTTTTCCGCTAATTGTACAGTGGCATTCGTTCAGCGCTGTGTGTGTCTACCGCCTTCTAATCTGTCCTTGTCCTTGCGCTGTTTGTTTTCCGCTAACAAGCAATCTTTGCTGTTTTTACGAAGCGAGTACAATGGCACCTCTTAAATTCAGGAAATATATGCCACACCCCTTCAGACCGCACCTCGGTGCACAGGGCAGCCTGCTCCTCATCCACCAGAAGGTGTTAGCCAACCCGCCGAAGTGCGACCCAAGAGTGATAATGGCCGTCAACTTCAAGGAAGCTTTCAACGTCCCTATTATGCTTTGAAACAAAGCACTGGCAGTGAGAGTTCGCTGCCCACAGTTTTGACACAAATTATCGTGATTTTCAGCCACAGACATTCCGTTTATGCTTCGAAACAGATCACTGGCAGTGAGAGCTCGCTGCCAACAATGGTGACACACATTACTGTGATTCTCAGTGTGGCTGCAAGGCCTGTTCAAACAGGGCACATCAGAAATCGTGAGGTGACACGACTCCGTCGAAAATCGTAGAAGTTGAAGTGTCCCGCAGTCCGTCCGTCCGTTCGATGTCCCTTTGTACAGCACCAAGCAGACATGACGGCTTTTCTCCTCGCTTCCTTTACTTTTCGGTAACCTCGGTGCTCGTCAGACGTGACATCACATGCCACCTGCCGATGCTGTCTATCTGTTCTGCCGAGCCATCGTATCCTTGTTCGTGTTCCAAAATTTACTCCATCTTACTCCAGTGTAGGGTTTTGTACCTTTGCGTTCGAATACCTACCCGCGTTCAGCATTGCTCTGCCTGAGTTTTCACGCGTGGCACAACCCGCAGGGGAGTAGGGCGAATCTATTGGTTAAGATTTAAAACACAGCCTTTCCCTTCCCCGTTTTCGGGAACTGAAGAGCAGTGAAGGCCTTGAACAGGGCCGGCCTTAGAGCAGCAAGCGCCCTGGGCAAACTGCGGCCGTGGCGCCCCCCCCCCCCCCCCCTTACCCCCCGCCTATTTTCGCACCCAACATCACGTTGTTAGTAAACATGCCAGAGTGACCCATGGGTCACGATTTTGTCGTTGTCAGTCGAGAACCACATCCGAACGACGTTCGCAAGCATTGAGAGTTCTGTCGGCACCGTGTTCAAATGGATCAAAACACATATATTTCTCAGATTAACCAAATTTCAGCAGTGGGTCTCCCGGCTATGGGAGAGAATTAAGCTACAGCTTGCGGCATATCCAGGCTATACTTCGTTTCAGCTTCGGTCCAGAAGCAGCCGATGCTACAAGCGCGAGCATGTGGACCAGAACAGTGCTTGCACTGCACGAGCGCGCGTGCTTGGCAGGGATGCTGAAAGCCTGGAGCTCGCGCTTGTAGCTTTGGCTGCGTCTGGACCGAAGCTGAAACGAAGTATAGAAGCTATCCAGTCTTCACTAGACAAAATTGCCAATGGCAATAGCCTGTCATCTGCCATGGGTGATCTTAGGTATGTCTTATTAAGCTTTAATTTCGAGAAACTCCTCTCAGCGGTGATTACTGACACTGGCTAAGTGAGGAGGATCACCAGCTCACCTCCTCATTGGCAAAGTGAGTGGGTGAGCTGGGTGGTTGCTACGATGTCCTTTGTTTTGCATTGCATGCTCTTACTTACAACATTAACTTGAAAAAGAATGTCATACCACACAACAATGGAAACAAGAAGCTTAAGATCAGTGAGCTGCCCTGCAAAGAGTTCGAGCTTCATGTCGGACGCCAGGGTTTTAGCAGTTTTCGGGATTCTTGCAGCGGGTTTCTGAATTTTGAGTGGGCAACACTGATCGGCATTGTGAGTCCGGAGTCGTCGTTGGTCGCTCATACACACAAAAAAGAAAAAACTGAGGATCCAAAGTTCTTTACACATAATATTTTCAGTCGGGTTGAAGCCTCTAGGCACAGAGGCTCACCGCATGCCGAGGAGGCACCGGTTTGTTTAGCCTACTGCTACAGACTTCACAACGAGCGAATGTCAGGAGGAATCAGGTTCATTTTACCCCCGGTCAGACCTCCTGAGGGACGGCATACTTCGGCTCAGAATGACTTCGCAAAGGGCGAAGCCTACATTTTCTGCGAGCCAATCAGAGACCCTGAGCGAAGCACGAGATAACTAAGAGCAAAAATCCGTTCCAATAGCATTTGTCACGTGACTCGCTCCGACACACTGATTTGCTCGCCGATCAGCTTGGCGCTACCGTTTGGTAAGTTGCGCTAAGAATGCGGCATGCCGGCTCCATCGCTTCTTGCGAGTCAGGTTTTGCTCCGCCCGTAATTTGAAACCTGTGCGGAGGTGATCGCTTGCCTAGTCGTTCAAGATTCATTCCATGGCGCTTTGAATTTCACGGAGAAGAGGTCCTCTATAGTAAAACATCTGCAGGTGGCTACGAGTTGATGGACTCGTTATAACAAAAACTTAGTCGATGGTTTTGCGCCCGAAATACCAAACGGCAAGCGCCACCACCTTTTTCTACTTCTTTTTTTTTTTTTTTTGAGGGGGGGGGGGGGAAGGGGGGGGAGCGTTTTCCGCGGTCCGGTCGTTTTTTATTTTGTTTTTATCACCTCGGAGGTTTGAACTCTGCATGATCTGGCGGCCCTTTCGGCGCCCCCTATGAATGGCGCCCTGTGCGGCTGCACAGGTCGCCCACCCCAAAGGCCGGCCCTGGCCTTGAGCGGTTTAACGCGGTCACCAGTGATGCACGCGCCGTCCGAAGAGTGTGACCGAAATGGCATATGAGCTCTCCGCGTAGTGTGTATAGCCATTTCTGGTCGAGGTGCACGATGTAGGGCGTATAGCTTTACTCTTGTCAAAACCCGAATCGTAGGGGTTTTCAAAAGTCGAATAGCAGGGTTTGGGGGGTTTTACAGCGGAGCTGTTATGGGATAGTTTCCCCAGGATCGTGTCCCCCGCAAAGAAATGAAGACACCGAACTCTGGACACCTACCGCCATCTATGAGCGACGGCGGCAAGCCACGTATCTGGTTGCCGCCGTCGCTCATAGATGGCGGCAGCCTTTCCACTCTGGCTTGCCGATTTGCGGCCGGCCATTACTTTCCATTGTACAGCTCCGCTGGTCTTCCTTCTTCCCCAGAGTGGAAAGGCTGAAAGTTTTCGGTTTTCTCCGTTTTCCATGTTTAACTAACACCTCCTGGTTTAACAGAGGCAGCGAATGCATGGAATGTACCTAAATTGTGTAGGAAGGTCACCAAGCTAAAACCAAAAACCATATATGCATTACTTACAAAAATTACAATTTATATTTATTTGTAGAACAAATGACGCCCTTTCTTTTAGCCTCTTATTTCATATAAAAGGGTCTGTAATAGACGAGGATTTTTCTATCTCTTTAGTAACGAACAATTTTCGTTGCCACTTTTTACTTTAACCTTCGGGAGCGAGTAATGTAACAGTCTAAAATTCATAATTCGCCTCGGCTAGGTATGCGCAAGCTGCCGCCCGCTACAAGGTCTGTTTGTAGCCCATATTTATCTATCGGAGCAAAAGGGGCGTTTTCAGCGAACTATTTTCTCCACTGCGGAGGCGTTTGAAGCGGGCGCATCACGCCTGTGGGGAGGAGCTTCTACTACCTTCTTGACTAGTAACCGACTATAGTGTCTCCGCTTTAAAAAACGAACATCAATCTTCCTCTTCTGGAAAAAAACAAACAAAAAAAAACCCTAATTTTGTGTGTGTGTGTGTGTGTGTGTGTGATTTTTTCAGGTTGTATATTACTTAGAATTTGATTTGCAATCTACTTACTACTAGGGTGACCACCTTCCATCTATCAAAATGCGGGACATGCTGACCTTGAAAAAGGGGGGGGGGGGGGGGGTTGTAAGAGAGGGATGGTACTATATTTCGGCTCTGGCAACTACAAAAAAGAACTTAGAACTCAGTCGGGCTGGTGGAAATTTGCCATGCTGCCTTTTAACCCAAGACTGGCGCAGGTGGAGGAAAATTGTTTTTTCGCCTTCTGCCCCAGTATCAGGTTAAAAAAAAAAAAGACATAATGAAAAAATTAACTATTCGAGAAATATTATCAACACACCGTACACGCCACGAAATGCAGCTCTGCTAACACATTTGATATCCTGTCTTGTCTGAAAGCATATCAAACAGTTGCAAATGGTTTTGCGGCAATTAAGCTCAAATAATTTTCACTACAAGTGACATTGTCTTAGTGGAAAACATAAAAATCGACTGTAAAACAAATCAATGCATCAAAAGGATAGAAGAAGCAATAAATCTTTTACGGCTTCTCGTTTCCTTTCGATTCGCATTTTTAACAAGACATGCTCCGACACAAATTTCGAATCTTAAATTGTTGTTTTTGACAGTTGTGAGTTGCAGTCTTCTTGCCTTGTGTGATCGTCTTTACTAAAATTAAAAAAAAAAAAAAAAGCTTTCCACAGCAACTTCTTCGCATTGACGCAGCACGATATGAAAATGATTAAAATAATTTATTTTTAACTTTTGGTGAGCGATTGTCTCCTGCAATATTTTGCCACCAAGGAAAGAGAGGCACGACGGCGCTTGCGCGTCAGATCTCCTGCAAGAACGACGGTCGCTTTCCACAATGCTTGGATAGTTCACGTTCACCACACGTTCACCAGCGACCTCCGCGCTTCCCCTGTGCCCCGTGGTTCGGCAGCGCCATAAGCTGCGTAGTGAGTTTTACGACAGTGTGAAATGCGGGACATTTTGAAGGTTTTGATATTTTTTGCGGGACGCGGGACACGAGCCCTCGATGCGGGACAGTCCCGCGAGTCGCGGGACGGGTAGTCACCCTACTTACTACAGGGTTGCCAATTTTATATCATCCAGATTAGATCATTCCTGCAAGATTTAACCATTTCAGTGCCGTACTAAGACTTTCCTCTTTTTTCCCTTAGAAATTTGCCTCACTGATTGGAACAAACTACCCGACCATATTGTAATTGAGCGCAGTCCCTCATTTCATTTAAAACAATTACATCAATTTGTGTAACCGTGAACCTCGGTTTGTAAAACTACATCATAAAAATAACATGCTAAAAAAAGGGTTATATTTTTCTTTTTTTTTTTTTTTTTGCGTGTGTGTGTGATTTTTACTTCTTGGGTGTCTATTTTTTATGTTCAATTACTTTTTGTATTTTATTTCTGAACCCCCTTTGTAATGCGTCTTCGGATGCCTTTGAGGTAAATAAAATGAAATTAAATTAAATGAAATTAAATTAATGCCTCTGCATCATTTACCCGATTATTACTGCCGTTCATTTCACCCGGCCCCGTTACTTCGATTATTTCCATTTCATAAGGATTCTTTTTTTATACAACTCCCATGTCGGTCAGAGGTAATTACAGCAACCAGCTTATCGCTTAAAAGAATAAAAATAAGACATCTGTCTCACGATATAACTTTCTTGTATTTCACCATAATAATTGTAGGTTATAATAATTTTCCTGCGTTCTAATTTTTCTTTTTAAATAACTGGGCTTTTACAGCCCTCGCGTTAGCTCAGAAAAAAATGAATAGAGCGAAAACCCGCGTTTCTACGACGTAAAAGCTACGCGCGAAGCCTTCAGCTCAGCGCTATAGCGCGGCGCACACCAGCCTACTGCCGTGACGTCACAGGAGGCGTGTTCTGGTGTTCTTCTCTATGTGGTGTTGGCATGGCCTCATCCAGGGTCATTAATAGGGCAAGGGTCTGGACGTCTATTGTCCTCGTTGAACTCTCGCCGTACCCTCGCTCCTCCCAGACTCCTCCCATAGAACTGACGTAAGGCCTAGCAACCGCCAAGCAACAGAAAACACCGGGGGAACGGCGCGGACCTGCCCCCCCTTACCGATCCCAGGCCAACGCGCGCGAATGCCGGGCCGCATGGTCTCCTGCGTACAGATCCTTAAAGGGGTCATGAAACGAATTTTGGGTTGGGATGAATAATTTTAAATTGGGACTTTACTATCGCATATCGTTTAGTTGGCCAAAAGAAAGAGGCTAGAAAGTCAAAAGCCAGCTTTTCGGTACGAACATTTGAACATATAGCGGACTATTTTGTACCTTCTTGCCTTCGAAAGCTCTCCGCCTTTTTACTATGATACATCCGCGGTTCCAAAAGCGCGTCACCGGCGCCAAACTGACGTCAGCAGAGCCCAGCTGATGCATTGGACACGAGAACTGCGTCACTCGGACGTATGCGCTCGTCAACAATCAATCCGTCGACGAATATTTGAATTCGCGTTCGTGGCCAATGAGTGCCCTGACGGAACTTATTGTCACTGGGGAATGACAAGTTCTATGGTGTGCATAAAAAGCACGGTGGAAGCTAGGAGTCATCGCACCGGTGCCGAAGGAATGTCACGACCACGTGATTTCACAATTCGCATTTGAGTTGAGGATTAAAGCTAAGGAGGAAGAAGTAGAAAAATCGTTTCATGACCCCTTTAATAGTGCGAAAGCATTAACTGTCCATGCATGGAGCCGGCCGACGTCATCAGCTGCTGCGCCAAACGGCCGATAAATTCCCCTCTCCCAATGGAGCGAAGTGAAGCCGCGATCAGAGAGGTCCGAGCTTTGAAGCCGCGCAAAAAGGGGAGTCAAACGGCATCTAAATTCACCTCTCCAAGGGAAGCCGAAATCTCATGGATAGGGCTCCCATTGGCTGGCGCGCGTCATCGTCGCAAGGAACGAGGCTCCCATTGGCCGAGGAGCGTCAGTTTCAAGGAGAGCCACCCTGTGGCGCTACGTGCCCGCGCCCGATAAAGCCGCGCCTGTGCGCGCCGGGAAAAGGAAGCGTTTGGCTGGCGGGGCCTCCCAGAGACAGCCCGCTTAATTAAGCATACAACGGAGCGCGGCGCGGTCATTTCACGAAAACGCGCGCAAGAACGACATTCATGCTTTCGCATTCACAACTCATAAGAAGTGCTTAGGTGCAGACTTGGAAGTAATCCGTTACAAGTAACGGAATTACTTGTAATTAATTACTTTTCTAGTAATTTTGTAATTAATCCGTTACTTTTTTGGAAATGTAATTTGTAATCTAATTTCATTACTTTTCCAGTAACGCTTTACTGAAATTACTCGTTACAATTCTTCCGCCCTGTCAAAGGGAAAATCGAGAGGAAGAAGGGCGATGCAGCGGCCTTCGCGCTTTTAGCATGGTAACACAAGACGGGGGTTCACTCACGAAGAGAGTGCTGGCGAGGGAAAAGAATTCACGGAAACCGCGACAGCCCAGCCAGATCCCGTTTCTGGACTTGTTCGTACGGTCAGTCAGGCTGGGAGGATTCGACTGTCTACATGAAGGCAGCAAGCTTCGACTTGGAAAACGAACGGACTGCTTCGAGCGCACAAAAGAGCAGAAAACTAATGGCCCATAAAACCATCGAGTGGGAGTCGTGAAGAGCACGAACGTGGACACTGTGACCGTGGTGCAGATGTCCGCTCGCCCCCCCCCCCCCCCCCCCCCCCACTCCTTTCCGTCCCACCCCCTGCGTGTTGTCCCCCCAAAAACAAACCAGCATTTTATTTTTTTTTGTCACACAAGACCGTCCTTTGCTTGTCGATGTTCTGCTTACAAATACCCATTCCGCAGACAAAAAAAAAATTGTAACAAGATCTTGATCCTGTTCATCTTTGACAGCGCTGTGAAAGCTAAATACCGGCTGGACCAACCAGCTTTGTGGTTTCTGTCACTTGACTTCGCACTAGCGGATGCGTAAGGCACAAACATAAGGGAAGCGATGGAAGCAGCTCATTGGAACAGACAAAAAAATGTAGCATCAACACTACTGTCAGTTCAAACTAACTTTAGACAGCAGGCGATAAGGTGGCCGGGGAGCACAGCCAAAATGGCTTGGGACTTTGAAGCTGAACCCATATTGCTAGAAAATAGAATGTTGGGGTTCTCGTCAGCGGATTGTGCCTACGGGAACTTACTCCGACATTTTAGGGAAAGGGAACTCAGCCCGAGTTTTCTGAGAATAAACAGTGGCTGACTTGGACACAGTAGGGTGCCTCCACAGTAGTTAAGGCAGCGCAAGGCGGCTGTAAACGCGTGAGATACATTGAAGCCTGCTGTTCACTGAAAATTGTGCTTTTTTAATATTTTCTAAACGGAAAAATCAGCTTAGCTGAAAGATTGTGGATGAATATTTCGTGTGAAGTTTCAGTTTTGATTAGTTTGATGACCAAGAAAAAGATCAAGTGGGTTAAGGCCGGAAAACAACCTTCAACAAGCGCTACTCTGAAATCTGCCCAAACGCAAGTACCGCATGCACGTCTTACAGAAAGTTGGTTTCAGGGGCTAAGCCAGCCCCTATTTAGGCAATATATAGCAACCGTACAAAAACCAGATATTCAGGAGAGTCCTGTTCTAAAGTTTGCCGTTGCCATATTTCGAATGGTGTGCGTGCCTCTGCCACCCATGTGCATTCATCGCATGTTCATGGGATTCAGTTCTGTCCCGGGTGGACAGCGCTAGATTCGTTTATATCGAACACCTGTTCCAGTCCTTTAGAGCTTTATAGATCCATCGTCGTAAAATTATTAGCCTAAAATAATCGGTAGATATAGAACTGGATCTGTTTTATTTTTGATGGGGCCCGAAATTCCCCCCACAAACACGCAGTAGATATTGCAGGTATTTTGCGTGTTTCTTTAAAGTAACGCAAAAGTAATTAAGTAAAGTAACGAAGTAATTAATCCTTTACTTTTACGGGGAGTAATTTGTAACGGTAATCCACTACTTTTTAGGCCAAGTAATTGTAATTGTAATTAATTACTTTTTTGGAGTAACGGGCACAAGTCTGCTTAGGTGTACATCGAGCATTTTTTTTTAGGTTTACCGGTGACAAACTTGTCGGTTGTTGTGCGGTTGGATGTTCCAATCGCAACCGTCGCAATTTTCATTAAAAAAATAATATAAAAAAAAACTTCGCCAAGTATAGTTTAATAAAATCAAGCGCTACGGAAGGCTCCCGTCTAATTTAAAAAAAAAAAAGTTGTTTATCCTCATCGACGGAGGGTGGGACGGGACAGGGGTTAATCCCGTTCTCTCCCATCTCGCTCTAAAGCAAAACTGCTGGACCGATTTGAATAAAGTTTATTCTCTCTCTCTCTCTTCTCTCGACAGGGCATGGAAAAAAAACTCTGCCGCACAGGTGGTGCAAGTGCATTCGACTCAAGGGGGTTATGTCGAAAAGGTGAAAATGTCCGCCAACATATCTAGAAAAAAAAGAAATAAAAAGCCTAAATCAATATTATACGCGCGCTCGTAGTATTTATCTTTAAATTTGAACGTTCCTTAAGGCCACGGTCCCACTGAATGTGGCAGTTTGGGTACTTCTCGGCAGGTCATTACTCATCTCCTTTTGAATACTCTTTTGCGGGATTGATGTCATTCGAAAGGCAAGGCAATCTTCTTTCATTTGATATTATATATGTGTTGGTTTTTACTGTTCATGCGCGTTTGTAGCGTTGCGAATATGATGACGCGGACCCTCACTTGCTCCGCTAGTTCATGTTTTATGAATGATCCATTAAAGATAACACGGTTCCAATATAGCAGTTTTGTTAAGATGATGTCGGAGCAGAATGTAACGATACATTTTTTTGGTATTTGCAGTACTTTGCTTTTTTTCATCCCTCCAAATAATGCCCTAAAATTGACATTTTTCAGCACAAATATGTTTTTAATGACAAGCACTAGGGCAATAAAATTAGCTACAGATGTAGTGCTTATAATTGGTAATATGCAGAAAAAAAATTAATGTTGTGTAAAATTTTTTTGTTTAGATATTTTATATCAAACGTAGCACTTTTTTGTGCTCCGAGTCATGGTACTTCAAATGCCGCTGAGGAAATAATTAAACTATGATAAAATCGTTTATAACATTTAGAGCTACAATGGTTGCCCAAGAGGTGGACGACGGCTTTTTTTTCATTTTCAAAGTCGTAACGCTCCAGGAGCCCTTCAAACTTACCTGTTCTTGACGCATATCTTTTTTGGACATCAAACAGATTTATTGGCATCTAATAACATTTATTGTTTAAAATAGATATACATTGCGATGTATTAAATTTTCACAATGATCTTGCTTTGGTTTCTTAATAGGTGTACAGCTTAGCTAATTTTAAGAACAATTACAAACTCGTTGGGTGTTTTGTTGCGCTACCTGGCGGATGGCAGACAAACTGCTGATTTCTAGTGTTCAAAAAATTTCCGAGGGCGGCGTTGGCGTCTGTATCATCATCAATCTCCATGTCTTTTTACCCTCACATTTAAAAAAAATATATTGAAAGATTTACTATGGATAACTGGATGGTTTAAGTACTGGGTCAGGCTAATAAATCTAAGCCAAATAATTGCACAAGCGTACCGTGATATAATGTGTTCATTATTCGATATGATTGAAATCAATAAACAATGAAGACGAAGAGGAAAGAATACACCCGAGTTCACTTTATGCCTACAGTCACTAGACAGTTTTAGTATAGCGTTGCTGGATCTTACGTACGCAATACGCAATAGCATAGCGTACACTAAAAATGACCTGCTCGGATTCAATTTAGTTGTGCGTTACGTTTTCGAGTGCACACCAGGCATGATCTTGGTTAAATTTGCTAGAGCCGTAGAATTCCGCGTGCTTATAGCGCAACCATGCTCCTGGAAAGAAATATTGACAAAGAAGAAGAAAAAGCAGTCAGCGTCCCAAAAAATCTTTTTCTAAATTTCCCAAGCACCGAGGTTCATGCTACGATTGTAGTTATACGTGTTGCACGTGCTGGCGTCTGCAGTAGTAATTGTTCTAAAGCAAAAAAGCCTAAAACGAATTTTGCATTGCACGCGCGTTGGTCAAAGCCTTGATCGGCCAGCGCGCGCGGACCGTAGAATTACACTTCCAGCGTTTTCCTCGATGCTTGCGATCAAAACCCGGCCGATTGAGTAAAGACAATTCGCTTTCCAAAGACGTTGCCATGCCGACAATTATCGCGTTCATTTAGGCCTAGGAATGGCCAGAATCGAAAGACTATCTAAAAAATGAGGCGAGGTCGTCGCTCATGCTTTGCGGTTTAAGTGAGGTAATGCAATGCGAAAGCCTCCTGCACCATTTGTTGCTGATTAACGCGCCCGATATTGCAGCTACAACGACATATTAGTTCCAAAGCGAGCGGCGCTCAATCGCACCGGGGCACCGCCATGTTTCCCCGCATCCCTACCGAGCCGGGCACGTGATTTCGAAATTCCTCTCCTAGGTACTGCGGCTAACTTTAGCCGCGGTTAGCGCTTCGAGCAAACGGTTCTTCACTGAACTGCTTCTTCCGTAAGCTTCAAAAGGGCTTTTTTTCGTTTCGCACACCATCTGTTCTGCTTGCTCGTTAGTTGCAGGATGGTATGGTGCACTAATGTGATGCCTGATGCCGGTGTGTTTCTTCAAAAACTTGTTTATCTGAAGCAAGATTTGGCGCGTTATCAGAGAAAAGTATTTTGGTAGGGCAAAAGTAGGTAAAAGAGACCGTAGAACGTCAAGGACGTGCTTGGACGTCGTGGCAGGCATCGTGTAAACTTCCAGCCACTTAGAGTACGCATCGCCCATGATTCCGCAGATGTGGATACGTTTAGCCACCCACCGACTGAATAGTGGATTGTTTTCAGTTACTTCGAGTCCTTCCACAAAGTTAGCCCAGGTGCCAGGAATTTTTGTCAAAAGCGGTAAGTGTTCGAAACGTTGACAACGTCGGTAGCCACGTTTTGTGCTCGACACTGGACACTTACCATTCGCTGAGAAGAAACTTGCTTGTTCGTCTGCCATGAGTCGTCCAGTATCAGGTCATCACCGCAACACCATCTCCCGACAAAACTGGTCTTCATTGTTCGCATGTCCATAGTTAGCAATCACGTCAACTTATAAATTCCCGAACGCTCTTAACTTGCCGTCGCTAAACGCCGTTCATTCATAGTGTCGTCATTGCAAATAAACGTCTTCCTATTTCTTCTGATGGTTTTCATCATATTCCTCCTAAGCTGTACTTACAACATTATGTGTGTCGGTACTTTGGAAAATATTGCAACGGCGTTTGTTTTCTGGGAACTATAATGTTAACCTTTACAACATGTTCCGGACCCCGTGAAACATAATATTTCGTGACCTTTTTTTAGTCGTCATTAAAATGGTGAGGTGAGTACCGTAAATCGCGAAGCAGTTTACTTGACGTCCGCTTCCACTGGTGTCTTGGAAGATTGAGTCTACTGAGCGTGCATTCCTGCAGAGGAAATTTTCATTGATAGAATATTGACACGTCAATCAACATTTGATTCCTTCTTGGTAAGATTTATTGCGAAAGCCCGTTACAACCGCCGAACCGCATCTCCCTATATCAGAGAACAATTTATACCCAGCGTGACATTCTCGCATACATCCGTTTGCTGGGCCACGCTACTTGAGCTAGCTGAGCACAGCTTGGCACAGCTGGCAGCGGCGTGAGGAAGGCCACGAGGGGAACGTGATGGTGCTCGAGCCATCCCACTGTGAACCAATGTTTCGGCCACCCCACGGGTGCGTGTCGCCATCTATTGGTTGAACTAACGCCTTGTTCAAGATGGCTGCCGTGGGACCGCAGCCTTATGAATTCGTCTGCAACATTTTCTTACAGTTCACAGTTCACATCGAGCTACGCCGGAAAGAACTAAACAGTTCCCTGGAAGATCACTAAAAAAACTGAACACATTTATCGACAATTATAAAAACACACAAAAATAACAAACTATTTGTGCGTGTGCGTGTGTGCGTGCGTGCGTGCTTGCGCGTGCGTGTGTGTGTTGGAGAGAGAGAGAGAAAGGGGGGGGGGGGGTAGTCCGCAGTTGTTTTTTCGTCTTTCCAGTGCTTAGAACCAAAGTTAAATAGAATGAGTCACCTTCTTGTGGACGCATGAGCGGCGTCTGCCATGCCGTACTGTGGTACGCGTCTGCCATGCCAGAGCCCAGTAGACAAAGATGGCAGCGCGCAGAAGGCACGAGAAGTGAAAGGATGTGAGAAAGCAACAAGCCCTTACCTCCAGGAAGTGTATACCACCTAGCTGCCGCGTGTGTATACGTACCTCCAATTCGACACGTGGGAAGGTCACCGCGTTCCTGACCGTCTCTAATCGAGGTGAATAGCCTTTTCCTCGCCCCGTCGCGAGGCGGCACTTCCCTTTGAAGTCAAACCGCAGCCAGTGGAAAGGCCATCCCGCTCTAACGCGCAGCCTCATTGTCGACTTCCCTCCCCCGCCCTTTCATCGCAATCGCGGACCCCACCGCCTGCCTATCCTCCGTTCCACCTCACTATGGACGGATCCTCCATACACCGTTCACCCCTATACTGACAGTACGGTAAAAGCTACGCGCTAGTCGGATCCAATCAACCGCCTCCCTTTCATCCCCTGACTACGCCCTCTGCGCACCGGTGTGGGCGGGACCGTGATCACGTGGTGAAAGATCGACCTGTGACTGGTCCAACGAGCAGCTAGCTTCCACCGCACTCTCAGCTTGGGAATGAACGGAGCAACCGATCGACATCCCGGCCAACCCAACATTGCGAATGCATCACGTGACTGGGCGTCTCCACGCATCGCTGCAAGCCACCCGAAGACCACGTGCCGCGCACACGACATTAGATTGGCTTCGATGACTCGTCGCGTCGTGCGTGCTCCACCGTAAGGTACAACGGATCATAGGTCAGCTCAGGCCGTGGTTCTGCCTCGACCGCAGCCTGACCGTGGTCTCCCGGGCTATCTTTCACGAATGGTGCGAGTGTGTGGTGCGCGGCGAACAGGCGTTTAGATTGGGGGACCCATGTTCTTCTCTGACTGTTCCTCCACGCTTATGCCTGTTGGTCGGCGTCGTCAAAGGGCTGCTGCCTGCTGGTAAGGGAAGTAAGAAACACAAACACACACAGGTTGCCTGCAGCCATACCGGATCGCCACTCTTTTTTCTCGTATGTGTGCGTGTCATGCGTCTTGCGGGAATGGCGTCGAAAAAAAAGGTGAACGGGTGTGAAAAATGTGTATCACAAAGGAAGGTTCCCCCAGAATACCGCGGCGGCAAATGTCCTGCGGCAAAATGCCCCTGGTAAACGATACGGCGCCATAACTGCGCGTGATAGATGGCGGCAGTAAACGTCGGCGGTATTTGTATACGCGAACGATCTACGATGTGGGAGTCGTGTGGGCGGCGTTGCAGATTCGAAGGCTCTACCTCTCCTCACTCTGCTTCGAAACGCGACTTCCAAATCTATCCACGACTCGACGTGCGTGGTTTTAGACACTCGTTTTTTTTTTTTTTTTTGTTTTGTGGAAACGTGCCTTGAAAATTAAACTTCGCAGAGTTGTTGGCCTAATGAATATGTCTATTCATTCATTGCTGTTGTTAGTTGCTGTTGTCCATTCCGGGTGTTCCTTTCAGTTGTTGTGTAGAGTAAATCCCTACAAAATAACCTGATAGGTTTATACTATTAGAAAGAGAAAATAAAAGGATATATTTCCGCGCGTCGGACCGAGAAAGCAGCTCCCCGTCGCGGCTTTCTAGAAGATTTCACGTTTATTCTTACTCGGGGCGTGACTTTTATCATTTCGCCCTATTTTCTTGTTTTCGAAAGTGTTTGTTCAGTCTCACTCCGAGCGCTCGATGCTCGAACTTTCTGGGCCAAATCTTCGCGATGCCGACGCGCACTAGATAAGGAGCGGCCCGCGATCTTGTCGAGTCAGTCTCGCTTTCGCTTGCTGTTACGCCGCCAAGTCGCCGCCCACTTTAGTGATGTCTCGACGCTCCATCTTTATCTTGTCTGGCACAAGTTCGCCGATTAAACTTTTATTTTTAGTTCACTGCTCATTCTCTCGTCGCCTTCCTTCGTGACAACATCGAGCGTACAGAGTAAATACCTACAAAATAAACTGATTGGTTTCTACTATTAAAAAAAATTATATATCGAACGTACAAAAAGTAATTCTGATTTTCTGGATTCTCTTCATCGCGGATTTTCGTATCCATATTTTTTATTTGCCATTCATTGGCTATAGTTTATGTAAGGACTTCATAACCCGAGTAGTTTGGGGGTTTATGGCCTGTAAATAGTTAAATTAAACTTTAGAAATTGGCGCTTACTTAGAAATAGGCTAGTTGTAACTTGTGACTTTAGTGCGCCATGCGTAGCGTACATCGAACGGAATTGATTGTAGTCAGAGCTCACAGCTTATTTTTGTTTTGCAAAACGTTACGAGCATTTTTTATGAACAATTATCGGTGCCTTTGAAAACATGGAGCTGTGTGATCATCCCATCCTAAAGACACTTAATCCAACAAATAGCTATCTTTATTTCTCTCTTTTTTTTCTTTTTTTTTTTTTTTTGAGGGAGGGTGGAGGAGGGGGGTACTTTTTGCTATTTTCTTATATTTCTGGAGCTGTGTCTGGGGGTGTCAGAGGCTTAGCGCACCTCAACTCTGAGCACGTGTTGCGAAAGCTCGCGCTGCAGAACCCAGAGATCCTGGGTTTAATCCCCACCCCTGCCTGTTTCGATTTGGATCAGCATCGTACCGGCGTGCGGTCATGCATCACTACTGCGTGGTGCACGTTAAAGACCTAAGGCCAGCAGTTGTACTGCGGTGGCAAAATGTCTTATCTATAGCCAACCGGCAACGGTCAGGTGGCGCCAGCAGCGTGAGAGCGCACGGTTATACCCTGTCTCGTTGTAACTTGGCAAAGGGTGAACGATAAGCCCCACATTGCATGCCGAAGGCTTCGAAATGCGCGACGTATACGAGCGCACCGCACACATATTGGAGCATGACGCAGCGAAAAACCTGATACATCTCCGGAGTTGAGGCGCGCTCCGGTGATACGCAGTCACGTTCCGATTGGCCCGCCAGGGCCGCAGCTTCCGCTCTACTGGCACGTTACGCGATCACGGCTTCCTGGTATACCCAGTATTCCTTACTTCAGACACTAGGCTAAGCGGCGCCACC
This sequence comes from Ixodes scapularis, assembly GCF_016920785.2. Classification (NCBI taxonomy): domain Eukaryota; kingdom Metazoa; phylum Arthropoda; class Arachnida; order Ixodida; family Ixodidae; genus Ixodes; species Ixodes scapularis. Next base: position 93,949,817 of record NW_024609846.1, read on the forward strand.
AGAGTAAAATCTCACGTTTGAACAATGCAGCCGCCACAACCAGGGGTACCCAGTATTTCTTGTTTCAGTCGCTGGATGGCGCCAAACCAAACAGCATTGCAGGTTGCCTTAGTTGAGACACTAGAGGCACATTAAAGCTGACTATCTTCCTGCTGTGTAAAACATACATAAAACACAATTATTATTGGAGCTGCATCTACAGCGAAGCGGGTGGTGCAGAACTACAGCTAATTTGGAAGAATCTGGAGTTGGGCAAGTTGGTACATCTTAGATTCGAAATGCGCCAGAAAACAAGGACAACAGAAGGAATAGACGAAACGATGCGCTACTTTCAACTGAATTTTTATTCGGAAAAACAGACATATATATACACACTCAAGCAACCATTTACTTGTAATCAAACTTCTCGTGAGACGAATTGAAATTCCTTATCTGATAAAAGGACTGAGGAAGTGCTGATACATGCATCGCCCTTCACCCTGATTTTAAAAGCCTCGAAGATTTCTCTTTCTGTTCTTGTTTTATATCGTTCCAAAATCTGCGTTTCATCGAGTGCAGGAGAACATGGGCACCGATCACAATGAACGGCTAAGTTTCCCGAGGGTGACCGCTTAACAGAAAGGTCATGCTCCCTGGCCCTCTCGTTGACGCACCTCCCCGTCTGCCCTATATACGTTCTCCCGCACGACGTTGGTATCTCGTAAACCACCGCTGTTTCGCATTCTACATATTTGTTAGCATGCTTTTTTGTGCATGCTTCCGCCTTGCGTGACTTGTTATTCACCCTTGGACATAATCTGGATAACTTTTACGGGGCTGTAAGCACTACAGGAACGCCGAAACATCCGGCTGTCTTTTTGAGATTGTGGGACAATCTGTGAATGTACGGCAAAACCGCCACTTTCTGTTTATTCTGCGTGATGCCTTCCGATACACTTTCTCTTTTTTTCAACTTTGACACGAGGCTTTCGGCGATTTCCACAAGATGTCCTTCTGAATACCCCGCGTTTTGTAGGCGGCAGACTTGGGTGAGGACGCTTGAACCAACAACGTGTTCACATGATTTTTCTAGCGCTGCGAGCATCAATGAAGTTGCCACTCCTCTCTTTACCAGCTTCGAGTGTGCAGAATCGAAGGGAAGCACACCTCTTTTTGATCTTGGCTCATATTTCCAGCCAGACATGATTTTCCTCAAACTTCAAAGCAGGCAAACTTTTGTTTAGAGAAATAAACGACACTCGAACTACTTTAAATCTGTCCGAGCCGAAAGCAGTCCAACTGTCGGTAAGGTGGCAGTAGCACAAGACTACCAAACCGCAACCTTTCTTTTGAAAACGTGTCCCATTTCTCATTTTGGGGAAGCGCGGAAGAGGGGGGCGGGGGGGGGGGGGGGAGGGGGAGCCGCGAGCCGCACTTTTACACGCGAAGAGCCGTATGCGGCTCGCAAGCCGCAGCTTGGCCACCCCTGATATAGACGCTTTACGCATGCGCCAGATTACAGCCGACATTGCTGACCTTCTGTTGTTTTAGAGCGATACAAAGTCATTGAAGCGGCTTTGACGAGCCTCCAGAAAGGCCAGTGCTGGGGAGGACACTATCAAATCTAAAATGGCAATGACCGGTCCTGTTGTGGTAACGATGGGGCGAAGTGGTCAAAATAAGAGGGGAAAAAAGTGAACGTCAATTAAGGCGGCGTCCATGCACAGCTGCTGCAAAGCGTGTATGTAGAAAATCATTCTTGTACCTTGCGTACCTTATATTGTTCTTTTTCTTGTTATTTAGCAGAACTGGACACGATACTTCAGAAACTGTATTTCCGATACCGATACAAGATACACAACCGCAATTGATTTCCGATTCAGATACTCGATAATGTATTGTCGATATTTCGATACATCACTGAAATCTCCAATATGAATAAAGCTAGTAATAGCTGGAGAGAGAGAAAGATAAATAATTTTAATTGAACAAGCGGGTAGATCGTTTTCTTCCGAGGTGAGAGTCGCCCTCAGTCCAGGACTCCTGTAGCTTTTGCTGCGCCCCGGGCCCGTGAGACCAACTGGTGGTGGTCATGCGGGTCCGAGCTGGACAGCGCAGCTTCCCACTGCTCGGATGTTGTGTTGGTGATGAGCGGGGCAGCCTGGACTCTGGCATACTCAAGTGACGTGGTACAGTGTAGCTTTCGCGGTGCACAAGGTGCATGTGTTATAGTGGGGTAGACTGCAGGGTATATGGAATGTAAAAGACTAAGGTGGGGGAAGATGTTTGTTTCCAACAGGCGGCCATCCTACAGCGTCCTCCCTCGTTAGGGTTCTGTGCGGCGAGGGGAAGGTGCAGCGACTGAAGCACAAATGGTGAAGTATATCATGGTGGGTTAGAGGGATAGCGGCAGGGCTCAGGGACGGGTTTTCCTGCGGTGTCGGAACCCGGATGGTTAAAGCTCGGGCTGACGCGTGTGCACGTACTTTCTCTTTGAGGGAATCATGTTCTGGCGTCAAGATCAGGAATACTAATGGAAGGGTGCCGTGTTTTGGTTTGTACATGCGACAATTCCATTGCCAAGGAAGGGCGTTGTAATTGCGTTGGGCCGGATTATTCATTATATTCAAATGTATCAGGGGAAGAATGTCGAGTTCTAGGTTAGGATCTAGTTCCACTTTTTTTTGCGGTTATTGTGTTCGATGTCATCAAGCCCAAGTAGGGTTTGAATATACATGAGGGCCTGCCGAATTCGGAGTAATTGCTGTTGGCACTGTTGCATTCGGAGCAATTGTTATTGAAACTGCTGTTGGGACTGTTGCATTTGGAACAGTTGTTGTTAAAACTGTTGGGACTTTTGCATTGGCTACTGGAGTTGAGTGATATGTTACTGCCCTTGCAGTTATGAGTGCGCAAGTGCATCTATTGGTCTTGTCCCCAGGCGCAAAGGTGTGGGAGGGGCGAGTTCGAGGATTTTATACATTTCAGCGGAAGCAAGGGCTGTAGACGGTGTTCTTTCGGGTCATAGGGTAATTGCGGGTGCAATCTGGTAGGGGGTCAGGGGTGCCAGGGGGATCTGAAGGGGTGAAGAGTGCTCGTGGTTGTCGATTCTTCTCTCTAAGTTGTCTACACTCCTCTCTGAGGTGCTGATTCGCCGTCCCTAGGTTGTCTATCTGTTTTAGAATGTCGGCTAGCTGCTTACTAATCGTCGATTAGCGAAGTTACGAAATGTATCCGTGGTTTTAAGGAATAATTAGCGCATTCGATATAGCGGATCGATTTGGAAGGGCTTAAACAAATCCGGCCTTCGGCGCAGCTGGGCCGGCTTACTGGAACGGCGTCTCAGCTAAGACTGGGTGAAAGAAAGCATTGCAAAGGCTGGGGCCCGCGTGCGTCTTGGGACGCGGTTTGACTCCCGCTCAGCTCGTGCGCTGGCTTTGACAGTGCTTTCTTTCACCCATTCTCATCTGAGACGCTGTTTCTAGTAAGCCGGTCCTGGTTTCGTTAGAACTTTAGCATTTGGACTGAAGCCATGGTGACGCTCGCATGAAGAACAAATATTCTTCAAGTGAACCGGTCTCTGAGCACTTGGTGCAGGAAAAAGGCCCAGATGACCGTCAGGCTCGTTAAGTAGATGGCCATTGTGAATTATGAGCTGAAGCACGGGTCACAACACTCAGGCTAAAGTGGCAGCTCTTCTTTCGGAATGACAGACGTAGACTCCATACACCACTTTTCTCGGAATCGTTCTGGGCCGCTCACATACTGTCAACACTGCCACAAAATCAGCGCTGTCGAGATCAAGCCACCAAGCTAGAAAATTAGATTTCTTTCTCAATAGAAAAAAAAATTATGTCACTTAAGGCCGATCCAGCCGCTCTGCTGCTTTTCTCTCCTTCAACGCGAAAAAAAAAATACATGGCTATAGCCGCGAAAAAAGTTAATAAAAGGCCCGTTAATTCTGGTAAGGCATGCGCGGCAACACGGAGAGGTAGTGCCCCCCCCCCCCCCCCCCCCCACTTTCCTCTTTCCGCCCCAGTCTGCAATCGCCGTGCTGCTCTTGTTTTCTTGTTTTGTGTGTGTTTGTGTTTGTGTTTCACAATAGAGGGCGAGCTAGCCAGTGCATGCGTCATAATAGACCAGCCGCAGAATCTCTCTCTACCCCCCCCCCCTTCCCCCCCTTCAAACGCTATAAGCCTAGAGGCTAGAACCCTATCCCGTCCCTTTTTTCATTGTGTTACCGCCTGAGCCAGAGCCGCTGGTTCAAAGTCTGGCTCACAGCAGTCTCAAAATCTGCGGCACATCCTATTTTTTTTTTAATACGAATGCATTGACTGCCTTATGGAGCGAACCAACGTCATCAGCTTTGAAGCCGCGCCAGACGGCACCTAAACTCCCCTATCCCAATGGAGCGAAGTGAAGCCGCGATATGATGGATAGGCACCCATTGGCTGGCGCGCGTCATAGTTTCAAGGAACGAGTCTCCCGTTGGCTCTCGCGCGACATAGTTCCGGAAAACGCGATCAGATCAGCCTTCTCCATAGCGGTGCAGCGCACACAGCGGCCCGGCCGCCGCTGGCCGCACAGCCCGCTTCGGGCAAACTCCGGAGAGGTTGCACGGCCGAGCTCAGCGCGGCGCGGCCACTTCACGAGAGCGCGCGCTCGGCCGTCGGCCGCTACTCGAGAGTAGCGCAAAAGTGGCCGTCCACGCCACTGCGCCGCAGACGAACTAAGGGAGCGGAAGAAAGACATTCATGCTTTCGCATTCACACGTTCACAACTCATAAGAAGTGCTTAGGTGTCCTCGGACTTTTCGAACATCGAGTATCGTGAAAAAGCACGATACACTAAAAATGTATTTTCGATACCAATACACTGCTACTTTCATTTCTGGCAAGCGATACTTAATACCGATACACAAAATGTATTGAAATATGGTATCAAAGATACATGTTTTTTCGATACTGCCCCATGCCTGTTATACAGATATTTCTATGTTATCGGAAAGATGCCGATCAATTAGTTTGAGTTTGTAACCTACAGCTGAATGCATTTTTTAGTTCATTTATGTTTCTAAGTGAACTGTAAGGGACCAGTGCCTCGCCAGGTTTCTTAGCCTCTCGCATTAGCCCCTCTTTTGGACCTTGTCTAAAAACAATAACAAAATACAAAAAAAAATATATGCGCATAAATCACTGGTGTCGCTACGCCGATTCTTGACGAAATGCCGTCATCATTTGGCGTAGGGGTTTGGACTGGGCGAAGGATGAGAATTCTTGCAACGCTCCGCATACTGTTGTGCTCGGAGTCTGTTTTCCCGGGCGTCGCCGGTTTCTGGTGCAGCCACCACATAGCTTCCCTCGATCGACGCCTACGGTGCGCATACTGTCGCCTTCGAAGAGGCAATCTTTCCTCCCAGGTGTTGGCGGTTTCACACCAAGGGCTTCGCTGCTGCGCCTCGATTCTACATTATCGCGTACGTTGTACCGCCGCCTCGGCCGCTCGATCCCCTCCTCACCCGTTCCCGCGGCACATCATTGGTAGTGTGCCAGGAGACTCTTTCCCTTTTGTAAGAGGAAAAGTGGATGTAATGAGCGAACGAACGGAGCAAAAGTGTACGGCAGGTACCACGCCGCGGCCTCGCCAAACCAAATCACACCAATCCAAATCAGTCCAAACCAAGCCACGATTGTCCAAACGAAAGACGACTGCATGCACCAAGGCAAAAAATGCCAACGCATTTATAAAAAAAATAAAAAAATACGAGTCCCATAAGGTTTAATAGTAAACTTCTTTAAAACCATAAAACGAATGTGGACACTTTTCTTTTTTTTAAATTTGGTGCAGTGGCGTACCAACTTGTTTTTGAGTGTGAGGGGGGGGGGGGGGGGGGGGGGGCAAACCAGACCCCCCGACCCCCCCCCCCCCCCCACCCCCCCGGACCGGAGAGCGGTGCCCTTGGTATTTCTTGGGCGCCGCCGGCCAGTGTTTGTCCTGCCCATTGGCGGCTGTTTCAGGGGGGGCGGGGGGGGGGGGGGTGCAAAATACATGCCTTGCCCCCCCCCCCTACTCTGAGATCTGGGGGGGCAAGCGCCCCCCTTGCCCCCCGGTTGGCACGCCCATGATTTGGTGTGTACAGACCAAATTGTATACAGGTCTGTATACACCATTCCAATATCCAATATTTACAAGTACTCAGCACAGCACGCGCATGTTAGTTGCTTCGGAAAGCGAGCAAATCACGCGCCATACGCACGAACAATGAAAATAAAACCAATCGGGAGCCACCTTTTTTTTATATTTTTTTTAATAGGACAGAGCATTAGTTGTTTTGCCCCGTTGGCGAGCTTTCTTCCAAGTGTCTGCCTTCGATAACGCCACGGGGTCTCGTGAGCATCGAGCGTGCACGGGCATCCGAAGCACGGCGAAAGGCAACGGGCGCGTGCTCAGGTCGACCTTGCGCGATTGAAGAAACAGATGTGCGTGCGGGCTCCCTCGCATCACTGCTTTCCCGCATTAATTTTACATGTGTGGCGAAGCACCCTTTGCAGGGGCGGAAGCGCTGATACTTGGCGCCCCATTGCGGTCTTTTCAGAGGAGGAGAGCAAAGCTGTGCGGGCAGAAACTGAGGGAGAGGAGGAGACGAGAGCGCGCGGGGACGCCAGAACACCGAGCTCTGGTTGGAATTAATGGACAGACGCAAATCTAGCTGCCTTTGTCGACACTGCACTGTTCTAACGCGAACGTCAAACGCTGGACGCGAGATTTCCGCGTTCTGAAGGCTCAGTAATACTCCGACGTTGATTGCAGCGAACGCGGCGCAGTACGCGCGCGTTTCATTGCCCGGCGAGCAGGAACTCGATATCTGTGACCAATCAGTATATCTGTGCACAGCGCACACAGATATTGATTGGTAAATGGCGGGCGGCGACGCAGACGACCAAGTCGAGTCGCGGGTTGCGTTTGGCGAGCGTATTGATAGATGGCGTCTGGAGCAGCGTCTGAAGATGTAGCCGACCAGCGAAAGAAAGCAGACGACACGCAGACGAAATCCGTTGGCTGCAAAAGCGCCGTCGTAATGCAAACGCGCTTTTTTCCCCTTTAAACATTGCTTTTATTGTCCGCATTTATTTTTTAACCAGAGGTACATTACAGAAAGATTATGTTCATTGGAATAAACCATGGTGCTCGCGAGCAGTCTCGTTAAGGAAGTAGCGCCATCTATCAATACGAGCGCCAAACCCGCCCCGCTATTCGACTTGGTCGAGTGCGTCGCCGCCCGCCGTTGACCCTGGCAAGTTTCTTGGCCCTATTTTTTACAGAAAGAGAGCTACGCTTTGTAATAAGAAAAAACCGACCTGTGAAATACATCTTTGACGAAACGTTTAGATTGCTACGTGCAGGTGTCGATTTTTACGGTCCACTGTAGATCAAACCTGGTGGCTTGGACACCCTATATATTTCTACATCTTAAAAGTTCTAGTCTGTGCGGCGAACCAGCCGAGACGAGTGTGGTTCCGAAGCTGACCCTCGAGTGCCAAGCTGAGTCTCAAGCACGTCGTTCACTCCCTCTTCTTGTGTCGGCTGTTCACTACAATATCCCCCGCACCTTGGCCGTGCACCATGTACTGAAACAAGAGTGTCAGGGCCGGAGGGCGAAGGTAAATCTTACGTAATTCTCCCAGGTGTCGCTCCTTGGGGTGCGACGAGAAATAGGTGGGAGAGGCGGCGCGGAGGCTGAGTGTGAGCGCGCTTTACTCGGTCGATAGATACCACTCGTTCTTTGTTGCTAACAAGTATCGTGAACTTCTTATGTCTCTCTTTATGTATAACGGGGAACGGACCATCGTATAAGGGATTTTAGAAGCGTCTTGGACGCCGTCGTGTCGAAGAAAAACGTGCTTGCACTTTGTGAGATCTGTACTGATGGAAATGTTTCGCGTGGAAGGGATTCGTGATGCTACAAGTCGCAGACTCGCAGGACTTGCTTTAGGAGCCGCAACCGATGAACGTAATATTCCGCGCTCTGCGTTTCCGACTGTCCCGGGATATCCTACACAGAACTGACCGCGGATCAGCTCACCGACAACACAGGTCCAAACACGGGGAAGGCATCACGTGACTTTTTGATGCCCAGCCAACAAAAGTTTAAACTTTACTTGCATCAACGTGGGATGCAAGTGACCCTGTCGCATGCGAGTTGGGCCGTAGCACTGCGCTCGCTTCCTCCCGGTAGTGTTTACGTGAGCGAGGAAAAGGCGAGACTGGCAAGGCCAAGGCGGCGATAGTTTTACCTCTGCTGCCGGCCGCTCCCTCTTAGCAGAGGCCGGGCCGCTGCGCCACCATGGAGAGGACTTCTTTGTGTGGTGGCGTTCCCTGGAACTACGCCGCGCATCAGCCATTTGGGTGACTGCTACAGGTTACAGCCTTTGCTTCATGGGACAGGGTAATTTATGTGTCGTATGGTGCGGCTTCAAAAGCTGATAACGCCGGTTCGCTCCATGGGACAATTAATGCTTTCGCATTAATAACGCTCCCATGCACGCTTTGAAGGTCGTTGGACAGCGAAGCTGTGGTATCACCTGCAACGATTTCCCACTTCACTACAGACCCTTTTTATGGCAAACGCCGCCAGGTGGTGCTCTAGTCTTTGACGTCTCAGAGAACTTCCGATTTAGGAAAAGAAGGAACGACGAGTTGCCATAGCAATGAGGCCATCTTAAAGGGGCACGGAAACAAAAATTAAGATATTCAAATTTTGGTCGGAAATGAGTCAAGCATGACGGATAATAACCGTAAATGTTAATCGCACGTTTGTATTTTGAACGACTGGTTATATTTTTTGTTCCAAACGGTGCACTCGAGCAAGGGCTGGAAGAGAAGCGAACGGAGAGCGCGATGCGTCATGAGATATCCGACGAAAACAAAAACAGAAAGAAAAGATTTCCCGCGTTCGTGGCTTAGCAACCCTGGCAGGGTTATGAACTTTGCCGTTGGTGGCGTTGTCAGCGTTGTGGTGGTGTCAATAGCGTCAACGCGTTACAACCGAGCCGTTCAAAGTACCCGTGGGGTGACGAGCGTGTGGCTGGCCCAAGGAGCACGTAGCTTCCACAGCACTGCCAGCTTAGGGCTGAACGGGGTGGGGAAAGCAACTTTTTCCCGAGTTTTGAGCGACTGGCTAATCTTTTCGGGGGACAATGGCTGTATCCGGGTGCGCAAACGAGGGTCCGAGAAAGAGGGGAATCCCTCCTTTCCGTCTTCTTAGACTGTTTGGTCCAATGCGCGATTTGTGAGTTCAGGAGGAAAGCTAAGAAGGAAAATGTTGAAATTCCAAAAAGCGGCGCTGCTCCGATGGCACTTGCTACGTCATGACAACCTAGCAAGCTCCCCAACGTTGCTAGATTACCTCCCAAATAGGCTCCGCATGCATCCATCAGGTGCACATTGAAAGATCGTTTAATTACGTTTAAAATTAGTTTCCTCGTGCCTTTCAACGCAAGATTGGTGTTTTTGAGGTTATACTGCAACACAAACCCATTAAAGCTAAAAAATGAGCGCTGGAATTTCGTTTCCCTACCGCTTTAAAAAAATACTTCAACGAAATTTTAAATATACCCGCCGTGTCCAGAAATAGGCTGAATATGATCCACAATATCTGTATATGACAATCATGCGTTTGTATTTTGAGCCTGGTGGCTGTATTTTTTGTTATCAACGGCCACTCTGGAAAGCGCTCGGAGAGCAGCCAGCAGCGGAGAGCACGCAACATCCGGCGCAATCGTGACGTAGATTGTCTTGGGACGAGCAAAGCTGCGGCGATGCTGATGCCAACAGGATGCTGTTTCAGCCACCGAAGTGGCCGAAGCACGCCAGCGATCGGGCCACAGCAACTGATGATGAACAATTTAGCCAGTGCAGTACAACCGCTACACTGGCTAAATTGTTCATCTACAGCTGATACACCAGACGCCCACAGAGGCGGACTAACTTCCGGCTGTATAAACATACACACAACAATTCGCTTTAGTACATGACTCGTTGGTCGGTTTTTTTCGTCTCCGTCAACAGAACAGTAGTCGACAGAAAACCCACGCGGATGCCTTATATACAGCTTCGCTGTAAAAGGAAGTCATGCCTCCCCCGTGGGTCCAAGCCAACCTCCTTTTTCCAAGTGGCTTTCTGGGCGTTGATGTCGCTCAGATCGGGTCACCAATATGTAGTGAAATGACTACATAATATGTACTATATGCGTTTTTACAGCTTAAGCCTGTGAAGCGAACCAGCGGACACGAGTGTGGTTCCGAAGCTCACCCTGGTCCTGGAGCTTTAAGCATAGCCTCGAGCGCTTCGTTCACTTCCTCTTCTTGTGCCGGCTATACCAAAATGTAATCGACAAAAAAAGCCACTTGAAGCTCTGTACTTTTCTCACCTATTACGTTCCAAGCTGGTTAGATTTTTTTTATTATTATTATTATATTTCTCTTACGTTACTAGAGCCTCGCCCACTAACTCCCGAGTGTGCGATGCAAAATTAAAGTGAGATACCCAGAAACCCGTTGCAGGTGCCCTAAGTCGCTGACGCAAATTTTGAGGAATGTATTTGGAAAAGTATTTGGAGGAGACCATGCAAATACATTTTGTTGTATTTGTATCTTGTACTTAAATGCTCTTTTGGAAATGTAATTAGATTTGTAATTAAATACATTTTTGACGAAGCATTTTGTATTTGTATTTCGATACATATTTGCATGTATTTTTCCCATCCATATATATATATATATATATATATATATATATATCGGCCACAAAGTTCTATATCGTCCAGCTGTTCCGGTGAGTTGCTATCACTAAAGGGGGAGGGGGGAATCAGTACGTGCCCTTATGAACTATTAATCATGGCTTTGTTTCAAATCTACTCTAATGGACCACATGGGAGCACAAATAGAGCAACGCTGTGTAGCAAGGAGGATTTTCGAAGGCAAAAGTAGAAGACTGCGGGCATGAACATCTTAGAAGCGCGGCCCAAATGGTCGTGTGCAATCTGTTGAGCAATCACAATTGGGCGAGCCGCGCTCGAACGTCAAGTGCGATTAAGTAGGTTGATAATAAGCCAGCACTGATCACTGATGAGAAGCTGTTGTGTGCAGTATTCTGTAAATCGTCTGAGGACGGAAACAAGACTTACCTTCCCCCCACTTCCGTCGCGAGTGTCGCAAGTATACAGTCGTCAGAGTAAAGTATATAAGACGCTGATCCAGAGGCACATACGGCTTCACGCACATTGCACTCGCAAAACACATTCACGCGGCGTATATTATTTATCGGTATCCAAGCGTGCGAAGGCACAGAGACACAGCACTTCGGCGTGCCAAGGAAGCTTTGAACATGCCGCCAGGCGAAACTTGCTTTTGACGAGTTGTGCCTTTTTCCTGCGGCACTGCGCTTTCGTAAAAATTTTCGCGTGTTCTCAATCGCAAGTATCGCGCCTCACAGAAGATTTTAGAGAACGTCTTCGACATATGACGACAAACAACTAGAAACGTGTCTTTAACACGTTGCCGCCGGCCTTCGCAACGCTAGCAAAAGGAAGAAAAACGGCATGCAAGATGGCAGCCCGGTTGCCGCAATTCATAGCCGCAATCGCGCTGTGCATATACGGCTCTGGCGCTGTGATACTGCTCCATAAGCGGCGAAACTTCGTTGTAGTATCCCCTTAAAGGCAAAGCTGAAACGTCCTTCTGTATTTTCTTCTTATTTTGCTTTTCGTCATATGCGCCGTAAACGCTGCAAACAAGGGATTTTTACGAGTACTTGGTTCCCGCATTGGCCACCAGGATAACCAGCAAACGTTTGCAAGATGGCGCCGTACACATGAAATAGAACCTGCGTGAAGGACGTTTGTAAGAAACACGTTTTGTACTTACTCATTTCCTAAAGTAAACGCAAGAAACTATCCTAAACGGGAACGCGCACCCTCCGTCTAAATGTACGCGCAATCCAAATCAAACTACATAGGCTTGTTTTCCTCCGTTGCCGTTATTTTGTCGCGACCGTTTCATTCAAGGCACTCGATTTCTTCCAGTCATTTTTTCCTTTAGTTATCTTCGACCGGTGACCACCGCCACGATTGCCATATCAGCGTCGCAAGCCACTATGTCCGGCACCCTGAGCCGGTCGGTGTCGCTGAGCCCGCTCGAGCCGAGCCCTCCGGGCCAGCCGAGCTCGGGCTCCCCGCCCAAAGTATCCGGACTGCCGAAGGACACGCGCCAGCTGACGGACCTCACCATTTCGCCGCTCAAAATCTTCGTGTCCGCGAAGAAACGCATCAACGACGTCTTCGTAGGGATCCAGGGATATGTGGAGGAGAGCCATGCCTTTCTCTCGGGTAAGTTCCCTCGCAGTTCGTTTGCGTTACTTCAATCGCGAACCTTCGTCATCACTATTTACGCTTTACCCTACTATCACGCGGCGCCGTGGGCTTCCTCGGCATGGGCCTCTGGTTTTTCTTCGGTATCGCCGCTGTCGTCAGCCAAATAAATATACCAATACAGATACAAACATTGACAGTAAACCCGGAGACTGGCATGTGAAAAAGTAAAAACACAAAAAAGACGAGAACATAAAGGAAGAAAAGGGGGGGGGGGGGGGGGGGGGGTGTAGGACGACAGGCTGCTTGTCAAACTCAGCATAAAGGGACACGGCAAGGGAAAAGAATGTTTTTTTTTTTGTTTTTTTTTTAAGGGCATAAATGGGCCACATGACCTTAAAATTATTTTTAGGCGAAAAAAAAAAAAAAATTTCCGCAATATTTACGTTGTTAGACACAATCTATAGTCGGTGACAGGTCAAGAACAAAGTGGAAGCTCCTCCCATCCCTTTCCACTTTAGTGAAGCGAACGTTGGAGAGGAGGCGACCTCCTCTCCACCAATCGCTTCGCTGAAGTGGAAAGGGGTGGGAGGAGCTTCCACTTCGTTCTTGACCTGTCACCGACTATAGGTAGAGATCACAACCCGCTCAAGTCCCGCCCACAAATCATTCGCCCCGCCTAATACTACTTGACTGGCTTGGCTGCTCGACCGAACAGGCTAACAAGCATATTGTCCCCCTTCCGCGTCATCTGGTGCATTTAGTCTGGGACGGAAGCCTCCGGCATTGCCTGCTATTTCACCGCCGTCTATCGTCTGCAATGACGTGAGACGTAAACACAAAAGCTGCGCTTCTGTGTCCGTTTTCGCCTCCGTCCGTCTGCTATTCATCCGCCATCTAAAAACTTCTGCAACGCTGAGAAGACGCAACCATGAAAGCGGTGTCCTAGCATTCCATCATGCATGAGCCATGACCTAATACAAGCATCTGTTAGTGTTTATCAATGTGCATAGGCCGTGGCTACATCCACGCGCGGGGACGTAGCCATGTCGGGAGGAGATAAGGCTCCATCCACGCAAAAGGTCACGTGACTTATAATTTAAGGACATAATTTGTTTTTATTTACATATTATGCTTTCTTACAACTAAATATAGGATTTAAAAATAAAGAGGTTACATTTTATTGTTGTTTTAAAGTTAATATATCACGTGACCTTACAAATTCTTAGACAATTTATCAATGTTTCACTGTTTTCTAACACTGATAGGAAATATCATGCGTCATAAAAATAGTATCCGTAGATGTCTTTATATTTATGTTGTCCAGGAGTCACACACACGTGTGGGCGTGCCATCCGTGCGTGGGGGCGTGCAGCCTGCAGCCATGTGGTGTGGGCTTAGTTGGCTTGGCGCGGCTGCGGCCTCTGGGGCCTTCGCCCATGTGCACATCGCTGCTGAGGCGAGGCGGCGAGGCTTCGCCGTGTATGTGATTGGCTTAATTCGTTTAAGGCATTGTAGTGTGAGCTTATGTGCATCGAAGGGGACAAGTGCGAGCACACGCTTCGTATGTTCTTGACTTGCACGCACGCTCGCTATCTCACAAAGATTGTGTGAGAAGGGAAAGCATGCATTAGACTCAGTAATAACAAACCTATTGAGAGCATTCAATCGAGAAAACTGGGTAAAAGATTTCAGAAACAGTTTATTTCATGACAAATAAGACAGTAGCCGATGCACAGATGCCACTCGTCCACGAGATCACCGATGAACACGAAGCCCTTCTTGCGGCAGAACTCCTGCAGGAGCCAGTTCACTTCTCTGTGCCGATCATTCTACACCTGGATCACTGCACTCTGCCTACGCTGACACTCCAACGAAAAGAACCTGTTCTCCCAACTCGGAAGAAAAAGTGATCTGCGTCGTCGGATTGCGTTCCAAGATCTGAGCGGCCAGCCGACGGTACTTGTCAACGTACGCGCAGGCACAAACGCTGGTGTTGTTTGTGCCAAAATCGAGCAGGGCGTCAGACACTTCGAGAAGCAGAGCCTTGATCCTAATGTTACTAAACACCCGCACTTCGACAGCCACCCGGTTATTCGATGTGAAATACTGGGACTAGTATTTCAAAATCGAATCCCCGGCAACCAAAACTGCGTTCATATCAGAAGCGCGACCGTGTGAATACACAAAGTTTTCTCGACCAAGAAAACAATAAAATAAAAATAAAAACAACACTTCAGAGAAACCCGCTTGGGGAAGACCAGGCGGGAACAGCAGTCCGCGCACGGCAGGAACGCAAGGAGCAATGGCCACCGAGCACAAGGCAAAACAATGGGAGACAAGACCGCAGGTTGATTGTTGCGTGGACGGAGACAAGACGGAAGGAGAACTGCTTCCGTCCACGCAAAAAAGTGACGTGGGCGCCGGAAGTGACGTAGTGCGTGGATGGAGCCTTATCTCCTCCCGACATGGCTACATCCCCGCGCGTGGATGTAGACACTCCCATGTGCATAATTAACAACCGAGAAAATAAAAAATAAAAAAAAAAATCAACAAATATTTATTCTTTTTAGGTTTACTCTTCTTGTTATTTTTTTTCACATACCTTCTGTGAGCAAGGTGGGTAAGCGTTATGACTAACAGTTAAAATGTGGCATAAAAATATTTCCTTTTGTAGGCCAGGGTCACTGCGCAACTTGAAAGCTTGCCTTTCGAGGTGCACTGTGCAGCTCAAAAGCTCGCCTTTCGAGGTGCAATGACGGGAACATACCTAGACAAGCCTGATGTGAGCTGAACGCCCGATTGCCTCCATCCAAAGCGCTTGCAAATTCTTACGTGTCTAGGTATCTTCTCGGTATTCAAACCATGGTTGCAATCACGACGGTTACACAATTCACAGAGCAGAGGAGCCGCTTTTACGAGAACCAACATCTTTATTCAGCATCAACATGCACAAAGAAGGAAATCAAGCCAGATCGATCAATATCTGGGACTCTAGAGTTAGGCCAGTCCCGCTACATAAACAAGCATTCGCACAGGGCTCCTGAAGGCGCATACTTGCAGCAGTTGTTTGTTGCAAACAATGTCGGTTGAGGAGATCTTCCTGTAAACACCTCTGTAAACTCAAAAACAATCGCACTCATAAAAATGGTCGAGCTCAACAAGCTTCGTTCATTCGGCACTCTGCAGACGCCGGCAGCCATGTTTTTTAACGTTTTAAACCAAAGCGGGATAAGCAATCTCAGAATACATTTGAAAACAATTCTGACTCTATCTTGATTATTTGCTTCTCAAATATAAAAAAAAATAGTTAATTAAAATACTATCAAAGCATGGAGGTAAAAAATTGACAACCAACCTTTCACACGTCAATCATTTCTCCAGCCAATGAGAGATATAAGCACCTTGTAAGCATGGGACAGGGCTTAACAGGCTGCGACCTTCATCTTCTGCACCTAAATTACGTCTAGCAACGTAAATGTTGTACAAAAAACTTTCTTTTTTCGTGCGAAATTTATTTTAAAAAATATGTGTCCTATTTATGCCCTTTACAAAAAAACTTTTTTTCCTTACAGTGTTCCTTTAGTGGTTCGTTCAGACACCAGCATTTGACTGCGTTAAGACTGCTTGTGTCGCGCTGTTGCTATGGCGACCCTTGCCATGAGGCAAGGGTGAGGCGCTGTGCTGCACGACGCAATGCGGCGCAACGCGGTCGACGCAACTGTGTGAACAAGCCTTAAGGTTTATTTTGAAATAAAGCTTGTATGCTCATTGACAAAGTGAGAACAGCAGGGAGAAGCTTTATTAAAACTTGGGTTTGGGCTAGTTGGTTCATTACTGAATAAAAGGTTAAAAAGCGCGAACAAACGAGGACAATAAAGAAACACGGACGACAGGACAGGCGCTTCACTCTCAACTGGTTTTTATTAACACCATTGTCACCTATATATACACATTGCCCAAACCACATCGGATTCAATCGCGACAATCAGAGCCAACCTTCCAGAAACACCATCTCACTCTGGAGCAAATACAAAGACGGAGCGCTGACGCAATTGTTTTCTTTCTTTTTTATGTAGAATGCCTCTATAATCTCTCTTTCCGTTTTTTCCTTTGCCTTTCTTAAAAACTTTGTGCCAGTCAGGTCAGGTTTACATCCACATCGCCCACAATGGTCAGCGAGATGGCCCCCCGCGTTGTTGCGCACACACAAATTATGTTCACGTGCTCTATCATTGAAGCAGCGCCCAGTCTGCCCAATGTAGACTCTGCCACAACTAAACGGAATCTCGTACACCACATTGGTGACGCACGCAGTATATTGCACCGCGCGTTTCTTGGAGCACGGTGCCTTTTTCTGCCTTGTCAACATCGGACATATCCTGGCAAGTTTACACGGCGCAGAAAAAACCACGTTAATGTCGTATCTACCAGCTACCTTTTTTAAATTATGAGATAGGGTATGCATGTACGGAATGACTTGCACTCGTTTCTTCTCTTTACGTGCCTCGCTGCCTTTTTTACTTCTTTTTAGCTTTTGAAGAAGGCTCTCACAACAACTAGAGATTAGATTAGGGGGGTACCCCGCGTCTGTTAACCTTTTTGATTGTCGTTCAAAACTGATTTTCATCTGGTGGTTGCAACTTTTTTCCAGAGCCGCACTTAGACATGTCAAGGCTATACCCCTCTTTACCAGTTTAGAGTGAGCACTTTCAAACATCACCAGGCTTTTCTTAGTGCGCGGACAATACTGCCAACAGACATGTTCTTCAGAAAAAAGAATCAAAATGTCTAAAAACTGAATGCAGTTATTCACAGGCAATTCCCAGGTAAAATTAAGTCCGCCTGACACCTCCCTAAACAGTCCGACAATCTTCTCAACCGTTTTCTCCAAACCTGAGTGTGTATCTAAAATGAAAAAATAGTCATCTACGTATCTATACGTCTTTAAAACATGGAAATCTGCAAGTCTATCTGAAATTTGCCGGTCCAGTGATGCCAAAAAAATGTTACACAAAACAGGGGCAACTGTCGACCCAATGCACACACCAGACTTTTGTACAAAATATCTCTCGTCAAAACTGACGGCAGTCGACTGAAGATAAAAGACTAGCAGCTCCAAAAAATGATCGCTGCTAACGCCCGCGGAACTTTGAAATCTAATTTCTCCAGACTCGTTGATCTTATCCCGAACAGCCTTGAGAAGTCCTACATAAAAAAGAAAGAAAACAATTGCGTCAGCGCTCCGTCTTTGTATTTGCTCCAGAGTGAGATGGTGTTTCTGGAAGGTTGGCTCTGATTGTCGCGATTGAATCCGATGTGGTTTGGGCAATGTGTATATATAGGTGACAATGGTGTTAATAAAAACCAGTTGAGAGTGAAGCGCCTGTCCTGTCGTCCGTGTTTCTTTATTGTCCTCGTTTGTTCGTGCTTTTTAACCTTTTATTCAGGAGAAGCTTTAGTTGTCCCGCCTTTAGTGTAAGCTTCTTACCTTTAAAAATGCTTCGGCGTTTTATGCGCCCCGAACGCGCACATGCGGTGAAGGCATGGAGTGCGTTGTGGAGGCCGAGCGTTCCAAAGACACACCCTGCCATTCTTACTCTCTCAGTGATTACAGCTGAGCTTGACACATTGTCTGTCCCCAACCCTCCTTTTTTTCTTTTTCTTTTTTTTTTTGTCTCATTGTTTTCCCTTTTTTCACCCCAGTCTCACGGTTTAGCACCTTCTTCAATATACAACTTGCCCACAGTTCAAGCATTTTTTTTTTCTCACTACACTTTTATTTTATTGATTTACATACCCAAGTTTGTTCTCTAAAACCAAGCTTAAAAGGGACACTGATAGGGTATATATGCTCGCCAAGGTTTGTGTTTGCACATGACATTTAAGAGCCTAACTGCCCAAAACAGAATTTGCGGGTCGAGATTAGTTTTTTTCCATCCGAAAACCGCCGATCGAGAACTGGCGAATTTGAGTCGCGCTCACTTTCTTCTCCATGGTCCCGTGCCGTTTTCTATGGTTTAGATGCAACCACCAAAAATAATAAAAGCCATGGGTCACTGAAGGCACACACTCAATACTAGAAATGTACAAAAAGTATGATACCCAGTTTTTGTGTCTATTAAAAAGCTGCAAATACGTTGATTGAACAAAAAAAAAAAATTGCACAGCCACGTGGCTTCCAGTACCTTTCTTTTTATCTATATTTCTTCTTCCTCCCCAATCCAGTTTTGGTTTCAGTTTCGAGCGGTTGCGTTTTTTTATTTTATTAAAAATATGCGTGAAACTGTAGCAAAATATAGATTGGGTAGTCTTCTGACACCATAATGAATTGCTTGCCAAAAAATAAAAAAAATAAAACATTTTTTGGGGGGTGTCAGTGTTTTGCATTTCGGAAGTTTTATTTCACAATTGAAATGGGCATCAGGCACGTCTTGGACACTGTTAACCAAGTTCTAGTTAGTACAGATGTTTTGGTGCCACATCAGTCAGTTAAACAGATATGATAATAATCGCATTAGGAACTGTGCAGGAGACCCCTTCCCCTCTTTCCTCAGATGGCGGCAGAAACGTGAGCTAAAGAACTGCGTGACGTCGAAGCATGACAACCATGGGCTCCCCGTCAGGCAGTTGGTTCAAACGAATGATGCGCTGTGACGCGCTTTGAGGTGGTGACTGAGGATTCATTGGCAAGTCTTAGGTGCCCTTGTAAAGCGCCAATCCAGAGTTTCGCGTCCTGAAAAGCATCTCCTGTTCCATGGGCGTGAGCTAGCTGAACGGGAGCAACTCATCTGCGAGCGTGGCGTTGTCGTCCATTTTCCCAGTTCACAGTCTGCCGTGCACAATTGCCAACCGCGGGAACTGTGCTGAGCGTCCACTAAATTTTACCAACAACGACAATACTCCTCGACGTCACGTGCGAATGCTTGTTTCGGTTTAGAAAATTTATTTGCAGGCAAAAAAATAAAAATCACAAAGCTCTAAAAATTTTTTTTTTTTTTTGAATGGCATTAAAAACATTTTTCTTTTAAAAAAAAATTTGAAATCTCCTTTATGGATTTTTTTAAGACATCATGGACAATAGGAAAACTTACTATGAACGACCAGTTCTGCTCGTGAACATAACAAAAACAACTTTGGGGTGGCCCAAGCAATATACAGCAATGAACCGCTATTTCACCAACAACTGTTTGTCATCAGTTTGTGATGCTCAAGCTTACAGTGTTTGTTGAATGGTTGTTTAGTGAGGCTAGGCTGTTAGACAAACACTTCAGCAAATTTGGAGTTTTTGTTTACTGACCATAAAAATATATATAGTAGTAGACGTGACTCGGGGTCTGCTGACACAATACTATTTCACTGCATCACCGCAGGCGTTTGCCACGGAACCTGTGGCAACACAGCAGCGGTGGGTGGTGCAGACATTGCTTTGCAAAGAAGAAAGATGGAGATGCTCTGAGTGGAATGCTGTCAAGACTGTGAACATTATCCCATGTTTTCGTTCTGATGGTCAGCTCTCCGGAAAATACAGACCAGGGGGTTAAAGTTGACTGAGAAACGTAGCTAACCCCAGACACTATCTAGAGCATTAAATTTGAAGGCAATAGTATTATTCACATCTCCTTGGATAAGTGGGATGAAAGAGTGCAAGAGCTTAGAGGGAGACTGTCTGATATTTGATAATCTCGTTTGCTCTCATGCTTGTTTCCACCTCGGGAATCATAGTAAAAAAAGCTTGGTTTCTCACGGAGTGCTACTATCTACGTATTTTATGTGGTGATTGAAGTACTTGTATGGACATTCAAGATGAGTTACTTGATTTTTTATCAAGTAACTAAAAGGCTATGCTTTTTACATTTTAAATGTAAAGAAGCATAGCTTTTTTCTTCTGACAAGCGAACTTTGTAAAAACTTCTTTACGTCTAAGCTTGTAGCTTCCAAACACGCACAGCTGGATCAGCTATGGGCACTTGGACGAGACGGGCTCATGCAGCATGCAGCTTATTAGAATTGTATTTCAGCTCTTAATTCTGGCATGGAGACTGTCAAGGCAGAAGACTGCATCGAGGTCGAGAAGTTCAAGGACAAGGTGGCTGGCATCAGGGATGTCCTCTCTCGTGATCACATGAAGGTGGTGTTCTTTGGAAGGTGAGTTGTTTGTTCATCAGAAGCGTCTGTTTTCCTCGTTTTCACTTTGCATCTTGACGCCCCTACGAATGTTGGCTGCCTCTCCGCCAGGACGAGCAACGGGAAGAGCACGGTCATCAACTCTATGCTTCAAGAGAGGATTCTGCCAAGCGGACTGGGCCACACCACCAACTGCTTCCTTCAGGTCGAAGGCTCCGACAATTCTGAAGCGTATCTTCTCACCGAGGACTCGAACGAGCCCAAGAATGTAGAGGTAAGTTTTGTGGACCCCAGGACCGGCAGCATAGCCAGGAGGGGGTTTGTGGGGCTGAAGTGACAGCACCTAAAATAAAATCAAGGACTGCGAACGCCCTCCTTCTCTGTGAGCCGTCATCACAGTCAAATGGTGCCAACTCAGCAGTAGGACCCGAGCATGATGCCGAGCGTTCTTCGACGCATTGATTGGATACGAGGACCCAGCCAAATACTGACGCAGCACTTGTGTCCAATCTGTGTCTTACCCTCGATCTCACTGTGATTGCATCAAAATTATAGTGCCTAGGCTCTCATTATTCTAGGTGGTGTTGACTAGAACCCCCTTCTTAGCCCCCTCTCAAAAAAAAATATTCCTGGTTAAGTCACTTCTCAGGACATTTCTTCTTTCCGAATTTGGCGGGCTTGTTTTGCCAAAAGTTGCTCAGTTGCGTCTTCTTATTGCAGTCTGTACTTCAACTGGCGAATGCACTGAATTCTGAATCGTTAGGGGAAAGCACATTGGTCCGAATATTCTGGCCCAAAGACAGGTGCAATCTTCTGAGGGACGATGTTGTTCTGGTCGACAGGTAAGTGCAGTGGAGCTCAGGTTATCGCCCACTTTTGCCAAGACATTTTGCTGTGCAGTCGAGCTTACTCTTGTAGCTGTGTCGCATTTACTGCTGTCTGAGTAGAAGTATCTTTTTCTTGGTTGCATGCCAGCCATAGGCTGGGGATTCATTTGTTATAAATCAGCTATAGGCTAATAGTCTTCAAAAGTTAAGCTAAAGCTCCAATTGTGATATTGTGTCGGTCTTGAGCTATGACATTGCCTACTATGAATACACCATTTGCTAGACCCCCCAAGCGCCCCAGCCCGCACTGGGGGGGTCATGGGAAAGGTGTTCCTTCAGCTCCCTAGTGATCGGTAATTTCGAGCAATTACGTGGTTACACAGTTTTGAGTGTAATTCGAAGTCACCCTGAACAAGCGTCGTATAGAACCCAAGGACCTGTCGTATCACTTTTAAAATTTCTCGTCAATGTCATCATTTTCACTTCTGTACATGCAGTCCAACCTTCAACCTGGCTGAGCTTCAGACGTCTCTTATACACTATTGTTATTCTCGTACAGCTTCAAAGACGCTGATATTAAGTTAGAAACGCTAAAAAAGCTATAAACAGCCCCGCCGACTTCGAGTTAAATCCTGGTTTTGGTTGTTGTGATTTCTCGGCTTTTTAAGCAATTCCAGCTAAAACAACAATCATGAGAATGATAATATTTAAAGAGATTTTTGCAGCCAGCCAGGTTGAAAGGTGGATCGCATGTAAAGTATCATTAATGCTGACATTGATGAGAAATTTTAAAAGTGATATGAACAAGCTCTATATGACACTTGTTCAGGGTGACTTCAAATTACACTCAAAACTGTGTAATCATGGAATTGGTCGAAATTGCCGATCACTAGGGAGCTGAAGGAACACTGTTCCCATGATTCCTCGAGTGCGGGCTGAAGCACTTGGGGGATTTAGCAAATGGTCTATTATTGCACAAGGTTCTTAGAAAAAGATGCCAGAAAAAATTATTTATTAAGAAAACTGAATCTTTTAGAGAGTTTTACCACTCAACTGTCGGCAAGGTTGTGGCAATATTTAAAGGATTAACAGAACGCCATGCTCTTTTAACCCATTCAGCCCAGGCATTGATGTGTCGCCAAATCTCGACCTTTGGATTGACAAGCATTGCCTCGATGCAGACGTTTTTGTGTTGGTGGCCAATGCAGAGTCTACACTAATGGTGACGGTGAGTGCATTATGGACTTCACCCTGTGAACCTCTACTGGTTCTTCCTTTTTTTTTAATCATATATAAGAGAATGTGAGTCTTCAAAAGTATGCAATTGCTGCCATGCCTTCTTGCAGGAGAAAAACTTTTTCCACAAAGTGAGCGAACGCCTTTCAAAGCCAAACATATTCATCCTCAACAACCGGTGGGATGCATCGGCATCAGAGCCTGAGATCATTGAGAAAGTGAGTTTTATAGGTATTATTGTTCCCTGTTTATAAATTCTAATATTTTTGTCTGTTTAGCTTTATGTTTTAGATGTACAGATTTTGCACCATTAGAGTTGTTTGTGAAGGTGGCAAATTTCAATGTGTCACTTGCAGATTGTGACTTGTTGGGTGCCTATGCATGACTCCTAATATCTGCATTTGTAAAATAAAAATGTTGAAGTAAAGAAGCCAAGAGAAGGTCAGCAACGTGAGAGTCCAATGAAGTTCAGGCACTCTATTACCAATAGCGACGATTTCTGAGAATCGTCATTCTTGAGAAGACCGACTTGCAGATTTTCAATTTGATGTGGAAGGGATTGACTTGAGGCAAACAAACATTGAGGTGCTCTAGCAAATGCTAAAGAAGCCTTGATTTCTATTTGTCTTAGTTAGACATTTTTGAGGCCAATGTGAGGCCATTAAATGGTCATTCTCTGTGGTAAGAGGGAAACTTCATTTGGCTCTCATAACATAAATAACATTGCATTGTTTCCGAAACTTTTCGGCATAATTTCCATTGCTTACAAAGATTGCGTTAGCCAATAATAATGACATTTGAGTTTGACTTATACTTGGTCCTGGATAGGCTACAATATCAAAAAGTGCACTGCCCCCCTCCCCCTCCCCCAAGAAAAAAAAAAAACAAAAATTTGTTATTGCAGTACTTATTGTGCTAGTCATTTTTAGTTTAAGTGATAGTGAAATGGGAACCAAAAGTGGCCCCAATTTCAAAGTCCATGTAACAGTGACATCATAATGGGAGCCATTAGGCATCGAAGAGAAAAAGCGCATAGAGATGTGCACCCACTTGTGTGTGCCGCTGCATACCTTCCATCACATGCTGTAAAAAGGTGGGGAAAGAGTTGAGAACAAGACCATTTGAATGGCTCTGTCACCAATGCGAGTCGCAGCGTAAACTTAGTGTTAAGTTTTTTTCCTGCGGGAGAAATCAATTTTTATTATGTGCGTAGGCAGTTTACAAAAAGTTGTTTGGTAGTGCATATTTTTTTTATATAACATTAACGCAACAATCTTATTGGATTTCTGTTTTATTTTGTTTGGCTTTTATTATACTTATGTTTACATTTTGACCAGGGTGTGCACATGTAATGAAAGCAGTTAAGATCCCCCTCAGCCCTTACCAAATCTACCTAACCCCCTGCTCGGCATCTGAACGGGCTAGTTGAAGCTCAAGCATTGTGTCAAGGATACCTCTTACCGCCCAGGACTTACTTGCCTCGTTGTACTACCTCCAAACTCTCAGGTTCGCAAGCAGCACCTCGAGCGCAACGTGGCCTTTCTGGTGGACGAACTGCGCGTGGCCACTCGGCAGCAGGCCGAAGACAGGGTGTTCTTTGTGTCGGCCCGAGAGGTGCTCAATGCCCGTCTGAGGAAGCAGCAGGGTCTGCCCCAGCACTGTGCGTACCCCGACTACCAGCTTCCATGTGACCTTGCTAGTACTACTATGGTGCCTGGAATGCGCTTTCATTGGTCTGTTTAGCGTCTTATTTTGCCCACATATTGAAAGCATTGAAAGTGCGATGTCACGGCCACGTATCGAAAGCAGTCCCGAAACGACAGCGTACGATGTCATGGGAGCCGTCACGATCCTGGTGATTGGTCGTAAAAGTCATGTAAAAAAAAAGAGGAGCGAATACTTTTGTCGCCGTCGTTGCAACGTCCTTACTCATCGCTGCAAAAGCTTTCGTGAACCGTTGAGCTGAGAGCGAGCTACAGCTGGATGGGCTTCTGTCACGTCCAGCTCCTCTGCCGTGCCGCTGCCAGGGTTGCCGCGACACTTTTTGTGACGTCGTCGGGCGAAGATTGAGGGGCCACACCTTAGGATGCAGTGAGCGCACCAGGATCGATTTGCTGGCGGATGTGGGTATCTCTTCTAGCAGCTAAAATCGCCGCAAAGGGAATTTTTTGTTCG
This sequence comes from Ixodes scapularis, assembly GCF_016920785.2. NCBI lineage: Eukaryota > Metazoa > Arthropoda > Arachnida > Ixodida > Ixodidae > Ixodes > Ixodes scapularis. The sequence continues at coordinate 93,974,528 of NW_024609846.1, forward strand.
TACGACCAGGTTCGTAGGGAAAAGGCATGCTTATAATAAAAAAAAGAAATGTGCGTCAACTGTTCAAAGTTAGCGTAGCTTCCACAATGCTGCAGCTTGGCACTGCTGCGAGAGCACGTGGCTTTGTCCTGTGTTTCATTCGCATGCCCCCTCGCACGAAAGAAGCAGTAAGCAAAGCCACATGCTCACGCAAGTAACTATGACACCATTGGCGTGCCGTGGGAGCTGCGCCGGCCTCGACCTCGCAGCACAAAATAGTTCACGCTGAGACGGGCAAATGGTTGACGTAAGTTTCTCGTTCTCGCTTTGGTGATTCGAGTCTGCGTTTGTGCACAGAAAGAGCGTGAAGAGGCTTCAATTGTAAGGGAAATAAACTGCATTTGTGTACTTTAGGGAGCGACACGTAAGGTTACTTCTTGGGAAGGTCGTGTTAAGTGAGAATAGAAGAAAACAACAGGCGAGCCTTAAGTCTACTGAGCGGAATCGGCTAAGTACTTCCTGCCCTCTGAGCTGATCAAATGGCCAGAAAATCCCTCTTTTGACTATTTTAGCCATTGGGAGCGATAGCCACAATTATTAGCAAACTGCCCCTGTAGCAGATGCGCTCCTGGCACCATAGTACTACATACCGCAAAGCGTCAGTGACTCAATCTTGATTAGGGTGGTCAGAGACCTCAGTGTTTTGTATTGCTGTTTTAGTTTGCATGCTTTGCTACACTTGGCATAAATTTTTTGGTGCAATGTTTTCAGAGCTAGCATAGTTGGTACACTGATGCTTTGTTTTGTGTCTCATCTGTGTGCACCCTCATGTGAAGGAGACACTAAACAAAGCCAGGTGTTCATGCATGTAGCTTTGACAGTGCCGGAGCATTGCAAAAACCACGCTAGTTTTGACAAGGAAACACAAAAAGATTTATGCATAGTAAAGGATACTTATGTTCCTTGGGGTTGCTGCATGCAGGAAACTCCACTCCAGTTCTTGTTGATGTTAGCCGTTGCCTACTGGTTGCTTCCATGTGCAACTGAGCATGCACAGTTTACTACATTGAAAGAAATTAGAGAACATTAGCATTATTTACAAAGCAAGTACCCGTTGCATTGCAGGTTTATTGCAACAGTATAAATAAGTTGTGCTGCTTTGCAGTTTCACTGAGCGTTTACTAAGAATTTCGCGAAATGAGCAATATTTTGAAAAATATATTGTGCAAATAAATTACCTCAGAGAAGTGAACGGAGTGTTTATGGGCCCATTTATTCCCGATTATGAAATGTTCCTCTTGTGCGATATAACTCAAAAAGCATCACTTCGCGAAATTTGGTCATACACTATTCCTGCATATAAAAAGTTGTTTCAGTAATTAAAACCTATTACTATACTCACATTTTTAGCCTTCAGGTCTGAATTTACTAAACAATTTCTTTTCAACCAAAAATAATGCTGCAAATGTGGCTCATAAGTAAAGTTTAGTAATTCTTTTAGCACATACTGATAAACCCTGGAAAATAACCCTCGTGGCAGTTTTATCAAAATAAAAAAGAAAAAAAAACAAAACAAAAAACTTTGAATTGAAGTTTTTTTTGCATACCGTAAAATCCCGTACGAATGCCTTCCCTCAAGAGATAGTTCATATCGTTTTCCTGACTAAATATTCTTAACATAAAAATTGCGGAACATCGCCCAACCCCCGGATTTTTGTCGGACATAACGTGACATACGACAAGAATCCCATCAAATGCACAGTCTGCGGTACCGCTACGTGTGACGAGCGAGTTTGTAGTGGGTTCCTATGTTTTTGTTCGCGATCTGTGTGCATGATATCAATTCCGTGACGCACGAGTTTCCACGTTTTTTGTCCGCGTCCGTGCGTGCGATGTCAGTTTCCATGGCACGCAAGTCTGTAGAGGGTTTCTGTGTGTCCGTCGTGTCGTGACAGGAATTGGTAGCAAGTTTCCGCGTCTTTATTGCAATGGGAGTCTGCGACCTGCGTCCCTGGTTTCCAAGTCACACGGTTTTGAACAGGTGCCTTGGTCTTTTATTATTAATTTTTTAGAAAGTTTTTACCCTCTCATGCCCAAAGATAGTCCACCTCGTGTTTTTCACCGGTTATCTTTCCATTTTTGGTGGGCGTTCTTACAGGATTTTGGAGTAAGAGAAACCCTAACTTCTTGGAAAGAAATCTTTACCTATGACTTTATTTTGGTGTTAATCCAGAATACAACCCCCATTAAGTTCACAAGGCTGATGCTTTCTTCAGGAACAACGCCACTTATCTCATTTCCTTACTGGTACTGGGATATTTTCCGAGTATGTGCCTGTTTTTTTTTTACACGAGCCCCGATAAATACTAATTTATTGTCCGAGACTAAAAGTTGGCACCGCAGAATCACCAAAACTGTGTGAAAAAATAAACCTCTAAAAACGCCCTCGAATTAAAAAGAAAATATCAACCCCAAACACATGGAACCCTACTCATAAGCTGTCTGTTCTGGGGCTCTTTGCAGCTGGCGTAGGGCTTGCAGAAGGCTACCAAGGAAGGTACTTTGAGTTTCAGGACTTCGAGCGGAAATTTGAGGTATCTTGTCATTTTGGCCCTTTCTTTCTGTCTCTCACGAGCTCTAGTTTGCTTTGCAAGACGAATTATTGCTACATGTTGTCTTTGCTTGCCAATGTTCCAGGAGTGCCTCTCCAAGTCTGCAGTTAAGACAAAGTTTGAGCAGCACACACAGAGGGGAAAGAAAATCACCAACGAACTAAGAGCTATCATGGACAAGGTCTATGAACAGGCTGCTATGTTAAAGTGAGTGCCTGCAGATTGTTGCCATACTGTGCATGTGTTAGAAGAAGTACTTACACAGTCACTGAGCAGGTATCAGTGTTATTTTGTTAAGTAGTAATGTGCACCATTGGCTGTTCAGGGCAGCAGCGTTTTAATGCTAGATCTTTCACAAAATTAACCTATGAATGGAGTAAGCGAGTCCAAAAGTGCAGCTGGGGAAGTCATCCAAGGCAGGGTAAGGTATTTTATATAACTGTCTGTACATTACATAGCCAGTATTTGGTTGTAGTTACTGTAAACTAAGCAAGTTTATTTTTGCGAGGCCCCAAGATGTCCCGTAAAGATGTCCCGTAAACATGTTTTCCCACGGTAATTAATATGTAACGTACCACCCTGATTCAGGAAATTTCGTATACGTAAATTTGTATTGAAAATCACACGAATTTGTGAAATATTGAGCCTGCAAATATAAAGTCGTTTAGAGTAGTTTATCTTTCTCATTTACTGCCAGACTAACTCTTAGCAAATATTGTAAGTGATGAGGAACCAATATACACTCGACTTATGTTAATTCGACCATGGTTAAATTTACTTATCGTTTAATTCTACCCTGTTCGAAGGTCCTAACATAAGTCCATACATTTCTATAGAAAAATAAACCTGTTATTTCGATCTTGAAATATAAAATATTAGTTAATTCAACCTAGAGAGCACGGGCATTAGGCAAATTACAATCGCTATTGGCCGTACGTGACACACAAAAAACAGGCCTTTTTTTCTGAATTACGCGGTGGGCAAGTTACAAGCGCGATTGGCCGCGCCGGCGAAGAAAAACGTTTTAAAACTTTGAAGCGCACACTGAATTTCGAGGAGAGAAAAAATAGCATATGTTGAGACACTGAACACGGCCGGGTCTCAACACAAAACAAGCGCTCCACGGCGGTGCAGCGCTGGCCGCCGGTCACCGCTGCCATTGCCGCAACGAATGCACAAAGGACATACACGCCTGCTGCCACCGCCATGCGGTGGTGTGCGGGGGCTCAGTATAAAAATGGTAACCTACCTCATCTAAAGCGCTGGATATTCAGAAGTTTGCACGCATCTTTTAATTTGACTTTCAGATAATTCAACCCAATTTCGCATGTCCCGTCAAGGCCGAATTAACGGAAGTCGACTGTAGTACCGTATTTTCCAGGCTATAGTCCGCACCTGGTGTATAGTTTGCAAAAGCAAATTTTGGGTCAAAAATAAAAGATTTTGCTTAGATGGTACGCACTTGGTGCTTAGTCGACACAAAAATCTTCTCATCTCTTCTCATACACGGCAGACCTTGACAACTGTCTGCTTTCTTAGCTCACAAAGAAGCTTGTATTATACATAAATCATCCTTAACATACTCTATCACTCACATATCCATCACGTCTCGTCATAATGAACGACCTTGAAAAACTAAATTTATGCATAGTCCCCACACCCAAAAGTTTAAACTTCTAAACATTGTGGGATTTTGCTACCAACACAGGTACCGATAGAGTAACCAAAGGGTTGTCTCAACAGCGGCGATATCCCAAAGGAGACGTCAAACCTAGTAGCGCGCAGTCCCCACATCTCCGCGGTAATATAGACGACTTTTAGGGCTACATCACCGCGGGTCACTTCGATTAATTACCTCCTTCGGTGCCAATAATCGTCTACCTTGTCTCACTCTCTCGAATCTAGCGGAAGAGAAGACACACGTACCAGAGTAAGGACAGAGTCCAAGAGCATTTATTAGAATACTCTTAAAATGAACTATATGTCCCCATCCAAAATGCCCCCGCGCCGGCAAGGCAAGAAAAGGTCCTTACCTGGCCAGACGCGGGGTTCCGGAGAGCCAAGACCGGGGAAGCACGGGAGAAGTCGCCGACACACGTCCTATCTCTTTCGCGGTCACCCGAATGAGTCCCTGTCCCGAAGCGGGAAAACAAGAGGCGAAACCTCCTCGCCTGTCGGCAGTGATTCGCAACCGAGCGGGGGGACGGAAAAAGGCCCCCCCGGGAAAGAGTGAGAGGAGGGCCGCCCAAGCCAGGCGGCCCTCTGCCTCACGAACAGGTCGGAGCTCACGGCGAAGGAGCCGAGTGTTCCGACCCGCGGCCGTTATCACAGCCGTCGGGGAAGGGAGACCAGAGGAATCCCCACAACATGTACATATAGTCCACAGACTATAGCCCGGAAAATATGGTAGATTACTAGACTTTTCAATTTGTAAAGGTTATGCGATTCAGAAATATGTATTCTTTCTTCATATTCAAACATTGTATATTGCATAAGCTAAGTGAATCAAGCCCATTTCGGATTGATATGCGAACATGAATGTCATAAGGCACATTGATATAATTTACCCGAAAGATGCAGCTGATGATGCATTTCTAGTTGGAAAATATTCAAGATCTCACTGCTATCACAACTTCCAGCGAAGAGGTTGATTTGGGCCCTTAATATAACATAATAAATAATAAAACAGGAATATAAACACCACAAACACAATTCTGAACATAAAATATTTTGTTGGACACAACGCTAGCCACTGAAACTTAAAGACTGTCAAAATCCCGTCCTGTTTAAAAAAAATATATAAATAAATTGCTTACGCTATGCAAAGTCTTCCTGACAGCATACGTGGTTCTGCAAACGTTTTCAGGACATCCCAACATTCTGTGGACGTCCCGTGGACATGCATAAAACATCTGTGCCGCTGTAGTGCCTGGATTGCGCCTTCGACTCGTCTGTTTACCGCATCCTCACTTACGGTTCCCCAATGTCCGCCTGATGACATTGCAGAAGTGTCGTGCTGTTGCCTGCTGTGATAGTGGGGCTTGCACAGCAGCAGAGGAGGAGACGGCAGACGTCTGTTCTGCTCTAGATTGCAGTCAGCAGAAACTTCGGCAGCCACGAGTTGGGACGCCACGACGACAGCGACACTTCATACTTTTTGCCGAATGCCGCAACATCTGACAGCATGGCATGTTGGGTCCTGCGACGTAATTTGTTGCCAGTTCGGGACCACTTTCGATGCAGGTGCAGTATACGGCAATATCATGGGACGTAACATGCGACTTGAGATTTTGCCAGACACCATGTTGAGGAACTTTTGCCCCATTTCTTTCTATGTGCACAGGCGGTGTTTTTCAGATCGTTCAAGTTTTATTTTGTTGTGATCAACTGCACCAGCTAGAGTAGTCGGGAACATAAAGGATTTTTGACTGGCACTTTATTTTTTTTTGTTCCGGTCTTTATTCAAATTTAAGACGAGTTGGCGATCGAGAAGTCGACGCGTCGGCAACCCAAATGGCCCCAGTAGATGCTACCAGGGCCACTCTGAAAGAAAAAGAAAAAGCCTAAGCGTATGTTCATGAGGCCCAACTACATCCCCGGTCGAACTTATTGAGTTCTGTCGTGGACAGAGCTACTCTTTATGCTTCTGAATTTAACCAAAACCGAAAACGACATGAATAACTATAATCGTCTGCTTGCAAACAAACGGGGAAAATGGCAGACGCTGTTTACTAACACATTGGAACGCAGTATACCGGAAGTGAAAAGGCATTTTGTGAAGCCATCCATTGGATGCTGAACACACCAGTCAAAAGCACAATCCAGGCATCGTAGGGCTGTCCTTAAAATTCTAGGGGAAGTTCGACTCTTCATTTGCATTATCTGTTGACGGACCATGTCGTCGTGTGACGCAGGGCGAGCAAGCAAGAGCATCGCCGGGAACAGTGGGACCGCCTTCAGTTCACGCAGCAGCAGCTGGAGCTTCTGACAGAGGAGGTGAAGCAGCGCATCAGCCAGCTGGTGGAGCAGGTGGAGCAGCAGGTGGCCGGAGCGCTGAACGAGGAGATCCGCCGGCTGGAGCTACTTGTGAACGAGTTTGAGCGGCCCTTCCACCCGGACAGCCTCGTGCTCAGTGTCTACAAGAGGGTATGGGCTTGCTCGGTCGCACCTCTACGCTTAGCGTCATCTTTTTTTTATATGGAAATAGCTGTTAGAGGGATTTTTCAGCTGCATTTAAAAACAGTCAATGATTAGAAGTACCTTGGTGTTACACTCTAACCTGACCTGGAATTCGCATATTATTGCAGTAGTTAAAAAAGCATATAAAAAAATTGTAGATTCTACATTCTACAGCACCCCGGTGACTAAATTAGGAGCATACGAAACTTTAATTTGTCCCATCCAGGAGTGTGCAGACACAGTATGAGATCGATGATCCCAAACATGCATCAAGGGGACATTCGTCAGGGGAAAATTTTTTTTCTTTTATTTATACTTGTGATAACTGAATCAAGCTTTCAAAGTTTATAATGCTTGATCTCGTTTTCGTAAAATCTGATTTTAGTTTTGGTATGCTTGTCTTTCATGTTCTGGATGCAATGTACGTGCAAAAAGACATGTTCTTTCAGGCACATGTTTTATGGCAACACACTTAAAAGAGCCTACCGTAATATCCCAAGTCATCGCCCACCCCCCTGCCACCTGAAATTCATAAAAAGAGTGGGGCGGGCCATGTCTCGGCGGGTAAGCAAAAAATGTTTAAAAGTAGCTAAAAAAAGCAAAAAAAATGCCAATATTTTTGTACATATTTAGCGCAGCTGCACAAGAGATACATTAAACTCAAAACTTGAATTAGTTTCATTCTTGTATGCAAGAAATGCTCACAGAGGAATGTTTTATCATCGCAAAGTCTGTTGCTTGCATATGCACAATGAGTTCTGCCAATCGGCATACAGCGTGAAAGTTTGTTCCATAAAAGCACATTACTAACATCGCTATGTTATCTTTGTTAGAAGAAAAAAAAAAGTCAACAAGAAAATAGACAAAACCAACCAAGTGCAACGAGCGGGGGAGCAAGCAGGCGAGAGAAGTGACTAAGACCAATGCTGGGGAAGCGGGAAAACCGGCGATCGCGTCGGCAAATATTTTGACGTCGGGCCATGTTGGGCGCCTTGTCAATCACAAGGAGCAGGCTCTTGTGCGAGTTTCTTGTTTGGTGCATACATGCATGCACCCGTACGCGGCATTCTATCAACGTGGGTTGGGGCGGCATTGCTGCGTGGTGTGGATGGCACCACGAACACGGAGCTCGAAATAGGACACTTTACAGACGTCTGTGTGTGGCGTTCCAGTAAATCTTTATGTACCCATTGGCTTTGTCTCAAACATTGCACAACCTTACCAACCATGGTCGCGACGTTCCAAGAGAAGGAGCGGGTTTGCGGGGACTTTATTTCGGTGTAGACGGACTTTGACTTACATCTTTGTCATTATACTTTGCTGTTACATTCCAGAATATGGGGCGCTGACCTCGCAATCCCTGAATAGGTTACTGCTTGCGTTATCTTTCTTCTTTTTATTTTTGCCTGAACAAATTTTATTGTAAGGGAAACAAAGTATCATTTTGTTATCATCAATGTTGTCCCTTTGCACGCATGTACTCAGACTTCAGGGTCGTGGAAATCAGTGAGGAAATGCGTAAACAAAGTGAAGTGTCTTTCCCTTCTTCGTTTTACTTTGTCACGGATGTCCTCCAACCGTAAGGTACATGGCCTTGTCATTCGAGTAGGATGAATGTTGCATTCTTTATGGGACGTGCGATGTGCGCGTTTCTCGTCTGCCTCACACAACCGGAAAAAAGAGGTGGTCGGGTGCAGCAACGTGATTTCCGGCAACTCCTTTTGTACATTTCTTCGTCCTCCCCAGTCAGGTTTCGGTTTTGAGCAGTTGCATTTTTTTTAACTTTATTTAAAATATATGTGACGCTGTAGCAAAATATTGATTGGGTAGTCTTCTGACACCATATTAATTCACCATGCAAAAAATTTAAAAAATTTTTTTAGGGGGGTGTTGATGATTTTTTTTAAAGAGATACTACAATTAAATTTTGGCACGTATTTCTTAGTCTATTCGTGTTCAAGAGCAGTATCACATCAGACACACCAATGTCCTGTTGAAAAAGACATGGAAAAGAATTTTAAAACAAATTAAACAATTAGCAACGAGCACCTGGTGGATGTCGCTAACGCCTTGTTTGTAATGCCCATCTAGGAACCTTGACAGGTAGTGACATATAAATGTCTCGCCTTCGGCCACCTCAAGAGAAGAGGAAAAGGGGGAACTCCCCTTTCCCCGAGACTCTCTTTTGTGTGTTCCAGACGTCGCTATTCTCTACAAGATTATAGAAAATTAACCCGTCACTCGAAATTCATACAAAAACAGCTTTGGGGTTAGTTGCAGTGGCTCGTTTGCTGGCGTGCTTTGGCCGCTTCGGTGGCTGGAACGGCTAGGACATCCTCTCAATGTCAGCCTCGCCGCAGCTTTGCTCGTCTCGAGACAATCTACGTCACGATTGCGGCAGATGTCACGTGCTCTCCGCTGGCTACTCTCCGAGCGCTTCCCAGAGTGGGCCATATATAACGAAAAATACAGCCATCAGGCTCAAAATACAAACATGCGATTATCAGCTATGAATATTGTGGATCATATTCAACCTATTTGTGAACACGACGGGTATATATCTCAAATTTCGTTGAAATATCCCTTTAAGAACAAAAATTCTTGAGTGCAAATTGTAAAGATGCTTCAAAATTGCAAAAAAAAAAGTGTATATTACTATAGATATGTAGCAAAATAACAAAAAATTATTTTTTTTCTCCACAAAGAAGGCACTCCTTTGCAACAACAAAAAAAAAAAAAAATATATATATATATATATATATTTTTTTTTTTTTTTTATGGTGAAAAATTTAGGCTACAAAAGACTGCAATGGCGAGGTGATGGCTAGGCCTACTCTTCTCAAAATAATTGTGATGACGGGCGACGTCACGATTTAAAGAACCGCTCACTTGAACCTGGCTCGTATGTGTTTCTGGGTCGCCAGGAGGTCTTCGAATGCAAATTTGGCTTATTTCGTGACCAGGTTCGGTCCTTATATTTTTATACATACATAAAAAGGAAGATTTAAGGATAATAAAGCACTGAAACTCAAAATCACACTTTTCGCAAAATATTGTTTTTTTGCTTGCTTGTCTTGCATTAGAAAACAATTATTAAACAAAGTGCTGCAATTTATTGATAACCGATATGAAAGGAGCTCTTCTATAACAGAGCTTTATCGACTATCTAGTCTGCCGCACTTGGCTGCACAAGGAGACATAAGGAGACTAAGTTACACCACCGGTTTACACACGGCAGAAACAAAATACAAAGTGTTATGCTACTAGTACCTTGGCCAACCACAATTTATTGGGTTTTTTTTTTTGTTTTTTTACAGGAGCTGCATGGCTACGTTGAAAGGGGACTTGGCAGCAACCTCCGTGCACGTCTCTCGAGCACGCTGCAGATGTCTGTCGAGAGCTCTCAGAAGGAAATGATTGGTAATATTTCATCTCATTCCTTCATTTTTTACACGAGGTTGGAGGACATCGCGGTGTCCGACATACCCCAACATCCGACTGTGTGGGTTTGTGTGTGGTACCTTTCTTAAGTTAGTCTTGGGCAGGGACGTTGACTCATATGTGCAGTGTGTTCCCTTTCCCACATACTTTAGTGACCACAAGGCTGTGCTGTGCATGATCGAGTGGATATGCATAAAAGTGGATGTAACTCTATTCACAGACAGCTTTAGAAATTCTGGGCGTGGCTTATTGGGTTCACACTGATTGCTTCGTTCTTTGGCATCCTTATAGGCTAATGCTGCAATCCCCTTTGGCTTCAGAATGACAGAGAGATGCCCTAGACACCCTGCATTTTTCAGTGTCGGTTACTATGCACGCGATAACGCTGTCGCATCTTTTTCTATTTTCTTGGCACGGTGCAGGCCGAATGGCGCCGCTGATCCCCCAGGAGCAGCACCCGCAGATGCAGAACGTCCTGCCGCGCCACAACTTTGAGGTGCTGTACCGGCTGAACTGTGAGAGTCTGTGCTGTGACTTCCAGGAGGACCTGGAGTTCCGCTTCTCCCTGGGGCTCGTGAACCTCATGAAGCGCTTCATGGGGCCCCGGGGCGCACACGCCGCCATGGGAGGCAGCTACTCCCCCATGGTGCGTCCGGGGAAAGGGCCAAGCATTGCCGCGAGGCTGGGTTATGGGCGGCCGTACGCAAACATTCTTCAGTTATTGAAAAGGACACTGTCTTCTTCTCTCCTTGTGTGTCTACATTAGGACCTTGGCCTACATTTGGGTAAATTCTAATGTGGAAGGCTGTGAGTAAAACTTGAGTGTAGAGTGGTATATACCGTAAAATACCGAGCATGCGCCCATGTCACATTAAGGGCCCACCCCTATTTTTGAACGATTTCAAAAACAAACAGAGGAAACATCAACCGCCCACCCCCCATTTTCGGCAGATTTCAAAAAATATGCGAAGGACATGGCAAGCGCCCAGTCGCCGCGGACGGCTGTTATCTCCTGAAGTTGAAGTGACCAGCACTAGTTATGAGTTACGACAGCGTGGGTGAAGGGGGCGAAAGGCGCCGCGGGAATCGGGTGAAGGGCTCCGACGCAACACAGCAACATCCTGGTGCCGCGGGAATCAAGATCAAATGGCAGAAATAACAAAAGATACAGGCGAGCTGGTGTACAAAGGAAGAGAGGCTAGGGCACGGTGGCAAGAGTGAAGCTGTGAAGATACACTACGTTGGAAAGGAGGATCTAGCGAATGGAAAGCTGCACAGAGCTTAGCGCGTGTGCCGTGTGCCTCTGCCCCTCTGCTTCCGCTTGTTCGGTGGTTCGGTTAGTTCCGTGTTCATTGCGCTGCATTGCTTGCGTTCGCTCAATTCGCTTGTTTGGACGATGCACTCGTATACAGTCGCTAGGCAAGTCGAAGTTGTTGAATGGCATAGGCGCCACGGAAAGAATGTAAGCCGGACATCGCGTGAATTCAAGATTGACCGTAAAAGAGTGCGCGAGTGGGACTCAAAATACGAACTGCTCCTGCAACAGAACCATTGAAGATCACGGCTGAAACGCAAGCTGAGTGACGGGGCGCCAGTCTTCAGTGAAGAGGTTGATGATGCCTTATCATCAAATGGCCGCCATTTTGAATTCGGTGGTTGGGCCGAGCAAGGGCCCACCCGACTATGCTATTTTTCTGCGTTTTTGCTCTCGGACCTAACAAGCGCCCATCCCCAAGTTTTCCGCGACTATCCCATAATTTTGAGTGGGCGCTTGCTCGGTATTTTACGGTATTTAAAGTGCAGTGTGGCTCATATATGAACGGTTTTCGAATGTCTGGACCCAGGTGAAAATTATACATAGAATCAAACGCAAGCATCCAAGCTGAATGAGATTGAGAACGGCTACATATAAATTTAGAAACTAATGGTCTGAAATGGACATCAGTTTGGTTTGTTTTAAGTAGTGCATGCATCCTTAGGAAACAAAAAGTATATCACGTAACATACAAAAATAGATGTATGCGACACAACACTCTTAGTGCTAACACAATGTTGGCACTTTTTTGCGCTTAACTCGATCCGAATATTGAGGGTCAGCAAAATTTGCTGCTTAAGTTACTGCCCTCAATGGAGACTTTCCACCACACTACTGGTTTTTATGGCCTTTCTATATTAGGAAAAAAACAGGATGTATTAACGATCATTTGTTTGGGCTAACAGTGTTGTGCAGCACCTAACACAATGAAGTAGTAATTCCTCTTTTCCAACCTTGTTTGTGCACTCTTTAGCAATGTAAGCTAGCTGTTAGGAACAAGTGTAAGGCTGATTAAGGCAAGAAATATTTTTGTGATCACTGAAAAATTGCTTATGTCGCTGACAGGGTTCTCTTCAGGAATTTTTAGGGGTGGACATAACCACCTTGCGAGTTGTTGGAGGGGGGGTTCGTTAGAAATGCTGCGCGACCTGGCTTGCCGACAGAATGCACTTTGCGTAGGCTCCCTAACTTTGCGGCTTTGTGAGTGGCACCACTCTGCGGTAATAAAACCAAAATACCGTATTTACTCGCACAATGAACGCACTCGCGTAATGAACGCACCCCCCAAGTCGGCTCACAAAAATTCGACTTTTTTTTTCACCCGCGTAATAAACGCACCCCCAACACCGACGTCAAAATTTTGACCCCCTCCCCCCACGCGCGCGAAATGAACGCACTTTTCTATCCTGGTGCAGCGAGGTCACGAATGAAAGGGCAGCATGGGCGAACAAAACGCCTTGCAAAGGCGTTAAAAAAAAATTCGAAAAGAGCCAACGGAAGCAAGAAAAAAGAAACATGAAGAGCTTTTTTTTTTTCTTTTTTTCTGCACAGCGCAGTGTGGACTTCGGGGTCGCGTGCCGCGCGCGAGGAGGTGAGAGAAGCGGAGAAGCCCTCTAAGCAAACGAAACAGCTTGCGAAAGGCGGCAAGAAGAAAAAAAAAAATAACCAGGAACTAAGAGAAAAAAAAAAAACAAAGAGCTTTTTTTTTTTTTTTTTTTTCTTCACAGCGCAGTCTGGATTTTGGAGTTGCGCGCCGCGCGCAAGGAGGTAAGAAAGAGAAGCGGAGAAGCCCTCTAAGCAAACGAAACAGCTTGCGAAAGACTGCAAAAAAAAAAAAAAAAAAGAGAAATTATGGAATTAAGAGAAAAAGAACAAAAACAAAGAGGAGCGTTTCCTTTTTTTTTTTTTTGCAGCGCAGTTTGGTTACGGAGGGGGGGGGGGGGGTCGTGCGTTGGGCGCCGCGCGCAAGGAGATAAGAAAGATGAGCGGGAAAGCCCTCGCCTAAGCAAACGAAACAGCTTGCGAAAAACAGGCGGCAAAAACAAAAAAACCCAAGGAGCTAAGAAAAAGAAAACAAGAGGAGCTTTTTCTTTTTTTGCACATCCCAGTTTGGTTACGGGACCCGCCCTGCGCGCAAAGAGATAAGAAGTTACGTCGATTTTTCATGATAAAAAAGTCCGTTCATTATGCGAGTAAATACGGACGAAAAAATTAAATTTTACTTCGCGTAATGAACGCCCCCCCTAACTTTGCATCGATTTTTCGGGAAAAAAAGTGCGTTCATTCTGCGAGTAAATACGGTACCTTTGAAAAAAAAAAAGTGGGGAAGGAAAGGCACGGCACAGTGAGTGAAGAGGCGAAGATAAAGCAAGCCACGGCGCGAGCAAACATTGAGCAGTAAAAGGAAAGTTCTCTCGGCTTTCTACTCTCTGCCACTCATTGCATGCGAAGAGATCTGCTGCGTGGTGTGCGTTCATCGCATCTGTTTATTTTGAGTGTATCCTCGGCCAAGCACACCCCCCCTCTCCCTCCCCGCATTGCCAGCGGCGCTCTGTGGCTTCGCTCTCCTTGTTTGAAAGAGTGGCAGTAGTCGGCGATGCAATAATATGCGATAACGTGGCGGTGTGCAGGCCTGCTGAGTACGACGTTCTGCAGCCATGTGCGCAGACAAAATTGCATCGTCCTCCTGTGGTATAATCGAGCGGTGGGCGGTCAGTCAGAGCAATGGGTGGTCAGTCGGAGCTGTGGGCAGCAAAGCCACTTTTGCCCACCGCGGGGAGAACCCTGGTCGCTGAGGTATAATCGGACAAGATAACAGGTTCACACACACTGATGAGGCTACTCATTCTGGGACCTCGCCACTTGCTCACTGTTCTGAAGAATGCTGGACATGGTCCCTAGTGGACCCTAATCGAGGACCGTTATTACTTCGTTGGAATAATCCAAGCAACCGAAGAGTCAGGTCGGGTCTGTGCAACGTTTCTTTCACACGTGGGTGCGTAGGTGCCGAGACCGCAGCTTAGCACGCCACAAACGCCAAGCAACGAGATCAAGACATTCCCGACGGCCCCTCCCGACTACCTGAGCATGGTCCACAAGCTGGCCGTGGTGTCGCCGAGCTCACAGACCACTGTGGGAGCACTTGCCATTGGAGGATTTGTACGTCTCTACTGCTTTCGTTTTTTTTCTTCCTCCGAGTGTAGGGCATGCCTGCAGTGTGCTTGTAGATTGATGTACAGTGCAATCCACTTATAACGATCCCACATGTAACGATGCACTACTCTTAACGACCAGTTTCTAGACTAGAAACGCTCAGTTTCTAGTCTGAATACAACGATGATCGGTTATGACGATTGAATTTTCGGGTTTTCTCGTCTTTATTTTAAGTGGATTGCACTGTAGTCGCAAATCGAACAAGTCTCCGATACGTCTAGGGTACATTGAAGGAAGGGGTGCGTAGTGACCGACGGGATTAGGACGACAGGGAGGAGCTTCGGTTGTCCCACATCCGGCACAAGCTTTCTATCTACTTTCAATGACGTTTCGACATCTTGCGAGCCTCGAGCCCCCACACGTGGCCAAAGTATAATGAAAGAGCTGAGCATGGTGCCGAAGGCCGGGCGTCAGAAAGAGGCGCCCTGCTATTCTCCTTCTGTCCGTGACTATAGGTACAAAGATGCTCCTACTAGTACTTGTTCGATGCTCTCTTCTTTTTTCTTTTTTACTTGGGAGTAGAACTGTTTGCTTTATTATTCTGAGCATAGCATTCTTTTCTACACAAACTAATTTACTCATTCGGTTCGTCCACTTGTCAAAACAGTGTCTGCCACCCAGCGTGTCTCTTACAGAGCCATGCATATCCGGTCTTAAAATGAAAATGCCAATTCTGAACACCATGTTTTGCTGGAAAATGTGCAGATTAGTAGTTGCATTGGGAGAAAGTTGTGTAGAAGGGTGATGCACATTATAGACTGGATGCATGCTATGCATGAGCATTTTATATTGCCACGCGCATCAGCGAGCAAGCGCGTGCGTGGCCGAGTGGTTACCGCGCTTGACTTTCGCGCGGTAGGTGTAAGTTCGATTCCAGTCAGCGGAGTGTCCTTTTATTTATTCCTTCAATTTAACCTTCTCGTAAGTTCGAGAGCATTCTCGTCTGATCTAGTTCCGAATATTCTATGCGCTGAAAGTTCTACGCCGAACGATCCAGAAACCCACGAGGGTACATAAGAGACTCTGCAAGGCGAGTGGGGCCAGTCTCGCCCCAGGCTTTGACTCTGCTGTTACGCCGACTTCGACGCTCTGTTATTATCTTTTGTACCCTTTCATTTTTTGGCACAAGTTCGCCACATTAAACATTTATTCGTTCCTGTTTATTTATTGTGCTTTTGGTCACCACCCATGACAATATCACATTGCGGATTATTTGGGCTTATATTATAGTGTGACAATGCACGTTTACCTCTACACAAGGAAATGGTATATTTACAGTATGTTCAGCATGCTGTATATGATCCTATTTTTGCTTGCTGTTCGTGGAAATGAACCCTTGGTAAAATTTAAATTTAAAGTGAGCCCCCATAATTTATATTATTTCAAGGAGCTACAAAAAGTTATAGTCCACTCGCTTGCTGTCGTTGGGGTTTTCTTCTTATGAATTTCTCTAATTTCTTCAGATCAAGGAAACACGGGCCTGTACTAATCTAGAAACAGGGATGGCGGTAGCACCAACATTTTTGTCAGTATTGTTGCGCGAATATTTGAATTTTCTAATAGTAGTTTCGAAGAATACGCTATTCCATTTCGCTTCGAGGTGAACTGCAATATTTTAATACTTTTCAAAGTTTTGATCGCGGTGGGCAGGCCCCATTGAGTGTGCTTCTCACCGAGCACTTGTACACTGCGGGGAAGCAACACCTGGAGCTTGCAGGCTCTGCGGGTATTGCTTCCCCGCAGTGCACAGGTCCTCAGTGAGAAGCGCACTCGACGGGGCTAACCCGCCACGATTATGCAAGAGTATATACAGTAGCAGACAAAAGTACTGGATGAAACACTTTTTCGACCTTAACTTTTTCTACTATACGAAATCTGCTAAATTCTGGATATGATATGGGTTATTAGGTTCTGACCATTACCCATACTCATGTGGATAGGAAACTAACACAAATAGAGTAGTGTGCCCAATTGCAAAAATCATACAAATTGACAAGTAAGGTGTGTATCACATTCATTTTATGCAACAAAAACAAACAACAGTGACTCGGAAGCAATAAAACGGTAACTAATACTTTGTCGGAAACCCGCCAGACTTCATTACAGCTTCACAACGAGATTGCATGAAGTTGACAAGCTTCTTGATGTTTGCCTGAGGGTAGCGTGCCCATCCCTCAGCCAGCCGGTCAAACTTCTGATCCTTATTCAAGCATGTTTTGTTTGCCAATCTGTGCTCCAGTCCCTCCCTCATGTGTTCGATTGGATTCAGGTCCAGGGACTGGCTAGGCCGCTTCAGAAGGGGAGGGTGCCACAAGAGCGCATGACACAAGCGCCGACGGCAGAGCGCGTGTTATTAGAGCACGCATCACGAGAACTCTGAACAACAGCTGCAGTCACTAAGGTGCCTTTCCCCCTGGCAGAACGTTCAAGTATTGAATCCTCTTCTGCAGTAACTGGGTTGCTACACATTGGATTATCTGTTACGTGATGGCCAGGACTGCACAATATGCGAGTGCAGCTTTCGTCATTAATTGTATCAGTGAACAGATTGATTTTTAGCACGTTCCAAATTTGACGTTTTCCCGACGTTTGCCTGAATTAAACACGGTAATGGTGTAACATCTGTGCTCACGGTAGGCTCCCGTAGCTTACCGTGTGCTCCAGTGCAGTTAGGTACCTGGTGGATCTGCTTCGTGGAGAGCCTCAAAAGAGCAGCAAGGCCACCCACGTTCGCATAGCGAACAATCTGAGAGTTAAAGGGTATGACCATAGATGCGTGCTCGACTACCTCCGCAGTGTTTCACAATCGTTCGGTCTTTGAATTTTTTTTTTTATATTATGGAACGGTAATTAATAAACAACTATATCTCCAAAACTTTGTATTTTGCTTCTTCATTTCCAGTTTGTGGAAATTGTATTCTTCAGACTTTCCACAAGTCTGCATACTCAGTCGAATAAATGACATGAGGCATTCGAAATGCGACTTCCTTTGGTGTCAAAATTTCAGCTCCGTGAAAATAAGTTTGAAGGCCCCAATATTGATCATTCCGAAGGCACGCACATGCACTCTCCCGAGGTGCGCTTTAATGGCATGCACTCTCATGTCGTGGCACTCTTCTGTCGTGTGCTCTGGTGTTGCGGCGCTCTGCTGTCGTGGCGCTCTCCTGTAGCGCGCTCTCCCGTCGATGCTCTAGTGTCGTGCTCTCTCGTGTTATTTAGCCTTCCAGAAGACAGACTTGATGCCGCTGGAAGGTGTTCTTTGTGACCCTAAAGGTGTGCTTCCGATCGTTGTCGTGCTGCAGGATCCGTCCGGGAGGCATCTTCTGGTTGGCCCACAGAATGATATTGTTGACCACCATGTTCCTGCATCTTTGGTCGTTCATTATTCCGTTAATCTTGATAATGGGGCCGATCTTATTGCTAGAGAAGGCGCTGTACACCCTAATCGATCCGCCACCCTGCTAGACAGTTGGCAGGATGAAATTAGGATTGAATCTCTGGCCAGGCGAACGACGTACGTGTTGGATGCTATCACTACCAAGCAAGTTGAACTTGCTTTCATCGGTGAACAGCACCCTATTCCAGTAGGCTGAGGTCCAGTGACGATGACAATGCGCGAACGCAATTCTGGCACTTAGATTCTTGGCTGCCACCAGCGACTTCTTGGTGGGACGGATCCTGTTCAACCCACCAGCACTGAGGCGACGGAAGATGCTCTTTCGGCTGGCGTTCCGGTTGTCTCTGGCGCGGAATTCGGTGGTGATGTCGACAGCAGTCAAAGTGGGATCAGCCTTGGAGCAGTGGATGATGCGAGTATCCTGACTCAAACTGGTGGAACAAGGCCTGCCGGATCGCTGAGAGTTCTCGATGGTCCCAGTCTGCTTATAACGTTGGAGGATACCTATACAGACGGCTGTGGGATCTTGAGGGCCCTTAGAATGTCCATTATGCTCATTCAGGACTTTCTCATGTTGATCACTGCCTCGCAAATGGGAACTACGATCTCATTCGTTTTACCCATTTCTTAATGTACAGTAACACAATATTATTAGAAAACTTAAAGCATCTGCTGTATCATGGTTCATTCCTCACAGTACCATGCTCAGCCAGCTTTGCGCGCGCAGGTGCATTGATGGCGGTGCCTGACGACATTGCTCTGATCACAGTACAACCTATGCGGCATTGTAACCCTTGCATAAACACAGATCATATACAAGAATGAGCCGATTTAGTCCACTAGAAAAAAAGTTATGGTTCGAAAAATGTTTTTTTCTGATACTTTGGTCTGCTACTGTATGTTAGGCAGCAATATCTTGATAATCCTCGTTCATCATTCCTGCTTTCTTTTTGTATGAAAAAAAAAGAAAGAAAGAATATTTGCATATGGCAAGCAGATTCATAGATCGCCTCGATTAAGATAGCTATGACAAATTTGTCATATACATGCCACAGTTCGTAAATATAGTTATGTTAAAATAAACTGAGCTTAGAAGTGGACAAGGGGAAGATTGAGAACAACCTTCATGATTTTAGCTGAATTTTTGTTTAAGCACGGTGCACACTAGTGAAAGGTTTGGAGAAGCTATGCGGTATTGGATTTGAAAATGTTCGACCGACTATTTGTTTTGAACTCACTTCGAACTCCAAATCCACTATTTGCACATGCCTTTGTGGTCCTTCTTGTTCCCTATCCTGTGCTCAAAGCACCGTTTGTGCGACCAGTAGTCTATGGCCGATGAACTGCCGTGTCCAGAAAGTGTGCATAACTGGGGAAGGGTACCAATCGCAAACACTCACCCGGTGTTTTCACATGGTCCAGATGGTCCGTACGGTGGGCTGGAAGGTGATTGCAGTCACTCTGGGCCTGTACGGAGTGGTCTATCTCTTCGAGAGGCTCACGTGGACCAACCGCGCCAAGGAGCGCTCCTTCAAGCGGCAGTACGTGCAGCACGCCACGCGCAAGCTGCGTCTCATCGTCGACCTCACCAGTGCCAACTGCAGCCACCAAGTGCAGCAGTGAGTTCACAAACTATCCAGCCAACTTCCAGCTCCAATTCGAGGACAAATGATGCCTACCAATGCGCCGTACATTGTAACTACAGTCACTGACAGAATGAGAACGACGGGGCACGTCTTCCAAACTCTCGGCCTCCAGCACGCGCGCTCGAGGTGCATGAGACATCGAAGCTTTGTCGAAGGTGGGAAGCTCCCACTGGAGGTGGGATAACCGCAACTCCTTTCAGCGCTTCACAAGTTGTCAGTGACTATAGTCGTGGAGGTAGGAACCTTCTGAAGGCAACATGAGGCCACCAGAGGTGAATTCAAAAGTGTAGAGGCTCACGCCCCCAACGATGACCAAAACCAGGAGACACTATTGGACGAAAAGGAGAGCTAACTTGGCGCCAACAGCTCTGGTGGTTACCCTTGGGTATGCCTGGGGGTGAACGCCACAACTGTTGGAGCCAAGTCAGCTCTCCTTTTTGTCTGATAGCATCTCTTGGTTTTGATCATCATTGAAGGCGTGTCCCCCCATACTTTATTTATTTATTTTACCCTCAAGTCACGGGGGCATTACAGAGGAAAGAGGGAATTAAAAAAAATACAAAAAATGAAGCATAATAGGAACAACATAAATACTCTAACGGTAGGGAACTGGTAGTTAGCTATACTAGTACAAAAAAGAGTGTAGTCGACAATAAGTGAGGCAGGTAAACAATTCCGATCATTGGAAGTTTTAGAAATTAAGGATGCAGAAAAAGAATTGGAGTGGCGAAACGGGACACCGACTTTGTGATGATGATCAATGCGTGCAGAAACAAACATTGGTGGGATTATTAGCTGTGCATTTAGTTGAGGAATATGGTGGTAGACCTCATGAAAAAGACAAATGCGAGAGATTCTGGGACTTTGTGCGAGACTTGGAATTAGTAATAAAGTATTTTTTGTTGATGTGTCACTTGTAGTGCAATTATAATTGGCTAATATAAAACATGCGGACCTGTTCTTATGTGCCTCAAGTGAGTCGGTTAAATAATTAATATAGGGATCCCAGATGGAGGCTGCATACTTGAGTTTAGATCACACAAGCGTTTTATAGAGAGAAAGCTTTAATGATGAAGGAGCTTGGTAGAAGCTACATTTGAGATAGCCAAGCATCCGATTAGCATTGTTAGTCACGTAATTAAGATGCAGCTGCCAGGAAAGATTGTTGTTTACGATCATGCCCAGATACTTGTATAAATCAACAAGCTCTAAGTGTGTGTGATAAAGGTTTTAAGCAGCAGAGAATTTCGCTTTACGTGGTATGCACATAATTTAGCATTTGGTAGTATCAAGCTGCATTGCCCAGAGTTCACACCACTGCAGAATTGAATCTAAATCATGTTGCAGTTTTTGTGAGCCGGAGTCACTGGATATAACACGGTGAATAGCAGAGTCATCAGCAAAGAGTTCGATTGAAGAAAAAACAAAAGTCTGCAAGTCATTGATATAAAGGAAAAAAAAAAAAGTAAGGGACCTGAAATGGACCCTTGAGGTACACCAGAAGAGACGGATGCGAGAGAGGAGTCTGCACCATTACAGATAAATTGAGAGCGATTGGGAAAAAATGAAACAACTCAATGAAACACGTTAGAGTCAATGTTAAGTTTACCTAGCAATAGAAGTTTATGTGACACCTTTTTGACAGCTTTTGAAAAACCTAAAAAGATGCAGTTCACCCGAGATCTCTGATCAGGAGCAGTATGAAAATTGTTGGTGAAAGAGAGGAGTTGTGTTTCACAAGAAAAATATTTCCTAAAGCCACGTTGGACTGATGAAAAGAACTTTTCACTTCTGGCTTCACCTCCGGTGGTCTCGTGTCGCCTCCAGAAGCTTCCTACCTCTATTACTATACACTACTATAGGGTTGCACGTTTTTTGGGTGTATAGTTTTCTTCCGGTTCGGACGCGTTCCTCCAGGCTTATTTTTTTCTGCAGATTCTGTGTTTTTCAGTGGGAATTTTCGGCGTTGGATAAAACGCAGGCACTTGCCGGGGCTCATACGTCGAGGAAATCGGGAGGCTCGCATGGGATTCCCCGATCTCTCCGGGGAATGTGTGTGTGAACCAAATTACTTGGAATACCTCCGTGTACTCGTAAGAGAAAGAAATGCAACAAGGGGCGTGGTTTTCTAAAAGAAAAAAAAAAAGCAACCTCAAAGACGGTTTAGTGGGGCCCGTGTTTTGGGTCAATGCAGAATAAAGCCGTCGATAAAAATTTCTTCCCTCGAAGCGTGAAGGAACGGTTTAAAAAATACTGTCACTGCCTCTCTATCTTACAGAATGTAGTGAGCATTGGGAAGTGCTTAAATATTCTATAGATTCAGCTTTTGATTCATTTGATACATAGAACCCACATGCTGTTTAATGTATATGTTGAAGTTGTTTGCTGCTGTAGACAAATCTGGATGGTCCAAAGGCATGACCTCTGTTTGTATTTCCCCAAAGATCTGAAGGCAAGCTCATTCATATCCGTTCACAAGCACACATGGCAAATTTTTGTTTTTTGCTATACCATGTTGCTTTTACAGTTTTCATTTCTTGCTGAAACGGGTAACGCTTCTTGTATTAGTGGTATCAAGAATGTCAACATGAATGAGGGTTTCCCCTCTGCCTGCCTCGATAGTGCATTGCTCGTCTAACAGAGGCACCCCATTGCAGAGAGCTGTCCAGCACCTTTGCCCGCTTGGGGCACCTGGTGGATGAGGTGGTCAACGACATGGAGGTGGAGATCAAGAAGTTGGACAGCGAAATTTCAAAGATGGACGAGGCCACCACATGTGCCAGAACCCTCAGGTGAGCTCTTTAGAAGGCAGCTTTCTGCTCTAAATTTTCTTTTGTTTTTGCTCTGCATAAATTTTTTAGTTTTTCCATGCTTTTTTTTTTCATGTGCCTGATGCTTAATAGGTAGAATTGGCTTAAGCTGGTTTTATTGATGACTTAATGTCTTTGAGAACTTTTGAACAGGTAATAGGTATTATTACTAACAGTAGGAAATATTGCTTGTAGTTGGTACATATGTTATATACAGTGTTGCCAGATGCAGATGGGCTCTATTTCGCTGTAGGCAGCAAAAAAAAACCCTTCCTGCTTTTTCATAGACGGCAGACAAACAGCTGTACCCATCCGCAACTGAGCCTTTCAGCCGGGCCATACTCCCTTTGTCCCCAAACCGGCAACTGGTGGTAGTCTTACTTCCTAGAACACCATTGTCTTTTCTGATAAATGCTACGGAAGGAAAATGCAAATTCTTGGGAGGCCCTGAAAGGTTTGCATCATTAATTAATTTTGCACCGAAGTTCGTACCAAGAACCTGGAAGTGGTGAGGAGGCTTTGTCGGAAAAGTTTCCTTTTGCATTTCTTAACCTGCAGTTCAATATATGTTACATGTTGTATCAAGCATTTCTACACCTGCAATTCAATATATAATACATGGTGTATTAAGCATTGTGCCTTTTGGCCCTGAAACATGATTCAGTGGACCATATATGTCATGTTTTGGTGAAATCTCGCAGGAACAAGGCGGGGTACCTGATGAGTGAACTTGAGACCTTCTCCCAGCAGTACCTTCAGTATGACGAGTAGGAAGGTTGCATGGGACTGCAGCAGAGGTCGTTCTCCGCATACGTTTTACCTCGAAAGCCTTTTGATTGTCTCGGAATACGAGCCCTGAAGATGGTAAAGTGTCCCCGGCCTATTATGTCGGCTGTGACGGGCAGCACAAACCTCGCGAAAGATTGGATTCGGACACGTGACTGAGGTTTCTGACGCCATTGATGCCATGGCCATTGGATGCATAAGGAGCAACATGTGTTGTGTGTCTCCATGGCTTGTAACCTCGGAGGGCCTTGAAATGGTCGATAGATGGCACCTAAGAACAAACAAGGCCACTGTCCTGAACAAGGATACTGCCTCTGCACATGTACGTTAGTCAAGGGTGGTGCTGCAAAGCCATTTATACTTTTTTTTATTTTCTCTATTGTTTTTGGGGAGATGTCATGTAGCATGTTTTCTTGTAAACAAGAGCGGTTACAATGTACTGCAGCCATTCTGTTGACCCTGTTGAGGTTTAGAAAATTTGTGCAAGATATGTTGTCTTCATTGGGGGGGAGGGGGAGCTTACATTTTCTCTTTAGGTAGCAAGTCGAAATATGGTTTAGTATTTTGTTTACGGAGATTCTAATGTCACTTTTTTTGTTCATGCATGCTTTTGGCGACCTGGATCTGCTAGTTCTGTATCGTCCCGGCCTATTTTTGTGGTTCGGTGGTTTACAAGACCATAGCTAACACAAGAGTGTTTAGTGGGATAAGCATGATGTGAATTTGACAAGTACTAATTGCTGTATGCAGGGGGAGGTATTGTTAAGTATTCGCAAGCTATATGTACAAAAAAAGAAAAAAAATGAAGCTGAGTGTTTTTTTTTTTGTGTGGGTATCAAACTTTTTTTAATTGTAAATGTCTTTGTGGGTAATATAAAAATAATTTTTTGTATTTGTTATATGATCCTTGATGCATGCCTTGGTCCTTTTTGTTCTTGTAGATGCCCGATTTGTGAAATTATGGCTTAAAAACTTAACTTGGAGATGCATATATATTTGTTTGTCGTGAGCTCTGCGCTGTTCTTTTGGGAAATAAAACTTGATTGTTTTCTTGAAGAGAGAGTGCTTTATTTGCCACAAAAATGTTGACCATCACAGGAGATAATGATCCAGACCTATACTGGGTGTTTGATTTTATTTGAAATAAATATTTATGTAAAGAAATCTTTGAGAAGTTTATTAATTCAGCCTCTGCAGGTGTTGTACAGCCGGGGGGGATTTAATAGGGGGGCTAAATGTCACGATAAGTCATATAACTAATTAACTAAACTCTGTTAAATAACTCTTAGTTGGTAAAAATAAATATGGTTCCAATTAGAAACTTGCTGAGTGTCATTGAAAACCATAAAATCAGCCAGCTTTAGAAAGAAAGCATTAGGGAAGTGTAGGGGCGAGCTAAAGTTACCAGTTGTGCGGCAGGCACAAGGCTGGCAGTGCAAAAACAAATAAGGTGAGCCACCTATATTAAGCGCGAAACACATGTACGACGAAACTCTCCGATCCGACGTCCGACCGCGCAATACGACGGTCGGAGGCGAGGGTTTTCGTAGCATCAGAGAGCGTTGAAAACCCTCGCCTCCGACCGTCGTATTGCGCGGTCGGACGTCGGATCGGACGGTTTTGTCGTACATGTGTTTCGCGCTTTATGTCTCCCTGGCCATATAATTCATCTGCACAGACCACATAAGTGTGCCTTTCACTACTTTTTTTACAGTGGAGCTGTTAAGGGCTAGTTTCTCCAGTATTGTGTCCGTCAGCAAACAAATGATGACACTAAACTCTGGACGACTACCGCCACCTATGAGCGACAGTACAACCAGACAACTGGCTTGCCGGTTGTCTGGTTTCCGCCGTTGCTTACAGATGGCGGCGACCTCTCCAGGGGGGGGGCCTTTCCACTCTGGGTTGCCAACTTGCGGCCGGCAATCACTTCATTCCCACCGTAGTATAGCTTCGCCTGGTCTCCCTTCCACCAAAGTAAAAAAGCTGAAAGTTTTTTTTTTTTTAATAAGTTTTTTTGAATTAAAATTAAACATTGTTATAAGAGGTAAGTGATACATGGGTAGCGGTCACACTAACCGACTGGTTTTGTAAACAAAGCTGCACTCACAATATCCTTACTGAACAAAAGTGTAGTAAGTTGCCGAACCCACTTTAGCAAGCAACAATTTTCTAATGCAAAGGCCTTTATTTATGCAGGCTCTATATTTCGCAAATTTTGTGAAGTGCGGCTTTCGGGCATATTTCACGGACATAAATATTTGTGATTTTAAGCGAAATGTATTCAATACCATGGGGTGACACATTTTCGTGATCTATTCCTCGTAATAATTTTTAAGCTGTGAAATTTGGGAAATGTTAGGTCTTCTCTAAAATTAAGTCGTTTGGGAGGAGATACACCAAGCTCCATTGTATGCCTAAAACCATTAAAGGCAGATTTGTGCCTATGACAGATATAAAAACTAGACCAGCTCGTGGAATCTATCGTGAAAGTTGTGGTTTTTCCCATGTCTTCTATAGACCTTTTGCAAAGTCTGTAGCACAGTCTGCGGCACTCTATGAAATGCCGAGAACTCTAGGTACAACCGGTTTGTAGCAGATGACTAACACGACAGCGAGCAGGTGAAGGCAGGCGAGCAACTGCGCTATCCTCTCTCTCTCTTCAGTGTCGGGGGCCAAGGAGGAGCGCACTGGACTTGGCAAGTGGCGTTTTTTTTTTAAAGGGTCTATTTTGTGCTTTTTGGGAAAAGCTACTTTTGCTTTAATCGTAAGATGCAAGCAAAGGTGCTTGACGTTCAGGTCACCAAGACGTTGGGACAAAGTAATCTGTCGTCTAGCATGCAGGAATAGAATAAATAATAACTTCTGGCTTCAGCTTGCGGTCGTGCCACGAACCGAAACCCATATTTATATCTTCATCATCTTAGTGTAGTACCATGTTTGATTGGGAGAACAGCAACCTATAATTAAGTGCACACATATTCCTGTCTAGTGAGGTAAGTTTTCTTCAATCGAGAAAGGCAAGTGCTTCTCTGTCTACTGATGTTCTGCAATACTAGCCTGTACCCCGAGACTTGATACAGAAAAGCATTTTTTGCCTTTTGTATCTGTCTGTGCATCGGACTCCCCAAGCTGATAAAAGACTGACCTATTTTCTTAGATTATGCTTTCACGAATATGTAGTGGCGTTTATTTTGGTGAGTGATGTTGAATGTATGTAATTGAGATGGTTAAAGAGAAGGAAACTTATGGCATGATGAGATGTGCATTTTCTTTTTGGGTGCGTGTAGTGGTGACTTAATCTTTGCAAATTATTCTTTAGGGAAATGTGAGGTGCAGGGCACATTGTTAATTGCCAAGTAAGGAGGAATTCCTAGTCGTCATCCTGCAGGGATTGGCAGACCAAGAAGAGTTCGGAGCTGTTTGCGACGACGGGGATGAAAAATATGTATTAAGGTACTTGTCCCATTGAGCAAAAAAGCATAGAAAAAGACGATAAAAAATATGATTCAGCAGCATGCGCTGCTCTATGAGCAACCTTATTTATCCCATTACCTTGGCGTTGTCCTTGCGGTCGTCCTAGAAGTCGTCTGGATCTCTATGACGACCTCACTTGTCACATTACGTGAAAAACAACCTGTGGCATCATCGTGCCCGAAAGATTGCCATAAAAATATGTCATCAAGCGTCATCAGCGTGATATCATCAAGCGTCGTCATACGTCATCAGCGTGGTGTCACCACTGGAGCGCCGTGTGCAAAAGGTGTGCTTTGGACTTCATCTGTGCTTGCTGTGTGCTTTGTGCGATGCACTGTGAGCCGACCGCGTCTACATCTACGGCCTCGACATCGGCAGCAGTGCCTACATATACAGCAGCTTCCGCAGGCAAACATATGGTTGCAATGCCCACGCAGAAACGCCACAATCTCCTTAAGTGTCCTCCTCTAGTCGTCATTCTTGACGTCGTCCTCTAGGTGTTGTTCTGGACGTTGTCCTTGAGATTGTCCTAGATGTCGTCCTAGAAGTCGTCCTAGGTGTCATTCTTGACGTTGTTCTTGAGGTCGTCCTAGACATAGTCCTCTAGGTGTCATTCTGGACGTCATCATAGACATCCTCTAGATGTCCTTCTCGACATAGTCCTTAATGTCGTCCTAGAGGTCATCTTAGAAATCCTAGATGTCGTCTTCGAGGTCGTCTGCAAGGTTGTCGTCGGTGTCGTCCTAGACGACGTCACTGACATCATCCTCGACGTCGTCATAGAGGTCGTCCTAGATGTCGTGCTCGGTGTCGTTCTCTGGGACGTCGTCCTAAAGTTAAATATGTGTAGAAACATTACTTGAAAAGATTTCTTGTGCGAAACTATAATGCTTTTGCCTTCCTACATGTAAGCGGTCTTAAACGTACTCCTGTAATTTTTTTGCAACAGTTTCAAAGCCGAGGTAATATATAGCAAGGGATAACAAATGTCTCAATTACTAATATTTCTTTTGCATCAACAGAAATGCTCAACAATGTTATGTACACTTCGGGGGAGGCACTCACTTGATCGAATTTCGCTTTAGCAAACGCCCACGTTTCACCGAATGAAACTTTAGCGAATAGTCGGACGCCGCGAAGCGGCGTTTTTGGGCGGGCCAAATGGGTTCACATTTTTGTAATGAGCCGCCGCAGACTGTTGCCGCGAAGCGGCGTAAAGCGCAGCGCAACGGATGGGTTAACGCGCGCCCCCGTTATTCGCTAAAACATTGATTCGCTCAAATGTCGCTGTTCGCTAAAATGTCATTCGCTCATGTGATATGGACCCGGGTGGGAAGAGGGAGGTGGGTGAGGAGGGGGTGGGAAAGGCAATGTGATTAAATGTATCCTGCCAAGGGAAAGAAATGACCATGAAAGACTTGCATATGTTTGCAAGGGGGTGTTTAAAAGTTGGCATCTTTCACTGATCTCTCGACGCCATTGCTCAGGCGAAAAATGCCGAGTCACTGGGCTGTGGACACATCCGATGCGGCTGATATACCCAGAAGAGAGCTACTGCGCATGCTCAGAACGCGTTCGACAGCCCAGTAGACAAAGATGGCAGCGCACAGAAGCAGTTCAATTTGCAAAACAAAACTACGCTAGTTTTCTTTCTTTTTTCCAACTTCAAATTGTTTGTTTAGAGTTTTCACGTATCCATGCTAAATCCCTAGCGATATCTATCTTGTTTTGTCATTTTTTCCGGCATCAGGTTATCAGGACACAAAACACACTTCAGCACTTCTGCATCGCCGGCCGATATTGCCGATACCGCGGGCTGGCACAAGACCGGCGTCTTTCTGGCAACAACGAGTCAGAATTTGCTCATTTGCTCTCTAATCAACATGGCCGCTCTGTGCGAAATCCTTGCGCCGCATCTTGCCCGAATTCGAACTCCGCTCAATGGCGAAAAGATTTACAAAGATGAGTGCGTCTTTTCGTTCGACACCCCGGTAAGCTCCGCTTCCCACGTTTCCATTTGAACGCCCTTCCCGCGAGCTGTCTGTCCCGTACGGTCGGAGCGTTTATTGACACATGGCGCACCGATTTCGGCACTGTTACTCTTCGTGGCGAAATGTCTCGAATGGCTTTAAATGAGCCACCTTAGCTTCGCACTACACCGAAAACAAAGGTTTACAGCGTTTCTTTGAAGTGTTGAAATGTGTCACTAGTAGTCAGTGGAGCCTGTGGTGTCCGGCCTTGTGGCTTAGGTTGGCGGAATCCACCGAAGTCCAAATACAAGCTGCACGGTTCTTAGTTTTGGGTTAATTGGAGCGTAACGTTAATATGTCGTCCACTGCGCTTTAGACCCGTATATGGCTCTGCCCGACACTTTTGTGCGAGTCGTGCTTTTGTTTTGGGAATGTGGGCGTGACGACAAGTGTCATCCCATACCACGTTGCTTCTTCTCTGGTCAAGTTCCTCTATTGAGAACTCGCAAATGTTGTCTCTAGGAATCCGAAGGAGGTCTCTACGTTTGCCTCAACACTTTCCTCGGATTCGGGAGGAAGCACGTCGAGCGGCACTACGCAAGGACAGGAAACGCCGTTTACCTGCACTTGAAGACTGTTAAGAAAGAGGTGTGTGGGTAGCTGTAGTATTAATTTCCTCTTCTCTGCACTCGGACGTTACCTCATTTTGAGCGTTTATGCTTGTCGTATGTACTCTTCTTAATGAACTTTTTTTTGTGTTGCACCCAGTTAAAAAATGAGAAGACTGACTCTGCTGGAAAATCCGCCCCCACAAGGCTGGCCATCGGTAGGTGCAGTAACTTGTTGCACAGTTGCCTCTAACGTTATGTGGAAGTGATTCAGAAAACGCTCTTGTGCAGGGCGTCTGTGAACAGAGATTTGCAGTAGTTTTTTCACCGCAAAAATAATCTGCGCTTCCAGTCTCCAGCCAAATGTAGCGCTAGTGGCCTGAAGTTTCAGAGCTTGACATTATCTAGTTCAAAAGTTCTAAGCTTTTTGCGTAAATTTACATGAAAAAATGGAGAGCACACCTGGTATCCGACGCCATTCACCTCCACGCATTTGTGGGCTTTGTTGGCTGCCATTTTCTCGCTAAAAATTCATGAAAATCGCTTATAACTTTTGATAAGATAAGGGCAATCTCTCGAACCTTGGCATTTGGTCTGGACTACTAGTACTACATTTAGGCAGAAACTGAGCTGTTGGCAATGCATAGTTTATTTTTTTAGTGAAAATACACAAATATTTTTTTGACAGACACCCTGCACGGTAGAAAGTATTCTTATGGGGCAATATAGATCACTGTTAGAAGCTTAGTAGCCACAGCAAAGACGTGAATGCTGTAGGCTACTTTATTGCAATGCTTCCAGCTGTTAGAATGCTGCCATACATAACCAGGATGCAATAACTGGTTTGTCATATTTAACATCGAAGGCCCTTCGTCTTTGCACTCGGCAGGTGTAGAATATTTGCAATGTGTAGTTACGTTTTTCTGGCCGATTGCGAACATTTTCAGTGTGCCGGCGGCAGCTTTAGTACGAGCCGAGTGCTTGCTCAGCTTCCCAACCTGCTGTGTTAAGTGCAGCAGATGCCTATTGTGGTGCCAGTACCGTTTTTCTGAGATTTTGGTTTCATTTCATTTTCATTCATTTATTGGTTCCCCTTAAGACCCACGAGGGGTATTACAAAGGGGGGGACATTTGGCAGGACAGTGTCAAAACAAAAGAACGCTAGTAATATAAAACAAGAAAATTATCACAGATGGAGATGAACGGCAACATTATCGGCGAATTTCTGTGGGTCTATTATTGTGACAATGGCTTCGGGTAGTTGGTTCCAGTCACTAATAGCAAGCTGAAGAGGCGAGAACTTGTAAAGGTTAGTTCTGGGAATGTCAAGGTGTAATTTGCAGGGGTGGTCAAGGCGGCGTGAGATAAAAGGAGCAGGTTTACAATAGATCGACTTACGAGATGGAGAGTGATAAAAAAGTTTGTGAAGCAATTTCAGTCTGTTTAACGTTCTACGGTCTTTCAAAAGAGGAAGCTGTAGAGATGATTTTAGAGAGGTTACACTTACTGGGAAGTTGTAGTTTCGCAAAATGAAACGAGCTGCTTTATTTTGAATTGACTCTAATTCTTTTTCTAAGAAGACTTGGTGAGGGTTCCAGATGGCTGAAGCATATTCCAGAATGGGTCGTATTAGAGCGGTATAAGCTGTTAGTTTAGTTTTTTGAGATGCGAGGTAAAGGGAACGTCGGAGAAAACCGAGCGATTTGTTAGCTTTGGCTGATATATGGTTAACATGATATTCCCAAGAAAGATTAGTGCTTAGGAAAACTCCGAGGTACTTATAGTGCATCACTTGTTCTATGTGGTTGTTGAAAAGAGTATAATTAGATTTTGTCGGAACACGTTTAGTACTAAAGACCATGAACTTAGTTTTTTTAACATTAATCTCCATCTGCCATTTTCCACACCAAGACTCGATCTTGACAAGGTCATTTTGCAAAGTGCTACAGTCATTTACATTATGAATTCTAGAGTACATCACACAATCATCTGCGAACAATCTTAGAGTCGAGTTAATACAGAGAGACAAATCATTAACATAAATCAGAAATAATAACGGTCCCAGCACGGTTCCCTGCGGTACACCTGATCTTACTTGCATGGTCGTAGAAGACTGTTCATGAAGAGAAACATACTGTGTTCTACATGTTAGAAATGATTCGATCCAATTTATAACGCCTCTGTCGATATGAAAAGAGTGAAGTTTTTGAAGCAATCGACAGTGGGGAACTTTATCGAAGGCTTTTGAAAAATCAATGAAGATGGCATGAATATCTGTCTTGGCATGTAGGCTTTCATTCGTAGGTTCCACGATTAGTAATCGAAACTTCTTTGCTGGAGCATTTGGGGTGCCACTTGTTGGTTCGGCACACCCCAACATCTCTCTTCTGCAGATGGTCGCTGCTTTTTCAGTTTGAAAATGAGCGAATATTCCCGCCGAACTGCTCAAGTTGCAGCTGAGGAGCTCACATTGATTTAATTTTTTCTAGGCTTGGAAGGTGGCTTTGACGTCGCTGAGGGCAAGAAGTATGAATACGAGTACCACAATGCACTGACGATCCTCCCCCATTTCGACGTGATCCCTCTGCCCAATCCGGAACTTCCAGAAAAGGTAAGGTTGCTGTTAGTGCTGGAGCGGCACCAGTGTATTCCGCTCTGTAGTCAGTGGCGGGTTAAGGGTGCAATACAAGCTTCTCCCACAAAACCCTTTGCTCTTGCTGTTTTAGCAAAGTGAGAGGAGGTAGGGAGGGGCTCACCTCCTCTCCAGCATTTGCTCTGTTAAAGTGAAAAGTAAAGCACTTTCCGGCTGTAGATTGGCACAAGGCGATTTATGACAGGTGGCCTAAGTAAGCTCTTACTAGATCACTTCTTACTGCATAGCTGCTTACTACATCACTTCATCCACAGAATAACATGCATCATTTTATAAGGTATTGGAATACTACTGGCTTTGATTTTTCTGCTTTATCTCCTCGTCACATTTTTTTGTGACAAATGAATATTTGTTTAAACATTGGTTTGACTTTAAAAGGAATGTTGAGCTGATGTTCAAAGTTTTATTTTATGACTTTAACACATTGCAAAGCTATTTGAGACAGCACTGACCCAAGTTCTGTAGTCAGTGACAGGTTCAGAGTAAAGTGGAAGCTCCTCCCACCTCATTCCACTTCAGCAGAGCGACCATCGGAGAGGAGGCAGCCTCCTCTCCAGCTCTAACGTTCACTCTGCTAAAGTGGAATGAGCTAGGAGGAGCTTCCACTTTACTCTGAACCTGTCACCGACTATAGTCAAAACAGACTATTTTTTGTGCCACACACCAATTATTAAAGGGATACTACAACGAAATTTTGGCACTCATTTTTTCGGTCTATATGTGTTCAAAGGAGCAGTATCACAGCGAACATACCAATATCTTGTTAAAAAAGTATCGAAAAGGAATTTTAAAACGAATTAAACGATTAGCAAAGAGCACCTGGTGGATGTCGCTAACGCCTCGCTTGTAATGCCTGTCTAGGAACCTTGACAGCTAGTGACAGTGAGTGTCTCGTCTCCGGCCACGACGAGAGAAGAGGGGAAGGAGGAACTCCCCTCTTCCTGAGAATGCCTTTTGTGTGTCGCAAAAGTCACTCAAAATTCATACAAAAGCAGCCGCTTCGGTGGCTGGAACGACTAGGCCATCCTCTCGACGTCAGCCTCGCCGCAGCTTTGCTCGTCCCGAGACGACCTACGTAACGATTGCGTTAGATGTCACGTGGTCTCTGCTGGGTCTTCTGCGAGCACTTGCCGGAGTAGGCCATTTATAACAAAAAATACAGCCACCAGGCTCAAAACACAAACGTGCAATTGTTATTTACGGATATTGTAGATCATATTCAACCTATTTTTGAACACGACGGGAATATTTCAAATTTCGTTGAAGTATCCCTTTAAGGAGTCAATGAACCATCATATTGGTGGTGCCGTGCAAATGCTGGGAGGAGACAGTTATGTCATCACTGTGGAGCTCAAATTTTTTTACTCCTTCTATCTCTGTCTTTCTTGTGCATCCAGAGCTGAAGTTTGTTCCAGTGCTTTCTGCTGATTTTTGCCTTTTGAATTTTGATGCGGGAATATTACTTCATACATTCTGAAAAGAAAGGGGCCGCATGTTTGAATCTCATTGAAAGCAAAACGTTCGGGACAAGATTACATCCTTTCAGTGTCCCGTCAAAGCTACACTTTTGAGAAATATCGCTTGGCCAGGCACAACCAAATCCAGTGCAGCACCAGCTGGCTAAGTGAGCAGCCGCTTCACGCAAGTGACCACTCAATCCTAGGAAGATGAATACCTTTGTTTGCCTCTTTCTATGCTGAATTTCACCTTACGATGGACTGCAGCAGATGCTACACGCCAATCCACCGCCACGAGAGTCTCGCAATACTATCTGTCGCTGCACCCGTTCCCCAGATCGTGTGACACTTGCACGGCATTGTGTGCGGTGTGCAAGTTTGTCTGCTTCTTGTGCACCTCGTGCGTTTGTTTATCCTCCAAACACGGCCATGTTCTTTTTTTTCCCCTTGTCATCAACCAATGTTGTGTGCCTTGACTGCACAGCTCATCGCACGTTCCCGGCGCCTTCTCTATGTTGCCCTTTGATTGGCATGCTCCTCTTTGCATTCCGACATGCCAAAGACACATTTTGGAGCACTTGCCGTATTGGCTTTAACGGCTGCGACATCGTCTGCAGTTTATCGTAACGGGAAATAAAATATGTTGTAATCTTTGCTTTTTTTTTACGGGCATGGGGATTTGCAGTTGCTTTGGCGGAAACCATTGCGTCACCGCACACTTCCTTCCGCAGGTGCAGTTGTCCGTGGCCACCGTCCTGGCTTCGGATTCGGCCAACCAGCTCAACGAACAGCAGGCGATGGCTGGCACCTGGGACGGGGAGAAAAGGGCCGTTTCCAAGTGAGTGCAGCTTTTTTGTCTACTTGTTTGGGTATATTTCAAGGGACCATAACCCATTTCCGGTTTGCATTCTCGATAGGAGTGTTTCTTGTGCACAGCAATTGGAGGTTTAGGGGAAGGAAATGTGTGGTCTTACGAATTTCTGAAGTTCGGTGTTTTTTTTTTATGTGCCATTGAATTATCCATCACGTGTACTGTTTCAGCAATTTGCGTCGAATGTTGTATCTTATGGTCACCAAGAGACATGTTTTTTTAAATTTTTTATGGGTGTTTCTTTCAAGTTAAACCACTTCCCTGTTTTAGTTCTCTATCTTCTCAAGAATTTAGGGGGTCGATTGTCTCTTGGCACAATTGTAATAAATATATTTCTAAAGATCTTTTACTGTTTTTTTTTTGTTGTTTTTCTTTGTTGTAAGATAAGTATAATTTTAGCAGTAAATATTAGAATTACTTAAAAAAAAAAAAGTTGTGAGTTCACCTGTGCATGTGCCTTAACAGAATAGGCAGAGATTTAATATTGCCAGCACTAAGGAAAATAATTGCATAGAGCTGGGAGCTCCCACAATAATTTGACTTTCGTGTTTAGTGGGCCTTTACTTAAAGAACAACTTCGGTCGAAAACGAAACCAAACTAAACGACTGGTATCTATCGCTTTAGTGGCAGGAAATATGATCACAGCTGAAACATTACGTCAGTGATGCCGCATACTCCAGTGAAACCGATTTTAAAGATGCGACCAGCTGCTCTTTAGCAGGCACCAAGCGGGTTAGCTTTTAGTCAAGGAACACTGGTGCAGCACCCTTGTGACATCACGTCGTGGTGGAGTTGGGGTTGATTGGTTGTACCGTGTACCGCAGCACCTTTGTGATATCACGTCGTCGCCGTATGGCTGAGGATGACTGTTCCCTTCTCTCTAGCAGGTAGTTTCAATTTTGCCGAAGATGCCTGAAACAAAACTTTGAGCCGTGATATTTATAAAGCTATACACAATATAGAAAAAAATTATACCTTGTAATTCAGAGACACTGCTTCAGCTAAAAACAGTCGTAATTCCAAATTAAAAAGATATTAACCGTAGTAGCCCTTTAATCTTGATTACCAAGAACTATGACTGCACTGCTACTTAAAGAAAAAAAAAATGTTGATTTTAGTTGTCTAACAGTCCTCATACTTGTTTTTGTATCCCCTCAATCATTCAGGCACAGCGAGACCCTGCAGCAGCTGGACAACGGGGTGAAGGTGCCTCCACACGGCTGGCGGTGCGAAATGTGCAACCTGACGGAGAACCTCTGGATGAACCTGACGGACGGAGCCATCATGTGCGGCCGCAAGTTCTTTGACGGGAGCGGGGGCAACAACCACGCCTTGGACCACTACAAGAGGTCTGGCTTTCCCCTGGCTGTTAAGCTGGGCACCATCAACCCGGATGGCGCCGGTGAGTCCCGTGTAGGGTGTTTTGTTTTTCATTCAAATGTCTCATTCTAATGGCCTATGTGGATGTCTGATGTGCATGTCTCATGTGCATGTGACATCCATGTTTCATGTGCATGTCTCGTGTGGAAGTTACATGTGACATCCATGTTTCATGTGCATGTCTCATGTGGAAGTCACATGTGGATGTTTCATTTCTCATTCTGATATCCCTTGTGGATGTCTCTTGGGATGTCCTGAGTGCATGACTCGTGCAGATAACTCTTGTGGATTCTGTTTATGGGGATGCAAAAGGGGCAGTTTGGTTGGGGTTATAGATTTCTTGTTGTGGAGTCTGGCCGTGCTCAGTAAACATACCCCAGGTCGAGATTGAATGGTTTTGATAAAATCCAGATCGTTTTGCAAATTGAAAAAAATAAAAAAATAATGGAGGCTGCGGTGTGTCATCTCTTTGGAGCCAAGAGTTGTGCTATTGGACAAAGGCACTGAAGAGGGCCGCAGTCATTGCAAATATAGAGACGAAAGAAACACTTGGGACATGTTGTAACATTAGTTGCTGTGAAGAACAATCATGTTTGCAGCAAATTATGTAAAACTTTTTATTGAATTTGAAAGTTCTTATATTACTGACATGGTCACCCTACTTCGGGAATTTCCTCCAGGTAAGAGGAAGAAGTAAACAGGTTCCTGCAGCACTAAGAAGCATTTAGGCTTTGTATACCACTGAGAGTTGAAAGGCTGTTAAAATTTAATTCAACGTCTTTTTCGCTAGTATCATTCTTCAAACTTTATCTTTTTTTGTACAAAATTGTAGGACAATGTTCCTTTGAAGCTTAACCACTGTGACTTTATCTGTCGAAAAATGGGTGCTGCAGCAGACCCAGCGTGGTTATAAAAAAAAAAAAAAGCAGGGCCAGTATCAAAAGGCAGAAAGCTGTTTGCTAATAAGAACAACAAATATGTTGCGTATAATGAGAGCCTGCGATTCGATCGAGCTAAGAAATTGAAATGCAAAGACAGGAAGTTGGACATATGCTGAACAGGGTCTCCGAAGATACCTACCTTTCTTGGATCTTTTACACGAGTGAAAGTTGCGCTGCCAACCTTTCAATAAAATGCCGAAATAAAACAACTTTTTTCTTTCCTTTTCATTTTTAGACGTGTACTCCTACGACGAGGACGACATGGTACTAGACTCTAACCTCACCAAGCACCTCGAGCATTTTGGGATCCAGATATCCAAGATGCACAAAGTGAGTGGCGGTCCCTTTCGTCCCTCCCCACCGGCGAGACACGCTAAGCTCAGGTGCGGCGCCTGGAACGCATCTTTAACTTTTTGCTGACAAATGTTGCCTACAGGCAACAAACCACATATTTTTTTTGTTTATGAGTTTCGGTTTTATCATGTTTTTTGATCTAGTAGTCGGGCAACTGTCTTGAAGATTTAAACTGCAGCACCATCTAATGAAAAGACGCCCAAATATTTGACAAGAAAAAAAAAGTTTGGCGCACAGATACCAGAACGGCGGAATGGAGAAAAATGTGGATAAGTGTTTTTCTCTCGCCACTCATATTTTACAGTTGGTGACCATTTTACTCGAGGCTATCGTATGCGCAGATATTGAAATTTTATGGTTACCCTTGGAGCTTACGCAAGGGAGCCACCTTCGGACTTTCGCCTGGTGTTGCCCACAGACAACAGAAAAATAACTTGCAAATTAACCTTACAAATTTTTGTTTTCATTATTTCAGCTCTTTTTTTTATTTGATATTGTTAAACGTTAATATTTAAAAAAATTAATGTTTTAAGAATTTTTATATATCATCAATAAAGGGTTAACCGGTGTTTTCAACATCCTACACTGCACTTGCATCGAAAGTCGGCAAATGCCGTAATCCTGATGGTGGGTGTACAGAGGCTTAAAGGGGTAGTGTAGTTACCGCGTAGCCTCCACCATGCATCGGGAACGGCTGCTCCTTGGAAGACGGTGTAGGTGGCGCTTCGATCTGCAGCTCCGTTGGGTGCCTCAATCGGCCAGCAGATAGAGGCACCCTAACACGCTTTATAACTAATATAAATACATAAAAAACAATTATTTGTTTCCAGTGAACTTCCAACGACATGATTTGTGGTTGAAGGTGAATAAAAATGTGAAACTAGCAGACGACAGTGTAGTCGACAGCTGCGAATCGGCCGGAGCTGGCCGGAGCCAAGCTGACCAAGCCGCTAATCCGGAGCCATAACTGAAACGACGGTGGTGCAAGCGCCAGCGCCACCCGCGGCCGTCTTCCAACGCTGTGCCGCTTCTGCGGTTTCGATCGTTACACTACCCCCTTTAAGCCACTGTAGTTAATGCTAGAAGCCCCGGCAGAGAGTAAGAGCGAACGCGAGTCTTGCTGTTGACGCGGACTCCCAGCTCGTGTCTGCCGAGACTTCCGTAGACTATCAAGCTGGAGACCGACCTGTAGCAGATTAAGCATCTACTGCATCCTCCACCGCTGCCGTGACGCCGCCAGGATCACGGCAGGCGACGGCGTGACACTTTTATGACGTCAAGCGGGAATGGAGATACCACATTTGGGGATGCAATAAACACACCAATCGGGGATGCGCTCTTGAGGTTTGATTTTGGTCGAGGAAAGAGCGAGAGCTTCCTCGGCTGCCCATTGGATCTGGCGTTGCAGCTTACAGCTAGGTGTACGTTAAAGACCAGTGAAATTTTTGACCCCCCTGCAAGTCCACAATTAAGCGGTATTTGGCGAGAACTTCTCATGAACACAAATGGCAAGAGAGTTCTCGCGATTTCTGATGCGCTTGTCGTAAGTACTGCTTCGTTCGCTGGTGGATGTCAGCTTGTGTATGGGAGCGGTACAACTTGAGATGAGAGTTTTACGAAAGAAGTGTGGGCTGTGAATGACTTGTAACTTGAAGTATCGGACAATTGCAAGTTCACCCTGCATCCTATATCTCGTTTCTCCACTGCTTTCTGTTTGCAACAGACAACAGCTTTTTGTTCTCTATCTGTTATTGGCAATTCATGCGACAGACTGATCCGCAGACTGATTGATTACGCGATGACACATTCTCAAATTGTCCGTTCTCCGAGCTCATCCACACGGAAGAGACAAAGAGCAGATGACGAGAACAAACCTAACCTGTTTGCACTGTAAAAAAGTTTTAAATATTTTATTATTAGTTGATTTCAATATTTGAGGAAGTAGAAGGAAAGGAAAATAATACAAATACATATTTCATTGCATCTCTACCAACCGTATAGTTTCTTTCATGTTAAGCAGAGCACGCTCGAAAGCTGGGACACATACTAGCGAATAAAAGAGCACGTTTAGATAAGTGATGCATGCTATGATGTCAGGCTTTAATGCAAAAGCATTAACTGTCCTATGGAGCGAGCTGACGTCATCACTTTGAAGTGCCAAAACAGCACCAAGTTTCCGCAATCGCCTTCGGTTCCATTGGCTGGTGCGCGTCGACGGCGCTTCCATTGGCCGCTGCGCTCGTGAGTTTCCACGATCGCTCACCCCATGGCACTGCGTGTCCATCAGCGCGCCGTTAACACGAAGCGTCCAAGGTCACCAGGGGAGCACGCGCGCTGACCGGCGACGAAAAGTAGGCAGCAGACGAGAAAGGGAGCGGACGAGCGGCTTGCATGCTTTGGCATTCACAACTCATAACAAGTGCTTAAGGGTACCTCGAGCTTTTTTGATGCTGTTTGATTGGTCTTTCGGCTCATAGAGTCACCTGCGCTTTGACTGTAGATGAAACGAGGTGTAGACATTGCTCATAAATTGCGCTGGCCTCATCATCGTCTGAATTTCGAGACTATGGCGGCAACGTCAGGAGCCGAGTTTTGAGAAAAACTTTCCAAAATAGTGGGATGGTGACTACTGTTACAAGACAGAACCAGGGTCTTTTACTCCTGACAATACCACTTGATTATGATGTCTGCCACTTGCCTCTATGTTGTAGCTGCAGTGCACCATACGTGGCATATATGCCATTCGCGTCAACGTCAACCTTCACGGTCTTACAGAAGCGCGCATGCGTCAAGCTTCACACCTTTGCGTCGGAGTGCTAGGAGAAGCGGCTGATGTGGGAAGCACATGGATTAGCATGATAAGCTGGGAAATTATGCTCTGTACAATTGCAGGTTGACCTTCTTTGGTCTTGGCTGTAGGTTGATCTCTTATTTTAAAGAAAATTTCAAAAATAATAACACATTACCTGACGTTGACCTGCTTATTGCTAGCATCAGATAAATGCAAGTTACCATATTTATTCAAATACATATCTAATTTTTTTTTTGTCCCCGAAATGTTGTCAAAAATCAAAGGTCGACCTATAATTGTGATTAAAATTTCACGACCCTATCCAGTCAACGAGCCGTACGGAGGCTACTTTCCCTTCTTGTTCCTTCTTGTTGCTCGCGACGCTTGCAGCTTGCTGCAATGCTTATGTCTTTGTATGCAATCTTTCGCCGCTCCGCCCAGTGATGGGATTGCTGCACCAATTGCACCAAACTGCGCCAAGGGGCTAACCCTGCTACATTTTGCCAAATAATGGATAATCTGTGCCAAGCCTGCACCAAAGGACCAATTTTGGTCGCCTTTCAAAACCGAAACTATTCTGAGAACCTAATTGAGCATGCGTGAGGTAGGTGGCGCAAGTGACAGCCTGACACGAAGTACCCTGCACCAATCGACCATCCGGTCTTGCGTGATCTAAGGGTCTCGTCCCGCGTCCTTTTTTAAAAATATTTTCAACGATGGACGCGGGTGTGTGCGGACGCTCCGACGCTAGTATACCGGATGCCAGCCATGCCGTCGTGCTGTGAAACAAAACCACAATTTTGCGTGGCGATAGTTACTTCGTGAGCTGAAGCACTCGCGCGACCACAGTCAGTGTTCGCGCGACGTCGGGTGTTGTCGTCCCCACGCCGCTGCAGATATGGCGCTTTCTAAACTGAAACGTAACTACTGCCACATGTTCATCAACATTTCTGTTCTTGTTTAAATCATACGGTACTACAATAATCCTTTCTTAACTCGGACTGTTTGTCGAAAGATTGAGATTGGTTACCAAAGTTTCTCTCGGTGGGCTTTTTTTTTCGAGACGGACCTCGTTACGTTAAAAATCTGCCGTGAAAGAAAGTTGGTGAAGACAAGTGAGCTAAAGCAAAGAAGGCAATGTCTGTACGCTGAACCTGCACAGCGTATTTGTTTGCCTCAAGTTCAGTCGTTGGACGAAGTGCTCCAAGAACGTTTTCACCCTTGTTTGAGATGTTAACCATCGATGCGCTCAGGTTCTTTAATTCTTTGTGTTTAGCTTGTACCTTGCCTGCCAGCCTGGCAAGCACGCGCCGCTGGACTGTTTTTTGTCGTATGCTGGACAGTTACATTTTGCATACAATTTTGGAAACCAGTTGGCAATGGAACGGAGTGGCATGGTTTCGGTTCCGATTGAACAGCCGTTGTCTCCGCTCGTGCGACGAAGTACGTGCTACTGCAAGCCTGCCGAAGTTGCCCTCATGTGCATGTGAACATGATTGCACGACAGAGGCGCCAGCCGGGACGCTTGCAATCCATTGTTTTACGTTTGCTTACTTTTGACAAAAATCTGGCACGTCGGGAACCAATAAAGCGGTGGCATGCGATTTTTCGGAATCCCTCGGCAACGCCTACAGCACTGTACACTTGCGGATGTCTCGACAGTAAAAACACAAGCAGTGCGTTTCGTCAAAACACTTCACATCACAACACAGCACAAAGTGCCCTTCATTTGTCCAGCACTTAAAACAAATATATTTATTTTTCTAAGAATATCTGTGCCAAAAGCCACTTTTGCTGCTCCAAAACACTGTTTTGGCTGCTTGAAATGCCCCTTTTGCTGCTCCAAAACACTGCTCTGGCTGCTCCAAAAAGACTTAGGCCAATCACATCACTGTTTGCCCATCTCCACCCTCTTGCATTTCTTGTTGTCGCCATTTTGCAAGGGTGTCGGTGAGGTATCGTTGCGAATTAATGAGGATGTCGACAAACTGACGAAGCTTCCCACGACGATGACATGTCTGGAAGTTCTGTAGATGACTAAGTCTTTGGAATTGTGCTGTGATTTAGTTGAGAGGGCTGTAAATAAAGGTTTGATTCATTATTTTGCCCAAACTTCTGTTCTTAAAAAACAAGGTTTACCTATATTCAAAGTATTTTTCTTTTTTTATTCTCGGCAAGTTTAAGGGGGGACTCTGGCTAGAGACTTAACTTCTGAACTACTCAAGTGATTGGAATGAAATTTCAGGAGATTTAACATGAGGCACGGGTGTATTCTGCAAACTTTCAGCTCTCTAGGACAATTTTACATATCTGCATAAGATGTGTCATTCTTTGTTAAGAAATCTATGATATGCAAATGAACCTATTAAGCGCCATTTTGACTGCTTGACTATAAAGTGGGGGATGTGGGACTTCGGGCTATCTTGTTTTTATAACTTAAATGTAAAAATTACAAGACGAGTCATTACCTCAAAATAGAAAATTCATATCTGTCCTATGTCAATTTTGGAAAACATGTTTTTTTCTCAATGAGGAGTTTTTAATAACAAAATAAAGTAGATAGCCCGATTCCTCAGTAAATTTCAGTTCAGAAACATCTTGATTGAAGTATCAGAATACTTTTACCTTCGAGCAAAAGATTCCTTCGTATGAAATTTGCAGCAAAAAGTGGAACTGAGAAAAATCCATTCAAACTTTGAACTCTCTTACTTTGTTAGTGCCTCACAATGTGTTGAAAATATTTTATATCAAAGAAATTAAATGGTTATGTTTATCAAATTTAGTGTAGGGGTGTATAATTAGTTTCTAAAACCTAAAAGCTCAAATCTAAAAAACTAATTTTTTAAAAAAAGATTTGAAATTTAGGTTTATGTCCCCCCTTAATAT
Organism: Ixodes scapularis; assembly: GCF_016920785.2. Classification (NCBI taxonomy): domain Eukaryota; kingdom Metazoa; phylum Arthropoda; class Arachnida; order Ixodida; family Ixodidae; genus Ixodes; species Ixodes scapularis. Next base: position 94,017,295 of record NW_024609846.1, read on the forward strand.
AAAGGCATCAACCTATATTTGCGATTGACTTATATTCGAGTAAATACGGTAAATGTTTGTTGCCTATTTCCTCCACCAGTTCCCTCACAATAAAAACTGTTTCCTATCTATCTAGTATTACGAATACTAAGGATGATGCTTTCAGAAAACACACATGGTCTCCTTACGTTTACTATTCTTGTCACCTTCTGATTCTAAATGCAAGATCATAAATATATATCTTCTTATTGCAAATTTTTTCCTACTACTAGTAAACAAGCCTGAGCAGTTGCCATAAGTAATTAACCTTTGAACCCTTGTGGTGTCTGTCATCTACATCATCACTCTGGCTCAGTGCTAACGCTAATTCCTGTGCCTCATCCTCGCATGCATTGGGTATGCGACAGTAAAAATGGTAAAATCATGCTGCAAAACTATTCACAGAAGTTGTGCACATTATGACGTAATGCAATTAGGTGGTGTATACAAGTATCGGACTACGCTTTTTAGAGTAAGTAAAGAAAGCACAGTGAAATTAAACAAAAAGCAGGAATACAGCATATCCGCCAAAATGCGGAGGGGAGAGTGGAGCAACAAGTTGAAGCAATCTAATGGCGGTGCCCCTGCAACCTAGGGTGACAAGGTCTATAGCACAAGGTCCCGGTCCCTTGCTTGTCGGCTTAATTGGCGGCGCTGATTGACCCCGTCATCTCGTGGCACACTCTGCAGACGGACAAGTCAATGGTGGAGCTCGAGATCGACATGAACCAGAGGATAGGGGAGTGGGCGGTGATCCAGGAGTCTGGGCACCAGCTGGTGCCTCTGTATGGCCCCTCGTACACTGGCCTGGCGAACCTGGGCAACTCGTGCTACCTCAACTCGGTCATGCAGGTGGTCCTCGCTATCCCCGAGTTCCAGAACAAGTGAGGGTCCTGTCCTTTCGCTCTAGTTTGACCAAGGGTCAGGAAAAATCGTGAGGATCCGTAGGTTTAAGTAACTGATGGGACGAGAACGGAAGGGAGGAGCTCCACTTCTCCACCGTTTGACCTTCCTACCTTCGCCGACGCTTTGGCGTCTCTTGAGCCTCGTGTGTGCATGTGCAGCCAAAGCACGGTGGAAGGCAATGAGTGCACACTGGAGACTGGGCCTCTGAAAGAGACACCCTGCCATTCTTATCTTTCGTTGACTATAACTGTAAGAGCTGATCTTAAACCGCAGGTTCACGAGAGAAAGCAAAATCTAGTTTTTTTGGTGCAGAAAGCCGAAACTCTGCGTGAATGTGACACTATCAATGGTGAGGAAATGTGAGAGTTTGAGAATGTTACTAGACTTAGGTCAAAAGATATAAAAGAGACTAAATGTTTCTACGAGCTGAACTTTGCCAAAGCCCATAATCTCTTCAAAGGGTGTTCCCACGTCTGATCGTACTATGACTGCCTGGGCCATATTTTTTATATGTTTGTAGGAAATATATGTGAAAGCTATGTTCTTGGGAGGAACATTGAGCTATGTCTGAACGCTGTAGCTTAATTTTTCATAGAAATATAAAATTGAGAAGCTCGAGGTGTGGACATTACCGAGATTTCACTACGGCAATTTTCACAGCCGCCAATGTCACACTGAAGCAGGCACGTAGTTAAAACTTTACAGCGGAGCTGTTAAGGGCTAGTTTCCCCAGGATCGTGTCAGTCCTCAAATGACCTGATGACACAGAACTCTGGACAGCTATTGCCCTCTATGAGTGACGGCAGCAACCAGACAACCGACTTGCCGCTTGTCTGGTGGCCGCCGTCGCAAGCCACAGTGGAAAGGTTCGAAAGGTTGCCGCCATCTATAAGCGATGGTGGCAACCAGACAACTGGCTTGTTGGTTGTCTGGTTGCTGCCGTCGGCACCATTTTAACTGCTTCAGTATAATGTTGGGGATGTGAGACTTCGTGCTATCTAGTCTTTATAACTCAAATGTAAATATTTCACGAAGATTGATTACCTCAAAATATGAGATGCCTATCTGGCCTATGTCAATTTTTGAAAACATTCTCTTTTCTCAATGAGGTCTTTAATGTAACACAAAATAAAGTAGATAGCCCGATTCCCCAGTAAATTTCAGTTCAGAAACATCTTGATTGCGGTGTCAGAATACTTTTACCTTCTAACAGGATTCCTTCGTACGAAATTTGCAGCAAAAAGTGGAACTGAGAAAAATCCATTTGAACTTTGAACTCCTTTACTTTGTTACTGCCTCACAATGTGTTAAAACTATTCTATATCAACGTAACTATTTGGCACATGGTTATGAAATTTACTGAAAGGGTGTATAATTAGTTTCTGAACCGAAAACGCCAAAATTGAAAAATGCAAATTTTTTAAAAATATTTGAAACTCTAGCTTATGTCCCCCCTTAAAGAGAACCCTATTGTAGATGTAAGATTGCCATATAATTGTCCTTGCCGAAGTCATTGAGAGTATTAAGAGGCAAATGAAATGGGACCATTCAGGTCGCTCGGAAAATGTTAAATGAATTTGAGCTCTTATCGGTCGTACTGCCCAGGACAAAGCGAGCAGCATTTCTTTCTACTCTTTCTAGGATGTTAATATTTGGGTACTGTTCATTAGTTCCGCCGCACTACAAGCTGTTCCACCCCATTCTTTCCCCAGGTATTACGAGGACGCCAACCGAACCTTTGACAACTCCCCTCCCGATCCTACTCAAGACTTCACCGTCCAGATGTAAGTTGCTGCTGCTCGTGGTCTTGCTTCTTTTGGTGCAAGCCCAGCATCTGTCTCGGAGGAGTCGGAGTGTTTGGAAATATAAATGCTGTTTTGGCATACTCATTCCTATTCACCCTGTAGCTGTGCACCCAGCCAGAATGGTCTACAAGTGAAAGAGAAAGTACTTAAAACAACCATTTTCTGGAAGATTCTTACTTCCAAACACAACATTTCAGTTGCTAATCATACTATGTTTTGTTGTTGCTGTGAAACATCCTCACATCCAATGCTGGAGAATGCCTTTTACTGCGTCAGCTCCACTGGGCCTGTTGGGCTGGGCGAGTGTTGTGTGGCAGGAAACAAGCGAAGGATGCGCGCGTTTATTGCAAGTGGCTTTGGCGCCAGGAGAGGGCGAGTACAGCAGTGATACCCTTGCCCTCTCGCCGATGATGGTCACAGTTGAGGCGCAGTACATTCAACCAATCGCGATTGTGCTGGAGGTCATGTGATGACGGTCCTTGTCACCTGCTCTTTTTCGCCTTCGGTCGCCTGTTTCTTAGGCGCCCTAGGCCTCTTCTGCGCAAGAAAGGGGCGGCCGAAGCAAGCAGTGACTGTTCGACAGCGTAAACGCACCCTTGAGAAAACGTCGTCGACATTTGGGCACCGACGGTTTCACCCTGGGTATTAGGATGGAATGCATTTCACGTCAAGATCATGCTGCGCGTGAATGCGACGCGGCATGTAGAAGAAAACTTTACCAAGCGAAGAATGAACACGCTGGTGCGACCGAGCAATTTGTGCAGTGTATTTCTGCGAGGACGTGTTTGGTGCTAGCCAGGCACGTAGCCGGGGGGTAACCCATGAAGCCGCCCCCCCCCCCCCCCCCCTGATATCTTCCATTTTGCTGGGTCCTCCTCTCCCCCCTCCCCCTCATACAGCATTTTGTCATGGGCGGGTCCCCCCCGAAACAAAATCCTGGCTACGTGCCTGGTGCTAGTGTTTTGTGTGCGATTGGTTGTGGTGTACAAGAGACACCGCATGACGCAACATCACCGAAATTTCCAGTCAATCATGATGCTATGTCATTGAAATGTCGCACCAGCGGACGCCTTCCATTGGCATCACGTCACGTAATTGTCCGTGCAATTTTTAGGGGCGAAGCTCCTTAGGGTCTAGCCTTGTCCGTCCAGCGTTCGTGCTCACATCGATCTTGATGGTGCTCGTGAGCTCACGTGCTCTTGTAGGGCAAAAAAAAAAAAGAAATGTTTGCGCAGTTTACAGGATTCTAACCTGTGCAGGGAGACCCCAATGGATTTCTAGTCCATCGCCTTAACCACTTTGCCACGACTGTGGGACGAGTAGGGGGCTCTGAGATGTGGTAGTAACTCAAGAGCTGGGGATGTCACAGATGAAATGTTGCATGTAGCCGCTCAACGTCTATACAAGAGAGGGCGCTGCGGTCACATGCGTATATAATCGCGTTAAACTTTGCATGCATTGGCTCAACATTTATAGATGAGAGGGCACTGCGGTCGAATGCTCAAATGCGTATATAACCACATTCCATACCACACATTCTCTTTCTGACATGGATGAAAACTAACGAAAGGCTCAGCATGCTGCAGCTCAGCGTCTACGCAGACGAGCACCACCAGAGCTTCACCCCAATCAACATCATTCACCACGTGGAGATGCGGTCATTTTTTCCTGGTCTGTACCTTAAAACTGTACCTTTTGTTCCTTTTTTTTTTCAGGACCAAGCTTGCTGCTGGTGTTCTTTCTGGAGATTACTCCAAGGAGCCAAGCCACGAAGGCAGTGGTCAGGTGGTAAGCAACAAGGTGTGCACGCTGTCATGGCTGGGGGTGATGGGGAGCCCTGCAGGCAAGGGGGAATGTCCCAAGCATATTGGGTCGCTTGCACTTGTGCTGCAACTTTTTATGCACATTGGAAAGAACTTTGTTGCTTGTTGTTGATGTTGGTTGATCTGATGCAATGCATGTTTTGCTGAAAAGTTTTTGTTTAACATGCACAATGTCTTTATAGATACCTATAAGGATCTTGCGTTTGTTCCTTTAATTTTTTTTCTTGTCTCGTGGGACTATGGAATTGGTTTGCCTGCTTATTTGTGCTTTTATGCATTCTTCAATATGGTAAAATCTCGCACACTAACACATTGTTTAAAAACAATCCCGCAATTGCCCACATTTGGTTTGTGCACCGCAGATTCACGAAGGAAGCGTCTGCACATGCAGTGTCGACAGCAGCACCACTGTAGTGGCACAATGTCGGAGAAGATCCTAAGCACTACTAGATATTTAAACTTGTAGTGAAGCAAATGTTTTTTTTTATCTGGTGTAGTCTTAATTATGGTTCTGGATTTTCAGAGATGATTTGAATGAAATTGAGAGGGCCCTTTTTAGTCTCTTTTTTTATTGAAAATCTAGCATTTATTGGAGTTCAGTTTTGTCATGTTTGGGATTCTTCTACAGACTTGCAAATAAATTGAAATAAAAACCAGATGCAAATGTAAAAAGACACAGTAGGCAATTTTAATTACGAGCAATTATCCCCAAAACACAAAATACAGCCCCTGCGTTATAGCAAATAGTATCGGGCATACAAATGCAACTTAGTCCTTTGGAAAAAATTGGGAGGTGTAGTCGAACCCGGTTATAATAAAGTCTTTGCGAATCCGAAATATGTTTGTTATATCCGAAATTCGTTGCATCAAGAATCTGCAAAAAAAAAATCACGATTTTTTTTAATGCATCGGACAACTGGTGGCATGCAGCATATAGCACAGGCTTTTATAACAACTGTCCTACTTTTGTAGATTTTTACTGTAAAGTAGCCATAATAAAGCCGCAGTTTTGTTTATCACAATTGTGGCCATGCACGTGCATGTTAACGCTCCCGGAGGTGCACTTTTCCTTTTGACAATTTGCACAATGCGGGAAAGCGAGGAGCAGCGGATAAGCGGGGTGCATACATTCAGCTAGCGCGGCTTCAGATCGCAGTGTGGTGAATATGGCAGTCTCTTGTGACACGCTTTTCAACGGACCGAGAAAGAGAGCTTACTACTAGAGAAACTTAACAGGTGACAATCCTTTGGGAGTCTATACAAGAAACGGGAATCAGCTACTGCACGAGCATGTTTTGCTGGTGCGTGTACGCAGTCTTGGAGCACCCAGGTTCGTGCAAAAAAAGATATTTTTTTCTGACGTTTTAATAAGGATTTTGACGATGGAAGTCCCTTTAAAGGGACGGTGAACCGAAATCTGGATTCCCCAGAACACGCCGCAAAAGCGTGCAACGGGATACTACAAACACCAAAACATCACTCATACAGCGATATCTCGAACGGATGGCCGTATTTTAAAAAAAAAAGAGGCGCATTTGGCAGGAATGTTGACGTCATGTTTCTCCGAGAAGGAGAGAGAACGGCCTGGCGTCTTCTCCGCCTCGCAGCCTTGAGGGAGCGAAGCGAAGAGAGAGGGAAACTAGGTATCTTGACGTCACGCGCCTCGTCGGCCTGGTCCAATTTTGACTTCTTTTTCCAAAAATACGGCCGTCCGTTTGAGATATCGCCTTACTAGTAGTGTTGTAGGGATTTTAGCGTCCCGCCTACATCTCTAGCATTGTTTTTTTGAAATCCGAATTTCGGTTCACCATCCCTTTAAAGGCAGCTTTAACAATCATTCGCTGTGACAGGCGCACCAAACGCCTTCACGTGCTTTCCAAAATTTTCGATGGAGAGATGAGGCGGCCCACAGTTTGATCTTCATTTGTCATCCGAACATTAACCTAGAAACCACACAGTTAGCACGTGCGAGAGAGAAAAAGAAAAAAAAAAAAACGCAGACGAGGAAGCCTTGCTTTAAGGTCGCCGATTCAATAACACGAGCGTGGAAGAAAAGGGCAAGTAGGGTGGCAGTGGAAAGAATCGAGAGAAGAGAGAGAACGCCATCTGTTGTAGAGCTGGGAAGGTATTTTAGATCAGCTTTTTTAGACGGCGCAGTGCGGCACAGCTTGCCGCCCAATCCCGTGGCTCTTAAATTAGGCAAAGGTGACTTAAATTATCGCTGTGTTCACATTCATCTTTCCATAAGTGAATTGTCATATTCCTAATGCTACACTCGGAAATGAACTTGAAACGTATCCAGGCAAAAACAAAGAAAACAGCATACAGCAAGTTCCAGGTTTTATTGTGGACAAAAGTAGGTGTTGATGCTCAACTGCCCGCGGCGGCTCAGTTGTCCGCATGATCTGTGCTTCGATCGTGTCCAGCTGAGAAAAAAGGTTGCGTCCGACGGATGTGCCAACACAGTATTCTTCGAGCACATCAACTGCTGACACAGCTGCTCCAGCAGATGCTGACTTGGCGGCAGGACTGCTGTCATCATCGCTCTCGCTTGTAGACTCTGCTTCCGCATCAGCAGCGCAGTGGGCCAGTGCTTCATCAAGGTCGACGCCCGCTGGGACGTGATGTTCTTGAGCCATCTTCTCTCGGAGCTGCTCCAGGAGTGCAGAAAGCTCGCAGGCGGTTTCAGTTCCACTGATTTCTGTAGTCGCCTTGTCTGTGCCGTCGTTTGCTTGCGATGCCCGTGTTCAGGAGAAGCCGCCGCTCTCTAAGCAATGGGCAATGGTCTCATGCTTGACATCCCTTCATGCCCCACTGGCGAAACGCACTGCCTTGGCCATTGTAACTTTCCATTCTTTTAGTCTTGTTGGTGCGAATATTGATCAAAGGCGTTCGATCAGGCAGCGACGGTAGTGAACTTTCAAGTTCGCGATCACACCCTGGCCCATCGGTTGGAGCTTTGCAGTGGTGTGAAGCGACCCGGGTCAATGTCGAGAAAGTCTGTTTGAGTCCGGGTCTTGCGATAGAAGGGAAAGACACTCCTCACAAAAACTAGTGTCCTCTCATTTCCCTTGGTTCAATTTCAGTGGTAGTTCGCAGAATTCTTACCACACCGGATTACTCTTGAATTCAATGCGACTGAACCCGCTTTCCGTTCCTTTCCCTTCCCGTGTGCGTTTTGTTCTTTCGCCTGCCTTGTTCTCCCTGCTGCACCTGACCCCCGACTTCGCGAGATGGGTAATCGCCGGGATGTGCATTGCAGCGAAGCCGGACCCGTCGAGCGCCGTGAATTTTGTAGAGGAAGTCGCCCGGCGCCGAAGCGCACCGCATTTTAGGATAAAAGATTTTTTTAAAATTTATGCTGAAGCTCTTGTACGTCAGTTTTTGCCTATTTTCATTTAATTATTTCGCAGATTTATCACTTTTTTTTTGTTCTATCTGCACCGCCGCTTCGAGTGATTTTTAAAAGTGGGCTTAAATCACATTGAAAGTATACCAGCAGGAGCATGACATGAAAATTTGTTTGCCATATCGGATATTTCGCTATTCCCGGCTTCGTTATGACTGGGTTTGACTGTACGGAAGTGCAGCATGCTTCGAGCTCTTCTCATCGTTCGAGTGATAAAGCTTTTCTGGAACCAAAGGTATACCAACTATAACCATGCTAACCAAAGCTACTCTCCGAATGTAGTGGATAAGGTAGTGGATTGCTGAGAGGGATCGGTGGTTCGATTCCCGCCGGAGACAGTTTTTCGTAAAGGCAGCTGGCCGTTTTAAAAGTTTTTCATTGGTACGGCATTTTATAGCTGGGTTCTAAGGCCATCCGGGCCTTAGAACCCACCCCTAAAATGCATTCTGCATTAACACTGCCTCCTCCTCTCTGTAGGAGCTAAAGTGGCCTCTTATTGGGAAGGCACTTGGTAGTTGGCACATTTTAGTTTTTTTTTTTTTTGGTACCATACCGTGGACACCCTGCCATTGCCCCGGTTGTGTCGGATGCACCAACTCGATTGGACTTGGCCTCTCGAACGGCATGTGGTGTACTTCCTCAGGAACAGCAAGGCATCAAGCCGCTCATGTTCAAGACGCTGGTGGGGAAAGGACACCCTGAGTTCTCGACCAAGCGGCAACAGGACGCCCAGGAGTATTTCCTGCATTTTCTCAATTTGGTGGAGGTACGTTCCATTGAACATTCCTGGCGAAGGGCCTTTGAAAAAAAACGTCTTCATCATATTTCATAAACACGGAGATGCACAAAATGTGTTGAAAATGAGCTGGGCATATGCTGTGCAAATGCGTGTACGTGTAACGTGGTGTCACTGGACATATGGATGTGTGATGTCGCAGGACACATGACCTTGTGACAGATGTTGAAAAAACGTCATCATATTTCATAAACACGGAGATGCACAAAATGTGTTGAAAATGAGCTGGGCATATGCTGTGCAAATGCGTGCACGTGTATCGTGGTGTCACTGGACATCATGGATGTGTAATGTCGCAGGACACATGACCTTGTGACAGATGTTACATATTGTCAAGTGACATCAGGGTGTAACGGCTTCATCTGGCATCACGACATCCCATGGGTTTTATGGGCTTGTATACTCTTATAAGTGGGGTTCCGTGTTGGGCTATTTATTTTTTTTTTTTTTTTGGAATCTAGGGGCGTTTCTTTGGGGTTTATGTTTTCTCAAAAGTTCCACGTTTTCCGGTGTTGAGCAGAAAATCTGCATTTATTGGGGCAATATATTTTGAAGAAGCACGGAATCCCCCAACCTGCAGGATCTCACACGTGACTTGCTTACTTGGAGAACATTCCCAGGACAGATTACAGAAGGAAACGAAACAGTGGGTGTAATTCTCTAAGAGAAACTCAACTGTTCAGCACGGGTTGTGTCTCAGATCACAAAATATTGCTGCCGATAATGACTTTTTTTCTTAAACTCGGGTTCTTCTTCGGGGACAGCTCCAATGGACTACTTCCAAAGATCCTCGTATGCAACACTGCGAGCGTTGCGTTATGGTACCTCTTTGGCCATGGACGAGAGTGGCATAATTTCGATTTCGATCGCCCCGTTTACAAAGTAGTACATCCTGGCACTGCGTGAAAATAAAGTGGGTGCTCGCTTGGATTGCACCCATACATCTTTGGAGAGCCACCGTTGAAACGCAGACCTCCGGCGACCGTAAGGGCCTGCCTAGGCTAAGCGAGGAGTAGGAGTATGGTTGGCAGCGTCTCTTACCTTTCTGGTGGTCTGGCTACCAGTCCAGAGCGAAGCGTGACCCTACTGGTAGACAGATAAGTCAGGAAGCCCATTGAAGAGAGGGAACAGGACGACCGGACCAGTATAATTCCTGTCCGTCCAGAAGTGCCTTCGTAGTCCCGTTTTCATGTGCGCAAACTCTGGCACGTCGGGAACCCCCGCAAAAACATGGCCCAGCATTTTATTCGTATTGGTAGGCAGCACTTCCATTTTAATACAAATTTAAAGAAAGTCGCATACTTCAAAATGCAAGCATTGCATTTGATCGTAGCGGGATGTCATGAAGCGAGGTTGGCAAATCGGAACCGAAACTGTGGGCAAGGTGTACCAGATGCCTTGCACGGCACCACGTTGCTAGGATCGCTTAGATTTTGCGCGAGGTCAATTCGAGTTGTTTTTGTTTTGTTTTTTCTCGGTTTTTATGTGTTTTGATCAAACTGTTTTGGCAGTCTTCTTTCGGGGTTTATCGGTATCTAGCGAAAACACGGAACTTTACTTATAAAGGACCCCATGGGGCTTATACAGTATGTGTGTAAAACTGGAATCTGATGCTGGAACGTTGTGGTTTACTTGTGTAGATGAACATATAAACACATTGTATATGGAAAGAAAGCTGTAATTAGCTGCTGTTGTCTTGCTGTCCTTCTAGAGGAATTGCAGAGGTCAGATGAACCCTGCAGAGTGCTTCAAGTTTGAGGTGGAAGAGCGCATCCAGTGCATGGCATCTGGCAAGGTGCAGTACACCAAGAGGACGGACTGTCTGCTGCCTCTGCCTATTCCCCTGCAGACCGCCATCAATAAGAGTGGGTCCACTTTCTTTGAGGCTTGTCTTTCTCTGCTCGTCTCCAAGAAGTCCTTCTTTTCAAAGCAGGCTGCTTCAATCGAAATGTTAGCATTATGGTCTGCGACATATTGCTTAAGGGGGGACACTACCCAAAAAAGTAATTTTTGAACCACTTCTCTGATTTAAATTATATTTACAGGGCTTGTTTCTGTTGATGTTGGGAACATTTCTGCCAATTTTTGTTAACCTGGGTGAAGTACAAAAAAAATTGCAAACGTACAAAGACGAAAGTGGGCGTGTCTGCTTAGGAAAACTATCGTTTTGAAATTACTTATAAATTTGTTGTTTTCATGTGTTACATTGCATTAGGAAAGTTCAGAGTAGATAACTATGGAGCTATATTTCTATGTTACACCATCTTTCATGACAAAAAAGCCATATAAACACAAATACAGTTTTTTAGATTTCCATCCTTTGTCCAAACTTTTAGTTCTTGAGCATGAAAAATGACAAAAATAATAAATACAAGCTTATAGTTATCTTCCCCTTAAAATTTCACCCCAGAAACACTCATGAAAATTAATCTAAGTTGCATAATAACAAAACGATAGTTTTCCTAAAGTGAAATTTATGCCAAAAAGAGGAATGGAGAAAAATGCGTTCAAAGTGCTCCAACCTCTACCTTTTCTTTAGCATCGGTGGACCAAAAATAATTTATAAAAAATTAATTATGCAGTGTAAACTAATGAAACTTTCTGGGAATACTCTCCAGATGTTGGTGGATGTAAATATGACATTTTTCAAAATCAACTTTTTTTTGCAGAAATTGTTTTTTCTGGGTAGTGTCCCCCCTTAAACGGGTGAAATGATGTTATCCCATTAGTTTTTTTATGCATTTCATCGTTTTCTTAGTTGTTTTACAGTCAGTATTTCTTGCATGTGTCCACTCTTGCTCGCATGCTGCCCTGTTGACGGAGTGTTTGGAGATGTGCATATGCCTTTTGTCAGTGGCACCTGTGCGATTTTTGTTGCAATGGCACACCAAGAATTCTTTTTCTAAAATTTATTATTGTTCCACTTTGTTCGGGCCTGCAATGAGCTGCAGTATGTTAGAAATATAATGAATAATATAAAGACAGCGTTGGCTTCCCTTGGCTCCTCAGTGATAAAGTTAATCAAATTAATTTTTGATCAGTATTGCTTTTTAATGCTGGGAAAAGTCTATGACATTACCATTTTGTGAGACTATGTAGGGGCACCATGCAAAACATACAACCCTGCTTCTTAGTAATGCCAGTGATAAACAAGCTACAATCGAGCTGGCTATCTGTTGTGTCTGTCTGCTCAGCATGGGCGAATTCTTGTTTCAGCCGAAGTTGATGCCTTCGAGATGCAGCGGGCAGAGCTTCAGAAGAAAGGCGAGAGAGTGTGAGAACTTTTAACTTGTACATTTTTGGTTTGTTGTTTAGGTCTACAGTGTACAATTTTATGAATAGCATAGTAATATATTATGAATAGCATTTAAAGCAGTCCCATTTACATTACGCTTGTCCTTGTCCACTACTTCGTGTTCGTCCTCTGTGTTTGCGCATACAAGTTCACACAGTAGTACCATTTACATAGTGGTTTATCTAATACCCTGAAAGGTGTCCATGCAAAAATTTGAAGGAAGACCAATTGCCATCCAGTATAGCCTTCCCTCTACATTTCTTGTTCCATGAAGTCAGTCTGAAATACTGGCACCTGGATGTACCAAGCTCAACATTTGTACATTTTATTCAGCTGTTGGCTTTGCCTGGTAAAGTATCAGAGCACATTTTCATCCTTTTTCTTTTAAAGCATGAAGAAACTCCTTTTTTTTCGAATTTCTGGGGACCGTCTAGAGATATTACGTTATAACGAAGTCAACGGGACTGCAAAAAATTTGATATAAGTGGTAATTCAATAAAAGCTTTAGAGCCAAAAAACAGCGCCAGCAGTCTTCGAGGTAGATGGGAACACTGAGGAACACTGATCATATATTTAGTCAAACAAACCTTGGTTATAATGTAATATGCCAAAAAATACAGACGAAAACGAAGAGAGAACTGGACAAAACGCCGTGTAACCAATCCAAGCTTGTCCACGGGCTTCATCCTTGGCTGTACTTGGGGCCTTTTTCCAAGACCTGGGTGACATTTGGCGTTGCATAAGCATCTGCCAGGTGACACTATCTGACGAAACAGATTTTCCCTTTTTCGGCAGCGATGCTTGGAGCCTATCGCAGAGGAATTTCGTGACCTGGGAAGCGAGTCGCAGGGGCTCACCATATTTTTTTGCATACCTCTTTTTCAGTGGCTGTAGACCCATGGCTGAGCAACCACGAATCATCCCGAAGTCTGCTTATTTGCCTCCGCCTTTCCGAACGAAGTATCCTGCATATCCTTTTTCCGTGACCTGCTGAAGGTGGCACACCCCCAAGGAGACGGAGCACTTCAGGTGGGTTGAAGCAGTGGCGAATTGCCAGTCACGGAAAAAAGATCTGCAGGATACTTCGTTTGAAGAGGTGGAAGCAAATAAGCAGACTTCAGGACGCTTTGTGGTTGCTCTGTCACGAATCTACAACCACTGAAAGAAAGGCCTGCAAAATATACGGTGAGCACCTGTTACTCTCTTTCCAGGTCACGGAATTCCTCTGGGATAGGCTTTGAGTGTCGCTGCCAGAAAAGATCTGTTTTGCCAGATTGTGTCACCTTTTTGGGAGATGCTTCTGAACTGCCAGATGTGACCTGTGTCTCGGAAAAAGGCCCCAAGTTTAGCCTGGTGCCAAGGCTGTACTTGGTGCCAAGGCCAAGCTTGGTGCCAAGACCAAGCTTGGATTGGTTACGCTGCGTCGTGTCCTGTTCTTCCTTCGTTTTCGTCAGTTTTTTTGGCATATTACACCATTATGCAAAACCAACTAGCCAAACTAGCTATCCTTGGTTATGAACAACAAGCAGCGGTTTCACCAACGAGAAAATAATTAAGTGGAGTTAGCCAATAATTTTATCCAGGCATCAGTTTTCTTTGAACTGCTCCAGGCTTCGCAAGAACACTGCCGCCACCGCTGCACTCCACTTTGTTTCGAAGCAGCCGTAGGATGTTTCGTGTCTACGTAGTCGTCGGAGCTCCCTGAAGTGCCTTTCCGACGTCGCTTCGTGCTTACCCTGGCCGCACGCAAAGTCTGCGATCGCAGCATCCGTGACAGAAACAACAACAGGAATGTCTGCATTGACAAGTGCAAACGAATGAGTTATCCTCAATGGCTTTGCCGACATGTTTTCACACACTCCTGTAGAGACCGTTGCAGCTCTGGGGATTGTGCGCCTGCTCAGCAGTCATGTTCGCGAGAGAAAATCCAACATGCGCAAAGCAGTTGGCAATCTTTCATCTTTAAGTCGCGGGCATGCTTTCTCTTGCATGAGAAACTTCTCGAACCCATCCATTATGCCTTGCTTGTTCTGTAAAACGGTGGACAGAACAGCTGATGCCAGAATGTCGAATTCTTTGGCGATTTCAGACTTGGGCCGGCCACTTTTCTCAACCTTGCAGGTTACGTAACTTTCGGTAAACGCTCTCACTCCCATGACACATGTGCATGTAGCATGTGGTGCGCCGCAGGCGCGCCCATGCAAGCGCGTGCATCGGGGACTCTCGAAGGGTTGATCTCTTCCGGGCTCTACCACTCCCTTGACCCGACTCCAACAGAGTCGGGCAGCGTTAGCCGCGAACGCCTTGAGTAGCGTCGGAACGTAGACGCTGCTCCTGTTGCTCCTGCTCGCGTCGGCGCATCGACATCGGTAGCGGTGCTCTGCCCTTTGTCACCCGTTTGCTTCATTTACTTGTTTGACGTTTTCCCAGTTTGTCGTTTGCCTCGGTGGAGAAGAGGGAGGGAACGCAAGGGTCTCCATGCGCCTCCGTGTGGGCTTGCATGCTTTCGGCACCTCGGCCTTCGTAACAATCATGGTCGGCCGCCGATACACTTAGAGTAACCTGGTTTAAAATGCATGCATTTCGGTCGGGACCACGTTAAACTTGGATAAAAGCGATTTTATGACAATGAGGGATTACTGTAGTTTGTTTAGTTGAAATTGAATATGGTTTGGAACACTGCCATACGTTCGAGAAAGTTGAAATATCAAGTGTAATTGCTTGTTTTTTTTTTTACTTAGAATTACACATATTGTTTTGCGCTTTGGAGGGGGTGCAGAGTTGGGAGGTCGAGGTCATAGAAACTTGGCCAAGGAAGTGACGTCAAACAGACAACTGTGCCGACCGAATTGCATCACCGCGCTCCACACACACGTTCGCTCCCTGATGGCATCTCGGCTGTTGCCGAGAGTTGTGCAGTGCGCATGCGCATCCTTTCTTATCTGCTGGCTTGCTTGCTTCAACGCGACGCGCTCCTGTCTGATTGAAACGCTGATTGAAATGGCGATAGACTTTGCTCTGGCAGCCGGGATTCCACAATATTTGCTTATCGCTCTGGACAGTGGCCGAGCTCGCGTGCTCTGTAGCACGAGCAGTTCATTCGACTCTCTTTTGCGACTCGGCGAAGTGTTAAAAACAATCACACGCAATTTTGCATATCTGCCTCGGAGATGGCAGCGCGGGGGCTGCACATTTGTCTCAGACTCCGAGCCACGGGCATTCGCTACTTGCACACCCGACATCGTCATGCGGCAGAGGCCCGTGGACATTTCTTCAGCTGTGGCCGTAGTTCTACGGAAATTTATGCAGCATAGTGAACCTATGCCCCGACCAATCTTTTTTTACCAAGTTTCGGGGTCATCATTATGGAGTCCACCATATAGCTGTGAATACTAGATTGAGACGCCAGTTTTGTGGAAATTTGTGATGGCATACAGATTTGAAATTTTTTTGTGACATGCCAACATCTTCAGTACTACTATTCTGTAGTTTTCTAAAATAGTATCTAAAGCTCACTAAACTAATTCAATGAACCATATGGTAAGGGGTAACATTTAGAAGGACAAGTGGTGGTTTTGCAGGGACCCTGGTTCCGTGGTGAGGTCCCAGATATCGCTGTCGGCCTGTTTGGAGGCCTTTGCAGGCAACGAGTTGGTGGACGACTTCTACAGCTCTGCCGTGAACAAGAAGGTGACGGCGCAGAAGTGAGTGGGGCTCCTGCTTTGTCACCTATCTGTACTGGTCTCGTAACACTTTTACTAGTTTTCACTTCGAGAACCGTGGTCAGTTAAAGGGGCCCCCCGGAGCTTTCTGCGATCGTCTGTTTATGTTATATTGCGTAGTAGGTGCAAGTTAATATGTATACAAAGTTTTTGATTAGAAAGCCGTTTATTAAGCAGATGGCAGTAGAAATATATCAGGACTATTTTCTCTTGGAAGACATTCCCCCATTCCCTGCCCATCGCTAAAACTTGACCAATGGAAATGCTGCATCTCGCGGTGAATACGAACGTTATTATTGCAACACTTTTTAAGCCTGTTGTAAATTAAAGTTTGAGAAAAACGTAAACTGATTGTGGTGCGGGAAACATAGTCCGCAATTATCGCTCCAAAACCAGCGAACTACGTTTTCTCCCCGCAAGCTTGTTGCTTGGAGGTGATGCGTCGGCGCGTCGGCTCGTCTGCTTCCTGGGGCATATGCAGGCGTGCGTTTGTGGGACGCGTGTTCCTTCTTCCCCCTGGATCCCGACTCCGAAGCCAGCTTTGCGATCCTTCCACTTTTCCTTGTCATCTGTGGAATGCGACTGCGTATTGCAGTAGCCGCGCGACGGTGCGGTGCGACGAACGACGACTGCCGAACACAAAGTCCGGGTCCCTTGACGACGGTCCGCACGCGTTCGAGAGATTCCTCCGCGGGTCAGCGGTCGGCCGCGTTGGTGATGCGCAGTGACGCCAGAATCCTTCGCTTGCTATTGGCTGACGCGTAAAGAGATGGCCCTCCAGTTTTCCCGGGTCATCTCAGAAAGGGGGGCGTGCCGGGGACTTTGATAGCAATTTTAATAGGGAAATCTGCTGCGCATGACCGTAATTTTTTGATTTTTAGGATCCTTAGGGCCTGTAGATTGAGTTACCGCCATAAATAGACCATCGCAGAACGCTCCGGAGGGCCCCTTTAAGGTTGGCTTCTGCCAGAGGATTACTAATTAACCCCTTTACAGTAAAACCTCGTTATAACAAAATGGGATATAACAAACTAATGGATATAACAAAGCAATCATAATTCCCCTTGCTTGCTAATAGGGAAGAAATGGACATTGGCTATAACAAACTAATGGTTATAACGAAATAATTATGATCGCTCCTTCAACTTTGTTATAACGAGGTTTTACTGTATCTGCATAAAGGCACTGGTATAGTATGTTCATTTTACCAAAGCTTACGTGCTTTGATTATTTTAACGCAAACGTGCCAGCATAAGTGGCAGGTTGTGAAGGGCATTAGTAAAATTAGGAATAGAATAAATAAAACAATAAGCATAAAACCAACAAAAAATAAATAAATAGCAAAATTATATAATAAAATGTTCAAATAAAAAAAAAATCAAATGAAACGCAGTTTAGCGCAAGTCGTACATTGAACACTGGTTTGTGTGGGGCAGATACTGTACTTCTCGGTCTTTGTCAACATGATCAAGCTTGTAGGATTTTTTTTTCCTTGCTGCATTTTGGGGTCCTCTTTTCTGCTTCTTCGGTTTCCTTTCTTTTTTTCTTTGTTTTTTCTTTCGTTCCGTGGCCAGCAGAGCTCGTGGCGCAGGTGTTCGACAGCCGGTCACGCTTCACTCACTGTTTTCTAGGCTAAAACAGGGTTAGTTCCGGAAGAATGCAATTCTGCGTTAAGAAATACAGTGCAATCCATTTCTAACGATACCACGTATAACGATGTACTGCTTATAACGATTAGTTTCTATAGTTTCTAGACTAGAAACAATCAGTTTCTTGTCCAGATACAAAGATAATCGGTTATAACGATTGAATTTTCAGGTTTTCTCATTATCGTTATAAGTCAATTGCAGTCTACTTTGGCGGGCATGTGAACTATGCAAACCCCCCCGCTTTTTTTTTTTTTTTTTAGGTGATGGGTGTAAGTGTTGCGGGAAGTGCTGTAAGTTAACGAGAACTTGGGTATTATGAGAGGCTGTAGATGCCGAGGGTAACATTAATTTTGTTTTAAGTCACACCTTGTAAGCAAGTTTTGTTCTTTTATTGTTAACGTTTAATGGCTCCTAGTTTATACCTGATGTTATTATCAGTGTTCATTTTTTTAACTTTGCTGAATTAAGTGAGCACTAATAGCTGTGAGTAGGGATGTGCTTTTTGGTGTATGTTTCCTTGCAAGTTCACTGAATTAAGAGGACTAAGAGTTGCTAATCAGTACGTAGTGGTAGCAGAAAGTGATTGACCTAACGCTTCTGTCTTCTCATTTCCTGGAAATTTACTACTCGACAGAACCACAAGACTACAGACTTTCCCAGACTACCTGATGATTCAGCTAAAGAAATTTGCTATAGGTGAAGACTGGGTACCAAGGAAGTTAGGTAAGAAATCTACTTTTCTATCATTGCTGCTTTGTAAGTTGTAATGCACTCTTTTATTGCGTGTAGAGCCATGTTTGCATTGCATCAATACTTTTAAAGGGTGGTTGAGCATGAAGGTGCTAACTCAAACAGCTTTATGCACAAAGCTTGATGCTTTGGTCACATAGTGGTGTTGGCTTCTTTAGAGCGTCACTAGGGTCAGCAGCACCCAAGGCAGTAGGCCACCGCACCACTGTTCACTAGAGTTGTCAACAGACTGACTTGACTATACTTTGTTTACCTTAAGTCCAGATGCAGCCAATGCTATGAGCTGATGGGACCAATCAGACAGCGTCAAAAGTGTGCTATCATGGTGTTTGTCATGTTTTTGTACATGTTCTATCATCATTGAACCAGTCATAAACAGAAAAGGCCCAGTGACTTGCTTTTTTGGCCTTGCTTGATTGGTCTCAATAGCTCGTAGGGTCGGCAGCATCTGGACTTAAGCTGAAACAAGGTATGGTTCATGAGTAAATATGGTGCACACATTGGCATCAGCATTGCTGCTCATACGGTGCTACCTACCACCTTGTGATTTATAAGTAGGGGGTTTGCTTTCGGCACACATTGGTAAATCAAAAAAAATGTAACCCATGGCCCCGTTCGATCAAAATCGGGGAGAAATCAAGAAATCACTAACTGTAGCTGCCCTCGGAATAAGAAAAACCCAAGCTTCACGGGAAGAAATCTTGGTCTGCAGCTTTATTTTGAGCTGACCCAGAATACAGCCACCACATCCCCCGAACTGTCTGCAATACTGCTGCTTTCATCGTGGATTGTACCGCTTTATCTCGTCTCCTTCTCTCATAAGTCATCAGCACTGGGACATTTTCCACTTATTTGTGTCACACGGTTGTTCCCCGGAGGTTGGGAAATTTCATGGTTGTGTCCTGTTTTCTGCAACAAATACCTCAATAAACACTTTTTTTTTTGTCTATTGTTGAGAATGGACGTTGAAAAATGCTGAATTTGTGGGAAAAAGTAAACTCGGAAAAGCCCCTCCCCCCTGAATGTGAATAAAAATAAACCCTGCAATCACTGAACCCTACTTATGATTGATACGCGTCTTGTTACGGTGCATGTCTGTCAACTGTAGGTTTCTCTCTGCGAAATTTGCCAGTTTTTTTGGCAAGTAGCCCTTGGTAAGAAGCCCTCTTTGCATGTTTCTATATTTCTTGTTGCCCAGACGTATCTGTGACCATGCCGCTGGAGCTCGACTTGAACTTCTTGAGGGGCCACGGACTTCAGCCTGGAGAGGAGCAGCTGCCGGAATCAAAGTCCACCCACGAAGGATCCACTCAAAGTAAGCACCTTTCATGGCTTGGGCTCGTGGTGGACAGTGCCCCCAATCCCCAGGGACAGGGGTTCTCAAGCTTCTTAATCTTGAGAAACCCCTGCTGGTCTCATCGTTGATATAATAAAGCATTCCAGAAGCCTAGGGTCATTGTGAACCATGAGGCACATAATACTACAGGGTGATTCAAGGAGAGGCCAGGCTCTTTAAATTGACCGCAAAATTCGGTTTCTTAACCTATCGCGCTACGATTTTGTGCAGCGTTGCCCACAGATGGTGCATTTTTTTTTTGTAAAGTTTGCAAAGAGGGAACTTACCTGAGGAAAATGTGAAGAAAGAAAAAGGCTTAGCTCCTATGGAAACGCAGCGATGCCACCAGACTTCAAACAACACGGCGCCGTTTCGCACGGGAGACGAGATGGGGCAAGCGGTCGTGACGCCAACGAACAAGCATACGTCGCCGAGAGCCGGCGTCTTTAGCAGACAATCTTTTCGACTCAAAAGCAGCGCAAGTTTTCTGATATCAGTTGCCAATGCTTTATTTTGTCGTCCTTACTGAGAAAACATATTGAATGGACACTTAATCGATTAGAAAAATGGTTTGTCGGATATTTTGACTGTTTTTTTCGGGGTACCGATGTCATCTGCTTTGCAGTTCCTTGTTGTTACGGCGCCTGTTTTTGTTTCTGTGATTGTCGCCGCCTGCGGAACGCGCTCTGCTTTTGAGTCGAAAAGATTGTCTGCTAGAGACGCCGGCTCTCGGCGCCGTATGCTTGTTTGTTAGCAGTGTTTGTTGCGCCATCTCTTGTCTCCCTCGCGAAACGGCGCCGTGTTGTTTGAAGACCAGTGGCGTCACTGCGTCCCCATAGGAGCTGAGCCTTTTTCTTTCTTTACTTTTTCCTCAGGTAAGTTCGCTCTTTGCAAATTCTACAAAAAAATATATGCACCATCTGTGGGCAACGTTACACAAAGTTGTAGCGCGATAGGTTAAGAAACCGAATTTCGCGGTTGATTTAAAGGGCAACTCCGCTCAATTCCAAAGAATTCGGGATAATGACTGATTTCGAATTAAAAAGCCCTAGTAAAACACACTACGTCGTTTGCTTCGCGAAAAATGGGATATATATTTTTAAATCTGATTTTAAACACGAGCGGAAATCGAAACTGAAACTTCGGCTCCACTTGGCAACATTGGCCTCGGGTCGCCGAGTACATGGCCGTCACGTGGTACGAGATGTCACGTGATCCGCGGCCCAACGACGGGCGGGATTGGGGCGGGCGTGTGGCAGGCGCGAGTGTCGTCTGCACCGCACTCTTCGCCACGTTTTGGTGTCTACGGCATTCGACGAAGTCTGCACAACTGCGGCAAAAGTGTGCGCGCACGTGGTGTCCGTAGTGTGGACGAAACTCTGAGAGACAATAATCACAATCAGTGAGACGACGACGGCGGTTGTGACACGGAAGACGGCGGTAACGGCGGGACCACGGCGGGCGGCCGGACGGCTCCCAAGACGCGCTGCGCAGGTGCGTTACGCCAATCACGTGGACACTGCTGAGCGCAGAGAGGCAGCGTTGCTGACGTCATGCGCTACGCTCGCCCGGAAAAGTGCAAACAAGCAAAAGGGGGCCATGTAGATGGCGTTGAGCTCAATGTTGGCTCCACCCATGCCGTAGCCTTGACTGCGCTGTTGGTTGCGCCTGAATTCGCCCACTCAAGTCAGCCGATTTCGGCAGCTTGGCGAGTTGCAAAGTTGGCCGGACCGTTTAAGAAACGTTTAGACAGAACTGCGTCGTAATATTTGACGTGTGATCGTCCTAGGCGATACTAAAGAAGACTGCATTGTTTTTTCAAAACCAAAAATGAAGCGGAGTTGCCCTTTAAAGAGCCTGGCCTCTCCTTGAATCAAACAGTAGAGACCGTTTGACTCGTAGTTATGGATCAATTGGTGGGCTTGAATCATCTAAATGGTGCTCAAACTGGAAAAACAACTTACTGGGGGCCAGGACGGTCGAGGAGATACTCTGGTGAACCCATGACGGTACTCGGGAACCTGTGGAGGTGCTCTGGGGAGCCCGTGGTGATGCTTTATGGAGCCAATGGTTGTAGTCTGGGGAACCCGTGGTGGTGCTCTGGCAAACTCTAAAGAAAGGCAACAAAAAAATTGACCGCATCTCCATGTGGTGAATGATGTTGATTGGGGTGAAGCTCTGGTAGTGCTTGT
Source organism: Ixodes scapularis (assembly GCF_016920785.2). Classification (NCBI taxonomy): domain Eukaryota; kingdom Metazoa; phylum Arthropoda; class Arachnida; order Ixodida; family Ixodidae; genus Ixodes; species Ixodes scapularis. The sequence goes on from NW_024609846.1 coordinate 94,038,996, forward strand.
CTGCGTAGACTCCGAGCCGCTGCATGCAGAGCCTTTCGTTCGTTTTCATCCATGTCGGAAAGAGGATCTGTGGTATGGAACATGGTTATATACGCATTTGAGCATATGACCGCAGCGTCTCATCTATAAACGTTGAGGCAATGCATGCAAAGTTTAACGCGATTATATACGCATTTGACCGCAGAGCCCTCTCCTGTATAGACGTTGAGCGGCTACATGCAACGTTTCATCCGTGACATCCCCAGCTCTTGAGTTACTACCATATCTCAGAGCCCCCTACTCGTCCCGCAGTCGTGGCCGAGTGGTTAAGGGGATGGACTAGAAATCCATTGGGGTCTCCCCGCACAGGTTCGAATCCTTTCGACTGCGCAACCTTTTATTTTTTGCTTTACACAAGCACGTGAGCTCACGAGCACGAACACCAGCAAGATTTGAGCACGGGTGCCGGATGGACAAGGCTAGACCCCTAGGAGCTTCGCCCCTGATACACAGACAAAGACAGCAGTAATCCTTTCTTCCACATTTCTTTCAAGTGTTGCTTTTGCTGGTGAGGTGCAGCAGTGGAGAACTAGAGTCTCGGTGTCAGTGGCTTTGTGTAGTCGCAAGGCTTTCCTGGCAATCAAACATCTGTTCGTGCAACTCGGTGTACCTATCCATCGTGTGTGCTAGTCAAAATGCATTCCCAGCAAAGGCAGGAACATATTCGGCATCGAGTGACAGAAGCTGTCAGTTGAAAATTCGGAACAGCTACTACGGGGGGTAGCAATGTGAGGTAGATTCTCACACGTGCTTTGACCCATATAGTAAAGCTGCTGTGGCATTTTGCAGCAAAGCTGTTTATGGCTAGGGTTCCGCGGATTTTTCGCGTGATTGACCAAAAACTTTACGCTCGCACCGCCGCACGGGCACGCCTTCCCCATCTAAAAGATTCGAAGTAAATAACCAAAATAAAGCGTTGATGAACGCACGTACAGGAGGCCATTTGTTTTAGGCTTTTGCTTTAGAACAGTTAATGCTGCAGAATCTGGCACGTGCGGTGCCATTTCCTGCATTCTCCTTGATGCTTGGGTAATTTAGCAATAGGTCTATTCAGTAGATTAGTTATCAATAGGCACCATTTTCAACATCAGTAGACTCTCGGGTAGATGATAAAGGTTCCTCAAAGATTTGCCGCTGTGCGACGCATGTTGACCATGTCTATGCTTGCACCGCCCTCTTCGTCGTCGTTCCAAGCGCTTGCGTGCCTAGTTTCCTTTTCTTCCACTTTTCCGGGGTGGCGGTTCTGTCGCGCGTGTCTAGTTTTCTCGGGCTCCTCAGGGCAGGGATAATCGTCCAAGTGAAATAATGACCACCGATCAAGAGAACAATAAATGTGTTTGTACCTTTGTTCAAAATTTTGTGTCGCGTCTGTGTCGTGCGCTAAAAAAAGCCTCGCTGGTCATCCATTTTCACAGAGTGGAATAGCTCATGATTTTTTTCTTCATTGTTCTTGACTTCTCACTTTATCTGTGTGATTAGTGAAAAAGTAATGAAGTAATGGCATTACTTAATTAAAGGAACAGCAACCATAGTACATTTTTATTTTGGTAATTAACTTTAGCTTCATTACTTTTTTTTGATGCTGACTGCAATAATCACTTTTTAAAAGTAACCTACCCAAGACCGAATGGAAGACAACTGTGATATAAAGTTTTTCATGACATGGTTTGCAGTTCAATGCAACTGTAATTGTGTTCATCTGGTCTTTGTTTGCATTAAAGCGACGATGCAACAATTTTTGTACTTTGCTCAAATACCGCTTAACCCTTTAACCACCCGGCCCGAGCTGTACTCGTCATGAAAGGTTGTACCAATATCGCCGATGACGAGTCACACTCGTCCAGCCAAAATGAGGGTTTGTTTTCACTGGCAAACAGGAGACAGGTTCGTCCATCCATCCATCCATCCATCCATCCATCGCGTATCTAGCCTTGTAACAGTGATCAGCGACAGTGAAGACGTTGAATTTGTCTCTGGAAGTGAGTCGGACATGGATTTTGAATACGAAACGGACTTGGACGACGATTACAGTGACAAAGAAGACGACGCGCTGGGTAGTGTTCGAGTGTCGCGACGCGTAAACACTGAAAACCCGCCACCCGCGCCTCCAAGGTTTCCCGTTTTGTGCAGTGCCTGGGATTCTGCGGCAACCCACTGACGAAAAAGACATTCTCGGCTGGTTCAAGGTTTTTTTTTTATTGGGACCTTGCCGACCTTATTGTGACAGGGACAAACCGCTACGCGGTCCCGCATTTCACAGCGAGGGGTTCTTCATGGAAACCGGTGGACCGCGAAGAGATGATGGTGTTCCTTGCGCTAAAAATTTTGCAAGGAATCGTTGGCAAACCGCACGTTGAGATGTGTTTATTAGCGCTAGTACGGAGAAACGTCTAGGCACTTGATCTTTTGTTATGGTGCGTATGTTCAAAATAAATACTGCGCATTTCAGCACATGTTATTCTATTACTCTTACATGCACTGGGGAAAGCTTCCATAAAAATCAACTTTTTCTTTTAAAATTTTTGTGTTAATACCAATCAGAAACCAATCAAGTAATGTATTTTCAATATCAGAATGACGTAAGAAAGAATATGTGGAAATGAAATTTGGTAAAGTTTCTACATTTTTTTCGAAAATAACTTGGTGATTGAAGGGTTAAAACGGATCCCTGACGTTAATGACCTATGAAGCACGCGTTCGTTTTTCACCCCACGCAATAAAGTTCCAGAAAAAGATTAAAGAAAAACGAGCACCGTTCACCTCCTCAACTCGCAGCCAGAACAAGCGGCCACGTGATCTGGAGCCGATTATATGCCGCCAATGTTGATCATAGCCACGCGCTGGGGTTGGCAAAGCACAGGACACGCGCTGAGTTCCAGACATTGTTATGGCTCGGCTATTGTCGTCATTACAGCGATTGGACACCGGCCACTACCCGAATGCATGTCAAAACATTGATTTTCACAAGCCCAGATCGAATGCGTATGCAGTCTTCACGTCCACTGTGTGAGCAGCATTTGAATATCGTCACAGCTGGGATCACAAAGCTCGATGACGCATTCCCAGGGATCGTACTGTTGCCATTGTCCCCACAGCTCAGTCATCAAATTTCGCGAAGGAGAGACTGAAAGAAAAGCTCCGCTTTTATCCTTTGAATTCCGCTACGACGAAGACGCTTCTTGGTCAGTGGTGTTGCGTTCGAGTATTCTTGGGTCCCACTAGTGCCAGGAAGCTGGTGTAAAGTAAGAAATATTCCTACCCAATGTCGTTACACAGCCCCTTTAACACAAAAACAACAATTTATCATCAATTTCAAGGCCACTGGTCTTTTGTAGGCACAGGACGCACGGAAGCTGTTTATGATGTTGTGAAAATGAGTGTAACCTCATTTATCATACGTGGCAGAATTTCTTTAGTGTGCAAAGATTTTATTTTTTACTGCATTGACTGCCCAATTATCAATGCTCCTGGCATGGTGCGTTTTGAGCCAACACAAGGACAGCTTTCAATTAGAGGTGTGCGAATATCAAAATCTTTCGAAGCGAATCGAATCTAATAATAAAGGTTACGAATCGAAACAAATATTTTCGAATACGAATAGTAGTTTCGAATAAGAACATTTTTAAAAAATTATTTTCTATTTGGTGTGAATTAAGGGGAGACACTTTAATTGTGGTTTTTGAAGATATGCAGGCACTTGTCGGCTTGTCCTGAACGATTTTCATTAAATAAGTCTATTATGTTGAAATAGTCTTGGAAACGAAGTAAAATGGGTCAGTGGATGTTTTTTTATATTATTTATGAGTGAACTATTTACACCCTTTACTATTTTATGGAAACCATATCTCCACTTGCACATATCTAGCCTCCACACTTTTTTTCTTTCTCTGGTAGGTGTATATGTGACATGCAATAAAGGGTACAAGTAAAATAAATAGGGCATCAGGCTTTTTTAGGTGCCTTTTAGGCATATTCTGATAAATCATTTTGAAACTGGAAAGTTCAGAAGTGCCCTAAAACGTTTATGAAGCATCTTAGAGCTTTCATTTATGCCTTATTGTATTTTGCATACATTTTAGTTCACTGATATTTGTTTATTTTCTTGTTTCAGTATTTCGTTTTGTCTTATTCCTTCCCCTAAACTTTGCAAATTAAATTTTCAATACTAATAAAACTAGTTAGGTTACATCAGTACCAAGTACATATTTGTAGTCAGATTGTAATGGCAGATAAGCTATGTAAATTTAATTCGAATTGCATCGCAAGTTAAGTAATAAAAAAGCTCTAGAAGCAGTGTTGCCTCTTAAACAAGAATGCTCAATCAAAACACAACTGAATTTGTTTTCCAACAAACATTTATGAGAAGATCAATTTTATTGCGATAAGAAAAATGTCACACATGTGACCGATAAAAAACAGATGAAATAAAAGATTAGTCAGTAAAACACCATCCAAGGTGTGAAGTTACAGAACGTAAATGAAAATACACAAGTGGAGGCGAGTCGGCAAGCCACAATACAAAGTTGAAGACCACGTTGCGCTGCTGCACCGACTTGGTGCAAAACCTTTTTGCGCGGGTGATTGGAACCATGTGAACGTAAACCAAAGTACACAAGTGGAGGTGGATCGGGAGGCCACAGCAGAGTTGGATATTGTGCTGGGGGGCTCGGTGGCCAAGTAGGCTAACACACACCAGCTCGGAGCGCGTAGAGCGAAAGCTCGCGCTGCGGAACCCAGGATCCTGGGTTTCAATCCCCACCCCCTGCCCATTCCGATCTCGATGGGCATCGTACCTGCGTGCGGGCGTGTATCACTACTGCGTGATGCACGTAAAAGTTGTGCTGTACTGCACTGTTGTACTGCACTGGCTAAATTTCTCATCTACAGCTAGGAGACTCGTCGCCTGGAGGCAGACCATGGTCTAGGTTGTATAAACATACACACTACCTAATTTTTTTTGGAGATCGTGCTGATCGTGCTACAGTATTGCGCCGCGCAACCGCCCTGACCTTGCGCCATCTCTTTCCGTGTGCAATAGTTCTGCCGATAGAAGGTGACACAAAGAAGGAATAAACTAAAAATACATCTTTTTTAGTTAGTTTTTCTTTTTTTCAAAGGGAGCAAGTCTCACTTTTTTTTGTGAAAACGGGTAGAAATAAGTAACACGAGAAATGCCGGCAAACTGATGAACCGGAAAATCAAGCGGAAAATAACACGATCCAGGTATCACCGATACCCGAGGTCAACCGTAAATCCATATCCGAATCCATAGTAGTGAGAGTTAGGGTGACCAGACGTCCCGTTTTGGCCGGGACAGTCCCGTTTTTGAGGTCCGTTTCGGCCGTCCCGTCTTTTTGTCCCAATAAAGAACCATGTCCCGTTTTCGCAGGAGTGCATAATTTCGAAATTGGCACAAAGCGAGTTGAAGCAAGCGGACACTATGCCAACTTGTTACAAGTATATTTAACAAAAAAGCGTAGGTACTTTAAAATATTTACCCAGTAAAATTGAGAGAACTGTTCTTGCCCACAAACACGTTTCTTTGTATTGACTCGTCATATTTTTTTTTTGTTACTGAATACAGCACGCATGTAGTATGTTAACGCTTTTAAATAGCAGATCTTGCATTAAATGTTTTCTCTAAATCTCAATCTTTAGTATGCCCCCCTCTCTCCCTCTCCTCCTCCTCTACCCCCCCTCCCCACCCCATCCCCCCTCCGGGCTGGGATGTCCCGTTTTCTACCTTGAGGAATATGGTCACCCTAGTGAGAGTGGACCGCCGCATTTGTATTTACAACGATGCACGTGCCGTTGCAAACTTCATCAAATCTACCGCAGCGTTTGCGTCACGACCACTTTGCCAACCCTGGATTCCAGACATAATGGCAAGCAGAGGACAGATCGTTTACGGGTGAAACAGCGCAAGCAGGACACAGGAGAGAGAACATCCACACAGACCCGTAAACATGCTTGACCAAGTAGCCCAAATTTCAACAGTATTACAGGACAGACCGTGTTACCGCAAAAAATTTCCAGTGCATCATATTAAAAAAAAAAAAAAAGAACTTAGGTTGGCCTTTGGGTTTGCCAAGCTCAAAACCATATTGCGCAGTCCAAAAACAAAACAGAGAACTCGACCGCGAGTTGACATGAATCGGCGAGTCAGCGTTATTCATAGTTTCCTAAGTGTTCGCAGAACTCGAATACTTCGAACAGCAAAAGTGTGAAGCGAATCGAATAGCAAGCATTATTCGCGAAGTATTCAAAGTTTCGAATATTCGCACACCCCTACTTTTAATGGAAGTAGCATTACTTCGGGGATGAAGTGGTTGCAGGCGGGCTTGGCGCTCTCAATCGCACTCGAACGCAGACGCGTGAACCAGCCTTGACATCCATTCCACGCTCGCTTCTCTGCAAATTTTTGCACTCATTTCAAGTGTGCCAACCTTGGTCCCGTTCGGTTACAGCGGTGGAGCTGGACGAATCGGTGGTGGCCCACCTATGTGACATGGGATTCCCCGTGGAGGCCTGCAAGAAGGCAGTCTACTTCACGGAAAACTCGGGCATTGAGGCCGCAACTGCCTGGGTCATGGAGCACATCGAGGATCCCGGTGAGTGCCCCCTTTTTTGTGTTTGGCGTTCTGCTGGTGGGAACTGTGTTTAAAGTGCAGGGTGTTTTTCAAGCCGGTCTTGGCGACTTCGTGTCAGTCTGGCATGTAGCCTCGACGACATCACGGTATCACATGAAACTGACATTACGCCAAAGGCACTCAAATGCGTCGTATTTTTAGATCTTCGATAATGTCAAATGGCACCACAATGTTGCTTCACGTTGGCGTTATGTCACGTGACGCTGTGACGCTAGGTAGCATCATGACGCAACATTGCAACATCCTGTGACACTGCGACGGCTTTACCGTAAAATACCGCAGAAGCGCCTACTTCATTCAAGCGCCCACTAATAACCTTTCCCAAACTTGGGAATTCTGCGAATTATACATTAACCACCCGATTTGACCGGACAAACACCCACGTCTAGATTATCCCAGTGTTCAGTGAATATGAATTGGGCTGTCCCTCGGTATTTTACGGTATATATTAACAAACCCTTACAAGAATGGTTCTGGGAAATGACAGAGACGGCCAATTTTTAGTCTGCCGTACTTTTATGACCCCGTACCGGTCGGTTCCCACCCTTTAAACGGAGCTGTGGATGTGGCAGTTTCTGACGCCATTGGCCCAGATGTGAAGTTCTGGTCAGGCCCTTACTTTTGACATTTTAACCCAATTCATGAAATCTAAGGCCATGAGAATATTCTGGTAGGCTGTCTACCTGTAAGCAAACCATGATAGCGACGGGCAAAATGGCATTTGTGCATTTTCTGCGTGGATGTGCAGTAGAATCATGTTTAAACACTTTTCAGGGGACCGCGATAAAATAATGTATGATTCAGAAAACAAAATGACGGGTAACCCTTGCACAATTTACTTCACATTGAAACTTTACAGCCTCAAAAAACTGCCTTATTTATTCATACTTCGGTCTGTCTTTTTTCGGCCTTGTTCTTAAAGGGGCACTGACTCCCCAAAGCTTGTATATTTTTTCGTTGTCTAAAATGATTCAAGTATACACCTTTTCTACGTGGGCGCCGCCATCGTAAATTCTGGAACTTCTGGTATGAGTGAAAACATTGCTTTCTTCTCACCTCACCAGTGGAACGTGTTAACATCTTAATTGCAACAGTCAGTCATTCTTGTTATGTCCCTTCTATATTTTATTACTTGTACCAAGTTGTTATCGCTTTTTTTTTTTTTTTTGGAATGCATATCGGGTACGGGGAAAACATGGATGGGTGCGAGGCTAAACAAAAAAGGTGTATAGTCAGACATAAAAAAAAATACAACGCAAAACAAAAAAATTTTCTGGACGCACTTTTTTTCATTTTTTCATTACCTCACTTCTTTTTATTTGTGACATATTCAATTATGAAATTTAGAAGCTCTGTCAGCAACATTTCTATAATATTTAATAACGGCCTTTGTAAAATGTTTTTTCAATGGAGTGAGAGTCCGGAAATGATTTCGCCTGCTTCGGAAATCACGGTGGCGCTCGGCACATGTGGCACGATCGGGGAGTCGGGGAATCAAACTAAGTTCTTTTTTCGTTGCTTGACAACCTCTCAGACTTTGAAAAGGAAATCATCAAACTGTCAAACCAACTGGGTTTGGTGCCTGTGCACCGTAGTTTTGGTAGTGCCTCTGCTGGGGGGTGGTAGCCTTTCATGCAGCACCGGTGTGGCTTGGCACCTCGCGTCGCTCGCAAAGGTCCACTGCGCGTCCTCTCCGACCTCGCACCGTTTCAAAGAATTTGAGATCGCTGAAGGGGCCCTAAAACAACTTCAAACTCGAAAGTGAAGCGCGGTCTCCTTACAGCGATAGGCGGCACGCACAGAGAAGCGCTGTTGATCTGGTGGATCGCGGGACTCGGGGAAACACATCGCTCCTAGAAACTCCAGTTACAGGACAACTCAATCTTTGACGTCACAGCACTGGCATGGGCTGCGCAGGAACTTCATATTCGGCTTTGGAAATTTCTTTTTTTACTTCACAAATACAGAGTTCCCAAGCTTCGAATTTTGAGAGTAATGTCCAGGTATGGTTTTCAATTGTTCCGAATAATAAAAAAAAAAAGGATGATTTCAACCTGTCAGTGCCTTTTTAAAATTGGGGGTTGACACTAGCCCTAATCGGAGAATGTCGACCTATAAAAATGATCAAAATTTGTGAGGCATTCGAGCTGAAGCAGGTGTTTTCCCGTGTCAGCCGCTGCTCCTAGCATGCCAGTGCAATGAGGTGAAGCTCAAAGCGTGTGCCAGTTTATCAAGCTGATAGCATTGATCTCTGGCTCTTCTGTAACCAGACCATTTTTTCTTTAAAGCTGCCTCGCACAGTTGCGTTTGAGTGTGACCCAAGTGCGCTGCAATTCCCTGCGATTGCTCACGACGAGAAGACATTGGCGTATTGAGGGGGGGGGGACAGAGGCCTAAATTTAAAATTTTTTCAAATTTGAGGTTTTCAGTTTTAGAAGCCAATTGTACAACCTGACACTAAATTTGATAACCATACGCCAAACAGTTGCAATGATATAAAATATTTTCACCACATTGGAGTCACTAACAAGATAGAGGAGTTCAATGTTTGAATGCAGTTTTCTCAGTTCCCTTTTTTGCTGCAAATTTCATACGAAGGAATCTTTTGTTCGAAGGTAAAAGTATTCTGATGCCACAATCAAGATGTTTCTGAACTGAAATTTACTGGGGAATCGGGCTATCTACTTTACTTTGTTTTAAATTGAAGTCCTCATAAAAAAAAAAAAAAAACAGGTTTTCTAGAATTGACATAGGACAGATATGCATCTCATATTTTGAGGTAATCACTCTTCCTGAAATACCTACATTAGAGTTATAAAAACTAGATAGCCCGAAGTTTTACATCCCCCACTTTATATTCAAGCAGTCAAAATGGTGCTTAATAGCTTCATTTGCATATCATAGATTTCTTAACGAAGAGTGACACATCTTATGCAGAAATGTAAAGTTGTCCTAGAGAGCTTAAAGTTTGCACAGTACACCTACATCTGAAGTTAAATCTCCCCTACAAAGTTCGTTCTGATCGCTTGAGTAGTTCAGAAGTTAAATCTCCAGCCAGTGTCCCCCCTTAACGCCATCCACCGCATACTTTTGGAACTCTTCCAGTCTACATATAACTAGATCGAAGGAGTACTTGCGAGATCAAAAGGCACCGTTTATGAAAAGTGGTCACTTATAACATAGTGAGAAGTATTTCAATCCTTTATGTACTTGATGTTTGTTTAGCATTATGTTTCTCTGCTGAAGTCGCGCTCCAGCTGACCAAAGCGCCCGTTTGTTTTCCAAGATTTCGGAGACCCCTTCATGCCCCCTAATGCGGCCAAGAGCGAGACTTCCTTCAAGCCAGATCCGGCAGCACTTTCCATGGTCATGTCCATGGGGTTCTCGCACGACCAGGCTGTCAAGGCACTCAAGGCCACTGTGAGTGCACAAGGGCTTATTCGGGGGAGCTAGCCATGCTCTGTGTTCATTAACCCTTTGGCTACTAATCATGAGTGGGACGTGTTTTAGTCTGAGCTTGTTTTGTGCGCTCTCTGACTGATTGCAGTAGTACCAGTATTTCTCTGCCTTCAAGTTCTTTTGTTGTTTCAAGTTTTCATAAAAAAAAAGACTATTGTACAAGAAAAACAATTACAGGACACTATAGTCTGCTTACGTGTAAGAATGCAAAAGCATTATAGCCCTGCGTGGTCACCTCCACAGTAATAATCAGGAACCACACAACGAGCACAGATGAAATCCGAAGCGCACCTTTTGCACGCGGCGCTCCGGCAGTGTCATCACGGTCCCCCATTGCGCAGGCGGTGCCCTTGCCAGCTTCAAGGCTTCCGTGACAAAGCATCTGCGTTGCTGTGCTTTTCTTTGTGCTTTATCTCTGAGGCAGGTCTGCTGCGACCTTGAGCAGCAGCCAGCAACGCCCCCGCCTGCTTCACGGCTTTCGTGATGAAGCATCTGCATTGCTGTGCTTTTCTTTGTGCTTCATTTCTGAGGCTTGTCTGCTTTCACCTTGAGCAGCAACGCCTCCGCCAGCTTCATTCACCGCTTCCGTGACGAAGCATCTGCTTTGCTGTGCTTTTCTTTGTGCTTTATCTCTGAGGCACGTCTGCTCTGACCTTGAGCAGCAGCCAGCAACGCCCCCGCCTGCTTCACGGCTTTCGTGACGAAGCATCTGCGTTGCTGTGCTTTTCTTGGTGCTTTATTTCTGAGGCAGGTCAGCTTTGACCTTGAGCGGTGTGTGCTTGATGACATATATTTATGGCCATCTTTTACAGCACAATTCCAATGCCTTTTCGTGTAATGAAGCATACAAGTCTTTCGCCTTAAAAATAAATTCAATGTCTCCAGGCACGAGGAACGGCGACATGTCCTCAAGCATGGTGACATGTCCTGACACCTGTATTCATCTGCTTTAGCTGATGAATACAGATACTTTTATTTAGATGTGATCATTGCTGATGATGAGTCTTACCACCTTTCTGATAACTCGCACTTCTTAATAGTAACTCGCATGAAAATAAAGGGAAGATTTACTTGGGCTCTAGATGTTGTCTGTTGCTTTCCACCTTCCTCAACGGTTTCAATAGTTAGACAAAGGGAAGAACAGACAGCCAGGATTAATACTAATAGCAACAGACATCTGGAAGCTGAGTAAAATGTTTCTTTTAATTTTTGCGCACACATGCCTATCTTAAATAAAGTTTCATGGTGTGTCTTGTGAAAAAAGAGTATGCAATGGGTTAAGGTTTCCAGTGCTCATCAATATTTGATTAGGCACTGAGCATTTGTAGCCCAAAGCGGAACCTAAAAAATTTTGTGCGTGGTCCTTAGGTTACCTTTTACCTGGTTTGGAATTTTTTGGTCGCGCCACGGGAAAGATTTTTTTATGGACAAATAGAAGCACCAGAGGTGCTCTGCCGACATAAGGAGTAAACCAATCGGATCGCTCGGAGAACCTAATGAATAGATGGGGTTCAGAGAACCCATTGTGGAGAAAATCACCATATACATCTACAGTAGAACCTCGTTAATTTGAAGTCGGTCGGACGGCGTAAAATATGTGAATTAAGCGGATTTGCGAATTATCCAAGACCAAAGAAAATGACAAAAAATTGTGCGCAAAGGCTTGAATCTTGAAGGAAAGATTTTATTCAAAACGAGTAGTCAAAACGAGAGAACATCACCTGAAGTAGTCGTCGGTATGGGACCGCCGTTTTCTCTAATTCGCAGCGTCCACAGTCATATTTTCATGAAGGCTAACTAGGCGCAACATCTCGGAATCACCGCCGTTACATTCCGCAAAGCTGCGGACGACATTCAGCGACTGTATGACTTCCCCTAGAGCAGGGGCCCGAGGCAGCTCATCATCGGCATCAATATCTGCCATCACACTGTCAGTGATTTCGCTCTCAAGGTCCGCGTAGCAGGTTTGCTCATTCTATTCTATGTTCAAGTAGTCTGTGAACCTCATGCCAACCGACTCACAGTCACTGTCCTTAATGTGAAGGCAAAGCTTTTCTCCCTTATCGTCAGTCCCAGGGACAATACTGGCTCTAGCACTGGCGGTAATTCTACATGGTTTAGTACTGCTTATGGGGACAGTTTTCTAGGCTGGAAACGGTTTCCAGACTAGTGAGTAGTTTATCTAAGGACCGTGATCGTTACATTTAGCTCACTGTTTAGGGGAATGTGCTCTCTTGGTTTCTCCAGGACAACAATGTGGAGAGGGCAATTGACTGGATCTTTAGCCGGGCAGATGAGCTGGACTCGACACCCATGGAGATGGGAATGGATGCCGCCACTGTGGGACCCAACATCAAGGATGGCCCTGGCAGTAAGTCTCCTTTCTGCGTATCGGTGCACCTGGTCTAGTGTAACGTGCATCGAGCACTGAGCATTCTTTCTACAGTGACTACCGTATTTTCCAGACCGTAGTCTGCACCCGGTGTGTAGTCCGCAAAAAAAGATTTTGACCAAAAATATGTTTTTAGGTAGTTTGCACTCTGTTCATCATAGCCCACGCTACGCAATACACCTTGCAACTGTCTGCTTTGGTAGCGCACAAAAAAAAGCTTGCGTCTTATAGAAATCGTAATTAACATGAGTAATCTCTTACTCACAGAAATTCATGATGTCTCTTCATAATGGACAACCTTGAAAAACAAAACCTTGTATAGTTCGAACTGCATAGAATTTCAACATTTTCCGGACTCTGGTCCGGAAGCGCCTCGGAGACACATGCAGACCCGGCATCATATAACCAAAGAAAAGTCTATTGAGAAACTGTTTTTTTTTTTTTTATTTATTATTGAGAAACTGTGTGCCATTGTGGGCATGTACACAGTGCGAAAGAATGGGCATCCAAGTGTGACAAAAGCCAACCAAAGTAGCTAAAGCTATGATGATAATGCAATTAATGCAAAGGTGCAAGCGAGCTGGACAAGAATGATGAAAATAATTCCTGGATAGAGGGAACGAAGGGGACAAAGGACGAACACAAATCTCCAAACACAGTTAGGTGACTGGTGCGCAACCAAAAAAATCCGCCTGGTCCTGGTATGGAACCAGTTTCCTCTCCATTTCCAGTGGAGCACTCTACCAACTGAGCTAGCCAGGAGTTACATGTCAGTAGAGCAAACGGGTTTTATCAGCTTCCGCCGGTCTGACACCAACAAGGTGAACAGCCTGCATTTAAAGGTTATGATGATAATGCAATTAATTCAAAGGTGCAAACGAGCTGGACAAGAATGGCCAAAAAAAAGTTACACTAGTACACTTAGGACTGCTTACATGTAGGATTGCGAAAGCCAGTTAAGGACACCGTCTAGGACTACGTCGAGAACTTCTTCTAGGACGACTTTAAGGACGACGTTGAGAACGGCGCCATGAGGAGGACACTTAAAGAGGCTGCGGCATATTTGCATGGGCAGCCACGTTTGCCTGTGGAGGCCGCTGTAGATGTAGACGCTGCTACCGATGTCAAGGCCGTAGAGCTAGACGTGGTTGCCTCACAGTCCATTGCACGAAGCACACAATGAGCAGAGATGAAGTGCAAAGCGCACCTTTTGCACATGGCGCTTCAGCGGTGACATTACACTGATGACGCTTGATGACTTCACGCTGATGACGCTTGATGACATATTTTTATGTTCATCTTTTGGGTGCAACAACGCCGACACCACTTGTTTTTTCCGTAATGTGACAAGAAAGGTCGTCCTAGAAATCTAGGACGACATGCCTGTTACAATCTCTTCGTCCCACGCGTTAAAGTGACGTTGCACGTGCCGCTGTTGCGCAGAGTACCAGCTGATGGGCTTCATCAGCCACATGGGCACCTCGACCATGGTGGGCCACTACGTGTGTCACATCCTGAAGGAGGGCCGCTGGGTCATCTACAACGATGACAAGGTGGCCATCTCCGAGTGCCCGCCCAAGGATCTGGGCTACCTGTACCTGTACAGGCGTGCCGCCTCCTCGTGACTAGGGCCGTCGCCCCTCAAGCGCGCTAGGACCGGCGCCGCCCCAGCCAGCACCTAAATCCCACTGTCCCGTTCGGTTCGGAAGCCCACTGTTTCCAACGACGCGCATTGTCCTGTCGTCGGCGATGTCGTCTTCTGTCTTGCAACGACTTTTGCAATGCCTGCTGCTCTTGCGTTTGTCTCTCGTTTTTTTATCGCACTACACACTTTGTTTTCCTACGCTTTATTTCACAAGTCCGACCACTACGATCCAACGGAGTCTATCGAACAGCGCCAAAAGTGCATTGTCACGGTGCCCGTAACCTTTCTGTGTTAGCTAAAATGGACTGAACCAATCGCGCGCAATCGATGGTTCGATATCCTGCGCTTTTTCCTGCGCGTGATTTGTTCAGCCGGTGATGGCAAACCTACGGACAACAAGCACCGTGACGATGCCCTTTTGGCCCAGCTCGAGTGAGTCAGCCGAATCGTGGTGTCAACTGAGGTCTGACTTCAAGTGAAATGGAGTATAGGAAATTTCGTTCCACCTTAAACCTGTTCACACATACACCACTGCGCTACCTTGGTACTGTTTGTTAGCGACTGAAATAGCGCCGACCTTGCCGATGCAGCGGTACATGGCGCTGTTTCTAGTGTTGATTTCAAATCAAATTTATTTGACACCAGATCATACAATTATGATGTCGGGAGCGCAGACAAAAAGTCACTGGAGTGCGTTTTGGCTGCGTCTGTGCCCTTGTTCAGATCAGAGACAGCAGTGCTATAAAATAATTAAAAAGAAAAATCACAATCTATACAGCACTTAACGTACACTGAACCAATAATACACTTAAACAAAACAAAATCTTATCAGACGAACGGAGGAACAGACGAAAAAGTTTGCTGTCTAATCAGTATGCGAATTGAGTAAGGATGGCAAGGTGTAAAGAAACGATGGAATTTCATAGTTTCTGCGTGCAAAAGGTATATTTGCTGCGATGCAAGTGTGAACCGGCATTTAAAACAATCCCCCAACAAAATATTTTTTTTCTCTTTTTGCAGGCAAAAAAATTGTCGAAGGGGGATTTTGTATTTCGTGAAACTTGAAAGGAGGGCACCATTCTTTTTATATGCTGCTATGTTGTTTCTGTGTTTTACTGCTTTCTTTACCTTCTTTGATTTTTCTTTTTTTATTAATACAAACAATGCTGCTTTAAGGAAAGCCAATGCTTTGAGGTTCTAAAGTGGCAATTTAGCGTTGCTGTCGAAAGCGATGCAGAAACACTGTGCAAGGCAAGTCGGGGCTGGGAGCCCGATAGTTTTGCCGAGGTTAACGGGTGGCACGTCGAGAAGTACTACATATTTTTTATTTATTTCCGGATTACCTTTGCTTTCTTTTTTTTTTCGGAGCATTTGAATTGGCGAGGTTTGAGCATTCTTATTTGCTGCTTGTCCCTCGTCCACACTCTACCGGGCATTTGATGTGTGACGAATTTGTGTTTGGTTTCGTGCCTTCAAAAGGATTGCGACCATGCTGTACATGTTGGCTGGCCTTCAGGAATGGTCATACACGTGATGCTAAGTATTGTAACTTGTTTTTGGGACACGATTTGTATATAGTATGTGTGGTGCTTTTTTTTTTCACCTTGATGACCTAAACTTATTTTAAATAATTTTGCATTTGTTTGTTCCCAGCAACCACTGAATTTGTTACATCTGTGATTGATTGCTTTATGGCGATTTCCTCACAACAAGAATTAGAGTTGTAGGAAGCTAGGGTATCTAATAAACCAAAGTTCACAGTTCAAATTGTTGTTCCATCAAGTTCTGTCGCATTTAAAGTGCATTAAGAAGAGAACCTATTTTGAAAAGGATCCAGACATTTCAGTGTGGGACGTTTCAGCATAGGACTTTCAGTGTAATCTTCTTGGTGCACAAACGTTTCAGTTCGTGGGTATTTTGGTGTAAATACATGTTTGGAAGATGAATAGTTGTACCACCATGTGAAATCGCAAACCTTTGTAAACTTGGAATATTTTGATGCATGAAAGGTACGATATCTATTGATAGGAATTGCAGATTTGTCTTAATTTAGCTGTGCTTTTGTCTTATGAAAAATATAGGAAATGTAGACTTCAACAAATAAAACTAATTGCATCTTAGATCCAGCAATAATGTATTGTCATTTCAATGTGCAGAAAGATATCTGAATACAATTGTAAAGGCAGTCAGTATGAGAAACTAAACAAGTGATACAATTTTCAAAACTGCAACGTGTTTTCCTAGACAGGCGTTCATGCAGTTTAAAGGTATAATAAGTATCAGTTTGGTTAGATAAGACAAAACGATGGCATAAGAAAGTCATCACCTATACTGGCAACAGAGTGGAGAGTTGACACAAGCAAGCCTAAATAATCATTATTTGTGGATGCAATGGTGAGTCATCCATACCGAGAGGTCACTGAAATATTGTATTAATATGTAAGTATAAGCAGTATAATCAAATATGTGACATAGGTTCAGAGACAATGAAAGGTAACCATGATTTCAAAGGATATGCACCGAAACATCCTGCACCAAAATGTCCTAGACCCTTCATGAAATGCAAAAATTGCAAAAAAAAAAAAAGTTGTATTTAAACCGGTATTTCTTGATCTATAAGTTACTAACAACATGTAAGTGCTACACTCGCGAAGTTCCCGTTTATATAGTTGCATCAATTCAGTCATATCCCGGCCGTTTGTAACAGTTTTGAAAAGCTTTTCCTGTTTTCTCAGAATTAATTTTTTTTTTTTTTTTAAGTTCATGGTATTTTGGGATCTAGAACAGGGGTGGCCAGGCTGACCCACTCTAAGAGCCGCAAACAAAACCACGAATCTTCCAAGAGTCGCGGGGGGGGGGGGGGGGGGGGGGGGGACGACGACGACCAACTTTTGTTTAGAGCAGTAACGAAATTCGAACTACTTTCGATCTCTCCGAGTCAAAAGAACTCGGTGTGCATAAGGTAGCAGTAGCACAAGACTACCAAACCGCAACCTGTCTTTCTCAGCTGCTGCTGAGGGGAGATGGAGACCTGTCAAGCAACTGTTATGTTGCTTTTTTCTTTGTCTTCCCTCTCCAAATAGAGAAAAATAAAGCATTTTGATTTTATTTGAATGTAAAACGCGTTCCATTTCTCCATTTGGGGAAGTGCTTGTGTGACCGGGAGGGAGGCGTGGAAGTGGAAAGGGGGGAGGGGAGGGAGCCACGAGCCGCACTTTAACACGCGAAGAGCCGCAGCTTGGCCTCCCCTGATCTAGAACCTAGATCTGAATACTTTTTTGGGGGTTTAATACCTCATAAGTTGCTTGAGGTATTAAAGGGATACTTCAACGAAATTTGAAATATTCCCGTCGTGTTCAAAGATAGGTTGAATATGATCCACAATATCCGTAAATGACAATCGCACGTTTGTATTTCGATCCTGGTGGCTGTATTTTTCGTTATAAACGGCCCACCCTGGCAAGCGCTCGGAGAAGGCCCAGCTTAGAGCACGTGACATCCAACGCAATCGTGACGTAGGTCGTCTCAAGACGAGCAAAGCTACGGCGAGGCTGACGTCGAGAGGATGGCCTAGTCGTTCCAGCCACCGAAGCGGCTGCTTTTGTACGAATTTTGAGTGACGGGTTAATCTTCTATAGTCTTCTAGGGGGACAATAGCGACTTCTGCGACACACAAAAGGGATTCTCGGGAAGAGGGGAGTTCCTCCTTCCCCCCTTCTCTCGTCGTGGCCGGAGACGAGACAACCTCCGTCACTAGCTGTCAAGGTTCCTAGACGAGCATTACAAACGAGGCGTTAGCGACATCCACCAGGTGCTCTTTGCTAATCGTTTAATTCGTTTTAAAATTCCTTTTCGAGACATTTTTAACAAGATATTGGTATGTTCCATGCGATACTGCTCTTTTGAACACATATAGACCAAAAAATGAGCGCCGAAATTTCGTTGCAGTATCCCTTTAAAGGGTAACTGCAAAGAAAAAAAAAAGTGTGTTTTAAAACAGCCTAATTGGGACAAACATGTCACAAAACAAATCTGCGAAAAAAAAATTTTTTAGCAATATTTACGCAACAGTACGTAATTTAGTCGGAGTCACAGCCTCTCCACATTTGAAACTCCCGCTCTTCCGACGCGCGTGGAGTGGCTGGAATACGTCACTCGGTGACGTATAGCAGCCACTCCACGCGCGTGTTTTGCAACAAAAGGACGTAAAACGCACAATATGAGAAGGTAGTGGCCTTTATTCGAGCAAACACACGCCATGTGAATGAAAGTTTAACGAGCTAGACACTTATGAACAAAGCTTTGGACCACTAGGCCTAGCCTAGGCCAACCGCTGAATTCACAAACCTCACACCAATCATTTTTCAAGGAACACGTGAGGGCCGGCGCTGGCCAATCACGACGACGGATAGGCGGCCTAGGCTGCTTATCCGTCCTTGCGCCTTCCTTGAGAAAAGTGGAGGGGCGCCGCGCCTCAATTGGGGTGAGGTTTGTGTTCGGCGGCAAGTCTCGGAGACGGCGCAAGCTTCGATGCGCAGGCAGAAAGATAAACCTTGACATACTTTTTTTTCGGTACCTCTAAAATATAAGCTAGACACAATCCTTCCTTTTGCATGTATTAACACGGCTGGAGCATGGTAGAAGAAAGCTGTTCATTAAGTGGAAACAAAGAAAGACTCGAGAAAATATTCTGCGATGCGTGTATACCAGCCCACTTACCTTTCAGAGTTACTGAACTGAAGCAAAATAAAAACAAAAAATGGAACTATGGCTGAATTAGGCAACATGGATAACAAGCTGTAAAAGCTTATTTTCACTTTCTTGCCTATCCACATTGATCCCCTTCGGGGAAACCATAAAATTTCTCGCTTTTTGAGTCGGTTATGAGAAGTGTAGGAGAGTGCGGAAACAGCAGTGCTTCCTGGAGGTGGCAACACCACCTATGGCTGCATAGTTATGATGCTCGACGAAAGATGGTGCATGGCACATAAAGAAAATGGCGTCGCACCCTGAATTTAAAAAAAAAAAATGCATATAAGTTGCATGGTTGTATAAGACACACCTAGAAAAATATTTGGAAAAGCTGCAACTTATACCCCGGAAAATATGGTACAGTAAACAATTCACAGGACGAGACACTTCAGGTGGTGGGTGGTGTTATGCACGTATGGAATGCAGTAGTATTCTTCTAGTATACAGGGGTGGAACGGCTGCGCCATTTGCGCCATTCCGCGCCAAACGCATTTGTCTGCGCCATCCTGCGCCATTTCACGGAAACTGCGCCATAGCCAATACCTTGCGCCATTATGCACCAAATCGCACAACGTGCGCCAAAAAAAAAAAAAAAGTATTTTGTCTTGGTTTCGGTTTTTATCGACTCGATTGGCAACGATTAGCGCGTTTAGCTTGGTCGGCCTTGCAATCCTTTGTTCTGTTTATTCTCCCTGTGTATCCCTAGTCGGAAGCGCGCGAAAAAAACTCGGGGATCGGATTCGAAGTGCTACACCTGCGACTGGATTGTTGTTCTTCTACCATAAGCGGTTACGCAAGTCGGCCGAGGTGAGGTCGAGTCGTTAAGCGTCAGATTGCCTGAGGCTCTGCGGCCCAGGATCCGTACGTCAGCCAGTTGAAAATAAATGAGCAAAAGATTCCTTTTAGTACTTCATCGTTAGAAGTTGGAACCGCATTCCTGCAAGATAAATTGTGATTTGATAGGACTGAAACGCGGTCCGATCCGAAACCTTGCCGGCCAGCAGCTCTTAGCCGAGTGGTAGGTCTGCTCCTGCATATCGCTTTGAATACGATAACTCCGTTAATTGTAGTCTGCTGCTTCGGTATTGAGTTGCACAATAGGATAAACTCGAAATTTGTTTCCCTGTTCCTCCACGCAACTGCACGTCCGTTGCTTTCGCACGTCAAGAGGTTCGCACATATAATTACTATTTCGAGCACGTGTGGGTTGTGCGATAAGCAGTGCTGATTTGCATTTTGAGCAGCTGAAAGCCACTCAGAGAATATCAAGGACACCATCTTCAGAAACATATAGTAGTTGCTTTTTGGTTCTCATTAAGGCTCACAAAGTTTCAAGTTTTCGCATGTGCTACACTGTTATCCCATCTACCTAGGTCCCTAACCACTCATGTTCATCTGTGCTGCTAAGCAGAATTGAAATTGCTCCCGTGCTCGTCTAAGACACAAGCTGAAGTGCAATGGAAACTGATCTGAGCTGCTCCTAGCCTGCTCCAGAATGCAGTTTTAGCTGCTCCCAACCTGCTCCAAAACAGCGGTTTCAGCTGCTCCCGTGGCTGCTCCCAAATACCTTTCATGAGTTCCACCCCTGAGTATACTCGTTTTCCTTCAATTGTTCTGTGACCACAGTGGTATCCTTAGTGCAATGTGCATCATATATAGGGTGTCTCAAATACCCAACCTTGATCTAAAATGGGCCTTAAAAATTGGCACCTGCACATGGCAATCTAAACTTTTCGTCAAAAGTGTATTTCACAGGTCAGTTTTATCACGCAAAATTACAAAACCGACCTGTTATGTAAAATTAGGGCCAAAATATACTTGGTGGGGTCAAGACGCAGACGACTGAATCGAGTGGCGGGGCCCGTTTGGTGCCCCCCACTCGACTGCACGGACGGTGTCTGCATCACCGTCCGCCGTTAGCCCTGGCAAGTTTTTTGGCCCTATTTGTTTTTACAAAAAGGGAGCTATGCTTTGCAATTTTGCATAATAAAACCGACCTATAAAGTACACCTTTGACAAAAAGTTAAGATGGCAATGTGCAGGCACTGATTTTTACGAACTATTTTAGATCGAGCCTGGGTATTTCAGACAGCCCATAAATGTGTCGTTGCTTATTGAAATTAATGTGAGTGTCTGTCCTTCGTCCATTTCAGTGTTTGATTCTTTCTGTATAAACTACATTCAATGCGCTCTGCTACGTGTACTTCACTCCCTCCGCTTGCAGCCAGAACAAGTGGCCATGTAACCTGGAGCCGATTATATGCCACCAATGTTTATCATAGCCATGTGCTGGCCGGATAGGGTCAGTAAAGCACAGTGCATGCCTGGAGTTCCAAGGATTTGGCCATTCCTGACATTGCAGGGTTTGGACACTAACCACTACCCGAATGCTTGTCAAGCCATTGCTTCTCACAAGTCCAAACTAAGTGCTCGCGCAATGACCGTGTTTGTCGTCACGCTTTGCGGGAAAGAGACTGAAAGCAAGCGCTTCCTTTTGTCGTTTAAGTTATACCACAACAAAGGAGTTTCTTGGTCAGTGTGGGTTTACTTAAAGGGACACTGACAGGGTATTTATGCTCGCCGAGGTTTTTTGTTGTACGTGACATATGAGAGCTCAACTACCCAGAACAGAATTTGCGGCTCGAAATTCGGTTTCTTTCCGCCCGAAAACCGCCGATCAAGAACTGGCCGGTTCGAGTCTCGCTCACTCTCTTTTCCGCGGTCACGGGCCATTTTCTAAGGTATCGATGCGACCACCAAATTTAATCAAAGTCGTGGGTCACTGAAGGCACACACTCAATATTAAAAATAGAAAAAAATATGAAACCCATTTTTTGTGGCTTCTAAAAAGCTGTAAATACGTTGATTGAAAAAAAAGTTCCACAGACAACCGGAAGCATTCTGTGCGTTCGTCGTTTCGCGTATCGTGGGACTCGCGGGGACGGCGATGGCAGCGGACGACGGGCGTGGGACCTCTATTTCAGAACTGTCGTTCGCGGTACCGGCGAATTCTGTCTACCGTTAAAAGAGAAATTTGGGACTGATCAAAAGAATTGGTATTCATCCCGTACGACACGCCCGGCCACAAAGCCGATTTGCACGAAGACGTCGCCAAGCCGTCGCTCCCTTCTCGTGGCTGAAGACATTGCTCGCGCAAACGTCAAGCACGACGTGTCTACTTCGAGTTGAATATGCACGCGTACGATTTCTTTACTAGGTGCGAATGTCCCCAAAGCGTGGTGCTTCCCGACTTCGACCCGGGAGTGCTTTTGCTAGAGAAAAATCGACAGCAAACTTTCCAACTTACAGTTTACAGGCTGAATAATTACTAAGGAAAGAGATCCACCAGAAATGAGGTGCCCCAGTAGCTCAGTGGGAAAGACGTCCGGTTAACACGCGGGAGGACCGGGTTCGATCCCCTGTGACACTTTTTTTTTTTTTTTCAAACATTTTCCGATGTTTACATATCTTTTTCTTTTTTTTACAATCATCACTGAAGAAACAAACAAAAAAATAACAAACAAATGTTGTGGACGATACTTCGCTGAATTAAATGGTTTGGGATTTCCGTTTTGACACCTGCGAACTCAATGTAATCACTTTCCACAAAATGCAAGGAGCATATAAATCAGGTAGCCTCCGCTTTCCGAGGTGCCCGTATATGTTCTACAGGAATTGCTGCCAGCCATTGGTCCCGATCCCGTTGATCTTTCGGAAACTCTGTCGCACAATGCCACTTTTTTTCGGATGCAGGAAATGTGAGCCAGCTTTTCACGCAACATCTTGGGTGTATTCGTTTCGGAGCCGATCATGGAAATTCACCACGGGCACTCACTACTCATCTCCAAATCCTCAATGTACAAAACAACTCATCTTGGAGTACAGAACAACGAGCGGAACAAACATAACTGCAAAAGGATCGCACGGCGAGCAGTTCCCTCACGCCGCATCGCACGCCGCATGTCGTGTCGTCTGCTACCGGAGAGGAGAAAACAAAAACAAAAAAAACAAAAAAAAACGCAAGGTCGGGTGTAGCCACGTGACTTCCGCCACTCGCTCTCTTCTCTCCACTTCTCCGACCTCCGTCGGGTTTCGGTTTCGGTTTCGAGCAGTTGCGTCTTTTGGCTTTATTAAAAAAATACGCTACTCTGTTGCAAAATATTAATTGGGTAGTCCTCCGACACCATAATAAAGCGCCTGGCAAAAAATTTAAAAAAAATTTTGGGGGGTGTCAGTGTCCCTTTAAGGGGTGATGTGGGGCTTTAGAGTAATTTTTTTATTTATAAAGGAATACTTATCATATTATACACTGGTATAACACATCTCACACCTATTCCAAATATGCAATCAGATATTGAATATCTTTACTAGAACCAGAGTTATGGGAGATTGGCCTAATTTGATTAGGTCATTTCTTACGGGTCGTTAGAGGAAAAGTATTCGTAAATTATCAAAATTTTTAATGCAACTGTATTCACAAAGGTGTAATTTGTGCGGTGATGCTATTTTAGATTTTAACTGAGAGGGTTATGTCACTAAAAAACGATTGCAATTATAGTGTAAAAGAGATGCTTTCTCATTATTTAAGAAAGTAATTAATTGGATAGAACTCTTAAGCTGGAAGACTATAAAAATAGCATCACCGCACAGCTCCTTTCTTCGCAATTAAAATGGCACCAAACGTGTTAATATTGTCCAAGACAAACTTCAGAAAACGCCTGTAAGGCATCGGTACTTGTGAAAAAAGTGTGAAGAGAGAAAAAAGCCCTTGAAGTATGTGTATTCCTACTGAATGTTCATAGAAAATTAAGACTTTATATTTTTCTTTCATACTTAAAAATTAGAGCAATAATATTTTGCACAGAGCTGGGTGGGTATGTCTAAATTCCAGAAAAACCATTTTCTCAAAAGTGAATTTTCTCCAACTTTTTACCATTTAAAGACCCTTAAAGCGGTCGAAATAGCCGCAAACTAAAATCAGTCCCGTGCAATAAATATTGCTGTAAAAAGTTTGTTTTTGTTGAAAAAATTGTTTTGCGACATGCTTGTCCCAATTAGGATGTTTAAAAATACACTTTTTTTTCTTTGTAGTTACCCTTTAAACCCCCACATTGTCGTCCTTGGCGGCACACAATCATAGAGATCATACATACTAACTCTAGAGGAAAAGGTCCGCCATTTTCCCATACATTCTGGCTGCCGCAAGCGGCGGATCATGGAGGCAGACCCTCGGGGTTCCCTAACACGGTTACATTATCAGAGCAGTTTCGTGAACTTCAACAATCCACGAACTTACCGGTGGAAAGATATTCGCGTTCCTTTCGAAGCTTTCTTTTTGCATAGCGCGCAGATGTACGGCCTCGCGTTAACGCTAAACTAAACCATATACCCGGCTTCGCCGGTGGGGCGCGGGTGGGCGCGGTTGAGGAATACGAAACTGCGCAACCACCAGATTTCCGAGATTTCGACAGAAGGGAAGTTAATGCAGCGTGATGACTTTATTGCTTTTTATAAGCGTTAGAATAGCTCAGAATTTAGTTTACAACGTTAAAATATCACTGTTTTAATTGCTGAGTTTTCACTCTTCGCGTTTACCATGGCAACGTTGCTTTCTTTCTCTCGTGTTCTGTCGCTCTCTTTTGCGATTGTTCACTCGGGACCCCGGGTGTCGGCGCACGGGATTCGCCACTCCTCCTCACCCACCTTACCAACTTCGTCTGACATGCGACATAGATCGATGGGTACAGACCCGTACCCATGTATCTGGTTACTTGGACGAGTACACCACGTTTTCATACGTGCCTCTTTGTGATTTATGAGTGGTGATATCACTTGCCTGCACAACGGGTAGCTGGCATCTCCCCTCCTCCTCCCTCGTCCTCCCCCTCCTCCGTCCTCCATCTCCCCTCCTCCTCGTGACTCACGAGGGTCACACGTGACGTCACGTGTGACGTTGTTATGGGAAACGTCCCATAATGCAACGAGCGGGTTACTTGTGACCTTCGTGACGTCACGAGGGTCACGAGTGACGTCACATGCGACGTCATTATGGGAAACGTCCCATAATGCAACGCGCGGTTACGCCGACGGCGACGCCGCTCAAGCCGGAAACGGGCGCCTAGACATCTTTCTTTTTTAAGTTACTCACCAATACGTTGCTGGTCAAGGTGTGGGTAGAGGAAATTGGTATTGATGTGCCGTGGACGGTTAACTGTGTTTTATGCAAGCAGCCTGCTCTAAAAGGGCTTGTTAGACAATCGGAGCGTCATTGAAGAACATTTGCGGTAGTACTTTGGCCATATACGTGAAAAGTTTTACATGGAATGCGTTTAATACGTGAATCTTGGTGCAATTTGTTTCTGTTTTTGATACTCGTAGCGCAAGCAAAAGTTGAGTTAAAGAACGAGCGTGTTCGTAATGGTATCTACTATGAGACAGATACACAGAACTTCCTCACGGTAGAGACTGATACCGCTACTTTTGACAAGAACATCGTTGGTCGTCGATATGGTCCTATGCGGACTTGTACGTAATCTGTTACAAGTAACGAAATTACTTGTAATCCCTTACATTTTTCAGTAATTTAGTGACGGAATAATTACATATTTTCTCATTTTAAAGTAATTCTCTTATATTTTTTACGTAACGGATTCGTTGTAATCCATTGCATTTTTTTTCAGAAACAATCCCCCCCCCCCCCCCCACACACACACACACTTCTAATGAAATGGTTTTTATTTCGCTAAAGTCGAGCGCAGTGACACTGTCACGCGAATTGACCAGCGCAAAGGGAGGCTTAGCACACTTCAGTTCCGCAAAGCCTTTTTTTTTTTTTTGCAACACTAAGCCCTTGAGTCTGTTTTTTTAGACCCTAACAACAATGTCGAAAAATTTAAATAAACAACTACGAAAATGAAAAAAAAAAATGGGTTTGGGGGGGAGGGGGGGGGGGGGCAAGTGGTATCCGCTTCTTTTAGTCCCTTTGTTTTTTTTTTTGCGATCGAAGACGGGGAGAGGAGGACGCCAAGTGATTGTGTGCCTCTTCGAGAAGCTCCGTGCACGGACAAGAATTAACAATGTCCTCGGTTATACTGACTAAGACCATTTTCATAATGTCACAACACGAGACAACGCTCCGTCTACCCTAAAACCCACTAAAAGAACTTCCATCGCAAACCAAACCCACGTCAAAATAAAAAAAAAAAAAAATACCGGACGAGACAAGTTTTGCGACGTTGTCTCGTCCGTTTTTTTTATTTCGTCGTGTCTCCGGTCTACGATGGAAGTTCTTCACCAGCTCGCCTGTGCTTTTACCCTTTCTTCCACTAAAAGAGATGAGATACAATGTGAAGGTGTTATTGCCACAAGCATCCCCGTTCGTTGCTGCACACTTATCTTCTCTTAGAAAACAGGATGCAGTGGCGTCACAAAGGGGGGGGGGGGGGGGGGGGGGGGGCGAGCGGACCGCCCCGGGTGCAGCGCTCAGGGGGGTGTCGCGGCAGGCCACAAGAGCGAGGCTAAGCTAAGGAAGGGGGGCTGCACGAGAGCGGGGGGGGGGGGGGGGGGGGGGGGGCAGGCTACCGACCAGGGTGCCGCTGGCCCTCGTGATGCCACTGGCAGGATGCATATTTTATAGAGCGCACCTCTTAGGCGCCTGTTTCCGGCTTGAGTAACCGGACCCCCCAAGGTCACGTGACCCCCCCCCCCTGAAGTCACGTGACACTCCCCCGCCGAGGTCACGCGACCCCCTCCCCCGAGGTCAGGTGACCCCCAGAGCATATTAAAGAATGAGGGGAGGAGGAGGAGGGGTCTACCCTCCCCTCAGTACCCTTCCCTCCTCCTCCTCGAGAGCTGCGCTCCAATTCGGCGTTACAGGGAGTTGTAAACGGCTTTCACTTTTTTTCTGCTTCTTTCACCTTATTTGGCCCTGTTTTAAAAGCTACTTACTTTTTGTAGTCCAACTTCTAGGGTTGGCCCACTTTATTTGTGAATTCCAGCCAGGTTATCTGCATCTCAGTCACCCTTTTTGGTGAGTCAGCTTTTTGCGAGCATTTCGAAAATGGTAATTAGGGATGTCGCGAACCACCCCAGGTTCGATTTCGAAAGGTTTCGATATTTGCGAAGCGAACTGAGGTTCGATTTCGAAAAATTTCGATATTTTCGTACCGACCGAGGTTCGAATTCGAAAAATTCGCAACTTTCGATCACAGGGGAGTTTCGAATTCAAAAAGTTCGAAGCTTTCACGGTTTCTAAAATTTCGGATTCGAATATTTCGAATATGTTTTTACTTCAGGTTCGATAAATTCGAATATTTCGAAATTCTTTGGAAATAAAATTCGAAAACTTCGAACGCTTCGAATTTTTATAGACATGAAGTTCGAACAATTCGAAGATTTCGAATTTCTTTTTGCAAAAAGTTCGAAAAGTTCGTAGGTTT
Source organism: Ixodes scapularis (assembly GCF_016920785.2). Lineage (NCBI taxonomy): Eukaryota > Metazoa > Arthropoda > Arachnida > Ixodida > Ixodidae > Ixodes > Ixodes scapularis. The sequence continues at coordinate 94,066,371 of NW_024609846.1, forward strand.
CGATTCTCTTTTATCGCTAAATTCGAAAAAAAAAAAAAAAAAACTTCGAAGATTTTGAATTCCTTTCTAGTCCAAGTTTTCAAAGTTCGAAGTCCGGTTTTCAAGTTCCTCCACAGTTTGTTTCAAATAACGTTTTCACGACTCACTGGTTTTCACAAAATCAAGTTTAGAAAAGTTAGGGTGTGATATCTAGATTCTGCGAAGTTGGTCAGGCAATTAAATGAGACGACGAGTGTCCCGGATGTGCTGGAATATTTGGCAGTGCAGAGTGACGTGTGACCATAGATCAGTAATTGTGACTGCCAGCCCGGGGGAGGGGGTCTTTAACCTGCATCACGCAGTAGTGATCACACGAACACACTGTTTCACGAGACTCATCCAGTTCGAAACGGCCAGGGGCGACCAGTAGGTTGAGGCACAGAAAAACCTTGTAGCGACCTGGCAAACTACCTCGCCACCCCTTGCACGCTGGTAGTAATCCGATCGAACGCCGCCCAAATGACGCTGGCATTTAGTAAGTTAAGTTTGTAATTGTCCCGGAGGTTTATTTTCTGGGACGGAGGAATCGCCTCGCAAAAAGCCGACACAACTCGAGGTCAAGGAGCGTTCTACCATACGAGTGGCGTCGGAAGAGGAAAAACGGGGGGAAAGAGGGTAGCGGGGGGAGGGGGGGGGGGGCTTCAGTTTCCTTCCCCCCTTCCAGATATTTTGGACTGTTAAAGAAAACAATACGGGGAAAGAGGACGTGGTCGAGCTAATTTTAATCTGAAATTATTTATGTTGCTCTTCACTGCATACAATATTGCGTAGATGGTCATTGTTAGAAACTCGTTGTCAGAAGGCACTACTCGTCACATGCTTAGTGGTTCGGAAGTTCAAAGCTATGTCTTTTCAACCTAAATACCTGTGCCAATAGTAAAAAAAAAAAAAAAAAAAAAAAAAAAAAGAATAAATGCGGGGATAAAAAGCTGGAGAAAAAAAAAAAAAAAACTATCAAGAATTCGTCTGAAGTGTTGTATTCTTGTATATTCAGAGGTTCAGAACTTCGAAACAAGTTTCTTTTACTAAAATGTGTACAGGCTAAAAGAAACACGTCCCAGGAACGTGAAGCGAAAAAAAAAATGTTTTCTTTTAATGACGTGCTGAACTTGAACACTATTAGAAATCTTCTCCCATGAGTTAATTACGTGAAAAAACAATAAATGCATTATTTTGTATTCTGCAGATGGCAATGATATGTACTGTCCGTGGTGTTAATTTAAATGCGATACCTCAAACAACTTAGACGCAAATAAATATCAAGTTTAGGGCATAATTGCATGTAGATACATGTTTGGACATTTCTTCGAAACTCACGTTGAATAACAATTATCACATCTTAAGACGGCACTTACCTAGGCTATACATAGATCATTCTTTAAAAAAGTATAACATCTCTACCATAAATAGCTTCGGCTACAGCGCGCTTCAAATATGGCACAAACGATAATCGTCAAAAACCCGTCGTCTTTCATCGCCCCTTCGGGAATTTATTTCTTTAAAACTAAGCATGCCAGAACATTGAAACAAACGGCATTGTCTTTCGTAAGGAACGCAGCACCGCGTGTAAAAGTTAAAGAAAAAAATATTACGAATGTACCTCACTACTTGAATTCAAATGAAACCGTCCGCCGGTCTTTCGAAGTTCGACGGACGTCGAACTTTTACCCTAAAAGTTCGAAGGTCGTCGAACTTCTGACTTTTCAGGATTCGAAAGTTCGAAACTTTTCGAATTCTCTTGATAAATAAGTTCGAAAGTTCGAAATTCATCAAATTTTTTGGTCAGTTAAGTTTGGAAGTTCGACAAGCATCGAACTTTGCAGCGCAATAAGTTCGAAAGTTCGAAAAAGATCGAATTTTTTAGCGTAATAAGTTCGACGGTTCGAAAAGCGTCGAACTTCTTAGCTTAAAAAGTTCGGAAATTCGACTTCCGTCGAATTTTACGATGTAGACAATTCGAAAAATCGAAATCTTTCGAACCTTTCGAACCGCTTGATTCGATCATCGAAACTTCGATTCGAAAAAAGTTCGCGGCATCCCTAATGGTAATAGTCTTCCTTTCTTCTTCCTGTTTTTGCCCCAGCAGGACGCATCTTATCTCAAGCAGATATTTTTACAAATAAAACATAATGGTGGCTGACGTAGATTTGATATTCTGGGCTTGAGAAGAGAGGGAAACTCGTGAGTGGAAACCATAGCGCGGCTTACTCATATGCCGCCCTTCGCTGCCCGTGGCATCAGCGAACGTCTCTCTGGAGACCGGAGTAAACTGCAGTCGGTTCGTGCTCCGTGCGTTTTCGAACGGCACCAAGAAAGGTATACACGGCAAACATGTGTTTATATTTCCTTGTTTTAACCGACGTTCTAATTAATTGTTGTTATGAGTGTCTTTTTTTTTTTTTTATTCACCAACGTCTCGACCGAGGCTCGACCTGTTCAGAACCAAAGGAAGAAGAATATCGATAATACCTTACTGGTACAACTATGTTTTGCTATTGTCTGGCAGTATATGCCGGTATAATAAGATGGACATAAATCAATTCTTATCCTAGTTTTGGCTAGATGTATTGTGACTTCTACAGCTTCGCGATTTCGACAATGGAGAATTTTAGTAGATTGGTCCGATGACTCCGATAACGATACCCGATACTCCGCCGCCGCCTTTGCGCATTAATCATATCGTTATCGGGGGTATGGAGGTATTGGAACGATATACTAAAACTCTCGAATATCAGGCAACGGCTGCAGTGAAGAAGCTTTGCTCTATCTTCGAGGTAACTAGTACTTCCATTGCTTCGCTGAAAAAGCTTAATGCAGAGCATGAATCATTCGTGCGGCACAATGTGCCACTCCCATCCAGTGCCTCAGTTCAAAGAGTGTTCAGCGTAACAGTCGACATCTTCAATAAGAAATAGCGCAAAATGTCTGACGAGACTTTCGAGAGTCAACTGTCATTAAATGGAACAGGTTGCAACAATAAGGACTTGAATAACCCTCTTCCCTTTGTTTCTTAATTGAATACAATAATGTTGAAAGTAACTCCACGAAAGTCGGATTGTAAAATAGTTTGTTGTTGGGCGAGTTGGTGAACGATTGGATTCGTGGTTTTGCGCAAAACCATGAATGCCGTCTTTTTTGCGCAAAACCATGAATCGAAAGTCGGATTACTTTTTGGGGTAACGGTCACTTACTTTTATGAGAGGGTAAATGTAATTGCAATAAATTAAAATTTAGCCTTGAGTAATTGTAAATGTAATTCCTTACTATTTTTCAGTAACGTGTACAAGTCTGGTCCCTATTATCCCTAACGCCGGTCAGCGGGAGAGAGCCCTTCTGCAACGGTGACACCATACACAACGTGTTCCCCGAAAGAAAAAAAAAATATTACAAAAACAAATTACACATCACCGAACGCTCAGTCTCCGTCCAATTAAACGTAAAACCCGAGCGGGTCCGAACCGCATACCAAATTTTCGGAGCTAACCATTACCTCATTCAAGCCATAATTTATTTTCCGAATGACGCAGGCTATAATACCGTTCCCGGTAGTTTGCGTCATTCAGCCTCGCGTATGCATTGCTTTCGTCGGTCACTATTTTCCTATCGCAAATTTCCGACCACTTAAAGGAGCGATGCAACGATATACAATCGGAATGTTTTTTTTTTTTTTTTTCACTTTACACGAGCTTACTGGCACTAGTGGGGCTCCAGGATACTCGCACGCAACGCCACTGGCCACAAAACTCCTTTGTTGCGATGTAATTTCTAGGGCAAAAGCGATCATTTTCATTCAATCTCTCCTTCGCGAAACTTGATGACGTAGCTGGGCGGTCGCAGTACCGCCTAGTGACGATATTTGAATTCGGCTCATATATTGGATCCGAGCATTGCATGGGCACTCGATTTGGGCTCGTGATAGTCGATAGCTCGAGATACGTTGGGGTAATGGCCCGTGTCCAATCGCTGCAATGACGACAATAGCCGAACCATAAGAATGTCCGGAACTCAGCGCGTGTCCTGTGCTTTGCCAAACCCAGCGCGTGTCTAGGATCAACATTGGCGGCCTATAATCAGCTCCAGACCAGGTGGCCGCTTGTTCTGGCTCCGAGTTGAGGTGGTGAGCGCTGCTCGTTTTTCTTTAATGTTTTCTGCGACTCCTATTGCGTGGGCTAAAAAACGAACGCGTGTTTCATGGGTCAGGGATCCGTTCCAAGCACACTTTGCCCAAAGTACAAAAATCGTTGCATGTCCCCAGCACGCCATGCCATGGATTTGTAAAAACTAAAACGGTGTACACGATCGGTACCTTAAAAGACAAGGCATGTGGATGACGTCATCGTTAGATGATCCCCGATATCGACCAACACACTGTTTACAAACAAGCCCGCGTTTGCCCGCACAGGGTGTAGGCACTGCGCGCGCAGAAACCTGATTCGTCCGAGGCGAAGCATCTGCGCATGCGCAGAACCGACAGCAGCGCCACCGCAGTGGCGTGACGTCAGAGAGTCGAGTTGGTCTATACATATAGACGCTTTGCAGCAGTTGTGCATGGGCGCCGCCTTAACTGACCTTCAGTTTTTGTTTCCTCTTATTCCATTTTCTTCGCTTCGTCATTACCACAGCAGTCTAGGTTTTTGCCATCTTAGATTCCATTGTGTCCTTCTTCCCAGCATTGGCCTTTCTGGAGGCTCGTCAACACCCGCTTCAGTGGCTCGGTATCTCGGTAAAACAAGAGAAGGTCAGCAATGGCGACTGTATTCTGGCCCGTGTGTAAAGCCTCTATATAATATGTATGTACCTTTGTGATCTTAATCTTTCTCAAAAAGAAACGATATATGATCTCTATTGTGTGTCTTCGTAGCGAGGCCTGCAGTGTTGGAGAACGAAATGATGTGTTAGGTCGTTTAATTCGTGTGCCTGTTTCTTTAAATAAAGACGAATAAAAACAATTTTTTTTTCGCAAACTTTTTTAACTGTGTGCGCTTAATAATCGCCAAGAATCGCTTAGGGGCGAGGTTCAGACGGCGGGCTCAATGTCCGAGCTCCTCCTTTCTTGTCGTCACAAGCTTTCTTTACTTTTCTTCTAGCAAGCACCGATATGCACACGTGAGCGAACTCTTCAGCGAACAGTTGTTTGAGCTCCCTTGAAGTTCGTTAGTCTTTAAACGTCGTATTAAACTCTGGTATTTGTTTTTACAGTACAAACCTTTCTCTTATTAATCTTTGCTAGCCCATTGTTTTTATTTTACTGACGAAGACATGCCTCAAGTCGAAACATCGAATGAAACTTGCGCTCTTCCATCAAAGTTTGGTGCAGTGTTAAGCACGCAAGGCGTGTGTCGCATGCATTACCTGTCAGAAACGTTTTGAAATCGAACACGCGTGTCGGGGTCGGTATTCTTTTTTTTTTTTTTTGCTTCAAAAATATAGTATATATGTAACAGGCATGTACACGTTACCCCCCAAGAGTAACTAAATACCGTTACTCGTTACTTGCTCGAAAAGTAACTGAATACGTTGCCCGCTACCGATTCACAAAAAAGAATGTGTTACTTTACCTCAAAAGTAGCGAGTTACTTTTCTCGTTACTTTGACGACTGCTTTTGTTTCATAGTTTAGCAGTCGTTGCACTTAAGCACTAGCTGCCTCTCGAAGATTTCATCAGTTATGTTTCCCCGCTCTTGCTTGAGAATACATCTCCGACGACGCTGAAGAGTCGTTCTACTGACGCCTTCGAAAGAACGGCAGCAGGAAGAGCTCGTGAATCTGGGATTTACCTTTCTCTTCTCTCTAATTCTAAAATTTGAAGTTGACAGTGGGCGTGGACGAGCTACATTCTTTATCGCGCATGCGCAGCCCCTTTCTGTGTGGCGCATGCGCGGTCTGTGTCTGCGCAGACACAGACATAGACTCCGCAATGCACGTGCCACGGCACGTCACCGTAAAACTCAAGTGAAGAGCTAAAGAACGTTTCACGTTAACAAATAAATAAATAAAACTTATTTAAGTACGTTAAATACAAGTTTAGTTTTTTCACGTCACTCTACCGATGGGATATCTTTTCACAACGATGTATTCTCAGCACATGCCTCGACGATGTCCATGTTATCGCTCCCGTCATAGCGATGGAAAATCGCCCCAAGTCGCCTGGCGTATGCTGCCTGCTTTCGCCGACGCTCTCGTGGAGATGACCCCCCCCCCCCCCGCTCGCAGCTTGGCTGGGCTTCATTTCCGTCATAGCTTGCTCTCTTTTAGGGACTTGAGGAACGCCCAAAGATTCGATGAAGCACAACTTACGTTGATCTGCCAAATTATATCGGGGGCATTATAAATAGAAATTAAAATTGCCGATTGCGCGTGCGCGAGGAATAAGGTGGATAAAGAATATGATCAACAATTACCTGTAGCCCGTAGCGCAATGCCTCCACACTGTTGTTGATCCGCGGCATTCCACCAAGCGTTGAATTATGCCCTAAAATGTTTATCAGCATAAAAGGAAACCAAAGACTAAACTTTCTAAACTGGACACTGCACGGAAGCTGAATAACAAAAGCGACCGAACGCTAAAAAGCTAGTGCGTGGACAACGAGATCTTCGAACATTAGGGAGTTTTAGTAGACCGTGTGTCCCCCTCCGCTAAGCCCCTCCGCTACCCGGGAATCTACAGCCAAGGCCATCGGCGCGCAGGCGCAGTGGCGGTTTCTTCGTAGCGGAGGGGGAAACACGGTCTACTAAAACTCCCTACTATCTCCGGTTTTTCGACGAGTTTTCCCAGTGACGAATCGCCCTATGACAAATTGCCCTATGTGACGAATCGCCCTGCTACGAGTTGCCCTATTACAAATTGTCTTTCGACAAACGGCCCATATCCCGGTTATTATAAGGGGGCAAGGGAGGATGGTGTTCTTTAAGCGGACCTATATACTGATCAAATTCCCATACATGTTGACCTCTTTGCGAAGTCAAACGTCTCATGTTGTTGGTTAAGAAAGACAATGCCAATGGAGATCCATGTTACTTGGTTCGTCGCCTTTAGCTGAATGTGCATGTCGATTGTTTGGTCTTTGGCTTTGGCAGACCAAGACATTGGCGTAGAGCAACCCGATGAATTCGTTGCAAGCAGGACAACCGGTAAGTTCCTACAATAATTGCTGGAGCGCTGTATAGAATCATCGAAAGAATGAGACCGTGGTGAAGTGTGAGCAGTTCTTGCGGTGGAAGTCCATCTATTTTCCGTGATGACAATAGCGAATCACTGCTAGAAGTGGAGTTCTCTTTTGCATCAAGTGTTTTGTGTGCGGTCTCCAGGGTCCCTATGCTACATCGCGGGATTAAGGAACCGGGACAACGTCGTCTGCTGCGATTGGTCAGCGGCCAGTTTTACCGCCAGTTCACCGACAATCCGTTCAGTGCGGTGTGTAATTTGCGCGACGGGTTATGGTTTCGGACGGACGGGAACACGGGCGTTTTAAAAACCCCCTTGGGAAATTCTGAAGAGACAGTGAATTTGAATTTTATTATTCCTCTCTTGTAGTTCTATCACTCTCCGTACAGAAGTACTAGATGGAACGCACGCTTCCTCATTGTGCCATCGAGATGGCAGCTATTCTGACGTTTTTAATATTATATTTTTTCACTCTGTTTGAAACAATCATTTTATCGTTGTCATTGGTGCGACAAAGCAGAACTCCGAATCGTTCCTGACTAAACATGTTGACAAACTTTGTTTAATTTTATTTATTCCGCAACTTTATTTGCCTTAAAGGAGCGATGCAACAATTTTTGTACTTTGCGCAAATACCGCTTAAAACGGATCCCTAACGTTAATGACCTATGAAACAGGCGTTCGTTTTTCACCCCACGCAATAGAAGTCCCAGAAAAAAATTAAAGAAAAACGAGCAGCGTTCACCCCCTCAACTCGCACCCAGAACAAGCGGCCACGTGATCTGGAGCCGATTATATGCCGCCAGTGTTGATCATAGCCACGCGCTGGGGTTGGCAAAGCGCAGGACACGCGCTGAGTTCCAGACGTTGTTATGGCTCGGCTGTTGTCATCGTTGCAGCGATTGGACACGGCTCACAACCCGAATGCTCCTCGAGCTAGCAATTGTCACGAGCCCAAGTCGAGTGCCCACGCAATGCTCGGGTCCAATCTATGAACCGCATTCAAATATCGTCACTTGGGTGTACTGCGATCCCCGAGTTACGTCATCAAATTTTGCAAAGGAGAGATTGAATGAAAATGATCGCTTTTGTCCTTGAAATTACACCGCAACATAGGAGTTTCTTTGACAATGGCGTTGCGTGTGAGTATCCTTGAGTCCCAGGTGTGCCATTAAGCTCGTGTAGAGAGAAAAACATTCCAATTGAATATCGTTGCACAGCTCCTTTAACTAAACTCGACCGTCATCGACCGATATCAAAGCTATAGCAGTGGCCGGCTTGTGCCAGAAAATACGCGAACCAAGTCCAATTATACTGAAAACCAAACAAAAAAATCAACACAATGGGAATTAGCGAGAAATGAATAAGAAAAAAATTGAGAACGGGAGCAACGGGACGTGCGCGTCCCAGAAACGGGGTTAAAATCGCCGTCGTCCGACATATCAATTTCGAGCAATTAATTTGGGGGTGCCCCGTCGCGATCGGCCCACTTGAAACTGGGTCAGTCGACACCGCCCCGCTTTTTTCGGATACCGCGAATCCCGTACCGTTCTTTGTTTTGCTCTTGTGTCTGCCTTCTTTTATGTGTGTGCGTATCTGTGACGTGGGGAAAGAGGGAGCTAGGGAGGACACGCGCGATATGCGATGGCAGGGCCGGGTTTGGAAATCCCTGCGGACTTTCCCGTGACCCGGCCGTTCGTCGTGTTGGCTGGATAGCCCCGTGCTTTCGGTCCTGGATGGCTCGAGGTCGCTGTGAACGGGCGGAAGAGTTATGAACGCGTGGATGGAGTGAGCTTTATTATGCAGTCGACAGGCTGCTAAAGATACTTCTGGCGTGTCTAAAGTGCCGTTATGGAGCAGTTCATGCATACACCACGGTGCTATGCCTCAGCCCTATTAGTCAGCGCTGGAAAAAGGGCTAACTTTGAGTGATACAGCGCCGATACGGCACTGAATCTGTGCTGAGTTATGATCAAGTCAGCGCTGCATCAACGCTGTTCTAATAATGATGTAGTGCTGCGGTGTACGAGGAATGTTCAATAATTTATCTACCTCAGAATAGGCAACATGCCATGCTCTTTGGTTTGGCGCTATCTAGCTACTCAAGAAAAAAACATTGGGTATGCCTGGAAGTGGCGGCTGCAGTATTCAAACGTGAGCTATTTTTTTGGTGGCATCGCTTAGCCTGTCTAAAGCAAGAATTGCTGGGTTGTCCAGGAAGCCGTGGGCGTATAACATGCCAGTACGATGGATGTTACGGCCCCTGCGGGCTTTTGTTTCTAACTCCGGAGAGGCCGTGCTCCATCTACAATGCACTTACAGGGACAATCCGCAACACCATCGCTCGACAGGGGCCCTCTCAAAGACCCGGAACCATGGGCGTACCAACCGGGGCGGCAAGGGGCGCTTGCCCCCCTCCCCCCCCCCCCCCCCCCCAGTTCTCAGAGGGGGGGGGGGCAAGGCATGTGTTTTGCCCCCCCCCCCCCCCCCCGTGAAACAGCCGCCACTGGGCAGGTCAAACACTGCCGGCGGCGCCCAAGGGATACCAAGGGCACCACCCTCCGGCCCTAAGGAGGGGAGAGGAAGTCTGATTTGCCCCCCCCCCCCCCCACACACACACACACTGAAAAACAAGTTGGTACGCCGCTGCCGGGAACCAAGGTTTTGAACATCTGCCGAAGTAACTAACGTTAATGGGTCTTCGTCTTCCTCTTTAACGTCGATAGATCTTGCTGTTGCTGCGAAGCCATAAACCTCCGGGCCAATGAGAGGGACTGTTGGACCTCATATTCGTATATGCCGACAGTCATCTCCAATAAAAAGCACGTTGAAGACGCCAGGCTAGCGGAATTGTACTGCACTGGCTGAATTCCTCATGTACAACGAGTGACTCGTCGCAAATTTGAAATGACTGGCCGAGATTAAAAACGAAATGAAGGAACTTCGGAAAGAGGTCCAGAACGTATTCCAAAAAAATGAAGAATTGATCGCTGAAAACCGTAAGCTAAATGCTAAAATCGAAGAACTAGAACAGTATCAGCGGTCCAACAACCTCGAGATAAAGGGCGTACCAGAGGAAGGTGATGCATACGACATAGTTCAAAGAATAGGGACGCTTCTGAACGAATCAATCTCAGGTTCTGAGATTGATGTGTGCCATCGCGTACCCACATTCAGAACAACAGAAAAAAACATAATCGTCCGCTTCGTGCGACGGTCCAAACGCGATGCGGTCTTGCAGAAGAGCAAAAAACAAAGATTGACAACAAAAGACCTTGACTATGGCGGAAGCCCCAGCCCCATATATGTGAATGAGCATTTAACGGGTGCAAATAAAAAGCTACTGGGAGCTGCGATCGCCCAAAAGAAACTTGTTGGGTGGAAATTTGTGTGGTCATCTGGGGGAAAAGTGTTTGCGCGAAAGGATGAACATGCCAACGCAGTCCGAATCGCTGGCATGTTTGATGTGGCGAAAATTGTGAATTAAACTATAAGCTAGTACTTTGGAGTGCACACGACACTTCAATAATGGAAACTGCCCTACCCGATTGTTATTATTATGACTACAATGCGTTCAATAAAAAGTACAAAGAAGGTAAACGCCAACTTTCAGCAATTCATTTAAATATAAGAAGCATAAAGAATAAAGTTGATAACCTAGAAATATTTTTGCATTCGTTGAATGTGCACTTTAATGTAATGGCACTTACGGAAACCTGGCTGACAAAAGAGGACATGGCGCCAATCATGGACGGTTATAAGTGCGAAATCATGAGCAGAGATAAGAAAAGGGGTGGGGGTATCGCTATTTATATTAAAGATAAACTACAGCATGAGGTTGTAGATGACTTGTCCAAAATTGATGCAAACATTGAAAGCTTGTGTGTTAAACTATCAAATACTGTTGTTCTTGCTTTATACAGGCCACCTTCGGGTAATATATATGAATTCATGACCTTTCTTGATGATGCACTGTCTTTCCTGGGATCGCTATCTGTGCCATTCTTTATTCTTGGCGACATAAATATAGACACAATTTCAGATGACCTTCACGCTCAAAATTTTCGTGATATTGTCAACCAGTATGCTTGCAGCAATTTGATAACATTGCCCACTAGAATAACTGCAGACACTGCCACGTACCTTGACGTATGCATAACAAATACCGATACTCGTCATATTACAGCAGGTGCAATCATGTGTGATATTAGTGACCATCTTCCAATCTTTTGCCTAGAGTCCTCCTCTGCTAGAGAAAATAACAAAGACATAGAGACGTTTTGGCATCGCACCATTAATGAGGAAACGCTAAGAACTTTCGGCTGCCTTATGGAAGAGGAAACGTGGGATGACGTTTATGCTGAGTGCAATCCTAGAAATGCCTATAGAATATTCCTGATGAAAGTCAGACAGTACTATAATGCAGCTTTCCCTCTTCAGGAACGTAGAGTGAAATGTAAAAAATTGAGAAAGCCTTGGATGACTAGAGACCTGTATGGAAGAATAAGGCAAAAAAATGCCAAGTATCATGCCTTCATTCAGCATCGTGATCCGCGGCTGCTTATCGAGTTCAAGAAATGCAGAAACAAACTTAATGCCGACCTAAAAAAAGCAAAATGCGAATACTATCAAAAAGAACCTCTACGCATACACAATGACCATAGATAAGTGTGGGACACAGTAAACAAACTCACGAACAGGGAACAGGCACGATGTAATCTGAAATAAATACTAATAGATAATAAACGTGTCACTGGGAAAGAACTTGGCGATGAAATGAATAGACATTTTATTAGCATGGGTGCGTACACTGGGAGGGCTTCCAACATAGATGACTGTATTGACGCGGGAAACCAAATTGGGTCGGTTATGCTTACTCCGACACCATTTGAAATTGATAAAATAATCAGAAACCTAAAAAATGACGTCGCCGCTGGAGTAGATGAAATAAAAACCCTACCTATTAAGTACACTGTGACCGTAGTTAGTCCAGTTCTATCGAATATAGTAAATAAGATGCTTCAGTCCGGTGATTTCCCTGACGAGCTAAAAATAGCCAGGGTCACTCCAGTGTATAAAGGAGGGGGTGAGACAAACATTAATAACTACAGACCTATCTCAGTTCTTCCAGTTTTTTCTAAAGTATTTGAGCATGTCATTGTTGATAGATTAACATGTTTTTTTGAGAAGCATAATATAATAACGAAGTCCCAATACGGCTTTCAAAAGCAAAAATCGGCGGAGCTAGCGCTTCTTAACATAAAGGATAAAATAGTAGAAAATATTGAGAACAAATTATTTACTCTTGGTCTCTTCTTAGATTTAAGTAAAGCTTTTGATACTGTGCAGCACAATATTTTACTTAAAAAGCTTGAAATTTACGGTGTGCGCGGAGTAGCTCTAAAATTAATTGAAACGTATCTTGCGGATCGTTACCAATATGTACTAAAAAACGGCGAATCGTCAAATCGACTTAAAATACAGCATGGTGTCCCTCAGGGGTCAATTTTAGGTCCACTTCTTTTTCTTATATATGTTAATAATATAACGACTATATCCGGTTCCCCCGACCTTATAATGTATGCAGACGATACCAACGTATTCTTTTCTGGAGTGACGAAAAAATGCCTAGAAAATGCTGCAAATGTCTATCTATTGAAGCTATCCAACTGGTTACAAACAAATTCTTTAAAACTAAATACAATCAAAACTAAGTATATTATTTTTAAGCCAATAAATAAACTCGACTGCAGCCCCATAAGCTTAAAATTTGAAGACACTGTGCTTGAGCAAGTGTCGGAACAAAAATTTCTTGGTGTATGGTTTACCGAGGACCTTTCATGGAACACTCACGTGAATAAACTCAAAGGTGAATTATCTCGTGTTACGGGAAGTATATATAAAATACGAAACTTGCTGCCCACTTAGCTAAAACAGACGTTGTACTATTCTTTGGTCTACTATAAAATCAGTTACGGTATCTTAGTTTGGGGGACGACGATCAATTCGAACTATGTCAAACTTATCACCTTGCAGAAGAGGATTCTTCGCATGTGCGAAAATTATAAAGGAGATATTAGAAACATAAGAACCCAACCTCTATTCATCAAATATAATATGCTTCAGGCAGACCAAATATACTATTTTAAACTCTTACAATGGATTCACAAACATAGAATATACTCCACACCAAAATCGAGTTTAGGTCCGTACCAACTACGAGACCCAAAACGAAGGATGCCTTCAATAAAAACCAATTATGGCCGCACTGCTTTGTCATATCAGATAACTAAGTTGCTAAACAGAACAGACATGACTATAGATTATAATGAAACATTTTATGCCTTCAAAGTACAGTGCCGAAGCTTTCTCGTGGGCAGTGGTATGAGCTTCTCACTTGTGTGATATGTAGGCTAAGCTGTTATTTTTATTATGTATTTATATTTGACTACAAATATGCTCTTGGCATATATTCGATCATTATTCATTTCTAGACTAAATTGCTGCCATCAACCCTATTTTAGGCTGTAACCTTCTTCTAGCGTTTTATTCTTTTTTTATATTAGTGATATGATGCTTCTGTGTCATACGACGTTACATGTGTTATACGCCTCGACTCATGCTTGCTGTGTAACATGTTTTTGCTGGTTGTTTGATTGTGCCGTTTTTTTTAAAATTTCTACTGAATATACTTTTTGCTGATTATATTCATTGTACTGTTTACTGTTGAACTGTTGGGGGGGCAGAGACTTTGTCAGGCTTCACTCCTTTATCTCTGCCCCCTGGGCGAAAAAAAACCCGCCAAACAAATAAATAAAAAAAAAAAAAAAAAACTACACGCTGTCTAGATATCCACACAACCCCAATTATTGTTTCTTCAATAACACCAGGATCCCGCCGGTGACGCAATATCGTCGCGTCACCGCGGCTATATAAGGGGAACCCACGGACACGCGCGGCAGAGACAATGGGACTTACCATCGAACCCTTCTATCAAATCATTTCCTATTAAAACATAATTAAAATATAGCCCGAACCCGGCCTCGAGCGTGTCCGTCCCCCAGCCCTTAATAGGGAGTATTCACTGGCGGCCATATCCGTGTGCGCTGCTGCTGAGCGCGTGCTGATGGCGAGCTTGCACAGTTCTTTTGCAACGTGCATTCCGCACCATCAAGAGTGCCGATCTTAGCAGCCTATTGATGTGAGCTCGTTCTGAGCATACGCCTTAAACAGCACCCACAAATATGGCGTCCAGTGAATACTCCCTATAGGAGCAATCGGTACAACGGAGTGCGGTACGTGACTACGTATCGCCGGAGTTCGCTTTTACTGCGAAGAAGTGTCAGGCTTTTCGCTGTGTCATGCTCCAATATGCGTGCGTTGCGCTCATATAGACCTTTGTATCGCTTATCATCCAGGCGAAAAATGCTGAGTCACTGGGCTGTGGACGCATGCGCAGCGTCTGATACACCGCACAGCAGAGCAACAGCGCATGCTCAAAAGGCGTTTCACAGCCCAGCAGACAAAGATGGCAGCGCGCAGAAGGCGATTTTCGCAAATACCTATACGTAAAGCATATCGAAGCCGTCGGAACGCAATGTAGGGCGTAGCGTTCACCCTCTGCCAAGTGATAACGAGGCAGGGTATAACAGTGGGCTCTCACTCTGCTGACGCTGCAGCTGGCCTTTGCCGGCTGACTTTAAAACAAAGAATAGCAATCGTGTTGAAACACGTTTGGGAACGTTGCGACAGGTCTCGAGGTTGCTCATGCACACCTGTGTTTCAGTGTGAGTCTACTATTCAAAGGGACACGAAGTCGGGAAAGTCCTCGTGCGGTTCAATAGGGGGAATGCTAGATTTGGAGCAAAGCTTGTTGATAAAATCGAAAGGTGCAGCCTCCAACCGTGAAGATACAAGACAGGAACGCACACGCAGTGCACAATTCGCGAGTAAAGGTACGCACATGAATCGGTGCACTTCCAGAAGAGAATGCCCACTCCAGATGTTGAGTAGCAGTATCTCAGCCGCTTTGATTCCAAGAGATCCTACCATTACAGACAGAATGGTGTCGTGGAAATATTGTATATATTAGTATTGCAGTGATCTTCAGAAATTCAATCTGCAGCCTCCAACCAGCGGTGAAAAAGATATGTGTATAAATACAATGCACAATTCGAAAATGACATGGATGAATAAATTCACTTCTAGAATAGAATTTGTACCTCAAATGTTTAGTGGCTTTACAATGTATGTTTACAATGCATCACCGACTAGCCCACCTCCAAACATTACTGTTTAGTGGCATCTCAGTCACTTTGATAACTGAAATCATTAGCATGGGAAATATATAATGCCTTTTTGAGGAATAGCTCTTCCTGAAAGATTAAATATGGCATTCTCAAGGTCTTATATAAATATGGAAACCAAGTATTTCGGTGATGTAAAGACGAACATTTTATTCAGTCTACCAAAAGAACATCCTACCATGTACTTAATTTTTGGATCTAATGGGAACCTGGTAAAATAAGGTAAACAGGTATCCACGAAGATTGACACAAAACAATGGAAATTCAGCTAGTGCACATATCAGAGACTTAAAAGGAATACAAATGTAGGAACGTGCAGCACTTCGCTTCGCCGTTGTGCCACATTCTGAAGCAGCGTCACTAGTGATCAAACCTTAAACTCGTAGGGATATATCGAAAGAAAATATTAAAGACTAATGGACCTTTTCCGAGAAGCGTTCTGCGCACGCGCGAGCGCCCGATGTCAAGCGGTGGAAGTCGGCACGAAAAATCGAGGAAATTCGGAATGAGGCTGTAGATTGACGAGTAGAACACGTAATTGCAGCATATATATAATTGTGTTACACAAAAAAAGAAAGTAGACGGAAAGAAAAACACGACATTGGGGTGGACGCTACGGATTTCCCTCTTTAAAGTCGCGTTGGGCACGCGCATCTCAGAGAGCGAAGCAACTTGTAGCGTAGGTCCCATTATCGATTAATAGCGCAGGTAGGTCACTTCCTCGATTTTTAGTTCGTGTAGCCACCGCCTGGTGCCGTCGGTATTTGGAAAAGGTCCATTGTGAGGCGGGTGAAGCAAGCTCGCGCTCAGGACGAGCGCGGGTTAGAACGGGTGTGGACACCAGCGAAACGGTTGTCAGTTCTTGAGTCTCCACATTGGCGACCAACTTGAGGCCAATGCCTCTAGCTCCTCGTTGGGAAGGTCCTTTGGAAGTTGTTTCACGGGTATCACATTTTGTGTATAGGTTACGACATGTCGAAGACGGGTCGTTAACTTGGCCCGTTAACATTTGGGATCTGAAGTCGTTTGTTTCTAGAGATGCCACCCTTTGGGGATGCCTTAATGAACTCAGTCCCCTGTCAATTTTCGCCACACGAAAAATCGTTGCTCATGCTTATTTTCTATCCAAGCATGCCACCTCGACGCAGCAACACCCATTCATTCAGGCGATCTCGGAGCCGCTCCCGATCCCCCATTCAACCCACGAGACCCCTCTCGCCGCGAAGGGCGACATGGCCGCCGTCAGTGACCGCCACGGACTGCCGAGGCTGCCACCTGGTGCGTGAGGGAGGCCGGGCGAATCGTCACATTCGCGACCCGGATGGCCTGGAAGCACCAACCTCAAGTGCTACAAGGGTCTGCACCAGAGGACGTTCCCCGTCCCTTCCGGCGATGGACACTGACGGAGCCCTGTGGTGCAGACCTGCTCGCCGTCTACGATTGTGAAGAATACGCCGACATTTGTGAACTTTGCCGCGTCGCACTCATTTCATGTGAATAACATTATCACGGAGCACTTCCCCACGACCGAAAACACCGCTAGCGGGTGCTGGTGCTGGCTGGATCGCGGGCCCTCACACCTGCCGACATCGAGGCCGCGCTCGTTATTGTCGGCCGTGTCTGCCCTCGAACGCCTGCGCCCAACACCAACTTTACCACCAGAACTGGCTTAAAAGAGCGATGCAACAATTTTTGTACTTTGCGCAAATACCGCTTAAAACGGATCCCTAACGTTAATGACCAATGAAACACGCATTCGTTCTTCACCCCACGCAGTAGAAGTCCCAGAAAAAAAATTTAAGAAAACGAGCAGCGTTCACTCCCTCAACTCGCAGCCAGAACAAGCGGCCACGTGATCTGGAGCCGATTATATGCCGCCAGTGTTGATCATAGCCACGCGCTGGGGTTGGCAAAGCGCAGGACACGCGCCGAGTTCCAGACATTGCTATGGCTCGGCTGTTGTCGCCGTTGCAGCGATATAACGAAATATACCCACCACATTAAACCGTATACCCTGTAGGAGCCGAGGGTGAAAGACGAGGCGGTCGGCGGAGAAGACACGAGCTGGCGCGAGACAGTGCGTGCTGTGCGAGGCTGGAGCTGGGCAGGAACGTCGGAGCCGGGCTGCCTGGCCTGGCCCATGGCGAACCCCGGAATGGTCGACTAACGAGGTTCGAAGTCCGGACCGGTGGAAACGGCGAGCCCTGGCCATCTGGCCTAGGCCACGACAATCCCGGGGTGGTTCCGCAGCGAGACTCGGGCAGTGAGTGATAGCCCCGGGACAGCCAGCCTACGCAGCGCTGGCGTGGGAAGGGCGATCCGCAGGCCTGGACACGGACTCCGACTGTGAGCTCTGAACGACGGGCGACAAGAAGGGTCGGCGAGCCTGGACTGCCGGCTCTCGACGACGGGCAACCGGGAGGTACATTAAACCCATTCGCTGTCTTCTCGTTGTGCTATGTCACTTCCTAGGTGACGAGTGGAGCGCATACCAATCGGGCGGCGATTATTAGTGGAGGGAGAGTGGTTGTTTGGGCGAGTTGGTTTGACATCTTATACCCGCCTTGTTGTGTCCTCTTCTCTGCTGCTGTCCTTGTCTTTGTTGCGCACAAGATTGTATTAGTGGAGGGACCTCCGCAAAGAACCCCACATTAAATTGGCGCCCAACGTGGGGCCCGTTCGGTATGCCTCTGCTTTTAGTCGTCCTCAGGGTGTCCCACGGATCCGTTTAGCGGGTTATTCACTAACGCTAACAATGCCCGTTGAGACAAAGTATGTTGGAATTTTGGCGACTTGTCTCACAGCAGAGCTCAGCAGGTGTCTCCTCGAATCGAGTACTTAAAGGGCTCAAAAGACGAGGTTGCGGTCGCGCTTCCTCGGGTACCCCAGAATAGTGGTTGGCAGGAGGTGATGCAACCGGGGGAAGCCGAAGAGCGCGGTTAAGATGTAAGAAAGTCGTCTTAGGAGGCAGAAGAGAGGCACGTACGGCATGTTCGCTGGAAGTCAGGATAAGGACTGGTAGGAGGGGAAACAGCCAGGACTCATTGCAGATTTTGGATTTTGGGCTTGGGGTGAAGCGGTAGGCAAGTAAGCGCTTGTCGAGGCCCGGTGTGCAGGTGGGTTTTTGTGCAGTGGGTGTTAGAAAGATCGCGGGAATGGCAGTCGACACCATGAACACTGGCGGACGAGATTGTCAGCGGGTGTCGGGTAAACTGGCGGAAATTGCGGTTGACACCGGGAACGCTGGCAGGCGAGTTAATGGGCACTATGATTTGTAACTGCTGGGCCAAGACGGCTAGTCGCATCGCGTCACTCCAACAATCCACGAAGGGCAGAGGGATGGCTCTCTCTTGCGAAGTCGTTCCAAGAAAGCTACGAAATGATTTATATGATTATTTTTCGACTTCACTCTGGCCGGTCGTGGCAGTAACAGCAAGACTTTTAATAAGTGATGTCGCGTCGCGACCTGGTTGGGGATGAAGCGGTAGACATTTGGGTGACTTGTAGCTGTCTGCTTGCCTTGAGGCGTGAACGATTGAAGCGGGCTTGCTCGCTGAGCTGCCGCCCCCTCCGAGGACCGAGCAGTCCCTAGAGCTCACATGCACGTGGACAAAACGGGACGCTGACGCTTACATCGAGTAGCACATGGTATATGTAGCCGTTGCGGAACGCGGGTATGGTATATGGCAATTGCGCCACAGGCTTTGGATCTCCATCGCTTGCGCAAAAGATGGACTAGGTTTACACCATCGTTATTTGTTCTGAAGGAAACTCACGCATTGAGCAACGCAGCTAGTGGTTTTGCCGCATCGCTTGCTCCGAGGTGAGAAGGGCACCCGAGGAATAAAGACTCGAGCGTTGTGTCTTACTTATAGGCTTACTCGGCGAGATACAAACAAAAAGGCTTGCCCGGTTCACATCGCTGACTTAAAAGGACACTACCGTCGTCGCGATGGAGAAGACGTATAACAGGAGATTGCGGTAGGACACAACAAGTCTCCTGTTCCTGGCGACCCAGGAGCGAGCTCTGGATTGCAGACTCGCCGAGTCAGCCGCATGGTACACGAACCCGTCGGCAAGCTATTTGGTGGAGGAGGCTATGGCCACTGCCACAGTCTGCGGCAGAGTACTTGTTCGTTGTGTGTTGTTTTAACACTTTATTCTGCGCAGAATGGCTTCTTGGAAAGACGGCCATAGACGGCGTAACCCAGGAAGCCCACCGGGAGGGAAGACGGGCCCATTCGTTTTCCCAAGTGCTCAGGGTGGCTGACAGTTGTTCGGCGTGACGAACGGTTCCGGCGGGCAGTTCTAAGCCCGCTGCGACCTGTAAGCGGAACGGGGCAAGTCTGTCCGCGTCGGGCGAACCAGCTTAGAGCAAGCCCCCTGCTGCATCGCGGTGAGTGGGACAGCGAGCGACGGACAGGTCGGCATTGTCTGCCGGCTTCGCTAGCCACCACCACCTACGCCGCCTTCGGACGCTGCAACGTGGCCACTCCGGAAACAGCAACAGCGGCCGCCCATGGAGCCCAGTGGCTCCCTGAGGCCCATGAAGTCCCCTGAAGTCCGGGTGTTGAGGGGGGGGGGGGGGAGCCGAGAGTGAAAGACAAGGCAGAGGGCACGTGACAGGCGGTCGGTGGAGAAGACACGAGCTGGCGCGAGACAGCTGCTGAGCGAGGCTGGAGCTGGGCAGAGACGTCGGACTCTGGCTGCCTGGCCTGGCCCATGGCGAACCCCGGAGCGGTCCGCCAGCGAAGTTTGAAGTCCGGACCAGTGGAAACGGCGAGCCCTGGCCATCTGGCCTAGGCCACAACAATCCCGGGGTGGTTCTGCAGCGAGACTCGGGCAGTGATAGCCCGGGACAGCCAGCCTTCGCAGCGCTGGCGTGGGAAGGACGGTCCGCAGGCCTGGACACGGACTTCGACTGTGAGCTCTGAACGAAGGGCGACAACAAGGGTCAGCGGGCCTGGACTGCCGGCTCTCGACGACGGGCAACCGACAGGTACAGTAAACCCATTCGCTGTCTTCTCGTTGTGTGATGTCACTCTATGGGTGACCAGCGGAGCGCATACCGATTGGGCGGCGATTATTATACAGGGACCTCCGCAAAGAACCCTATAACCCTCACAAGCAAAAGGAAGACTCAAACGGTTCCGCTACGTCCACGTAGAAGTCATCAAATTCTGGAGCGAGGTAGACCATTCTGAAGACGATGGGCGGCCGCCGCCTATCGCCAAGGCCTCACCGACCGCCCCCCACCGGCGAGTGGTGACCAAGGAAGCACGTCTGTCCTGGCCACCCTAGCTTCACTTGCAGAGGCCACTGCTCCCAACGCAACCCTATAGTCGACAGAGGCTGTGCAGTGACTGGACACACTACGGCATCCCTATGCCCCTTGCCAACATCTCCGCAATCATGGCGCTTGCTCCTGGGAGGTTACCAACGAAAACCACCTGCAAAAGAAACTTCCTCCCCCCCTCCCCAAGAGGGGGAATGATGTGGGGATTTATCGAAAGGAAAATAATAAAGATGGCATGTCAGGCGGGTGAAGCTAGCTCGCGCTCAGGACGAGCGCGGGTTAGAACGGCTGTGGACACCAGCGAAACGGTTGTCAGTTCTTGAGTCTCCACAAACTTTTTTAACACTGAGGTATATGCAAGTTCTCACAAAAGCCGAACTAAAAAAGCAGAAAAAAGCCACAGCACTTACAATCACATGTAGGCACATTGTAAAGAAAGGTGGTAGATTTGATACGTAAAAGCAAATCTAAAAA
Organism: Ixodes scapularis; assembly: GCF_016920785.2. NCBI lineage: Eukaryota > Metazoa > Arthropoda > Arachnida > Ixodida > Ixodidae > Ixodes > Ixodes scapularis. The sequence goes on from NW_024609846.1 coordinate 94,087,651, forward strand.
AAAGAACTTCCCTTAGACAGATTAAAGCTGTAAATTTCACATGGACATATGTGATTAAATCTATTTCATCTAAGAGAAAAAAATGTTGCTGGGTGTAATTTTTTTTTACTAACTAGGGAACCAAAGCGAAATGAAAAGCACCTTTTCCCCTCCCTTCACTGTTGTTATTAAACAAAATATCCCAACAGCCCACATTTTTTACTTGGGCTCTAACAAATGTCCTTTCATATATTTGTGGCTTTTGACTGAGACAAGTTTATTTTTTGACAGCTTCACAATTCATTTACTACCTAAAGTGGCACCTATCTGGTTCATAGCCTGTCACAGAAGGTGAAACTAAATTTGAAACTAAAATTTGCTCAAGTTAACAATGAAATGCTTTAATTTATAAGCCTAGTTTTAAAGACTAGAGTTCTCAACACTGTCAGAGTTGCTACACTTTGTCATATCGTAAAGTGAATGATGGCGGGCGCTACGAGCCACCCAAGACAATCTGGCTTGGAAGGGATGACGACCAGCGCCACATAATCTGGCATTCAACTGCACGTTCATGTGTCACGCCCCTGGAACTACATTGGTGCAGCATAGGCTTCCCCAATCTAAAGTCTAAAGTGAACCACAGCGTCTGCAGAGGCCCACATTAAGCGGAGACAAAGTATAGGCTGCTCGCAGCAGTGTTGGTGGGCGCTGTTATGCCCAGCTTCCTTGCTGACATACGGTAAAAAGTCTAAGAAAATGTGCTAACCAAACTGAAAACAAGGTGTGAATGACATAAAAGTTGCACTTAGAGAACAGAAACCTCCTCTCCAGCAGTACTTAAAAAAAAAAGCCGTTTACAACTCCCTGTAACGCCGAATTAGAGCGCAGCTCTTGAGGAAGAGGATGGAATGGTACTGAAAGGATGGTATACCCGTCCTCCCTTCTCCTCACCTCGTCATCCTGCCTGCTACTCCGCCACGGAAGCCACGTGGCCTCACGTGGGCCACGTGACCCCCGTGAGGTCAAGTGACCCCCGTGAGGTTACAGGAGACCCCTGAGGTCACGTGACCACCCTGAGGTCATGTTGCCCCCGTGAGGTCACGTGACCTCAGGGGGTCACGGGATTTCAGTGGGGAGGTAACGTGACCCCCTGAGGTCACGTGACCTCACGGTTACGCCGACGCCGACGCCGCTCAAGCCGGAAACAGGCGCCTAAGTGCTGCGCTCTAAAAAAAAAAAACAAGTGACTTGGTGCTGCTCGCTACAGCCCTCTGACGGCGTCGCAGATGCGATGGTGGGCTCCGTTTACTCGGAATCTGGAAATTAAAAAAAAAGGTAATAGATGACGTTTTGGTGTTTCTTGCGTACTGGCCCTTCTGACCCCGCGGTTAAGTGAATATAAACGACCACGATGTGGTTCAAAAAAGTGAGAAAGTGACCATTCGACAAATAAAGAACTTCAGCTGCTATGAACTAAAAGACTATGCTGAACAAGTACGATGGCAGTTTATAGATGGAAATCTGGGGAACGACAAGTGTCTTAACCAGGCAGCCTACAAAATGTTCTGCAAAAATGAAAATATGCTGAAAAAAAAGTACAATGTGGTGTTTTAGGCCCTATATGACACCGATAAACAATTCGCTATAATAACTCCCTCCCAAGTTCTTCCCCAAAAACACGCCAAAATTCCCAAATTATTTTAGAAATTTTTATTTTGATCCGAACAATGTATTGCATGCACGGTTTTCTCTTGACTACAAATAAAAACAAAATATAGGAAAAAGTTGTTTTTGAAAGATCTCCCCCTGAATACAAAGAAAGGTTGCGGATTCACAAAGATTGAAATGAAAAATAAATATGTTAATAGTCGAATACATTGAAATCAAATACCGAGCGCACAGGCATCATTTGGTCCTAGCACATATTTTTGCTATCCACCGGCTACCTCGAAGTAGATTGCAAAATATGTAAAACGTAGCGCTGGGCCCCAGTTGAACAAGATTCGATCCCTGGAAACCAAAACATAGGCTGACACTTTGCCACAAGGCCAATCTGGCAGCTAGTAACCGTGAGTAGTACAAGTGTTCCCCTTGTAATGGGACAGTCTTTATTCTACATCTCCATGTGTCTGTGGTTTTCTAATTGTAGGGCCACTTCTGCCAAAAGGTGGACTAACATATAAATTGTCTATTGCAGCTGTATCATATATCAACATGGAAAGTTAAGTATGATCACGACTCGGCGCATCTATGAGCTATTGGAAATACCACAGGTGCACGCTCTAGAGGTTTTTAGGCATCTGAGGATCTGCTTTCATGAAAATGCGGCTGCCTTCGCTGGAAGTTCAGCCCACAATCTGCAGCCATTCTGAAACGGCGTAGCTACTGCCTCAACTGGGGGATGCCTATGATTCTAGTGTATTAAAGCAATACTGTGGCAATTATGTGAGCGATGGATGACGATATTTATTTGAAGGAGCCCTGCCCATGAAGTAATTTCGACCTCGCTTGCTGTGGCCTATAGGCACCAGTAGCGACAAAAGTTTGGAAGCCTTAAGCTACAGACTGGCAGGAAGCATACCGTCAGCTTGGTCGACTTCTCCAAGAGAAGTCGATCAAGCTCAGGTGCGTGAGGTGCGTGAGGTGTACTGGCTGCTTTCAAGTCGTTTTTGTGCTTTTTCGTACGCTGCTAAAAGTAAAAGGATTAGTAGTGCCACCTTTCTGTATTATTGTATTTTGTATTTGTACATAACAAACAACTGACACATCAAACTGCCCCCCTGAAGCCCAAGGTGGTGTCGCCTTCCAAACCAACACTGTCACGTCACTTTATCCCATTTGATGTGTTCAGGCAACGCGCAACGTTTATCGCCGACCCACAAGGCAGGCACGACGTCAACCTGCTCTAGGCCTAAAACTCAACAATGGAATATCGCACCTAAAAATAAAAAAATCTGTTATTGACAATTGAAGAGGCTTCAATAGCATACAAAATGTTGTCAGGCATGTTCATGTTAGGAAGCAAGTGGGTTTCATATGATGGAAACATCTCATCTAAATTTAAACATTCCGTGCAAGGTGCAGAAAGTTTACACTAACTTTCGTTTACCCTAACTTATGAAAAAGTCTAACGTAAGTGCACGAAACAGATGTCGCTTGCATTTGCAGTCCAGGCAAGGCCGCAAATGTCGTATGATCTAACGAACTCCAGGACGTTAAACAGTGTGCAGATCTGGCAGAGTAACAGACTTGCTGGCCCAAGGCAACTTTACCATTTTCTGAATGTTACCAAAAGTAATGGCTTTGGCTCAGAAAGGCGTGAAACAACGCAAATGCCAAGTCTTGAGGATTCAAAAGGCAGAGTACAGTTCTTTTTTTTTTTTTTTGACGAGAAATTCTAGAAGCCCTAAACTCGTCAAATACAAAGTTGGGGCCGAAGTTGAGGGAGCGCACTGATTGGGCGATCACGACGATGACTTGGCGCTTTTGTCTCCAACATCCAATCGGCGCGCTCCGCGAACTTTCGGCTCCAACTTTGTGTTTGACGAGTTTAGGGCCCCTGGACAATTATGCATGGCTCCTTCGAGCCTTTCACGTGGGCTATGTTCCTGGCAATGACTACATAGCCATCTTTCAAGAAACAATTCTCTTGTTCACTCAGAGAAATTTTGAAGTTTTCTCACGTTAGCATCCAGTACTGAGGAGGGCAACATTCCGGCAACAGCAGCCATGAACAGTGAGGACGACTGAGCTCCACCAGTTTCCCACCATCAGAAGGCTGTCTGCATGCTTTGATCGTGCCTCTACCTTTCGACTGCGCAGCTGTTCCAAAGGCTTCCCATGCTTGCGAAGCAGCTTTTTCAGCGCTTGCACGTTGCGTTCGAAGGAGAATGGACTGAAAGGGTCAAGCTCCCCAGGCCTTTGAACATCAGAGACAAGGTATATGAGGCAATGTACATTGGAAACGGCCATGGTGATCTCCGTACAGCCAGACAAAATTAGAAACGAAACACCTCAGGAGTTCACCAGCATACCTGGCATGCTGGTGACAAAGCTGCTGGTTGGCGAGTATTCACAGAGAAGCAGGGGGAAGCAAACAATGATGGTATATGCGATCCGTCAGACAGAGTTTCAGAAGCAAATGTGCAGTGTAGAAGAAAATAAGCCTGAATTCAACTGCCTTCCAGCAATCAATTACATCCAGTCCTCAAGACTTGCATGTTGAAAGTAGTGAAAGCGTACAATAAAGACGAATACGAAGACGGAGAGGCAAACAGGACGAGCGCTGTCCTGTTTGCCTCTCCGTCTTCGTATTCGTCTTTATTGTGCGCTTTCACTACTTTCAACATGCATAACCAACTCGCCTGCATCGCCACATTAGCTCAAGACTTGCGCGGGAACTCGTGAGGAATATGAGGACGTCTTGTACACGCGCGTAATATCGAAATGATGTATTGTTACAACAGACGTTGTAAAGATAACTCGAACAGCACCCATCAGACAAATTCATGAGTGAACATTTGCAGGATGTCTACTGGAGTAGACATTTATGTTTGTTCCTTGTTCAGGACCCGATATTTGGGATCTTAACGGTATCAGGGGTTTCCCCTGGAATTGAAATTAGGGGTGTGTCTAAATTTTTAGGGAGGGGGGTTGGGGGGGGGGGTGCATTGAGAATAGAGGAGTCGTCGCGAACTAAAAGGGCGCCTTCAGAAAAACAAGGGAAAGGGGTTGTCCCCCCCCCCCCCCCATACACACACACACACACTCCAGGTGGTGTGTAGGGAAATCACTAAACGGGATGTCCGTGGCATATCTGTGGTCCAATGGCTCGGGGAGGTCAAAGCTACAAAGCTGGTGCTCCGAGGTTTTGTATCGCAGCAGAAGCTTTTACCACGGTCCCACTGAATGTGGCAGTTTAGGTACTTTTTGGCAGGTCATTACTCATCTCCTTTTAAATACTGTCTTGTGGGATTGATGTCATTCGAAAGGCAATGCAATCCTCTTTCATTTGATATTATGTATGTGTTGGTTTTTACTGTTCATGCGCGTTTGTAGCGTTGCGATTATGATGGCGCGGACCCTCACTTGCTCCGCTAGTTCATATTTTATGAACGATCCATTAAAGATAACACGGTTCCAATATAGCAGTTTTGTTAAGATGATGTCGGAGCAGAATGTAACGATACACTTTTTTGGTATTTGCACTACTTTGTTTTTTCCATCCCTCCAAATATTGCCTTAAAATTGACATTTTTCACCACAAATATGTTTTTAACGACAAGCGCTAGGGCAATGAAATTAGCTACAGATGTAGTGCCTATAATTGGTAATATGCAAAAAAAAAATTTAATGTTGTGTAAAATTTTTTTGTTTAGATATTTTATATGAAACGTAGCACTTTTTTGTGCTTCGAGTCATGGTACTTCAAATGCCGCTGAGGAAATAATTAAACTATGATAAAATCTTTCAAAATATTTAGAGCTACAATGGTTGCCCAAGAGGTGGACGATGGCTTTTTTTCATTTTCAAAGTCATAACGCTCCAGGAGCCCTTCAAACTTACCTGTTTTTGACGCATATCTTTTTTGGACGTCAAACAGATTTATTGGCATCTAATAACATTTATTGTTTGGAATAGATATACATTACGATGCATTAAATTTCCGCAATGATCTTGCTTTGGTTTCTTAATAGGTGTAGAGCTAAGGTAATTTTAAAAACAATTAAAACCTGTTTGGGTGTTTTGTTGCGCTACCTGGCGGATGGCAGACAAACTGCTGATTTCTAGTGTTCAAAAAAATTCCGAGGGCGGCGTTGGCGTCTGTATCATCATCAATCTCCGTGTCTTTAGACCCTCACATTTAAAAAATATATTGGAAGATTTACTATCGATAAATGAATGGTTTAAGTACTGGGTCAGGTTAATAAATCTCAGACAAATAATTACACGCGCGTAGCGTGATATCATGTGTTCATTATTCGATATGATTAAAATCAATAAACAATAAAGACGAAGAGGAAAATAATACACCCGAGTTCACTTCATGCCTAGAGTCACTAAATGAGCTTTAAAGTATCGGCACTCCGTTCCCCAAAATTGTTTCGGGCGCCGCCATTTTGGGTCTTGTTCAGAGCAAACGCAACTGCCGATCGTCATGATCCAAAAGTACGACCTCCTCAGCATTAGATGCGGTGCTAGGAAGCTGATGCAATATTGCAATGCTCTGTCGCGGGTTGCTTAAACATTTGTGGTGGACGGAAAAGCGTTTCCTGTAATTTTACATAAAGCTTCAGGTAACTGGCAACCATGATTTTAAGCCACAATATGGCCAAGTGTCGTTACTCTGAACCGTAGCTAATTTACTGGCACAAGCGGGAACAACGAGGAAGAGGCAGGTGTCAAAAAGTAGTGGCTTGTGGAATCCACGGGGCTTAAGTCATGGCCCCTCCAGGTATTACAAGCCTCTTGAACAAGAGCATGAATAGTGTCATTAAATAAGCTACGCGTCAGAGTAGTGACACTTGGCCATATTGTGGCTTAAGATCATGGTGGGCGTCTGACTCTCAGCTGTAGATGAGCAATTTAGCCAGTGCGGTACAACCGCAAACCTGGGGTCTTTAACGTGCACCATGCAGTAGTGATACACGACCGAACACCGGTACGATGCTCTTCCAAATCGAAACGGGCAGGGGCGGGGTGGCTTCTGCAGCGCGAGCTTTCGCTCCAAGTGCTCCGAGCTGGTGTGCGCTAGACCATGCACTCGGCCACCGACCCCCCCCCCCCCCCCTTCCCCCTTGTGCGTCTAATTTACATACAGGTATAAGTAACACATACAAAACTTGAAAGTATAAAAACAGCGGGGACGACGACGGGAACCGGACATCTTTCATTTAGCAACAACACAGAATGGCACAACGATATTTATCGTTGTGCCATTCTGTGTTGTTGCTAAATGAAAGATGTCCTGTTCCCGTCGTCGTCCCCGCTGTTTTTATACTTTCAAGTTTTGTATCTATTAACCAACACCCTCTGTTAAGTAACGAAGGCTTTTGTTAGAAATAAGTAAGATTTGTTTTAGAAAAGTCTATCTTTCTACAGTTGCGTCGGCATCGTTTTATTTTTTTTTAGCTTTCTTTGTGAGTGTCGGCGTTTGGGAGGGAGCATTTGCGGGGGCAGAGCGGCCGGGAGTGGGGAGCGGCTTCCCCGCGGTCGTTAAGAAACGTCTCGGGTTTCGGTAGTCTGCTCGGACAGATCCGTTCTTGCAGCTGGTTGTGGCTTTTAGCCGAATGTGCCTGTATATAGAGGGTTTCGCCGCTTAGGGTAAAATTGTCGCTTTTTGCCCGATGCAATAACTTAGCGGTTGGCGCCAGTCAGACTGGAAAAACTGCAGAGAACAACCTTACAAGGAATTTAGGTTTGGCGGTTACAGCGACATAATGACAGCTCGCCGACCATTGGACGACAGTGTACCACGTGGGAGTGGTGAAATTTGAAGTGATTGGTCCATCTCTGGAGGAAAAGGAGGCATCTACGAGGCTGGAAAAGGGCTGCCGAGAGGGTTCTCTCGGCAGCCCTTTTCCCTCTATTGAAGTCTGGTGTTCCGCAGGGCAGCATACTTGGCCCATTTCGTTTCAATGTGTACATAAATGACATCGTCAACATTTGTCAACACTCACGTTTTATAATGTATGCAGATGATTCTAGTATTTTTATTTCTGCGACGAATATCGATGAACTGATTATTAAAGGTAATGTTATCTTAGAAAAGTTTCTCTTATGGTCAGAAAAAAATGGCCTCGAAATAAATACTACCAAAACAAAAGCGATTGTTTTTAGACCTGTAAATAAACATATTGATGCTAGTTATGCTCTTAAGATTGGAAACAAGGCAATTGAAATAGTAAGTCATCATAAAACGCTAGGCATAATTTTTTCAGAGTTTATGCAATGGGATCATCATATAGAATTTCTAACTCACAAACTGGCAAAGGTAGCTGGCATCATCGGTCACTGTCGCTCTCTTTTTCCTACAAAAGTAAAGATTCAAATTTATCATGCTCTGTTCGGCTCACAAATCAACTACTTCCATTTAGTTTGGGGCGGAACGACCAAAAGTAACGTCAACAAACTAATAACTCTTCAGAAAAAAATTATTCGTTTCATTGCTAATGCTCCGTACGACACACGTGCTGAACCATTATATTTGAGTTGCAATATCATGAAAGTTTCTTGTATTTATGACTATCGTTTGCTATTTTCTTACGCCTTTTCAACTTTGGAGTTTATTGCTTTTTTGTCACAGCTAGCAAACCTGACTGAGCGTGAATCAGTCCTCGATGTTCGTCGTAGAGAATTCTGGAAGGTTCCCCATTTCCGTACAAATTATGCACTGCAGTATCTTGCTCATAATCTACCTACGTTGCTTAACAACATTGTAATGAACCGCATCGATATTCATTGTATAACTAAGAAAACATTGCATACTTTTTTTGTGTTGTTAAATTAAGAAAAAAAAAATGTTCTCTAATGTCGGTGATTTTAAAATTTTTATTTTAACATTTTAAATTGTTTGATTTGAATATTGTAAGAACTATTTAGGATTGTTTAAATATGATTGTGTTCCCTGTACATGCAAGGGCACCGGACCCAGTCAAGCTAGCTTCTGTTAGCTTTTTGTCCGGTGTCCTCGGCATAACGATGCTGAAATAAAGTTCAAAGTTCAAAGTTCAAAGTTCTCGGGGGATTCGGCTCTTGAGACTGGGGACTAAAGTATGGGGTTTTAATTTTGGAAGTTTTGGTATTACCGTTGACTTGTCGTTTTGTTTTGAAAATAAACGTGGCCACACTGGCCACCGTAAACCTACCAACGTCGTAATGTGTCCAGCGGGATCGAACAACTTTTAGTTTTTTTTTCTTATTCGACTTCCCGGGGGGCTACCATCGGGCGAACAACATGATCGGTCGTCACCATCTTGACCGGGCCCCTTCCCCCTCGGAAAGTTGACTCCCTCGTTTTCAATTGTAAGGTATAGGTAAGTATTTTAAGATCGACGATGGACGTCGATCGTCTCGACGTAATGTTATGTAATAACATTATATAAATAATAAACTTGTTCAAGGACTGAACGACTCGATTTTTCAATTCTTGGATTGTAATATGGCGGTAGCCTATTGTACTTACTGTTGATGAAGAGCAATATGAGGCGACGAGGTAATGATTAAATGAGGAGGCTCTATAAGGACGACGACATTAGTGGGTGTCGAACCACAACGTACAGTGCCAGTCTTGTTTCAAGTATCGTGTACCCAAAGACTTTCTTCACCCGCAACATAATATGGTAGAGGGTGATTTCAGATAAGATCGACCAAAGGGTGGCTGGTCGACATTTTTAAATCAACTGATGTTTTTATATGACATTGTCTAGTGTCTGGTATAAACGAATCCACACTTAGTTTTGACCAGAAAAAAAAATTTGGAGACAAGAAAAATCGTAAGGCAGGGAGAGGTGGACAGTTGCAATAACGCGCAATGATGGAGGGGGCAAGTTTGAAAGTGAATAATTAAAACAATAAAATTAGGAGAATTTTAAAACGTTTTACAAACAAACTATGGGTACAACTTGCTTGTAATATAAAGTAATAATATTTATTAAAAATTTATTTAGTTTTCTAAAAATTGCCAAACATGCCTGCTCGAACGACAAATGGCAAACTTTGGAAATCTGTATCTCATGAAATAATTTAATCATTATTACATAACTTGCAGACATTATTTTACTAATATATGGCTATTATTGAAAAATAAATAAGATATCTGAGTGACACAATAGTTACAATATATTTAGGCAAACATGGGAAAAAAATCAAACAAAGAAAAATTCCAATGCGAATAAAAAGAAAACACCACCTTCGATTTTTTTAAAATTTGGGTACCCTGTTATACTCTATTTCGGCATTCATTTCTATTAAAAACATGTTGCATCATTGCACTGTGAAAGAAGAAACAACTCCCCAAAGTAGGGTCCTTTTTCAAAGCCTACACTTAGCAGTGTCCTATACAAGAAGTGACTCTGAGTTCCAGTTTCATGAAACTTGCACAAATATTTTATATACATTTATTCAGATGAGGTCATTGATAAAAAGAGCGATCGGTCACACAGTAAAAGGGAGGAGAAACTATATACAGCATTTTACATAAGCGTACAAAGTGGTATCATATTAGAGACTAATGATTTGAGAAAAGATGATGCAGTGTGAAGTTGTACCTTCCGGTATATTTTACATCTAGAGTAAAATAAATAACTTTACTTCCACACACAAAAACAAAGATATAATAGTAAGATATTTAGGTTGGCTGTGTATTTACGATTACAAACAATTTCAGGTGACGGATGCCATAGTGCCTAACTGGAGCAGCTTCGATGCACTCGGTGTATGAATGAATCGTGGCAAGCCGATATATTTTATCCTGCTCGAGGATAACATTTTGGGATTTTTTTTTTATAGTGATCAGATAAAAATTATTAGTAACCACCAACAAAAACAGTAGGTTAAATACCCCGTGAAGAAAAATGTGATAAATAAGATGTCCCTGCATTCAAAATGAGCAGTCCTTGGGAAATCAAATTCGGCACTTTACGCTAAGGTTTTCCTCGCTGTACCCATTTAATAAAGTTGCTTCCAAGCAGATCCGACTGTCCGTGCTACATATACGTCACAGGTCCCTTCTGTTGATGACTTGCTGAGCCGCCACGCGTGCCAGGACTGAATGCCAGGGAAGGCGCGCACCGTCAGCCACTCTTCTTTTTTTTGTTCACGATACCGAACAACCTCATTTTCGTCCATATATACAAGATGCACGCCTTTCAGTTTCTTTGATAGAACGCTCACCATTGTCCTGGCCGTCTGAATTGCGCTTACTGAACGTTCTCTCAGGTTGTTCAGCGTGGCCTGGTGCTTCACGAGTCCGCCAATTCCGTCACATGCAATTTTCCCATGTCCAGATGCAGAAAATAACCACTACGCTTGTGGGCAATCGTCCTTTACAAATTGGTGAAGCTGGTAGCGATTCTTGAAATGACTGGCGGCGCCGTCACTTACGTACGTCACGTACGAGTATACCGCAACGTTGTCTTCAACCCACTCCTTCACTTTTTTAGCCAAGCAAGCGTGAGCGGCGTCGTGACACAGGTCCTCACTGATGATGGCAAAGCTGTTTGTAGATTTTCTTGTTGTCACTACACATGCAAATATCGAAACTTGTTTTTTTTTTCCAGTGATATGCTTGCACTTCGTCAGGAAGCACGATGGTCCAGTTTTCAGCAAAGTCAAAATGAAAGACAATGCTCCCGCGTTGCATGCACTGTTTTTCATCGTAGATCGCTTTACCTTGCGTTTGCCGGATATGGTTGTGAAGTACCCAACTTCCAACCGTCACTTGGATGACTTTTAGGAAAGTCTCAGGTTCCAAAGTTTTTTTCACAAGGTCGCCGGACTCCCATGTTGCAAGCACAATCTCTTCATCCTCCGGGATATCAAGTTCCTGGAGTGTAAGAAACTGGCCTTTTGGGCAGTGATCACAGTCTCCTTGAAGGCACAGTTCTGTTGCTGGGTCGCACAGAAATGCCGAGTTCATTTCACCAGTGTTGAATGTTGAGCCTGTAACGTTCTCTAGAGCGGCCATACAAAGATAATAATTGGCGCAGCGCACACAAACGCACACTTCCTGGTGTGGAATACATTGGACCCATCTAGGGCGCAACGAATAAAATTTCGTCAGCACAACGCCGGAATTGGGATGCTTGTCTTTGTATATACGGAAGGCCTCTCGTATTGAGCGTGTCATGAAGCGCTTTGGCACGAACGTTTTCTCTCCGTTGAGCATGACAGAGATGACGTCCTTCTGGTTGGGACTTTGGCGCGAACATTGTAGCTCGTCTTTCGTGAAGTACTCTAGGGCAGCAGACAGGTTCTCAGGGCTCACCTTGCACCTCGTGTAAGGATCCGGCTCATACCACACGCCATGCTTTTCCTTGAGTTTTCGGGATTTACTGATGAGGTACATTGAGGCCTGTGGAATCATCTTTTGAACCTCATTCTTCGTCAGTGTTGACGGCAGGAGTGTAAGCAGTTGACAACGTTCCCGGAGAGAGGTGGCGGTTTCAAAGGCCTGCCGAAAGTTGTCCACCCACTCAGTGCATGTGGAGCATGTTGGTTCGGACGACCCCGATGGTGCGTCCCTGTCGTACGCAATACGTAGCCTTGAGCGTATATTCTTGACAGCAACCTGCATGCTCCAGTTCTGTCTGCTTTCTCTTGACATAGGCAGGCCTGTCCCGACTTCTTACGACGCTTGGTTGTCTCAGCGGCGACACATCTGTAGGTAGTATGCTGCGATTTAGATCTTCAATTGCTTCTTCAGCTGGCACAAATATGTCAGGGCACTGCTCTGAGCTTCGCATCGAGATCTCCTTAGTGATGTGCATGAAGCAATGGTAGCACAGGTAGTTTGTCGCACTCACTTTGGTGGAACAGTCAGGCGGAAGAATTTGCTTCAACGAGTTTAGGTCCAACTCGCCAACACTTCGAAAATTCCGCTGCTTTGGTATAGTCTTTTTGTGTTTGCAAAAGTAATCTGCACAAAACACTCGTTCGGAGCTCCAGGACGTCTTCATAATGTATACATAAATAATAGAAATTAAACCCCAACTGATGGCATATAATTGCCAAGTGAAAGAACTACTGGGTGCACAAGTGACAAGTCCGAGGCTGAGGAGCTCACTCACTGCAAACGTACATTTGAAAAGAGAGGTCACAACTGAGGCTGTCGGCAAAGCTTGATCCACGTCAAAGGAAGAAAGAGGGAAAGTCTCCAGACAAAAAATTGTGGTCAGCGGCCTTCGAAAAAGACTTTCCGGAATCGCACTGTCGTCCCTCCACGCGCTGATATGAAAGCACCCGAGCTTCTACCACGTGGTTCATGACACAGCCTGAGCCATGTCGGCGACCGGTTCGCGAGGGGTTGGCGGTGGGGTTACGTTGATGGTCACTCGGATTAGCCCTTGCTGTACTGAGCTACCGCCTGCAGTGCCTTATCGCCGGCTGGTGTCAACAACGAGAACACACACACCCTGTCTACACCAAAACTACAAGCGTTCACCGCACACGCGTCGCCGCCGCTTTTAAGCTTTTGTGAAATTGCTTTCTTTTGCCGCGGAGAACCGCCTTATCTTAACTACGCGCCTGAAATCCTTCCAGGCGGGCGTACACAATATCAAGCGTTTCGAGAAATGCCCGTGGAGTAGAACTATGGGAAAATTCGGAGCCCGCGATGTCGATATCGTCGCCGTTGTGTTAGTACGCCGTCGCGTACTGCAGTCCCCCGTTGGGGGAGGGGGGGGGGGGGCGGTCTTACTACGATAACATGGCGACAGCGTTTACACTCTATGTATTTACGCGAGGCTCGAGTATTTGGGGATAATGCTGCCGGTTGGTGTGCCCCTTTGTGCCTGATATTATCGCCCGTGACGCCAGCGAGTGAGATGGCGACAGGCATGACTGCTCAGTAAACAGGCGTCGGCGGCCATGTTTTGCTGGTTGAAGCGAACCTCCTTGTCCTTGACAGCGAGCGGGGAAATGCGAAAAAAAGATTGTATCGGCCGTTTTGCCAGAACTAGCGAGGAGTGTCGTCTGCGGTTTCCGGCAACTATTTTGCCATAATCGAGAGCTTAACGAGGAAATGATTTTTGCTAGCCACAGAACACTACCACGCAGAAAGGGAATGCTTGAACATGTTTTTGTTCTGGATATATATCAGGGATATATATGAGAGAGAGAGAGATGAAGGTAGAGCGGAAGAGGGAATAGCATATAGTGTCGCAGGAGAATAAAGTAAACAAAGTTCCTAGTGGCCGATGGCTGCATGATCTTTTCTCGGATCACTAGTCCGTAATATGATACCTCTTTGTACACAGTAGTTTCTCCTTAATTTAAGTGTGTGAACGATTTCTTTAGTTATCATTGGCCTCATCTGAATAAAAATATATAAAAGATGTGTGTTGGTTTCATGAAACTGGAACTCAGAGTCAGTTCTTGTATAAAACACTGCTAAGTGTAGGCTTTGAAAAAGGACCCTACTTTGGGGAGTTTTATCTTCTTTCTCAATAAAATGATGCAACATGTTTTTAATGGAAATGAATGCCGAAATAGAGTATAACAGGTTACCTGAATTTAAAAAAAATCGAGGGTGGTGTTTTTTTTTTTTATTCGCATCGGAATTTTTCTTTGTTTGATTTTTTTCCATGTTTGACGAAATATATCCTAACTATTGTATCACACAGATACCTTAGTTATTTTTTTAAATATTAGCTATATATTAGTAGAATAATATCTGCAAATTATATCATAATGATTAAATTATTTCATGAGATACAGACCTCCAAAGTTTGCCATTTGCCGTTCGAGCAGGCATGTTTGTCAATTTTTAGAAAAATAAATAAATTTTAAATAAATATGATTACTTTATATTACAAGCAAGCTATACCCATAGTTTGCGCCTAAAACGTATTAGAGTTGTCCTAATGTTATCGCTTTAGTTATTCACTCTCAAACGGGCCCCCTCCATCAGTGCGCGTTAATGCAACTGTCCACCACCTCATGCCTTACGATTTTTCCTGTCCCCAAGTATTTTTTCTAGTCAAAACTAAGTTTGGATTCGTTCATACCAGACACTAGACAATAACATATAAAAACATCAGTTGATTTGAAAATGTCGACTAGCCATCCTTTGGTCGATCTTATCTGAAATCACCCTAGAATCAATGAGGATGCTGCTTTACAACTGTACGTGGAACAGGAAAACTGCACTGTGCAGAAGTGCGGCTTATTCGTCAATAGGAGGGACGGATTTCTAGCAGCATTCCCTGATTGACTACTTGAAACAAATGGCCTCGTTGACGTAAAGTGTCCCCGTTCCAAAACATTCTTGAAGCATACTTAAACCGCAAAGGAGTATGGGGCGAAAAATAAGAAAAATAAGCCTGGTGTGAAAGGTCCAAGTCATTACCATAGCTTCTACTATCAAATACAAGGGCAGTTACACAATACACAAAAATAGTTTTGTGATTTAGTTATATTTACACTCGAGGGCATTGATATCCAACGTATTCAGAGAGATGACACCTTCTGGTCAACCAACATAGAGCCTTTTCTACTCAAGTTTTACATGGAAGGCCCGACTTCCGTTGAAATTCCTTACGTAGACGAGTTGTCCGACCGCATAAACTGCAATTACCTACTCCCGATCTGAGAATCTCTCGATCTTCGTTCGTAAGCCATAGTATTATGAGATCGAGGGGTGTGGCTCTTCGTCCGCCGAATATTGCTTCGGCGGGTGTTTTTATCGTGTAAGATGAGACCGTCGCGTGCTGCTGTAACAACAACCTGGCGATTCTTTACTGAACTGATTTTTCCGTAAGCTTCAAAAAGGCTTTTTTTTTTTGTTGTTTCGCACACCATCTGTTCTGCATGCTTGTTAGTTGCAGGATGGTGTGGTGCACTAATGTGATGCCTGATGCCGTTTTTTTTTTTCGTCACAAACTTGTTTATTTTGTTCGAAGCAAGATTTGGCGCGTTATCAGAGAAAAGTATTTTCGGTAGGGCAAAAGTAGGTAAAAGTGACTGTAGGAAAGTCAATGACGTGTTTGGACGTCGTGGCAGGCGTCGTGTAAACTTCGAGCCACTTAGAGTACGCATCGCCCGTGACTCCGCAGATGCGGATAAGTTTCGCCACCCACCGATTGAATAGTGGATCGTTTTCAGTTACTGTTCATGATGGCGTTGGACTTCCAGAAAGTTAGCCTAGGTGCCAGGACTTTTGTCGAAAGCGGTAAGTGTTCGAAACGTCGACAACGTCGGTAGCCACGTGTTGTGCTTGACACTGGACACTTACCATTCGCTGAGAAGAAACTTGCTTGTTCGTCTGCCACGAGTCGTCCGATATCAGGTCATCACCGCAACACCATCTCACGACAAAAACGCATGTCCATAGTTAGCAATCACGTGAACTTATAAATTCCCGAACGCTTATAGCTTGCCGTCGCTAAACGCCGTTCATTCATAGCGTCATCATTGCAAATAAACGTCTCCCTATTTCTTCTGATGGTTTTCATCATATTCCTCCTAAGCTGTACTTACAACATTATGTGTGTCGGTACTTCCGAAAATATTGCAACGGCGTTTGTTTTCTGGGAACCTATAATGTAACAACCTTTACAACATCTTCCGAACCCCGTGAAACACAATATTTCGTGACGTTATTTCAGTCGTCAATAAAATGGCGAGGTAAGTACCGTAAATCGCGAAGCAGTTTACTTGACGTCCGCTTCCACTGGTGTCTTGGAAGATTGAGTCTACTGAGCGTGCATTCCTGCAAAAGAAATTTTTATTGATAGAATATTAACACGTCAATCAACATTTGATTCCTTCTTGGTAAGATTTATTGCGAAAGCCCGTGACAACCGCCGAACCGCATCTCCCTATATCAGAGAACAATTTATACCCAGCCTGACATTCTCGCATACATCCGTTTGCTGGGCTACGCTACTTGAGCTAGCTGAGCACAGCTGGCAGCGGCGCGAGCAAGGCCACGAGGGGAACGTGATGGTGCTCGAGCCATCCCACTGTGAACCAATGTTTCGGCCACCCACGGGTGCGTGTCGCCATCTATTGGTTGAACTAACGCCTTGTTCAAGATGGCTGCCGTGGGACCGCAGCCTTAAAACAGTTAGAGATGAAGACCAACTGATGCAGGTAACGTCGGCAAATATTCGAGAGGCTCGGCTATTGGTCTGCAAGATGTCATATGTTCAGCGATAATCTTCCGAAAAGCTCTTGTAGATAATGGGTCACGGGTCGAGCCTTAAGCTCGACAATGTTGTATTTTTTTCCTCGGGTCCCATCATTATTATCGATAGAAATAGAGATTTATTTATAATTATTTTATTATTTAATGCATCATAGACAACACAGCGTGCAGACACTGTCTGAGGTGTATTTCTTCCTTGTTTGGTGGCCTTGTCACACTGGCCAGGCAAAACAACTGGCTGCAGAGATGTTCAAAGCGTACATATATGTGACGCAAACATGCTTCGAACATGCTTTAGGCGTGTCTACAGATATAACTGTCATTATATCTGCAGCGAACACCGCGTTTACGGTATAATGTGTGAGCAGTGTGTCCCGCTCGTCACTCGATCAACGAGCGAATTTCGCGTAAACCCGAGTTTCCCGAATGCGCGAGAGTGATGATTCGTTTGGATGTTTATTATGAAGACGCAATGAAGGTCGTACAACCCTTTGGGTTTTACCTGAAGGCGCTTGAGATTTTTTTAAATAAAACCCAGAATTATGACCATTTTGACTGTATTAAGCGCATTTTGAGGCAATTTTGAAATTAAAATTACTTAGAAGACAAACGTGACAAAACGTATGTCTTGTATGTGCTATAGATATGCCGCCCCTATCTTAATTTTAAGACCATGACAAGAAAACTAATTGTTGTGGTATTTGTGTGTTTGTGTAAATAAATTTGACAGGAGAGTTTTCACTAGATTTATTTTCAATGGGTTCAACGAGATAACGAAACCAGCACCAAATGCACCAAGCCAGAATCCACCATGGATATCCGTTTTTCCGGAGAATGTGTGCGATTTTTGTCTGTAGAAGCATATAAAAAATAGGACAAATCATACCGTATAGTTACATTAGCGCTCTTGACTGTCATTAAGCTAACGATCGCTGGCACCTCCCAACGGTCATTAAGCTCAACTGAGTCGTCCGGTGTTGCAAGGTCCTTGGGCCTAACAACCCCAGTTGAGATGCGCGTTAAGGAACCCAGTTGAAACCGGAAGGAAACCAAAACTGATGTCACATTACCTTTTTCTTTTAGAAAGTGATGCAAATGAATTAAATGCTCACTTTTCTTTCATTATAAACGTTCAAAACAAAATAAAATTAACTTATTATTTTTTATGGTGAATTTCTTATCGGCACCGACATGGTTTCCGCGACGTGCCGTGATCGTTCTAGCGGCAGCTCTGGCCCAGATTCATACCCCTTCGGACAATGTTTGCTGCTGCGATACTTCGCCACATCGCCGCCATGGGCGGCGATGTGGCAGGTGCCGCCATCTTTAGCTTTATTGGGGCGAACTCCCAGCAGTTAACCGAATTAGGCCAGCTCAGTTCAGCTCAACGAATGTTAGTGGCTAATGACAGTTAACGCCGCCGTGTAACTCCGGCCGATCGCGATTGAGCCAACTGTCATTGGCTTAATGACAGATAAGAGCGCTAGTGTAACTAGGGTATAAGAGACGAGGGATGTATGACGTAGTGATGCAATGGCAACGTGCAATTTCTCGTCTCCGCGCGACGCGCTTTCGCTTTCAAATGCAGAGAAACCGTGGCCAATGCCACGATCTATGCAGCCAATCCAGCGATCAGAACGTTTCACGTGACCTCGCGCTCCGCGAGTCCCTAGGTAAAACCGATAGTCACATTCTCTCAATAGAGAGTTTTAGTAGATCGTTCTGATACCCCCGATAGCCCCGATAACGATACTATGCATGCGCAAGGGAGGCGGTGGCGGAGTATCGGGTATCGTTATCGGAGTCATGGGAACGAACTACTAAAACTATCTAATGAAACCCCTTGTTGTGTTGTGGGATTGATGGATGCTGGTGCCCCATCGCATTCTACTCGAAATCACTGTCCCCTACAGAGGTGAAGTACAGTACCTTTGGGCGTGAGTTACTTGCCACCCACTCCGCTGTCAAGCACTTTCGTCACTTTCTGGAAGGGAGACAATTCTTCATACTCACAGATCACAAGCCGCTGACGTACGCCGTCGCCTCTCGCAGTGCTGCGCACTCCCCGAGAGAAATTCGGCAGCTGGCATTCACATCAGAATTTACAACGGACATCAGGTTCATCAAAGGACAAGAAAACATTGTAGCCGATACTCTTTCCCGCGTCCACATCGATGCGTCTTTCATGGAACACCCACCTCTGGACTACTCGGCCCTCTCAGCTTCCCAGAAAAATGACTGTGAACTCCAGACGCTGCTCAGCTCCTCCTCCTGCTCACTGGAGCTCCAGGAAGTCCAGACAGACTTATCATCGCCAACACTGGAATGCGACGTTTCAACCGGTCAGCCACGTCCTTACCTCACTAAAGATTTTCGACGTCAAGCCTTCAACATACCTCATTCCCTTGCACATCCTGGTATCAAGTCAACACAAAGACTTGTTTCATCTCGGTATGTATGGCCTGGCATGAACTCCGACGTCCGACGCTGGACACGTGCCTGCATCAACTGCCAGAAAACCAAAGTCCATCGGCATACTGTCTCACCGTCTGCGACATTTCAGCTTCCCCACGTACGATTCAGCCACCTCCACATGGACATTGTTGGCCCCTTCCACCATCTCAAGGTTATCGGTACATCTTCACCGTCATCGATCGTTTCACCAAATGGCCTGAGGCGGTACCCCTAACAGATATCACTGCTGAAGCCGTTGCACACGCATTCCTCACTTTGTGGGTTGCAAGATTCCGAATTCCTACAACTGTAACCACAAACCGCGGAAGACAGTTTCAATCCAACCTGTTCGCAACGCTATCAAAACTGCTTAGTTTCCATCACATCTCAACGACGTCATACCATCCGAGCGCGAATGGACACGTCGAGAGATTTCATCGGCAGCTCAAAACAGCTATCACTGCCACGACGCCATCCACATTGAGTGAGTATCTTCCGCTCGCCATGCTGGGAATGAGAGCTGCGCTTAAGATCGACCTTGGATGCAGCGCAGCAGAGCTGGTTTACGGCACCCCGCTCCGCCTACCAAGCGACTTCTTCTGTGCTTCACCATCCAGCTCTCTGCCTGACCCCCTCGACTACGTGGAAAGGCTCCGTTCCCACATGGCCACCCTCCGTCCTTCACCCACACGTCGAACCCGGCAACAAAATCTCTTTGTGAGCCCCGACCGCCACGCACGTCTTCGTGTGCCACGATGCTGCGCGACGCTCCCTACAACCAGCATACGACGGTCCGTACAAGGTCCTTGGAAGAGCTGAAAAGCACTTTACCCTGGCTTACCCGAACCGCGAAGACCATGTCTCAATCGACCGACTGAAGCCTGCGTATATCCTGAGCTCGGACGACACGGACAACCGCACAACGTGCACTGCGAATCTGGGATGCTCTGCCACGATGGACATCACGCATCCAACTCAACCCGATCAAGCCTGTCCCCGCAACGCCCGCTTCACTCTCCAAAACACTAACAACTAGCGCGCAAACAGCGTCTTTCACCGCTATTCCGCTAGGGGGGGAGCCCATGTAGCGAACAAGCGGGCGACACCATCTACACCGTACAGCAACGTGCACCAACGCACGCACTGCAAACGAGGCAGGAGCCTCGCACCACGAGCGACACACACGCGACACAGAGCTCCGATGGAATACACCGGCTGGAACCCAGGCTCGTCTCATCTGACATAGACATTATCTCGGACTGGCCCGTTTGTAAATATCTATCTGTAAATTATGTAAATAACAAGTGTGTCAGCAAAGAATGCGTCTCGGTATGTTGACCTCAATAGTGCTCATCCGGTGTACCTAGGAGGCGCTGAGGGGATCTACTAGTAATGACGCTTAGAGGAGGAAACGCGCAAATCTTGTGTTCTATGTGGTATTGCCCGAACCCAGCCCGAACCCACCCCGAGCGCTTCATCTGCGTTCACAGCTGCAAGCCTCTCTTTTTTCCGAAAAAAACAAAAACAAAAACAACAACAACAACACTAATGTGCGATACCTCTGAGGAAAATGCAACAAATAGATGCTGTCAAGGCCAAGAAGACAAACAGGCGCGTACAGACAAACTAAAAGCGTAAAGTCACGGCGCGCTCTCAGAAGTTGATTAGACAAGTCGGGTACACACGCACAGACAAGATATATTAAAGTTACCGTGAAAATTTTTCTTTGGAAAAATTATTTAATACCAGCATTTGCTGAAGAAAAAGTATCTTGTTAGGAGCGATCTTATTTAGTGTCCTGCATATCGTACACACTTTCTATTGGCACGTTACGTCCATCGTCTATGTCCCTAAATACTACCCGGAAAATAACCAACAGCTGCAGGTTAAGCTATTTCTACATTAGGCCGAGGCTCAAGTGAATGATTCGAGTAAAATGTTTTTCAAGCGTCTGCATTATCGCTTAAAAAGCAGTCATAACACATACATCTATGTTTTTTTTGGGACTATACTTGCACTCGACGCAAAGTAATATGTGTAGTGTATTCAATATACTTAGCGAGCCCAAGAGACGGCCAACAGCTTTTCCATCGTTGTATTTGCGTGTGAGATATAGTTTTGTCTTTGTTTTCTGTAAATGGCGGTGGTCGGTCCTCATTTCGGAAGCAGCGCAAACGAGTGCGTAAATAACGGCGCTGCCAAGCCTCCATGGGCGTTGGCATGCTGGGCGACAGGTAGGGGGCAGGGGCCGCGAAAGAGCGACCCAGACTCCATCAAAACTGATTAAAAAGCTTCGTCTTCTGTTTTTAATGTTTCGTTTTACTTTGATAGGACACAAAAACGAACACTTGACCACCAAAGCCCTAATCCGAGAAAAAAAAATATTTCAATGTAATCTTTAATCTTCGAACTTACAGTGTACTCAACTGTTAAACATAACGCGGGAGCGGTGGCCGGGGCCGGAGAGACTGCATGTGCCATCTACCGGCTCACTCTGGAAGCGCACGCCGCTGTTGCTTTCTGGAGTTACACTCCCAGCTCCGAAACAATCCCCGATGCGTGACTCGGCGATAAAAAAAAAAAAAAAAAAAAAATCGTTTTTGATTTTTTTGTTGTTGTTTAAAGAAGGTGGCCTTTATTAAAGAAACTGCAAGATCACCGAGATATGGTAGCCCTGCCCGGCATGGTAAATACGTAGATGTGACTAAACATACTGGAAAAAACAACAAAACAAACAAGTAAAAAATTAAAGCGGGGGTGATAAAGAAAGGAACGAGGAGGGCGTGCGATAATTGTATCGGGGAGTGGCGACCATCCCAAGTTGAGCCGGCTTATTCTCTGCCGCATCATTGATTTAATCGCTAGACAGCTTTGGTATCAGTTTCGGCCATCGCTCCCGCGTTATGTTTAACAATTGAGCACACTGTACATAAGCTATACTTCGTTTCAGCTTCGGTCCGAGCGCGACCGATGCTATGAGCCGAAGGGCCAATCAAACACCGCAAAAAGCGCAGCGTCATGGCGTGCTCTCTGCGCTCGATAAGACTAGCCAGCGGAGGAGCACGCACAGAGAGACGGCGAATACCGGCTGGTCCTATCAACTGCAGAGAGCACGCCATGACGTTGTGCCTCTGTCGCTGTTTGATTGGCCCTTCGGCTCATAACAGCGGCCGCGCTCGGACCGAAGCTGAAACGAAGTATTGGCGACGTGCGCGACCGAAAGCGTCGCTGTGGTCGGTCTTCCACGATTGGCCCAAAAGCTGACTATGACGTTGGAAAGGGTATACCATCGACAAAAATAAGAGGAATGAAAGAACTTTAATGTCGACGGTGTTGGCAGTGTTGCTTTGAGAGCGCAATGATTTCAGGCTTCCACCATACTATTTACAAACACCATCGAACTTGTTGTTCGCAAGGTAATGACGTCACAAGGGGGAACCATAGGAGGGCGCCACCAAAACATCTCGCCGCTAATAGAGCGCAGGGAATACTCCATTTCACACTAAAGGGCCATTCCGCTCAATTGCGAAAAGTTCGGGATAATGAGTGATTTCACATTAAAAAGCACTAATAAAAGGCATTACGTAATTTGCTTTGCGGAAAATGGCATTGTTAAAACTTACTTTAAACGTGGGCATAAATCAAAACCGAAATTTTGCTTCCGTCTGGCAACATTGGCATCGGGCTGCCAAAGACAGGTCTATCACGTGGTACAAGATGTCACGTGATCCCCTACGTAACGGCGGGCGGACCAGTGGGCCACCGCTGGGTCGGGCGTGTGCCAGGCGTAAGTGTCGTCTGCACCGCACCGTCGTCTGCAGAACTGCGGTATCAGTCTGCGCACGTAGTGTGAATGAAACTCAGAGAAACAATAATCACTAACGGGAAGGCGACGTCGGCAATTGTGACGCGGGAGACGGCGGTATCGGCGGGACGGCCGGACGGCTCCCAAGAAGCGCGCTGCGCAGGCGCGTTACGCCAATCACCTGGAAACCGCTGGGCGCCGAGAGGAAACGTTGCTGACGTCACGCGTTACGCTTGCCCAGAGAAGTAACAACAAACGAAAAGGAGCAATGGTGATGACGTTTAGCTCAATGTTGCCTACGCCCACGCTGTAGCCTGGTCCGTTTAAAAAAACATTTCGATAGAACTAGGTTGTAATATTGTACGTGTGGTTTTCCTCGGTGATACTGAAGAGGACTGTGTTTTTTTTTTTACAAGCAAAAATAAAGCAGAGTTGCCCTTTAAAGGGATGGTGTGACGAAGTTCAGCTGGGATTTTTTCATTTTACACGAGCTTACTGCACCAGGGGAACCGGGTATGCTCGCACACAACACCAATGACCAAGAAATTTCCACTTTGTTGCGGTGTAATTTCAAGAATAAAAGCGACCAATTTCGATCTCTCCTTCGCAGATCCCTGAATTCTGGATGCCTAAAGATCCAGGTGATTTAAATGTGTGTGATCCCAACCACTTGAATGTTTTCGGTCAGTTGATCCCGAAATATTTTGTATTGCAAAGGAGCCGATGGGACAGAGTACCATTATGCCTTAATAATGGCTTTAATGTCTACTATTTGAACTGGAAGTTAAGTTGAAATCCCCCCCCCCCCCCCCGCACACACACACACACCAATATTGAATTTGTTTCCTTGTTTTTTGAGCAGAAGCAGGCAACAGCCAGTCTACCAAGTTGTCAAATCACTTTTTGTTTGAGTCAATTGTTTTGCTCTCTCACTTCTGAGCCAAATTGGAGAACGACAAGTAAAGTTTATCGCACGTGCTTCTAAATTTTACTTCCAGTTCCTTTTCTTTTTCATTCAAAAAGTCAAATCACTCCTTAATTTGCGGCGCAAAAGACAAAACAAAACAAAAAATGCCAGAGGGTTTTGAATTCTGTCTTTAAATATACGCATACACTTTCTGGTTTTTTTTTTCCTTAATGAAATAAAGGAATGTAAAACATTTCGGAGGGATTTTTCAATTAATATCTGCATCTTGCACCAATTGTTTGAGAAATTATTTTATAACTTCATCATAAAGGCGCGGAAAATTTTCCCCTCTTCTTAGCGATGCGGTTGGTTAGTTTGGGGTCATGACAGTGGCATTGATATACAGGGATCCCAGCACAACCTAGATTACCTGTTCTATTAAAATTTGTTTTTTCTTGAAAACAACACAAAACAAATACGGTTTGACTTAGAGGGGGCGTTAGTGTTGCATGCTCGTCTTGGATGTTTTCTTTGAGCCCTAGTTCCCAGAGCCGAGCGTAATCAACGATCGAATATTCCGCGGTTTTCCCCGTCATTCATAGGATCGGTCAGCGCTCTTTCCTAAAAACATTAGAGCGCATTTGCAACGCGTATTCGCGGAACATTTAGCATGGATAACCAATTTTTGGCTTTGAAAATTATATTGTAGATACTTAGTTCCACAAAGGTGTACTCCAGCGGTTACTTCATAGTCCCCGATTTGCCTGAAAATTTGCTAAACACATCAAGAAACGTCGCTGAAATAGTATCCCAAATATTAGTTCAAAAGTGTTTTATTTTGCGATGTTATTGATTTTATCATATTGATCCTGATCATGTTTTTTTTTTTTTTTTTTTCAAATTTAAATTATTTCCTGGCAGCAACGAAAAAGTGACGCAAGCGGAAGGCAGGGGTTCACTCTTCGGACAGTAGAATTTGTTTTTAATTAATTCCAAGCAGTCTCATGGCGTCGAATGAATGCTTTGGAAGCTCCCTCTATAGACCAGTGTCCGAAACCTTAGTCCCCAGCGATAAACATGGGAAATAATAATCTCAAACCCAGGCCCTTCTGAAGAGAGGGGCTGCGCATAAACAAGACTTTTTTTAGAGACATCTTTGCACCTGTGTTCTTCTTGGGGCTGCGTGACTTTGCATTACTGACGTTCTTGCACTACAATATGTGCGAAGGTTTCTAAAAAACAGAGTCTTGCAAAAAGCGCAGCCCCCCTACTGTGTCATGGCGTCAGCATGAACAAACATGGCGACGTCCATGGAGCAGTCCAGATACTGGTCTATACCCGCGCAGCAGCACGAAACAAATGCTTGGTGTAATATAGTGCTCGACCGCTTGCTTGACTGGCAAGCCTGCCTGCCTCTGCCGCCATGGCACTGAAAAGTGCGGGTATATTTAAAAGTAGTCTTTTGCCTTATTTTTTTTGGCTGATTTCACAATAACTATTATAAATTTCGCAATACTTATGAGCATACCGGAAATCGTAAAGGCCGGGGATTCAGAAAATATAGTTAGTTGGGGCAGCTTAAAAAATCGCCGGAGTACCCCTTTTCTGTGCAACCGCATACGCTGACTCGATGGAGGCAATCAAGCGGTCCTAAAAGTGCATCGTCATGGCGCATGTTGTTTGTGTGCGCTTGCCGTCACCGGCTAAACCAGTCACGAATAAAGAAGCACAGGATCATGTCGTATTCACTGTGCTATATTTCTTTGGCGCACTTAAAAGAGTAATTTTAAGTTTCGAAAGCACCTGGCAGCTGAGATGGGGATACGATGCATTCTAGGAGACAAAACAAAAGTTTTATGGCGAAAAAAAAAAAATAAATAAAGAAGAAAAGGGACATTACGGCTATTGCAGACAGTGAATGTGTTGCCTACCTATATTCATTCTAAACTTGGGCATTCGTATAATTTGTTCCATAATGCTTTAATTGCTAAGATCTTTTAAAGAAGGAAAAAAAAAACTTG
This sequence comes from Ixodes scapularis, assembly GCF_016920785.2. Taxonomy (NCBI): domain Eukaryota; kingdom Metazoa; phylum Arthropoda; class Arachnida; order Ixodida; family Ixodidae; genus Ixodes; species Ixodes scapularis. The sequence goes on from NW_024609846.1 coordinate 94,113,684, forward strand.
GTGCATGAATTAATATTTTATTGTTCGAGCTGAGCGCTCATCTCAAATAACCGCAACATACACACTTCTTCGCATAAGCACACAGAATACACAATAACAGCACACCGAATGAGAGAGAAACTCAACTCAAATTCTTCATGCATCTTCTGTCGTCGCAGTCTGCTCCGATGTCTACAAGTCGGCTTCTTCCGGTATTTCGAGCAACGCTTGCTTCAGACGTTCAATTCGAACCATCAAATCTTCTAATCGTCGATACAGTTCATCAAGGCGACGCTCGATGTAATCTATCGTAGTCAGCATAGGATCGCTCGCTCGCAAGCCCATAGAAATGCCCCTCGGTATTATTTAGCGTACTCTGGGGTTTGAAGCGGTTCTCACGGTGGAGTCGTCCCCTCTTGACTGTCGTTCGCCTTGGTCTCTTCGGATGATGGAAGATCGTCCTGGTTCCTTGGATGCCCTCAATGTGGCTCTTGTTCACCAGCTCGGGGATAGTCGACTGACTGTGCTGAACAATCGGGTGTCGGTATCGTGTTTGCGAAGCAGCTTAGGCTGTTTCCAAAGCCCTTTGTGGAAACCTCGAGGTTACGGAAGCGCACTGTCATGATCTCGTAGAAACCACGAAGGGTGTGTCATGGGCCATTCCAATAATCGCCTTCTGCGCGCTGCCATCTTTGTCCACGGGGCTGCGCAACGTGTTCTGAGCATGCGCAGTAGCTCCCTGCTGCAGAATATCAGACGCCGCGTGTGCGTCCACAGTCTAGTGACTCGTCATCTTTTGCCTAATGGAAAGGTGCACGGCCGCTCCATCAAAAACAAGATGCGGCCCGCCACGTCGAGCCGTCGCACGTAGCCGAAGGTGAGATGTGCTATTTTTCTACTACTGGCCGCGTTTTAACAGATAATGTGGTGTATGGCTGGCAGCTAACCATATCCGGTTGTTAGGTACCTGCATCAAAAGCGCACCATCATGGTGTTCGTCATTGTACGTTTTCTCTCATCGCTGATCCAATCATAAACACAAAAGGCCCAACAACTTGCGTTTTTGACAATGCTTGATTGGTTCCATTAGCTCGTAGCGTTGGCTGCGCCTGAACTTAAGCTGAAACCAAGTATAGAAGGACATAACTTATAAGGAGGTAACCGCTGATCTCCACTGTAGGAGGCTGGATGGCGCATTGAGCAGACAGGTATGAAGCCACCAGAAGTAAGCGGTTTGTCCCGGAAGTGAGCGCTTGACAGGCTTTTTAACTCTTCCGAGTGCTGGATCAAACAGCGTTCAGGGCCCTGGATTTTTTCTTCTCATCCCAATAGAGCCTGCTTGTTGCAGAGTAAAAGTGCATACGGATTCGAGAAGTCTCCTGTCAAGCCATTCGATGCGAACATTTTTAGATTCTAGTTGATCAAGTGTGCGTATGTCCCACGTTCAAATGCCTTATTCTCAGGATTAAATCAAGAACGGGACTATTAAAACCCAATTAAAGACACAAAAAAGCATGGACCAAATTATCGACTGAATGCACTAGGAAGCCCAGCACACACCCGACTTCCGGGACAAGCATCGAACTTCCGGTGCCTACACTTGCGCCCTGCTCGGAGGGTAGCTATGCGCCACCTAGCCCCCTCTAGGGGAAATCAGTGGAGGTAACAAACATTTTATGGCGTTAAAAAAAAATTAATCTGAAAGCGGTTTCAGGTTTCGTTTTTCTATCGGAACTGATGTGTGCCCTGTCTGTACTCGCGTGAGTCGAAATGTGAAGGAGCCAGTGTTTAAATATCCCCCACCGACTTCCGGTTCTGAACTAGACGGCTGGTGTCGCAGTCTTTGCGAAATCAAATATGTACGCTATTTTTTTTTTAAATGGCCACTTATAGACCTGCCAGGCTTAATTCACTCTTTTGATCAAAGAATGATGAGCAAAAAATGAGAAAATATTGCCACGCTCGTCGGCGAGCGACCGCGTGCATGGCCGGGTGGTTACCGTGCTTGACTGTCGCGCGGAAAGTCTGGGTTCGATTCCAGTCAGTGGAATGCTCTCTTATTTGTTCTTTCAACATTTGCGTTCTTGTGAGTTCGAGAACATTCTCGTCTGATCGAGTTCCGAATGTTCCAGTCGCCGAACAATCTAGGCCGATTGCTCCAGAAGCCAACGCGCGTACATAAGGGAGTTCGCGTGCGGATCTGCAGTCAGTCTCGCCCCAGCGTTCGACTCTGCTGTTACGCCGACTTCGACGCCCGAGACGCTCTGTTATTATCTTTCGTACCTTTTCAATTTTGGCACAAGTTCGCCACATTAAAAGTTTATTTCTTCCTGTTTATTTATTGTTCTTTTGGTCACCACCTGTGACAATATACGTGAACAATGTAGCGGGGCTACCCAATAGGTGGCACCACTGAGTTTGTTGCCAAACACAAAGGGGGCGAATACTTCTCAACTTAACATGTTTCGTATTGCCCGAGTCCCACTAGAGCGACAAACAAACAAACGACAGCGACAAGCCTCAAACCAGAGTCTTTCGCGATTTAATGGGCTTTGTAGAATAAGGGAGGCTATGCTCAAACATGAGCATCATGCACGCGAGGGTATCTTTGGCAGACTTGCAATCACTGGTGCTTTCTTCACGAGCACCGAACGACTAAACGCCTTCAAAAGGTACCATCGCGAGCGTGCTGCATGTATTTTAGGCTTGTCGCTGTCGTTTGTTTCTGTTTGTCACTCTAGTGAGACTCGGGCATAAACGAGGCTACAGAAACGAGCTCATAGCTTTCGAAAGTGTCTGCACCAAGAATTTTGGATAGAAGCCTTCGCAGCTGTGCATGCTAAGGCTGATAGACCCCTTTTGAAAGGTACTTGCCGATTATTAGAAGGCCGAAACCACCGTACAATGGCAGAAGAACAGACCTCGTGAAATGTTGCAGTCATTCCACAAGATAGCGAATGCCGGAGCGCAGTCAACGCTAGGAGCCGACGAGCCAATCAAACAGCGTCAAAAGTGCAACTCACTGCGCTCATTACCTTTTTTTTGTGGGTGAATTGCCTTCTTACCCAACCAAACGCATAAAGTAGGCGGTGACGTTGCGTTTTTACTCAGCCATTGTGCAGGTATTCCACAGCTGCTAACAGATGGCAGTCTTTCGAAAGAGGTCTTGTTCACAGATTTGCATTTGACCGAGAGAAACTGCATTGCAACCGCTTTTAGGACGACGGAACATACTATAGCAGACTGGCACCATCTGGCAGAGGGCTTTGGAAGTGTCCATACCTGCCTGCGTACAACTATAGTCGACGAAAGCCTAAGGATAACCCGGTAGATGCTCTGCCTCAAGCTTAGCTTTCGGCCTTTGATAACGCTTCGTCACACTCAGCCCAAACCCGGCGGTAGACAACGAGCTCGTGCTGGAGGATTCTTCATAGACTGAAAGTTTTGCCGTACTCGCGAGACAAAATATGCGCACTATCCATAAGATACAGTTGCTTAGATGTCAAGTGCAAAAATTATTTTAGGCCCACAATAAAAAAAATGATCTGTGAAAAAAAAAAAAGGTAATAAGCGCAGATCTGAAGTTTTCCTCGGCTGTCCGTTAGATGGCGCAAGTGTGTGCTGTCGTTGTAAGCAGTTAGAAGTGCTTGAAACGCAGCCTATCACCCATGGTGGAGAAGTGAAAGAGTCAAAATATGAGGTTCACAGTCTTTGGGGGTAAGCGTTCTCAACGTAAACCTAAAATCCCCCCCCCCCCCCCGAAAAAAAAGGACAGGGGAAAAAGTTTAATGCCAATTTTTAATTGTGCCTACATGCGATTTACATCGATTTTACATTTCTGTAGATACTGTTATAAGAGGTTCTATACAGGGTGTGCGTAGGTAAACAAAAATTAAGGATGTTTACAACTTCCTCTAATGCCGGATTAGAGCGCAGCTCTGGAGGCGGGAGGGTACGGAAAGGAGGGTATGCCCCTCCTCCTCTCTTTCTCCTCCTCATCCGTGAAGGTCGTGACCTTCGTCGTGGCCTTCACGAGTGACCGCGACCTCACGCGTGACGTTATTATGGGAAATGTCCCATGATGCAACGCGCGGGTCACGAGTGAGATTCCCACGTTGCATCATGGGACGTTTCCCATAATGCAACGCGCGGGACCCTCGTGACGTCACATGTGACGTCATTATGGGAAATGCCCCATAATGCAACGCGCAATTACGCTGACGGCGACGGCGACGCCTCTCAATCTGGAAACGGGTGCCTAAAAGCTGCGCTCTAAAAACAAATAATGGCCGAACTTCCCGCGGGGGCATGTTACTTCCGGTTGGATATCGTTTTTGCTTGTTTTTGAGGAGTCTCACTGAGTAGCTCATACTTTAATAGTCTCAACGCCGATGACTTACTGCGGTACCTCCCGAAATGTACTTATACGGGATCGACATGTCTTTTTCATCCCTTGAATGAAAAGAAAGAGCACTTGTCCCTCAAAGAAATTACAAATCTGCCGAAGGTGTCGGGAATGCATTGTCAGGACTACCTATTCCACTAGCCTGATACATACACGTGACAACGACTTAAAACCGACAAATCTTTAAACGCCCTCAACTACTTCGTAAACGGCGAGACATTGGCGGTGGGCACCTACCAGCGTTACTAAAACACTCAGTTGGGAAACTCTCCGTCGAAACCTGGGCCGCTGGCGTCCACCGAGACCGAGCTAAAAGCGACAACAGCGCCACTCTTTATCGTTTGTCTGTACTGTGGTCACCTTGAGCTTTTTGAAAGCCTGTTTTTGCGTAAAAACAAACGGAAAAGACTTTTTGTATACAATTTATTGGGGTTTAATACAAAAAGAGGGGCGCGTTATGTTTTTAAAATCTTTAGTTTGCAGGGTTTTGCGGTACAATTAATATTGTTTTTATACAACCACGCCTCAGTGGGCCTTTCAGGTAGCGCGTCCCGACCTAGGTGCATTTTAACTTTAGTAGTTGAACGCGGCGCGTCCGCCGGGGAGACGGGGGTGGCACCCCTGTAACCTCTACCGCTGTATCTGTTCTCAAAGTTCCTCGAGTGGCGGCTGCGGGAGAAATGGTGGCGTTGTGTTCGTCATTAGCTCGGTGCTCGGAGACAGATTGGGGCCACTTTTTCAAAGCTGTCTCTATGGGAGTTTCCGAACTGAGTGTTTTAGTAACGTTGGCACCTACCTTCCCCAGGCGCCGATGATACGCGCCGACCTTCCCCGCAGGAGTTGCCCCGGGTCTTGGTTTTAGCACAAAACCTTCCGAAAGTTTTTATTACGCTTCCTTCAGCTCGACACGAGTTCGTAATGCACGATTTTCTGGTTTGACTTGCTTGCTTTGGTACTCGAGGCTTATTCCCCGGATGACAGTGCACATTGCACTTGTACGTGCCGTAATGGAGGTCGGTCGGTTCAGGCCACGCGGCGCCGGCGCCGCATTTTCGCACTTGTCGCGTTGCGCCATCTGTTGGCAGCGCATTGAAGCAAGCTAGCACAGCTAGCAACATCTGCCGATGCCGTCATCCTGCGATAACCCATGCTCGGCGGCGTCCCTCGTCTCGAGATAATCGAAATAACTTCACTTGTGACATTTTGTTCGCGCCGGTACTTATCGGCAACGTAAAAGCGCTACACTGGGACGTTTATAGAGCGTAGCAGTCACGGAAGTGATCGCTAGTGAACCAAGAGTCGACGCACACCCACCCAAACACAAGGTAAACATAGGAGAACCGGAAATATTTTTATCCCCCTTGTTACGACGCTGCAGAAACCATAACGATACGGACTGATAACAAACTGCGTCTACTCCTGAGCAGCTTGTGGTTAATATTGAAGCCAGGTGAGGGAAAGGAAGAGGGATGGGGGAAAGATAAGACGGCAAGCGCCACTGCGCTTGTGGACATGACAGCGGAACACCCCTGTCATGGCGTTTTTTGACCAATCACTGCTTTGTTTTTGGCAGTACCGCGCAGAAGAGAATTATGTGTAGAGAATGGTTTAAAATATATATATATTTTTTTGGAAGGATATATTGGCACTGGGAGCTCGTTCAAATACTTACCGGCATGCTCAGAGCGCATTAATGGAAATCAATTGCTGAGACTCACAATTACTTCAAAGGTTAATGGGAAACCACGTAAAATTAACAAGTTTTTTTGAAGTGCCGAAAACTATCTCTAGGACGGCGACGATATGTTTTAATTCTTTCCAAAGGCTGATTGTAACGGCGATTTAGTTGAACAGTGGAATATAAACGCACCAAGAAATGCATTAAATTACAATAAATAAATACTTGAAGTAGTTAAAATATTTTAGATTGAATATGTTGCTCAAAGTGTCCTTTTGTTTGTTCCAGTTGATAAAACAACAAAACCGAAAACTGTTAAATTTGTTCGCCTCAAAAGTAATTGTGCTTACCGTTTGTTTACTTTTCCAAACATTTTTTTTGTCATATTAGTCCGCTGTTCTAACTAAAGTTGGAAGCGATGCTCGTCTCCCCCAACAAAATTTAAAACACACCATTCTACTTTAAAAGAAAAAAAACAAATTAAAAAAGTGAAAGCCGTTTACAACTTCCTGTAACGCCGAATTGGAGCGCAGCTCTTGAGGAGGAGGAGTGGAGGGTATATTCCTCCTCCTCCCTCGTGATCATGCCTGCTAGTCCTCCTCCCCTCCTGCTCCCCCTCCCTCTCCTTTACCACCTCCTCGTCCTTCAAGCTCCTCCCCTCCCCTCGCCTCCGCCTCCTCGTCTCTCCTCCCCCCCCTCCTCCACCTTCGTACTGCTTTCCTCCTCGCCGCTGAAGTCATGTGACCCCCTCCCCCCGAGGTCACGTGACCCCCTCGAACCAGACAATGAGGGAAGGAGGAGGAGGGGGAGGAGGAGGAGGGCAGAGGTCCGGGGGGTCACGTGACCTCGAGGGGACGGGATCACATGACCTTGGGCGGGCCGTCACGTGACCGGCGGGGGGAGGGGAGTCACCACCCGGGGTCACGTGACCTGGGCGGGGGAGGAGGGGGGAGGAGGAGGAGCGGAGGGGGAGGAGGAGGAGGGGAAGGGGCGACGCCGACGCCGACGCCGCACAGGCTGGAAACGGGTCATGTGACCCCCTCCCCCCGAGGTCACGTGACCCGCCCGGACCATACTACACAATGAGGGGAGGAGGAGAAGGAGGGGGAGGAAGAGGAGGAGGAGGGGAGGAGGAGGGGGAGGAGGAGGAGAGGGACGGGCGCGGTTACGCCGACGCCGACGCCGACGCCGCTCAGGCTGGAAACGGGCCCCTAAGAGCTGCGCTCTAAAAAAAAGAGATGCCAGTTGGGAATCCTATGAGACATCAGCCGGCCATGTTTGCCGTCGGGGAGCACAGTCTCCAAGGTTGTGAATGTTTCAAACCGTAGTCACCGACAGATTGCGAACGCCAAAGAGATTTTTCACTATTCCTGCCACCGGTGCGAGCTTCCTACGTTCGATAACGCTTCCGCGTCTCCTGCAGAGCCTCGAGCGTGCAGCCATTGCACGTTGGAAGGCAAAACGAGGGCGTGTTGAAGGCCGTGCGCTCGAAAGGGACGCCCTGCTGTTCTCATCCATTCAGGAGAGAGTTTTAGTACACCGTTTCCATTTCCGCTCCGCTCTAAGGATACCAAACTGCGTATGCGCGGCCCGCTTCGCCGGAATGGAAAGCGGAGGTCCAAAAACGCGTTTTAGTAGACCGTGTTTCTTCAGTGTAACCGCTCATTCACACTGGAAGCGGATCCGCGTTTGCAAAGCGGCTGCGAACGCGGTTGTATAAAGAACCAGCACAATTGCACGCGCACTTGATGTCATCGAGTGCACGTGCAATTGCACTGGATCTTTATACATTCGCGTTCGCAACCGCTTTGCGAACGCGGATTCGCTTCTAGTGAGAATGGGCGGTAAGAGCGTTTCGAGAACGCTCGAAAAATTCGCTTGCGTAGCCCCACAAGTAGACGTTTATAGTACTAGTAAGACAAAACAACTAAACGTTAACACCAAGAGAGTGAAAGAGAGCGTGTTTTAGGGGCAATAAAAACGAAGACGAGAATAATAAACACAAAAAATTAGGCACAGACCCGAAGAATATTAAGCTATGAAATACAAATATTATCATTCAACCTTGTGTGCGAGTGAAGCCGAAGATATAAGCATTAGCATGTTGCTCTAAACGGTACTTGCACTGCACGAGCGCGCGTGCTGGCCAAAGACGCTGAAAGGCCGGCACTCGCCCTTGTAGCTTCTGCTCCACTCGAATTAAAAATGAAAGGGATTTACATATTCGAAGCAGAAACATGACAGGAAAGGACAAAGTTTGCGCATCACGAGTACACCCTTTTGCGAAGTACGAGTACAGTGTTGGCTAGCAAGGCACCTACCTGCACGATTAATCCCCACTGTTCTCAAGGAAAAAGACTTCTACTAACGAGATTAAGCTGGCGAGAAATCGAATCTATGATTTGTATCCCTCATGCCATGAAGCGCCGAAGCTTCCTTTCCGAACGCGGTCCGCAGGACATTGCCAACGTAGAAGAGAAATCCTTTAGGAGGCAATCCTGGCTGCTCTGCAAGCGGGTTTCCAAATCCCAGCACCCGACACGGGTGCTATGTTGCGCTTTTTGCACTCCCAGGAGACTTGGAAGAGGGAAGTGACGTCAACGACTAGAGCAAATGCAGATTGGATGTTGACAGAAGAAAACAAAATCAACATCCAATCTGCATTTGTTGCGTTGTTGACGTCACTTCCCTCTCCCTAGTCTCCTGGGAGTGCAAAAAGCGCAACATAGCCCCCCAGATCGGCGCAAGGTGTTGCCGATCTGGCGAGACGCTTTGCATGGTTGTTTGTCGGCTGGCCTATCGAAAGCGTCTGTTCGAACTTGAATGAGCGTTCGGACGGAACTCGTCGGTGTTCTCCAGTATTGTGAACCTCATTGTTGGGTCACACTGACATGAACAAACATAGGTGGTTGACCCTCGAGAAACTGCAGCTGTGCTTACTGGTGAGACCCTGCATGTTTCGTGTAAATTTCGCGTTTCCATTGTTTCTAGCACAGCTGCTCTGTCTGGTAAAAAGTTACTCCTTTTGATACGCCAATAATTTACGTCTTTATTTTTGTTTCGGCACGAAAAAACAACAAGGTGTACATGGGCAATGTCAAGACAAGTCACGACGAGCGCGTTTGTAATCTGTGAGTTTTAGAAGGCCACTTTTATAAGCCCTCTGTGCTCTATTTTACGCTCTGCAAGAGGCATCGTTCCCATAGCGCATGCGTGGCCGCTCTGAGTTGCAGCTAATAGTTGGCGGAGTGAGCGTGCACTCCGCTTCACAAGTTGCAGAGCGGACTGCCCTCAGCGTCCTTAGCGTGATCGCTTAGATCTCAAGAGGGCTGCTCTTACTCAATACGCGTCAATGTTTTTCACCATGACCTCAGCCTCAAAGAGGCCGAATCAAGAAGTAAAGCGTACGCTTCACGCCTGAAAAGTAAACCATTTTATTTGAGCTCCATGTAAAACAAAAGAGCATAATCAAACGAAGTGAACGAGTAGCACTTTGCAACCAGCATGGTGTCGGTAAAGTCGTCGCGTTTTTGTGGACCTTCTATGGCTATGCAGTCAAATGTACAGGAGCGCGTGCTTTAAGGCCGATTATACCTGTGCTCGGGGCCTCCTGTCGAAAATGCCACTGAAAGTTGTCCACGAGCATAGCGCTCGCAAGCCGCACAAAAAAAAAACATTCCTCTCAACTTTATTTATTAACATTTGCGCGAAAGTTTTAAATTATTTAGCTTTCCTACGGAAATGTTCGCCTTAGATTTCCTTGGTAGATTTAGAAAATAATAGAGACTTGAATACAGCCTTTTTAAAAGTGCATGCCATGCTGCCACTATTCTTCGAGGCTGCCTTATTTTGGCCAAGCGTCCAGGGAGCAAGAGAGCTGCGTCATTGTTTGTCGCGGATGTGGGTCTAAATGTATTAGACACGAATGCTGCGGCAATGCTTGATATGAACTCGGTTCTAGTCTCGCACTAAAAGCGATTCCCAAAATATGGCGGCCGAATATGTTACCCGGCGGTGTTTTGAAAAGAGTTACCAAAAAATGGTTGATAAAATATTCCACGTTAAGTTTTTGTCTGGTGCCAAACAGGCATAAACAATGCAAAATTTAGCGAACACAGCGCTAGACTTCAAACCAATAACGGTAGATTATAACGCTTTTCAGCCTCACATGCACATTTTGACGGCCTCAGAGCTTAGCGGAATTAAGGAACGACTAAATCTTTTTTTTTTTCTAATTTACGATGCGCATTTTTTTTACAACCCTACCATGGAAATACGCTTTATCTTATATGAGTAACAAGTCCCATAACAAATGTTTTGGTAGTGTTTAAATGCTGCCGTATTATAAAAGTACCATTTTGTTCTTTTTATTAGGCCGTCAAAGACAAGGGAGCATCCCTGGACAACTGTTGGCGATTCGTTGACGGCACAGCAGGCCCATATGCCGTCCACCAAAGAATTAGAAGCCATACTTTCCTGGTCCAAAGAGGGTGCTCGTCGTGAAGTACCAGGCAATGATGTGCGCCAACGATATAATTTGTCAGCTGGACAAACCTTACGAAAACCATGGGCACGATGCAGGAAATGTAAAAAAAACATACTTCCCTCGGTTTTTCTTTTTTGTTTGGCTCAATATTAGTAAGCGTAAACTGATCACAGTGAATCATATCCAGGCTTTTGTACTGAGCGAAATACTTGTTCAACTAGGCTGAAAGCATCTAGAATTATTTCAATAAAACAACATTTACTAATGAATGCCATTTTACTTCTCATAAGTGCGTGTGAATATTGCACCTAATCAAATTACAGTGTTACTGTTGACTTCAGCATCGTAAAAAAAGCCTGTGTTGCGTAGCCTTCTATTGAAAGAAAACACCGTAGCACTAGTTAGGCTGAAACTAGGCAAGAGCTCGAGCCGAAAAACGCGATTTCAAAAACACACACAAAAAAATGAAAGCAAGTGTAGCCAAAAAAAAAAATAGTTTCATGTCGTCCCCCAAGGCATATACGTACACTGCGAACACAATAAAATCGCTTTTAATTGCAGCTTATTTCTTTGACAGCTATTAAGTGAGCTGAAATTTTGTCGCCCAGGTTAGTGCTCCAAACGAGCGCTTTATTCCACGCCAATAGCTTAATGTCAGCCCCTCGAATTTAAGGTGATAAATAAAAGCAGGATATTGATTGTTCCCGCTAACGGCGTCGCACAGTGTACATAAACACCACGGTACCCTATCACAAACGGAAGCATACGAAGAAGAAAGAACTAATTTTATTGGGAAAACAAAAAAGTAGAGATATAAATCTAGCACTCACTTTTGCTAATTTGCACTGTCTTGCTGCAACCTAACAAAATATCTGTCCGTTTGCCGACTGCTCGCGTAGAAAAATCGAGCCCACTGGCTTAGGCAAGGCAGCAACTGTTCCCACCGTTCAGGAGCCGTGAAAGGATTGCGGCCAGCGATTTCCTGAAGCAGCCAGAGATTCTCGACCACCATGAAACGTTTTCTTGAGGACGCCGTTTGAGACAAAAGCATCTTAGTGCAGCTATGTTCACAACGGTCAAGCGCTCTCCCAAGCATGATTTCAAATGGCGAGAACCCATTTCGAGTTCCTTTCCAGGAAAACACCATCTACTGAAGCTTTACTGAGAGTGGAACGCGCTTCCTAAAATGGTGAGGAAAGTGGAGCTGACGCTTCACGCTCAAATCCCAGAGCGGGTCGCGCATGCGCGATGGCGAATCCGCTTTCCATAGAGCGGAGCGAGAAAGCGAAAACGGTCTACTAAAACACTTTAATAACTATAGACGAAAGTTAAGTATACGGCTGGTTTCGAGTATTACTGTCGAGACCGGTTATAACGAAGTTGGTTCTAACAAAATAGCGGCTACGGCGAAGTGATCACGATTTCCCATTCTCCTTTGCATTTCGTTAACCGAAGTCGGTTATAAGGAAATAGCGGATATAGAGAAGTGATTTCCGATTCCCGTTGACTTCGTTATAACCGGTCTCGCTTGAAACAATACAAACACACAACCTTGGCAACAGTGAGATTCAGATTAAAAAAAAAACAACAACAACAAAAGAACAGGAAACTAAATGACAGAGAGCGGGAAAGAAGATTGGAAGCATGTATGAAACATGTACACTACGTTTTGTACAGTTTTCTTTCAGGGGAAAAAGTAATTAGTCAAGCTACACCCAGAAAACATCTCTCTCTCTCTGAGCAAATAAAATCCGTGTCCCTCGCGCACGACTGCCCCAGCTCATACAAGTCACGCTCTAATTTTTATCGTAGTGAAAATTAAAACCTTCGTTCCTAAAAAAAAAAAAAAAAAGAAAGCTAATTGCTTTAAGAAAAAAAAAAAAAAGCACACGAGTGATCTACTTGTATTGTTTTTCGTACCTAGACTTCTAAAAATATGGAGGTGTAAATACCAAACAGACAACAATATTATTTAAACAAAGCAGAATATTATTTGACACCGACGTCCGATACTGCGCGAGCGTGTAACATTAAAGAGGCGTTCGAGCGCCGTTTTTAGGGTGTCGGCTCTACACGATCAGTATTGGGTTAGTACGGGTGACAATAGATGATCTGCCAAATCATTTTCAAATCAGCTTATGATCTGGCTATGCAATAATCCACGGGAGACTTGGGTTTCGAAAAATAAATTTTCAGATGGTTATTCAAACTTTTATGCGGCTTTTTAAAGTCACCCGCGTACATTAGTAACACGTGAATGAGAGCAACTCAAGCATCAAGAAGATCGCTGAGAATGGTAGACGCGCTATTGGCGACGTGCGCGATCGAAAGTGTCGCTGTGATCGGCCTTACGCGATTTACCGAATGCTGACTATGACGTCAGCAATAGATTTCTTGTCGACGGAGATAAGAGTATTGTAAGGACTTACATTTAGACGGTGTTGCCAATGTTGCTTTTAGAGTGCTATGATTTCAGGCTTCCACCATGCTCATCAGAAACATCATACAACTTGTTGTTCGTGAGGTAATGACGTCAAGAGAGGGATCCATAAGAGGGCGCCACCAAACATCTCGCCGCTGATACGCGCTCGTCTATAGGTACATAGCTTGCATTGACGTCACGTCAGCCGCCACTGCTCCGTACCATGTTCTTGTACATATCTTGTGCATATCTTGTACATACCTTGTACAGAACACATTTAGCACCATCGAACCTGTTCTTCTCCACATGGCTTGCCAAAAAGAAAAAAGTTCGATTTTGCGAGATGTATGCTGCAAAAGGTACGGGCACAGAAGCGTGGTAAAGAGCAATGGCGGCTGCTATGTTACCATATTATGTTACATGCCCAAGGCATGTATATAGCTCGTCCTATCAATATAAAAGATTCAGAATAAACACACAAAAAATAATAAAGGCGTCGACAAACGGACGTGCAAAAAGCCATTTGTTTTAAGTTTTTGCTTCCATAACTGAGATTCCGGTTTTGACGGCAAGCTTCTAAGGTTCATTTGCAACATGCATCCGACACTATCAAGATTGCCGGTCTTCGCGGTTTATAAATATAAGCTCGTTCAGAGCGTGCGCAGTAAATAGTGCACTAAATTATGGCGTGACGTGCGCGACCAAAAGCGTCGGTCTTTCACGATCGACCAAACGCTCAATGTGACGTCTCGAGTACACTCTAAAAAAACAAAAAAAAACAAAAAAACAAAAAAAGCCCGTGCGTCTAGTTTTTCCGCACAACACTCGGAAAGCCAATCACCGAAACTTACGGAGGTAGCTTAGCCAATGGCGATTCCGAAACATATGTTTAGACCAAAAAACTCAATGTAAGTAATTGTGACATTAAGCAATGCAAAACGTCACGCTTGCATTGCTTAATGTCACAACTCAGACTGCGTTTTTTGGTCTAAAAATATGTTTCGGAATCGCCATTCGCTGAGCTGCCTTCGTACGTTGAGGGGATTGGCTCTCCGAGTGTTGCGTAAAAAAGTAGACGCACGTTTTTTTTTTTTTTTTTTTAGAGTGTAGGCGAATTTTGGCTGTTCTTGACGGAAATCAGAGTAACGTGAGACCGTCAGCTTTGACGGTGTTGGCTTAAGAACGCGATGATTGCGAGCCTCCGCCGTACTTTCGACGCACACCATCAAAATTGTCGTTAGCAACTTTAGTTCTGGTGGTGAAGTCACGGATAGGCAACGTAAAAAAGCGCCACCGAAACATCTCGTCGTTAACAATCGGTGACGCGTGAAGTACCCAGCAGGTGCTGCGCCTCGAGCGCGAGCTTTCTGCCGTTGAAAACATTTCGTCGCACACGCATTCAGAGCACGGTGGAAGGCAACGAGCGTGTGCTGGAGGCGGAGCACCTACTCGGTTCTTAACCTGTCGCCGACTGTAGTGCCGCAGACGCCAGCACGTGCAGCGCATGTACCAACACTCGCAGCATGCTCCTTGGTACTTGGCTAATTTAGAAAAAAAAAATCTGGTAACGCTACAAAAAAACAAAAGAAAAGGAAACCGCTGTTTTAGCAGTGTACTGCTACAATGTGTCGAACTGCCGTAGAAAGCAACAGGTTCAAGCATCCCGTCTGTACTCACTGCATAAAAGCTCGTGTAGCACGCACGTGCAGCTTACTTTACCAGGCTGGCACACGCTTGGTCGATTCACGTGCTGCTCAAATGTGGTGCACGCGCACCCGCCTAACAGCCCGTTTACACAGAGAAAAACTATGAGGGGGAAGAAGACGAGAGTGTGCAGGGATGTTAGGGCGCCTTGCTCCGATTGCAAGGATAGTGGGTAGGCGCAAAAACAAGCTGCCTTTGCCTCTATGCGCTACCTCCCTCCAATCAAAGAGAGCAAAAGCGTCGTCTGCTCATCACTTGGGGTCGGGTGTTGGAACGCCGGCGTTCAGCGTTCGGCCTTCGACCGCAAGGCAGCAGACGACACTATTGTTCCTACTGATTGTATGGAAAAAGCGGGTGCATATAAAGGCAACTAGCCTATGCGCGTACCCACTATCGTACCAGTCAGAGAAAGGCGCTCGGACGTCAACGCGGGCCCTCATCTCCTCCTCTTTTTCAGTTTCCCTTCGTATAGACCTTTTACTAAATTACCCAAGCACCAAGAATCATGCTATGATTGTAGTAACACGCTCGGAACATACTGGTTAAGGGGTATCCACACGAAGGAGCCGCGGACGGATGTCGTGACGTCAACATCCCGGGAAACTCCGTCCCCGGCTCCGCCACGTGCACTTGCGGAGCTTTCGTACTGTCAGCACAAAGCCTCCGCGCCTCCGTCACGGAGGAGAACGCGCCGCGAGGTGTCAAAAAGGGATGACGTATGTCTCACGTGATGCGCGCTCCGCGGAGGAAAGGGGCGGTTTTCTCCTTCGTGTGGATACCAGCACTAACTGTTCCAGAGCAAAACCTTTAACCAAACGAGACTTGCACGTGCGTTTGTCAACGCCCTATTTGGTATAATTACTTTATATTTCTTCCACCAAATAAAACGAGCGCGTGGAGCGCGTGCAACACGTGTACCTTGAATAGACCTATTGTTAGATTACAAAAACATCAAGAAGAATGGAGGGATTGGCGTTCCACGTGCCACACGCGAACGCCTTCTCCGTATAAAAGATTCGTAGTGGATACTCAAAATAAAGCGTTGACGAACGCGCGTGCAAGATGCAATTTGTTTTAGGCATTTGCTTTAGAAAAGTTACTACTGCTGATTCCAGCATGCGCTGCGGGTGTAACACCAATCCTTGCATTCTCCTTGATTGGAATTTCAAACGTACATACCGGATATTGGGCACGTGAACGTAGTTTTGGAAGTCATTTTATGTCTTTTTGTTTTAGTGCTCAACTCTGAGGCGGTGGAATATAAATAATAAAGCAAAAATGGCCGCCTTCATTTTCCTGTCGTCGCCGGACTGGGTTGTGAACTCGCCTGCGGGCTAAATAATAATAATACAAAAACAAAAAGACCGCTGAAAACGCCATATTTGTCAGCGTTTCAACGAGATAATCGCGATAAGTAATAATTTTAACGAAATATACGAACGATGAGCACTTAGAAGCAAGCACGTAAACCAGTGGGCAGACGACGAACATCGACCTAGGTAATGCACGACCGCCGTTTTTGTTCATTTTAAACATTTTACCGCCTCCGAGTTCAGCTCCGACAATAGACATCAATCTGTTTTGCAGAATGACGTTTGCGTGCCCAATTTCAGATTGTACTTACATTCGCGGACAATATGAAAAAAGCCCAGGCGAGCGCGTGACTCCGAACACCTCCGGTGCTATCTGACAGATGAAAGATTGATTATCATCGAGGCTATTGTGTGAACGAGCGGCATCCTAGCCGCTGTTCAATATTTGTCATTACTCTCTCTTTTGTTCAGCAAACGATTGCTGAGTCAACACCGATAGTAGTCCTGTTCGGTGAAATAAACTAAAATGCACTTGTCGCCATTTATTCCGTGACCTTACTATCAAACGTCCGAAAACTGATCGCTCAACCTGCCGACCCCGTAAATTCAGCCACGCTTGTTTTTACCTTTTGTCAGGGAATGCCCCTACATTCGTCAAAATCAACATTAATGCGGTGACAGATGGCTAAGCGGGAAGTGAGGACAAAACTTGAGACCGCTAAAGCCTCGATTATGATTAAGCATTCTTCCGATAGATAGTGCTGCAGGCCTTGTAAGCTACGCGATCGCCTTGGAATTTTCATATCTTCCGCAGCCGTACGTTTACAATTCAAATTGTGCAAGGCGTGCCAAATGTGCTGGTCTTTACTAATACCAGTGGATTCTGGGAAAGTAGCCCCAGGCTCCCATATGGTCGCCAGTTGGGTTCACGGACTGAGCGGTTTCTCTTTGGCCAGTCAGTTCTTGATGAGCCGATTTGAATTCGCTGGTGACAGGTAGCTTTACAGCGACGTTTCTTGTATACCAAGATTTTGTTTTCCATACACTGGCGAAACAAGCGCACATCTTTGCACCACCACCACATTAGGAGTAGGTGCTTGGCGGCATTGAAAAATCATTTTCATGTCTTTAAATACGCAATAAGGACAATAACACTGTAAAAAGTCTGTCGAGATCAACAGGATTGATAAGTATATTAGATGCACAGCGCCAAAGACGCTTATATTTGTGAGGAACGCTTTCAGGAGATGCTTACATAGCGATCTTGGTGAGTCTGGTTCAGAACAACCCTTTCGAAATATCAAAGATATTAATGGACCGAAATGACGATTGCCATGGCAACTGAGACCAATCAGCCAATCACAGTGAGAGGTTTGGTTGTTTGTAAGTTAGTATCTGTTGGTGTCCGGGTAGCAGGCAGGGAAGGCTTTCTCAACATCTAGAACGTTTAGTCGTTACAGCAGGCAGAGAAGGCTTTCAAATGATCCAGTGACTTTAGTCATTACGGCCGCTTTCTATACTTTTAGTCCTCATCTCTTAATACCGCGTGCTCAGGTCTCAAAGTCACCGGCACAAAAACTTGGATTTGGGCTGGTTGGTTCATAATGATGAAAAGGTTTATAAACCGCGAACAAAACGAGGACAAAAAAGACACGAATACAATAAGACAAGTGTTAACTCTCAACTGACTTTTATTTGAAGTCATCATCACATATATACACGCACTCCTCTGCCCGACCCGCATCACCAAACAATCACCACTTCTAGAAGCAGCCGCTCAGAACCGTCACTTCTTTTGATGCGAAAGCATTAACTGCATCCCATGGAGCGAAGCCGGCATTGTCTGTAACCGTTATTTGTAACCGCTTGCAGCAGAAAAGCGGCGCCTCAATTCTCATTCCCAATAAAACACAAAGAAAATCACAGATTCCTCGTCATGGAAGCCGTCGTCAAGTCGGCAGGGTTCGCCGCGCCTGCTCGGAGGTAAATCCCTTACATGTTTCACAAGTAGCGCAACGTTCGTGGATGCACAATGCACGTGCAACATGCAGCCCTTGGGAAGATCATGGCGGCAGAGTGTAGCACTGAGTTAGATTTCAGACGCCATGAATTTCCCAGAAGTGGCGCGCGGCACGTGTTTCGAGCATTTCTACAACAACGAATGGCGCCACTTTTCCCAGGATAGAGGGGCTTTACTCAAAGGGGGAGCGTGATGGTCTCCACCGAAGCGCCGTGCGCGATAGGAAAACATAGCGCGCTGCTTCTAGGAATGCGCTGCGTGTAGGGATGCCTTCCCATTCCTACACGTAAGCAGTCTTAAGTGTCTCTGTAGAATTTTAAGTAAGTAAATAGATGGCGCTAACACACTTGCCATTTGTCTTCTTTTTTTATCAAAAAGATTTG
Source organism: Ixodes scapularis (assembly GCF_016920785.2). Lineage (NCBI taxonomy): Eukaryota > Metazoa > Arthropoda > Arachnida > Ixodida > Ixodidae > Ixodes > Ixodes scapularis. The sequence continues at coordinate 94,132,074 of NW_024609846.1, forward strand.
CTCATTGTGTTAGCGCAACCTCTATTTATTTACTTACAAGATAAGTGACCTTTCTGGACGGCTGTTTGTAGAAGTTGTGCTTGGTCGTTGATGCGGGTCGGGCAGAGGAGTGTGTGCATATATGTGACGATGACTTCAAATAAAAATCATTTGACAGTTAGCGCCTGTTCTTTTTTCTTCGTGTCTTCTTCGTCGTTGTTTTGGTTGCGCTTTTTAATTATTTTAATCACCGTCACGCTCGCTTTCAGATAAACGTTTTCTTTTATTATTTCTTGAGTATCGCCGTACGCTCTATGTTTAAGCGCGTTCTGACAGCGAGCGTTCGCCAGAAATCACCGGCACCGTCAAAACTGTTGTTCGTAGAAGACGATAAGTCACTTGACCCACAGCTCGTGCTGATAACGAAATGTGCATACTTTCTAAGGGACGCTTGACCTTAGCTCCCTTAAAACGCAGTCCTATAGCTCGTACATCGTACAAAAGACTCGGTGTTCGCTTCAAACGTTTACTTCATACGTACGTATGCTTCGTCGAACAGGTCTGCAGAAAAAGTTTGTTGACCAAAGTGACCGCCATACAAGGAAAACTTCAGCCAGTCTCTACATTTCTTATTGTGTATCAGCAATGCCACCGCAGCTTTACGTGAAACCTGCGTGGAACCACCGAAAACCGTTACCGATCCGTTGTAAACAGCGAGAGGTACGTTTATATAATCGCTAGTAAAAGAAGAAACAAAAACCACTTTCGATTAAAAAGCGATGTCGGTGAGGCGAAGCTACTTTCCCCCGTCGGCAGGGGCAGTTTGTGCAGACGTTACCACTAGCAACGGCGAACGCCCGTCGGCTGGTCGCGCGCTGCGGTTCGCCGACGTCGCCGCGCACGGGGGACGGCTCTCTCTGTCGGAATGCGCCAGGAATACGGAGCGGACGACGGTGACGGGTGTCCGCTGCACTGAGCCACGCCATGCCTCGCAAGGTAAACTTCAGCGTAGTGCAAGTGAGCGGCGAAGACGAGAACTTCCAGGCGGTCGAACTGAACTTGCACGGACCGACCGTCAAGGGCTGGCTCTCGAAAAAGTAAGTTCCTTTTGTTCTTTCTTGGGCTTCTATTTGTTTTTCTTTGTATTATATTGCACCCTCCTTTTTCGGGGAGTAGTATTGGGATGTGACGCGTTTGTTTACAACCGAGAAGAGCGCGTGATCCGAAGCGCGTAACCGAAGTGTAACGTTGAAGCAATCTAGAAATTAGTGGAGATAGTTTTTCGGAGATTACATCGGGATTACGTGTGCGATGTGCAAACGTTGCTGCGCAGTTAGTTGTTTTCTTTGTTCAAAGTTTGTTTTCGTCGCCCCATTTGCTCACTGGTATCGATCTGTTAGTTTTCATTCCACTCACTTGGATGACAAGAGCTAATGGCTAATTTTTGTTTCGGAGGTCCCTAAATTTATACGGCGAAACTTTCGGCGTGTTTTATGTTTTAATATAATAATTTAAAATCGACGTTAAAATATATATATCGGTTTGCCGCTTCCTTTCTTTTTTGGTGATACTATATGTTTATTATTTTTTTGTTTATTCTTGGGCCAAGTTATTTTACAGAAAAATTTGTTTGTGTCACTGGGCGAAATATTCTTTTTTTCTTTTTTTTTTGCAATGAAAATCTAGAAGACACAGTGATTTCCGTACATGTCCCCCAATTTTGTTGTGAAAACTAATGAAAACAGCTGCAAAAGTTAAGCCGTTTATAGAATTTTAGTGGGAAAAACCTTTTTGGTAGATTTAAAAACAAACAGCTCGCGCACCCTACAATTTGGGTTCAAAATCCAGCCATCTACTGGTTTACGTCCTTTTAATAAATATTATATTAGTTAACCATTCGATCAGTATATGCAGCGTTATTTTTTTATTCGTAGGTTAAATTCCGTCGTCCCTACACGTCCTCTTTATCAAATACAAATTAAGTTTGTCCAAACGAAAATAGGAAGGCATAGAACCAAGAATTTGATTCATTTTAGAAGACGTTTTGTGCGTGTGTCTGCGCCGCTTTGAAACATTAATAGTAAACATGAATCCGTGGAATGCGCACGCCGTTTGTTATTTATACGTAGGCTTCAATTTTTTTTCTTCAATTAAAAAAAGTATATTTGCGAGGTGAAATTTATTACCAACAAGAACGCAATCCATACATTTTTATCTCGATGAGCGCCACTATTGTTTACCTGCTGTCCGTTGGCAAAATGTAAAAGACAAAAAAAAATATATATATGTATTTTTGGTGGGTTGCTTTCCCGCATAAAGGGTGTGTCCGTGGAGAAGCCAGAGTGACAGGAGCACCAATCACGCTTTGAAAAAACAAAACAAGAAGAGGATGACGGCGCATTTACTGTGCGTGATTCGTTTGGCCGGTTACAGCAAAGGCACGAAGAGAACGAGCGACATGACGACGCACATTTTTTTTTTACGTAGCTTTATTAAAAGTTATTAATAGTTAAAAATTAAAAGAATACTCGCTTACAACATAGGCTCTAGTGTTCTAAAGTGAGCTGAAGTGGTAAATGACGCTTGCCATTGAAACACTCACATCTACAATTATTTTTTTTTAATTTTTACTTTGTATCACTTTTTTTATATTCTCTTATACTTCCTTTATATCAATTTTGTTTTCTTACCTTTCTCTACTCCTTTCTATTTTTTATTTGTTATTCCGTTCATTACACAGTGTAGCAAACCAGCACAAGGCGCTGGATGACATCACTGTTTTAATAAACGCTTACTTCTCTCTCTCTATCCATTTCAAACTTCGAGAAGAATCAATATATTATACATTTTGAATTCTCGATCCATCGATTGATTGATTGATGGAGTGATTTGTGTATTTACTGGCCTCTTTCATTTGAGCGTCCCAAATCTAATTTTACGCCTTCTCGTTGTGCGCATTCAAAATAGTGAAAAAAAACAAAAAAAACTAGCAAACAATAATAATTGTGCTTAAGGGATGTGGTTTTGTGCGTCCTGGTCACGCGTAGAAACGTGGCATTTGGGAACGCGTCGCAGCCCTGCTACCGCGAACAAGCCAACACAAGCTTTTTCACGTACTTGTTTTTTTTTCTTCCAAAATTGAGCCGTTTTTATAAAACTAAATAGTGTGATGGGAAGTCCTCACCCAGGATACTGACTTAAGCTGTTTGGTGCGCATTAATACTCTGAGTAAAATGCAGAAACGAGACGATGTCGTTTTCGCTTTTTCGCGCTAAGTGTGTAACGCAGTGTACGCAGACTTAGTATAGAAATGATTGCTTTGTATGGGGGTCCTACCGAAGAAAAGAACGAATAACACATATTCAGTAAGTAGAAATTTAGATAATTATTTGCTCGTGTTCATTATGCGGCACGTCTTGAATAAAACTAGAGATTAAGAAAGAAACATTGTAATAAATTAACAAGGAGGTAGCGGTTAACTTTTGAAGGGGTGTGTAAAATCATTTTCGTGCGCAGTAGTACAGAAGTTTATTCTGTATACTGTATTTTCTAGAGTATTCGTAATTGTAATCAACTACTTTTCAAACGTAACATGTACTGCTAGGCTAACTTTGATGCAGCAATCTAACGGTGTGACATAAAATAACCAAACAAAAAATTGCGGGTTTTATGACGTCATGCTCTAGCGCTTGCGGGGACCGTGGTGCTCGGAATATCCCCTAAATGATGCGATTTGATTTCAGGTACTCGACCTATCCCCAAGAAATCGTCATTCAACTCGAGACAAAGTGCAGGATATGTCGGATACAAATTTTATCGCACCAATACTGCATCGGTAAGTTTGTATTTGTATCATGATTCGTAGGTGTGCCCGAAAAAGTACCCCATTTTTTCAAATATATCAAGAGTTGATTTTTTTTTAAATATTGTTTCTTAACCTAACTTTGCCAAGTTACGACTACTTAAATTTGTTGTGGTTAAAAAAGAAGTAATTACATAGGAACACAAATTTACGTGCTCAAATTTATGAAACAATTTCGCTAAAATTTTATATGAAACGGCAATTCTGGCTGCGTGCCAGTCACTGTTCCACTTCCTTAATTTTGTTCTCGTTAACCTTATAAGCTCAATAGATCGGATAAAGTAATGCAGAAATGCTAGGTCACTGAAAAATATTAAAACTGTTCGCGCGGGGTCTTAAAGTGAACCAAACAAATTTCTCTTGAAGTTTTAGAAATGTGACAATAATTGTAAGGAAAAAAAAATAGAAATGTAAAATAAACTGGCATAAGAGTTTCATAATTACATTTTTTGGATAAACTAATACATTCTGAGGTTAAGGCGTAATGAGAAACAAACTGGGAATGAATTGGCAAAGAAATTTCGGGTTTGCCAACTCAGCTAATGTTTCTTTTGAGAAAAACACGCAGTAATCCGACGAGGCATCTGCCTTGCCAATTTGAAACTACCAGTTTGTAAGATCATAAGTGAGCTTGTGATAGAAATACATTTAGAAAAAAGTCGTCGCTTCTGTGTTTTTTCTGTAATGAGATATACCTAACATCCAGGGCTTTGTAGGGATCGAAAGTGCTATCCAGTTTCGATTCCATTAAATATTTCCCTAATTCGGTTTAATGCAAAAAGTATTACTACTTATAAACTCACAGTTCGGACGCAAGTATGTGCTCGTCTCTTGAGCTTAAACGTGTGGAGTCGTATTGGGGTACGAACAAACTATTCAGTGTGTGCCCGTGTCTGCGTGTACTTGTAAAGAAATAAGATAAAATCGAGCTGTGCTTATTATAACGTCACAAAAAAAAAGAGCGTGAGGATTTATATAAACCCTACTGATAACAACTTAAAAAAAAACGCATGACATATTATATGCATTTTTCTGCATAAGAACGGACAGGTTAATTCGAGGTTTGGCTATGGCTGTCTACATTACCTTCCTTCTCAGAGTACACGTAAATGACAGTATTCTGTTTCACTTGTCCTTAATTAGTTTTTTGCGATATTTTATATAAATAAATTTAGCACTCATCAGCCGAAATCATTTTAAGTGTTTCATTTGTATAATATGTATATAATATATAAGAGATTGCTTTGAACTACTTAAAACTGCTAAGGAAACTAATTAATTTTTCGACTTTTTTTAATGGTTTTCTTGTCATAATATATGGGTAGTATATACAAGTAAATATTTTTTTTTTTACATTTTTTGGTAGGGGTCGTTAAGATAAACATAATGTTTCCCGGGCTGTTTCTTATCCGGGACGTTAAAGATATATTGGTGCTTTCGAATATAAATAGTGGCATGAAATTTGTCTCGCTAAAATCCGTCTGACTTTTACTGTTTCTTTTCTATTTGTTGCACACTCCGCGATAATGTAAACGCAAACAAGCCATCGCAGTTCTTTTTTCTCGGCATTCAAAGGCTGTTATCCAAATTACTATAGCCGTGGAAAGTGATCTGTTAGGATACTAACCTAAGTGATAAATTTAGATGCCTACCAGAACCGTTTCAAAGTAAAATGCGAAAAAGTTCCGAAGTCGTGTTCGGGCTAACAGTGTCACAGGGTATACGCTACAAAGCTGTGACGTAAAGACGAGAGTATTCGGAAATGAGCACTTTCATTTACGCGTAATACGGCAATGCACCGCGGTTCAAATTTAAAACTGTAACCGAATTGTAAAAGATAAAAATAAAAAAAAAAAGAAACAAGACGCGCGCGGGACACGCAGCTTGAAACATCGCATATTATTTCTGAGGGAAAGCAAAAATAAAACGACGCAATTTTTGTATTTCTTGTTCGCAGCTAATTTTATACTCTTCAATTTCAATTAATGTCGGTCAGTTTCAATCAAATGCGACTGCTATTTTTGAGGATTTCTCAGAATATACCCGAAACCTCAAGGACAATTTACAGCGCACGCGAAACAAAATACATTTCCCGAATAGCGTTAGAATTGGATTTGACGTTGTATTAGGAAGGAAAGATGACTGCCGTTTTCCTTACTGCCAAAATAAACAACCCTCAGTTCCGCCCGAATGTATTGCCAGTGGTTGCGACTCCAGTCCGAAGTTTCGTAATACTCGATTCACACGACCAGCATAAAGTTACCTTCGTTAACATAGGTCCCTTTGCCATCGGCGAATCAGCCAGCGCTCTCGGGTCGCGAGCACGTGCCACGTGCGGAGAATCGCGAACTGATTCGCCGCGGACCATAAAGGTCCCCTATCTAAAGGAACCTTTATGATCGCGTGAAAGGGGTCTAACTTACCGTTATCTGATTCAAACGTGGATAGGGATACTTTGGGCACTGAACGTTTTCGCAATATCGCTTACAACTTTCGAACAAAATAACAGCAAGTTTTGAAACTCTGGGATCAAAACACAATTGTATTACTTTAGTTGCTCGGAAAGTGAGCGTGCGGCGTTACGCAGTTTACCTTATGGCGAGAGAATCTCGGTTCTTTTCTATGCTAAATATCCTTTACTTCCGATTTAGAAGCTTTTATTGAGACTAAGCTTTATTTGAGAACCCCAAGATTCTACTAGATAACAGAAAGTATAAAACAGGGAGAGAGGACGAAACACAGACGAAACACAGACGAAACACAGACTCGTCTGTGTTTCGTCCTCTCTCTGTTTTATACTTTCTGTTATCTAGTACATCTTACCAACACGCTCGTTAGGAATATAATACCCAAGATTCAACGTCTTTATATTTCGGTTCACCTTACGCTGGGCCTCAGCGTACGCGTCTCAACCAATCGAGTGCTGAGGAAGTATCACGTGACTGAACCCTTTCCGAAGGTCTCGTGACAGTCGCATGGCTATGGGATTGGATTGGATTACTCGTATCATCTACTGCGTCTCATCGTAAGGTGAATGGAGTATAAAAACGCCGAATGCTCTTGTGGCCGCTCCAGATAGGACACTGCATTTTCGAGTTGAGCACTGCCTTGCCTTTTTGTTTTTTTATAAGGTCCTATAATGTACAAAACGCACTACTTAAGGAGCGATCGTATCATTTTGTTCAGAGGAAATTAAACTACCGTTTGAGAAGCGAAGAAGAACCTATTTTTCTTTTTATCGAATTCCCCGCTAGACTGCGCGGAGCGCAGGTTCGTCTGCTTCTTCTGCAGAAGTTGTTGTGACGTCAGAAAGACGCCGAGCTGTGATTGGCTTTGAATGAAATGTAATGGGTAGACTTCGGAGCAGCTTTCTTTGAGGTGTACCCACTATCCTTCAATTAGAGCCAATCGGAGCTCGGTGTCTTCCAGACGTAACCGAAACTCCTGCGCAAGAGGCAGACGACTTGCTCCCGCATAGCAAACTAAATTTGTGTAGGTCACGTGACGTCAATTTCTCAACTAAATTTGGCGGTGACATGCACATACGTACGTACAGATGGACGGACACAATTTTGAGGTTAGAGGAAAGTATGTTATGCTTAAAAGAACACACATACACATACAAAAAAAACAACACTATGCACTTGTAGTTGTTTATCCACTCCGTTTCTCAGCCCACGTGAGCGGGCCAAAGCGTCTGACTGTTTCGCCTGGTGACCTTTCAGCCACGACGATAGACATTTACGTGGGCAACGTCCCCAAGGGCCTGGAAGTGGCGCCATACAACGCACGCTGGATTCATTTAGGGTGAGTGGCCCTCTTCCTGAAAGACGCGCTCCGACGCGTCCGCACAGTGTTGCCCGTGCAATCCCTCCTCCCCACTGGGCACGTCCTGTGTGCCGACGGCGCCCCGCCACGTCCGGACGTTTCAAACTCAGGCGGCTTTCGCACGCCGCTTTGTCACGCGGTGCCGATTTTACTTCCAACAACGGGGAGTGTTCCGCTGAGCAGAAGGGAATGAAGAGCCTACGTTTTAGAGACGAAGCAACTTGGATCACGAAGAACAGTTCGTCTGTTTCTTGCACAGGGGTTGCAATGATGTCAGAACGCAGAGCTCTTATTGGCTGATTAAAAAAAAAAAAGGGGGGTAGACCTGAAGCCATTGATGTCTACCCACTATCCTTCCAATCAAAGGCAATCAGAACTCGACGTCGTCCTGACGTCACTGGAACTTCCACGGAAAAAGCAGACGACCTGCTCTCCGCATACACCCTGTTCAAAATTATTATATATCTGGTGGCTCAATGAGGAGTTTGCCTTTGCAAAAACTAATGGCGATTGTGAAACTGCATTTCATCGGATCTGTCACTTTTGCCCATCAGTGTCAGATGATAATTGGTTCTTTTATTACCTTATAATTTGTTATTTTTTTCAATTTCGGTGGTATGAATAGACGACTTCAAAGCTACGACCCATAATCCTCTTGATAAGTTTCCCTCATTGTGCAATGAGATGCAAACACTCCGTAATACGCGATCACGTGATCGTTGTATCTGATTTGTGCGTCGTATTGTACTGACTGCCTCGAACATATATGGCTCACATATCCTTCGCTTGATAGTATCTTCAACTTCTTCCTTCACCGGCCTCAAGAAGGATGCCGTTATTTTGGCACGAATGTCATACACTAATTCAATCCCCACCCCTGTCCGTTTCTATCTGGATGAGCATCGTGCCGGCGTGCGGTCGTCTATCACTACTGCGTGGTGCACATTAAAGACCCCAGGCTGGCAGTTGCACTGCACTGGCTAGATTGCTTATCTACAGTGGGTAAAAATGATTCCATGTTCTGGCAGGCTAAACTCCTGCTGTATAAATAACGAACAATGAATTTGCTGTTTTTTTTTTTTCCTACACTAAAACCCAGGGATCCTGGGTTTAATTTTCACCCCTGCCCGTTTCGATCTGGATGAGCATCGTACCGTCGTGCGGGTCGTGTATCACTAGTGCGAAGCGCACGTTAAAGACCCCAGGCTAGCGGTTGTACTGCACTGGCTAAATAGCTCATCTACAGTGGTTCACAATGTCGCCATGTTGTGGCAGACTAAACTCTTGCTGTATAAACAACGAATAAATAATTTAGCTATTGTTCCATACACCGAGATGATAGTAGTGATCAAAGTTGCCAGACCAAATTTCGGAAAGGGTCTATTTAATGGCGGACGTCTCCTGCACCAATTGGTCGCAAGTACGCGTGCGCTTCGTTGTGGCCTGTAAGGAGGGGCGCAAGAGGAGACGCTTGGAGACTACCAATGCCTTCGTAACCTCCTCGTAGCTCGTACTGCAAAGGCGGCCCACAAACCACGTGACAACGACCGAGCAGTTGAAACCACTCTTTTACCTAGGCACACTGGGAGGGAGCGCAAACCTAACATGGGTTGCCGGTGGCTTTACGACTCACCGCACCTTAAACGACCGAGATAGCCGGGGACGTGTAATCAAAGCTAGAGAATAACGACGTATGAATACATAAAGAGGGTGATTTAGAAGGAAACACGGGTCGCGTGGAAAAAAAAAACATTCGCGAGCTCGATTTTGCCGACAAAGATCGGGGAACCGCTGCATGTGTTGTGCGCAAAATTACTAGCTTCCAGAACCTCCTCGGAGAAATCGACGTCACGGGACTTGGGGTCACATGACGTGGCGGTGTCACGCCAATTTTCCCGCTAAATTTAAAGCGGAAATTGACGTCACGTGGCTTGAGGTCACATGACGTAGCCACGTCCGTCACGAGGCTTGGACGCATAACGTGGTCACGTGACGTCGATTTATTGGCTAAATTTAGCGGGAAAAGTAATGTCGCGTGACTCGTAAGCACGTCAGGTGATTACGTGACGTCAGTCTGTCCGTTAAATATAAGAGGAACATTGACGAGATGCTTCTTCGTGACTAATCTTCGTAACGATTCTTCGTAACGGGTGTTTCGTGGCATTCTTGTCGGTAAAGCACATTATGTGCTAAGATATATATCAGGGGTGGCCAGGTTGGCCTGAGAGCCGCAAACAAAACCATGAAACTTCCCAGAGCCACAAGGGAGGGGGGGGGGGGGCAAACTTTTGTCCAGAGCAATAAACGAAACTCGAACTACTTTCTATCTATCCGAGTCAAAAGCAGTCCAACTGTGCGTAAGTTAGCAGTCGCATAAGACTACGAAACCGCAACCCATCTTTCGATTTAAAACGCGTTCCATTTCTTTTTTTGGGGAAGCGCTCGTGCGACAGGGCGGGAGGTGGGGGAGTGCTTGTGTGTGTGTGCGTGGGGGGGGGGGGGGGGGGGGTCGGTAGGGGAGTGAGCCGCGGGCCGCACTTTCTCTATCTATCTATCTATCTATCTATCTATCTATCTATCTATCTATCTATCTATCTATCTATCTATCTATCTATCTATCTATCTATCTATCTATCTGTCTGTCTGTCTGTCTGTCTGTCTGTCTGTCTGTCTGTCTGTCTATCTGTCTATCTGTCTATCTATCTATCTATCTATCTATCTATCTATCTATCTATCTATCTATCTATCTATCTATCTATCTATCTATCTATCTATCTATCTATCTATCCATCTCTCTCTCTCTCTCTCTCTCTCTCTCTCTCTCTCTCTCTATATATATATATATATATATATATATATAACCTCCTCCTTAGTAACCGGTCAGTTAAGTGTTCGCTTTGGAACCAGTGGTAGAGGGAAGGAAAATGACAAGCTGAATTTCGACGGAATGCAGCGTCTGCTGTTCGACCTGCTTGACTGGGCGATCGGCGTTGTTTTCAAGCGTTTGAAGGAAGGCGGATTTGGCAAGTTGAACGAGGAGGCAATCTCTAGAATCTAGGCTAAAAAAGAAAAGAATAATGATATTTTAATGAAATAAACCAGATTTATTTCATTTAAGTCAAATCTTTTTTTTTTTTATTTAGATCAGGTTATTTTTATTTCGATCAATGTATCTAGAAAATAGTGATTCCTTAGTGCTAGATGCATCTTTTAAACATGGTAGATTGATTGCAATAGATCCGATCACTTAAAACGACGTGGAAGAAAAATTACTGTACATTTAAAGTACAGTTTAATAACGTTTTATGAATGTGATTTCGGTCATATTGCCGCGCGCCAAGTAGGCAGCGCGGCCGTAGCCTAATGGTTATCGCGCTTGCCTCCCACGCGAAGGGCCAGGGTTCGATTCCTGGCCGCGACTTGGCATTTTTGTTAACACTGTAATGTGATGTTCTGGTGAAATCGAGAACCGTGTGGCTGATTCTAGGTCAGAATGTTCTACGCGTCGAACCTTCTACGTCGAATGCTCCAGAAGCCAACGTGTGTACAAAAGCGGCTCCGCGGGCAAGCCGGAGCCAGTCTCGCCCCAGCGTTCGACCCTGCTGCCACGCCGACTTCGACGCCCGCGACGCTCTATTATTATCGACTCTTTTATTTTTGGCACAAGTTCGCCACATTAAACGTTTATTTCTTCCTGTTTATTTATTGTTTTTTTTAGTCACCACCCGTGACATTTTGGTGGAGGTGCGGGGTACCGCATGTCCGTGCAGCGCAGCCCTCCGAGTTACCGCAGTACAAGTCCAAACCCAAGCTCCCGAGGACCCAACGAGACCAGATCGAGACTCGATCAAGTCGCCGCACCCAAGGGCTACACCCGGAATACGGACTTTTACCACCCAGGACCAGGCAGCAGACGATGGCCAACCAGTCGCAGACCCCCGCCGCTCCTACCGTCGTCTACCTACCCGTCGCTCCTCGGACACCGGCTCCATTTCACGGCGAGCAGCACGAAGACGTCGAGGACTGGCTTCAACAGTACGAGCGGGTGGCCCAGCACAACCGATGGACGGACGACCAGCGCCTGCAGAACCTTTACCTCGCGCTCGAAGGAACGGCCAGGCACTGGTTCGAGAATCGGGAGACTTCGTTGATCTCGTGGACCGCCTGCAAGAATGAGTTGAGGCGAACTTTCACTAACCAGTATCGACGGGAGAGGGCCGAGGACCTTCTTCGAATGAGAACCCAGGGCGCAAACGAGACTATCACCAGTTTCGTCGAGGATGTCCTGCGCCTGGTCACTCGCGCCGACCCTCAAGCCACCGACGAAAAGAAGTTGCGGATCCTGATGCGAGGCGTACGAGATGACATCTTCGGAGGCCTCGTCCGCAACCCGCCGACCACCGTCGAAACGTTTGTAACAGAGGCGACCAACATTGAACGGGCCCTGCAAGCACGAGCCGCTCACTTCCATCGAGCTCCTGCCGTCGCTGCACCCACGCCGTCAAGCTGCACTGTCAGCTCCAATATTCCGGGGATCCGAGAAATAGTCCGGGACATCGTCCGTGAAGAACTGAAGAAGCTGATACCTGTCGCCGAACGTCCAGCTTCACTCTCGATCGCCGAGATTGTTCGAGAAGAGGTCCAGCAAGCGCTCCAGCCAGACGTTCTCGCCGACGCCGCACCGGAACCACCAGCTGTGACCTATGCCGCCGTTGTTCGTCGTCCGCAGCCTCCTATTGCTCGGCAGTACCCATCTGCACCCCAACGAGAAGTCTCTTCACCGCAGTACGCGCCGCGCCAAGAGCAGCGTGGACTTCGAAAGACCGACGTGTGGCGCACGGATGACGGACGCCCGGTGTGCTTCCACTGCGGGGAGGCTGACCACGTTTACCGGAGGTGCCCCTACAGCCAGCTCGGCCTGCGAGGATTCGCTCCAAACGACCGTCGACCTCGTTTTGGAGAACGACCAAGGGACATCGAGGAATACCTCCGTCGCCCTCCGTCACCAGCGCCCACCGCACCACGAGGTTCCCGTTCTCCATCCCCCCAAAGTTCCGCGTCGCCTTTCCGTCGGTCGCGCCATGACAGCCTGTCCCCCCTATCTCGTCGGGAAAACTAAGTGTGGCAACGCCTGGAGGTGCCGTTGCCGAAGACGACCGACGTAAAGAGCCTCCAAGAACGCCGGAGCGCTCCCACTCTCCCGACGCCACGCATCGCTACGACGCGCCTGCAACGGTGTCCAACAACCTAAACGTCGTCATCGACGGCCACGACGCATCGGCACTCGTGGACACCGGAGCAGACTACTCAGTCTTGAGTGGGAGGCTCTCCCGCCGCCTTCGAAAAGTCATGACGCCGTGGGAAGGACTCCAAATACGAACCGCCAGAGGACATCTCATCACACCAGTCGGGAGATGCACTGCTCGCGTCGAGATCCACGGTGAAACGTGCCCTGTCAAGTTCGTCGTTCTGCAAGACTGTTCGAGGGACGTTATCCTCGGAATGGACTTTCTTTGCGAGTATGGCGCCGTCATCAACCTCGGAACAAACCGGCTGACGCTACGAAAACCTGCTCCACCAGCGGAGGAACCCCAAGCGACGTCACCCACGGTCCGAGTCCTCGCAAACCACGTAAACCTACCACCGCGGTCGAGTGTTTTCGTACTTGTGAGGGTCAATGAAGCTCCCTGTGGCGAAGTTCTTCTCGAGGGAAGCCTCCAATTGCTCCTGGGAAGAGGCATAGGCGTCGCAAGGGAAGTAGCTGAACTTCAGGATGGGCGGACTGTGGCCCTCGTGACGAATTTCCGAAACGAAACACAACACCTCACGAACACCTCAGCCGTGGGCCACGTCGAGAAACTCCGAAACCCCGCCGAAATCACCGCGATTACTGACGAATCCTCGCCGCCCCAGCAAGACAGTACGTCGCCAGCGCAGCTCGACATTGACCCTAAGCTTCCGGACCCTAAACGGCGTCAGCTGGTTAACCTCCTCGCCGAATACCGCGACTGCTTTGCGACGTCGTCGAAGGTGCGCCAGACCGCGGTTGCCAAGCACCGCATCGTTACCGAGGACGACGCGCGCCCTGTGCATCGATCGCCGTACAGAGTCTCCGCTAAGGAAAGGGAGGTGATCCATCAGCAAGTTCAAGAGATGCTGAATGACGACATAATTCAACCTTCAAGCAGTCCATAGGCCTCTCCAGTCGTGCTGGTTAAGAAAAAGGACGGAACTCTTCGGTTCTGCGTGGACTACCGGCAGCTCAACACGGTTACGAAGAAAGACGTCTACCCACTCCCCCGCATCGACGACACTCTAGACCGGCTGCGCCACTCTCGATACTTTTCATCGATGGACCTGAAGAGCGGCTACTGGCAAATCGAGGTCGACGAACGGGACCGAGAGAAGACAGCCTTCGTCATGCCGGATGGACTGTACGAGTTCAAGGTGATGCCCTTCGGACTATGCACGGCGCCAGCAACTTTCCAGCGTGTCATGGACACCGTACTGGCAGGACTGAAGTGGCAGAGCTGTCTCGTCTACCTCGATGACGTCGTAGTGTTTTCCAGCGACTTCGACGAGCACATGAGACGACTCCGAGCTGTTCTTCAAGCCATTCAGACCGCCGGACTCACACTCAAGCCGTCAAAGTGCCGGTTCGCCTATGGCGAACTGAAGTTCCTTGGCCACGTGGTTAGTAACGAAGGCGTCCGCCCAGACCCCGAGAAGACTCGCGCCGTCGCGGCATTTCCAGCGCCGACAGATAAGAAGGCCGTGCGAAGATTCCTTGGACTTTGTGCCTATTATCGACGCTTCGTTCGGGATTTCGCAAGGATTTCCGCACCACTTACGAATCTCACGAAAGATGCCGAGAAGTTCGAATGGGTCGAGGAGCAACAGCAGGCATTCGACGAACTGAAACGACGACTCCAGACTCCTCCTGTGCTTGGACATTTCGACCAGGATGCGGAAACAGAAATTCACACGGACGCAAGTAACGTGAGACTGGGCGCAGTACTAGTCCAAGTGCAAGAAGGCATCGAGCGAGTCATCGCCTACGCAAGTCGGACATTGTCCAAGGCGGAGAAAAATTACTCCACGACTGAGAAAGAATGCCTTGCGGTCGTCTGGGCAATAACGAAGTTTCGTTCGTACTTGTACGGGAGCCCGTTCCGTGTAGTCACGGACCACCACTCGCTCTGCTGGCTTGCGAACCTGAAGGACCCGTCAGGACGCCTCGCTCGATGGAGTCTTCGACTACAAGAGTTCAACATTACAGTGGTCTATAAGTCAGGCCGCAAGCACAGCGACGCCGACTGCCTGTCCAGAGCCCCCGTCAAAACCCCTTCCGGCTGCAGCGACGACAATGACGACGAGTGCTTCCTAGGAGCAGTGAACACCGACGATATGGCACGACGTCAACGGGACGATCCTGAGCTGCGCGCATTAATCGAGCACCTGGAAGGGGGCAGGAGTACCGTGCCACGTGTCTTCTCACGAGTACTGCCGACCTTCGCCATCCGACAAGGTGTACTCTACAAAGAGAACTTCGGCGACAACAACACACCGTGGTTGCTGGTAATCCCGAGTGACCTTCGAGAGGAGATCTTCCAAGCCTGCCACGACGACCCGACATCCGGACACCTTGGTTACAGCCGGACACTGGCCCGTATTCGTGAAAAGTATTACTGGCCGAAGCTCCCCAAGACCGTCCACCTATACACACGATCATGCCACGAGTGCCAGCGACGCAAGAAACCGCCGACGAGGCCGGCCGGACTTCTGCAGCCCATTTCTCCTCCAACTACACCCTTCCAGCAGATCGGAATGGATCTACTTGGTCCTTTTCCGCCTTCGATGTCGGGGAACCGCTGGATCATCGTCGCCACAGATTATCTCACACGGTACGCCGAAACGAAAGCTCTTCCTTCAGGGACTGCTGTGGAAGTCGCCAAGTTTTTCATCGAGTCCATCGTCCTCCGGCACGGCGCTCCCGAAGTTCTGATTACAGATCGCGGATCTTCGTTCATGGCCCAGCTGACGCAAGAGATCCTTCGTCTCAGTGGCACCGGCCATCGTCGAACCACTGCATACCACCCACAGACCAACGGGCTGACCGAGCGACTTAACAAGACAATCGCCGATATGATCTCTATGTACGTCGACGTAGAGCACAAGACGTGGGACGAGGTGTTGCCCTACGTCACGTTTACCTACAATACGGCGGTTCAGGAGACCACTGGATTCACCCCTTTCCAGCTGGTACATGGTCGGAAGGTAACGACCATGCTGGACGCAATGCTGCCCCATGAGCCATCTGACAATGAGAGCGACGACGCCCAGGCGGTTGCTCAACGCGCCGAAGAAGTCCGCCAGCTCGCCCGACTCATGATTGAAGACCAGCAACGCGTCGACGCGGGCCGCTACAACCTTCGTCGCAGGGACATTCACTTCCAGCCCGGAGACAGGGTGTGGGTGTGGACGCCCATCCGTCGCCGCGGCCTCAGTGAGAAACTGCTGAAACGGTACTTTGGACCATACAAGGTACTTTGTCGCCTCGGCGAGCTGAACTACGAGGTGATGCCCGACGGAACAAGAACATCATCACGCCGCCCACCACGACCTGAAGTCGTCCACGTCGTGCGCCTGAAGCCGTACTACGCTCGATAGGACTGTGGATCTTATGTGTTTCAAGTGACTCTTTAGTTGGCCGTTCTTTTTATGTGCTTTGTTTTGTTTTGGGATGCATCGGGGCGATGCACTTTTTAAGGGGGGAGTAATGCCGCGCGCCAAGTAGGCAGCGCGGCCGTAGCCCAAAGGTTATCGCGCTTGCCTCCCACGCGAAGGGCCAGGGTTCGATTCCTGGCCGCGACTATGCATTTTTGTTAACACTGTAATGTGATGTTCTGGTGAAATCGAGAACCGTCTAGCTGATTCGAGGTCAGAATGTTCTACGCGTCGAACCTTCTACGTCGAATGCTCCAGAAGCCAACGTGTGTACAAAAGCGGCTCCGCGGGCAAGCCGGAGCCAGTCTCGCCCCAGCGTTCGACTCTGCTGCCACGCCGACTTCGACGCCCGCGACGCTCTATTATTATCGACTCTTTTATTTTTGGCACAAGTTCGCCACATTAAACGTTTATTTCTTCCTGTTTATTTATTGTTTTTTTAGTCACCACCCGTGACAATATTAGTACAAAAACAGCTTTACTTGCTTTTCATTTCGCGTTCTGACTTCAAAAATGGAAGTACTCATCTTCTCGTCTCGTCACGTGACCTCAGGGGCTCACGTGACGTCACCGGGGTCACGCGACCTCACGGGGGTTACGTGACCTCACAGTTACGCCGACGCTGACGCCGCTCAAGCCGGAAGCGGGCGCCTGAGAGCTGCGCTCTAAAACTAATTATTTGAGGACCTGCAGCCGCTTGTGGGGATTACGGGAACTATGGTGAAATGTCTTATGGGGTACACGCGCGGAAGTCAACTCGCCGCCAGCTCCGTGGCGAACCGTATTTTGTGTCGATCGCTTGCCGCGACCTTCGGCGATTGTAATCCTTGAAAAGTAACAATCACAGTGGAAGCAGAAACCCAACGGGAAACCAAATGGTCCCCCAGAGTACGTCACTCGAAAGACGACGCGAGAGTTGAGAGGTATTTTGACCTTTGATTTATTTCAAAATTTTTTTTTCCAATAAAAACTAGCGCGCGCAAGAAAACACGGTTTTATCTTCGTGCCATAGGTGACACAGATTAATTCTCACAGGTCTGTGAGAATTACTGTGTCTGAATTACTGAATTACATTACTGAATTACTGAATTACAAAACCGCCGGAACGGCCGCAGTCCGTTCCGGCGGTTTTGTTTTTTTAGCTACCCAATCTAAATACATGTATTTTCCGAATAACCAGGTCTTATTCTTCCCAGCATGCTAATCATCATCTCTAAATTAAAATAGCTATTAAAAAAAAAAAAAAAAACACGTCGAATGAAGGTTGCGCTAAATCCAACCTTCAAATTTTCCCGCGCTCTCAAGTAAGGTGACCACATTTGTGTAGCTTGCAAGTCGAAGAAGCACAGTCAAGAACACAGCATTTCGCGCAATTTTCTCTTGTTTTGCTGCCACAATTTGTTCATTTCACGCTATCAAACTTTGTGTAAACGGTCGGAACAAGCTGTGCTGCCCCCCCCCCCCCCCCCCCCCTTTATGAAGGTATATGAAGTCACGTTTTCAATGTTGGGACTAGGGCCTCTCAAACTCAAAGACCCCATTTAAAGGTTTAATACCGTTGCCAGAGAAAAAAAAAAGAAAAACAGTTTGTAACTTATAATTTGGGTTACAGGGTCAGCTGTGTCCACTAATTCCTATAACAAATATCGAGGGAAATCAGCGACTATAAAAATTTCGCCAGAGCTCGTCGTCATCGCCGCAAAGACAATGACCTGCAGAAACAAAACAACCCGAGACACGAGGTCGCGTCAGGAGCTCCTGGAAGGATTGTGTCCCGTGTCCAGCCTCGGCCTCCGGTAGCGGCTTAGCGGCTGAGGAGCCGAACTTACTGACAGGCGGGACGGACCAACGCCACCCAGAATAATATCGAGGCCTGCGCACTAGAATTCTGACGTTATCACAGTGAGGTCGAGCGAACGGGCAGACTGGACACGGGTGCTTTGCCAGCGTTTGGCTGGCAAAGCACCCGTGTCTGTCCAATCCACGCGTCGAAGGACGCTCGGCGTCGGACTCGTGTCCAATGGCTGAGTTGGCGCCATCGGACTGTGTTGACGTTAAGTGGTGGTAGAAAAGAACATTCGCAGGCCTCGACAATTCTAGTTTGCGTTGGATGGGCCACGTGTGAGGGTTCAGTGGAGGTGGACACGTCGTGACAACTTCGCCAAAAAGAAATGAGGAGCCCCGCGGTTCAGGGTCGAGGGAGATCGAGACCGAGGAAGGGCCGACTCTCCGGGGCGGCGCGCTATCTTGCAACGTTCAGCGAGTGTGCCATGTAACCATTTTGTTATGCACTTCGATGTCAATACAGTTTTGTGATTAAACGAATGCACCGAAGGGCATCTTCCTACCGTGACCCCTTGCTGTATAAGTCGTTTAGTGTGTCATCGAGGACTCTCGCAGAAACGAATCAGCTACGTTCTTACTAATGATGGGCCGAATTTTCGCCGAATCAAACGTTCGGTGCCGAATCTTGAGAATCGGCAAAGCCTAACTTTTGCCGAACTTTTTTAAAGATTCGGCTAAGATTCGGCAAATATGCATTGTTACCAGACTCGTTGATATTTCGTTTTTCGTTTTTTTGTTTTTTTTCTGGCAAAAAAAAAGGTTTTATATTTCTTTTTTTTTTTAACTTAAATGCAACATGTTTACTAAATAAGGTGATATTCTGCAAGATAACTGTATCGGTGTCGTTTTTGTGTGTTTCTTGGCAATTTTAGTGACTCCTTGCAGAAGTGGCGTGACAACGAGGTTGGGTAGAAGCGAGCGTGGCGCAGTCACCAATCACGCTACGAGAGTTTCGGTTTTGAGGCATCATCAGCGCAAGCCTGCATGTGTGTGTACATTGCTAAAGTGAAGGCAATAACGCTGCGTTCTTGGTTTCTCCGGCAGTCACCGTTCTGTGCTCGAAAACAAATGCAACGGTTGCTGAGCCTTCAACAGACGACAGAATAATAATATTGTAAATATACATGTTCTCCGATTTGAGTCACCTGACGTCAGCTTGGCATGAAAGTGTGGGTCCCATATTCGCAAAGTCTCGTTTTTATCCTTTAAAATGCCTGTTTCTGGTGAATTAGGACACACACGAACATTTCGGAAGATATACAGAGCGAATGTCGGATGTGGCAACGTCGAGCATTATAATTTTCTGTTTAGTTTTATGCAGATACACGAAAATCGCGAAATAACACTAATTGAAAAAGCAATATGATTTTGTTTTCGCAGAAACAGTACTCGTGAACCAAAAACAGAATTGTTATAATTGCGAGGAGTGCTTTAAAGTAATTGTCGGCCAATGTCTCAATGTTTCAGAAAGCACCGCATCATTTGTCACTTGCGCAGAGAACTGCGTAAATTGCTGGTCGATCTTCTATTCTTGAGGCAGAAAATATTGAAGAGAACCACACTCGCTCACAAATACATAGTTACCGCGTTGCCGACACCACACCGCGCCGTAACCGCTGGTTGTACTACACTGCACGATGGTAACCGCACGACTGCACGGCGTTCATTTACAATCCAAGGCTCCTTTGGCTACGTCGCGTTCTCGCGCGTGCGCAGACATTTGCCGAATTTTTGCCGAATCTTTGCCGAACTTTCCTGCAGAAGTTCGGCATTTGCCGAACTTTGCCGAATCTGAAGTTCGGCAGATTAGGTCCATCACTAGTGCTTACCCTTTTCGGAGTACACCTAAAGCTATAGCTGCCTTTGTTTCCACTGCACTCGTAGAACGCGTTAGAACGCGGAACGCCGGCGTCCGGTATTTGGCTGTCGGATTCGAACACTTTCGACGAGTGCAGTGGAGACGAAGGCTTTAGGAATACCCACTAATCCCTCCAATGAGAGCTCGGCGTTTTCACGTCCCCGCAAGTTCTCGTCCCCTACTCTCCCTCAGTGTCTGCCTGCGTAGCCACTGAAAGCTGAAGAAAAAGAGGGCGGGGCGAGTCCCCAGCATCTTATTATCACTTCGCAGCCAATGAGATCGCGACATTAGACGAATCCCGGAGAAAAGCTCACCGGAGAAAAGCTCACCGGAGAAAAGCTCACCGGAGATAAGCTCACCGGAGAAAAGCTCACCGCAAACCCAGCGGATGCGGAGAAAAGCTCACCGATTTTTTTTCTTCTTTTTATATGAAGGCTGTTGGACCATGCGTAACATATATCAATTTATTACCATTAAAATTCATCAGCTTTATAAAAAATAAAATGTCCTTTTTTAAATTATTCGTTAAGCTTATTGAATAATATTGCTCCCAAATTAATAATTGCGGGCGAGTGTTTTCTGTGGCTTACTCTGTAGGCAACGAAAGCCCAACTCAAAAGTTTATGAAGTTGAAGAACAGGAAAACGTTCGAAAATTTAAAAATATCTGCATAAAGCCTAAAAAGCAAAACTGTCAATGGCGAACATCCGAAAGTGCATGCGCAACAACGCGGTACCTGAATTCCTCTGTGAAGCGTTTGTTAACCTTTGAAAACAGGACAGAACGGTCAGTAGAATATTGAAGTTTCTCTCTTCCCGGACATGCACGTTTTGTAGCCGTTCGTTCGTGCTGGTGTTTCCAGGCATTCCCTTCGTGTGGTAATGCCCTTCTACGGCGAGTTACCCATGACTTTCAGAGCTGCACACTGGCAGCGTTCTTACTCGTGACCTATATAAGTAGTCTTCTGTAAGGTAGCGAATAGGGCGAGTTGGTAAACGTCATACATGATGAAAATCGCTCAAACAACGACGGAGTGAGGACAACAAACACGACAGGACGAATCTGTTCTCGCAACTGATGTTTTGTTTGTGAAATTAACAGAAAGAAAACAGCGCCAGCCGACACTGATTACATCAACAAACACCTACTTACCTATTAGGCACTACACAATATTTGGAACTGAAACGGTTCACACACCGCAATTCCTATTAGCTGGCAAAGAACAAACCTCTTTATTTGACAGAACTACCGACGGCAGGCACACTGCCAGTTGTCAATAAATTGTTGTCCTTTTTACCGGTGTACGATGTTCTGATTTTGTACTTGCGGCTTCATTAACATACAGAATGGGTGATTACTAAATTTTGATGAATTAGTAAATATGCCCAAAGAACTTAAAGAGTATTTAAAAAAATTGTCATATTTTTAATGAATGCGAATTATGTTAAATGGCAACGTTTAACGCAGAATACGTTGAGCAAAAAAAAAAAAATCGGTGAGCTTTTCTCCGCATCTGCCGGTTTTGCGGTGAGCTTTTCTCCGGTGAGCTTTTCTCCGGTGAGCTTTTCTCCGCCGCCCCATTAGACGGCAACATCACCGAAGAACCAGCCACCAAGGAAGCAGCGTGTTTGCAATAAACCACGCCCAGTGTTTCCTACGCTCTCACTGACTATACCAGCACTAGCATTGAATGCGCTGGGTACACTATAAAAAAGAGCCCGTGTGTCTACTTTTCCCCACAATACTCGGAGAGCCAATCACCGCAACTTACGGAGGCAGCTCAGCGAACGGCGATGCCGAAACATATATGTTAAGACGAAAAAACGCAATGCAAAGCGTGACGTTTTTGCATTGCTTCATATCACAACTCAGACAGCGTTTTTTGGTCTAAATAAATGTTTCGGCATCGTCATTCGCTGAGCTGCCTCCGTAAGCTGCAATGATTGGCTCCCCGAGTGTTGTGCGGGAAAGTCGACGCACGGGCTTTCTTTAGAGTGTATACACATGTAATTAAAATTATGACACGTTCAATACCTTTGGGCGTCATCTTTCCGCATCGTATTTGATGCTAGTCAAAAAATGAAATTTGTTTACGAGCAAAAGCAGTCGTGCACATGCCTGTGAGTCAGCGTTCCACAGAATTTTTTGCCCTCCCTACCTGCCTTTCCATGGGAACGAGGAAAAACGTAAACAAAAAACGCGCTAACCGGAAAAAAAAAATGGAAAAAAGAAAGAAAGACAGAGCGGGAGGGGGGAAGAGAGAGAGAAACGGGTAGGGGTGAAATTGGGATAGGGGAACGGCTGCCCGATTACAATAATGGCGAAACGTCGACGACGACGACGCTACGTGATTTCCGGGAAACGCTGTGCTCCCCGAATCGACGTGTCCAGAGACTCAAAGCTAAGCCTAAAAAAAATAAAAAAAAAAATAAAAACATAAAAAACATAGAAAGGAAAAAAAAAGTGAAAAAAAAGAGCGTAATAAAAATGGACGGCGCACAAAGCCACCGTTCTCCACAAACTGTGGTCGAAAAAGATGCATTGCGAAACGGAAATGAAAATGATAGCTAGAAAGAGATAAAGAGTGTTTACCGCAATATCGTAAGGCTAGATACAATGTATAATGAAATATTGCAAGGAAGAACCAACACCACCGCCATGTGACGCTGCCTAAAGTGAGACTGTAGTTAATTTCTGGAATTTTGTAATCCACGTGTTTGATGATTGCGACAAGGCCGAGAGAGCAAGGACAGTTTTCTCTCTCGAAGTTTTTGGTAGAGTGTTTTGGTGAAGTAATTTAAAAGGCAAAAACAATGATAAAAAAAAATTAATTGGGTTGTTCTCATCTTTATTTGAAGAGCAGAAAGACCGTGGCACAGTCACTCGATCACGTTGAAGAGTGATTGCTGTCAAACAATACCAACCAGTAGAAATCACAATTCAGTACGTGGCTTTACTTCCCACAGGCCCATGATTGTGCCCGTATGTGCGTTCAGCAGATTCGAGCCTAGGTTGCTTTTTTAATCATTTTATTCCCATTCGATTGTGGTATCATACATCAGTATGATACCAGTACAATAACGTTTTGGGCCGGTTTCTTTGATTCGGGATTGATTTGATTCACACAATTTGTCTCCGATGCATAACTGACGATACCATCAAAACTATTCATCGTAAGATTCAAACTCAAAGTTCCCTTCAGTATTTTTTAATCGAGTTTTTGTTTATTATGGCTGTGCGTCCTGAGTGAAAGGAATCTGTCTACGTAGGATCACATTGCTGCAGAATTAAATGTTTCACACGAAGATATAACATTAACGATATAAGATCTAAAAAAAAATTATGATTATGAATTCGCATTTTTCTTTTAAACGACTATATGTAAAGCTACAGCTTTGGGGAACGAAGACAAAAACACTTTAGCCTTCCGCTTGCTTTCTATTAAGAAAGAACAACATGTAAATATTATTGACAAAAGTATCCTTCGACAATTTGAAGTTCTTATTTTCGGTTGGCCTAAAGGAAAAAGTCGAGATCCATGCAACTCTGTCTGTGGATGAGTGCTTAGATGCATTGTACAACTGAAATATTCTTTGGAAAGAGTCGAAATATCTAGCAATGGGAACAGTGGTCTCTGCAGTCGAACTTAAATCAGAGCGCACACTTGCACTTGCCAAGGCATGTGTCCACTTTATTGTAATAATAATCATTTCTTCCTTCAGTGCGCCAAGAGCAACTATATTTTAATGACATTAACATTCAAAATAGAACTTTTAAAATAGAATCTTGTCAATAAACAGCTTGTCTTAAACCTGAAGCAGTAGGTAATCAAAGTCACGCTTAGAAGTAAATTAAGTCAACATGCAGACATAGTGAGGCTAAATTGTTGATCGAGGTTTTGCGTGCAATTGGATAAAATATTAAAGGGTGTCTACATAATCGAATAGGAACGTCGCAATTCAGAGAATAAGAATCCAGCATCAAAGTGAGTGTTAAATACTTCACGTAAAAATAAAATATCTCGAGAGAGTCTTCGTATCGATCATTGTTTTTATGTCATTGCTCAATGAAGGGACAACGGGAACGTTCCAAGTCTTTCTATATGTTTGCACGTTTCTGCTACAATTTTTGTTTATCACTAAGTGTTGCCTGAACTTCGTGTGAAAGCTAAAAACGTGAAAGTAGACAAAAGGTAATTATTTGAACTTTGAACCTTGAACTATATTTAAAATTTTGTGCCGAGGACATTGGACAAAACGCTTCCAATGGAAAGTTTGACTAGGCCCGGTGTCCCTGCTCATACAGAACACAATAAAATAATAATATAAAACAACACTATCACTTAAAGGTCGACGACAAGATTCGAGATTCTGCAAGGCAGAAGATCCTCTCCACCATGGGCGAGGAGGAAACAGGCAACGGTGGACAGGGTAGAAGGGGGAGAGAGGAAGCGAGGGAAAAGTGGAAAGCGCGGACTGCTCGTCGGCCTTTAAACAAAACCGCAAACATTTTTGGGGGGGTTGAAGAATGAATATCAATGTGGTCGAAGACGATGTTGCTATGCAATTTGGGCAAGTTGTGAACAAGTGATTGAAGTGCATAATTAGTACGGGAATAGGAAACGGTCCAGAATTCTTGGCGTCGGATACTGAATATAGTAGCGAGTTGGGACATACATCTAGAATGCACAAGACTAGTTGCCCAAACGTTAAAAAGTGAAAGTATGCCGTGAATTCGTTTTGCTGGGGCGGGCAAGAATTTATCTTTTCAAGCTCTATGCAGCGTTGTCACTGTTGCAAGTGAGAGAGCGAATCTCCCAATCCGGTTGCGTTCACACGAATGCTTGCGAAGAAAAAGCATTTTCTAAGGCTTCGTCACTGCTGTCAGGGATTCTATCATCTTCCACAGAGCAACTAAATGACCTATAGTCATATCATAAAAGCTGTGAATGCCGTATGTTCATGCAATATTTATATTGTTACTCAGTAAACACGTTTGGAAAGCATATGATATAAAACAAAGTTGTTCCTTACCATTGCTATTTATCGTGTTTCGGTGTAGGGAATAAAACAAGCCCAGCAGAGTCATATTAGCGATATCTCAGGAGGATCGTGGTAGGACCTGAAATATATTTTTATAATATCAAAGATTGCATTCAAACACAATATTGATAAATTTGTTTTACTTAGCGCGCAAACGAAACTTGTATGGAATTATGTAATGATGATACCAGCTACACTCTAAAAGAAGCCTGTGCGTCTACTTTACCGCGCAACACTCGGAGAGCCAATCACTGCAACTTTCGGCGGCAGCTCAGCGAATGACAATGCCGAAACGTATGTTTAGACCCAAAAAACGCAGTCTTAGTTACAACATTCAGCAATGCAAAACGTCACGCTTGCATTGCTTGATGTCACAACTCAGACTGCGTTTTTTTTGTCTAAACATATCCTTGGCATCGCCATTCGCTGAGCTGCTTCCGTAAGTTGCGGTGATTAGCTCACCGAGTGTTGCGCGGGAAAGTAGACACACGGGTTTCTCTTGGAGTGTAGGTTCTTCGAGTTGGTTCTATACGTGAACGATAAAAACTGCGGTGACAAAATGTTTCTTTAGACCTTAAGCATTTATTTGGTTACCTTTTGAAGCGACCAACATTATTGTGAATCACTTATTTTAATCTAAGTATTAGTAAAGCGAAAAGTGAAATTTGAAGTTACTATATCAGCGCGGTGGCTCTCTTATACAAATCATAATTGGTGGCACACTCCTAGAGAGAGTTTAAAAGAATAAGTGTCTGGAATTATGGTTTAGTAAAAATAGAAAAGTTCCGGGCTACGCATGTAAATACGACTAAAGTTAATTTGTTTCGTTTCTAAACAAACAATGCCAATCTGAGCAAAAATACCTTATACTATTCGAGCTCTAGCTACGTAATATTAGCGTGGGGTGAAGGGGATCTATAATTACATTTTTATTTTCCCTCAAATTGATAAAGAGCTCAAGGAGGCCGGGAAAAAAATGAGTAAAGTAGCTTGGCGGGATCTGGCCCCCTACCAATGGCATACGAACAGCAACTTTACAAAGCGAGACAAAGAAAAAAAGATAAAATAAATAATTGGTTTGACACAATTTATTCGTAGAGGCATATTAACAAAGTTCATATAAAGCAGTAACTGATTAAAGGTAAGATTTTCAGTGTTGAATTCACGACTCGTAAAACTAAGTAAACATAAAGAGTATTTTTTTAATATATGCTTGTCGTAATTTGTTCTGCGAGGCCCTTCTACCATATTTCGGCATGACGGGTGGGGTAGATTGAACATCTGTGGTCAGGATTCCAGACTAGCCTTATAAGTTATAACATTGTCAGAATTTATTCGCGCCGGTGGGTAAAGAATGACGCGTAAAACAGTCGAGGCAATATACGGAAATGCCAAGTGTTCCAGTGCTTGTCGATAGATGGCGCCACTGTGCTCTCTTGTCGTAAGCGGCGATAGGCGGTTGCACCGCACTCAGTCGCACTCAAACGCTAATCTCTGAACACTGGAATTAATTACCGTTTTTTTTTTTAATTTCAATATTATTTACTTAAGCGAAGGCAGCTGCGTTACTCTACAAGGTGATATTTGCCGTATCTTCGACTGGTGTGAACCGCAGGACATGATGCTACCTCTTTCTGTGCAGAAAAATATCGCGACTCACGCCGTTTCATAAAATATATCATTATAACCCGCACCTCAAAACCGAACTTTTTTCAGAGCCATCATACGTCTCATCTCGCTCGGGCCACCATAACAAAGTAGGCGTGCCACATTGTCGCACTAACTTGTTTTTCGATTCATTTAACCCAAGGACTAGTAACGAATGGAACCACCTGCCGGCCTCCATCGCAACGACTACCGACGATTTCACTTTCAGATCCGCCATTGAGTGTTATGTACTTTCTCAATAACCTGCGTTGTCTGCATTTTTCATTCTCTGTTCAATTTCTGTATTTACTACCTGTTGTTTGTTTTTATGTTTTCCACCACTCCCTTCTGTAACGCCCCCTGGGCCTTGAAGGTGCTGAAATAAATAAATAAACAAATAATAATACGCAATGTAGCCCACCTAAATTCGAAAGCAAATGGGACAAAAACAGGAAGTAAGCTAACTTTCAATATGCCATTAAGAAAAAACAAAGTTGAAGAAATGTTAGTCTTAGATTTTGTGTCCCTTGAAACTTGTGATCGCAGGGAGCTCGGGCGATGAACCAACGATGACTGTCCTTCCCAGTGAGCAATATTCGCTTATATCCCGCCGTAACACCGTTTCTGCCGAGGTTACACTCTCGGAAACGCCTGCGCGTCTACTTACCCGCGAAACACTCCAAGTCCCAATCTCCGCGATCTATTTTAAGACAAACTTTTTTAGGCTGAGAAGATCTGGTTTTTCCAGCATCTTAAGCATTAAAAGAGATGCGCATGCGCTAGTACGAACGCGTGTAATAAACTAGTTTTATTTTTGTACAACTGCTCATAATCGGGGTGGAGAACAAAAATCAACATGATTTACCTACATGTTGATTGAAATAAATCGTGATGCAATTCAAACCCTTCCCGCAAACATATTCAGGAAAAAAATAGTTGAATTTACCTTTTGTCGATCATTTGTTGCTTTCTGCGTGCATTTGTTGTACTTGAATCAAACACTGAGCAAGAAAGATCCATAGCAGGCTGAACATGGACAAAAATTGGCGTTCTTCTTAGCAAATCACTACAAGCTTTCTTTCTACCTTCCTCTTTGTTCGTCAACTACGTAACGCCCCATTCCAAACAAAAACAAAAACAAAAAAAAAATGCAGAAAACAAAATTGAAGTTGAATGCCCTATTTCAGTGGTTCTCAACTGTCGATGCTTTGCGGATCCCTTGTGGATCGGCAGAGATGATGGAGGACCCCGTTCGTGGTGAAGGGAGGGAAAATGTATAGGTTAGATATAATAATGATTTAATAAATGGATATATCTAAGGGCTAGTGGGAAGGAGACCTCTCTTTTTGACATACACACGAGAAAACTCGCCCGAAAACCGAAACATTTCGTCTCGATCTGAGGTAAGACAACTTTTATTGCCGGGCTAGAGTGATGAGGCGGGGCTTCGTGGACACCTAGAATGCCTTCGCGGACCCCAAAGTGTCCGCGGACCCTGATTTGAGAACCACTGTCCAATTGCAATCAAGCCAAACTAAAAAAAAAAGTAAGCTTTTTAACGCTGTCAAAAATCTATCAAAGTGGTGATGCAGGGGAGTTGGTTCATGATACAACGGGAAACAGCGCCTTGCATTGTCCATATTGTCCTCGTCTTTAATATTTATGCGCTTTTTACAATTGTAAAAAAAAAAAATTGTTGGTTTTGTTGTACAATGGCGGGGATTGCGGCAAAAAAGTTGTTAACAATTACAGCAATTTTTTATTCCGCATTGTTATCACTGATCAAACTCTTTGATCAATCGAACCGCCATGTTGAAAAATATATCGAGTGGTAAATGATCACTATTTGAGCTAGAATGAATTAAATCAAACTAATCTGATTTGTATTAACTAAATTTGATTTAAGTAATATAAATCTGATTTATTTCTTTTTTTTCTCGAAAAAATAGAATTTTCTTTGTCTGCTCAAAAAAATATTACGTTTTTTTATGTCATAAGATTGTTTTAAAGCAATAAAAGAAGCTACCACCCTTAAAAAAAAAGGTGAATCTGAATCTTGTTTTTGAATGCCCAAGGCCAATAATCAATATTCAAACGCGAATGGGTCTCCCCACATGCCAAATTGACCGATTAAGCTGGAACACAACCACAAAATGTATCCACAAATTATCATTAGTAAATTCCAGAACCGTAAGTGGTGATTGTGCTTAATCAAGCAAGCTAACGATTGGTCATGGCAAGCTTCAATCCTACAACATAAGGATACTAATACGTTTGTACTCATTTATGCACAGAAAATTTAACGCTATCAATGAACAGTATATCACGTGTTCATCCGCCAAGTCGCAATTGGATCAGTCACAGATTGTAGGTCAAATGATACGGATATTTAACCGCATTGATTTAAAATGTTAATATTAAATTCTCTCGACATTCACTGTTTAAAATTCTCTTGAAAGTTATTTAGTAAAGTTTCCACCACCTGGTCTCCCAATGTTGGCGGATATTTATTTCTGCATTCACCAACTGCACTCTTATGGCTATGAATAACTAATATAAATAAAAAAAGTTGTTTCTTTTTTCGAGAGAGAATAATACCCCGCCTTTTGATCCGCAATGTTTCACGTAATCCACCTCAGACGGGCGCGTGCCGATCTAAAGGGTCTGGTTTTGGCACAACTCAACCTCATTGAGAGTGTTTAAATGACACATTTGTAAACTTTATTTATTTATTTATCAGTACTAGCAGTTTTTTTGTTTTGTTTCAGGAGCGTTCATTCAACATAAAATTTCACAAAAAAATCATTAGGGTACTGGGATCTTTGGTAACATGCGAACAAAATAACCCATCCTCAAAAATTATTGAACCATTTTTTATTTTTTTTTGTCTTAAAAAGTATGAGGAAACACAGTGTTCGTACAATGTGTGCGATAAAAGAGTCAATGTTAGTTTAAGAACGACAATGTGTATTTCGGAAACTGAAAAAAAAAAACAAAAAAAAAAACGGAAGGGAACGTTTACACGAAAAGTAAGCATAATTAAACAAAAACTAAACATCGCTCAGTTACCCTGATTTTCGGTTTACCTATACACGCCAAACCTAAAGCGGATGCGCTTAATTTGTTTTTTCCTTTTTTTTTCTTTTTGCTTTAAGGTTTTTTGACAAGCAATTCACTTTAAGATATCAGGAGTGTCTACTTCCCCTCAGTGTATTTGGAAGAGGCGTCCCTGCAATCATGGAGGTAGGAAGCTCTTGGAGGCGACATGACGGGCACCCGAGTGTGACCAACACAGCTGTGGTTTTGGTCGTCGTTGGGGACGTGTCCCTCTACACTTGTGGCTTCGCCTCTGGTGACGTCACGTCGCCTCCAGAAGCTTCGTACCTCCATGCCTGCAATCTACGGGGGTGGATTGACTCTGTTCAATGTTTTGCGGGAATGTGGGTGCTTCGAACTTCTTTCTCAACTTTTTTTCCGCATTTTGAAAGGTGGAGGGAGTGGATCCCTGAAGTTCGATGAACTGCGTAATTGACAATTTATCAAGCGCTTTCAGGGAGTAATTGTGTGTGTGTGTGTGCTTGTGTGTTTAGATGTTGCAACAAATTCAAATGTCTCTAGCGCGAGCGTGTCTATAACGTTTTTTCGGTATGCCATTCGAGCTAACTTGCTGAATATTACGCAGTTTAAGAATTTATGTTCTTAATGACTATTTGAGCCCCGCTTCCGCGTTCTGCTTTCTTACTCTTTTTAGGATATGTCGACAAATACTATGTTGTAATCTATACTCATTACATAATAACCCTTAAAGAAAAAAGTGTGGTATTTCAGATTCCACAAAAAGGAAAAAAAAAGAGCTGGTTGGCATCACACAATATTTCAACTAAAAATGACGAAACAAAAAAAAAAAAAAAAAAAAGGAAAAGAAAAGGAAAAGAGGCGTAAATGAAAATAAATTATGTTGTCTCCATTTTTTGTGCGGTAAATGTATCCGGTCTACAAAGGAGCTCCGGCGGCGTTTTGAGCTATATCCAGACTAAGCTGGTTTTCGGAAATCCTATAGGATTTACTCTTCCCAGTACGTTATTCATTGTTTTTAAATAAAAAAAAGCTATTAAATAAAGGTTATGCCAGAACCAAAGTTCGAATTTCCCCGCACCCTTTAATAGGTGACGCCACACGTCGTACAACGTGCAAGCCGAGCATGTATCTGACATCACGTTTTCAGTGTTGCCGGTAGAGAATCCTATCAGACCAAACTGAAAATAATTATGAGAGAGAAAAAAAAAAGATAATTGGACCTCGCAAGTTCGGTTACGAGTTCAGATGTGTCTATTAATGTGTTGAACCAATTTTGAGGCAAATCACCGACTATCAAAATTTTGCCGAAGCCCTCCCCCCCCCCCCCTCTTCCCTTTAAATTATGTGTGTAAAACACTATTTACAGGATGCAAGCAGGTAGAAAAAGTAGACACATATTTCCACGGAAAACTAGCTTTGGTGCTCCATCTCGCAACGCCAACTGCAAAGCAGACAACGATCTGTTTGCGAAGCGACAACAACCATAGCAGGGAGCGGCGTGCGGTTTTTCGTTAGCCGACTTGCACAGTAAGCGCCCTCGATTGATCTACACGGGCGGTCACAAGCGAGAGGGGGAGAGGGTGTTCCTTGTCGGCTACGCGACTTGCATACGGATATAGGGCTTTAACCCTCTCCCCCATCGCCGTATCCTCTCTCGTTTTCCACTTTCTCTCTCTTTTTTTTACTTCCTGTTGTGGTGGAATAAAATCTGCCCTGCGAACTGTGGTGTCTGATTCTCGTCCTTTTGCCCTTGTTTCTGAGCGCTAAAATGTATTCCAAGTTCCAAAACCAACTAGCCTAACAATCTACTCTACTGCGAACCATACGCAGCGGATGCAGGTTTTGATTCGAGAGCCGCCGATATGGTTCTTAACTTAAGCGAAAGTTTTGATTCTACGTTTTTTGTTGTTGTTTTGTTTATTGTGGTACAGACGCGAACGTAGAATGCTAATAAACCGGCAAATCGAATTCGACAAATTAATTTAGGAAACCTAAGAGGCCTCTGACTACGCAGTTGTCGGAGCGTCATGTTTTGCATTTTTTCAGCGTGCAATTTTAACAGAGCTCAACGGTATTAGTCGCCCTTTATCTGTAGTTATTTTTCATAAAGGCTGCTGAATAATACGCTTTACACTAAAAACACAGCGTAAATAAAAAAAAAGTAATTCAATGTATAACATGTATAATGTATAACATCAGTGGTTCACAACCACTGATGTTTTGCGGACCTCTTGTGGATCGAAAGAGATGATGGATGACCCCGTTCGTGGTGAGGGGAAGGAAAAGGTTTAGGTTAATTATAATAATATATTAATAAACGTATATAACTTATCGCCAGTGTGAAGTAGACTTCTCTCATTAACGTAGAAACAAAAAAACCTATCCGAAAATTGGAACGTCTTTTCTCAATGTGAAGCATAGACAACCCCTATTGCCGGGCTTGACTGATGAGGAAGGGCTTCGCCGACCGATAAAATGCTTTCGCGGTCGCCATTTGCGAACCACTGGTACAACACATAAAGTATGCGCATACCCCCGTGTGGTTTTCTGAATCATTCAGATCTTCTTTACACTCTAAGAAATTCCTGCGCGTCTACATACCACCAAAACACTCGAAGAGCCAATCTCTGCGATCTACAAAATCAGCTCAGCGAATGAGGAGGCAGAACACCTGTTTAGACCTCAAAATTACGTCTGCGCTGTGGCATTACGCAATGCAAGCATGACGGTTTGTATTGGGTGATGCCACAGCGCAGACCTCATTTTTAGGCCTAAACGGATGTTTCACCTCATCATTCGCTGAACTGATTTGTAAATCGCAGAGGTTGGCTCTTCGAGTGTTTTGGTGGTAAGTAGGCCTTTCTTAGAGTGTATAATGGCCGGTGTAAAAGTTTCACACCTATAATTTATAAGGGTGCACTCACCCGATGCGAGTGCCCCCTTATAAACTCAATGACACACAGGATCAACCTATTATTGGTGTGGACAGGCACGTAGCCAGGATTTTGGTTCTGGGGGGGGGGGGGGGGGGGTCCGCCCATGACAAAATGCTGTATGAGGGGAAGGGGGAGAGGAGGTCCCAGCAAAATGAAGGATTTCAGGGGGGGCCCGGGCCCATGGGCTTCCCGCCTGGCTACGTGCCTGGGGTGGATTAGAGTGCGTGGGAAACACTACGAAGCATTCCTGTCGTCTTCCACGATACAAAATCTATCTTATTAAACGCGCCACAACATCAGTAATTCTTCTAAACCACAGCTCTGCGACTTGACTTGTGGCGAGTATTCACTCTAAAAACAGTCTGTGCGTCTATTTTTACGCACAACACTCGGAGAACCAATCAGCGCAACTTACGAAGGCAGCTCAGCGAATGACGATGCCGAAACATCTGTTTAGACCAAAAAACGCAGACTGAGTTGTGGCATTAAAAGGCCCCTGACACGCCAAAAAAAAAAAAAAAAAAAATTCATGCTAGGCGTTGAAATGGCATGTCAGGACATTACAAAAAAAATTGTTTCACTATAGAGGTGCGTGGCTTTTTTTTTTTTTTTTTAAATAGAAATACGAGGCCCAATTCAAAGTTATTGCCAGTACACTGCCAAAAAGTACCTAAAGTGCCACATTCGTGGGACCGTGGCCTTAAGCAATGCAAGCGTGACGTTCTGCATTGCTTAATGTCACAACTCAGACGGCGTTTTCTGGTTTAAACATATGTTTCGGCATCGTCATTCGCTGAGCTGCCTCCGTAAGTAGCGCTGATTGACTCTCCGAGTGTTGTGCGTGAAAGTAATCACACAGACTTTTTTTTAGAGTGTACGCAGCCTGCTACAGTATACGGCGTGAAAGTGTGTCGGCTCTTTACGCACCTCGTGCCTTGGTTAACTCCCCGGATGTGCCCACGTGCTCTTGTTTCCCCTCTATCTCAACCAATGGCAGCGCATACTTGGCTGCCTCGTCACTGCACGTTCCCAGCGTGTTCTCTATCAAAGACGCGTTTTGGAACACTTGCTTTTCGTAGAGCAACCACACACCTCCCAACTGCTCCGTTCTTTTTATTTTGGAACCTTCTTTTTCAGTGTTCCAGAATGGTATCCCGCTTAGGAGAATTAATAACTCACCTTTCCGAATTCTCCTTCCAATTACTGGGAGTGAGCGTTCTCTCCCTCTTCTTTTTTTGTCTTCTATTTTTGCCATTTTTCACGAAGTAAACAGAAGTCTGCCTAGTACTTCAGTAGCATAATTTGCTAACGTATGCAATAATGCACGCACCTGCTTCAGTGCGGGAACGCAAAAAAAAAAAGAAGAAAAAAAAGGTTTTCTCAATTTATAGACAGAGATACTAAATTTTTCAAATATTGCTCGTTTCTTATTTGAATTATAAACTACGTGTAACCGTTAAGTATGTGTTTCTAAACCAAACACGTCTTTAGTTTTTCTTCAGCTAAGCTAATTCGAATTTGTTCAATGTTTACAATAAACCAAAATTATAATAAAAATAATTTCTGCTTTAAAATATAACTTTTTTTTAAAAACTTCGTTGTTTCTCTCTTTTTTAGTTACATTAGCTACTTATACATGAACCAACGTTACTAGATTAGCTCAATTGTAGAACTCCCGCCCCCCCCCCCCCCCCCCCCCCTCACTTCAGACCGCCTCCCGTCGTTCGAAGCGCCATCTAGATTGTCGTTTACGAACTGCGTATTCCATAGCATGGCCTCCGAGATCCCGAAGCGCTTCGGGGATGTCGGAGGCCATGTCTAGAGAGTACGGTGGAACGCAATATAGACGATGCGCTTCGAAACGTACGTATCCCATAGAATATACTGCATTCACCGAAGCAGCCGTCCGGCGCGTCACACGACGGGAGGCGAGTCGTGGTGAGTGAAGGGGGGGGGGGGGGGGTACTGTTAGTGTGTGGCTGTGTACAGCGTCTATGAGCAGTTCCGTAACTAAGCTAATCTAATAACGGACACGAACTCAACTCTGGTACGCCACGGCGCGGTGGTGGCGCGTCGAGCGAACGTTAGGTCTGGGGCTGTGGGCGGAAGTCACCACGCTGGACGTGCATTCCTGCGTTGTTTTCAAAGACACCAAATGAAAACCTGCCTTCTCGTCGAAACGCCGTGACTGGGGCTATACCAAAAAAGTAAAAAAATTGTTGAAAGTCAGTTTTCATGTGCTCGGTTCGTCCGAGAACGTGGATATGTGCCGTAAAAAGGGAAAACCACACGCCGCCGAACCACGATTGCTTGGGCGGGAAGCACTTTGGGTTGAATTCACGGATGTTTGTGGTCATCCGATTTATTTGTTTTGTTCCAACATGAACGCGGGAAAGCCGTCAAGTTGGACGGACTACCTGCGGGCTACGTTCAGTGCGCCTTCAAGTTCAAACGGCCGCCTGATTGTTCGGACTGTCGTATGCTCTTTCAAACGTTTCTGTACAGTGGCTTAAAGGGAGTAGTGTAGTTACCACGTAGCCTCCGCCATGCATCGGGAACGGCCGCTCCTTGGAAGACGGTGTAGGTGGCGGTTCGATCGGCAGCTCCATTAGGGTGCCTCCTTCGGCCGGCAGATAGAGGCACCTAACACGCTTCATAACTAATATAAATACCTCAAAAACAATTTTTTGTTTCCAGTGAGCTTCCAAGGACATGGTTTGTGTTCGTCGGTGAACAAAAATGTGAAACTAGCAGACGACAGTGGCTGTGTTCCAAATCATACCCAAATTGATCCGAATTACTCCGGCGGATCGTTTCACGTGACAGCACAGATTGAAAACGCTGGACGCGGGTAGGTTTTAAAACGCCAAGGGTACAAAACCTTTACCCTGGATTAAGATCGAGCAAATTAGGAACACGGCCAGTGTAGTCGACAGCTGCGAATCGGCCGGAGCTGGCCGGAGCCAAGCTGGTCAAGCGGCCAAGCCGGAGCCATAGCCGGAACGACGGTGATGCAAGCGCCAGCGCCACCCGCGGCCGTCTTCCAACACTGTGCCGCTTCTCCGGTTTCGTTCGTTACACTCCCTTTAAGCCACTGTAGTTTCTACTTTCGTCTGCTCTTTCAGACGGCACCGGCCTGTACACCAAGCGTTGGCCCGGGAATTGCAATAAAATGTAAGTGCAGGCCTCAGAAGACTTTTTAGCTTGAAGGTTGGTTGGGGTAAGCAGGCTTGGGTGTAAACAGTAGATACAAGGAGATGTTGATCATTGTTACCACTGGCCATCACCGACGTATTATTATGCCTGATTTAATTGGTCTGATTCTGCTTGCGATTTTCAGTGTCGACGTTGACCATCTCAACTACAGTTCACGCTTTTGCAGCCCGAGTGACATCGCGAGTGAAAATTGCGAGCGGAATCTCATCGTGCGAATCAGGCTTTAGCGCCCATTCTGCGGCGTCCACGCAGAATGAATCGCCGCAGGTCACATTATTCACGCGAAGGTTTGCGGTGTAACGAGCCTCGGTATATTTTGCTGAGAGCGCTCAAGTAGTCAGACATTGCCAGGAAGACGTAGAGTCAGCAATTCCAACGCGAAAAAGAGCACGGGGC